>NC_136068.1:1250918985-1252140947 GCF_964261635.1 Lissotriton helveticus
GGATCATAGCAACATTCGGCAAGGGATTTTCTTATTTCTGCAACAGACTGATACCTAGGCGTACGCTGTGATGCTTGTGCATGTAATTCGGCTAACGTTAAACACTTGTGTGGCGGCGGGGTTTGAGGAGGACCTCCTCCTGCGGCCCCTAAACTGGAGTCGTCTACTGAGGCTCTACGTCCTGGCAGAGTGGGAAATGGAAATGTAGGCTGAACTTGTATGGCGGGCTGACCCGGGGGAGCTGTTAAGGGTACCCCGGTGTCTGGAGGAGCAGGAAGTGCCTGATTTACAGGGACTGGCGGAACGTGAACAGGATTTGCATATTCGGGGACTGTGTCGTCCAGATAGGACGAAATAAAAATATCAGCTGCGGTCGGTTTGTGACGTAGCTTGATCGGAACTAATGGTGGCGGGAAATTACTGGATGCCTCTGGGGTCGCTTTTGGCAAGCCCTCGGCAAGAAGAGGATACATTCCCTTAATGAGGGCATGCCTCTGTCTGTCTGACTGTTCGGCTTTGACTCGTTCACCTATCTCGATTAATTCTCTTTCTTGGGCACGTTCTTGGGATTCTCTACTTAACTCTGACTTTCTGACTTCCTTTTCGGTTCTTCTATGCGCTTCTTTACGCCATAACTCGATGGCATCTTTCTGTGACTGTCTGGCTTTCTTTTTCCATAATGCTTCTTCTACTCGCATGATACATTCGGCATCCCATGTACCCGATACGGGCCATCTATACTTTTCTTCTAACTGTTTGGTATACTCTACCCATAAATCTAGATACAATATGGCGCTTATGCCATGTTTCTGATACATAAAATGACCTGGACTGTCCCTAGGCGGAACAGGAACTGCTTCTTCTAATAAACCCTTTCTAGTTTTTAACTGACGTAACTTGGAAAATATAGGCATGACTGAACTGTAATCTAGACACAATACAATACACAATAAACACGATACTTATTTCCCATTCATACCACGACATTAAAATACATGAAAAACATTATAAATAACAGTTCGAACAGAATATTACCTGGAATACTGAGAACAGAAATACAAGAATTTTCTCGAGAACGGAACAGACTAGAGTTACTGGATGCACTGCTGTAACAGTACGGAACATACCGGTCCCATAAAGGGACGCATCAAGACCCGTATCCACCTAGGTGAACACTTCGTTTGTGAGTCTGGGTACCACCAACCCACGGACCAGGAGTCAATTTAGATTGGTCCTGTCTAGATACTACCCCAGCAATGGTACTCACCGGGCAGCAAGAACGGAAGGCCTCGGATCGGACTGGACTGCTACGACGACGGGCGGACTTCGGACTTCAGTTACGGGTGGGCCTCCGGATACCTCGGACCTTGGACTCTCGGCTTGGGCTCTGGTCGGGACTCGCCGCGTTCCTCCACCGTCTCGTTCGGATGCTGGACCGCCTCCTCCGTCTCCTCCGTGGGCCTGAGGGATACTTGAGCAGAAATATCTGCCACTGCGCAGAAGAGTTCCGTCACGACTGTAGAGGGTCAGGGGGTCGGCGTGGCTTCACCGACGCGTGGGGAAAGGGCAAGTCCCTGTTCGGGCGCCATTATGTGGTAAATAAATAAATAATACCCTATTTTTGACTAGGTATATAGCATAACAGATAGCTCAATAAATAAGAGTCAAGATTCGAGGTAGTAGGAGTTTCTGCAGGTTTATTACAGCATAAGGACAGGATCAGGACAACCTGCATAGGATGACCCAGCAGCTGCTGGGGCCGGGTCTGGGATGAGCGCGCTAACTTTTAATAACAATACATGACCTTATATACATAGCGCAAACACATAGCATTACATTGCAGTAGGCGTAGCAGTGGGTGGAGCAGAAGGCGTGACGCGTAGCAGTCGCGAAAGATAACAGTAAAAGTAGGTGTAACTGGGCGTATACATAGACATGTGGTGCAAACGTAACAGAATATGTCATGAATGGGCGGAAACATAGGAGGGGGCTACCTAAGGAGCCGGGACCTCTAACCTAATGGTGCGCGTAAACTGGCAATGACGTATTACTAGGAGAAGCTGGGGGCTATGAACTCTGTGCTAGGAGCAGAGACTAAAGTCTGGAGGGTCGGAGCGACTTGTACCTAAACCCTATCTAGTATCTGATGTTTAGGGAACATGTTGATATAAACTAGAAGTCATGAGAGGAAAGGCTAACTTGATTCTAAGACTGGACCATGCATTATTCTACATGTAGTGCGTGATGGAGAATATTAAATGACCATTGAATACAGTATTTCTCTAACGTGGAGCCGCATAGGCTAGACAATGACGGAAACTATTGATGCAGTTCAGTAGCTTAGGAATGTAGAGAAGGAGGACTGAACTGATAACTGGAACTATAACACACTCTTGGCAGACTCAGAGGCAGAGCCAAGCTGCACCGGGCACTGCGAGGCAGGAAGTAAGTGAAGGGTCGAGGATACAGGTGGGGGCTGTATCGCTCCTCAACGAAACTTCAGGAGACAGGAGCTGAATCTGATGTCCGGGCCCTTTTGAGGCCTGGAAACGGGGACTTTACAATGAAATAACGTGCACACTGTGAAACGTGGCAACGTAGTTTTACATAGGCCTGATATTCGTAGTATTCACGAGGACTGGAAAATGACATACTAGAGGTGGACACAACTGTAATTGCGTCATTAATCAGACATGGGGAGTAAATATGCATATTGGTCATGCACACATAACATATGATGGATGAGGCGTAGGGACACAGAACATGGCAAAATTTACTTTTCCACACGGCCAGCAGCCAATCCCTACGCGGCGTTGGCGGGCCGATGACGCGGCCGGGCGCCCCAGTCACGTGACGCGAGTGCCGCGTCCTCAGGGCCTAGCGCGGCCCCTTCTTTACTTCGGCGGCCCTCTTCTGGTACCGGGGGCCGCCGCGACGATAGCCACGACGAAGGGGGTCCCTTCAAGGCGCCGCCGGGCCGCGGCGGTGCTTTACGGCCCCAGGCGCAATTTCCGAGCAGCGCCACAGTCTCCTCAGCACCCGGGCTGCGACAGTGATCCCGGCTGCATTAAGGGGTAGGCTCCCTGTAATTAATTATTTATTTCACCACAGAAGTGCGCCTCCACAAACGGCGCTGTTCACAGGCTGCCACAGTCTCCTTAGAAAACGGCGCTATTCACAGCGCTCCGCTCCTCCCTCGGCCCACACAACTTCCAGGGCCAACAGCACTCCGGGGGCCACACCAGCCTCAGCGCTTCTCTCCCCACAGCGCTTGATAGGCAGTCCAGGGGCAGATTAAGAGACACAGTTCCTCGGGGGCACAATCCTCCCCGGGCAGCTCCTCATGACTCAGCACTTCCACAGGGGTCACAGCTTCACCCTCGGGGGGGGCAGACAGTCCCACACCCGCTCCTCAGGGGCACACTCCTCACCTCCTGGGGCTTCTGTCACACTGCGCTGGCGCAGTTCCAGGTCCAAACAGCGTCAGTGACCTGGGTAAGGGCCCTCTCTTATCAGGGGCCCAGGGGACAGTAGAGTAGGGGGTTTTAGGGGTGCAGGGCCCAGCTCACAGGCCCATGTGGCGGTAGCTCCTCGCAGCAGGTCCCCTCTCTTTCTTGTCCCAGCGCTGACTGACTCTCTGGTGGCACATTCCCCTTATTTATACCCTCCTCCCAGGCAGTGCCAGAGCCTTCTAGAATGTTGGCAGAACTAGCCTAAACTGGCTCAAGGGGAGGGGGTGAGCACCCTGGGTGCCAGGCTTTCCCTCCAAAAGCTAGGGGTAGCTGGGTAATAATAGCTAGACTGCTGACCTATGGCAGTACAGTGGCAAAACCCATGGCCATGGCATCCATTTTAAAAACAGTACATTTTAGTCAGGTGCATTTTTAAAATGGGGAAATTTACAAGTGCTCACACCATTACATGACATTACCTTTTTAACAAGGTGTCTCACACCACTCATGGCCTATACAGGTTTAATCCCATGGGGGAGACATTTCAGACAAGGGGGTCAAGAGCGAAAAAGTTTGGGGGAAAAGGCCAAGTCCAACACAGCTCCCCCCCAGCCAAAAGCCAGGGTAGACCGATCAATACCTTGATGGGCTTCCCTGCTTGGGGCGGAAAAAGGTGGACGCAGGCTGGCAACTACAGGAGCACCTGCAGTCTCTTCTCCACTCTGGAACCCAATGGTTCTCTCTCGCAACCCTCCCTTCACCAACAAAACCACCCCACTGATGTTCCCTAGTGGGATGTGGCCAGGTCTGGCCTCTAGGCCATCCAGAAGTCTCTGGCCCTTGTTCCTTCCTAGAGTGGGAGGCTCTAGCCTCAGGCTTGTGATACTCTTGGACCACTCTCCTCTTTCCAAATTGCCACTGGTCCACCCACCTGGGGTCTACACCCTCAAGCTGACCAGCTCTCAGGGGCGAGGCTCTCCTCCCCCTACCTCTCCTAGGGTTCCGCCACCTCCTTCTCCTGGGGACACCCTCACACAACCACTCTCTCCCCAACCTGGAGTCGAAACCCTCAGGTTGCACCGGTGACAGGGGCGAGTCCTCCCTCTCCCTGCACCACCTCCCAGAGTTCCGCACCCTCCTAACCGGAGTAGTACCCCTGAGAGTCAACTTTGGGGGGACTCTGAACACAGATGTCCCACCCGCCAGGTCCGGAAAACCCTCAACCTGGCCACCCAACCCGGGATCTGTGCCCTTTGGCTGAGCCGGTGACAGAGGAGAGACCTTGCTCCCTCTGCACCCCCTCCCAGAGTTCCGCACCCTCCCACCGGGAGAAGTACCCCTGGGAGTCAAACTGGTAGGGACTTGGGTTACAGGTACCCCACCATCCAGGACAGGCAACCCCTGAACCTGGAACCCCAGTCCAGGATCTAAACCCTGTGACTGGTCAGACCCCTGAACCACTGGAGTTCTGGTTACTAATACTCCGGGTTCTCCTGACACTAGGGGATTTCCTTCATGAGAAGGCACACCGGGACAGCCTAGGCTCCCAACCTGGGGTTCTCTTAAAGAACTCTCCAGGCCCTGTGACTGCAGTTGGGGCACCTCAGGACACCTCCCCGTCTCACTCCCTCCTATAGATGGGATGTGAGGCCCTACAACCCGCCCACTATCCTGGGACCTAGCTGGGCTTCTCACCTCTCCCGCCACGCTGGGTCGGAAGATCCCTGCACCACTCCTTTCTGGATCACTCCCCAATGTCTTCCCAGGCGCACTGGCACTTACCCAGAGATCTGCCTCCCGTTCAAGTTCCCTGGGGTCTGAGAACCAACACTGCAACAGATGGTGACGCAGACTTGGGACACAACTCCTCAGCATGTGCTCCCGAATAACGGCATGGCACAGCCCTTCCCAATCCTCTACTGCTCTCCTCACCACCCAATCCTCCAATGCAGTCCAACACTCCTCCTCAAACTCTCCCCAGGACTGGTGGGACAGTTTTCCCCTGCCCCTGAACACTAACCCGTCCCCCTCTTCCTGGGAATCAGGCACGGTCTCCTGGGCATCTGGAATGGGACTCCTTGCACTGGACCTACACTCGCTGCCACCACTGGATCCCACCCTCACTGGTGAATCCAGACTACACAACCCACTCTCAGGGGACAACCTACCCACCTGAGCTGATCTCTCTCTGACGAAAGCCCTCTCCGCCTCCGCCATCCTCTCCTGGGCTAGGACCATTTCTGTCTCTAGCTTCTGCTCCTGAATCCTCAGCTGCGCTAATTCCTTGGCATGCATGAGCTTTGCCAGCGCCAGCTGATGCTCCCTTTCTTCCCTCCTATCTACCCACTCTTCTGGGGACAGGGAAAGGGATGGGGCAGTGCCCCCGGGACAGGACCCAGTGCGAGACTCCCTATCTACGGTGTCCTCATCAGCTACTGGTGTCTCTGCTCTGTTAAACTCTTCCTCCTCTTCATCGGGGTAACTACTTCCCAGGGTTCTGGATGGGGAGCCCTCTCTTTGGCCTCTAACCCACTGACCCTTCAAAAACTCGGGAGGGTAGTCAGACAAGTCCCCACCAATCTCTAAGGGCTCTCCCCTCTTGAGGGCCTCATAGAGAAACAACTTTCTCCTAATGTTTCCTACTGGGGGTATCTCTCTCTCCTTGAGGAAATCTATGACTTCCTGCTCGGTGTACTCCATCAGGTCCATTTTGTCCAAAACCAACCCCATCGTGGCGAGGTACACCCGGGACACACCCTCCAGTGGAACAAGGGGACACAATTCCACAAAAACCCTTTCAGGAGGAAGTAATAATCTGACAATCAATATTCAGCCAACAATAATCCCCACAACAAGGCTCTGAATTCTCTCAAAGCTCTACTTGTGGTGTAACCCGTGGCCGCCGTGGTATTGTGCAAACACAAGTCCTATCCCACCGCTTGCCACCAATGTAAGAAATGGGGTTACCCAAATCTCCAAGGGGGTAGCATGGAACCAAGCGGGCAGACCAAACTTCGAGGACATGTGAAGCACTCACGCAGTACCCACAGACGACACACCAGGCACAGCACAAAAGAGGCAGGACACCAGTTTGAGTTGGAAAAAGATAAGTAGTTTAGTAGTGTTTCCAACCTGCAAGGCAAAATAAAATGCAAAACAGTAGTGTCACAACAGGGCGCCAATTGGCGCCAGAGCCAAGTGTATAAAGGGGGGATTATTTACATGGGAAGTAAGGGCTGAGTCTATAAGTCCATGCTGCAAATAAAGAAGGATGTTTAAAATGACATTAGATCTAGGGCCAATCTGGGGGGGGGCCAACTCAGACTCTCATCCTTAGGGGTAGGCTGTAATTGCAAAATACCACATTAGCATAGATATACATCATGCACGATAACGCCAACCCAACCCCTGTAAGGGAAAAACATCCGGGCATCACGGCACATCATAAACAGGAGCACCTGTAATAAATCAGCACGGCTGGCCCATTAACCTGGGGCATAACCAAGGGCCTGGAATAACACGTCAGGCCAACATAGGGGCGCACCAGGCGCCAACCTGTAGGAAAAGGCACATTCACCTGCACTGGGGCACAAAAGCCTTGTTTACAAAATCACCCTCACAGGGGATATCTGACACCTTGAGCACCTCACCACTGCGTACGTTAGAATCACTTAGGCAGGTAAATAACATCTGCGGAAACCCCACATCCTTATTTGTATAAACGCCTGGAATCAGTGTAATATCAACCAACAGGCAGGAAACATCAGGTAAGTAGGCACCTTTCCTTAAGTATTTACAATCACCAGGCTTCAGGCAACATTTCTTTACCAAGAAAGCATAGGTAAGCAATACATTCACGAAGAACTCATTTAGCAGTGCCTTAAATGAGGATAACCTTTCATTAACTGTAAAACATTTCAGTAGTCGCAGTAACCAGGACATTGTAGATCTGTAGGCATTGAACTAACATTTCCTTATGCCAGAATAAGCATCTCCTAGGCACAGGTGAACACTTCCTTAGGCCTAAACAACTTCTCTTTAGGTCCTGCCTAGAGGCAGGTACGTACAACCAGTACCCCACTGCGGGGTTAAATCCTTAATAGGCACAGGGCCCAGTTCCAGCACCTTAAGGGGGTCAACGGGGGCCAGTCTCTAGTCCTTCTGAGGGGAGGGGCAATTCTGGGGCCTCCTACTTGCTTCCGGAAGGCCCCGTTTCTATGCAGGGACTTCGCCCTCCCGGGGCTTCCCTCAGCTCACTGGTGACCCCGTAGCCTCTCTGTTGCCTCCGCCCGGGTCCCTCTTTCTCACGGAGGCCCGGGACTCCCAAAGTGGCCTCCGTGAGGCCTCTCCTTACTCCGGGGCTGGGCGGGGGACTCACCGGCAGTGTGGGCACCCGCTCCGGCTAGCCTCCCTCGACGGCCTCTCTCCGAAGGCAAGGCTCCCTCCCGGCTTCATTTGGGGAGGCGGGGCTGGCACCGACAGTGTGCCCCGGCCCCGCCCCCGCCTATCCTACCGGCCCCTCACTCAGGGGCACAGACCGGCGGGGTAGGCTCCCGCTCCAGTCGCTTCTGCTTCGGGGCTCCCCCTCGACATGGGGGCCCCGCACCGGCGCTTCACCCGGGTCCCCCTCCTACCTCACGGGGACCCGGGGCTTCGACTCCTCCTGTTCTCGGGCTGCCGGCCGGCAGCCAATCCCTACGCGGCGTTGGCGGGGGCGGGCCGATGACGCGGCCGGGCGCCCCCGTCACGTGACGCGAGTGCCGCGGCCTCAGGGCCTAGCGCGGCCCCTTCTTTACTTCGGCGGCCCTCTTCTGGTACCGGGGGCCGCCGCGACGATAGCCACGACGAAGGGGGTCCCTTCAAGGCGCCGCCGGGCCGCGGCGGTGATTCACGGCCCCAGGCGCAATTTCCGAGCAGCACCACAGTCTCCTCAGCGCCCGGGCTGCGACGGTGATCCCGGCTGCATTAAGGGGTAGGCTCCCTGTAATTAATTATTTATTTCACCACAGAAGTGCGCCTCCACAAATGGCGCTGTTCACAGGCTGCCACAGTCTCCTTAGAAAACGGCGCTATCCACAGCGCTCCGCTCCTCCCTCGGCCCACACAACTTCCAGGGCCAACAGCACTCCGGGGGCCACACCAGCCTCAGCGCTTCTCTCCCCACAGAGCTTGATAGGCAGTCCAGGGGCAGATTAAGAGACACAGTTCCTCGGGGGCACAATCCTCCCCGGGCAGCTCCTCATGACTCAGCACTTCCACAGGGGTCACAGCTTCACCTTCGGGGGGGGGCAGACAGTCCCACACCCACTCCTCAGGGGCACACTCCTCACCTCCTGGGGCTTCTGTCACACTGCGCTGGCGCAGTTCCAGGTCCAAACAGCGTCAGTGACCTGGGTAAGGGCCCTCTCTTATCAGGGGCCCAGGGGACAGTAGAGTAGGGGGTTTTAGGGGTGCAGGGCCCAGCTCACAGGCCCATGTGGCGGTAGCTCCTCGCAGCAGGTCCCCTCTCTTTCTTGTCCCAGCGCTGACTGACTCTCTGGTGGCACATCCCCCTTATTTATACCCTCCTCCCAGGCAGTGCCAGAGCCTTCTAGAATGTTGGCAGAACTAGCCTAAACTGGCTCAAGGGGAGGGGGTGAGCACCCTGGGTGCCAGGCTTTCCCTCCAAAAGCTAGGGGTAGCTGGGTAATAATAGCTAGACTGCTGACCTATGGCAGTACAGTGGCAAAACCCATGGCCATGGCATCCATTTTAAAAACAGTACATTTTAGTCAGGTGCATTTTTAAAATGGGAAAATTTACAAGTGCTCACACCATTACATTACATTACCTTTTTAACAAGGTGTCTCACACCACTCATGGCCTATACAGGTTTAATCCCATGGGGGAGACATTTCAGACAAGGGGGTCAAGAGCGAAAAATTTTGGGGGAAAAGGGCAAGTCCAACACCCCTCAATTGTGTATCTTGTACTGTTTTAACCCCTCAAGTCGGAATGTATTTAGTTTTTTAATGAATCTTTAGTGGGCGGGGGGGGGGGGCTACCTATGGAGAGTGAGTGCCTGCTTCTTGTTGCACCGAGTGTACTCTCGCCCTGGTCCGTCATGGCTGGTGCTGATTGTGCGGAGGGCGCTGTGAGTAATCCTCGGTGTTCCAGCCTTCCGTTTCCGCCTCGGAGTGTGTGGTGCTGTGGGAGCGTTCTAGTGCTCCTAGCACACACTCTATTTAGCCAGATGATCAAACGGGCGCGCAGCGCACGCACCACTGGCGCGCCAAATGCGTGCTAAAGTCAAGCCCGTCCGCGCCCAGATGGCACCAGGGGCCAGGACCTCTGGATCTTTCTCTGAGTACACCGGTGTTTATGCCTCTGCGGAACTGTTGGACCTAAGAAGGGTAGCAGAATCGAATTGCCTCCACTCAATAGTAGTAGATTGCAGCGTAGGAAGTTGTGTCTACTGTGACTTCCGTTTACCTTCTGTCAGGGGAGGTAGAGAAAGAGGGAAGGTAACGAGCACAGCATTTGACCCTTTGCTATGCCTTTCCCTCAACTGTAAGTCTCTTAGCAAACACAGCCTAGAAATACATGACCTACTCACTGACCAGAAACCAGTGGGGCAACACAGCCTAGAAATACATGACCTACTCACTGACCAGAAACCAGTGTGGCTGTTTCTGATGGAAACTTGGGATGTTTTGGTAGCACTGTCTGAAGGGTATGCTATTCTTAGGGTTGATAGACCTGGGCAGAGGGGAGTGGGGCCGGTCTCACCGTGATATTCAGGAAGGAATTTCAGGTGAAGATGTTTAAAATAACGTTGACTAGCTGCAGTCTGGCTATTAATAGTGCTAGCTCCATTGCAGGGCTTCTTTTGTATAGACCCCCTGGCCCGGCGAAAGCCTTCCTAGATGATCTAGCTGAGAGAGTGCCCCCTTATGCTATCCGCTATCCTAACTTTATTTTGTTGGGGAATCTGAATCTTCATTTGGAAGAGAAAGATAATAGAGAATCCAAGGAGCTGATTCAAGGGTTACAGGTGAACGGTCTAACACACCTGGTCCACACCCCTACACACAATAAAGGTCACACACTTGATAACATTTTTACTAACAGTGCCCAGGTAGAAGCTTTGCTACCTGTGCCTATAGTATGGTCTGACCATTTTATCCTCCCTTTCAGGCTCACTAACACTAGAAATGCCCTCTGCAATTCCGGAAAGCTTCTGCGCCCATTATGGTTCGGAAATGGGATGCGTTAAGTACTGATGTCTTTGGGGATAAGCTGGTGTCAAGTTTCCCAGTTTTAGGGACTGAAGTACAAACAGCAGAGGGGAAAGTCTCTCTTTGGATCAAGGAGGCAGTTGATTCTATTATACCCCTGAAACCAGGTAAAAGTACCCGCCGAACTCCCTCCGCGAAAAGGTTCTCGGTGGAACTGGCTCTCCTAAAAACTGATTGTAAGCGCCTTGAATGCTGATGGAGGGGGAACTATCTTAATGAGAATAGGGTGCTATACTTGACTGCTCTCAAGCTGTATCATCAACAGATTAAGAGAGTACGGAGGGAGTTTTATAGTGAGCACATTGAAGCAGCTAAAAATTCCAATAAGAATATCTTTAATGTAGTGAAACAACTGTCCTCTTTAGATCCTGTGACAGCTACAATGCCAGCCTCTACTGATTATTGCAATAAGGTTGCAGACTTTTTTATGAGCAAGATTGATAACATTTGCGCTTCCTTCCCTGAAAGTAGCAGGAATTACATCCCGGCTCCTGTAATAGATGATTTTGGAAGTGTGAACAGTTTTGTTTTTCAGCAGCCTGGAGTAAGCGAGGTTCTTAAACTCATGGAAGCAGTTAAATCTGGGTTGCCCTTGGACCCTTTCCCCTCAAAATATGTGAGGCTAGGGAAAGAAGTAATTGCTCCGGTTCTCACTAAGCTCCTGAACCTGTGTTTTACTTCAGATGAGGTTCCTAGTAATTGGAAGCATGCCATGGTGGTACCACTGCTCTCCCAGGAAACTTAAGACCTATATCTTTACTACCCTATGTGGCTAAAATCGCAGAGAAGCAACTTAACAGTCAACTGTCCTTATATCTGGGAGAGCGACAAGTACTCCATGAAACACTGTCAGGGTTTAGACCTTGACACAGTACTGAGTCGGCCCTTCTTCTTGCTTCAGAGGGCTTGAAAATTGCTACCGATGAGGGAAGAACCCCTGCTCTGATCCTTCTTGACCTGAGTGCCGCTTTTGACATGGTCTCCCGCGGCCTTCTTTTGGAACGGTTGGGGTAGGCCGGGGTCGGTGGAGTGATATGGAGATGGATTAAACATTTTCTGGAGAATAGATCCTTCCAGGTACTAGAGCATCCTTTTAAGTGCAAAGGCTGTCCTCTGTCGCAAGGGGTGCCGCAGGGTTCAGCTCTCAACCTTACCCTATTTAATATCTATATGCGCCCCATGGCAGATATTGTGTTGCGACATGGAGTAAAACTGGTGTCATATGCTGATGACACACAGTTGATTGTCTCCCTGGAGCAAAAGGAGGCAGGAACGGCTGCCAAGTTCAAGGTATGCCTGGGGGAGCTTGCCAATTGGATGAAGCTCAGTTGTTTGCAGCTGAATGCGGGAAAGACGGATGTGATGGTAGTCGGTAAGCAGCCTTCTCTTTGGTCACACCTGTGGTGGTTGAAGGAGCTGGGATCGTCTACGACCCCTAAGGCCAAGGTCAAGAGTCTGGTAGTATGGTTCAACGACTCCCTTTCATACTCACGAACAGATATCAGCGGTGGCTGGTGCCTGTTTTGGCATTCTTAGGCTGCTGCGAAAAATCCTGGATCTTTTCCCATTAGAGGCTAGAGGTACCATTATACAGGCTCTTGTTACGTCCCATCTAGATTACTGCAACATCTTGTACCTAGGGGTGACCCAGAAAAATCTGAACATCCTGCAGAAGGTTCAGAATGCTGCAGTTTGCCTAATTTTGAACATTCCTAGACAGGCTTCGGTGGGGGAGGCATTGAGGAAATTACATTGGCTTCCCATACAGGCCAGAGTCTCCTTTAAGGCTTTGTGTTTCAGCCACAGGATCTTTAATAGGAAAGGTCCTAGCTTCTTGCACCCTCTTCTTACCACCTATAGACCTGCACGTTGCCTAAGGTCCTTGGGCACGTCAAAGATGATTGTGCCTAAGGTCCGGAAGGTACGGGCTGGTGGGAGTTCCTTCGGCTTCCTTGCGGCAAATGCCTGGAATTACCTCCCTGCTGACTTAAGGACGTGCCCATCGGAGACTCTGTTTCGGAATAAATGGCTATTCCATGATCCCCCTGGTAGCCGGAAATAGGCCTTCTGTAGCTGTTCCTTGGGGGCTCTGGTTGTAGGGTAGTTCTGGTCCAGTTGTTGGGTACTAAGTTGGTGTACTAGCGCGGGGACACTCTGTTGGAGTAACCAGGCGCTCTATAAGCTGTATAATAATAATATTAATAATAATAAAATCCTAACACAACTTTTAGAAGAGCAAGAAATTTGAAGGATCAAGTGGTCCACTGCCATTTCCGGAAGAAAAATAAATCAGGCGGTTGGCTGAAACAAAAAGCCTTTTTATAAATGTAACAACTGCAAAGTATGGCAAATTGCTAAAAAGGAAAAAGAAGTTAAATTGGCAAAAGACAAACTTTGGAAAATTAACCAACTCATAACATGCAAAAGCCAATTTGTGATGTACATAGTTGAATGCCTGTGTGCTCTAAAATATGTTGCGAGTACAATATGTGAACTTAAAAAACACATTCTGGAACATGTAAGGACGACAGTTAACAAAGATCGCAGTAATGCAGTGGGCAAACATGTGGAACTACACCATGGTGGAGATTGGAAAAATTAATCGAGACAGTAGAATACCCATGAAAGGGGTGGTGATAGAGAACGCAGGTTGAGATTAAGGGAGACACTACATATTTTAGACCTACATACTCCGACGCCACATGGATTGAACTAAGATGAAGAGCTATATTCACACCTATAATTTTCTGCTTTTGCTTACCCAAGTAACATTAAGTATATATATTGGACAATTAGCATTTTCACAATCATACTTAAATAATCTTATGCACTAATGACAGGAATTGGAACCACAGCAGGTTAAACACAATGAACAAAAATGATTTGATTTACAAATTGTGTGACCAGCATATGTACAAAGAGGGTCAATAATACTTAAGGTGTATACCCACTGGTGGGTCAGAATGAATTAAATTGATCAGAATGAATAGTATAATTGTGATTGACACTGACCCCGGATGAGATATTAATAGAAGTATCCTACTTGCTACAATAACAACTAGTTTCTTTACGAATGATCGTTAAAAAGGTTAACAACCCTTTAAATCATGGTTTGCACTAATTTCTGGTCTCACTCACATTTGAGGTTATAATGGTAAATTAAATGTATAAATGAAGTTCCTTATGTAAAAACCACAATACTTATTGAATACATCAATGCAGTTGATACAATTGTGTTCTTTTGAATATAATTATCAATCAATCAGGGGGTTTATATAGCACGCTACTCACCGTGAGGGTCTCAAGGCGCTGAGGGGTGGAGGCAGCTCCGGATCAGTCGAAGAGCCAGGTCTTGAGGTCCTTCCTGAAAGTGTGCAGGGTCAGGGAGCGTCTGGTGTTCACCGGGAGCTTGTTCCAGGTTTTGGCTGTGATGTGTGAAAAAGCTCTCCCGACGGTTCTGTTCCTGCAGATGCGGGGAACCTCTGCCAGGGCGAGGCCGGCGGAATGGAGGTTCCTCTTGGGTACGTGGAAGGATACTCTCTCATTGAGGGATTTGGGTCAGATGTTGTGGAGGGATTTGTAGATGTGGGTGAGGAGTTTGAAGGTGACCCTCTTCTCGACCAGGAGCCAGTGGAGGCCTCGTAGGTGATGGGTCATGTGCTCATGGCATGGTGTTCCAAGGACGAGTCTGGCTGCAGCGTTCTGTAAGGTCTGGAGTCTGTGCATAAAAGTTTTGTTGATTCCGGAGTAGAGGGCGTTGCCGTAGTCCAGTCTGCTGGTAATGAGTGCATGGGTTATGGTCCTACTGCAGTCCGTGGGGATCCACTTGAAGGTCTTACAGAGGATGCGAAGGCAGTTGAAACTGGTGGAGGCGACGGTGTTGATCTGGCGGTTCGTGGAGAGGGAGGAGTCAAGGATGATGCTGAGGTTTTGAGCGTTGTCTGTAGGGGTGGGTGGGCTTCCGAGGGCCACCAGGTGTTGTCCCAGGCGGAGGTGCAGGGACTGAGAATGAGGACCTCGGTCTTCTCTGAGTTGAGCTTCAGGCAGCAGTCCTTCATCCAGGCTGCCACGTTCTTCATACCTTCCTGGAAACAGAGTCTGGTGTCTTCGGGATTCTTCGTGAGCGAGAGGATGAGCTGGGTTTCACCGGCGTAGGATATGATGCTGAGCCCATGCTGTCTGACGATGGTGGTGAGTGGGGCCATGTAGATGTTGAAGAGCGTGGGGCTGAGTGAAGATCCCTGGGGTACTCCGCAGTTGATTTCCGTGGGTTTAGAGAGGAAGGGAGGGAGTCAGATCCTCTGGGTTCTGCCGGAGAGGAAGGATTGGATCCAGTCGAGGGCGGTTCCTTGCATTCCTGCGTCGTGCAGTCTGGCTGCGAGAGTACGATGTGAGACGGTGTCGAAGGCTGCGGAGAGGTCTAGAAGCATAAGGGCTGCGGTGTGTCCCTGGTCAAGTAGCATGCGGATGTTGTCAGTGGCGGCGAGGAGGGCTGTCTTGGTGCTGTGGTTGCTGCTGAATCCAGACTGGGAGGCATCCAGGATGTAGGTCTCCAATTAGATTTTTTTTTTTTGTCTAAATAATATTGCACATGATTTTCACATTGCACTTTTTTCTAAATCGTCTTTTGAATGTTTTTAACCATTTCACATAGCACTATAACTTCCATATTGACATGCGGCGAAGACAGGAAGTTATGTTGAAACAGTTAGACTTGTATTTAATTGGTTTCAAAATGCTGCCCGCGCACCCGTGAACAAGGTCTGCGAGACTGAAACGCATAGGGGCTTTGTTTGGTCCTGGCTTGTATGGACTCTAATGAGAAAATAAAGAACTGTGTGTGACCTGTGTGTGTGATCGAACTCTTCTGTATAGAAGTTTAGGAATAATTAAACGGCATGGCTCTACTGTATTTGGTTTGCACTGCCACAGAAGCACCAGAAAACCCAGCGTAGGGCAAGCCGTTGAGGAGAATATAACTACCTACTGGTGGTCACCTGTAGGTAGTTATAGTTAGGATCTAGTTTCCATAGGATGACCGTTTTTTCATTTGCCAATAACTTTGGCGAAGTCCCCAATTCAGCTGCTGTCTTGAAACTTTCAAGGTGATCCAGGGAAGTGCCTTTTGTGATTTGATGTAATTCCCGTTCAGTAGTTGCATAATAATTTAAAGACATTTCCAGTTGTATATATTGGGATGCAAAGGATCTGGTGCTGAGACCACCACCTACCTGGAGCTTCCTAATAAATGAATGCATGAATCCAGCTGACCACCACCTTCCCGGGATTTCTTTTTTTAATGGCGTGCCTCTAGGACCCCCCCTAGCCCCGTGGCACGCCACTCCCCAAGGCTTTATCATAAAACAATGCAAGTGTTCTTGCAAACTACTCACCACTCCTGCCAAGCCATAGCAAATGCTCTGCTTCTTCTTTTATCACAATAAAAAAATACTCTCACTTGCTAGAAGCGGAGCAAAATTGCTTTTACACAAAGGAAGCTGCATGTTTAGAAGCTCCCTCTCTGTAAAAGCAATGCCGGAAAGCCAGCAGAGACCGCAGAGTACTTCAGGCTCCCCGGTGGTCCTAATTAGTGGTGAGGAGGCGCACTGGGTGGGACCAGGGCACCCACAATAGAGGCTGTACCCCGGGGATGGGATCCCCGTGGCTCAAATTGGTCTAGCAGGGGGGGCACACTGCCTCCTCCCCTTGTTTAAAAAAAAGAGCTGGGCCCTGGGGCTGAAATTGGACCAAGAGGAGGGCTGCGCAGTCCCCCTCTCCTATTCAAAATGGCCTAGCCCCGGGGGATGAGTGATGTCCTGAGTGATGTCATGAGTGATGACACTGACTATGCCATGACTGATGTAATAGGTGAGGCCATATTCAGTGCATTATAGTTAGGATAACTGCTGAATTTCACTGGCTTTGTACATGTGAAATCTGAGCCTAACTATAATGTCCCTGAAACCTTTGTTTTTTTCAGTGAATATATATAAACATAAGATGGCAGCGTAATGTTCTCTTTGGAAAAAAACAGAGAACAAGGAAACAGATATGAGCTGAAAAAAGGATGTGCAATCCCACAAAAAAGTATCTAATTTGTGAAGGTATATGAATTGGTTGCAGTTCTGACATTCGAGTCTCTGTTCTCATAGTTTTCATAGTTTTTACTGCGTTTATTCTTTACTTCTTGATTATTCATGGAATGTGGAGTGTTTAAAATTGATTTTAAATGTCTATGGGAAAAGATAACGTTTTGTTTAGATCCATATAGATGAATTGATGTAATTTATTTCCAATTTGCACTATTTTGTGGAAGTGAGGCAGGAAGGACCACATTATGTACAACCACAGCACTTGCACTTTATATGTATAGAAAAGAATTACTCCTTTTCATTAAAAACAGTGCAAGAGGACAGTTTCAACAGATAGCTGCCTTGAATACTTAAATGGTCAACATGTTTCAGCACGTCTAGACTGTTTTTAATTTTGGACCGTGATAGACAAGAATAAAATTGTGGTCTTTTCACGATTCAATTTTAACTTCACATTTCACAATTGCACTGCACTCTTTCCCATACACTCTAAAACACGTTTGCTCACATCTGTGTGATTAAACTATCAAGTATAGGTTTAAAAAACATCCTAGGGCTCCTCCATCAATAGGGTGGAGTTGTAGCCCTGATAGTCACCAGGTTGACTAGTAAAGGAGACCCAGATGATGAAGCATGTCACCTGAGTGATGGGAATCCGAAAATTTATTGAATATTGTTTTCGGGATTAATCCTTTTTTTGAGGTAGCCTTGGCTGACTGAATTACATGTGGTTTCATTCGTGATAAAATGTATATGCCTGACAATATTGGTAAAAAAACTAGTAGCCTTGTGGGAATCAGTGCAAATTTGTGAACAGTAACATCTCCCAACCCCTGTCAAAAGCGTGTTCCTCAGGAGCAGTACCCTCCAATGCCTACCTTCTGGCAGCACCAACTCTGTGATTAATGACACCAGAGGTTTGGAAGGGCAGGATGAGGGGAAGGGTTTTAGGGTGGATACTGCGGGGAGGGAGACCTGGAACAACAATGAATACAGGAAAAACAGTGAAAGGGCGTGGCTTTGTGGTGAAACCGCATGGCCGCCTGCTAGGGATTCTCTGAGGCCCCCTTTCCTGCCCCGCCGATCCGCCACACAGATCCGAATTCTCAGGTGCCGGATTCATGCACCGGAGACACAGCGGTTCTTTTCCCTAAAACCCCGATCTTGATCTGACGTCGGGGTTGGAGATATACCGTCCGGCATTTGAGGCCTCCAACTCTGCAGTAGCCGGGGCCTCGAGTGGGTGCACCTGCCGACCCAGACACTGTGCTTGCCGGTGAGGTCCCCTACTCCAACCCCGGAGGGGCCGCCACGGGCTCCCCCAGCACTGGGCGGGTCCCGGTGCTCAAGGACACTAGATTCCTGCATTCCGGCCCACGACCTGGGGCTGCTGGCCGGGCCTACTGTGGTGGGACTGGCCCCCAGGGGACCAGATCTTGTATTTCCAATTGGCGCTCAGCAGAAAGGTACTTCTACGCCCGCAACGACGGCCGCAACAGACCCTTCAGCCCCGCAACATCACCTGGGCCTAGGGGTTGAAGCACTTGTCGCCTGGGGCCCCCATCATCGTGCAAATCAAGGCCTGGCACAATAATATCCACCGCAACACAACTCACCTGCCACGCTGCGCTCCCCATTGATCATCTAGGTGTGGCAGCTAGCCCCCAGCGCGAGGTTTGCTGGTGTCTTGTGCGGCCCCAGACCCTGAGACATTGCTGGCCCGTGCTCCTCCCGACTACCTGACATCTGGTCCCTGGTACTAAACTGAGTGGACACTTGAGCATAGCTTAAGGAGACCCAGGAAGGGTTGGTAACCGTGGGAAGGAAGCAGACGACCGTGGGTCATAGCGACTTTGTTGTACCCACCGTTGACTTGAAATCTACGCCCCAAGGGCCCCCACCCATCAAGTGACCTCTACTCGTGGTACCGTTTTCATGCCCTGACGCGACTGGCCTGATCCCGACGGTCCTAACAACCAGTGCGCAGCTGGCCTGCGGTGCGGGCAAAGCCCTCATCATGTACATCGCAAAGGGAACGAAGACGACCCAGCAGGGTAGGCTGGACCGCGACACTTGTCCAAAGGCGGATTTGCCAGAGCGGAAGGGGCTTTCTTCTGTTTTTTGTTTTCTCATGGCAGTACTAGCACCTATTGCTATTCCTGTTAATTGCTGACCTCCTGTCCATGCACATGTAACACATCATGGACTTACTAATGCAGGTGGTGCTTTTATCTTCATATTGGATGCGGGTGAAGCTTATCCTTTTGAATTGTTTTACTCTCTGGTCGATTTCTGGCTACGCATGCTAACTCAAACACATTTCCTACATTTGCAACTCTTGCACCACCAGCACACTACAGAGCATATGCACTCATGGAAATACCTTTTTTTTATTGGGAACATCAAACTTGGTTCCTAGGGACCCTTCCACATGTACTTACACCTGTATGCTTAGGTCCCATTAGTAATTATGGGGTGCCTTTTTCAGCCTTAGCTGGATTTACTCCATACCCTGACATGGCAAATCTTAACCTTTTACAAACAGGCTACCCTTCATTACACAGTTAAACTATATAGAAACTTAACTCAATATGTTTTGCACACCTTGTTGGCACAACTAGCAGCGGTTGGCCTGCCTGGGCATGCCCAGTTGCCTGCATTGCCTACAATAAGCCCAGTAATTGTTTATTCAGTTATGGGCAAAATTTCCACTAAGTGTGAGTAAATTCCATTTTGGATCGCTCCAAAAAATCAACCAAATTGAAGCTGTGTTTCCCCTTTTGCACAGCATATTGACAATGTGTTTATTCCATGGAATGGTTTCCTCTATAGGGGACTCGAACACTTGGTGAACAGTCTTTGTCTCTGTTTATACCATCAGTCATGGCATTCTGTCCATGTCAGTCTTCCCTGACATGTTAAAACAAATGCGGGGCAGCTGCTGCCCTGATTTGGGGATGAAACCAATAGGAAATGTTCTTGTGTTGTCCGCAATAGTTCTGTCTAACATTAAAGATGAAGCAGCATCCCTGGCTATACACCAGCTGCTCACAGTGGCAGCACAAGTGGACCATGAACGTGAGCTGCCAATTACTATTGCTGATGTGTACAAATCCTTAGGACTCAATCATTTGGGAACTAGACCTACTAAACCAAATCTTGGCAAACCTGGTACAGACAAAGAAGCCAAGCAGACCCATGAATTTGTTAAAAACAAACACCAAAATTTAAACCTGATGGAGGTTCTCCACCCCCACAGCCCCCTTAAAGGCGATACAATTTTCGTGATTGCACTAGAATGAAGGCTTAACATGTATCAGATTCCTGATACATGTTTTCATAGTTCCTTACGGGACTCATCTGTCAAGCAGGATGAGAGAGGAGGCCGATCTGACTGTAGACAAGAAAAGTATGTGAAACCAAAAAGGGAGGCATAACACTCATGAAGATAAAAAAGGAGGATAAACCTCCTCAATATAAGGTTCCTTTTCAGAAAAAGAAAGTTGCTCCTATAACCACAAAATTTGCCACAGACACTGAAAAGCCTCCTCCTACTGAGCAGAAGTTGGGTGGTGACTGTCCTTGACAGCACCCATAAGTGACTATGGTGCACCAGAATCTCCAGGAGTACCTTTGTTACAGTTGAAACCCCAGATAGGTGTGTAGCTTCTCCAGATAGGTTATATGGATATACAAATTGAGAGTGACCTTCTGCGCACCATTTAAGTAATATTCTGAGAAAATTTGACTTTGTCTTATGACATCCTTTTTGCAGCGGTTTATTGGCCCCCACTCTTTGTTCAAACTTCCACCCAGGGTGAGAAGGTCATACTACCTTGATTTTCTGCTCTTGTCCCTGATTAAGTCAAACAAGATTATGCCGCAGAATGGGCTCTTGCACAAGCCCTAGCTTTATACCGTAATCATGTTAGCTGGGATAAGGACTCTACTTATCATGTCATATGTTCATGCCCACAAGTGCAACCACGATACCTTAGTAAACGTATTGCTAAGGTACATGTTAGAGAAATATTCTCCCAATTAGAGTACCGGGGAGTAATTGCACCCTGTGTCTCTCAGATAAATAATCCTGCATAGTCTTACACTACAAACATTTAAATAGTCATATGCGCACTTTTGCAATACAAAATACGCACAGTATGGCATTGATTAACAATATAGTCCATTAAAAATACAGAACGACCTTGGATATTTCTTTCTTTTTTTTCTGCCAAAATGTAGGGCATAAAAGTAGAGCTTGGACAGCCTTTTTCGCCCTCGGATTTCAATTTCACTTCACCAGTTTAGCAATGGGCTTTAAGATCAGTCCAGGGCTGTTTGCCGCCCGCATAATGTCAATTCTACCTGCTATTGACCCAGATGGTTTATACTACGTAGATGATATCTATTTATTTATTTTTCTATAGTGAGAACAAGACCACAAGGGGTATCAGAGTGCTTTACAGATGGGTAGTTTCAAGGGTACAAGAAATTACAACATTAGCACAGAAGGGCCCAGCAAAGGCCAACATCGGTCAAAACAATCAAACATTTCAATAAAGGCAAGAGTATGAAAGCAAATCCTAGGGTGAGACAGAAGGTCTAACCAGGAATTTCTTAAACAGAACTACTTTGACTTTCTTAGAAGGAAGCTGTGGTTCAAATCACAACCGAACAGTACAGGGGCAAAACAAATAATAACAATCCTAGCAGATTCACATGAAATAGCTAGACCTCAGGTGGGCTAGGGGACTAGTCCAGGTATTTCTTCATCAGAATCTGTTTGACTTCCCTTTTGAAGGAATCTGTGGAATTATTCAGTCTTGTTTCAGGTGGTAAGGAGTTCCAGATTTTAGGTGCAATAGCTGAGAATGCTCGATTGTAAGTTTTCTTTTTATGGAATTTCTGAGGTTTAAGTAGTAAGGTGCTGGAGCCCCTACAGGATCTGGATGCTCCAGAAAGCTCAAGGTTTTGATGTAACAGGGTGTTGAAGTGTAGAGCGTTGTGGATCATGCAAGCACTTTTTAGTTGAATCCTTTCTTCATACAGGAGCCAATTAAGAGCTTTTAACTCAGGCGAGATAGATGATAGCGTTTGGAGCCTGTAATGAGCCTTGCAGCGGAATTGAGAAAGGCCTTAAGTGGAGCCATCTTCGATCTTGGAAGTCCGCAAAGGGTTGCACAGCCATAGTCCAGTTTTGAGATCACAAATGCTTGCACCGTGGTCTTGAGGTCATTGTGGGGAAGGAACACTTTATTTTCCTTAGGATGATCAAATGGATGTTTGCTCCTTTGGTGAGAGCACTAATGTGATTCTGCATGTTCAGATGTTTGTACAGTGTTATTCCGAGTGAGCTCATGGAATCAATAATGTGTGGAGTGGGAAACATCCGTTACAACGAAACTTTTACAACGCAGTGCTATTACAAGGCAGGTTTTACAACGAAAACCATTACAACGCATTGCACTGGGGGGCGCTCTAGGATAGGGAATAGATTTAATTTACTATCCAACAGCTTCCCTACTATCCACGGGGACTGGAGTTGGAATAGTAAATTAAACTATTCACTATCCAGCACCCCAAAGCGCTATGCGTTGTAACAGCATGCGTTGTAAAAACTGCGTTGTAACAGCATGCGTGGTAAAAGCATGCGTTGTAGTGTCATACATCCGTGTGGAGTACAGTTGAGGGCTGTTAGTTGGTGCACCCCTTTTGCAATGACTGTTTGTCAGGTGCAATGAGGAGGAATTCAGTATTAGAGCATTCAATTTCAGATGATTGAGTGTCAGACAACTTTGCGTTTCCTGAAGTACTGAGTTGAGAGACCTGATGTCCTCAGGAGAGGAGATTTTCAGGTACAGTTGTGTGTCATCAGCATACATGTGATAATGGATGTTGGACAAATTCAGGATTTCTGTTAGAGGCTTCATGACCTAATTGAAGAGAGTGGGAGAAAGAGTGGACCCCTGAGGAACCGCCAGAGTGAGCGGAGAGGGGTTGGACAGAGACTGATTCCCCTTCAGACTTTGGGTTCTATTGTGTAGAAATGAGGAAAGCCAGTTAAGCACAGTCCCTGATAGCCCTATCCTGTGCTCCAGTAGACCTATGAGGGTATCAAAAGTGAACGAGAAGTCAAGGAGGATCAAAAGGCATGACTCAATCTGGTCCAGCATTTGTAGTGCATCATCTACAATGTAAGAGCGGATTTCGTGTTTTGACCCTGCCTGATGCCGGATTGCAATTTTTCTAGTAGTTGGAAATGTTAAAAATGACTACATAGTTGGGTGAGAACGTATTTCTCAAGGAGCTTTGCCAGCGTGGGAATGATGGAGATTGGACGAAAACTGTGGAGGTTAGTCTGGTTTGCTGTCAGTTTCTTAGGATGGCGGTGACCTGCCCTGAATTTAGGCAATCCAGGATTGACCCTTGAAGCAGAGAGGCATTAACTATCTTTGTCCAGAGAGGGAGTATGGATGATCTTATCTCCTTGAAGAGGATCGGTGGTTTGGGGTCACTAAAATGGTTGGAAGGTTTAAGAGTTGGCTGAGTTTTTCAAATGGTGCTCTCATCCATGGTTTGTAATATGCTTATGGGGCATTGTTTTTGGGAGGGAGAGTCAGACGTTGTGGGGGCAAATCCAGCCCAGGCAGCAGGTAGATTCCCATGGCTGCCAGTAGTTCCTGTTCAATCTTTGTTGATTTATCACAGAAAAAGGAAGCAAACTCTTCACAGTTTGGCTGCTGACAGGGTTCTAAGAAGGGAGAGATAGGTTGTTTGTTAGGTTGAATCTTGATGAGTTCAAACAGTTTTTTGCGTTGTTTTTTTGCTTAATCTAGTTGTTCCCTTAAATTGCTAGCTTTAGAGTATCTGATGCATTTGATATATTAGCTTCTTAAAGCTCTCAGCTGAGTAAGATGGTGACGGAGGGCGAGGATCTCCAGATACGTTCAGCTAGTCTTAGATTTCTTCTCTCTTCTTTTAGGCTCCTGTTAAACCAAGGTTTGGAGATTTTGGTGGGCATTCTTTTCAGTTGTAGTGGTGCCATAGAGCCTAGTATGTTGGACATCAAGTGATTGTAGTGGTCTGTGAGGCCACCAACATCAGACATGTCCGGCGCAGGAGGTAGGATGCTGTCCATGCAGGAGGAAAGGTAATGTTTCTCATGTTTCTCATATTTCTTTGCCAGAGTCTTGGTTTCTTCAGTTGAGATTAAATGGTTCTCACCAGTTTTCAGATGAGGAAGGAGATGCAATGGTGGTCCATCCAGTCACATGGGGTAATAGATTTAAGTTGAATGGAGCTGCTCTTGCCAAAGACCATGTCTAAGGTAGCTTTTTTGATGTGCATAGGGCTATCACTTATTTGAGGTAGGTTGAGGTCACATATGAAGCATTTGAAGCATTTGACTGTCGAGTCATTCAGGTTATTCCAATGAAGGTTAAAGTCCCCCAGGAAGATATGGGTGTCGTGACAGTCCACATTCGTTGAGATGATTTCCTCAAAATACATGCATTCACACGATGATAGAGAATCAGAATGTAGTTGTCTAACTGATGAATACATGCAATGCCTCTCCCTAGCCCTTCCAGTCTATCAAGCTTGATGATGTTATAGTTGCACTAGGATGTCGAATATTAGTGCAGAAGATTCGTTCAGCCAGGTTTCTGTCAGTACTAAAATGTCTGGATCATGTACCAGGATTAGGACAGAAATGTGCGCTGTGTGTCGAACTGCAGATCTGCAGTGAGAAGCATGCATTTAAGCTGTGGTTTGAGATCATCTAAGGAAAGAATAGTGGTGGGGACTATGGGTGGGGACTATGGTGAGGTTTTTCATATTTAAAGATCTAGAGTTAACCGTAGGTTCTCTAGACAGATCAGAGTGGATTGTTCCAATTGGGCACATCAAATCCGTGTTCAAAGCAAATGATGGGTCTTAGGAGAGAGAAGAAGGGTTCTAATATACGAGTCTTGGATTGTGACTTTAACTCTGAAAATTCGAGAGGGGTCTTTAGGGAAGGGTGATGTTTTATATCTTTGGTGAGTAGGAGCCCCTAGAGGTGAAGTCATATTGAGTATGGGACATACAGACAGCCTAGTCCTGGAATTCAAGAGACGTGTGTAGTTATGTGGCAAAAACTTTGAAAACCCCCCAGACTTCTCAATACCCAATAGCTCCAATGTGAGGAGAAAAAGGCTTTAGACAACTGCCTTGAGTTGTTTAAGGGTAAGTGAGATAACATCTAGCCTAGATTCCAGTCCGGTGTGAGGACAGGTTCCTGGTCCCTGGGGACAGGATCTGAGGGGGACACACTGGGGAGGGGAAGGTTAGAGAGGTTCATAGTCGGGATGTCGAGACAGATATATGGGATGCATCAAGTGGTGGTAGGGCAAGGTAACTGGTTGTGAAGAGGTATTTGGGGTTTATGCATACCGTTGGTTGCCTGGCTAGGAAGGTAGGAAAGTGAGGGGGTGGGAATGTTAGCGAGGTTCATAGTCGGTATAGATACATGGGATGCATCATGCTGTGTTAGGGAAGGTAACTGGTGAGAAGAGGTACCTGGGGTTTATGCGTCATGTTGGTGGCCTGGTTAGGGTGGTATGAAAGTGGACGTGACACCGGTGTGGTGAGAGGGAAGTCACGTGTACTATAGGAGTGAGCGAGGAGGACAGGTAAGTAAGAGGAGAGATGGTTTGCCTTATTGGGTCCGGTCCTCTGACCCAGTAGTCTAAGACGGTTCGCGATCCTGTTGGCAAGTTGGGGAGGAGGGCGAGATATGATTTGACCTGTCTATTGTCTTGGAAGAGTTGCTATTTAGTACCCAGTTCTCTATAGCGGTGCTCTGGAAGGGGAGGGGTAGGGTTGCAGGGGCTGTCAAGACTGTGAGAGTACACCAACTGAAGATTAAGGTAGTTGCCAGCAGGGAAAGCGGGATCTTGGTAGGGTGAAGGTTTGTACTTAGTGTTCTAGATGATGGAGAATATGTTGTCGAAGATGCCTAGGCTGTGGTCAGATGATTGTATGAGGATGGTCCCATTGTTGTAGAGGGAGATGGTTGCATTGAGTTCATAGGAGGGAGAGGGTGCAACTGTCTGAGCCTGTGAGGGGTCTTTTTTGGTTGTGTCGATTTTGAGCATTGAGTAGAAAGCCAACCTCAATTTAGCCTGTCTTTTCGTGAAGAAGATAAGGTCACTGATTACCGCACCTTTTTTATGCAGAAGTAGAAATACAAGATGTAGGTTTCTGGGTGCATTTTTAGGTGTCTGTGTTTGAAGTTTTTGGATGCATTTTTGTAAAGTTAGGAAGGTAGTTAATTTAGTAGGCTTTGTGTCCCGAAGACTCCAAATTTGACAGGTTAGGAGTAATAGCTTAAGGATGAATCCTCGGGCTTCACCCTGCTTGGGTCGTAGGGATCGGTGGAAATGAGTGCACTGCTCTACGAGAGCCATAAGAGTGGCAATACAAGTGAAGGCAATTAAAAGAGAACTTGATTAGTTAACTCATCCTCTGTTGCAACAAAAAGCTTTTATTGTTTGGAAGATCTCTATAAAAGGAGGAAAGGATTGCCTTGTGGCTGAGCATATGTAGAAGAGAAACTGGGTAAGGACAATGGCACTGTAGGTATAATGGAGAAACACCATGTTGTTAACCCTGTTATAAGTACAGTATCCCTGAAGATTTGTTCATTTTTAACAGTTTCCATTTATTGTTTAATGAATAACTTTGTTATATTCGTGGTTATACTAAAAATATATATTTTTTAAAGCTGACGATTAGTTAAACCCACACTTGGCCAGAGTGGATTCCATACTTTTAGGGTTCCCTGCATGTGGCTACAAATTCAACTTTCAGAAATCGTAATTCCTTTCTAAGTGTCCTTTTCTTAGGTTATGAGCTTACACATGAGGGTAAGAGTCTTGCCCCTCATTTATTGGAGTAGTGTGCACAATTGCAACCTCCAAATACATTAACCAAACTACAATCCTTGTTAGGAATCCTTCATTTGGTATAACATACATTCCTGATTATGTGCAATGCATTCAATCACTTTATGAATTAAAGAACCCTGGTTTCTACAGTTCACATTTGACATTAAAACACACAGACACACTCAGATCGTTACAATCTGACTTTCTTACAACAAGTCACGTACGTTCATGTGTAAATACCACAAACCTAGTCATCCGGGTCTTACCGGGTGCACTTGGATTTACCTATGTCATTTTTAATGAAGGTGAAACAGTGCCAATGGCATAAAAATCTCTTTTATATTCTAGTGCGGAAATTAATTTGCTTCCACTGGAAAAGGAGGCCTCTTGCACAAGGGAAATGCATCATTGTCGTTACTTCTGTGCCTACCCTAGAGGCTGTCACAAAAGCTAGTGTTCCTAACACTAAAGCCCTACATCTGTAATGCTACAGGCATTTATATATAGTGCGAGATCATGTGTTGACCATTGGCTCCATGTTACTTTAACTACATTTTGTGAGAATGGTTTTATCTTATATCTGTCTGACCCTGCCTTTCAGCCTGGCCATCTCCACTGAGTGACCTCGACACAGAGAGTGAAGCCAGCACCTACAGTGCAAAGAAAGGGAGAGCTTATAGAAACCTCTCTTTGTGTTAGTAAGAGTTTAAAGATGGAGACCTCTTGGCGCTTTGACTGGAACTCTCCTGCGGAGTAGGCACACAACCCATGGCTATTGTGCCTGTTGAAGATCTCCCTACCTGAGACTGCCAATGGGTTACCCAGTCCGAAGTTGTTCTTGCAGAGATGATGCAAGACAGACAGCAGGTGAAGTATTCCAAGTTTTAATTACACATTCTTGTGAAAATGCAGGTATCTTTCTATGCATATATTCTTGTGTACATGAAGTTATATTTTTGTGCATTTATTCTTCTGTACATGCAGTTATCTTTCTATGCATTTATTCTTGCGTACATGCAGTTATCTTTCTATGCATTTATTCTTAAGTATATACATTCACTATATGCATTTATTTTACTTGTGCGTTATTGCTATTTGATATATAGGAACTTGCTGCAATAAATTATTTCCTTTACTTTGTGAATGAGTGTTGAGCTCTGTTTATGTTGTACCTTGGTATTCTAAAGGGGTGTAGAGTCCTATTTTGAAGAGTGTTCATGTTGTATCCTGGTGTTTTGAAGTCTTGCTCAGGTGTTCTAAAGACAAAGCAAGACACCATCCTAGATGGATAAATCTTTAACAGCTGTTGACCTTGTCATTGACCCGTCTTTACAGACACAAGAATTTCTTCAGTATGTGCACAGTGGCGCAACGAAAGTTGAAGGGGCCCTTCTGCAAGGTACACAGAGGGCCCCCACTACAGATTTAATCCAGAGCTCTCAGGCCTTAGTACTATGCTCAGGGTCCCCTGCAGCTCAGGGCCCCCTGCACCGCAGGGGCTGTGGCGGCCTGTGTTTTGCCCCTGTATGTGCATGTCTACCTCATGCCCACCTCTTTCTTGGCTCTTGAATAGTATAAAAATATTGTTTACACTGAAGGTTTAAGCCAGCCTGCTATAGGTTCTAAACAGCAATATTCAGCAGCATGCACCACCATTGTTGGTGTTAAGTTGGACAGGAACTTCCAACCACAATAAACTTGCACAAAGTCCTTAGGGGACTGCACTGTGTGGTTGGTTGAACTGAAAGCGTTGGTTCTTGCACTAGAATATATAAATCCTGACTCCCCCACACTTATCTGTGTCATTCGTATTACTGTGTACAGTCCTTTAATGCTAATTTACACTATTGGTGGCAGAATGGATTTAAAGATTCTAAAGGCAACACAATCAAGCATAAAATGCTTTGAGTTAAGGTGGCAGACCTCAAAGACAATCTGGGCTCATGTTATTCATACTTTGAGTCACCAGCATGTGGAAATTTTCTGGCTGAGGAAGCAGCCAAATCTGAAGTTGCAACCACTAATGTGGCTGTGATTACTTGTTCTAAAATGAGAATAGATTCTGATATTTTGGCTTCCATAAATGATAACAAAGATGGCAGCTCTTAACCAAAGGGCTTTCCTTTTAAATATACTTACAACTTGAGTGAATAAAACATTGCTTTTGTTACTATTCCAGGAGTTGCTGATCGTTTGATTCCCCACCAAGACAGCAGTTTAGCTTTAGTGATACCTGCACATGAAGGTGTTGCGTCTGCACATGCCGGAGTGGCGGCCATAATTTCGCTGCTACAGCAACATTATTGGTGGCATGGCTTATATCAACAGGCCAAATAATATGTCCTATGTTGTGACATTTGTCAACAAATTAAAACCTCCACCATAGGGAGGAGCTACGCTAGCAAACAAGATGGCTGCTTAGGCTCCCAGCTCCGCCGACCTCCGTCTCCTGCCAGATGATCCTTTCATCCATCCTGTTATTACGCCCGACCTCCGTGTGGATGAACCGGTGTACATTTCGGTGGTGCAATCCCGAGAATTTAACCGGCTTGGTTGACGGAGTTACGTCGTGTTAAAGTTTGTGGCCTAGCCCAGCTGGAGAGCCGGGGCCTCGAGTACTGGCCCAGCCGGGTTGCAGTTGAACAACATCGGCCTTGGGAATCAGGCAGGGTCCAGTCTATCGCAGTGGAGGTCGTTTTTGCCCGATTTTGACGGCGGTCATTTTGATTGACTAACATTGAGGGAGTGGCGACGTGGCATGACTGTGGCTGTGGGCGGAGGTCCCTGTCCCGTGGACCCTGTTTGCCCCCCGCTGGTGTTCAGTGGGTCGGGGTCTTCGCTCGCGGTAGCGGAGTACAGATCGCTGCCACGGAGAACAATCAGTCGCCCTCCGATGCCGTCCGTTCCGCTCTTGCCTGTTCCCCCGGAGAGACCGGGCTCTCTGGGAGAAGTGATTATGGTCGGTACCGAGCGAGGAGTGATGGACCGGACGGAGTGTGAGCCGTCGCTGAAGAAAGTACTGGCAGCCATTGGGGCACATCATTCACATGTGGATGCCCTGGTTCACAAGATGATTGCGGGCCTACTTGAGACAGGGTGTGTGAGACCGGACTCTGCTCCACTGCAAGAACTACAACTAGCTAAGATTCCCACGGTGACCATTTTAACTCCGGACGAGGACCCCGTGCGACAAGAGGTGTCGAAGCCTTTGGTCAGTGTATTGGATGATCGCGAGCCTGGCGCTTCGAACGGATTGTTAAGCCTAACATCGCTGCTGACTGTGGGAGGACTAATCTGTGTTCCCTTCCCGGAGACTCCTGTTGGTAATTGTTCTCGGACTGCAACAACATATTTTCCCTCTCTGGCAGTTACAGTACGGTCGTGGAGGAAACAGCACTGGGACTTTCCGTCAATGAGGGAGCTCTTCTGTGCGGATGGGGTTCTCAAAGACTTAAATTTTTTGATTTGTTTCGGACTGAATGTTTCTGAACTCTTTTCGCACTCCGATTCTCCTGTGGATGCGGTGGTCCTACCGGGAGGGGTTCGTATGCTAGATCGGAAGGGCCAAGGCTGAGATCGATTGACTGGATTTGATATTGTGGCCTTAATGGATGTTGGATTTGCTACTGTTGTGCTTACGGGAGGTTGGGCGGTGTTTTACAGCTCCCCCTGATTTGCTTTTTCTGTGTTTTTGGATAGATTCTTGTTTCCATCGCAGGGGTTGCTCGTTTCTGGAGGCAACCCGTACGGAAATGCCCTCCCCCATTTTCTACTTTTAGAATTTAGTTAGTTGGGGCGACAGGCACACTGCTAGTTGGGGATAGGCGAAAGCCATATGCAGGGGTGCAGGGTGGGGGGAAGGGTTTATTGTATTGTCTATGTTTTCGTTTTTATGTTCTATAACCTATTCATATCCTGATATTAGGTGCCTTCCTGATGGATTATCCTGCTTGGTGGGTGGACGGGTCTTAGCGGTGGTAGTGTTTACAAGATTTTCTACAATGTGTTGCCTTTTATTGCTGCGAGCTGATAGCGGTCGTTGTTTTGTCCACTGCTCTATCGTATTACGCTCTTCTGCCACTCGAACTTGCCATACTCATGATAATCCTGTTCCTATGGGTGGTAGACTTCTGAACAATGCCGATTAGATTGGACTGATACTTATTGTATTTTATACGGCCGCACGCCAATTTCATCTCAAGACTCAGCTTCTGCCTTGGGGGTTATCCGTCTATTACTCGCCATATGTTTGTATAATTGTTGTTTATTCCATGATGTAAGGCACCTGCCGTTGGTTTTTCTTGTTTTTTCAATTAATAAAAAGATTTATAAAAAAAACACTTTCCTTAGTTTTTGTATTCCTATGGATTGAATTTGTGACCATTTTTAGGGCTCGCTGCGAAAAGTGAGCGAAAGCGCGCTCTGGCCGAGAGCACTATAGCTGTCAGGTCAGCCGACAAACGAGGGGGGACAAGAGCAGGCCACGCGCACATTGAGACGCATGGCAGAGTCGGATTCCGACGCGCGCCTTGGGATTGGGTCGCGCGCGTCGGAATCCGACTCTGCCATGCGCCTTGGAAACCGAAACCTAAGAGCCGCTCGACGTGAGCTGTCTACGGTAGAAGCTCACGCGCACGGCTCTTAGGTTTCGTTTTGACTTGTTCTTTAGGGGCGCTGGATCACTACTTAATTGCAACACTTAAGTTACAGAATTAAAAATTCAAGACCATTCCTTTTCCAACTTGTTTCCACACTCGTTCCTTGTAATTCTGAAACCCAGCACAGAGAACCTCCTCTCGCGCAACTTTATCATACATGTCAATACTGTAGAAGAGGCGGAAGTGAATTGTCTTGAATCGGAAGTGACGGCTCCCGCGTTGGTGGGCAGGGCCAGAGAGTGTCCCAGCCAGTGCTGGGCTGTCAGCTGGTGACCGGGTATCCAGCGGCCGTGCCGGGGAGCCGTGCTGCCCACGGAGTCCCTGACCTCCAAGAGGACCGCACGGGCCCCCGCAGCCGGGAGGATGAACAAGCAGGAGATGGCGGACGAGGCGCTCTTCCTGCTGCTGCATAACGAGATCGTAACCTGTGTTTACAAGTCTGCCGACCAGGGGGAAGTGGTAAGGACGGGGAAGGGGTACTCCCTGAAGCAGGGTATGTGAGGTGGTGGTCACGGGGGAGGGAGAAGAAGGGGCGGCAAGATGAGGTGCTGGTCATGGCAGGATGCAGCACCGAGAGGCGGTGCTTTGTGTATAAGAATGTTTAGAAGAAGCCGTCATTATGTGTAGTGGAGAGACTGTACCATTTCATTACGTTTATTGTGCTATTCAGCTGGGTCACTGGCAACCACTTCCTGATAACTGCCCAAAGGTTGGTTAGATATTCGGCAACATAATTGAATGATAGTTGAAGAGCTTAACGAGCATTGTTTGGCAGACTGGAAGGTAAACAATACGGATCCGCATGAGGGTAATGGGCAGTGAACTGAGGGGCAGAAGTGGCAACACCCAAAAAAAGAGGTGGTGAACATGGCATAATCTGGGCTAGCACACGGAAGGTAGCCCAAAACTGCTTGGAACTGGGGCACAATGGTTCCGAACGGACCATGAATTTAAATCGCAAACATGTACAAATAAATATAGCACACATAAAACAACAGTAATGACAATAATCCGCTGGAGAAACCTGGTCCTCTTGACCACGGAGGACACCACGCCATGGAGCCGAGCCTAACTCACTGTTGAAGCAATCTGAAATCAATTTGGATGCCATTGGGGAGAGAGTTAAAACACTTGCTAAAGATTAAAAATCATTATTTTTTCTGCCCTGAAGAAGTCCGTGAAGGACGAAACACGCTGGCTACGGCTACATTTTTTATCTGAAGAAAAATAAAGAATGAACTGCAAACAACTCCATTGAATTGATGTTTTCATCGAGTTTAAAAAAATTGTTATCGTTGTTGAAATAATGGAATACATTCATAATTAGTGTGCTGGACCAGTGTGTGCGATAAAGAATGGTGCTCTGTGCTGTAGTGATAACAGGTTAGGTGCCAAGTATTTCAAAAGATTCAATAATTAAGTCTTTATGAAATCAGGAACACGTAAACAAAAGGTAGTTTTGTTATTTTTTACTGTTACATATTTTTTTAGGTCTCACCTACGCAGTGTGCAAGGGCTGCTTAGGCGGGGACCTGTTGAAATAGCTCCGGGCTTTTGTGGAAAATTGTGCATGTTTTGCACTGTTTACAATGGGCCCTCGTGCATGGGCAGCGTTTGCCTAAGGGAACGAGCAGCGGCGCCATCTGTTAGCAATTATCGCTCCCGTCTCTGCTCGCTCCCGTAAGGTAAACGCTGTAGATGCTTTCGGGACTGTGTTTGTCTTTGAGCGCTTGTTTGTTCTTCCTGCCTCCCCATTACTTCATACGAATGCTTGCAGTAATTCCCAGTGTACACCATAACTTTACAAACACTATAAATAAAGTGTGGTGAAAAGTAGAGAAACACTGCAGTAAAAGTCTTTCTTGTAAACAACACTTAACAAGCATTTACAATGCAACGGTTTTGCCTTTGCAGCCAGCATGCGATCCTACACGCAGAACCCCCAACAGCACATTTTACAAACTACAAGCATTGGCATTGAATTTAAAGCATATTTAATTATATATGATGACAAAAAAATAATTTTAAAAAAGCGTTGGCCAATCCTACGAGTCGAAATGCACATGAGATCTCTTATGACCAAGTAAATTCCAGCAGCAAAAGTCCCATAAACCAACACATACCATAAACACAGCACCTCAACACACAAGTAGCGTTTCAAGGCACTGCTGCCCCTGGGCAGACCCTACTTCCAGCACACCTTACGGCTCTACTACAGTGGAATGCCCCGCATACACACCCAGAACAAACAAGCAGGATAAACCTTCCAGAATGATCTAGAATGTTCTGAGGAGAGAGCACAGCCTGTCGCAGCACACACCAGAAGACCAGGAAAGTAGAGCCCTCTTCCAGAGGAGTCCAGAACCGGAGTGGGTACACCCTCTCAGTACACCTTCTCAGTACACACTCTCAGTGCGTCCTCTCAGTACACCCTCTCCTCAGTACACACACCCAGGACGCCTTCTCAGTAGGGCCTCTTACTACACCCTCAGTACACCCTCTCACTACAACCTCTCACAACCTCTCAGTAAACCCTCTCAGAACGTCCTCTCAGTACACCCTCTCCTCAGTACACCCTTTCAGTACGGCCTCTCACTATACCCTCTCAGTACAGTCTATCACACCCCGAGGAGGGCACTGTTAGACAGACACGCTCGCACTCCGCCACAATTTGAGGACGGTGCACTCCACCAGTGCACACTAAACACCCCTCCCCCAGTGCACACCAGATAACTTCCAGAGTTGCGCACCCTGGCGGCGCCCGCGGCCAGACACTGCCTATGAGGAGAGTAACATATTTAGAGAACTCCAGAAGAGGAGTGTGAGAGTTGTGTACCTGGCCACAAATAGTTAAATATGGCGTATGCAAGAGGGGCACACACGGTTACAACATTCTTAAACGCGGTATGTAGCGCAAGCGCAGTCACACTCTTTAAGGTGGGCAGCGCTTTACGGGGCACGTTCTAGACCCAGGACTCCAACGCTGGCAGGCTCTGTGCCACCCGGAGCCTGGCACACTCTACTAGAAAACAGCGCAACGTGAACAAAAGAAAGTACTCTTGCTGGTGAAGGCACCAAAACAACAACAAAAATACAACTTCTGAGTGTTTACCTAGACGTGTTGTCAAACGTGGTGTGTGTGTTATTACATGAAACGCGTGATATATAGTGAAAGAGCTTACCCGGATTTCGTCAATATATAAAAAAAACATCTAAACTTCCTTCAACTTGCAATTACGGAAACGGGCTGTCCCCTGTCTACCTTCGAGCGCTTCCAAAGTTTCAAAGGGTGCCTACTAATATTGTGGATTTAAAGTATTATTAAATGTGTAACTACGTACAGTGCTTGGAAACTGTAGAAGTGCTTTGTAGCGCAGTATGTAAATCACGTTATTCACATTAATATTATTAAGACGGTAGGGGGGCGGGAACGGGGCCGGGGAGACACAGAGAGCGAGGCAGCGGTAGGGGGGCGGGAACGGGAGCCGAGGCAGCGGTAGGGGGGCGGAAACGGGGCCGGGGAGACAAAGAGAGCGAGGCAGCGGTAGGGGGGCGGAAATGGGAGCCGAGGCAGCGGTAGGGGGGCGGGAACGGGGCCGGGGAGACACGGAGAGCGAGGCAGTGGTAGGGGGCGGGAACGGGAGCCGAGGCAGCGGTAAAAAGCAACAAAAACGGGTAGAGGAGTGACGAGTGCATACAGCGGGACCTGGCCACGGGCAGCGGAAGCATTTACGGCCGGAAACACGGGGGGGGAGGGGCGGGAACGGGGCACACACGGGCAGCGGGAGGGGGGCGGGATATCAAATAAAAATGCAGAGCACTGACCTGGACTTCGTGGAGCAAAGAGAAGTCGACGGGCCCCCGGCGCCATCTTCGGCGGAATGAGAGAACACGCCCTGACAACCAAAAAAAAAAAAGAACACGCCCACCGCCGAGATGAGCGCACAGAGGGGCGGAGAGGGAAAAAATAGCGGGAACGCCCCCGAATCTGGTCCGACCTTTGACGGACAGATCCGGCTCCCAATGGCTAGCCTCCATTTATGGAGCTAGCCAATGGGAGGAGGGGGCGAGGAGGGGGCGGGATACCCGACCCAAACAGAGAAACATAAGGATTTTGCTAGCGCATGCGTACTTCGTACGCATTGCCAGCAAAACCTAATGAACTCTGATGTAACGGGAGCAGATCAAAGCAGAGTGAGCTGGGACACTCATAGGGGCATCTTTGCGCCCCACAAACCTCGTTCAGCAGCAGCTGTCTACGGCTAAAGCTGCACACACAATACTTGTATTGCATTGCCTTGGTGGATTTGCTGCAAAATCGCTTGGGTGGTGACTTTTCTAGTGGAATGCTCAGACCGTGCAGCAGAATTATTTATTGTACATCCTTTCCCGCTAGTATTTACTCTTAATGATGGCCGTCAAACGCGTTTCCTTTGATTTCTGTCAAGTGCTGTTGAATATCTGTGCCAGATGAAGGAAATCCTCCAGCTTGCCCAGCTCTGGGTTCATTGCAGACTTTCTCTTCTTGTTCTCATGATGATCACATCTTCTAAATCTGTAATGCTCCTAATGCCATTCGTATGTCGAGCTAAGCCCTGCAAATCTGTGAAAAATGAGAACCACGAAGATATGAACGGGTCTTATATGCGGCTCGCACTTGTGTGCTATTGTAACTGATAAAGATTTGTCAGCGCCCTCGGTAATTCCCAACCCCTCCTCCCCGACAGAACAAATGTAGTCTCATCCATTTCGTCCCATTATCACTGGCATCTTAAATCATTTTTACAAAAAGAAAGCTTTACTTTTAAATTAAAAGCATATCAGCGGCATCTGTGCCACTGCTCCGAATCCCACCAGTGCTGGTACAATCAGCCAAACTTATCTTTGATTTATTTCGTTGGACAAATGGGCAGCGCAAAGCTGTTTGGAAAGGAAATGTGTGCCCCACTCACTTTAAGAAATATCCAGCCACAATCTGTCCAAATTGTATAGAACGTGAACCAGGTCTGCTTATTGATTAGTCCTAGTATTTCAATGATTCTGTTTGCACTTAGGGAGCATGTTTTAATAATGTGTAAGCTATTAGATACAAACAGGTTGCATAGGAACAATTTTATTTTTACATGCTCCTTTTTTTGTTACGGATTCGTTATGCCTTGTTCTAAATTGTACTAATAATTTTGCGCATCACATTATAGTACCAAAAGCAGCAGGCCTAGCTTCCCTCACAACACCGGTTTGGCATAGCAAACCTGAATCAAGTTTGTGTAGCTTACCGCCGCAATGCCTTCGTTTTTGCATCAGGTTACACTATACTCTTTATTTTTCGACTTACCCCCAGCCACTGTGACTAATGGAAGAATATGTTTAATTTTTTTCACTGTGGCTTTCTGGTTGAAACAATTAACCAAACTTGATAGTGACCATCTTGAAGTTGAGAATGGTGCTGCCGTTTGTAACCGTGGTCTTCATTTTGAATGGACTGACATATTTGTAATTTCGGTTTGCAGTGTTGAGAGAGTACTATAGGTCATGGATAATTTTCTTCTGCATCACATTTCAAAACAAGCATTGGCATAGCCAATAGGCCTCGCCTTTGGGACCTTATAAGTGATTGGTTATCCAGCACAATATAATTGGTGCAACAACATTAACTGTTGCATGGCTAAACACTTATAAGGTCCCAAAGGCGAGACCTATTGGCTATGCCAATGCTTGTTGTATTAGTGATTAATGGCCACTATCTTCCAGAATGCTCTGCTACAGAACTGGTTGACAAGGTGTTGACCCTCCCCACTCGTTTTCATATATCTTCACATAAGTTAAAAAAAGACCCGTCCCTCTTGAAGATTTCAGCTGTTCCAGTACTGATGGGATTGTTTTGGATAAAGTTCCCTTCAATATATTTAGTCCTACAGAGATTCTACAGATACCATACGTATTTCAGGTTTCTATGGGTGATGTAATTTATTTATTTATTTATAAAGTTTTATATAGCGCGAACATGATCCCGAGGGATAACAGAGCGCTTTACAATATGATCGGAGGAAGGACAAATGCAATATCTATTAAATCCTGCTAATCATGGTGAAATGTTATGTTATCATCATTATGGATATCATTATTTACATCGAGCTAGTGTTCAACTCACCATTCCTAATTATACACAATGGAAACATTGTCCTACAAGGGAGCTCTAAATCATATAGGAATAAATGTACATATTTTTTGAGATATGATACATCAGACCCAACATTGTATTATTTCAAATGAGTCCCTACACTACCTAAGAAATATATGCTTAAACAAACTAGACTAAATCTACAGACTCTTTTGGCACAAAATTCGTGTGAAACGCTATGATTTTTTGAAAAACACAATTGCTGTGAAGTCTGTTTGGGGTACCAAACCTTGGCAAGTTCAGGGGACGGAAACCTTGTTTATAACTCGCTTAATTCCAACACAAATGAGTTTTATAAATGACACCGTTCAACAGACCACTTGTCTAGGACTGGCAAAAATTAAAAACATGAATGCACCAAACATTCCCTCATTAGCCCTTTTTGAAAAACAGCATCACTTAACAAATTACATTGAAGAACATCTCAATAGTGTGTTGCTGAATGGTACATTTAATTCCACTGTTTCAGATCCTCATGGCTGGTGATTATGGCTAATGGACACAAATGGTTGTTATGCTCATTTTTTAAATTCCACACCGGGGTTTCAGGTAAGCAGACCTGACCGCCAATATTCCCACTCACAATATTTAGATTTGGTTACCACCTATTCGATGGTGCAACTGTGTCAACAATGATTGGAACATTCCACACTGCAGTAAAACAACATCTCTCTTTCCTGTCCGAAGACAGGGACTTATCAGACTTCCTATTAGGTCATAGGTCTCCACGTTCACATTTTTTTATTTATGCTCCTTATAATGGCATTTAGAAATCACCACAATTGGAAACTGCCGCAAGTTTAAGACAAGTTGATCAAGATCATTTGGATAAAGTGTTACAGTGGTTGATAATGGTATTAATACACTGCCTTCTCACAATTACAATTGGAATAACATGGCATCATCTGAAATTGATATCATACAAAGTGAAATGTCTACATTGTACCACGGGTGAAGACAGCATAAATCTACCATGCAGTTTAGTTGGGCACTTCAAACGCTTTAGAATGGGCGCGACCCTTGGTGTTATCTTGATTCCATCCACCTACTCCTGCCTTTCCACCTGACACGTAAACAACAACTTAAGAGTAAGAAAGATGCTACATACAGAATGTTACATCTCGAGAAGTGATAACAGCTCTCATTTACAATAGCAGAAACACCTTTGGTTGTCTGGTTCATACATGGCGTCATATCTTTGTCAATTATAACATTTCATTTCACAGCTTTCATGAAACATTTCCCTCTCAGTAGATATGAACCCCTAGGAGGCAGCTTAATTTATGAATTATGGTTCCTCCTATTTTCGTATCGTTGTGAACATGCCAACAAGGAGGTCTTCCTTAGTGGAAAGGAATGCGACTCTTCTGTCGGAAATTCACTCATTTGTAATCACGTGACCGTACATGGCGCTTGTAATGTGTCTGTAGCAAATTTATCTAAAAGAAAAACCATCCCCTGAATTACTCCCACTAATTCAGTCCTTTTGAATTGAAGTTATTTAATGTTAAGCAATCAGGGCTGTTGTTTACTGAAAGCTAGGATCCCATATATTGTATAGGTTTCTAAGATAGTGACCTGATGCAACAGTGTCCTTTTCCCTCCCACGCAGGTGGTATGGATAGCTCGTTGTGGCCTTCCTTTCCAACTTTGAAGCAGATTTCAACCAGCTAAGCAGACTCAAAGCACTAAAGTTTCAAAAGAAAGTAGCATTAACATCTGCTGAAGAAATCTTTGAATTACAAGTTGCAAGGATATCCAGTGAGATACAGTCCTTGTTAAACACCAACCTCCCATTACATTTCGGGGAATTGGTTCAGTGTATTTTTGTTATGTTATGTTATGTTATGTTAAATTTTATTTCTATAGCGCACGCCTACTCGATAGGAGTGTCACGGCGCTTTACTTAGGCAGCTCAGTGTAAAAAAACATAACACCATAAAACCAGAAACAAACAGGGGAAAGAAGAAACCTACTAAAGGTTAAAAAGCCAGGTCTTAAGGCTCTTCCTGAACAGGAGCAGATTAGGTGTGCGCCGCAAGGCCAAAGGCAAGGTGTTCCACAACTGAGGGGTCCTCAAACTAAAGGAGCGACCCCCGGTACGGGCCTTCCTCACTCGAGGGACCACAGCCAGAAACTGAGATTCCGACCGCAGTGATCGAGCTGGGCAGTAAAAGACGAGCCTGCGCTGTAAATACCTTGCACCAGAGCCAAAAAGCGCTTTGTGAGCTAGGGTCAACGCTTTAAACATATTCCGCTTCCGGATGGGCAGCCAATGAAGCGACTGTACCAACCCGGATGCTCTTGCTCGCCTATGAAGGCCGAAGATGGCGCGGGCCGCAGAGTTCTGCACAACCTGCAGCCGCTGAACAAGATAGTCTGGAAGACCTAAATAGAGGACGTTCGCATAGTCCAATCTGGAGCCAATTAAGGCTTGCACAGTGATCTTTCTATGCTCTTCTGTGAGCAAAGGTAGGAACTTCCGGAGCATCTTGAGAATACCAAAGCAGGTACCCGTCAAGCCAAGAATATGTGATCTCAGGGTCAGATTATTATCAATTTTAACTCCCAGGTTTTTTGCCACCTGGGATGCCTGAGCAGGGGGACACATATCCATTGGCCACCAGGCCAGCCAATCAGCGTCCAAGGAACAACCAAAGAACAGTACCTCCGATTTGTTGGAATTGGCCTTGAGGCTGTTCTGCTGAAACCAGCTGAAGACCATCCCCAAACAGCCCCGAATGCTCTCTCCATCAAAAGCCTGATTTTCCTACACGTGAAGAGCAGTTGAGTGTCATCAGCGTAGGACACGATCTGGGCCCCAAAGGACTCCACCAGTGCCGCCAGAGGGGTCATAAAGATGTTAAAAAGAGTCGGGCTCAACACAGAGCCCTGTGGAACTCCGACTCCCAAAGGCGGCATCTCGGCGGAGCTCGGGGAGGCCCAGACCGTTTGTCGGCGGTCCTCAAGAAAAGATGAAAACCAATTGAACACCGTCCCCCTCAGACCGATGTCATGAAGTCTGGCGAGGAGTGCCTCATGGGGGACGGTGTCAAAGGTCGCCGACAGATCAAGCATGACAAGCATGGCCTTGCCTCCTGAATCCAGTGTCTCCCTGGTGACCTCTGACACCTCCAAGAGTGCCGTCTCCGTACTTAAATTAGGACGCAAACCGGATTGCGAGGGGTGCAGCAGGTCATTGGATTCTAGAAAGCTAGAAAGAGCGCCATGCACATGTTTCTCCATGATCTTAGCCAGCGCCGGGAGGAGAGAAATCGGCCTGTAATTGGCCAACACCTCTGCGTCTAATCCAGGCTTCATGAGGAGGGGAATCACCATAGCCCTTTTCCAGGACCGCGGGACCCTCCCCTCACTCAAGGACAGGTTCAGGAGAGAGTTGACCAATGGGTTAACCACAGCCGCCATCCTGGCCAAAAATTTGGCCGGACAGGGATCTAATGGCGAGCCCGATTTAAGATTGGCCAGAAGTGCAAGGAACGCATCGGAGGAGACAGAAGGAAACTCCGCCAAAACAGCATCCAGAGTGGTCAACGGAACAAGTCCGGCCACTACGCTAGAAAACACTTCAACAGACCTCTCTGTAAAAGAATCCTGAATAGATTTAATCTTGTTTGTAAAGAACTTGGCCAGATCGCAGACCCACGACTCAGATGGCACTATTCGGGGCAGGGTGGATCTAGGGGCCGTGAACTCCCTCACCACAGTGAAGATTTCTTTACAGGAGTTAGCGGCAGCCTCTATCCTCCTGGCAAGATAGGCCTTTTTCTCATGGAGAATGTCTCAATGGTAAGCTTTGACCACTGACTTGCAAGCAAGTCTGGCCTCCGGAGCATACTGGAGGCGCCACGCCCTCTCAGCCACCTTACACTGGCGACGAGTGGCGCACAGTGCCTCAGTGAACCACGGTGCAGAAACCCGCTTAACCGTGGCCCGAGGGGCCGTTGCCGGGGCTAGGTCATTCAGCCTCTCCAGCAGCCACGCCTGCATGGACTCTACGTCCTGCTCTAAGTTACCTGAGAGGGGGCACGGATGGTCCACAGAAGCCTGAGCTAACAGCTCAGGCGTCACTCTGTGCAATGCCCTCGAAACAGAGCCGTACTGTCTGGGGGCGCTGCTGGATAATAGCTCACTACCCAGTACAGAAAACTTGGCCAGCCTGTGATCGGTCCAGAGCACCGGGAGAAGCTCTATATCTGCTAAAGGGACCGAAGAGAAGACCTGATCCAGGGTATGGCCCTTATCGTGTGTGGGACCCTCGAGGAAAGGGATAAGACCGAGAGGAACTGTAATATCAAACAATTTGTTTGAGTCCGAGTCCTCACCCACATCCATGTGAAAATTAAAATCACCCGCCAGCAAGCAGTGCTGCGCACTCAAAGCCAGTCCAGAGATGACAGCCTGGAGGTCCTCAAAAAAAGAACCCACTGGTCCAGGAGGTCTGTATACCAGCAACCCTTTCAGGGCTTGTTGCGGGGTCAACCTAATGGTGAAGGCGAGGGATTCCGATCCTGCGATTGTATCCAAGGGAAGAATAGAGCAGGACCTTGTGTAATGTAACTAGTGCTCATTTAAGGCGCTCCAACACCTTCGGGTCACTCGAGTTCACATTATATGATAAAAAATTACGTTCAGTCCCTGAGGAGCTGCTGTGAATGTGCTTTGAAATTAGAGCTCTGAGAAGAGGAGGACGACAGGAAGAGGCAGTGTGGCATGCATGCAGCAACATGGGAAGAGGTGGGAGGAACCAATGCTGCTCCCATTTGCCAGGTAGAAGGGAAATAATTAATAAACTGGGGCAGCACTGACATCACTTAGTTTCCACGCACCTAAAAACAAAAAGAATTTACCCCAACTTGTGTAATGTAACTGGAGATTTTGTAAAGCGCTTCAATACCTCAGGGTCATGAGTTGATGCCCTGAAAAATTATTCTGACATTGTGTAATGTAACTAGTGCACATGTAAAGCGCTCCAACACCTTCGGGTCGCTTGAGATCACATTATATAAACAAGCATCAGAGAAAAAAATGACGGGAGTTGCCCAAACCTTGCCCTTAACTGTGCTGCAAGGTTAAGTCTATTACTTTCCTGTTGACAGAGGCTATCCCTAAAACTGTCTTGGAATTTCCCCTCATCTGGCCAGAGGGTGCGATTAAATATTTGGGGATATGGCTTAGTAGAAATATTCATGAGCTGTGGAAGACTAATTACAGTCGACTGATGAACTGGCTGGATGAATGACTGGTTAGATGGAAATATGACAATAGCAAAATTATTATCCTATCTAAGTTACTTTACCTATTTATAAATCTTCGGCTCCCCTGCCTTATTTTTGTCGCCGGCCTTGTCTTATTTTACAGGCCTGGGCAGGCTCTCAACCATGTATTGCCTGGGAGATTCTGACACTTCACTTTGGAAAGGGTGGCCTTAGGGCCCCAGATCTAGAACATTATTACTTTTGCACTTAGGCTCAATTCGCTCATCACTGGCTGTTTCTGAGACCATTTATGGCGCACACGGCTCCTGAATGTGACCATGTAGCCCCCTACCCTTTGCAAATGGCCCCGATGAGCCTATGTACACATGTCGACACGGTGGCCTGCACAGTCTGGGAGTTAGATGTATTGCGATGTTTAGCTAAAGTAGACCATCTTTTTGCACCCTTTGTGCTACTTATAGGACACCTCTTGCTGCCTTCTATGCACAATCCAGATACTTGTTCCAGGTTGCGTAGGCTTGGTCTCACATCCATGGGTGCAATCTATCCAAACATTACATTTATAGCACCACAGGATGCTTTGCAGGCCAACACTGCCACACTGCTCGAAACATTTACATATTACCAATTGAATGCTGCTATTCACGCAATACATAATTCATTTCCCAATGCCCTGTCGACATTTCAGATGCTGGAAGCGTTTCTCACTTCTCCCTCATCAAGTAGGCTCATCATGAAACTATACACCAGCATGCAAACATCGGCACCAATAGGCATCCCGAGCAGCAGTGCAGCCTTGGCTACCAACATCACACCACCACTGACTGATGCCCAATTGCATCACTGCTGCTTGCAGGTGCATGCCCTGTCCCCTAACTTTCGCCTTCACCTTATCCATTTTAAATGTATTCACAGACTATATTATACCCCAGTGAGTATGGTGAGAATGGGACTTAGGACAAACTCCAGTTGTAACAGGTGTCATCTCCCAGACTCCAGCTTCTTGCACCCGGCCTGGTCGTGCCCGGGCATCTCTGTGTACTGGGAGAAGATTTTTACTACACTTGATAGCATTCTGGGATGCCTCCTTGAGGGCTCCCCTGGGTGGCGCTGTTGGGATTCGTTCAAGAGGTACCATCGGACAGGCGTAGGCTGACTGCACTTATCCTACTTTTGGCTAAGTGCAGAGAGGCAATGATGTGGGGATGCCGTGCTTTGCTGTGTGTAACTGACTGGCTCTCAGATGCGGTTTATTGCCAGGACCAGCTCACCCTGTACTGGGAATTAATGCCCATACAATCACAGCCAAAAGATATCTGTCCCCCACTGATGAAATATCTGCGCACTAAGGCAACTGAGGTGAGGCTAGATGACAATGTACCTGGTCCATCACAATAGAATATCCAGCACTGCACTGTATGGAGACCACCAAAAATACTATTGCAATGTTACTTAACATTCATGTTGGCTGTCCTCCTCTGATGTGATGAACCGAATCAAACACATGTCTGTAATACTTGTATGCTGATGCTATTTGTTTTTGTTGTTGTTGTTGTTTTTTTTAAACTTTCTTTATTGTTTTATCACAAACAAAAAAAACATAAAATAGTGCAGGTTACAAGTCTGACAGTCATCACGGTATACTTAATCATATCATCATGCAACTATAGAAATCAAAAAAAAGAAAAAAAAACATATTCCAGTGCATCACATCGCTGTTACAGTTCTTATCTACCAAACCATCCGATGGCATCCATTCGTTCCTGTGGGCATCTCATACCGGGGTACCAAGTAGCCCCTGAAGTCGACATCAGTCCATTGGTGCTATCCGCCCATATACATTAGAGGCAAGTCATCTATGCAACAGAACATTGTGAGCGTTACACAACTAGGATTTGCTTCTTTTCACACCCATCCTCTATGCCATCTACACCCAATATTCAGAGCCGTTTATAGCAGAGCTGATCTCTACGGCGCAGCCATCTCGGGTGACCGTGGGTGCGCCAACAGGTAATATGTTAGTGGTGACCAAATATCTCTGGGTCTGGAAGTACTGGGCAATAGTTTGGCATAGTTAGTAAGCTGTTCCTGACAGTAAATCATGTCGTCAAGCCAGGTCTTGAACTTGGGCGCCCGTCCCCTGCCCCACCTACAGGCCACCCATCTTTTGGCCATGAGCAGCGCAAGGGCTACATATTTGCGATGTGTCACCTGCACTTGTTTAACATACCCTAGCAAGGCCATCAAGGGCGTAGGCTCAATGTGCGTATCAATCATCAATGTTAAGGCCTCGAAGACATACCTCCAAAAGTCACTCACCCCTGGGCAATTCCAGGCCAGGTGCAGGAAATCAGCGTTCGGAGCATGACACCTGTCACATCTATCTGTGTCGCGTAGCTTATATCTGTGCTTCTAGGCTGGTGTATAGTATAATCTATGCAGGTATTTGTCATGAATTATTAGCAGCCTACTGCTAGCCGAGACCCGCTCGGTTTGCCAGCAGCAATATTCCCAATGCTCGTCCGTCAGGGGGAAGCCCAGCTCCTCATCCCAGCACGCGTGGGGCGGTGTGGTTACCACCTCCCTTTGTGTGTGCACCGTTCGATATATCGATGAAACAAGGCATCGTGTTTAGGAGGATTAAGTGTAGTGGTGTAAGCGCCGGGGGTTCAGTCGGGAATTTCGGAGTTAGAAAGAAACCTGGGGGTCTGAGATAAGAGAAAGAAAGAGTCAACTATGTACTCTTGAACTCGTAAGACTAGATGCCACACATGTACAAGGTAAGTAACCACTAAGTCTTACCCAGAGTTAGTAACCCAACGCATCCAACCACTAGCAAAAGTAGGTGAGACCCAAAATCAAGAGATGGATTCCCATCAAATTCTTGTTAGTGATCTAATATTATCATCTGGTCATGCAAAGGTTGGGCTAGTATGTCTTTAGATCATTGAGACTGCTTACAGGCCCACCATATATGACTGGGAACAAACCCACGATTACTTGTAGACCATGCATGTGATCACTAAATGGGACCAAGTGCAGTGCAAAATGTGGGTGTGTGTTAAGTAAAGATTAAAAATAGAATAAAGGACAAACAGCGAAGAAACTTTAATAGCTGTAAGCCTCTTTCTGATTAAAAACCAGAACAGCGCAAAAAAGCAGTGCAAACAAATAACTGCTTGTGGGCCGACATGTTTCTGCCATAAAAAGGGGGGCTACCTCCTAAGGCCTTCTTCAGGGCCTCTGTTCTAATGAAGTTTTTTGCAACTGCTAGTGCGAACTACAAATATAAACCATATAAACTGTGAATAAAGTAAAACCATAAAGGATATGTGTTCCTATTCCTCCATGTCAAATGGTGTATTGTTCACCTACAAAAAAATGCAAAATGATATAAGTACATTGTCTATAACTCTTTATATAGAAGAAATAAAATGTGAAGGACATCGCAGGTTCCTTACTCACCCATAATGACAGGGGGTATTACCTCACCTCGCCTGGACCAAGCTCAGGATAAGGGAGGCCACGCTCTATAAAGGTAAGAAAAAAGGGGGTGCTCAAATTTGAGGAAAAAGAGACTGCTCCTTTTCACAACTTAAGAGTCCCTTGCAACTGTCTTACCTTAAAAAATGCCCATCCTCACAAACAGCCCTCTCCTAGGCTCACCCACAGTCTCTCTGACTCAGGCTATCAAAATGCGTAGAGAAATACTCTCTTGTTTGTGTGTCTGCTTTAACCCACAGGGGTTTAAATGAATAAACCAGTATCACTCGTCCATGGCTTACCTCTCCGTCGTTACCTCAGACGGTTCCTGAGGTTGGGGGAGGTAACGGGCGAGGAGCAAAGGATGTCTCTTATAGGGCATACCTTCCAGGGATAGCTACCTGTAGAACCCTATGTTAAAATCATGTGTTCACTAATGGCCAATAAGAGCCCTCGTTGTTCATGCTATCGAGCGTTCTGTCTACCCGTTTTTTGAACTTAGGATAGTGTTAAGAAACCTTCGGGACTCACCCTTTGGAGTACAACTCTGGCAAGCCCCAATACTTCGAGGATATATTAGATATCCGGACCGGCGAGGAGACGCATATCGGCATTGCATGATCTCAAAGCCTGTTCATAGCGTGGTCTCGCGAGATGGTCGCGTACTACCGAATGACGTCAAAGCTATAGGAATTGTAGTTCTCTCCACAAAAACGGGAGTTCAATCCCTTAGTGTGTCGTTTCGAAAAATGACCAAAATAAGTGGAGAAAAGGTCTACTATTAATATGTGCATGCCATGCGTATTAGAAAAAAGCTGTCCTACACTGTTAAATCCGGATCACCTGACGACATCTGTCCCCCACACATACTTAGAGAGGTTGGACTAGCTATTCCCCAAGTTGTGCTCTCACTGCTGAATGAATCACTTACACAAGGCAAGGTCCCTTGTAGTTTTAAGAAAGCCCTACTCATCCCTTTGATTAAAAAACCAGGAGCAGACCCACTCGACCCGATAAACTACAGGCCTATATCCCTTCTACCTTATGCATCTAAAATTCTGGAAGCCTATGTCTCCTCCTGCCTGTCTTCGTTTGTCGAAAAATCTGAATATTTGGAACCAAATCAGGCTGGTTTCCGTCCCTGCCATTCGACAGAGACCGTGATCCTGGCTGTCCAAAATACCCTAAGATCTAATGCTGATAAAGGCATACATCAGGCTCTTGTACTCCTTGACCTATCGGCCGCGTTCGACACGGTTGACTATACCATTCTTGTCAACCGTGTCTAACAGGCCGGCCTCAGAGGACCTGCCTTAAACTGGATCACCTCCTTCATAACAGGACGCTCGCAGTCAGTGAGACTTGGCACTTTTACAGCTCCCAAAACTCCTACTACATGTGGGGTTCCTCAAGGATCCTCATTATCACCTTTATTATTTAACCTGTATCTTCACCCGTTACTTTACTCCTTAAGGAACTCCAAAGCTACTATTTACAACTATGCGGACGACCTTCAACTTGTCTTTCCTCTTAACACCGCAGATTCTGTGACAGACTTCCAGAATACTATGACACATATACAGAGGTGGATGAACATTAACCATCTAAAACTTAACCCAGGCAAGACAGAGTTGATCTTGCCTGGGAAAAGTGAACTGAGCTGGGGCCCATGGTTCTGGCCATCTGACATGGGAGCCCCACCCACAAAATCCCTCTCTGTTAAAAGCCTGGGGGTCACGTTGAGCGCAGATCTCTCCCTGAAAGCACAAGTTGGAACAGTAGTCTCCGCTAGTTTTTTCCAACTTAAAAAAATAAAAAAATACCCCAGTTCTTGACACAATCTGCTCTTATTCAGGTAGTCATCGCCCTTGTTCTTTCCCTACTGGATTTCTCCAACAGTCTCTATCTGGGACTTCCAGTAGGCCAGTTGAAAAGACTCCAGCTTGTCCAAAATCAAGCAGCTAGGCTGATCTGCAGACAATCTAAATGGCAGCCTATTAGACCTGGCCTGGAAAGATTGCATTGGCTACCTGTAAAACAAAGGGTTATGTTCAAGACTGGATGTATTATTTATAAAGCTTTACAGGATACAGGCCCAAAATGTATTAGGAAACTTGTTTCTAGATACAATCCTTCACTAAACCTTCGCTCTGCGCACAAACGTTTTTTGGTTGTCCCCACCTTTAAGAAAAAACGTTTGGGGGGCAATTGTTTTGACTATCTTGCAGCTACTTTATGGAACTCTCTTCCCCTGCCCATAAGGCAGAGTCCTGATCTTCTTACCTTCAGACACTCTCTTAAGACTTGGCTTTTTAACCCCTTCGCTGCTAGGCCTTTTCCCCTCCTGTGCTGAGGCTTTTTTTGGCGTTTTGGAGTAGTGCGCGCTTAGGCCCTTTTAACTTTTTGACCACATAAGGTATCCACGCCAAATTTGCGTCCTTTTCTTCCAACATTATGTGGATTCTAAAGGCGCCCAGGGTTTGATGATTCCCTTGGAGGGGTCCCATAAATTAACCAAAATATAGTGATTTTTTTGTTTTTTTCAGAAAAATGGGAAAAACGGGCTGCAAATGAAAATGGTATCACAAAAGGGTTTGTGGGGCTGAAATCTCCATTATCTCAGCTTTCAGGGAATGACAGACTTTTGTCAGAGAACCGAAATTTTTCACTCAGTTTTGGCATTTTTCTGGGACATAGCCTATTTTTGCTATTTTTAAAGCTTTCCACCTCCTTCCAGTTAATGGTAGAAATGAGTTTGAAAGCAATAATGGATCCTGGAAAGCTTTACATTTTCGAAAAGTAGACAACATTCTGAATTCAGAAAGGGGTCATTTGTCTAAATCCATGAAGGTTTAGTTATAGAAACTAACAGTTAGATATTGGAATATTTGAAATTATGTTGAAAAAAACAGCCTTTTGTCTCAACGTTTTCACCTATAACTTTTTCTAATTTTGACAGCTCTTGGAAAGCAATATACCGTTACATTTGTTAGACCTTCCTGGTTGTGGGGATATATAGGACTTGTAGTTTCACCAAGAACCCGACGAACCCAGATCCAAAAACTGAGCAGCAACTTGCAATGGTATTTTTTCATTTACTAGGTATAGTGCACTTTGTCTTGGAAAATGTATACATGGAATAATCTGTATGAAAGACACCTATGTATTTCTGAATTGGGTACAAATTATAGAGTTCAGAAACAGTATATAATTGCACATTTTCAAAGTTGGGAATACTCATACTAGCATGAGAATTATTGGTCATTTTTCATAAAGATTTTTTTTTTACACAATGTCTTTCATTCAAAGGGAGAAATGCATGGAAGCTCAATTGGTAATAACAGTTGATTTACAAATCTGAATTACCCCAAGTGTCCCGATAAAAACGGTACCTCACTTGTGTGGGTCGGCCTTGTGCCTGCGACAGGAAACGGCGCAAAATGCAACGTGGTCACACCTAAATTTAGCAGTTACAAATTGACCCTTTTTTGGCAAAGTGCCTACCTGTAGTTTTTGCACCCTAGCTCTGCCGGCACCTAGGGAAACCTAGCAAACCTATACATTTTTGAAAAGTAGACACCCAGGGGAATTCAGGATGGGGTGACTCGACTGCCTACTGCCAGGTTTTGTTACCCAGAATCCCTTGCAAAGCTAAGATTTTGACAAAATAAACACATTTTCCTCACATTTCTGTGGTGGAAAGTTCTGGAATCTGCGTGGATCAACAAATTTCCACCCACCCAGCGTTCCCCCAGGTCTCCCGATAAAAACAGTACCTCACTTGTGTGGGTCGGCCTTGTGCCTACGACAGGAAACGGCACAAAATGCAACGTGGTCGCACCTCAATTTCCCAGTGAAATTTTATGTTCTTTGGACAAAGAGACTACCTTTTGTTTTTGAGCCGTAGCTCTGCCAGCACCTAGGGAAACCTAGCAAACCTATACATTTTTGAAAGCTAGACACCCAGGGCAATTCAGGATGGGGTGACTCGTCTGCCTGCCCCCAGGTTCTGTTACCCAGAATCCCTTGCAAACATAATAATTTGACCAAAAAAACACATTTTCCTCACATTTCTGTGGTGGAAAGTTCTGGAATCTGCGTGGATCAACAAATTTCCACCCACCCAGCGTGCCCCCAGGTCTCCCGAAAAAAATGGTACCTCACTTGCGTGGGTAGGCATAGTGGCTGCGACATGAAACAGCGCAAAACGCAGCATGGTCGCACCTCAATTTCCCAGTGAAATTTAGCACGATTCGGACAAAAAGACTACCTTTTGTTTTTGCGCCGTAGCTCTGCCAGCACCTAGGGAAACCTAGCATACCTATACATTTTTGAAAACTAGACACCCAGGGCAATTCAGGATGGGGTGACTCGTCTGCCTACCCCCAGGTTTTGTTACCCAGAATCCCTTGCAAACATAAAAATTTGACCAAAAAAATACATTTTCCTCACATTTCTGTGATGGAAAGTTCTGGAATCTGCGTGGATCAACAAATTTCCACCCACCCAGCGTGCCCCCAGGTCTCCCAAAAAGAATGGTACCTCACTTGCGTGGGTAGGCATAGTGGCTGCGACATGAAACAGCGCAAAACGCAGCATGGTCGCACCTCAATTTCCCAGTGAAATTTAGCACGATTCGGACAAAAAGACTACCTTTTGTTTTTGCGCCGTAGCTCTGCCAGCACCTAGGGAAACCTAGCAAACCTATACATTTTTGAAAACTAGACACCCAGGGCAATTCAGGATGGGGTGACTCGTCTGCCTACCCCCAGGTTTTGTTACCCAGAATCCCTTGCAAACATACAAATGTGACCAAAAAAACACATTTTCCTCACATTTCTGTGGTGGAAAGTTCTTGAATCTGCGTGGATCAACAAATTTCCACCCACCCAGCGTGCCCCTAGGTCTCTCAAAAACAATGGTACCTCACTTGCGTGGGTAGGCATAGTGGCTGCGACATGAAACAGCGCAAAACGCAGCATGGTCGCACCTCAATTTCCCAGTGAAATTTAGCACGATTCGGACAAAAAGACTACCTTTTGTTTTTGCGCCGTAGCTCTGCCAGCACCTAGGGAAACCTAGCAAACCTATACATTTTTGAAAACTAGACACCCAGGGCACTTCAGGATGGGGTGACTCGTCTGCCTACCCCCAGGTTTTGTTACTCGGAATCCCTTGCAAACATAAACATTTGACCAAAAAAACACATTTTCCTCATATTTCTGTGGTGGAAAGTTCTGGAATCTGCGTGGATCAACAAATTTCCACCCACCCAGCGTGCCCCCAGGTCTCCCAAAAAAAATGGTACCTCACTTGCGTGGGTAGGCATAGTGGCTGCGACATGAAACAGCGCAAAACGCAGCATGGTCGCACCTCAATTTCCCAGTGAAATTTAGCACGATTCGGACAAAAAGACTACCTTTTGTTTTTGCGCCGTAGCTCTGCCAGCACCTAGGGAAACCTAACAAACCTATACATTTTGGAAAACTAGACACCCAGGGCAATTCAGGATGGGGTGACTCGTCTGCCTACCCCCAGGTTTTGTTACCCAGAATCCCTTGCAAACATAAAAATTTGACCAAAAGAACACATTTTCCTCACATTTCTGTGGTGGAAAGTTCTGGAATCTGCGTGGATCAACAAATTTCCACCCACCCAGCGTGCCCCCAGGTCTCCCGAAAAAAATGGTACCTCACTTGCGTCGGTAGGCATAGTGGCTGCGACATGAAACAGCGCAAAACGCAGCATGGTCGCACCTCAATTTCCCAGTGAAATTTAGCACGATTCGGACAAAAAGACTACCTTTTGTTTTTGCGCCGTAGCTCTGCCAGCACCTAGGGAAACCTAGCAAACCTATACATTTTTGAAAACTAGACACCCAGGGCAATTCAGGATGGGGTGACTCGTCTGCCTACCCCCAGGTTTTGTTACCCAGAATCCCTTGCAAACATAAAAATTTGACCAAAAAAACACATTTTCCTCACATTTCTGTGGTGGAAAGTTCTGGAATCTGCGTGGATCAACAAATTTCCACCCACCCAGCGTGCCCCTAGGTCTCCCGAAAAAAATGGTACCTCACTTGCGTGGGTAGGCATAGTGGCTGCGACATGAAACAGCGCAAAACGCAGCATGGTCGCACCTCAATTTCCCAGTGAAATTTAGCACGATTCGGACAAAAAGACTACCTTTTGTTTTTGCGCCGTAGCTCTGCCAGCACCTAGGGAAACCTAGCAAACCTATACATTTTTGAAAACTAGACACCCAGGGCAATTCAGGATGGGGTGACTCGTCTGCCTACCCCCAGGTTTTGTTACCCAGAATCCCTTGCAAACATAAAAATTTGACCAAAAAACACATTTTCCTCACATTTCTGTGGTGGAAAGTTCTGGAATCTGCGTGGATCAACAAATTTCCACCCACCCATCGTGCCCCCAGGTCTCCCGAAAAAAATGGTACCTCACTTGCGTGGGTAGGCATAGTGGCTGCGACATGAAACAGTGCAAAACGCAGCATGGTCGCACCTCAATTTCCCAGTGAAATTTAGCACGATTCGGACAAAAAGACTACCTTTTGTTTTTGCGCCGTAGCTCTGCCAGCACCTAGGGAAACCTAGCAAACCTATACATTTTTGAAAACTAGACACCCAGGGCAATTCAGGATGGGGTGACTCGTCTGCCTACCCCCAGGTTTTATACCCAGAATCCCTTGCAAACATAAAAATTTGACCAAAAAAACACATTTTCCTCACATTTCTGTGGTGGAAAGTTCTGGAATCTGCGTGGATAAACAGATTTCCACCCACCCAGCGTGCCCCCAGGTCTCCCGAAAAAAATGGTACCTCACTTGCGTGGGTAGGCATAGTGGCTGCGACATGAAACAGCGCAAAACGCAGCATGGTCGCACCTCAATTTCCCAGTGAAATTTAGCACGATTCGGACAAAAAGACTACCTTTTGTTTTTGCGCCGTAGCTCTGCCAGCACCTAGGGAAACCTAGCAAACCTATACATTTTTGAAAACTAGACACCCAGGGCAATTCAGGATGGGGTGACTCGTCTGCCTACCCCCAGGTTTTGTTACCCAGAATCCCTTGCAAACATAAAAATTTGACCAAAAAAACACATTTTCCTCACATTTCTGTGGTGGAAAGTTCTGGAATCTGCGTGGATCAACAAATTTCCACCCACCCAGCGTGCCCCCAGGTCTCCCGAAAAAAATGGTACCTCACTTGCGTGGGTAGACATAGTGGCTGCAACAGGAAACGGTTCAAATAGTACGGTGGTGAATTTACATTACCTCATTGCAAAACTACCTTGATTTTGGGGGGGGGGCACCTGAGTTTTTGGCCCGGGGCTGGGTGGTATTCTTTGTAAAGTAGCAAACCCAAACAGTTCTGAAAACTAGACACCCGGGAGAGTCCAGGGAGGTATGGCATGTGTGGGTCCCCCAATGTTTTCCTACCCAGAACTCTTTGCAAACCTTAAAAAAGGTAAAAATAGCACTTTTCCAAACATTTTGGTGTGGGATTGCCGTGCCGGCAAAAATGTTCTACCACCCTGCGTTCCCCTTGTTCTCCCGAGTAAAAGGATACCTCACTTGTGTGGGTGCCCCAAAGCAGAACACGCCAAAAATGTATTTTGAAAAAAGTAGTTTTTAGTCATATTTAAGTTTTACAAATTAAGCACCCCAGCCTTAGTCACATGCCTTTGGCCCACCCACACAAGTGAGGTATCATTTTACTCGGGAGAACAAGGGAAACGCTGGGTGGTAGGACATTTGTTCCGGCAGCGAGATCCCACCCAAAAAAGTATGGAAAAGTGCGTTTTTGGACCAAAATTTCAGGTTTGCAGGGGTTTCTGGGTAGGAAAACATTGGGGGACCCATGCATGCCATACCTCCCTGGACTCCCCCGGGTGTCTAGTTCTCAGAACTGTTTGGGTTTGGTAGCTTCCAAAGATGCCTGCCAAGCCCCGGGCCAAAAGCTCAGGTGACCCCCTCAAAAAATAAGATTATTTGGCTAAAGGTAATGTTTTGGTCTCCACAGTATGAATTGGGCCTTTTCCTAAAGCAGCCGCTATGCCTACCCACGCAAGTGAGGTACCATTTTTATCGGGAGACCTTGGGGAACGCTGGGTGGGAGGTAATTTGTGTGAGCCCAGTGATGCCACGCTTTCCCACACTAAAACGTGTGAAAAAACTGGTTTTTTCCAAGCAAAAAATGAGGTTTGCAAGGGATTTTGGGTAAAGGAACGTTGGAGGATCCACGCAAGCCATACCTCCTTGGAAGCCCCCGGGTGTCTACTTTTCAGAAATGTGTGGGATTGGTAGGTTTCCCTAGATGGCTGTCTCGCACGGGGCCAAAAACCCAGGTAACCCCTCTTGCAAAAGCTGGTGGACTTAACATTTTCACCATTGTTAAATTCACCAGCTTTTGCAAGAGGGGTTACCTGGGTTTTTGGCCCCGTGCGAGACAGCCATCTATGGAAACCTACCAAACCCACACTTTTCTGAAAAGTAGACACCCGGGGGCTTCCAAGGAGGCATGGCTTGCGTGGATCCTCCAACGTTCCTTTACCCAGAATCCCTTGCAAACCTCAATTTTAGCAGAAAAAAATCAATTTTTTCACACGTTGTAGTCTGGGAAAGTGTGGCATCACTGGTCTCACACAAATTACCTCCCACCCAGCGTCCCCCCAGGTCTCCCGATAAAAACGGTACCTCACTTGCGTGGGTAGCCATAGTGGCTGCAACAGGAAAAGGTCCAAATCTAACGGTGGTGAATATAAAATACCCTGAAGCAATATAACTTTGATTTTGGGGGGGGGGGCACCTGAGTTTTTGGCCCGGGGCTGGGTGGTATTCTTTGGAAAGTAGCAAACCCAAACAGTTCTGAAAACTAGACACCCGGGAGAGTCCAGGGAGGTATGGCATGTGTGGGTCCCCCAATGTTTTCCTACCCAGAACTCTTTGCAAACCTTAAAAATAGGTAAAAATAGCACTTTTCCAAACATTTTGGCGTAGGATTGCCGTGCCGGCAAAAATGTCCTACCACCCTGCGTTCCCCTTGTTCTCCCGAGTAAAAGGATACCAGACCTTAACAGAGTTACTCAAAAGTCAAACATTCAAGCACGGCTATCTATTCCTCAAAGACACACACATACAGGTTGGATTTGGCACGAGGGCGAGTGATGGTTCAGTACATAAAATTTTATTAACAAGATATTTCAAAAAAATGAAATGCTCTGTCAATAAATAAATGCATAAAAACTGAACCAGTGACTCGCAACTCGTGAGCTGTAAAGCCACGACAAGGCACCAACCGTTTTACAGGCCATTCACGCACCTTTCATACCTGATACAAACCAGACCATTGACACCATCCGAATGGAAAAGCAACACATAACAACAATCACAATAAGGGGCAAGGTACACCCTACTGCAGAAAGAGAAAAAAAACAAGTATTACTGCACACCCATCTAATCCGCAAGCACACACACATACTGGTTGGATTTGGCACGAGGGTGAGTGATGATTCAGTACATACAATTGGATACGCAAGTAATTTCATCAAAAATGAAATACACTGCGTATAATTGAACGTATGATAAACTGAACCACTGACTCACAGCTCGTGAGCTGTAAAGCCACGTCAAGGCACCAACCTCTTTACAGGCCATTCATACACCTTTCGTACGCGTGACACATACAAAACATTCACACCGCCAGCCGCGGACCCATCACATTTCAACACTCACACCAACAAACAGCGCCATTCAAGGGCCCATCACTTTCACACGCCCACATTTCTGACACTGCAACTACACAAAATGATGGACTGTGTGGAGTGTCACTCAACTAGCAGTGTGTGTATTGACCAACAGAAAGTAACTACTCACACACCACCTGCCGAGCGCCAGTCCACCCACACCACCATCCAAGCACCAGACCATGCACACTGCCAGCCAAACACCACTCAGCGCACACCGACAGCCAACTACCACTCCACACACACCACCAGCCAAGCATCACTCCACGCACTCCACCAGCCAAGCGCCACTCCACAAACACAACACCAGCCAAGCACCACTCCACACACACCGCCAGCCAAGCATCACTCCACGCACACCACCAGCCAAGCGCCACTCCACAAACACAACACCATCCAAGCACCACTCCACACACGCCGCCAGCCAAGCACCACTCCACACACACCGCCAGCCAAGCACCACTCCACTCACACCGCCAGCCAAGCACCTAACCATGCACTCCGCCAGCCAAGCAAAAATCCACGCACCCCCCAGCACAACTCCAATCCATGCACTATGCCAGCCAAGCACCAGACCACGCACACCACCAGCCAAGCGCCAGTCCACGCACACCAACAATCCAAGCACAATCCTGCACACACCACCATTTTTTAAAGAAATACCACAAATCAAATGTAGAAACCTACAAATCTGCTAACACAAATTCAAAAACTAAATGCTTTGCACTAATGCAAACCTAAAAGCAAACTAAAAAATATTACAGAAAACAGACCAGACAGTACACTTACAAGCTCAATGAAACTCCCAAAACTTCTTTTGTGTGTGGTACGATTTAAAACAAGCTGGCACACACAATCCAGGATTTGAAGGACAGTCAGGACAGTGCATACGAGACTCCCTCCGCCCTTCTCTTCGCCAACAGACTCTACATCTTTTAGTGGGATTGTCTTTTGCAATTGTGGGAGGAATGTATTCTGGAAAGTGGCGATCTTTCAGTCTAGCCACTTCCTCCACCACTCCAAATCTTGGCACACTTGCCTGTTCCACTAGTACAAGACTGCCTATTATAGTCTCCTGAAACTTAACAAAAGGCATCTTTGACTCAGGACAAGATTTCTGGAAAACAACAAAAGCATTAAAGGATGCCAAGTGGAAAAGATGGATAGCCAACTTCTTGTACCAAACGTAAGCCTTTCGAAGAGCAGCATAAGGTTCCAACCTCTGATCTACTCTGTCAACACCACCCATGTGCCTATTATAGTCTAAAATGCACACAGGTTTACGCACTTCAGCAGTCTCACCCCGAACTGGCAGAGCTTCAGTGCTTTCGTCATGGATAGTAGTCAGCATGAAAACATCTCTCCTGTCTGAAAACTTCACAGCTAGAAGCTTCCCACATCGCAATGCAGTAGACTGTCCCCGCACAAGCCTTTTGCAAACAAGTTCTATTGGGAAACCTTTCCGGTTACTGCGCATCGTGCCACATGCAACAGTGCCCACTTTGGCCAACTCCTTGAACAAATGCACACTAGTGTAGAAGTTATCTACATATAAATGGTGGCCTTTGTTAAATAATCGTCTACCTAGTTCCCACACAATTTTCTCAGTCACTCCAAAAGTGGACGGACAAGCAGAAGTGTTAATGCTGGAATCCTTACTGGTGTACACCCTGAAATTATAAACATATCCAGTCTCACTGTCACACAGCATATACAGTTTGATGCCATAGCGTGCCCTCTTACTAGGAATGTATTGCCTAAAAACCAAGCGGCCCTTGAACAATACCAAAGTCTCGTCCACAGCTATTTCTCTTCCAGGTGCAAAGATCTCAGGAAAACGATCAACAAAGTGATCAAGGACAGGCCGAATCTTAAAAAGACGGTCACAATCAGGGTGATCGCGTGGCAACGCTAAATCATTATCAACAAAATGCATCATGCGAAGAAGAAGCATATATCGATCACGAGTCATAACTGCTGGAAATATAGATGTTGCCATCAAGGGACTAGTGGACCAATAAGAAGACATTGATGGCTTCCTTAGCAAGCCCATCAAAAAAGTTAATCCCAAAAACTTCTTCATCTCTTCAACATATGTGGGAGACCAATGGGTAGCTCTAGAATGGGGCTTAAGGCTGGCACTGTGGTCCCTCAAATACTGCTCTGCATACAAATTAGTTTGCTCCACAATCTTCTGCAAAAACTCGTCAAAAAACAACTGAAAAAATTGAATTGGCAAAAAATTGTCAGTATTCACTCTACACCCTGGAACACCAGTGAAGTCTGGCAATTCCGGCTGCACCATGCCAGGGGCAACCCAGACGTCATCACTAACATGAGGAGAAGAAGCCACCCTAGCCTGCAGGCCAGATGCCTCTTGCTGCACTACATCAACGGGAACACTAGCATCCCCAGATGCCTCTTGCATCACTACACCAACAGGAATACTAGCATCCCCAGATACATTTTGCATCTCTTCACCAACAGGAGAACTCACATCCCCAGCTGCCTCTTGCATCTCAACATCAACAGAAGAACTCGCATCCCCAGATGCCACTTGCTGCTCAACAACAACAGAAAGACTAGCAGCACCAGATGCCTCATGCTGCTCTGCAACAGGAAGACTAGCAGCACCAGATAACCTTTGGCGCACCACAGCAATGTGAAACCTTTTGGGCGCAGCCTTTACCACACTTGCCTGTTCCCGACGAGAAAAAAAGGGAAACTTTGAGGACCTAGGCTGCCGCTCACATGGCTCTTGCCTCTCTACCGGCACATCAATGTCCCTCTCTACCACAGGCACTTCATCAGCACTAGAAGAAGAATCATCATCCGATGATACCATGCGAAGAGAAAACTCACTGCCTGAATCTTCTGCACCTACCTCATGCTCCGAATCGGAGTCAGTGTCTGGACCATGGTCAGAGGAAGACTCAAAAAGCAAACTAACAACCTGCTTAGCAGTAATCCTGCGAGCAGCCATTATCCTTACAAATCAAGAAGACTACACACACAAGTGAACAACAACCTACACTGTGCAAAGTAAGAAGTAAACAAGGTAGAGTCTTCACACAAAAATCAATACACTCAAAAACAATTCAAATCTAACCAAATATAAGAAGACTCACCAGCACCTACTCTGCTGAAACACAGGAAAAAGAAAGGAAATATCACTGGAAAGAAAAAAAAAGTATAGATTAGACAAAGTACACATCAAGCAGCAATACAAAAAAAAGTTAACAATCAAAAAACACAAAGCCACACAAACAGCAATAACTTCACTTTTCATAAAAACACATTTATCTAGGAAAAATAGTACAAAAAACATTTACTTACCAAGCACATGCAACTACACAAGCTGCAAAACCAGCATTAACCGAACCACAACCTACACCAATACAAACAGCAAAAGCCTGGATCAAAAACAAAGAAGAAGAAAAAAATGTAATACATTTCACAAACAACATAACAAATGAATAAACAATACACCAATTTACCCCCAAAATCACATCCACACAGATGGGCCATCAAAAAGGGCAAAACGGACAAAAGTACGGGTTGATTTGCCCACCGGGGGGGAGGCCAGAAAATCTAAATTTAAAATCCGACCCACCTGAAAGCGACCCTTGCCCAATGGGTCACTTCCTACAATCTAAAATAAAATCCCTGGTGCTAGTGGGGGCATTTCCACCGCACAATCGCAATGCTGTGCGCGACCGTGAGCCAGAAATGCCCTGCAAAGAGACATCAGAAGAGAGGAAATTCACTTACCTCTCCCCTGATGCCTCTTTGCAAACCCCCCCAAATATCTCAAAACCAACCTAACACCTCCAGGCGCAGGAAGCAAATGCCTTCCCGACCGCCTGGGAATCCCTGAAGATGTTGGTGCGTGCTGTGCGCGCTCACGTCATCAGGGATTCTCATGGGGAGGGGGACAACAGAATTACTGTGGTTAACTGTGATGCTGGACAGAGGCACTTGCATCCTTGATTTTCACAAGCGCAATCCAAAAACAGTTCCTATGACCAGGAGCTTCTTTCTCCCCATCTGCTGCTCTCATCAGTCTCTGACCATTTATACACATAAGAGGCATGTGAACTCACACAGAAGATCCCCGTTTGGCAATGCCCACCAACTAGCGGAGTGCACCATCTTTCCTAAATTTACCCACTATGATGGACAGCTCACTCAAGGGACCTGTGCACACATTGGTGCGATGGCATAGTAACACACACGGACACTGGAGACAAAGCAAGCGCTCGAGTTGCAGCACAAATTCAGGAAAACATTCATCAGCCCAAAAACATTTGTGACCTTCCCACTATGATGCACAGCTCACACAAGGGACCCCTGGGCACATCTGTGCAATTGCATAGTAACGCACACATGGACACTGGAGACAAAGATGGCGCTCGAGTTGCAGCACAAATTCAGGAAAACAATCATCAGCCCAAAAACATTTGTGAACTTCCCACTATGATGGACAGCTCACTCAAGGGACCCTTGCGCACATCGGTGCAATGGCATAATAACACACACAAAGGTCACTAGAGACAAAGCAGGTGATCGAGTTGCAGCACCAATTCAGTAAAACATTCATCAGCCCAAAAACATTTGTGACCTTTCCACTATGATGGACAGCTCACACAAGGGACCCCTGCGCACATCTGTGCGATTGCATAGTAACGCACACATGGACACTGGAGACAAAGATGGCGCTCGAGTTGCAGCACAAACTCAGGAAAGCAATCATCAGCCCAAAAACATTTGTGACCTTCCCACTATGATGGACAGCTCACACAAGGGACCCCTGCGCACATCTGTGCAATTGCATAGTAACGCACACATGGACACTGGAGACAAAGATGGCGCTCGAGTTGCAGCACAAACTCAGGAAAACAATCATCAACACAAAAACATTTGTGAGCTTCCCACTATGATGGACAGCTCACTCAATGGACCCCTGCGCACATCGGTGCAATGGCATAATAACACACACAAAGGTCACTGGAGACAAAGCAGGTGATCGAGTTGCAGCACAAATTCAGGAAATCATTCATCAGCCCAAAAACATTTGTGACCTTTCCACTATGAAGGACAGCTCACACAAGGGACCCCTGCGCACATTTGTGCGATTGCATAGTAACGCACACATGGTCAATGGAGACAAAGATGGCGCTCGAGTTGCAGCACAAATTCAGGAAACAATCATCAGCCCGAAAACATTTGTGAGCTTCCCACTATGATGGACAGCTCACTCAAGGGACCCCTTCGCACATGGCATAGTAACACACACATGGTCACTGGAGACAAAGCATGTGTTTGAAAAGCAGCACACAAAAAAAAACATTCATCAGCCCAAAAACACTAGTGAGCTTTGCCTAGGCAGCACAGGTGTGTTTTTCAGCCACTTCAGGTACACAAAAAATAAAAGAGATGAAGGACAGAGGCACTTGCATCCTTCAATAAAATCAGCACTACATTCACATTTTGGAAATGACCCCATCTGTTTTTTTTTTGCAACAAATCAACATTTTTTCATACCAGAGGCATGAAAACAATTCAAAATTAATGTTACCCCAAAAAAGGGGAGTGACCCTTCCCCAAGGGGCCGCTCCCCGAACAACGAAATTGTCCACAAAAGAAAAAAAAAACTCCCTACCATTCCAGCTGCACGATCGCACGATCGTGCAGCAGGAATGCTCTAAACTTGCAACGAGTGAAAGGAAAAGCCTTTCCTTTCACTCGATTGCCTTTTCTAAACTTTCTCCCCTGCCCCAGCCGCAAAACTAACCTCTGAATCCTCCGACGCGCAGGAAGCAAATGGCTTCCCTGCGCGTCGGTAAACAACAGGAACCCCCAGTGACGTCAGCGCGCCTCGCGCGCTGACGTCATTGATGACGCGGGCGGGGAGGGCGGGGGGAGGCAGGGGACGGTCTTCCCCTGCCATCCCAGCCGAAAACCTAACGATCGGACAGACTCGGTGGGAGCGCTGGCGCTTCCCCCGAGGGTGGGGCTCATGACGAGCTGGGCTCGTCATCAGCGTGCGAGTGCCCTACTCCATGACGAGCCCAGCTCGTCATCAGCCCCGAAGGGGTTAAGCAAGCTTACTTTTAGAGTATTTTTTGTGTTATGTTCTTCTCTGATAGCGCCATGAAGCCCACGGGCGTACGTGCGCTTAATAAATAAATTTTAACATAACATAATGTATTCCACAAGCCCTCGTTTATTACGGTAGTGTGGACTACAATATACCAGCGTCTATGGACTATAGTGTAGTTAGATATTACTACTACATTATTTAATTGTGCCGTTCCTCTTCCTCCCTTTTCAGATAGAGCACATGAGTCTCTCGCAGCGGCCTCCTGAATCAAAGTAATTTCTCATTTCTACTCAGATCGAGATAAGTAAAACAGCGGCCACTCCGTTGTGCCTGTCTATCTGTTAATAGAAGAGGCATTTGTAAGTGAGCCTTTTGATGGTCTGACAATATTAGGATATATAAGTGGTCTGGCAATATAAGGGTACGGAACTTCTAGCCAAGCCGAAAGTTAAAGGTGGTATGTGGATTACTGACAATTACTACCATGAACGGGTAACATTGCAGGATAACTCCTGCTTATACTAGGTCCTTGGAAATGGATTGCTATGGTTCCGAGAATGAGAAGATCGAACAAACCCTTTTTGCATTCAAAAGGTCCAGTAGTCTGAGGGACCGGTTGATACACACTCGACCCAGAGAAACTCCCAAAAGAGCGATAGGGACACTCTGGAAATCAGTGGCAGTGACCGGACATCATCCATGAGGTAACTGCTCTGTTTGTCCACAGATGTCAAAGGTTGCTCAGATAGACATAGGAACAGATCGCCCTTGGGTTCTGAAAAGTTTCTCTAATTGTAATAGCTCACAATTGATCTATCTACTTACCTGTCCCTGCCGAGAAAAGTATGTAGGAATGACTACAAGAAAAGTACGGACGAGGATGCTAGAGCACAAGAGTGCGTTTAGATGTAAAAAAAGTGTCTCCAAGCTTACGAAACACTTTATTGAGCATGATCACAGAGAAACTGACTTTACATGGACAGTCCTGGAGAACCCCTTTAACCCTCGTACATTGGGGATGTATAAAGGTATCTGTTCATTAGAGAACAGAAGTGGATATTTAGATAATCCTCAGACTCCCGGGGTCTGAACGATGAAATCCCTTGGACCAGTCTGTGACCAGTTTATGACATTCCGGACAATGAATACAACTAACTTGTTTCCCATGAGGAGTACTTTACTGTATTTGGAACCATCGCAATCCATTTCCAAGGACCTAGTATAAGCAGGAGTTATCCCGCAATGTTACCCGTTCATGGTAGTAATTGTCAGTAATCCACATATCACCTTTATACTTTCGGCTTGGCTAGAAGTTCCGTACCCTTATATTGCCAAACCACTTATATATCCTAATATTGTCAGACCATCAAAAGGCTCACTTACGAATGCCTCTTCTATTAACAGATAGACAGGCACAACGGAGTGGCCGCTGTTTTACTTATCTCGATCTGAGTAGAAATAAGAAATTACTTCGATTCAGGAGGCCACTGCGAGAGACTCATGTGCTTTATCTGAAAAGGGAGGAAAAGGAACTGCACAATTAAATAATGTAGTAGTAATATCTAACTACACTATAGTCTATAGACTCTGGTATATTGTAGTCCGCACAACCGTAATAAACGAGGGTTTGTGGAATACATTACGCCAGTGTAGGACAGCTTTTTTTCTAATACGCATGGCATGCACATATTAATAGTAAACCTTTTCTCCACTTATTTTGGTCATTTTTCGAAACGACAGACTAAGGGATTGAACTCCTGTTTTTGTGGAGAGAACTACAATTCCCATAGCTTTGACGTCATTCGGTAGTACGCGACCATCTCGCGAGACCACGCTATAAACAGGCTTTGAGATCATGCAATGCCGATATGCGTCTCCTCGCCGGTCCGGATATCTAATATATTCTGGAAGTATTGGGGCTTGCCAGAGTTGTACTCCAAAGGGTGAGTCCCAAAGGTTTCTTAACACTATCCTAAGTTCAAAAAACAGATAGACAGAACGCTCGATAGCATGAACAACGAGCGCTGTTATTGGCCATTAGTGAACACATGATTTTAACATAGGGCTCTACAGGTAGCTATTCCTGGAAGGCATGCCCTATAAGAGACATCCTTTGCTCCTCCCCGTTACCTCCCCCAAACTCAGGAACCGTCTGAGGTAACGACGGAGAGGTAAGCAATGGACGAGTCTACTGGTTTATTCATTTAAACCCCTAAGGGTTAAAGCAGACACACAAACAAGAGAGTATTTCTCTACGCATTTTGATAGCCTGAGTCAGAGAGACTGTGGGTGAGCCTTGGAGAGGGCTGTTTGTGAGGATGGGCATTTTTTAAGTTAAGACAGTTGCAAGGGACTCTTAAGTTGTGAAAAGGAGCAGTCTCTTTTTCCTCAAATTTGAGCACCCCCTTTTTTCTTACCATTATAGAGCGTGGCCTCCCTTATCCTGAGCTTGGTCCAGGCAAGGTGAGGTAATACCCCCTGTCATTATGGGTGAGTAAGGAACCTGCGATGTCCTTCACATTTTATTTCTTCTATATAAAGAGTTATAGCCAATGTACTTATATCATTTTGCATTTTTTTGTAGGTGAACAATACACCATTTGACATGGAGGAATAGGAACACATATCCTTTATGGTTTTACTTTATTCACAGTTTATATGGTTTATATTTGTAGTTCGCACTAGCAGTTGCAAAAAACTTCATTAGAACAGAGGCCCTGAAGAAAGCCTTGGGAGGTAGCCCCCCCTTTTTATGGCAGAAACATGTCGGCCCACAAGCAGTTATTTGTTTACACTGCTTTTTTGCGCTGTTCTGGTTTTTAATCAGAAAGAGGCTTACAGCTATTAAAGTTTCTTCGCTCTTTGTCCTTTATTCTATTTTTAATCTTTACTTAACACACACCCACATTTTGCACTGCACTTGGTCCAATTTAGTGATCACATGCATGGTCTACAAGTAATCGTGGGTTTGTTCCCAGTCATATATGGTGGGCCTGTAAGCAGTCTCAATGATCTAGAGACATACTAGCCCAACCTTTGGATGACCAGATGATAATATTAGATCACTAACAAGAATTTGATGGGAATCCATCTCTGGATTTTGGGTCTCACCTACTTTTGCTAGTGGTTGGATGCGTTGGGTTACTAACTCTGGGTAAGACTTAGTGGTTACTTACCTTGTACATGTGTGGCATCTAGTCTTATGAGTTCAAGAGTACATAGTTGACTCTTTCTTTCTCTTATCTCAGACCCCCAGGTTTCTTTGTATTCTACAGTATGACCATTAGGGGATGATAACCTGGGCAGGTCTTAAAACTCCCTTAGACCCTCCACTCCTTGTTTATGTTAGTATTTCGTAGTTAGAGACATGATTCCCTGTCTTAGCCTTGTGTATAAGAAGTAGTCCAGCGAGGTTTGCCGTATGTCCTAAAATACACTCTCAGAATCTAAAAACTGTCCTTCTCGGTACAAGTCCCCCCAGGTAGTGACTCCCACTCGCTCTTTAAATTTATGAAATACTACTTCCTGGAGAAGGGGCATCTCTGGGTGATATGCAAGCAGCAACAGTGGGGAGTAAGTCATAGGGGCGTTCAACATTTGTCCAATGCGTCGCCACGCCGTAAACGTGGTGTTATTCATGGTTTGCGTCTTCTCCCGTGTATTTGGAACTACAGATAGTGCACCATCGATCGGTATTGGGTGTGCAAGCCAATGTTCAGCCGCCACTTGTGGCATATATTTCAGTTGGTGCACCCAAAAGAATACATAATGGGCTTGTATGTTGAGATAGTAAAGTTCAATGTCTGGGATCCCAAACCCCCCCTTCGAATAGGGCCGTATCAGAACATCCCATTGCAACCTTGGCTGCTTAACTCCCCATACTAGCCGTATCAGCTCTGTTTTAAGAGCCACAAAGAAATGTCTCCCCGGATATTATGGAATATTTAAGAAAAGGTAAAGTAGTTGGGGAAGTATCACCATCTTAACCAGGGAGGCCCGGCTGGCCATAGAAAGTGGCAATGTGACCCAGCGGGCAACATAGTCCACTATGCGATTTAGGGCGATACCGTAATTAAGACGCATCAGCTCATCTTTATCCCTGGTAACTCGGATACCCAGGTACCACAATTCCTCTTCGCACCACTCCAATGGATAATCTATAGAAGCGCTCGACAGCCGCCGTCAGCGGAAAGAAACAAGACTTCCCCCAGTTTATCTGGATCCCAGACAATTTCCCAAAAACAATGAACTCCCGGAGGAGTGGGTTTAGATTATGTTTAGGGTCTCTGACATATGGAGTGATATCATCTGCATTTAATGATATCAATATCTGCCTCATGTTACATCTTAAAGCTTTGTCATTGTGGCACTGCCTCTGCCGTGCCGCTAGCGGTTCCATTGCTAAGGAAAAAGTAAGGGAGACAGGGGGCACCCCTTTCGGGCACCTCTGGTAATCAGGAAAGCAGGAGATGTGCGTCCATTCATAAGGACCTTAGCACCTGGCCTGTGATACAACAGTCGAATCCAGGACAGAAAAAGAGGTGGGAACCCCATTCTCAGCATGACACCAACAATATAATCCCACTCAATGGAATAAAAAGCTTTGGTGGCGTCTAGAAAGACCGCCGCCAAAGGTAGATCTGGGGAAACGTTATTTAGAATAGTAAATAGTGTTCTCAGATTGTGGGAAGTGGCTCTTCCTGGGACAAACCCCGACTGATCGGGGAGGATCAAGTGTTCCAGTAGCAAGCAAAGCCTATTAGCAACAAGCTTCGCCAAGATTCTGGCATCACAATTGAGGAGTGATAGCGGTCTGTAGGACCCACACTGCTGGGGAGGTTTTTCCGGTTTCAAAAGGGAGATAATGAGGGCCTTTCTCATAGATGGCGGAAGGCAGCACACTTCCAGGGATTCTTCGTAGATTTCACGCAGAATAGGAGCCATCAAATCTATGTAGGTTTTGTAAAATTCTATCGGAATGTCATCCGTGCCGATAGCCTTACCAGATGACTTTTGCATTATGGCTTCCCTAACCTCATCTAATTCGAAGTGGGCACACAAAAATTAGCGATAACATCACTCAGCCATCCCAGTGACACATCCCCCAGGTATGTCTCGAGGTCCAAATCATCCTCTCTAGTCGAGGTATAGAGTTCGGTATGTGTAAACTTCGAAAGGATACTCTCGGTGTCTCAGCAGATTACCCCATCTGGGCCCTCCAGCTCTATTACATAATTTGAGTAACGTGGTTTCCCAATTGCGTCTGCTAGTGCTTTCCCAGTGCTTTCCCAGGTCTCTCGCCCTCTCTCCGTATCGTCGAGCTACCCAGTGTTTTCCTCTAAATCGTGTTTCCCTCTGTGCCATGTCCATGTATTCTGTAAGTGTCTTTCTGAATTTATGTTATGTATCCCCATCCACTAGAGATAATCCAATAATCCAGCCTCACCCACGATGCAGCCTGTGCTGTGTAGTGTGTACCTTCACGTTTCTGGGGATTGGCATGCCTCCATGCATCTAGCAACTGGTATTCATCTAGTGTGTTTTGTATAGCAGTGCATGCTTTGGTATAGTGGTGAGGGGAAGGGTGTGATCTATCCATGTCTGGATCATACGTAACATTGAAATCCCCCCCAAATGGTATGATTGGAGCCTTTCGCATTGATCTCAGCCCATAATGAGGTAAAGAACTCCGGGGGTCTGTATTGGGTCCATAGCAACATGCCAGAGTCACTGATTCAGAACCCAGTCACCCCCAGGCTAGGCAATATCTTCCCTGGGCATCACAGGAGGTTCCAGCCAACTGGAAGGGCACTTGTTTTTAGGTCTCGTCCTATTCCATTCCGCAAGGAATGAATAGGACGAGACTATTGGGGCTAAACTAAGAGCTAAACAAAATGCGGATTTCCAGAAGTGCATGTGGTCTCGTGACCTCGCTTCTATCCGCCTGCCTCGCATCACAACATGAAAGCCACACACACTTCAAAGGCTCCGCTCCCCGCCCCCCCGCCTGCACTTCACACTCTCCGACTTCCCCTCCCACCTCCCACGGTCGCTCTTCCCATTCACGCGCTCCTTACCATTTGCTCCCGATCCGCATTTCTCCCCACCCCTAATCACAGCAATGCCAAGAGCTTGTTTATATAGCAAGGAAAACGCTTGCAGGTATAGGGAGTTCTTACGTGACATAGAGAATAGTGTATCTATGGGGAAATGGAAAACGGCAAGGAGAATGCCAGTATGTATAGGGAGTTCTTATACTGCACAATGAGCGCGTGTATGGTATAGAGAATTCTTCTATGAGAGCGCACTTGTGAGGCTCAGGGTCTTCCGATGAGTGGAGACGATGTCTACATCGCATGGATGCTTCTTATGTGGTAAAGAGAGTTTTTATATGGTGTAGACAGTGCTGGGGAAGGCGTTGCTATATGGCGGGGCCAGCTCATATACGTCGCGGGCAGTTCTTATAAGAGATGAGTTCTGAAATAGCTGGCACAGTTCGGATAGGGCATGGCACCTTCGTGTATTCCAATGACGTTTCGTTTTTGGCAAAGCCGGTTCTTAAATTATACCGGCCGTTCTTGTAGGACTATAAGGCGTTCTTCAATGGTATGGGCAGTTCACGTATGGTATGTCCAGTTCTTATATGATGTGAACATTTCGTATGTGGCATGGTCAGGTCTTATAGGAAGTGAACAGTTTATATGCGGCACCGTCTGTTCCATATGCTGCGGACAGTTCTATCACATATTCGGTTCATATATGATACATGAATGAGAGTAAGAGGGCTCCGAGAGTTGAACCCTCGGCCTTGCAATGATCTCAGTTTCACGGTTAAAATACCGACACGGTAGACTCAGCCGCCCATCCTTCTAGAGTCGGTAATTCCATTGAGCAATAGTTCCAATCTTTGATTTACAGCGTTACTTTTCACGTGCTCTGGACTGTTTACTTTTGGCATGATCAGTTTGTATATGGCACTGTCGGTTCTTACATGGCAGCTCGCACACGGCACTGGAAGCCCGTGGGATATAGATACTTTGCGAATGCAATGGGCAGTTCTTGCACGAGGAACAGTTCCTATGAGTTCCTATGAGTCCCGGCAGTTATCCTCTGGGTGGGGGGCAGCTCTTACGTTGCGGGCCGTATATATATATATTATTTTCGCAGATCTATATAGCGCGAACTCGACTGGAAGCGCTTTACATGCGCACCAGTTACATCACACATTCATTTTTTGGTAGGCCAGATTAAGTTATTTGCCCAGAATCACAAGATGCTGAGTCGACGCCGAGGCTCGAACCTGGTACTCCAGCTCCAAAGTCTGCAGCATTGGCCGTCTTCTCTCACACCAAGAGTCAGCGCCGAAACTGTCCTCCCACTTCTGGGCCTCTGGTCCCAGGTTCTCGCCCAGCTGCGGGGTCTGCCGAAGAGAACTCCGTCTGGACAGACCTCGGACAGCGCTCGGACTGTCCCCCTCAGTCCGTGTGTCCACACTCTCCTGACTCCTACAAACTCGAACCTGTGTCTAGGTGGTGTGGGTGTTTCCTTTTTCCCCCCTGAAGTTTGATAAGAGCATTGTTTCTCTTATCGGTTATTTCAAAGCCCTCTCAGCAGGAAAAGAAATGCAAGCTATTTATTGTGCACACCTGCCTTGCCTGACCTCTTAGCGCGCCTTCTGTAGACCCAGGCACTATGAGGAGAGGGGCTGGGGTCTCTCTCCTCATCCTGCTGTCAGTAGGCGCAGCCTGGTATGGGGGTCCTCCCTCCCTCTCATGTGGTAAGCAGAGTGCAGTGTGTGGTATAGCTCCTCCTGCCACAGCAGTCCAGTGCGTGCTTCCGTAGGTGCCTGTGTGGCGGGTGGGGCCTTGGCTTCGTAGTTTCTCACACAAGCGCGTGAGTTATGGCGCCTGAGCACGACCGTGCGAGTGTGTGTGCATGCGTGTATATGTGAGGGGTGTATGGTTCCTCACTCTGGGGCACAGGTGTCACTCACACAGAGTCCGAACAATGCATAGCGTGTGCATTGGGTGCAGTGAAGTGCACAGTAGGTGTGTGTGTGGGAGGGGGGGGGGGATTGGGGTGATCTGTTTGCCATGGGTGCTGTAGGGGGTGCCACCGAGAGCTCCTGGGGTTTTAAGGCACCCCGCGTTACGCAGTAACTCGAGCATGTGCACGCGGTGGTGTTCTGTACTACACGTGCACGCCCAGGAGTTAACGCTGTGCCATGTACACGTTAAAGGCGTACCTTCAGTGCGCGTGTTCACAATGACCGACTGGTTGGCGTGATAAAGTTTATGCTAGTTTGCATTTAAATCCCCCAGACGCTGCCTGCGCGGCCCCTCTCTGCCACAGCGTCTTGTTGTTTTCGACTCCCAAACGAGGTTTCTCTCCTTCATCTCTGAGGTATAGGAGGGTGTATGTCCACCTGTCAGATTGCATCTCTGTATTCTTAATTTACCCCTCTATTTTTGTCTGTCTCCCACCCCCTTCTCTTTCTCTCTCTCTCAGTCTTCCTGTCTCTCACTCTAAATGTCATTCACTCTCCTCACTTGAATATTTCTCATATCTGTACCCCTGCATGTCTCTCTATTTGACTGGTACTCTGTTTACTGTTTGTCTGTCAGTCTGTTTCCCTGTGTATACATATGTTGCAGTGCTTGAAATGGAATAATAGAAGTGCTGGTACTCTGCCCCAGAGTACCTGCTTGTTGCTGAGAAGTGCCAGTAATCTCCAATTAAAGGTATAGCATTTCTCTTGAGAAGTGCCGGTACTCTCCCTCTCAAAATAAAAAAGTGCCGGTACTCCCTACCGGACAGTACCAGCCCATTTAAAGCACTGCATATGTTCCTGTGTCTGTAAGTGTCGATGGTTCTAGCAGTTTGTCTCCCTGTCTCTAATTGTGTGTCCATCTCTGTTTATTCCACAGTCCCTGCCTATATCTGCCTATTGATTACTATGTTTGTATCTTTTTTGTTTCAACCTCCGCCTCGTATTTTATATTCCACTTTTTTCCAAGATCTGCTAGCCCTTCTCACCCATTTCCCTCTCCCATATCGTCCTCATGTGAAAAGGGTTTCGTTTTCGGAGCGGTTGTCAAGTCTCTCCTCCTTGTCTGTCACGTCTGAGTGTAACTCGTGCCTTGCCTGGCTCACTCCGGAAGTCTCCCTGTCACCGGGCCTCTCAGTGACTTACAGCTTTCGGTCGCCTCATAGATACTAGCACTGGAGACCCTCACACACCCCACGTCCCTTCTTCAATGGCAATCTCTGATGGATGAAAATAAGTCCCAGCGTCCCAGAAAAGAGTGCCGGTGGGCCCCACCTGCAAGTAAGCACTGCCTCTTCCACCAGTTATGCAATAAAATGTTCCCTATTTTCGTTGTAAGTACATTTTGGGTCTTGTGTGAGATGTCATGTGTCAGTTTTGGACTGGTCACTCGGCCATGCTGGCTTTTGCCCAGTGAAATGCAGGTTCAGGGGCTTCTGATAGCAGGACTGGCTACCACGACACATCCATGCCACTGGAGCCCCCTTTGGTGGCTGCCTCCTACAGTGTGGGGCTGGTTTGAACATTTTGCCTGGGCTGTTTCTAGAATCTATTCTAGCCCTCTGTTCTTTGTGTGCAAAGTGGGGCGGACGTAAGGGAAGCCAGAAGAGAAATACACTTCTTCCAGTGACATTATGCACATTATTTTCATATTTTTGGTGCATTGACAAGTTCTACCCTTTCACCTCCCCTTTCTACCTTCTTTTACGAAATGCTGAGGAATGGAATCACTGCATTACAAGGGAGACAGTTGACTGAGCATTCCCCCACCCCTATTACGGCAAAAACACCTTTCATTTAACAAATCAGTGTGGCCCATCCTTGGTGTGCCCGGTCTCCGCTTGCTGCCACCGCCGCTGCCCGTTGGGCCTCTGTTGTGCCCCTGCCCCTGACCCCTGTGATCTCGCCTGACCGTATTGTATCTGGTTTTGCCCGTTTTGCATGTTGTGCCTATAATTTAGTAATTTTGTATTTCTGACCGTATTTGTATCTGCCCCTGTTGTGCCATTGTATTTTGTTGTGTTCTCTACCCACGGTTGTGCCCCTCCACCCCGCTCCCTGCCGCTGCTCCCCCGCGGCCCCACCCCCGTTCCCTCCTGCATCACCGCTCTGCTCCCCTCCCCACTCGCCACCCCGCTCCCGCCTCCCAGCTGCTCCTCCCTCGCTCCGCCCCCCCACTCTCCATTTATGGCAGAGTCCGCGCGTACGCGCAGCGTTCACGTGCAGCGGATGCGCCAATGGTGCGCCGAAGGCACGCCAAAGGCAAGCCCGTCTCCGCCCGTCCGCGCCAGGCCCGCGCCCAGCGCCAGACCCCATGGCCCCCGCAGATGCCATCCCACCCGCCGGACGTACGACGCCGCCACCCTCAACGCACTCAACACCGGCCGGACCCCCGGCTGCCACCGAGCCACCCCAGGACGTACCCACGGACCCTTCACCTGCCAATCCTGCAAGTTCTCCTGCATCCGGACCTGCACCACACCTGCACCCGCCAAGCCGAGCACCAACAGCAACCACCTGAAGTGCATCCTGCTCAACACCCGCTTCGTTCACAGAAACGCCGTGGAACTATGGAACCTGCTCGACACCTCATCTCCAGACGTCGCCTTCCTCACGGAAACCTGGATGAATGCCTCCTGAGCGCCCGACATCGCCATCGCCATCCCGGACGGATACAAGATCGCCCGGAGGGACCGCGTCAACCAGATAGGAGGAGGCATCGCCATCGTCCACAAGAACACAATCCGCATCACGACCAACGCCGACGACACCCTCGCAGCCGCCGAACATCTTCACTTCCAGATACACACCGACCCCAAGACCACACTCAGAGGCACCCTAATCTACAGACCCCCAGGACCTCGCACACAATTCAGCGAAGACATCGCAGACTTCATCAGCCCGCACGCCCTCGCCTCCTCCGACTACATCCTCCTAGGGGACCTCAACTTCCACCTGAAGAACAACAATGACAACAACACCACCACCCTGTTGGACAATCTCGCCAACCTCGGACTCAAGCAACTGGTGAACACCCCCACCCACTACGCCGGACACACGCTCAACCCAATCTTCTCCTCCAGCAAGTACATCTCCTTCAGCCACTCCACCGGACTCCACTGGACAGACCACAGCTGCGTCCACTTCAGCTTCAGAAGGACCACGACTCACCACCACCCGCAATAGGCCCCCCGCAGGAGCTGGAACAAGATCACCACCGACCAGCTCATCACATCACTGAGCCAGAACCCTCCCGCCAGATCAACGGACCCCAACCAAGCAGCCAACAACCTCACACATTGGATCACCAACTGCGCGGACGACCTCGCACCCCTGAAAAACCATCCCAGCAGGCCCAGAAGCAAGATAGCCTCCTGGTTCAACAACGACCTCAAGAACTTTAAGAAGAACTGCCGCACCCTCGAGAAAGCCTGGCGAAAAAACCAGACTACAGACAACATGACCGCCCTCAAGCACGCCACCCGCAAACACCACCAGCTGATCCACACCACCAAGAAGTCAGCATTCAAGGATCGACTAGACAACAACGCACACAACAGCAAGGAACTCTTCAACATCGTCAAAGAGCTCTCCAACCCCAGCGCCGGAAACAACAACATCACTCCATCACAAGACCTCTGCGACTCACTCGCCTCGTTCTTCCACAGCAAGATCGCAGACATACACAACAGCTTCGGCGAACAGACCACGCACCCAACCACGGAACCAACGCCCTCCACCACCACCCTCAGCACCTGGACCCCTGTCAGCACAGAAGACAACATCCGCACGATGAACACCATTCACTCCGGATCACCAACTGACCCATGCCCCCACCACGTCTTCAACAAGGCCGACTCCGTCATCGCACCCCAACTCCGGGACATCATCAACTGCTCCTTCAACACCACCACCTTCCCGGAGAGCTGGAAGCATGCCGAACTCAGTGCCCTCCTGAAGAAACCATCAGCAGACCCCACCGACCTCAAGAACTACCGCCCCATCTCGCTCCTCCCGTTTCCTGCCAAAGTCATCGAGAAGACCGTCAACAAACAGCTTGCCGCCTTCCTTGAGACGAACGGATCCCTCGACCACTCACAGTCCGGCTTCCGAGCCAACCACAGCACCGAGACCGCCCTCATCGCAGCCACTGACGACATCCGAACCCTGATCGACAACGGGGAAACAGCGGCCCTCATCCTCCTGAACCTCTCCGCAGCGTTCGATACTGTCTGCCACCGCACCCTAGTACAACGCCTCAGCAACATCGGAATCCAAGAGAAGGCACTGGAGTGGATCATCTCGTTCTTCGCCGGAAGAACCCAGAGAGTCCGCCTCCCCCCGTTCAGATCCGAGGCCACCGAAGTCATCTGCGGCGTACCACAAGGATCATCACTCATCACTCAGCCTCTTCAACGTCTACATGAGCCCCCTCGCAGCCATCGCACGCCAACACAACCTCAACATCATCTCATACGCCGACGACACCCAGCTGATCCTCTCCCTCACAAACAACCCCGCCACCGCCAGAACCAACCTACACGAAGGGATGAAAAACGTAGCCGAGTGGATGAGGAACAGCCGCCTGAAACTGAACTCAGACAAGACGGAAGTCCTCATCCTTGGATCATCACCCTCTGCCTGGGACGACTCCTGGTGGCCCCCTGCCCTGGGCAGCGCACCCAAACCAACGGACCACGCACGCAACCTGGGCTTCTCTCTTTGACTCCTCCCTCTCGATGACCAGACAGGTCAACGCCGTCTCATCATCGTGTTTCAACATCCTACGCATGCTCTGAAAGATCTTCCGATGGATCCCCACCGAAACCAGGAAGATGGTCACCCAGGCACTCGTCACCAGCCGACTGGACTACGGAAACACCCTCTACACCGGAACCACAGCCAAACTGCAGAAAAGACTCCAACGCATCCAGAACGCCTCCGCACGACTCATCCTGGACATCCCCCGACACAGCCACATCTCCGGACACCTGAGAGACCTGCACTGGCTCCCCGTCAGCAAGAGAATCACGTTCCGTCTTCTCACCCACGCTCACAAGGCCCTCCACGACTCAGGCCCCAGGTACCTCAACAAACGCCTGACCTTCTACACTCCCACCCGCCAGCTATGATCGACCAGCCACGCCCTCGCCGTCGTTCCACACATTCGAAGAGCCACCATGGGAAGAAGATCCTTCTCCTACCTGGCAGCCAAGACTTGGAACTCCCTCCCCATCCACCTCCGTCTCACCCAGGACCATCTCTCCTTCAGGAAGCAACTCAAGACCTGGCTGTTCGAGCAGTAGCGGACCCCTCTCCCCCAAGCGCCTTGAGACCCCTCCGGGTGAGTAGCGCGCTATACAAATTTCCTGATTGATTGATTGATTGATTGTAATGGTGGTTGATTATTAGAAGGGGATTAGTACCCAGACACGCTAAGCACACCCAAGGGGCCAGGCTGAGACCACCAAACTCACTTTACATCCTATCAGAGAAAAATCGAGGGTTGCGTTTGAACCTGCATCCAAAGAGATGACAATTTATCAAGAGCTGCTTAGGTTAATAGGGTCCCTACCTGTGTACAAACCCGGATTTAAGAGTATGCACGCTAAAAGTTACATCACAGGTAGAGTCCATCACATGTACAATACCCCGTTACACTCTCTTAGGGAGTGAGTAGCCGTTAAACACAATATTGTCCTAAGGAGGGATAACACCCTCACACCCTCACACACTCCCTCACACCCCCTCAACCTCACACCCTCACACCCCCTCACCCTCACACCCCCTCACCCTCACACCCCCACACCCTCACACCCCCTCCCCCTCCCCCCTCACTCTCACACCCCCTCACTCTCACACCCCCTCACCCTGACACCCCTGACACCCTCTCACCCTGACACACCCTCACACCCCCTCACCCTGACACCCCCTCACCCTCTCACCCTCACACCCCCACCCCTCACACCCCCTCACCCTCACACCCCCTCACCCTCACACCCTCACCCCCTCTCACACTCACACACCCTCACCAGCATAGCATAACAAAGCATAGCATAGCATAACAAAACACAGCATAGCGTAGCATAACAAAAAAAGCATAGGATAGCAAAACATAGCATAACAAAACAAAGCATAGGATAGCAAAACAAAACGTAGAATAACAAAACAAAACATAGCATAGCAAAACACAACAAAGCATAGCATAGCATAACAAAACACAACAAAACACAGCATAGCATAACAAACCATAGCATAACATAAAGCATAGTAAAACAAAACATAGCATAGTATAACAAAACATAGCATAGAATAACAAAACGTAACAAAACATAGCAGAACGAAACATAGCATAAGATAACAAAACAGCATAACAAAACACAACAAAACATAGCATAGCATAACAAAACATAGCATAACATAATAAAACATAGCATAGCACAACAAAACATATAATAGCATAGCAAAACATAGCATAGCATAAAAAACATAGCATAGCAAAACAAAGCATAGCATAATAAAACACAACAAAACAGCATATCATAACAAAACATAGCATAGCATAAAGCATTTCATAGCAAAGCATAGCATAACAAAACACAGCATAGGATAACAAATCACAGCCTAGGATAGCAAAACATAGCATAACATAAAGCATAGTAAAAAAAAACATAGCATAGTATAACAAAACATAGCATAGAATAACAAAACACAACAAAATATAGCAGAACAAAACATAGCACAACATAGCAAAACATAGCATAGCAAAACAAAACATATAATAGCATAGCAAAACATAGCACTGCATACCAAACACAACAAAACATAGCATAGCATAAAAAACATAGCATAGCAAAACAAAGCATAGCATAATAAAACACAACAAAACATAGCATATCATAACAAAACATAGCATAGCATAAAGCATTTCATAGCAAAGCATAGCATAACAAAACACAGCATAGCATAACAAATCAAAGCATAGGATAGCAAAACATAGCATAGCATAACAAAGCAAAACATAGGATAGCAAAACAAAACATAGCATATAATACAGCATCACTTAGCACCACTCAAGGGCACCACAACATCACTAGGCGCTACAACAGCATCACTGAACGCCACAGCATCACTCGTTCGCCATCACAACATCACTCAGCGCCACCACAGCATCAATCTGTGCAACCATTCAACAACAACTGGTTCAAAGATGTTCTCTCATTGTTTCAAGCTTTATTACAAATGTAACAAAAACATGTTAATATTTCACTTCTGTTCTTGGATTTTCGTCACAATAAAATACACTGAACATAATCTTCACATAAGTTATTTACAAAAGTTTAGGCTATTGCCATTATAAATTACAATAACTTTTATTTAAGTATTCATTATTAAAAAAAATAAAAGCCAATGGTATTTGTAATATCAATACATGTAAGTCACGTAAATACAACACATATTGCATTACAAATGCTATAGGTGTCACATTTGCGAAAGTTATAACTATTGGCATTGTAAATGACAAAGCTATTAATTTCGCTATTCTCAAAAACAAAACATAAATAAAAAATGTGTCATTTACAATACCAATAGCTCAAACTTTCTTAATGCGAGACCTATTGCATTGCAAATGCTTGTTTAATCAGTATCGCTGTACCCCTTGCATAGGATGAGTAGCTGGAGAAGACTCTATGTTCTGCCCACCTACTCGCAAACGTGTTAGTCCTCTGGGGAGTGAAGTGAGTTTCCTGTAGCATAGCTACAGGCGTCTGTTGCCTATCCAAGTATGCCAGGACCTGTCTCTTTTTTCTAGGATCCCCCACCCCTCTGACATTCCATGTAAGTATATTCAAATGCGCAAGGTCAGTGCTAGCCATTGAACCAAGTCTGCAACATAGTTGGGCCTTGCCCTCCGAATGTACTGTCCGTCAGCCATATGTGTGCACTGCATATTATCATATTGCATGTCAAGTGATACATTTACTGCCACCTTGTCGAACCTGTCAGCCAGGAAAAAAGCCATTCTCAGTACATATGCGATAGAAACTCGAAGTAACCATGTCCCCCTGATTCCCTCCCCCACCCACTGAAGCAGCCCCAACTTGCCAGAAAAAATGTCCCACCCTCCATCACGAACATAAACAACCAACAATCCCCACAAGAATTCGCAGTGCTCATCATTGGGGGAATACCCATTGGGGGCAAACCATAGGCTACAGCACATTTACCTCCTTCCCCCAGGGCCCACCACAGGTGATATATCTGGGCCTTATAGGGTAGAGGGTGCCTGGTATTCTGTGATTCAGCTCAACATTGCCTACCAGTTACATAGGGTGCGTGTCTCTCAGATTAGGTCCAACTGTGCCATATCCGTCCATTCAGGTCGCCAGTTTAAAAAACAAATTTAAGTGGTCAAACAGAAAGAACAATGATCAATCAGATTGAGAGACACCACTTCATTGCGAATCATCTTCTGCTCCCGTCGATAAGGACTGCTGTGATGCCGGTGCAGGTCCAGAGGCACGATTAGGACGCTTCACATGTTTGAGAAATTGTCCCACCTGTTGTGGTTTAGTAAAGAACCGCTGCTTCCCTTGGTGGATGACCCTAAGTCTTGCAGGATATAATAACGTATAATAGATCTGAGCCAGTCTCAATTTGTTCTTCACCTCTATAAATTTGCGTCTTTCCTCTTGGACAATAGGGGTGAAGTCCGGGTAAATGGAGAACTTGTTACCATCGTAATTCAATTATTGCTTACTTCGTGCCACCCATAATGCCACATCTCTATCCCTATAGTTCAAAAGTCTTGCAATTATAGGCCGCGGAGTGGTGCCAGGCGGCGGCCTCGGCCCGATTGAGTGATGGGCCCGTTCTACTATGAACTGATCAGATAGGGATTCCGCGCCGATCGAAGACAGTAAAACTGTAACAAGCTCAATGACTTTTTCTGTGAAAAAATTGATACCATCTATGCCTCCTTTCCAAATCACCTGACCGAAATCAATGAACAATATGTACCAACCATCGCACATACCAGCTGCCACGGTTTCGGCCCTTTTTCAGAAGAGAAGGTAGAAAAGGTCATGCTTGAGGTCAAGTCGGGTTCCCCACTTGACCCTTGTCCACATCATATTTTCTCCCAGTTAACCCCTGTAATATGTCCAGTAGTTACTAGAGTACTCAATCTCTCCCTTAGTTCTGCTGAATTCCCAAAATCATGGAAACAGGCCCTAGTCACCCCTTTAGTAAAGAAGGCTGGAGCTGACGTAAACAATCCGGCCAATTACAGGCCAATTTCCCAGCTACCTTATTTATCAAAGGTTCTGGAGAAGTTAGTCAACAGAAGTCTTTCCACATTCTTGGAAGCAAATGGTCTGCTGGATGATTCACAGACAGGGTTTCGGACAAACAACAGCACCGAAACTACACTCTTAGCGGTGACAGACAGTATCAGAGCCAAGGTGGATCAGGGTAGAACAGTCGCACTGATACTCCTTGATCTATCAGCGGCTTTTGATACCGTACCCCACAATCAACTATTGAACATCCTGGCAGAGAAAGGAATACTGGGCAAAGCATTAGGATGGCTACAATCGTTCCTAGCGGATCGAACCCAATCAGTACGCTTGGGTGACTACACATCCCCTCCACGACTCATAAAATACGGAGTTCCCCAGGGGGCATCATTGAGCCCAACTTTGTTTAATGTATTCGTCTCCTCGCTGGCAATCATTGGCAAAAAGTGGGGTGTCGAAATGTGCTCTTATGCTGATGACACTCAGCTGATGGTCACCATTGATGGAAATGATGACTCTAAAACCAGATTGACGAACTGTTTGACTGAATTGGCAACCTGGATGCAGGACCACTGTCTTAGACTAAACGCCGACAAATCCGAAATCCTATTGTTCGGCAGAGGTACACAGGCCTGGGACAATAGCTGGTGGCCAAGTGACTTGGGTTTGCCTCCCAATCCCACTGCTAAAGCAAAAAACTTAGGAATAACACTGGATAAGGATTTATCTATGAAATCCCATGTCTCTATAACTTGTGGAAGGAGCTTTGGACTTTTGAAGATGCTTAGACGTGTCTTCCCCTGGGTGCCAACGGATTGTAGGAAAACCTTAGTCCAGTCACTACTGATGAGTAGGCTGGACTATGGTAATTCTCTGTTTGTAGGAATGGCAGATTATCTCTTCTCTAAATTACAGATGGTTCAGAATGCCGCTGCAAAAGCCATCTGCAATAAAAGAAAATATGATTCAGCTAAAAGTTGCATGCGTGAGCTTCATTGGCTCCCAATGCGGCAACGAGCCATTTTTAAGCTGTTGTGTATTGCTCACAAGGTACTCTACGGCTCAGGCCCTACCATCCTACATGACAGGGTCAGATTTCATAAACCCTCTAGACACTTACGATCTATGACGTTAGGAAGAGCAGTTATTACCCGAGTTCGTACTGTCAGGATGGGAGAGCGGGCTTTCTCTCACATTGCGGCAACAAAGTGGAACGAGCTACCCCCTAAAATTAGAACAAATGACTGCTTTGTCTCATTTAAGAAACAACTGAAAACATTCCTTTTTCCCAGGCTAGATCAATAATCCTCAATCAGAACTGATGTTAAACCACTTGCAACTTTCTTCAGCGCCGTGTCCTTTTAGGATGAATGTTAGCGCTTTATAAATAAATAAATACAAATACAAATACAGTAACATCTGCTCCACATAATCCTCCATCTTGCCCGTGTTGGGCGATTCTGGAATACCTACTATACGAATATTATTGCGCCTGCTGCGCGCTTCTAAATCTTCGTTCTTGGCAGCGATCAGTTTCATGAGTTTATCCATCTGAGCAAGTTGCGTCGTGGCTCTGGCTGTCGTGTCCTCGATGTCTGATATGCGCCTTTCTGCTTCTGCCAGCCTGTCCTCATGCCCTTCCAGTTTATGAGCGATTGTGTCCATACGTGAGGACATTCGATCTACTTTCCACAATGGTGGCGAACCCCTGGCACACCTCTCGTAAAATACTTTGGACATCCGAGGCCTGCATTGTCGCACTCGTCTGTGCTTCCTCTCTCCTGTCGCAATCGTGCTCTTCCTGCGAGCCTTTAGAAGTGCGTCTCAAAATTCAATTTAGGTTGCCCTGTGTCTGGTTTGCCCATGGTGCCTCTAAGCTCTCTTTCGCCTTTCACGAGTCGATTCTGCACAGCGCTGCGGCACTGGTGTTCTGTTCCTTCAAGGCACTTAATGGCAGGAGCGTATCGCAGCAAGAGGGTCAGTATCCTCATGCTCTGCTCCTACGAGGTTAAGGCTGAGGACTTCCCAGGCCCTCCCGTCTGCTTTCGTGACAGATATCAGGGCCCTTATGTCCCAGCGAAGGTGCCTTATGTTAGTTTGGGATTTGTTCCTCTCACGCTCTAAAACAGGTCTCCAACTCCCCAGCGCCTCACAGTTCCAAAGCCTCCTTGCACGGCCTTAGGGTTTCTGCAGCAGTACTTTGCAGGTGCGCTGGAAGGCCACCGCTATGCACCCACGACTCGTCCTTCAGCGCAAGCCTCAAATCTTAATCAGCGCCGCGCCCGCCGTTGCACAGCTCAGCTCAGCCAGTGTCTCTCGCTCCAGGCCACAGGGGTGGGGGCCGCTTCCCTCTCGTTTTTCCTTAGCACGAAGAGGGGCTCGTCAGAGGGGCCTGAATTTTCCAAACCTAGTGCCTCTACTCAGTTCCAGGTCAGTGCGACCTAATTACTGCAGATAGTATAATGTGGTCCAGTATTATACGCTATGCGTGCCAGGAATGCTTGTCTGGGTGTGGGGTATCAGCTTGCTGGTCTTATGCGAGGTCAGCCCGCTGCTCACGCTGATTTGGAGCCATTGCCGGTGGGGTAATCACTATGGCCACCGCCGCCTCTCTGTCCTGGGTAGCTGCAGCGCCACTCACCAGCCTCTTTCACCTCGTGCTCGCTGCCGCTTTCACTATCGGGCAACCTGCACGGGAAGTAGCCGTCCGTCCAGGCACCCGCGTTCCACTTACAGTGCTGCCCTAGGATAATGTTCTCCGCTCATTGATCCTCTCCTGTGCAGCTTGCAGGTTTCTCCACGCGGGGCCTAGGTTCCTGGTGGCAGGCCGCGGGCTTGCGTAGGGGTCCGAGCCAGCACCGCTCTCCGCCGCGATCTCTCCTCCTCTCTCGGCGGCATCTTCTCCCCGGCGCGGTAGCACCGCTCCGATTTACATGAGTTTTTCACCGGAGCCCTAGCAAGTCCTCCGCAACCGATCCCTAAAAGGATTCCACCTTAGGCAAGTTGAAAATCAGGATAAATGTCCCAGGCTGCAGGAGCCTCACTGGTGTGCGGCCATTCTGCTTGTGCACCACCTAGCGTCCATGCTGATGCTATTTGTTATTCTGTTTTTTATTTGTTTTATTGCTCCTTCTTTCTTTCATTATTAATGTAACTATCAGTTTTCATGCTTCGCATGTCATGCGCTCAGTATACTGTAATGGAAACCCTCAATGTTTCATGGTTGTTATGCCCACTATACTATGAAGAAATCTTTAATAAACAGAAAGAAAAAAATTGTACTGCAAGGTTGGGCTGCTGAAGGTCCGGTGACAGAGGCTTGCTAAAGTAACAAGCAGTGAAGCAGGAGGGTTTGGGAAAAATTGTTGCACTTTGAAATCAGAGAAAATTACCAAGCCAATTTCAAAAACAGTGTCTGAAATTTCATCTTGGTATTTGATCGTGATGGGGAGATTAAGTGATGGGCACAGTAGCTGAACCACTAAAGATGGGCAAACAGTGACACTAGCAGGAATCAAAGAAAAAAAACTAGTCCCCCACATGAACACATAAACACAGAAGTGTAATGTTAACAGTAATTGGGCTGAGCTCTTTAGGATGAAACCAAACACATTAAAAAGAGGGGAAAAGAGGAAGCATTAACCACTAGCAAAAAAGCTTTTTTGAACAACAATCGAAGGGACGTATATAAAGGCCATGAGTGGGCTGTACGCCCAAGAGTGAATACGGTTATCAACAACAGGGGCAGCCCTGAGACCCAAACCAGGGTCAAACAATAATAGAATCCTAACAGAGGTTTAAGTTTGACACTTACAAACACAGAACATATATAAAAAAAATACTTATTTTTTATTATTCAAAGAGAAAGAATCATGAAAAGAAAAAGACATACAGATATAAGATACAAATATGAAGCACCCATGCATGAATAAATTAAATTTGTAGAAAATGTATTAACAATAGATAAATAATTCAATCCAAAAACATACAAAAACATTGGCGCTCAACACGCTACACAAACATGATAAACAATACAAAGTGTAATCAAAATGTGGCAGATTAAATAATTATACACAATAGGGATTTTATGACAAGATAAAATACAACACAAAGCAAAAAAAGCATCCTCTTCAGTTTGGCCACATGTACGCGTCAGCGGCATTTCGACCATAATATAATTAAATGGTCATCATCTCGGACAAGACAACGATTATAGGAGCGTCCAAAATAATTAATTAAACCATCTAATATCATAGTAGATCCAACCGAAAGTATAACAGATGTATGGAATCCACAATATAGGAGACTCAGGAATCCAATGATCCAAACTAGAATGTAATGTATCCAAATTGCATAATGTGTAAACATAGGAAAGCTTGACGGATGAAAGAATTGACCATCCTGCCTCTTTAGAGGTTAGATACAAAGCCAAACTAATGGCATAGAGCTGGTATGTAGATGTATACACAAATACAAATTTCAGTCCAAAATGATGTGGTAGTTTTCATTAACCGTGGGTTACGGAATTAGAATCATTGCCAAAGAGTAAATCAGGGACTGCTCCGGAACATAATAACTTTTCGAAATACCGAGTGCCCGTTCTGTGGGATTTGGACATTGTGCACACCCCACATCATTCTTTGCCTGATTTACTCTTTGGCAATGAAGTGCTGTGCCTATTACAAAATGATTCTAATTCCGTAACATCAAGTACTTAGAGCAGGAGCTCGCTCCTCTTGACCCCAGAACTGCACAGTGGAGAAGCCTGTGCCCTGAAGGGGTGTAGGGGTTGTTCCAATCACAGTGAGTGAATCAATAAATATTTAGGCGATAGACGAGCCTAAACTGACCTTGTGGTCTTTGTCAGCGCGAGCAGAGTACAGCTGAGACCATGGTGATTGGCCCCTGAGATGCTGAGGTTGCAGCTATCTGCTTTGTTGACGTTCTGTCAGCAGCGCAGTCCGGTCTCGAGATGGTAGCTCAGGTCAGTGTGTGGGATGATTTTTTTTGCCTGTTTATGGGCCTGTTGGGCTAGGTGGGTGGGCTGGGTTGAACTGCTGATTTTTCTGATTAAATAATACACATTCCCTGCAGTAAGCTTAAATGGATGGGGTCTGACATATGCAAAGTATGTTTATAGCATATGAGGACATGAGTGGCAGTTTTTGTTTCCTTGCCCTGTCCTCTCCAGTACTGCTCCCCCCATACTCCAGGGTACCCTTTACATCGTCAGGTCCCTGAAAGGTATGTATGACATGCTCTTCCTATGTGATGCCCTTTTTCACCGCTGTGGGTGAAGGCCTCACAGCAAGTCTATACTGGCTGTTGCAGAAGAGTTACTGAACACTTGATGGTGGCTGACACCCTGTGAACTTTCTCACCTAGGCTGTGTTTTAATTGAGATGAATGATGGTGCCTCAATTGTTTTATAGAATGGTCATCTTAGAAAGCAGTTTTAGGTTAGTGACTTCATGAGTTTTGCATTAGTTTCAAGTCATTTTTTGACTTATCACTGCTCAAAAAGTTTACGTTTCTTGTATTTTAGCTCTTTCAATGCACTTGATTGGCTGCTTTTACTCAGGGCAAAATGTCACTCCAAGTTACACTGATTTGCAGTTGAATGCCATTCATAAGTGCATGGGAATAATGAAAATGTCACACATAACCAAACTGAAAACTTGACAGCTATGTAAGTCGTGATCTCCTACTGTTGCACTGACTTTCTACGATATGAAAGTTTACTTCTGCTGGTGCAGTCACGTTGCTCAAGTGGGTGTAATTTCAGATATTTGTTTCTCGCCTCTTCATTGCTTTATTTTACTAGAAGTTTCACTCATAGTCATTGAACTGTCACTCATAATTATACTGAAATTATCACTCAAAGCAGTTGGAAACCTTGGCAACTATGCCGTTTAGGTGCAGGAGGGAAGTCAGCAACAAGTGTAGTGTGGTAGTGTGTGTATATATATATATATATATATATATATACTTGTTGTTCGAAACGCGTTATCCCTCGACTCTGTGACTGCCGAATTAAAGACCTTTTGGAAAGAACTACGGGCTCGTTTGAATTCTGTTACCTGGATTCTGCTTTGGTCGCCATGAGATAGTTATAGTTAGGACCTATTACCCATTGGAAATCCGCAACATTCTATTCCCAATAACTTTGGCGCCGGTTGACGAATCTGCGCACAATTTTCCAAACTTTTGGCCAGCTCAGGCCCGCTCCTATTCTGAAAGTTTCACGATGATTCATTAAGCGGGGGCCGAGAAAAAAGGAGGGTCCCAAAACACATTTTCCCCATGCAATTTCCCATAGGACCTTTAGACTCAGCTACAGCCCGAACTGCTGAACGGAATTACACCAAATTTGGCAAAGAGGTAGTCCTTGGTTCAGTCTCGTGCCTTTTGCTTTATTTGGTATAAATCCGTTGAGTAGTTCCTGAGAAAATGACAGTTAAAGTCATTTATATATCTATGGGCTCCGAGGGTCCGCGTACCCTAAGCGAAGCCTACGCGCACCCTGCCGTGCACGAGCTGTTTCTTAATTGGCTGTCAACACTCCAAATCAGGAAGTGTTGGCAGCCATCTTGTGCCTCGGTAGAATCGAGGCACAAGAAAGCCCCAAAAAATGTAGCAAAACGCGAAAAGGGGGCAGGGTAGAAACGCCCTGACCCCCTAGGCATGCTCAGGGGGTCCCACAAGGAACCCCAGGGCCAAAAAAAGCATTTTTTAAAAAAAAGAAACGGCGAGATTCGCACACCCAGCGTGAATTTTGGCCGAAATTTTAAAAAGAAAGAAACGCGGGCTCCCGCGCATCTTTGGTTTTTGGCCCCCGGGGGCATTATAAAAAAAAAAGAGTGTGGGGTGGTCCCAATCTCCCCCACACTACCCCGGGGACCGCCACCCCGGAGTGCTTAGTTAATATATGTGGGGGGCTCATGGGGTACCCCGCAGCCCCGGGGACCGCCACCCCCCGGGGCGTCTTGAATTGGGTGGGGGGGGCTCTCAGGCCCCCCAAGCCCTGGGTAACGCCACCGCCACGGGGCTTGAATGTAATGTATGCGGGGGGCTCGGGCCCCCCCCCCAAGGCCCGGGGACAACCACCCCCTGGGGCTTAGAACCAAAGTGGGAGGGGGCGGCACGGCCCCCCTCCTGGAGCCCGCGATGGCCCTGGGACCACCACCCCCCAGGGCCGGCTTCTGCAGTGTCCTAGAGTGCCCACCCCCGGGACACTGCTGTTTGCAATGACAGGGTGGGAGCCTCACGGCTCCCACCCTGTCATTGCAAACTGCTCTGCTTTATTGAAGCGAGAGCAGGGAAACATGCTGTAGTGTAGTTCCTATATTCCCAATAGGCTCTGCGCATTGGAATAATATATTCAGCAGTGTAGACGTAGGACTGAGGTCGACTAGGTCTCTACTGACTATATTAGACTTAATTAGTTTTGCCAGCTAGCTCAGAGGTCACTAGAAACGTTCTCGAATAAACAAGGAGGAGTTTAACTTCCCTGGATAGACAAGAAGGGATTAGCTTCTGACAACCATAAACATGACAACTTTGCTCCCTCAGACTAAAGAGTGTATCTCTAGAGTCGTGTGAAAACAATAGTCAGCTATTTTACTCAGTCAATCGTGCATACTTAGTTTCACCAGAGTGCAGAGAAATAGACGGGTGTTTTCAATAAAAGGTGTTATTTATTGAGCAGTCTTCTTTCTCATGCAAGAGAAATGATTTGCCACAATTGCAATACTTAACATAAAGTAAAGTGCGTACAGTAAAAGGAGTATTATGAAATAATACTGTAAAAGCATTGATATGGTTTCTTAGCCATATGATACTTTAAAATGGATAAAATATATACATACATAAAAACATTGACTAACGTACTCAACTGGTGCTTCTAGTCTACGCCTACCCCGGTGTACCTGACCTAGGCCTAATACGTGAGAAGGAGTAAGTAAGTAGCAGTTTAAGTTAAGTTGGTTTTTGCCAAGGAATCTGAATCAAGAATTCTCTCAAGGGTTTAGTCAGCTCCGTACCTGGGTAATAGAAACCAGGAGGTCTGGTATCTCTCTCTCAGGACTCGATATCCCAGAAGCCCGCAAGGGCGGCTGGAAACACCGGAGCTGGATTTTCTCGGCTGGAGAAAAAGACAGCGTCTTTCTCAGTGCGTCAAAAGGGAGGGGCGGCGTCCGTGGGCTCTCGCATCAGCTGGGCTCTCAGGCAAGTAGATAGCCGCTCTGCTCCAAACCACCGTCTGTTTGCTTAAGGCAACTGTTGGTATATTTATACCTGAAAGGTGCTGGGTTTGACGTAAGGTTGGACATAAGACGTCAATAAAAGATGTCTCCAAGAACTGGCCGTTCTTTCAGTGCTCGCAGGAGTTCTAGGACAAATCAAAACAAAAGCATGGGGAATTCCCAGGTTGCTGGAGGTTTGGTTTGTTTAAAGAACGCGTTGTACTTTCTCGGAGTCTAGGGGAGTAGCCTTGCCGTTTTTGGACTGCATGGGCTATTACTAAATATGGATATGATTCTTATGCCTTTATAAGGATATTATTTATTATAGCCATATAAGGGCATAAATCGGGAATATCGAATTAGGGTCCTATATAGAAACACAACACCCACTCCACAAATTAATGTCCATCATTACTAAAAACTAAGCAATATTAACATAATCGATGCATGTGTGTTTTCCAACCCACCCCAAAATACATAAATCGCATTTGAAATGGTATTTGGTAAATACACGAAACTTAGTATTGGTACTGTACGCTTTTCAAGCAGTGTTATCATTCAGTTAAATACATATATATCAGCTGAATGAATTGCAAAAATTACACATGAAATGGCTCTGAATACAGAAAAGAAGGTCGAGACCATTCCATCACATATTTATACAAATGCTGTACTTGTGCTAGAGGCTGAGGTAAAATATTGTCTCTAGAGTTCCTAAAATAGAAGCTCTGACCTCTAGGAATAGTTCTACTGAGTACTTTGTGCCAGAAAAAGGGTAAATATTTTTGAAGTGAAAAAAAATAATTTCGCTCTCAAGGGGAAAATTAGTTCCAATTGTTTTCAGTAGCTGTGTTTATCAAAAACTGAAGGCTGAATTCAGAGTTCAGGGAACGCTGTGTGCTCGTTCTTTTAAAAAGTTATTCTCGTTGTTCAGGGGAGAACATCATTTCAGACAGGCTTGCAAAAAATTGGTCTACAACATCAGGTGAAAGTTCGACCAAGTTCGAAAATGCTGAGATTGTGCATATGTGAGAATGATTGCTATCATCGATGTCAGGATCAGCAATGCTCACAGGAGGTTGTACCTGTTTGGTGCTGCTTTCCTCTCGTACTTCACTGCCACCTACTCGTAGTGGTGAAGTCTCAACGAATGCCGTCATCAGAATAGGTAGCCGCTGGGGACAACACGATGCATGAGTCGTTACCGGACCTAGCAAGGTATCTGTATCCATTGGTACTGCTGATGGTAGTGTAAGAAAGATGTCCAACACGCATTCTTCTCCGCATAGCAGACATCGAAGCACAGGTAAGATGCAATCTTGCCAGATAGGTCTGAATGAAAGAAACCATGTTGCACTTAGATCTCTTAGCCGGGCTAATCCGAGGACTTTAGTGATGCGGTCCCGGTAGCGTATAGCCAGGATCGTTTCTCCCATCGTTGCTGGAGTTTTGTCTGTGGCTTGGCTTGCCATATCGGAGCAGAAGGATCAAAAATAAAATTCCTGCTACGAGTCCCAAAAGTAGAGGCAGACCGCCGAAGACAGATTGGACAAAATTCGGAAAGATGCCCAGAACTGTTTCAAAGGGTGTTAACAGTCCCGAAAAAAGTGTCTTAAATACATGTGCTGTTATTTGTTTTAAAAGCGCTACATATCTGTTCTCCATTTTAATAGCCATATTGCACATCTGCACATTCTTTTAATATTACCGAACCGGAGACAACTTCCCCCGTGGGTCCCGCCATCTTTGGTGAGGAGTCGGTCGAGCAGTCTAGTGCTCCGCCCCTCCCGCCCCTTCTCACCTAAAATGGCACCCTATCCTAGGAAGCGCAGCGGACGAGCGCAGCGGGCGCGCCGGCAGCGTGCCGAAGGCTCGCCAAAGGCGAGCCCGTCTGCGCCCGTCCGCGCCGGAACCGCGCCTAGTGCCAGGACCCCTGATCGGATTCATGCCGATCATACTTCACCATTAATATAAATGGGGTAACCCAATAGGTCCCGGACCTGGGTATCTTACAGTATTAAACAACAATGGTCCAAAGGACTCATATTACTTCTCAGTCTCTCATTAAATCCACATTTTATAATTCACCATAGTAAAAGCAACAAACCCAACTAAACCAATATCAGTGGTTATTTATTTTCCACTTATATACATTATAAATGTTTTCATTATACATACAATACAAGGTCATACCAGTTGCCCCAAAAAGAGCGTGCAAAAAGGAAAGGGAAAGTAAATCGGATTTAGTGATAAAGAAAAAAGGGGGAATTTTAAAGAGTGTGACATAAAATCAATCCAACAATTCAGCAAAAGGATCAATAATCATCCTAACATAAAGACCTGACCCTACAGCAATTCAAACATGTATTTTTTTCATTTTATCAAAACCTATAATTGGTTAATCCATTTGCACAAGAGACGGGAATTATATAGGTCCAGGTCAGGGGATTTTTATGCGTCGACGTTTCGACTCGACTTATGGCCAATGGTGGATTAAGCCTGGGCCGGGCGAGTCTTCATCAGGACTACAGCGGGCAACCTTGTGTCATGTGGAGTGACCCTGTAGAACAAAAGGGAAACTCTGAATGGGCTGTTGCTAATAAATAAACTAGTGGGAGCAAAACTGGGTAAGACTACATTGCTTACCCTAACGTTGATGGATCCCCTCTGTTGGTTTTTCTTTTTTATATATATATATATTTTCAATTAATGAAAACGTCCTCCTAAAAAGAATATAATATATTCTATTAGGTTTATACTAAAAGAGATTGCAGCTATTACACTATCTAACAAAGGTAAGAGAGTAGAATTATTATACCTGTATGGTTATGTGTCCTCAGGAAATATCAGAGATGATGGAACAGTGTCATTCCTGTCTGTTTTCTCCGTTATTGAAATTTCATGTGTATTAGAAGAACTGTAAATAATTAACCAAACTGAGGGTCAGTCCAGTGGATTAAAATTAATTTGTAGGCAAAAAAGTGCAAAAAAGCCGGTGACCCTTTTCAGGGAGTTCTTCACGGTATGCTTATAACAGATATACCTTGTGTGCTCTAAGAGGCGGTATCAACCCCACAGGCTGCATTACTCTGCAAATGGGGGATGACGCACGGAAGAATCCTCACCAGTGTGTTAATTGTTCACAGGTTTTGCCCAGAATGGACTGGCAACCTATTGCACCCCCCAGGGCCTATAATAAAATGCTAGTGAGGAACGAACACCCCTCCGTGAAGTGTCTACTCCTTAACGTTAGATCACTGGTGAAACACAGTATAGAAGTAGCGGATTTAATTCTAGACGCCGGAGTAACAATAGCATTTATCACTGAATCATGGACCGACGCCGCCTCGGGTCCAGATATTATCAACGCCACGCCACCGGAGTATGTCTGTTATACTCAAAATCGGGAAAAGAGGAAAGGCGGAGGCTTGGCTATTATCTACCACAACTCAATCAGAGGATCCTTTCAACCTGGACCCACAGGTCTAGAGGAGTCTCTTCTGTTTAATCTCACATTTTCGGATCATCATACCCTCAGAGGCTGCCTAGTTTACAGGCCTCCAGGGACCAAAGCTCCATTTGTTACAGCTCTGAGTAACCTACTTGAAGTAGCGGTATGTACCCAATCCTTCACACTATTGGGGGATTTTAATTTCCACCTTGAATGCGGTTCGGATCCAGACACGTGTGATTTGATTGATTTACTGCAGGGGGTGGATTTGAAGCAATGGGTCTGTGGTCTGACGCATAAGGCAGGACATACCCTAGATGGTATCTTCTCCAATCATCCCAACTTAGAAGTACTAACAGTACAGCCGGTCTCCTGGTCGGATCATTCAGCAGTCCATTTTAATTTTATTCTAGCTCCCACCGTGAGACCTTGTAAAGCTAAAAATGCACCAAGACAGGTTAGGAAATGGAATAACATAAATGGTGAGATGCTGGAGGGCGTATTAAAAGCATCTTTGTTGCCCATCTCAGGAAATGTGGAGAAAGCTGCCTCAGCCTACACTAATTGGCTCGACTCAGCATGTTTGCAACTGGCTTCCCCCAAAATTATCCATTCCCCGCGTTCAAACCCTTCCTTCCCCTGGTTCTCTGACCAGATCAGGGACCATAAAATTCTTTGTAAAAAAATGGAAAGAGCATGGTGGACAAATTACAGAGAGGCAGACAAAAAACTACTCAACATTGAGCAAAGAGTCTATAAAGAAATGATACAACTGGCAAAACGTATTTTTTTCACAAAACAGATTAAAGAAGCCAGCAATGCCCTAAGGAACTTCTCCGGACGGTGTCATCTCTGGCAGTCCCCAAGACCATAGAGATACCCTCTAGTCTCCAACTTTGTGATAATCTCGCCAGTTTCTTCCTGGACAAAGTGGATAAGATTTTCTCTTCTCTTGACAATCAAGTCAGGGCTCCCTCCCCCACTGCTGGTCTAGAGACGGACAGTAATTCGGAAAAACTCCGTCAATTCACCCAAATCAGCGAGGAGGAGGTAGTGAGACGACTACAGAGGATAAAGTCGGGCTCCCCTCATGATCCTTGTCCTGCCACAATTGCCAAATTAACTCCGGCCATTATTGCAGCAGGACTCACCCCCCTTTTCAACCTCTTGTTGGATAGTGGGGAATTCCCCTCAAAATGGAAACAAGCATCCAGTCTGCCCCTCCTGAAAAAATCCAACCTGGGCATAACCGAGATGAACAACTATCGGCCTATTGCCAGGTTACCCTTCCCAGCCAAAATCATAGAGGGCATTTTAAATACTCAGCTGGGTACTTTCTTGAGAACAGGAGAACATCTAGATCCTTCTCAACATGGATTTCGAGCCGAGCACAGTACGGAATCGGCTCTGATCAAGCCTGTGGAAGACATCAGAGGAGTGATGGATGCAGGAGGCAGAGCCGCCCTGATCCTGTTGGATCTTTCTGCGGCCTTCGACACGGTCCATCACAAGTTGTTGATGGACCGGTTGGGGGCCTGCGGAATTCAAGGAAAGGCACTAAAGATCTTACAGGCCTTTCTTTCCAATAGGACTCAGACGGTGGCCCTGGGTGACTTTGAATCACGTCCATTTGTGCTCCCCTGTGGAGATCCCCAAATGTCTTCCCTGAGTCCGACCCTTTTTAACGTGTATGTCTCCACCCTAGCGCCCGTTATTCGATCCTTTGGCTTTAATCTCACAGCATATGCAGACGACACGCAGATTGTGGTGTCGCTGCTTCCAGGTGAAATAGACAATACGGCAGACAGGTTTAGAGGCTGTATGCAAGAAGTGGGCAACTAGATGGCACAAAACTGTCTTAAGCTTAACTCAGAAAAGACGGAAGTGTTACTCTTTGGTTCCAAGGATAACTTCTGGTCCCCAAGGTGGTGGCCAGAAGAAATGGGAACCCTCCCCTCGCCAGTGACGACGGTTAAAAATCTGGGTATACTGATGGACGAATCATTGACCTGTAAACCACAGATCAATGCACTATCCTCAACAACGCATTACATCCTTAAAACCATTCGGAAAGTCCTGCCACTTTTGGCGGTAGAACATAGGAAAACAGTGGTAACAGGACTGGTTCTGTCACGCCTAGATTACTGCATTGGCCTTATGCTGAATGCCCAACAGGGCGTACTAAACAAACTCCAGATCCTGCAGAATGCAGCCGCTCGCCTGATCACGGGCACCCCTAAGTTTGCTTCGGTAGCACAGGATCTGGTGAAGCTACATTGGTTGCCAGTCCGCAAAAGAATAGTCTTCAAAGCACTCTGCGTGGTCTTCAAGGCACTGCATGGCCTTGGCCCCCGATGTATGAAATTGCTTTTCCATTGGCATAAGCCTGCAAGATCCTTAAGATCTGGCGAACAGGCGTTGGTAACAGTTCCTAGAGTTAGGAAAGCACGTTGGGGGGGGTAGGAGCTTTTCCCTGGGTGCGGCAGTAGCGTGGAATGGATTGCCACAAAATCTCAGACAGTCGTCGGACCTTCTAGCCTTTAGAAGAGCACAAAAGACCTGGCTCTTCACTCACTAAGCTCTTCCACACACTGGATCAATCATTTAGCGCCAGGACACCTCCGGGTAACAGTGCGCTCTAAAAATGTGAAAAATAAATAAATAAATAAATGTGCGATGCCACTGGTATCAGACATGTTTAAAATTTGGCTTAACATTTCTACGAAATGTACGGGGCAATTTGTTGATAATAGGGAATGTATCTCTGCTGCTGTCTTTGCAACTTGCAGATCATACGTCTCTTTGGACGAGGTTAAAGACACAGTTGTCTGCAAAAGAATAGACTTTATTCTGCTTAAAGTATCAATTCGAATAGAAGAGATATTCAAACGAGGCCATATTGCCGCCTCCATGTCTGGATTGCCGTTTGAATACAATACTTGCATACAGCAAGTGACCATGGAACTAACGCTCACGAGATAGGCTTTTCCTGGCATCATGCCACAACAGCTGTGGTCACTTATTAGAGCATAACTGCCGTTGGAAACTTGTCTGAAAAATGGCTCTATCTGAGTTGTAGGAGTGCTGTGCAGGTGACATGAAAGGTTATTCGAAGACCCGTTGCAGGCTCCATGCAAGTTAATACCTTGACACAGAAGTGTACCACTTAGTGATTTTTTACAATTATTACCACTAAGGAATACCTCTTTTTTCTTTTTACTATAACATTTGTGTGTATAAGGTAATTTCCATGTTGACTTGATGTATCCTTTAGCCAACCTTTCATACTGGCCCGCTGGTATATACTCTTGGCAATATTTAAACTGGAAAGTTGTTATCGGAATTGTAATAATTTCGTGTATTATCCATTCAATGACAGGTCTTTCTGACATTGTCAATGGTAATCTCTCAAGTTTTTCAATGCTCAGAATCGTATAGTCTGCTCCTTTTTGTGCCAAACTGATTTGTTTATCAGTAAGGTTAAAGATAGAGAATAATGACGTTGTGTTGATTAAACGCCATGGCACGTAGCCTGAACGCAGATTTTGCAACGTCCAGCCAAGCTGTACAATAGAACGTAATTGGGACTGACCATGTTGTAACATTAGTAAGTCCTGCTCTATGATATCAATAGCAGATGATACGATACTGTCCAGTGAATATATTCTGGAGGACAGAGTCGTTAACCCATTGTCCACAACAGAAAATGATTTTTCCAAATGAATACGATCAATTTCTCGTATTTTTTCTGCTGTTTCAATTTGTGTTTCTTTCCAAGCCTCGTTGTATGCAGCGTATATACCGGCCGCTATGAAACGTTTTTGACGCTGTTTGCGTGGTCCCAGTACGAAATCACGCAAGTCAGCACCGTCTTTAAGTAAAGTCAAGTGTTGCTTAATTTCAGCCAGTGTGGATTTCTGTAGCCATTTGAGGCATAGTTTCTCTACACTGTATGTTGTAACTATCCCTGGATGTTGTGTCTGGGAATATCTACGGTCTGGCCTGGTCTGTTTAAACCCCTGTATTTTGTTCAGGAATCTATCTTGACAGTTATTTGTGTCCGTGGGCCAAATCAACCATTTTTTCCAATCAGGATGTGTTCTGTTTTGGTTTTAAAATATGGGACACGTCTATCTCCACATCTGTAGTGCTATTACTATCAGGTATGGGCTTCGGAATAGACGGTTTGTTTAAGTCTTTAATTTTGGCTAGGCCAAGACAGGTTGTCTGTTGAATGGTGTCATTCAAGAATATTATTTGTTCTGGGATCATGCAGGCTCTAAATAATGCTTCTAAACCTTGGACCTGCCATTCTTTTGTACCCCAGATGGTTTTTGTTTCAATGTTGTTTTTCCAAAATTCAAAACCAAATGTAGTCATTTTTTCATAAAATGTTTCAGAATAAATCAATTTAGTATTTGTCAACATTGTTTTCATTCCTGTCTTATTTAACATTTTAAAATAAAACGTTTCTGCATCACTTGTGTAAAAACCTGAGAAGTATGGGAATTTCTCATAAAATGTTTTCGAGCTGCCTTTAGGCGGTGTTGCACAATGTTCCCATTGGTTATAATTAAAAACATTTCTAGGTTGAGCAGTTTTATGCAAATAGTGATGACCAAAATGATTATAAAAATATAACTCTTCATAATTTGATGAACCCTGCAAATAATCATGTTCTGTGAATTTAGCTGACATTACTAAATCTGACATCATATTATTAATATTTTCAAAGTCCCAATCATCAGAAAAAGTACTTGGTTTTACAAAGTCACTTAATGAAACTTTAAACTGGTGTGGATATTTCAAGAGCTCAATTGGGCCATAAATTTCATAATCCGTTTTGTCCCATGCTACCCCACCGGGTATTGGATTGGCTGTGATGTTCACTGATGATAGTTCTCTTTTCTTGATGTGAGATGACTTGTGAGGCTTTAGGACCAAGTTGATGTTCTGACTTGCTGTGTCCATTGTACTGTATTTTCCTTCAATGAATTTTCCTAAGCAAAGAACCATGATGAGCCAAAGCAGGAGGAAACGTACACCTAACACAATCCAAAATTCAATCCAGGGAGAAATCATATAGGTTTCTTTGAGTTGATGAAAGAGTTCAGTTACTTTGTCTTTGAAAGTTTTGTTGCTGGTGTTTCTTTATGTTCACTTGGATCATCAGAAAAATCATCGAAATTGATGAAGTAGCCAGATGCAGTTCTGTCTGTGTTTGAATTGCTTCCGGATTTTCCTTTGTTTTTGGATTTTCTTTGTTTCACTATCATAGTCTGAGGCTACATCATTGTAGACTGGTGTCTCTTGACGAACTGTTGCAATTTGGGTTTCAAGAGACCCAAGTTCCATGGCTTTGTTGCACAGTCCTTTTTTATTCACTGCAGGTTTATCAAATGTGATTAGTCTCTCAGTCTGAACCTCTTGGTTTGTAGCAAATTTTGGTATTCTGCTATTTCTTGGGAGTCCACTGGGCCTACTACTTATTATTGGCCACATGATTGTGGTTCTACCAGGTCGATGGATACAACTCTGTTCTCCTTTTACCAGCAAGGGGCGGTAGTACAACTGATCTTGTTCCGCTGACAGCTAAGACAGGTACTGCTTTTCTGTAAGAAGGCCCAAATTCCTTCTTCACCGCAATCTTCTCTCTGACCAGATCCCCAATCTTTGGAATCCAGACAGGTCTTGCTGGGACAGGTGGTTTTTCTTCAGTGGCTGTTGGTTGTTATTTTAACTTTATGTTACTCAGGTTTCTTCTTGTTTCATTTAAGTCCTGTAAAACAGCCAAACGGTCTTTGATATCAAAGCATTTTTCTTCTACCACTGAAGTGTGACTATCAAGATCCTGGATGTACATTCTTGTACCGAACAATAGTTTGTACGGAGTGAGACCTTTTAGAGAATTTCTTGGCAGATTATTAAGACTACGTTGGACACTTGTTAAATGTTTGACCCACCCATCACCTGAACCTAATACCCTCGCCGTTATAGATTGCTTTATGTCACGGTTTTTTCTTTCCACTACCACATTTCCCTCAGGATGGAATGGAGAAGAGTACCGCAATGCAATGCCCATGCTGGCCATGGCCACTTTGTAAGCCCTAGAGCTAAACGCAGGACCCTGGTCAGAATGTAGCATGCCAATTGCGTATATGCCGATAAAGACTCGCAAATCTTTTATAACAGTTCTGGCGTCAGCCAAGCGCTGGTGTCTGCATTTCAAGTGAATCTAGTCTTAAATATTATGGGGACGCATTTCTCCTGCTGGATTTCTGCGTATAGATAGCTTGATGCTTTCTAAAAAAGGGGTCCTAGCAATACTCCTGTCGGTTCACGACTGCGATCTCTGTTGCAGTTTGGACAGCTCTTCGCAAATTTGTAATGTTGCAGGCTCATCCCCGGCCACCAGTATTCTGATTTTAATTCTTTTAGAGATTCCACGATCTCTCGATGCCCTAGACCCAATCCCATGTGTGCGTCGGCTATTAAAAAGACTCTCCGGTTCGTGTTTGGAATTACTCTATCCCCCACTCCAGGGATTTGAGCAAAAGGAACGGAGTTTGCATCAATTATGTATGTATAGCTGAGTGTATAGTTCAGAGGTAATGCTGCATAGTCGCCTTTTAAAAACGCTTTTACCGCCAGCATTGTTTCTCCGTCTATGTATTTTTTAGAACCATTTTTTGTGGCTACGGAAGCCGGTTGAACCGCTTCCGCTGTGGCTCTGAGAGCCAATGAATTCACTGCAACGTGAACACCATCACGTTGATGACTCAGTGTATGTATCACGTGAGTCTTTCGTAGTTCTTTCTGCAAAAGAACTACTTGTTCCCAAAGCTTTTTATGCTTTACTGTGGCACCTGTGTCATCTTTGTAATCATTTTGAACCCAGTTCTGCAAGTCATTGTTGTAAGACTTGACGCAGTAATGCGAATCGCACACTATTAGTGTGGGGAATTCGCGATCGGCATTTTCAAGCGCCATCATTAAAGATCTTAATTCAGCTCGCTGAGTTGAGCAGTTTCTGAGTGATTCAGTTTTGGTAATTAATGATCTGAATTTACCAAAGCGCCAGCGACCTTTAAAAATCGCGCAAGCTGCGTTGTAGGATTTTTTCTCTACATCGTAGTGTTGTGCAAATCTGTCCATGTAGATTACACATGTGTACTGTTCGAGAGGCAGAATTTCGATTGGCAGAGGATATTCTTCTTCATATTCTAGATTTTCTAGTTTTTTCATTTTCGGGTCAAAATAGTATTTCACGTCTTCTGCAGCAAGAGAATTTTCCCATTGTATCCATTTTGGATCTAATGCCACAGCAGTCAAATTGCGTGGGCTTGTTAATGCCTCAAGGGCTGATTCTGCTGTTAAAACATTTATCCTTCTTCCTTGGGCTTGGGCTCTTTCTTTTGCTACAGCAGTTTGAACCGCTATTAGAATTTTTTCAGTAGAGCTGAATTTCATTTCAGCTTGTGTGTACAAGTGTGATTTGTAAGCTATTGGTACCGTTTCTCCCTCATTAGAGGTTAGGTACGTGAATCCACATCTTCCTGGGATGACTCGGATTACAAGGTTGCATATGTTTTCGCGAGTTTGTAATTTTGTTTTAGCTAACATGTCTGTTTGCAATGATCTTAAAATTTCTGTGTGTTTCTGAGTCCAATTTATTGGTTTGAAATAAGGTTTTATTAATTCATAGAGAGGTTTAACTCTCTCTGCATAATTTAGAATGTATGTTCTTCCGAAATTCAGGAAACCTAGTATTGATTGTACGTTCCTCAGAGTTTTAGGTGCTTGAAGTACAGCACACTTCCCTAAGAAGTTATCTGCTAGGCTTTTGCCTTCACTTGATAATTCATATCCTAAAAATAGGACAGTTAGATGGGCAAATCTTGACTTTTTAAAGTTGAATTTGTAACCCTCAGCTGCGAAACCAAGTATTATGGTGATCACTCTTTTCAAGTGAGTCTCCAGGTCATCATCTGTGAGATAGATGTCATCGACATAAGATAATGCCTCATCATCATATATTTGTAGTAACTCTGTTACTCTTGCTGAGAATAATCCTGGGCTATTCTTGAATCCCTGTGGGAGTCGACAGAAGTGTTTTTGCGACCCCATTATTGAGAAAGCGGTCAAATACCTACTTTCAGGTGCAATGTTTTGACAAAAGAATCCATTAGAGATGCCTAATATCGTTTTATATTTTTTGCACACAATGTTATTCATTAGTGCTGCACTGTGTAAGTTTTGTACTGCAAATGTTTTGCAACATGAGTTAAGGTGTCTGTAGTCGAAAACTAGACGATATGAATCGTCTGGCTTGGAGACAGGAAACAAAGGATTGTTCATTTGTGAGGTGCATGTTTCAATCACCCCCTGATATTCAAGTTGATCTAAGATCTCCCTGACTTGTTTTTTAGCTTCTTGTTTAACTGGGTACTGCCTTTGTGCAGTGGGTTGATTTTTTAACTGGATTTTATGGTGAGGAGAATCCTCATCCCATCCTACATGATTTTTGTATAATGCAGGAGCTTGAGCTACTGCCCATTTTCTTGCTAATGTGTATTTTTTAAGAGTTGAAAAATGATTTGAGAAGGCAGGCATAATCATTTCTTCGCCATGAGGGCACTCCCTGACAAACTCTGGTGGCCAGTCTTTCTCAGCTAACAGGATGTCATAGCCTTTCGAAAGGTTATCCCAAGAGACCCCTTACTTTCCTAGTCTTGTCCCCCTCTATACGTAATGTTATTTTGTAAATTTTATGAGGTTTACTAACTCTGGTATCTGCAGTTTCCACTTGAATGTATTCATTCGTGTCCACTGTCTCCAGAAGATTCATCAAGATCTTGCGAGCTATTGTCACTTCTGCTGCGCTGTCTAGCATTGTCTGAGCCCACTCTCCGTTTTTCAGTTGTGTCCTCAGTATCCTCGGCATGTTTTATTATTTTAGTACTGGCTACCTTCTTTCTTGGAAATTGTAATTTTTTACTTTGATGAGCAGGTTCTTTGTCTTTGGACTTGACGTGCTCTTCCTTGTGTTCTGACCGTCCTCTTCTTTCCGATTTCTGTGAGGAAGTCTGAAAAGATCGAGAGGGACGTGTATCAATATCTTGATATCTATCAGGTTTTCTCAATTTATCCCTATCTCTAAGGTTGTATCTTTTCTCAGAGGGCTCCCTCTGGGGAGACTTGTGTCCTTGGTCCGGAGATCTTTCTCTCCGTTGAGGAGACCTTCCTCTGGACTGGAATTGTTTTTCTCTGGGAGTGGATTGTTTATTACCATCCCAACTCTTTTTTGGAGTATTTAGATTATTTTTAATAAATGTTTTTTCAGGATTTTCAGTTAGTTGGGGTTTTACTTGTTTCCCATCCAAACTATCTTTTCCTAGTTCTTCATAGGATTTTTCTATGATTCTGGCAAGTTCAAAAGGTTGTTCTGCTATATCTGTTTCTTTCAATTTCTGGCGGATCGCCACAGATGCTGCTTCTCCTTTTATGTTGGCTAATAATATAGCCGAGACCTGCTTGAAGTCTTTCAGTAATTTCATACCCAGAGTTAAAGCCGGTTCTGGACCGTATTCATTCTGAATCTGTCTTAGCACATCTGGTATTACCGCCATAGACGGAACACCATGTGTTTTTGTGTAAATGGAAGCAAAGACTGTGCCCCAAGTGTCACAGTCCTCCACATGTGGTGCGATCCCCATTGGAAGACAGATAGTCAGAATACTGTGTTTCTCAGTAGGTGTAGTATCAGGAAATACTGCCTCTATTTGAGTGATTTTTTGTGCTAACCAGAATGGAATTTGTTCCCGTTTTGCGGGTGTTTTACCAAGACATGATTGTATGTTCTGTGGTGTTATTTTGTTTGTGTTCCCCTGATGAGGGGTCAGCTGTGGAATGTTAATTGCTGGTTGGACTGTTGAAGTCCGCATTACATATTGGACCAATTGTCTATGTATTTTAATTAATAGTTTTAGCTGAGCTAAAAGTTCCCGGTCTGACATTTTATCAATGTCTGGATGTGGTGTGTAGCTGGCTAGAACCGGCCACGTGGCTCCTGGTCTACCTAGTGGACCGAGCCTGCTGATGTGATTTTTATGTTTTAGGGCGCCTTTAAACCAGAGCAGGTGCTCTTTGTCATTTAGTGGGATTTCAACCTCCTCGAAAGGAGTGTATTCATCCGGAGGTTCCTCTATTTTGTAATAGTGGAATTCTTTTGTTACAGCGTTTGCTGCTGGAAAGTGTATCCATGAATAGAATACCTCTGTCTGCCGATATTCATGGGCCTCTACCACGAATATGACTGTACCACCTCGTGATGTCAGTCCGTTTTCTATAAGTTTAATAGTTATAGTTCTTCTTATATTGACCGGAATGAGTATAGCATTCGGGTCGTTTTCTTGGAGACTTGTGTCATCCGCTAGGAGTTGAGCTGCTATTCTAACTCTCTCCGTTTCATCATCACTTTCCACCATTTTACTGACAGAAAGTTTTGTTGCAGATCAAGTTTCAAGGGAAACAAAGATTAGGTGCACAATATTTTGGAACACTGTATCCTTCAACGTTGACTAAACCAAAAACTATACATAGGAATCTCTTCCTACTAAGTTCCAGCGGATTTTAACCTTTTACCCACTCCAGATGTCTATTGGAGTTTTTACGGGAAAAGGGTCTGTGTGAAAAGCATGACTGAGTTACTCTAGTGTCTTGCGTTAGATTATCGCCTTACCAAACGTTGGGCGCCATGTAGTGTAGTTCCTATATTCCCAATAGGCTCTGCGCATTGGCATAATATATTCAGCAGCGTAGACGTAGGACTGAGGTCGACTAGGTCTCTACTGACTATATTAGACGTAATTAGTTTTGCCAGCTAGCTCAGAGGTCACTAGAAACTTTCTCGAATAAACAAGGAGGAGTTTAACTTCCTTGGATAGAGAAGAAGGGATTAGCTTCAGACAACCATAAACATGACAACTTTGCTCCGTCAGAATAAAGAGTGTATCTCTAGAGTCGTGTGAAAACAATAGACAGCTATTTTACTCAGCCAATCGTGCGTACGTAGTTTCACCAGTGTGCAGAGAAATAGAGAGACGGGCGCTTTCAATAAAAGGTGTTATTTATTGTGCAGTCTTCTTTCGCATGCAAGAGAAATGAATTGCCACAATTGCAATACTTAACATAAAGTAAAGTGCGTACAGTAAAAGGAGTATTATGAAATAATACTGTAAAAGCATTGATACTTTAAAATGGATAAAATATATACATACATAAAAACATTGACTAACGTACTCAACTGGTGCTGCTAGTCTACGCCTACCCCGGTGTACCTGACCTAGGCCTAATACGTGGGAAGGAGTAAGTAAGTAGCAGTTTAAGTTAAGTTGGTTTTTGCCAAGGAATCTGAATCAAGAATTCTCTCAAGGGTTTAGTCAGCTCCATACCTGGGTAATAGAAAGCAGGAGGTCTGTTATCTCTCTCTCAGGACTCGATATCCCAGAAGCCCGCAAGGGCGTCTGGAAACACCGGAGCTGGATTTTCTCAGCTGGAGAAAAAGACAGCGTCTTTCTCAGTGCGTCAAAAGGGAGGGGCGGCGTCCGTAGGCTCTCGCATCAGCTGGGCTCTCGGGCAAGTAGAGAGCCGCTCTGCTCCAATCCACCATGTGTTTGCTTAAGGCAACTGTTGGTATATTTATACCTGAAAGGTGCCGGGTTTGACGTAAGGTTGGACATAAGACGTCAATAAAAGATGTCACTAAGAACTGGCCGTTCTTTCAGTGCTCGCAGGAGTTCTAGGACAAATCAAAACAAAAGCATGGGGAATTCCCAGATTGCTGGAGGTTTGGTTTGTTTAAAGAACGCGTTGTACTTTCTAGGAGTCTAGGGGAGTAGCCTTGCCGTTTTTGGACTGCATGGGCTATTACTAAATATGGATATGATTCTTATGCCTTTATAAGGATATTATTTATTATAGCCATATAAGGGCATAAATCTGGAATATCGAATTAGGGTCCTGGATAGAAACACAACAATGCTCTCGCTTCAATGAAGCAAAGCTGATTGCTTTTCCATATGAAGAGCAGCATGTTAGCTGCTCCCCATATGGAAAAGCAACGCCAGCTCCCGCAGGAGGCGGGGAGCCGGCGTGAGCGTGGTGGGATTGGGGACCCCACCACTGTCCCCAACGGTGAGGGCCATCCCCGGGGGATGGGGTCCTGGGGGCTACGAGTGGCCCGGGAGGGGGGCCACGTGGCACCCCTCCCCCAAAGGAATATTTTTTTATTTAAAAAAAAAGGGCCGGCCGCGGGGGATGGGGTCCCCGGGGCCATAAGTGGCCACAGGAGGGGGGCAAGGCAGCCACCCTCCTTATAAAAAAAAGGCCCATGCCCCAGGGGCTACACAGCTGCCCTTCTTAAAAAAAATATTTTAAAAAATGGGATTGCGGCCGGAGGTCACGTCCCCTTATTGCACCACTCTGCAAATGCGCCCACTGGCGTGTTTGCAGAGGGGGGACAAATTCCCCTTGAATACTGGGGTCCCTGGGGCCAACTAGCCCACCAGTTACCTCCAGTATGTGCCAGGGGGTTGCGTTGCAGAGAGGTGTTCTAAGGCCACACCCCTTTTTACACCTCTCTGCAACGCAGCTCTGTGGCGCTTACTGGAGGTAGCTGGTGGGCTAGTTGCACCTCAGAATTCAAGGGCAGTTAATCCCACAACTTAAAACACGCCACAGGACGTGTTTGCACACATGTCACCTCAGGCCCCCGCCCCCTTCCTTCACCATTGTACACATATTCCTCGAAAATCAGCCGAACTACAAATTCCGATTTACTCACTTGTTATCAGGAGAGAACCTAGTACTTCATCTTTTAGCTAAGCACTGACCCTGAAAAGTAATTCTAAGCGTACTTACAGTAACTTGTATTTCCTTACATAGGAATCCATTGTGTGGTTTTCAGCAGAAAAGTTTCTAAGTGTTGATTTTTGAAACGTACAAATATGCCTGTAAATTCAGCCGAACTATGAATTCCGATTTACTCGCCTGTTATCAGGAGAGACGTCAGTGCTACATATTTTAGCCCAGCACTGACCCTGAAAAGTAATTCTAAGCGTACTTACAGTAACTTGTATTTCCTTCCATAGGAATCCATTGTGTGGTTTTCAGCAGAAAAGTTTCTAAGTGTCTATTTTCACAAACTAAAAATATTCCTTAAAAATTGCCTGTATGACTTAAACACATTCTTTCGACTGTTTACAGGAGATGCACCCATACTGGAACCAGGATCCACCGCTGAATAAGAAAAAGTAACGTTAACACTACTTACATGATAAGTGAATTTCCTCCCATAGGATAACATTTTCTTTGTGAAAAAGTTTCTAAGTGTCATCTTTTAAAATACAATAACATTCCTTAAAAATCACTACTGTAACCAAAACACTTTTACTCAACTGTTAACAGGTGATGTCTCGGGACTGAATTTAGGATCCAGTCCTGTGGTTAGAAAAGTAATCCAAAAAGTAGCAGCGTCCCTTGACCCTGCTTGCAGGTTAGGCAGCCCACTCACCGCACAGCTCCACCTGTGTGCTCCCTGCGTCCTAGCCAGCTGCTGCCACCTCGGGAGTTCGCTGCTCCCCCCCCTCCGCTGGTATCCCTGCTCTGTACCTGCTACTCCCATTCTGCGCTCACGTTTGTACTGTGCCTTTTCGTTTTATTTTCACTTACTATAACTGTGCCATTTGTATTTGTATTTTATTTCATTTCTCACCGCTTCTGTTGCCCGGGGGGCCAACTAGCCTACCAGGTACCACCAGGTACCTCCAGTATGTGCCAGGGGGCTGCGTTGCAGAGAGGTGTTCTGAGGCCACGCCCCTTTTTACACCTCTCTGCAACGCAGCTCTGTGGAGCTTACTGGAGGTAGCTGGTGGGCTAGTTGCACCTCAGGATTCAAGAGCAGTTACTCCCACAACTTAAAACACGCCACAGGGCGTGTTTGCACACATGTCACCTCAGGCCCCCGCCCCCTTCCTTCACCATTGTACACATATTCCTCGAAAATCAGCCGAACTACAAAGTCCGATTTACTCACCTGTTATCAGGAGAGAACCTAGTGCTTCATCTTTTAGCTAAGCACTGACCCTGAAAAGTAATTCTAAGCGTACTTACAGTAACTTGTATTTCCTTACATAGGAATCCATTGTGTGGTTTTCAGCAGAGAATTTTCGAAGTGTTGATTTTTGAAACGTACAAATATTCCTGTAAAATCAGACGAACTACGAATTCCGATTTACTCGCCTGTTATCAGGAGAGACGTCAGTGCTGCATCTTTTAGCCCAGCACTGACCCTGAAAAGTAATTCTAAGCGTATTTACAGTAACTTGTATTTCCTTCCATAGGAATCCATTGTGTGGTTTTCAGCAGAAAAGTTTCTAAGCTTCTATTTTCACAAACTAAAAATATTCCTTAAAAATTGCCTGTATGACTTAAACACATTCTTTCGACTGTTTACAGGAAATGCACCCGTGCTGGAACCAGGATCCACCGCTGAATAAGAAAAAGTAACGTTAACACTACTTACATGATAAGTGAATTTCCTCCCATAGGATAACATTTTCTTTGTGAAAAAGTTTCTAAGTGTCATCTTTTAAAATACAATAACATTCCTTAAAAATCACTACTGTAACCAAAACGCTTTTACTCAACTGTTTACAGGTGATGTCTCAGGACTGAATTTAGGATCCAGTCCTGTGGTTAGAAAAGTAATCCAAAAAGTAGCAGCGTCGCTTGACCCTGCTTGCAGGTTAGGCCGCCCCCTCACCGCACAGCTCCGCCTGTGTGCTCCTGCCTCCTAGCCAGCTGCTGCCGCCTCGGGAGTTCGCCGCTCCCCCCCCCTCCGCTGGTATCCCTGCTCTGTACCTGCTACTCCCATTCTGCGCTCAAGTTTGTACTGTGCCTTTTCGTTTTATTTTCACTTACTATAACTGTGCCATTTGTATTTTATTTCATTTATCACCGCTTCTGTTGCCCTGCGTCGCTGTATAGCACCCCTGCCCCACCCCCTTTAGCCTCGGCTTCTCTCCGTCCTGCTCTTCCCGCCACTGCCCCCCTGCAACCCTGCCCCCCCGCGCTCCCATTCGCCGCCCCGCTCCCACCTCCCAGCTACCTCTCCCTCCCACATCCCCTTATATGGTGGCCGCTGCGCGGTAGAGTAAGCGTCCCTTGACCCTGCTTGCAGGTTAGGCCGCCCCCTCACCGCACAGCTCCGCCTGTGTGCTCCTGCCTCCTAGCCAGCTGCTGCCGCCTCGGGAGTTCGCCGCTCCCCCCCCTTCCGCTGGTATCCCTGCTCTGTACCTGCTACTCCCATTCTGTGCTCAAGTTTGTACTGTGCCTTTTCGTTTTATTTTCACTTACTATAACTGTGCCATTTGTATTTGTATTTTATTTCATTTATCACCGCTTCTGTTGCCCTGCGTTGCTGTATAGCACCCCTGCCCCACCCCCTTTAGCCTTGGCTTCTCTCCGTCCTGCTCTTCCCGCCACTGCCCCCCTGCAACCCCGCCCCCCCGCGCTCCCATTCGCCGCACCGCTCCCACCTCCCAGCTACCTCTCCCTCCCACATCCCCTTATATGGTGGCCGCTGCGCGGTAGAGTAAGCGTCCCTTGACCCTGCTTGCAGGTTAGGCCGCCCCCTCACCGCACAGCTCCACCTGTGTGCTCCTGCCTCCTAGCCAGCTGCTGCCGCCTCGGGAGTTCGCGGCTCCCCCCCCCCTCCGCTGGTATCACTACTCTGTAACTGCTACTCCAATTCTGCCCTCGTTTGTACTGTGCCTTTTCATTTTATTTTCACTTACTATAACTGTGCCATTTGTATTTGTATTTTATTTCATTTCTCACCGCTTCTGTAGCCCAGCGTCGCTGTATAGCGCCCCTGCCCCACCCCCTTTAGCCTTGGCTTGTCTCCATCCCGCTCCTTCTGCCGCTGCCCCCCCCTGCAGCCAGCCCCCCGTGCTCCCATTCACCACCCTGCTCCCACCTCCCAGCTGCCCCTCCCACCCACATCCCCTTTATGGCGGCCGCTGTGCAGCCGCACACAGCGCGCGTGCCGAAGTCGTGCCAAAGGCAAGCCCGCCTGCGCCCATCCACACCTGGACAGCGCCCAGCGCCAGAACCCCTGGACCCTGAAGCCGCCACAACACCAGACTGCACTACCACCCCAGCACACTTCACACACTCAACCCTGGACGAGATCACTCCTGCTACCGGGCCACCCCGAAGCAGCCCGCCAAACCATCAGCAAGAGAACCCAACCACCTTCGATGCATCCTCCTCAACACCTGCTCCGCTCGCAAGCACGCCATCGAACTCTGGGACCGCCTAGACCCTCCTAGACTCAACCACCCCCGACGTCGCCTTCCTGATGGAGACCTGGCTGAACACCACCTTGGCACCAGACATCACCATAGCCATCCCAGAAGGCTACAAGATCTCCAGCAGAGACCGCACCAACGAAGTGGGAGGGGGAATCGCCATCATCCACAAGGACACACTCAGAGTATCAACCAACACCAACGACACCCTCACCACCGCCGAGCACATTCACTTCGAGATCCACACCGACCCCAACACCACCCTCAGAGGAACACTCGTCTACAGACCACCCAGACCCAGGCCACTGTTCAGCGACTCCATCGCCGACCTCAGCAGCACGCACGCCATCGCCTCCATGGACTACATCCTCCTCGGGGACCTGAACTTCCACCTCGAGAACAACAACGACACCAACTCTACCGCCCTGATCGACAACCTCGCCAACCTTGGACTCAAACATCTCGTGACGACACCAACCCACGCCGCGGGACACACACTTGACCCCATCTTCTCTGCAAGTCCCCACGTCTCCTTCAACCACACCACCAAACCCCACTGGACAGACTACAGATGCGTCCACTTCACCTTCAGGAAACCCACCACACACCACCGCACCCAACAGATGCCACGCCACTGCTGGGGCAAGGTCACCGAGGACCAACTGACCACCACCCTCGCCCTGGGACCTCCCACCCACCCCACCGACCCCGACACCGCCGCCATCAACCTCAAACAGTGGATCAACGAGTGCACCGACACCCTCGCCCCACTCAAGACCTCCGCCACCAATCACACCAACAAGAAAGCCGCATGGTTCACCGAAGACCACTGGACCTCCAAGCGCTCCTGTCGGAAGCTGGAGAAGAGCTGGCTCCGTGACCGAACACCAGACAGCTACACAGCCCACAAGAACTCCACCCGCAGACACCAACTCATCAGGACCGCCAAGAGGACTGCCTTCAAAGACCGCCTAGACAGCAACGCACACAACAGCAAAGAGCTCTTCAACATTGTGAAAGAACTATCCAACCCCAGCTCCAACACCAACGACATTCCACCATCACAAGACCTGTGCAACTCACTGGCCACCTTCTTTCACCGCAAGATCACAGACATTCACAATAGCTTCGACACCGCCACCCCCACATCCACCGCCAAGACCACCACCCTTGCGACCACCACCCGCATCAGTCGCCTGACCGCATGGTCCAACGTCAGCAACGAAGACACCATCAAAACCATGAACTCCATCCTCTCCGGATCCCCATCTGACCCATGCCCTCACCACTTTTTCAACAAAGCCAGCACAGCCATCGCACCTCATCTCCGGAAAAAGATCAACATCTCCTTCGAGACAGAAACCTTCCCAGAGAGCTGGAAGCACGCCGAGATCAACGCCCTACTGAAGAAACCCAAGGCGGACCCCAACGACCTCAAGAACTTTCGGCCCATCTCCCTGCTCCCTTTCCCAGCGAAAGTCATGGAGAAGATCGTCAACAGACAGCTGACCCGCTACCTCGAAGACAACAACATCCTGGACCCATCCCAGTCCGGCTTCCGCAGCAACCACAGCCCCGAGACCGCCCTCATCGCCGCCACCGACGACATCAGGATCCGTATGGACAAAGGAGAAACAGCCGCCCTCATCCTTCTGGACCTATCAGCAGCCTTCGACACTGTCTGCCACCGCACCCTAACAGCACGCCTCCATGATGCCGGAATCCAAGAGAAGGCCCTGGCCTGGATCACATCCTTCCTCTCCGGCAGAACCTAGAGCGTCTGCCTCCCACCCTTCTGTTCCAAGACCACCGAGATCATCCACAGCGTTCTACAGGGATCATCCCTCAGCCTGACGCTGTTCAATATCTACATGGCACCACTCGCCCACGTCGCACGACAACATAGCCTCAACATCATCTCCTACGCCGACGACACCCAGCTGATCATATACCTCACCGAAGACCCCCACACCGCCAAAGCCAACCTCCACAGAGGAATGAAGGCCGTCGCCGAATGGATGAAGGACAGCAGGCTGAAGCTGAATTCTGACAAGACAGAGGTACTCATCCTCGGCCCCACGCCCTCAGCCTGGGACGACTTCAGGTGGCCAACATCGCTAGGAACAGCCCCAGAACCCACCGACCACGCACGCAACGTGGGGGTCATCCTCGACTCCGCCCTCTCCATGACCAAGCTTCCTGCTTCAACACCCTCCGAATGCTCCGCAGGATCTTCAAATGGATCCCCTCCGACACGAGAAAAACCGTCACCCAGGCCCTCGTCACCAGCAGACTGGACTACGGGAGCGCCCTCTACGCAGGAACTACAACCAAGCTCCTGCGACGACTGCAACACATCCAGAACGCCTCAGCACGACTGATACTCGACGTCCCCCGATGCAGACACATCACACCCCACCTGAGAGGTCTGCATTGGCTCCCCGTCAACAGCAGGATCACCTTCAAACTCCTCATCCACGCACACAAAGCCCTACACAATGCCGGACCAGCATACCTAAACGACTGACTCAGCTTCTACACCCCCACCCGCAGCCTCCGCTCTGCCAACCTCACCCTCGCCACAGTTCCACGCATCCGGAGAACCACCGCCGGCGGCAGATCCTTCTCCTACCTCACGGCCAAGACCTGGAACACTCTCCCTACCAGTCTACGACAGACCCAGGACCTGCTGGCCTTCAGAAGACTTCTCAAGACCTGGCTTTTCGATCAGGAGCAGCCATTCCCCCCCCCCAGCGCCTTGAGACCCTCACGGGTATGTGGCGCGCTTTACAAATGATGATGATTGATTGATTGATTGATCGAATTGCATTTAACTAGAAATTCACATTGACCTCAATGTTGCATTGTGTTTGAAATTGAGTTGCCCATTGCAACAACTGTAACTACTGTACTTAAAAGTCTATTGCCTATTTGCCAAGTATTTAAACTAAAGTAATTCATTCTGAGAAAGTATATTTTGTAATGTAATGTATAATATAATTATAATGTAATTTAAAAAATAAAACATCTAAAAATAAACTGTGTAAAAAAAATTTGAAAATCAGTATAAAAAAATAAAAATAACAATAAATACATTTAGAAATTGTCATTTACAAAACCTTTGAAATTCACTGAAAAAACCATAGGTTTCAGACATGTTATAGTTAGGAATTAGCATTAAAAAAAACCTTAGAAATTCACTGAAAAAAAACATAGGTTTCAGACATGTTATAGTTAGGAATTAGCATTTACAAAACCGTAGAAATTCACAGAAAAAACTATAGGTTTCAGGGCTGTTATAGTTAGTTGGACATTTCACCCGTACAAAACCCTTGAAATTCCTCCGTTATAGTTAGTTCTGCTAACTATAACTCGTGCGCCCGCAATCCACTGCTGATAATGTCACATATTACATCATTCATGACATCGTCAGTGACATCACTGATGAGATCTCAAATGATATCACTGATGATATCACTGATGACATCATCCAGTGAATGTGGTTTGGTTCGTTATTTAAATATGTATTATATATATAGCAATCTGCATTGAAGAATGAGTGGATATATAAATATAAATAATTGGATGGAGGATTTAGTAGCAGTGTGATTGACTGTTTACTTGACTAATTTATATTGTCTCACTAAATATATTGGATAGTGACTAAACTGTGTGAATATCTGTATCACTTTGTCAGTTATTCTGTAAACTGCTGCACCAGTTGGTTACTAGCTATGTGAAAGTATCTATTAGTTATTGATTAGTTACCTAAGTATTTGTATGGGAGAGTAAATGTATGTGTGGTTCGGTGGGGGGGGGGTGGTGACTGCCCAAATATGAGTGAATAGTTGATTCAGTAAGTATATGAGGTTAAGACTACATGTTATAATAGTTATTTGGGTGAGTGAATATGGAGGAGCGGCCAACGAACCACAAGGAGTGAGCAGTTAGTAATGAGGGGGTGTGGCAAATTCCAGCTAATGGGAATGCGGCAATGACATTTTAAACGTGAAGCAAGTCTCCAGAAATGTTTTGTGGCATCTGAGGAAGGCCAGTGTGCGGTCGAAATACATTATGCCTTTTAATCAAATATTAAAGCTTCCACCAGATTCCCCGCTGTGGCCTCTGCTTCTTTGCCTGCCGGAGGAGTTTGCTGTCATATTTTGCGCGGTATCCATAGACGCGCTACAGCGGCCCCGATCTTCAAAGTGGTCCGGGCTCTTCTGGTTTCTGCTTCGGCGGTTCTTGTCAGTCCAAGGAGTTGGTTCAGCCCGGTACCCGCCTCTCTTCACTTCTGACTCCAGAGCGGCTGCTATGTGGTCCGTGACTTCACGAAGGATCAGGAATGCACTGTCTCCCTGACCCCTGCCTGGCTGATGTTTGTTTTAGGGGGCTGGAACGTCTGGGGACTAGAGGAAGCTTTTAATGATTCTATTCACTGGATATTGACATTGTTTTCATCGTTACTTTGCCCGCACAACGCATAAATCCACATGGACTCACCCCGCATGCAGCACTTACCTGGGAAATGCATCCTGGGGCTTGTGGTCCCTACAAACCACAAGGAGTGAGCAGTTAGTAATGAGGGGGTGTGGCGAATTCCAGCTAATGGGAATGTGGGAATGACATTTTAAACGTGAAGCAAGTCTCCAGAAATGTTTTGTGGCATCTGAGGAAGACCGGTGTGCGGTCGAAATGCATTATGCCTTTTAATCAAATATTAAAGCTTCCACCAGATTCCTATATATATGCACGGTTATTCTGGCACACAACTCGGTGATAGACTGCAAATACCAGAAGCCCGTGAGGCAGGAACCACGCCCAGATGGGTTGGACCTTTAATTGATGCAAGTATTTTTTCACTGAGCTGTGTTTGCTTTAAGGTGCTTTGTGGCTCGTGACCAAGGGAGCAATCCTGAAACGCGTTGAGCCTTTTGATGGAATAAAGATGCTAACAACAGGCTGCTTCGTCATTTACTGAGGCGAATATTTTCCATGTGGTCATCCTCACAGGGGCAACTCTTTTGTTTGGATATGAGCGGCTAGCCTATGCCGCGAGGTATGACCCACCGCAAAGATATGGTCCTGCAGTGCTGGGGAATCTGGCACTGAGCGACAGGAATGGAAAATGCACGAAATGATGTGATTTAAAAGACAGAGTTGAAAGTTTTCTTGTGCCCACTTGGGATTTATGCACGGTTATTCTGGCACACAACTCGGTGATAGACTGCAAATACCAGAAGCCCGTGAGGCAGGAACCACGCCCAGATGGGTTGGACCTTTAATTGATGCAAGTATTTTTTCACTGAGCTGTGTTTGCTTTAAGGTGCTTTGTGGCTCGTGACCAAGGGAGCAATCCTGAAACGCGTTGAGCCTTTTGATGGAATAAAGATGCTAACAACAGGCTGCTTCGTCATTTACTGAGGCGAATATTTTCCATGTGGTCATCCTCACAGGGGCAACTCTTTTGTTTGGATATGAGCGGCTAGCCTATGCCGCGAGGTATGACCCACCGCAAAGATATGGTCCTGCAGTGCTGGGGAATCTGGCACTGAGCGACAGGAATGGAAAATGCACGAAATGATGTGATTTAAAAGACAGAGTTGAAAGTTTTCTTGTGCCCACTTGGGATTTATGCACGGTTATTCTGGCACACAACTCGGTGATAGACTGCAAATACCAGAAGCCCGTGAGGCAGGAACCACGCCCAGATGGGTTGGACCTTTAATTGATGCAAGTATTTTTTCACTGAGCTGTGTTTGCTTTAAGGTGCTTTGTGGCTCGTGACCAAGGGAGCAATCCTGAAACGCGTTGAGCCTTTTGATGGAATAAAGATGCTAACAACAGGCTGCTTCGTCATTTACTGAGGCGAATATTTTCCATGTGGTCATCCTCACAGGGGCAACTCTTTTGTTTGGATATGAGCGGCTAGCCTATGCCGCGAGGTATGACCCACCGCAAAGATATGGTCCTGCAGTGCTGGGGAATCTGGCACTGAGCGACAGGAATGGAAAATGCACGAAATGATGTGATTTAAAAGACAGAGTTGAAAGTTTTCTTGTGCCCACTTGGGATTTATGCACGGTTATTCTGGCACACAACTCGGTGATAGACTGCAAATACCAGAAGCCCGTGAGGCAGGAACCACGCCCAGATGGGTTGGACCTTTAATTGATGCAAGTATTTTTTCACTGAGCTGTGTTTGCTTTAAGGTGCTTTGTGGCTCGTGACCAAGGGAGCAATCCTGAAACGCGTTGAGCCTTTTGATGGAATAAAGATGCTAACAACAGGCTGCTTCGTCATTTACTGAGGCGAATATTTTCCATGTGGTCATCCTCACAGGGGCAACTCTTTTGTTTGGATATGAGCGGCTAGCCTATGCCGCGAGGTATGACCCACCGCAAAGATATGGTCCTGCAGTGCTGGGGAATCTGGCACTGAGCGACAGGAATGGAAAATGCACGAAATGATGTGATTTAAAAGACAGAGTTGAAAGTTTTCTTGTGCCCACTTGGGATTTATGCACGGTTATTCTGGCACACAACTCGGTGATAGACTGCAAATACCAGAAGCCCGTGAGGCAGGAACCACGCCCAGATGGGTTGGACCTTTAATTGATGCAAGTATTTTTTCACTGAGCTGTGTTTGCTTTAAGGTGCTTTGTGGCTCGTGACCAAGGGAGCAATCCTGAAACGCGTTGAGCCTTTTGATGGAATAAAGATGCTAACAACAGGCTGCTTCGTCATTTACTGAGGCGAATATTTTCCATGTGGTCATCCTCACAGGGGCAACTCTTTTGTTTGGATATATATATATATATATATATATATATATATATATATATATATATATATATATATATATATATATATATATTCACTGAAAAAACCATAGGTTATAGACCATATATAGTTAGGAATTAGCATTTAAAAAACCTTATTTTACTCACACAAAACCATTGAAATTCCATATATAGTTAGTTGCACTAACTATATATTGCGCACCCGCAATCCACTGCTGATGATGTCACATATTACATCATTCATGACATGGTCAGTGACATCACTGATGACATCACTGATGACATCTCAAATGACATCACTGATGACATCACTGATGACATCATCCAGTGACTGTGTGTTTCTGTAAAGTTTAAATATGTTTTAGATATTGAAGAATGAGTAGATGTATAACTGTCTGGACGAAGGATTTAGTAGGTGCATGACTGAATGTATGAGTGAGTGATTAAATGTGTCTCACTGAGTGCATGGGTTAGTGACTAAACTGTCTTAATTTGTGCATCATTATGTCTGTTGTTCTGTAAACTACTGCATGTGTTGATCAGTAGCTATATGATTAACTATATGGGTTATTGATTGATTGTCCAAGTATTTGTATGGGAGACTGAGTGTGTGTGTGGCTGGCTGGGAGGTGTGTGACTCTGTGCAGATCAGTATCAATGATTGTATAAGAAAGTAAGTATGTGTTACTATATGTTTGAAAATGTAAGGTGCTCTATGTTTAACTGTATAGACAAGAAAATGGAAGTGTGATTGATTCTTTACAGGACTGACTAGGTGTGTGAGTAACTCCATGGATGAGTGGCAGAGTGTGAGTGTCTGTATAGGTTTATGAGTGCATATGATAGTGTTGTAAAGATGAGTGATTGTATGTATGAATGATTGTATGGGTGAATGAGTGAATGTGTGTGTAGACGTAGGAATCAGTGAGTACGTATGTAGTAACTAGTATTGGTGTGTCAATGGTTTCAAAAATTATACTCTGTTTTTAACACTGGGTGAAACAGAGGTTATATTAAAATGTGAGGAGATGCATTGTATTGTCACATGAATGATATCATCAGTGATGTGGTCATTGATGTCAAATGAGATGTCATCAGTGATGTCATCAGTGATGTCATTTGAGATGTCATCAGTGATGTCACTGACCATGTCATGAATGATGTAATATGTGACATCATCAGCAGTGGATTGCGGGTGCGCAATATATAGTTAGTGCAACTAACTATATATGGAATTTCAATGGTTTTGTGTGAGTAAAATAAGGTTTTTTAAATGCTAATTCCTAACTATATATGGTCTATAACCTATGGTTTTTTCAGTGAATTTTCAAGGTTTTGTAAATGCTAATTCCTAACTATATATGGTCTATAACCTATGGTTTTTTCAGTGAATTTCAATGGTTTTTTAATAGCAAATATCATAAGCTGTCGAATGTCAAGTACGTGGTAAGAATTTTTTTTCTTCGTGTTTATGCACACTGATCTGCTTTGATTGCTGCCCCCCACCCCTCATTTCTATTAGGAGTACTCTCTCTTTGCAGATAGTGAAGGGTAGTTAACGCAGCCCTTTCCCCCTTTGTAATCCGTCGTGCCTGCTTCTCTCTCCATTTGATTGATTGTTCTCTTTGGTTCATTCTCTATTTACAAACAAGCACAGAGTCGCAATACTCTGTTTAGTCTTTGCAGATAGCGAAAAATCGTGTAAAAAAACAAAAGGAATCGAGCAAAATCAGTAGGCCACTAATGGGATCTCTTTTGACCTCGCTAAAATAGAAACATTAGGAACAACCTGTTGAAAATAGCAATGCGTATGTATATAAGCGGCGTTCATTTGTGTTCACAGTACCCCTTGTTGATTGTTTCAATCGAGCATTGAATTGTTCGAAGTTAATTCTCTTAACGATCTTCTCTACCTGCAAACGAGGAAGAATAGGAATATTCTATCTCCCTTTGCAGATAGTGAAGGGTAGGTAACGCAAGCCTTTAACACGTCGTACCTATTTCATTCCTCATTGATTGATTGATTGTCCGAACATTGACTGTTTGGGAATTAGTTCTTTTTGGAGGTATTCCCTGTTTGCAAATAAACGTAGGAAAATCTTTGCAAGTAGTGAAAGGGTACGTAATGCGGACCTTTCTCCCCCGTTGTAATCTGTCATGCCTATCTACTCCCCACTGATTGATGCACCTTTTTCACCCGGACCATTTACTAGAGATACGTCATCTGGCCCGACCAGAGAGCACCCCTAGTGAAAAGGACATATGCAATAATAACGAAGTGATCACTGTATCCTGTTAACAGAAACTTTACCATGAAACAACCTGGAAAGAAAAAAATAGGAAAACGAAAATCAGTAGGCCACTGATGAACATGAACTTTTATTAAACAACAAACAAAGAAACGATAACATAACGTAATGATAAAACCTATTAATGTCCTAGAAACAAGAAAACGTTAAAGTATGCCAGTGGTGAGAGACCAGAAAAACAGTCCGAGAAACCAAATCACCCCTCGCTGTCCCAACTCATGCACTCTGAAAGTTCAAAGTTTTGAGGAGTGCTTGTAACATTGTCTGAAGCCTATTTGCAATTGCTTCATCTTCACTATTCTTAAAGTAAGTGGGGGCTGTTGTGATGCGGTGCCACCCTGAACCGCTTGACGGAGGCCCCCGAGGGACGGTGTCATGTCGCGGACTCGGAGGGGGCGCTTGGCTCCGGCCCCCTCCCCAAGTCGTGTTGCCCTGGTTTTGCCTGAGATCGCCCCCGACATAGGTGGCCGGCTCCCGGGGTCAAGCGGAACTTTTTTCCTTTTGGTGACTCTTCCATTCTTCACCTTGTCCCACAATCCGTTTCACCTAAAGACACGCTGTAGTGGGGCACCCCTTTTCCGTTTCATTTGCCATTCAGCCCGCTTTTGCTACACTGTGCCTCTTCCGCTATTCAGCTGTTTACCGCCCGCTCTTTCGACTACAGCGTCTCGCTCACCATGTACTTGAGTTGCTCCCGCTCTTGCGGTGCAGCGATAGGCGGCTGCCACAGGACTCTCAAAATGGCGGCCATCTCTTCAGATTTGGGCGTGGTCCACTAAATGGGCCTGCGACACCTTGGAACTCGGACGCTTGTCTGCTAGAGCTTGGGCTCCATTCTCGAAAGCGTCCCCTCATCCTTGAAGATTCTACAAAAGTCTTGGGGGCCCCCGACTCCCGCAGGCTTCTGGTGGGGAGCGCCTAGCATGATTGCTCGTGGAATGGCCACGACGGAGCTACGAAATGGTGGTGCTCTCATGCTAACGCCAGCTTCAGTCTGAAACATCCAGAAACACTGTAGACTACCAATTCGATCAGTTCCGGTAGCGCTCCAACGTCACCCGGTAGAGAAGAACTTGCCCTCCCCTCTTTGACTGATGGTTCTTGTTGCCTGTCCCTTCTGTTGTCATTTAACAGAACTATTTAGCCTGCTGAAAGGGGTTGTGTGCCGTCCGCTGGTTGGTGGAGACATTTTGACTATATTCTGGACCTGCGTTGTCGCGTAATGCGTCATATGACGCGCCGCGTTAAAAAGTTTAATAAATTATGAAACACAATAAACAATCCTTAAAAAATAAAAAAAATAAAAAAATAATCAACAAAAGCAACAGCTAGGTAATACACATATAATTTTATCTCCGCGAAGCGGAGCGCTGTTACAGATATATATCTTGTTTCTGAACGTTAATTTCTCAAAATGCACTGAAGCACATATATTGAGACCTAGCAAAGGCACATCGGGCTACCAGTCCCTACAATTTTTCCAAGTTTCGTGCAAATCCATTCAGCTGTTCGATCCTACCGAGAGACAAGATGGCGGCCGCTACGGACTGTTTGGAATGTTTACAGACACCGGAGAGCCAATCAGCTTCGCTTCGCAAAGCTCCGTAACGCGAAAAGTACGCGAAGCGGTGCGCTGTTACAGATATATACTTTTTTTTTAACGTTAATTTCTCAAAATCCACTGGAGCACATATATTGAGACCTAGCAAAGGCACATCGGGCTACCAGTCCCTACAATTTTGCCAAGTTTCGTGCAAATCCATTCAGCCGTTCGATTATTATTATTATTATTTTTTTTTGCCCCGCGGGGCCCTTTTAAAACCTCCACATCAAACCTAGGGGGTCAGCGAGGATCTACTATGCCCCCTTATAGTTATTTCCCCCTTTGTTTTGACCTCCTCTTGTCTCTCGATCCTACCGAGAGACAAGATGGCGGCCGCTACGGACTGTTTGGAATGTTGACAGACGCCGGAGAACCAATCAGCTTCGCTTCACAAAGCTCCGTTGCGCGAAAAGTCCGCGAACCAGTGCGCTGCCTGGTCCGCGCTTACAGATATATATCTTTTTTTAAACGTTAATTTCTCAAAATCCACTGGAGCACATATATTGAGACCTACAAAAGGCACATCGGGCTACCAGTCCCTACAATTTTGCCAAGTTTCGTGCAAATCCATTCAGCCGTTCGGGCTAAAAGTGAGGCCAACCGCCCTATGGAAATTAACATGGGAAAAACGCGTTTTGGGACCCCCCTTTTTTCTCGGCCCCCCCTTGACGAACCCCCCCCAAATTTTCAAAGGCTGCTCAGAAACAAAATGTGCCATTTTCCTGAAAATTTCAGCCAATTCCGTCCACAAACGGCAAAGTTATTAGACATAGAATTTTCAAAAAACCCATAGAGAAAAAATCCTAACTATATATACCTACTGGCGACCGCCAGTAGGTAATATATATATATATATATATTACTTACTGGCGGTCGCCAGTAGATAGTTATAGTTAGGACCTAGCTACCATAGGAAATCCACAACATTCTATTGGGAATAACTTTGGCGCCGATTGAGGAATCTGCGTGTAATTTTCCAAAATTTAGGCCAGCTCCGCTCTGCTCCTTCCCTGAAAGTTTCGGGGGCATTTGTGAAGTGGGGGCCGACAAAAAAGGGGGGTCCCAAAACGTGTTTTCCCCATGTTAATTTCCAAAGGACGAATAGACAAGGCTACAGCCCGAATCGCTGAACGGAATTACACCAAACTTTACAAAATTGTAGGGACTGGTACGCAGAAGTGCCTTTTCTATATTTGGTGAAAATTGCTCCAGTGGTTTTTACAAAAATTTACTTTTAAAAAATATATATATCTATATGCGCGCTTCAAGCGCTTACGGGTACGCGTACCGGGGAGCGCACCCGGCGCGCTACAGGAGTGCGCGAGCGGAAAGCTGGTTGGCTCTCGGGTGTCTGTCAACATTCTAAACAGTCCGGAGAGTCCACCATCTTGTGTCTCGGTAGAATCGAGACACAAGAGGTGAAAATAAAAAGGGGGAAATGATTAAAAGGGGGCAGGGTAGACCCCCCTGACCCTCTAGGTTTTCTGAGGGGGGCCTAGAAGGACCCTGAAGGGCAAAAAAACAATTTTTTTATTTTTATTTTCGCGGGGTAAGCGCTGGGTGCGTTCCCGTGTACGCTTCCAGGTACGCGTACCGTGAGCGTAGCACAGGGAAAAACAGTGAAAGAAAATAGTGTAAAATAAGAATTTGGAGTGCTTAGAGGTAGGGTAGCTCTAAAAAGAGCTGTTGTGTTATGTGGGTGAATTAAGTACCTACAAGTAGGTACCGATGCAGAGTCTAAATTTTAAGAGAAAGACTCTGTTCTCCTCATCTGAGAAATGTACACCGTGTCCTCTCTAGATATCTTGCATGTTGTAATGCAAGTTGTTGTGATATATGGAACTCATACCATAGTCTCTCAGGAAAGCAGGAACAGATCCTTTTGGGACCGCCTGAGAAGGCCTAGGGGGTGAGGGGTACTCTAGTGTGCCCCCTTTTCACGTTTTGAACTATTATATTTCACTCTCTTCTGTAACTACACAAAATGGCGGCGATAGGGTGCATTAGAGACAGACAGTGAGAGAAAGGAGGCTGGAGATGAAGCAGAGATGTCAAATACACATTGGATATAATATAGTGAGAGAAGGGAAGTAAATATGAGTAAACTTACTATGTAACATAAAAATGTTGCACTCTATACTATAAGTCTCAATTTATACTACAATCACTTCGCTACAACCTCCTAAATTAAAAATAAAAATTAATAATGTCTCAAACAATTTTAAATTTCTAAATATAAATTTATTCTTCTGAGTTATCATAATTTAAAAGAACTAGTAACATGTCCTCATCAGGAATTTCGTCTTCAATCATATCATCAGGAATCTCCTCATTAAAAGTCTGCAATGATGATTCTTGTAACTCTATGGTCTCCAAACATTCGATAAATTCGCCGTCAAGAGATTGATCAAAAAAATCATTCAAGTCATCTCCTCCTTGTGAAAATATGTCATTATTGGTGCTGTCAATTTCAATAAATGTAGTGGATAATTCAAAAGAAATTTCCACGGTCTCATCATTGTGATCCATTTTATTTTGAAATGTCTTGCTGTAAATTGCAGAAAAAAATAATCAATTTCAATTATCGTTTTTAGTAATACATAATATAAAACTAACTTTATCAAGTATTTAGTTCTTTAAACTTAATTGGGCAGTGTATAGTATCAGGCAGGAACTAGAAATATAAAGCACTGCATGTGATGAAGCCTATCTTAATCCATAACTATAACAGAAGGACTGTCAATAACGAACAGAAAACATTTTTCAAATTATCTTAAAGTGTACAACATAGTTCCCCTTCAAATTAACAACTCACCTTTTTGAAAGTAGAAGAGTTATTACTGTGTAAATCAAACACCAGAAATTGAGCTCCAAAAATTACTCACAAATGTACCTCAGACAGTAGTATCACAAAATGGCCGTGTTTTCCTTTAATTTTAGATGTATACATAACCAATCAAACTTGATCACACACAAATACAAAACCAAAGTAACATTTTGATTGGTTCTAAATTTTAACACTTTCAAATGTGTTTTCTCCATGCAATTTTCCATAGGACATTTAGACACGGCTACAGCCTGAATGGCTGAACGGAATTACACCAAACTTGGCAAAATGGTAGGGACTGGTAGGTAGTAGGGCCTTTTCCATATTTGTTTAAAATTGCTCCACTGGTTTTTATGAAAAGCAACTTCAAAAACACATATATATCAATAAGCACGCTTCGAGCGCTTACCGGTACGCGTACCGGGGAGCGCACCCGGCGCGCCACGGGAGTGCGCGAGCGGAAAGTTTATTGGCTCTCGGATGTCTGTCAACATTCCAAACAGTCCGGAGAGTCCGCCATCTTGTGTCTCGGTAGAATCGAGCACAAGAGGTGTTAAAAAAAGGGGGAAATGTTTAAAAGGGGGCAGGGTAGACATCCCCTGACCCCCTAGGTTTTCTGAGGGGGGCCTAGAAGGACCCTGAAGGGCAAAAAAATTCAATACGTTTATTTGAAATTTTCGCGGGGTAAGCGCTGGGTGCGTTCCCATGTACGCTTCCCGGTACGCGTACCCTGAGCGCACCACGGGGAAAAACAGTGTAAAAAATTAGAGTAAAAAAATAATTTAGAGTGCTTAGAGGTAGGGTGGCTCTGAAAAGAGCTGTTGTGTTATGTGGGTGTTTTTTGTACCTACAAGTAGGTACCAATGCAGAGTCTAAAATTCAAGAGGAAGACTCTATTCCCCTCATCTGTAAAATTTACACAATCTCTCCTATAGATGCCTTGCATGTTCTAACGCAAGTTGTTGTGGTATATGGAACCCATACCATAGTCTCTGAGGAAAGCAGAAACAGATTTATTCACATGTTTCTTTGCTTTCTCAATCTGTGGACAAAATTGGTTGGACCAGGATATTCATTTATCCAGCGGTGTTTAAAAATATGGGAATACATGTATTCTTGAAGTCAGTTAGGCTTTAGGATATGTACTATTAGAGAATCTTAGGCAGCATGTCTGTTAGGCCACTTACTTCACAAATAGGCTCTAAGCTGTGCAATAAAGATCCAGGGTGTGCCGTTGAAATGAAAAAGGAATGTTATGTCTCGCTTATATATATATGTGGTCTGTTTTTTGCCAGTAGAGACAGTGAAATAGTATGAGCAGAGACACACATATTGCATGCAGAGACAGAAATGGTAGATTACATGTAACATCCTGGTCATGTGCCTAAGATCACACTGTGAGTCAAGCTTGATTTTAAATGAATCTGGATGAATAATTTGCTTAGTTGAAGTGTTTAAAAATATGGGAATACATGTATTCTTGAAGTCAGTTAGACTTTAGGATATGTAGTAGTAGAGAATCTTAGGCAGCATGTCTGTTATGCCTCTTACTTCACAAATAGGCTCTAAGCTGTGCAATAAAGATCCAGGGTGTGCCTTTGAAATGAAAAAGGAATGTTATGTCTTGCTTATATATATGTGGTCTGTTTTTTGCCAGTAGAGACAGTGAAATAGTATGAGCAGAGACACACATATTGCATGCAGAGACAGACATGGTAGATTACATGTAACATCCTCGTCATGTGTCTAAGATCACACTGTGAGTCAAGCTTGATTTTAAATGGATCTGCGTGAATAATTTGCTTAGTTGATGTGTTTAAAAATATGGGAATACATGTATTCTTGAAGTCAGTTAGGCTTTAGGATATGTACTAGTAGAGAATCTTAGGCAGCATGTCTTTCAGGCCTCTTAGTTCTCAAATAGGCTCTAAGCTGTGCAATAAAGATCCAGGGTGTGCCGTTGAAATGAAAAAGGAATGTTATGTCTTGCTTATATATATGTGGTCTGTTTTTTGCCAGTAGAGACAGTGAAATAGTATGAGCAGAAACACACATATTGCATGCAAAGACTGTCAGGAACGGCTCCTGACTCCGGTCTGAGCTATGCGCCTGCCTAAGACTACAACTCCCAGAAGGCAGCGGGAATTATTCAGGGGTTAAAACGGTGACGGTCGCGCACACTCGTGTGCGTAATTCTTGTTCCGGGTCCTGTCCTATCCTGTCCGGAGGTTCCAGCAGGGAGGTCTCCCGTGAGGAAAGTCCCACTTGCACCAAGGTCCTGGTGAGTACTGAGGATTCTAGTTACGAGTGGTGTTAAACCGTAACTTGTGTTTGTTCTAATTCTCGCTTCGTTGGAGCGACTTCAGCGCGGATGCGCTTGGTGATTCGTAACTGCTCTAAGTTGCGGATTATCCGAAGGAGTCGGAGGTGGAGTTCACTTGCATCGACCCTGGGCTCAGGGTTTTAATCTACCTCCCCTGTTGTATCTTCGAACTGGGCATCCTATAATGTGTGCAATTACTGGCTCATAAGTATCTGTCTCATATATAAGATGTTCCTAAAGTATTAAGGAAGTTTAAAGGTCTCACTAAGAAACTTCATAGAGGAGGTGGCGGTTATACTAATACCGTGGAAGCCAAGTCCTCTGGGATAGTGTGTTGGAATAAGGATATTCATTTATCCAGCGGTGACGTAACCGCTGGGTTCATATCGTTTGGTGGCAGGATTTTCAATTGGGTAGGGCGGCAGTTATGCTAATACCGTGGAAGCCCATCCAATTAATACTTTGAATGAATAAGAATCAACATTGTTCTGTAATAGCGGAAATACTGTGGAGCCCATAACCTATTTGGTGAATCATATTCTGCTATACACATACTGCCTTTTTCCCTTCCCTTAGAACCGGTGAGTTGTTTGCATGTTATACCTGATAACTGGTAAGGAAGTATTGTCTATCGGCCCTGCTTACCTTCTACTCCTTTGTGCATTAGATGGTATCGTTTGGATGTGCTCTAGCGAATTGGATGGTCCACATAGAGTATGCAGTTCCAGGTGATTTCCAAGGTATGCAAGGGTTATCTAGCGAGACATACTGAGAGTAGATTGTCGTATGTTCTGTTGTCTGATCTTTTGCTTTTCTTCTTTCAGGTTCTCCTTCCCACTGTCCAGGTTTCTTTTTGTTATTTTAGTTTGTTATTTTTTCCCTCACCTGATAACCTTTCAACTCTGTTATAATTTATATTCAGAGTTCAGGGATATCTGGAGGTGGACCCCTTATTGCATCATCCGGATCCTGAGGAGTGCTGGTTCTGACAAAGACAGACATGGTAGATTACATGTAACATCCTGGCTATGTGCCTCAGATCACACTGTGAGTCAAGCTTGATTTTAAATGAGTCTGAGTGAATAATTTGCTTAGTTGATGTGTTTAAAAATACGGGAATACATGTATTCTTGAAGTCAGTTAGGCTTTAGGATATGTACTAGTAGATGAGAGTTAGAGAGATGGGGCAGGCACTGAGTGAGATGCAAACTGTGAGCAGACACAGGTGACATTATTGAAAAATGTGAAAATATAATTCCTTATTTCATACAGACACTCAGTGTGATCCTCGTAAAAAAAACATACATTTTACGAAATTACACAGATAAAGAGAGAGAGATGGGGCAGGCACAGAGTGAGATGACACACAGGCACAGAGTGAGGTGAGACACAGGCACAAAGTTCCCTTTAACCTTAGAAATGCAAACTGTGAGCAGACACAGGTGACATTATTGCCAAATGTGAAAATATAATTCCTTATTTCATACAGACACTCAGTGTGATCCTTGTCAAAAATGTTAAAGCCATACTTTTTACCATAAAACATTTACCAGAGTGAGATGAGACACACGCAACAGACAAATGACACACACAAAGAGAGATAGATGGGGCAGGCACAGAGTGAGATAACATACAGGCACAGAGTGAGGTGAGACACAGGCACAGAGTACCCTTTAAGCTTAGAGATGCAAACTGTGAGCAGACACAGGTGACATTATTGACAAATGTGAAAATATAGTTCCTTATTTCATACAGCCACTCAGTGTGATCCTTGTCAAAAATGTTAAAGCCATACTTTTTACCATAAAATATTTACCAGAGTGAGATGAGACACACGCAAAAAGACAAATGACACACACAAAGAGAGAGAGATGGGGCAGGCACAGAGTGAGATGACACACAGGCACAGAGTGAGGTGAGACACAGGCTCAGAGAGAGATGAGACACAGGCACAGAGTGACATAAGACACAGGCACAGAGTGAGACAGGTGCAGGCAGAGAGTGAGATTAATACTGAAACTGTACTGCACTGTTGCTGCGACAGAGTTGCTGTGGTATAAACTTTCTTATGTTGTAAACTAGTGTTTATATCGTTTACTTATTGTAATTGCTATGTAGTATGTTTGTAGTGGTCTATAATATGTTATTTTTTCTTTACCACAGATTGTAATCATCTATAGAAAGATATAAGAATATGCCGACGAAGGAAAGACGACAAAAATTATATAAACATGATCTATGGTCCAAGAAAACTGAAATACAAGATTCATCCAAAACACAATCGTCAGTGAAAAAAAAGAATGCTTCTGGTAAGCAAACTAAGGACTTTTTAAGAAAATTAATGAAATGTAAAAAAAAAAAAAGATGTTCTTTCAAAGAAAAAATACCCATCTTTAAATAGAAAGAAAAAACTGTGCCCCTCAAAAAATGTTAGACCTGTAGAAGGAGATGATATTCTATATAGCAATAGAAGGAGAGATCAATTTATTGAGATTCGTAGACGAATGTTTATAACAGAATAGTTTCAAATTTATTAAAAAATGTAAAGATGTATCAAAAGAAGAGTGCTTTTTACAAGAAAAAAAAGCATAGTGAGGATTGTGGATCAGGCATTTAAAGTGAAAAATAAATTATATTTTTTAGTAATCAATAGAATTCGTACACTAGATAAGGTAATCAGTGTTTTCAAATCAAACTGTAAGTGGAAAAGAGTAATTAATCAGACACATTTTTGTGATGTTTTTTCTGGAGAATGGAAGCATAGTTCAAGTTGTGAGCCATTTTTTAATGAAGAAAGTTACTTTCAGGGTAATGATTTGGTGAATGCAGTTGACACCAGTGATCGAGCATATGAGGTGAAGGACGGTTGTCCGGTTGAAAAAGAGAAAATTGTGCCTAGAAATACAGAAGAAGTGTTAGCTGATGAAGTTTTAGGGAGATGTCCTAAGGCTACAGTGTATACTTGGAATTGTAGTAGTATTTGTAGTGTGCGACAGGATTCAATTGATTTGTTTCTCAGTTTCCTACTACATATAGTAAGAAAAGTCTCAAACAGAAGATGAAAATGTTGCAAGAGTTAGATCCTTGTAGAGTGAGAGAAAAAACAGGTTTGCATGGGCATTCACTGGCTTGTCTTTCAAGAAAAGTATGTCAGAGTGTTTTTCACCATTTTAGGATGTTAGCAGTGCATCATAATAAAGTGAGGAAATTAGTGAGAAGGTTGTATTATGCAAAAAGTCCAGCACTTAAGCTAAAACAGTTAAACAGTGCTCTTTTGCATGGGACTGAACTAGATGGGAAGAACATTTGTGAAGAAATTGAGTTTTGTTACTTTGGTGAAAAAGAGGACAGTGCAGAAACTGATACAGTAATAGAAGGTAATGTGGAAGAGAATGTACAGATTTCAAGTACAGAAAAATTTAAACATGAAATTACAAAGTTTAAGGTCAATTCAAGTGAAAGGCCTAATTTTTCTTGTGTGTGTTGTCGACGAACTCATTATAAGAATCAGACTAGATGAGTTGATTTATAATAATGAGTGGAAGGATTTTGTAACTTATTTGTTGGTAGAAAATTGTTTTGATTTGGGTTCTGATCAACGTATTTGTAAATATTGTTATAATAAATTAAATGAAAACAGAATGCCTGCTAGAGCTGTTCATAATAATCTGGAGTCGGTAGACATTCCTTCTGAATTGATGGATTTAAATACCTATGAGTCTATTCTGATTCAATGTGTGCATCCTTTTCAGGCTATTGTTCGCATGGAGCCTAAGACAGGGAAATTGCCTCCTTCAGATTTACAGAGAGGATTAAAGGGAAGAGTTTCTTGTTTGCCTCTAGATTTTAAGAAAAATATTGATACAATTGGTGTAGAAAAAATAGAAGAAGAACCTCTGGTTATTCTTGTTAATGGTGTTCCAACCAAGAGTAAAAAAATCTGGCAAGAATTAGTGGATGTTAGGAAAGTCAAAAAGGCAACGTTGTATTTGGTAAAAAACAATCACTACTACAAAAATGTATATGTTGGAGAAGAAGAAACAACTGTAGAAGAGGACAGTGATTTCTCAGCTGGGCAAATTAAAAAAGTTGATGTCTCTAGAAGTGAAGAAATGTATGAACATTATAGTGTTCATCCTTTAAATTCCAAAGAAGTAATGGGGAATGCTATTGACTTGTTTCAAATGAAAGAAGCAAAAGGAAGTCCCATTAGTGTATGGGAAGAAAGTTTGGAAGCTCGTTGTTTTCCACAGTTATTTCCAACAGGTCAAGGTGGACGATATGATGACCGACCTGTTCAAATTCCTGCATCTGAATACCGGACTTCAAGATTATATGCAGAAGATCCAAGGTTTCGTCAATGCATTCCATATTTGTTTCGTCTACTGTTTGAGAGTGATTTGTCTGGACTTTCTTATGTAGTGAACCATATGCTGAAAAGTGGAGTACATCTGCAAAATGTTTCGGCAAGTGACTTTATGGATAAAGTCAAACTGCAAGACAGTGTTTTGGAATCTCAGCTAATTAATCTCATGGTATGTCAGCGTGGTACTAACGAGTATTGGAACCGTCGTCATGGGGAATTGAAATGTATGCTAAGGAACCTAGGAACTCCTACATGATTCCTCACTCTTAGCTGTGCTGAGTATGCTTGGGAAGTCTTACTTCAATTTCTACGAGAGGCAAATGCAAACATTGAAAATATTGAATACAAGACACCTGGAGAACTGTGCTCTTTCGATCCAGTTAATGTATGTAGGTATTTCAATCATAGGTTTGAAGCTATGATGTCTTTTATCACAAACAAAAAAAATCCTCCGCTTGGAGAGGTTTTGGATTTCTTTTGGAGAAAGGAGTATCAATCAAGAGGTGCTCCTCACATACATATGCTGCTATGGATCAAAGATGCACCCAAATTTGGAACAGATTCGGATGACACAGTGATGAGTTTCATTGAACAGTATTCTACATGTGCTGTTCCGAAAAGTACAGAAGAAAACAATTTAAGACATCAAGTTTTACGCTTTCAAACCCATCGTTGTGGAAAATACTGTCGTCGAAAATACAAATCCAAGGACAAGTTCTACACAAAATGTCGTTTTGCATTTCCACGTCCAGTAACATCGAAAAGAAGAGTGAACAATTTTATGTCTTCTCTGCGACATACTGTTACAAGAAAATCACTGAAAAATACCTACAACCTAAGAAGAAATGAAGAGTCCAAATACATAAATGACTACAGCCCAGTCATTTTGTCCATGTGGAATGCTAACATGGATATTCAATATGTTGCTGACTACTCTATTGCTGTGGCTCGATATGTGACGTCTTACATCACAAAATCAGAAAAGATGGAACTGAAGGAAATGTGGGAGGAAATTTCACATGAAAAGAGTCTAAGCAAGAAATTATACAGTTACAGTCTGAAGATGTTTTCACATCGAGAAATTGGAGCATATGAATGTTCTGATCGGTTATCATCAGCAAGTCTATATGCCAAATCTAGAACAATCATTTGGGTGAGTCTAGGTCTTGCTGCAACATGAAACCGAGTTTTGAAATCTGTACAAGAAATAGAGTATTTGGCGGAGAAAGAACCAAACAGTACAGATATTTTGAAGACAAACATGTTGGATACATACTATTCAAATAGAAGTAGTCATCTTGAGAACGTTTGTCTCTATGAAGTTCTGCAAACCTATACTTTTAAGAGGAACATCACAGAAGATATCAATAAAGGAGTATATGCTGTAATTGGATGTGAAGGATGTCTGGTGAAACAAAGAAAAGGTCATTTGATTAATCATCGAAAATTGAGTTGTGAATCTCCTGACAAAAGGGAATTTTACTATTTAGCTCTTTTGCAACTCTTTAAGCCATGGCGTACAGAAGAGGAACTACTTGGAGATTTTCTCTGTTATGAAGATTAGTTCAATGCAACCAAGGATACCATAGAATGTCCTGTTTTTTCAAATTATTTGCAAATGTTGAACGAGGAAATACAGCAAGAAGCTACAATTGCAGCAGAGATTGCTAGAGACAGTTCTCAAGACAGTCAGAGTTCTGCTTCATTGAGTCAGGATCCACTAGGAGGACCAATTATCCAAAATGAAGCTGCCACTGCCATGGATGAAGTGGAAAGAGCCATGGAACAAGCTCAGGAGGATGTAGTTAACTTAACTTAACTTAGTTAACTTTGGAAAAAGAACTAAACGTTGAGCAGAGACAAATATATGACGAAGTCACAGAACAGATTGAGCATGGTTTATGTCATGAGAAAAAAGAGTGCTCATGTACATCATTTATGCCTGTCCGACTGTACGTGAGTGGAGAAGCAGGAACTGGAAAAAGTTTTCTGATTAAAGCAATTGCAACTTATCTGCAGAAAAGAACGGAGTCATTGCTGTCTTGTGTTATTACCGCCCCAACTGGGTTGGCAGCACATAACATTAAAGGGATAACTTTACATCGCTCGTTGATGCTGCCAGTAGAGCATGATAATAAATTACAATACCACAAGCTATCTGGAGAAGCTTGCTGTGAAGTTTCAAGAGTCCTAAAGAAAATGAAACTTCTTATCATTGATGAGGTAAGCATGGTATCAAATGTAATGCTTGCTTTTGTGCATTTAAGAATGCAAGAAATTCTTAAAATAGAGTATGATGTGTTATTTGGAGGCAAACACATCATTGTTTTTGGAGATCTACTGCAGCTAACTCCAGTGAAAGGACAACCAGTGTTTGAAATGCTTACGCATGAAGATACAAGGAAGTGCCTAGGAAGCATTGGAAATGTTAACATATGGTTAAATTTCAAATATGCAAAACTGCTTCAAAATATGCGACAGGCAAAGGATGAAGATTATAAAAATATTCTACAAGATGTAAGAATTGGAAAAGTAAGTGAGCATGGCAAAGAAGCTTTACATGCACGATTAATTTCAAATTTGTTTCCAAACGAAAACATTCTCCCAGAGAATATTTTTAAGAAAATTCCTGAAGACAAATCTGTCATATGCTTGATGCCAACTCTGCAAGAATGTTCAATCTTCAACAATAAAATGTTAAAGTTAGAAAATCAAGAGATTGTGAAACTGGAAGCTATTGATAAAATAGAGCATGAAGGAGCAACTATTATTTTGTCAGAAAAGTTGAAATCAAAATTGGATTCTTTAGAGAAGACAATATCTAAAACTGCTGGTTTGGAAAAGACTCTGTATGCATCTATAAATTGTCTGCTGGTTTGGAAAAGACTCTGTATGCATCTATAAATTGTCGTATAATTTTACGACGTAATTTACATGTGGAAAGAGGTTTAGTAAATGGAGCAATGGGTCATGTTGTTGATTTTGTGAATTACCGGAATAGAGATGGAATTGAATTTCTAAAAATTAAATTTGATGGTATTGAAGAAGTGTTCTGCTCGATTTTTGCTTGTGGAAGATTTATATGTCCGCCGAAAACAGTTTCCTGTTTCTTTGGCATATGCAGTGACTATTCATAAATCTCAAGGTTTAAGTGTAGATATTGCTTTGGTAAATATTGGAAGTTCTCTGTTCAAGGAGGGTATGGCATATGTTGCTTTATCTCGAGTGTTGGAAGGGGCAATCTCCGAGGGCCAGGTTGTGCTCACCCAGACACCCCAAGATCCACCTCTCCCACAGAACTTGCCGAGTCTTGATGTGAGGTCCTCGCCGGGGAGGCCTTCGGGTTTGGGATCGTACACACTGAGCTTACACCACACTACGAACAGACACCACACCGTTGGGTTTTAGTAACAAGGTCTTTATATAAGCAATAAAACGAAGAAGGCACTCTTATATACACAGGGGTCGAGGGACCACAAGTTCGTTGTGGATTCGGGAAGGGGGAAGCGGGACAGTCTTTAGTCTCTGGTTCAGTACGAGGCGTGCCCTATGCACAGCTCTCAATCCTCGAGCCGGGGGGTACGGGATGATGGTCGTACTGGCTGCTTTGCCTCCGTCGAGTCGGCTCGGTCGTGATGGTGGGCTCGATGGTCCCGCCGGACCAGAGTACTCCTCGAGCCGCGACGAGGTCAGCAGGGCTCCGATGGTTACAGTTCAGCTTGAGCCGCGACAGCGTCAGCAGGGCTCCGATGGTTACACGTTCAGCTTGAGCCGCGACAGCGTCAGCAGGGCTCCGATGGTTACAGTTCAGCTTGAGCCGCGACAGCGTCAGCAGGGCTCCGATGGTTGCAGGTTCAGCTTGAGCCGCGACAGCGTCAGCAGGGCTCCGATGGTTACAGTTCAGCTTGAGCCGCGACAGCGTCGGCAGGGCTCCGATGGTTGCAGGTTTAGCTTGAGCCGCGACAGCGTCAGCAGGGCTCCGATGGTTCAGTTCAGCTTGAGCCGCGACAGCGTCAGCAGGGCTCTGAGGTTCAGGGTGAGTCTTCTTAGGGTCAGCCGCGATCAGATCAGCAGGGCTTTAGGTCCAAGATACAACTGCCCGCTATTTGTCGGGCGGGCCCAGTTATAGTTCTTCTGCTCTTTGATCTCCGGACACTCGCAGGCGGAGGTCTCAGGCCCTGGGGGCTGGTCGTTGGCGAGGTCCGGCAGTGGGCTCTTTGATCCCTTTGAAAGATGGGTCCGGGAATTCCCAGACGCCCAGCGGGTCTGGAGCCAGCCCTCGGGGAGGCCAGAGGGGTGATCGAAACTGGCCCACCGGGGAGGGCCAAAGGTGTGACAGAAACCAGCCCCTCGGGGGAGGCCGGAGGTGCCATCAATACTCCCTGGCTTATCTCACTTGGGAGCTCTTTACCCCCCAGCCGGGACTGGCGCGTCTTTGGAGTCTGGGTTTCGCTGGGGCCGGGGTCACGCTAGGCCCAGGGAGACAGGGATGTCGGGAAGGGAAGATGGCGTCCGGGCCTTGTGGGGCATGCAATGTTAGGCGCTCGGAGCCGGGAGTGGAGCGGGGAAGGCAGGCCTGGTCGAGGGTCCAGGGGGATCTAGGTGTAATCGGGGTAGGACGACCAGGCTCCGATTGCAGGGTATACTAGCGGGGAGGCTGCGCAGGGGACTAGGGGTACAGGCTTACGCTCGCAGGGTGTGGAGGGACAGAGGTGAACCACGCCACGAGGCCGGGTCCAACACGCGTCCCCCCCAGCTGAAGGCGGGGAGAACTACCCATTCTCTTGGGGGTTCTCTTCGCTGAGGCGGAAGAATCGGGACAGGCCGTCTGCGTTGGCGTGGTCAGAGCCAGGCCGGTGTTCAACAGTGAAGTCCATCCCCTGGAGGGAGATGGACCAGCGCAGCAATTTGGGATTCTCCCCTCTCATCTGCATTAGCCACCGGAGAGGTCGGTGGTCGGTCTGGACCCGGAAGTGAGTACCGAACAGGTAGGGCCTCAGCTTCTTCAGGGCCCAAACCACCGCGAAGGCCTCCCGCTCGATGGTGCTCCACCTTTGTTCTCGAGGGAGTAGCCTCCGGCTAATGAATGCCACTGGTTGGTCTAGGCTGTTCTCGTTCACCTGGGACAGGACCGCTCCGATGCCATGCTCGGACGCGTCCGTCTGGACTACAAACTCTCGGGAGTAGTCGGGGGTCTGCAGGATGGGGGCGGAGCACATGGCTTCTTTCAACATTTCAAACGCCTCTTGGCAGGCGGGGGTCCAGCTGACTTTCTTCGGCTGGTTTTTGGAGGTTAACTCCGTGAGGGGGGCTACAATGCTGCCGTAATCCTTGATGAACCGGCGGTAGTACCCCGTGAGCCCTAGAAACGCCCGCACTTCCGTCTGGGTCGTGGGGGCCTCCCAGGCCACGATGGCATCGATCTTGGGCTGGAGGGGGGCTACGAGGCCGCTTCCGACCTGGTGCCCGAGGTAGACTACGGACCCTTGTCCGATCTGGCACTTGCTCGCCTTAATGGTGAGACCAGCCCTCCTCAGGGCGGTCAGCACCGCCCAGAGATGCTGGAGGTGCTCGGGCCAGTGGGAACTGTTCACGGCGATATCGTCCAGATACGCAGCGCTGAACTCTTCCAACCCCGCCAGGACCTGGTTCACCAGTCGCTGGAAGGTGGCGGGGGCGTTCTTCATCCCGAAGGGCATCACCCGGAAATGGTAGTGACCATCCGGGGTGGAGAAAGCGGATCTTTCCTTGGCTCCCTCGGTGAGGGCGATCTGCCAGTAGCCACTGGTCAGGTCGAATGTGCTGAGGAAACGAGCAGCCCCAAGGCGATCGATAAGCTCGTCGGCTCGGGGGATGGGATGAGCATCGGTTTTGGCGACTGCGTTGAGCCCGCGGTAGTCAACGCAGAACCTCAGCTCGGGAACAGCACCGGGGGCGGCTGCCTTCGGAACCAGGACCACGGGGCTAGCCCATGGGCTGTCAGAGGCTTCGACCACCCCGAGAGCTAACATCTTTGATACCTCGGCCTTGATGCAGGCCCGGACTCGGTCAGGGACGCGGTAGGCTCGGTGTCGTACCGGTGGGCTGTCCCCGGTGTCCACGTCGTGGACGCACCAGTTGGTGACGCCGGGGGTGAGGGAGAAGAGGTCTGAGAACTGTCCCAACAACTGGCGACAGTCCTCGCGCTGCTCGGGGGAGAGGGAGGAGGAGAGACTCACTCGCTCTACGGAGCCATCTTTTTCTTTCGTGGACAGGAGGTCGGGGAGAGGCTCAGTTTCTTCTTCTTCCCCATCATCCGTGGCGAGGAGCAAGCTCAACTCGGACCGGGCGAAGTGGGGTTTGAGGCGGTTCACGTGGAGGACCCTCAAGGGGTTCCTGGGGGACTCTACGTCGATGAGGTAGGTCACCTGACTCTTGCGTTCTACCACCTTGAAGGGCCCTGTCCACTTGTCTTGCAGGGCACAGGGCTCTACGGGGGCCATAACCCAGACCTGCTGTCCGGACTGAAACTCGACCAGAGTGGCATTCTGGTCATACCACCGCTTCATTTCTTCTTGACTGGCCTCGAGGTTGGCCTCGGCCAGTTCTCGGAACTTCCTTGTCTGGTTCCGGAGGGCCAGAATGTAACGAAACACATCCGGAGGGGGCTCAGGGGCCGCCGTCTCCCACCCTTCCTTGACCAGGGTGAGGGGTCCCCGGACGGGGTGCCCGTAGAGGAGCTCGAAGGGGCTGAACCCCAGGGACTTCTGGGGTACTTCGCGGTATGCGAAGAGGAGACAGGGAAGGAGGACGTCCCACTTACGTCTCAGGGGCTCTTCGATTCCCATGATCATTCCCTTGAGGGTCCGGTTGAAGCGTTCCATCAGACCGTTACCCTGGGGGTGATAGGGGGTGGTAAACTTGTACGTCACCCCACATTGTTGCCAAAGAGACTTCATGTACTTCGAGATGAAGTTGGTCCCTCGGTTGCTGACGACTTCTCGGGGAATCCCACCCGGGAGAAGATCCCCATGAGGGCCCGCCCCACTACGGGGGCCGTCACCGTTCGGAGGGGAATGGCTTCGGGGTAGCGGGTGGCATGGTCCACCAAGACAAGGATAAAGCGGTGACCCAAGGAAGTCCGGGGGTCGAGGGGGCCCACAATGTCGATTCCCACCCTCTCAAAGGGGGTACTGACCACGGGGAAGGGTTGGAGGGGAGCCTTGCGCTTCCCTCTGCTTTTTCCGCTGGACTGACACGTAGGGCAGGACTTACAGTGGGCCTCCACATCGGAGCGCATGCCCGGCCAGTAAAAGTGGGTGACTAGGCGCTGGTACGTTTTGTCTTGACCCAAGTGCCCCGCTAGGGGTACATCATGGGCCAGGCTCAGGAGAAAGCCGCGGAAGCGTAGGGGTACCACCAGCACACGGGCTGACCCTAGCTCGGCAGATTTTTGTTCGCTATACAAGAGGCCATTTTCCCAATAGACAAAGTGGGAGCCGGGCTGGTCACCGGCGGCCTGGGCGGCGGCCTGCTGCCGCGGCCCAACCAAGGACGGACAGGAGGTCTGTTCTAGGCAGAATTCTTCTCGGGACGGTCCTCCTTCCTGGCGCCACTGGGCCAGCTCAGGAAGGTCGTCTAGGCTCGGGGTTGGTTCGACGCCAGGGCCGAGGGGACCTGCGTCGGGGGGGAAGCTCTCCCCGGGGAACAGCTCAGGGATCTCAGAGTGCTCAGGGACCTCGGGGTCCTCGGGGGTGGCCGGTGCTGCCTCTAGGGTCACCCCTTCGGGGGGGGCCTCCGGGCGGTCATCGACCGGGTACTCACACAAGCCCACTCGGGCAGGCCCACCATCTCCAAGTGGGTCCTTTTCTCAACCCGCTGCCATGGGAAGCTCTCTAGATCGTTGCCGAGTAGGCAGTCCACAGGCATGTCGGAGCGGACTGCCACGCGTAACTCTCCAGAGACGCCCCCCCATTCGAACGGGACTTGAGCTATCCTGCAGGTGCGGACGGAGTTATCGGCTGCGATCACCCTGCAGGAGATGTGGGGAACAATCTGGGCTTCGGTGATGAGATGCCGTTTGACGGCAGTGATACTGGCCCCCGTGTCTCGGAGCGCCCCTATGTGGTGGCCATTGACAGTCACCTGCTGCCGGTATTTCTCTGTGTTGTCGGGCAGGGGGGCTCCTGGGACCATCTCCCTATCACCCAGGGAGACTAACATCATCGCTGCGGGGTCAGTTCCCTCGATCTCTTCCTCCCCCTCTTCTTCTAGGGCTACTGAGGTGATGTGGTGCGCTGGGGGCCCTGTAGCGGCAGGCTTCTGGAACAAGGGGCAGCGGGGGTCATTGGCATAGTGCCCGGGTTTCTGGCAATGGAAGCAGGCTTGGCTGACTCGGGCCCTGGCTTAGCTGGGGGAAACCCTGCGCGCGCTGTGGGAGGTGAGGTACCGGGCTGGTTTCTGGGGGGGCTGCGCGGAGACCCTACCGGGGACCCCCTCTGTCTATTCTGATTCCCCCCTCCCCTCTGGCGGGACGATCCCTGTTCATTTTGGCCAGAGTCTCCCCCGTGCCCCCGGGGGACACGGGTGCTCACCCAGCGATCGGCCTCGACGGCCAGCTTCCGGGGGTCAGCCAACTTGCTGTCCAGGAGGTGCTGTCGGAGTTCCACAAAGCAATTCAGGGACAAATGTTCGTAGGCAATGAGGTCGATGAGCCCCTCGAAGGTGGATACCTTGCTGCCCTTGATCCACCCTTCCAGGGCCCGGCTGTAGAAATTCACATATTCTACCCACGTGGTGCCGGGGATCTTCTTACATTCTCGGAAGCGTTGGCGGTACATTTCTGGGGTGAGCCCGTACCTTGTGAGGAGGGCCTCTTTCATGTGGCTGTAGGAGGTCTGTTCGGCAGACGGTAGGTCCAGTAGGGTGTCTCTCCCCTCACTCAGGAATCGACCCCACAGCCCGGCTCCCCAATCTTTCTGCGGAACTCGGTGGGAGGTCATAGCGACCTCGTAGCCCTTGAACCACTGCTGGATGTCATCGTTTTTATAATATTCTTTGACCACATCCTTGGGGATGTGGACCTTGGGTTCCACCGGGGAAACGGACTCTCGGGTCGCTGCTGTTTTGTTGCCTTCGTTCCGGGCCTTTAGTTCTATTTCCAATATGCTGCGCTCGTGCTCCAGCTGGAGCTTCTTTCCGTCATGTTCTCGCTGGAGCTTCTTCTCCTCCAGTTCTCCTTGCAGTCGCAGCTGCTCGATGGCTAGCTTCTTCTCGGCCAGCTTGAATTCTCCTTCCATTTTCAAACGGGCTAGTTCTAGCTCGTGGTTTCGGTTGCGTTCTCGGTCGGTCATCTCTTCTCGAGATAGACCTCTCTCTGTGCTGGGAGTCCGCGTCGGGGACTCTGTCCTTTCTTGCTCTGGAGCGTGGGTTTCGATCAGGGGTGCTCCCCCTCCATCGGCTTCTGGCGGTGCTGGAGGTTGTGCTCCGGTCTCCACCCAGGCTGTTAGAGCTTGCTGAAAGTCTTCTTTGGTGTTTAATCCCGTTGACGGGATATGGATATCTTTGCAGAATTGCTTGAGCTCACGGTGTGAGTAGTCTCCCAGAAGCTCCATCTGGAAGGTGGTCTTGTCGGTCGTGACGCTCATGGCTGCTCTTTGTTCGGGTAGTGTGTCAGTGCTGTACGATCCCTAGATGTAGGTTCTTATCGCGACGCTGCCACCAATGTTGGAAGGGGCAATCTCCGAGGGCCAGGTTGTGCTCACCCAGACACCCCAAGATCCACCTCTCCCACAGAACTTGCCGAGTCTTGATGTGAGGTCCTCGCCGGGGAGGCTTTCGGGTTTGGGATCGTACACACTGAGCTTACACCACACTACGAACAGACACCACACCGTTGGGTTTTAGTAACAAGGTCTTTATATAAGCAATAAAACGAAGAAGGCACTCTTATATACACAGGGGTCGAGGGACCACAAGTTCGTTGAGGATTCGGGAAGGGGGAAGCGGGACAGTCTTTAGTCTCTGGTTCAGTACGAGGCGTGCCCTACGCACAGCTCTCAATCCTCGAGCCGGGGGGTACGGGATGATGGTCGTACTGGCTGCTTCGCCTCCGTCGAGTCGGCTCGGTCGTGATGGTGGGCTCGATGGTCCCGCCGGACCAGAGTACTCCTCGAGCCGCGACGAGGTCAGCAGGGCTCCAATGGTTACAGTTCAGCTTGAGCCGCGACAGCGTCAGCAGGGCTCCGATGGTTACACGTTCAGCTTGAGCCGCGACAGCGTCAGCAGGGCTCCGATGGTTACAGTTCTGCTTGAGCCGCGACAGCGTCAGCAGGGCTCCGATGGTTGCAGGTTCAGCTTGAGCCGCGACAGCGTCAGCAGGGCTCCGATGGTTACAGTTCAGCTTGAGCCGCGACAGCGTCAGCATGGCTCCGATGGTTGCAGGTTCAGCTTGAGCCGCGACAGCGTCAGCAGGGCTCCGATGGTTCAGTTCAGCTTGAGCCGCGACAGCGTCAGCAGGGCTCTGAGGTTCAGGGTGAGTCTTCTTAGGGTCAGCCGCGATCAGATCAGCAGGGCTTTAGGTCCAAGATACAACTGCCCGCTATTTGTCGGGCGGGCCCAGTTATAGTTCTTCTGCTCTTTGATCTCCGGACCCTCGCAGGCGGAGGTCTCAGGCCCTGGGGGCTGGTCGTTGGCGAGGTCCGGCAGTGGGCTCTTTGATCCCTTTGAAAGATGGGTCCGGGAATTCCCAGACGCCCAGCGGGTCTGGAGCCAGCCCTCGGGGAGGCCAGAGGGGTGATCGAAACTGGCCCACCGGGGAGGGCCAAAGGTGTGACAGAAACCAGCCCCTCGGGGGAGGCCGGAGGTGCCATCGATACTCCCTGGCTTATCTCACTTGGGAGCTCTTTACCCCCCAGCCGGGACTGGCGCGTCTTTGGAGTCTGGGTTTCGCTGGGGCCGGGGTCACACTAGGCCCAGGGAGACAGGGTTGTCGGGAAGGGAAGATGGCGTCCGGGCCTTGTGGGGCATGCAATGTTAGGCGCTCGGAGCCGGGAGTGGAGCGGGGAAGGCAGGCCTGGTCGAGGGTCCAGGGGGATCTAGGTGTAATCGGGGTAGGACGACCAGGCTCCGATTGCAGGGTATACTAGCGGGGAGACTGCGCAGGGGACTAGGGGTACAGGCTTACGCTCGCAGGGTGTGGAGGGACAGAGGTGAACCACGCCACGAGGCCGGGTCCAACATCGAGTGAGAACTTTATCTGGATTGTACTTGATTGATTTTGATGAGACAAAGATTAGTGCAGATCTAAATTGTGTAAAAGAATATAATAGGTTAAGAAGAGAGTATGCTCCAAATTTACCTCAATATCCTCTATTTGAAAAGCGTGTAGTAGGCCGAAAAAGAAGAAATGAGAAAAATTGTAGTGAAGTTGTAGCAAAAAGAAAAAAAGTAGATGAACCAGTAATTGTAAGCAGAAAGGAAAAGGATTCCAATAAAGATGTTGTTGGATTTCAGTTTGAAAACAGTTCTGGTGTCAACTGCTATGCTAATGTAGTGGTTAATGTTTTTTTTTTCTCCAAACTGTACAAGAACAGATTGTTGAAAATCGGGATCAAAGATTTTGTTGTTTGTTGAATTCTGTGTTTGAGAAATGTAGCAGTGATAGAACAAAAATACAAAGGGCCATATGCATCAACACATTTTCCTATAGACACAGAATGGGCAAAACCCTTTGATGCATCTGGCCCAAAGTGTTTCTGAAATTCGAAATGTTTTAGACATATGTTCTGGTCTAAATCAATTTTCACAGAATATTCAGCAAGATTGTCAGGAATTTCTAATGTATATGCTTGTTGTATTGCAAGATGAAGGTGTAGATGTAGAAAATCTTTTTGGCCTTTCTTATAAATGGCAACATGACTGTGACAATTGTTCCTTTTCAAGTACTACTACAATAGACACTGAAAGATTTATATATTTGACTTTACCAGACTGCAAATCAGTGACTTTTAATAATCTAGTTAGAGAAACAAATCAAAACATGGTCTGTACTCAATGTAAATCTGCAATGCTAACAACATTATTTATACAAAGATATGGACAGTATGTAATTTTAATGTTCCAACGATGTAGACCTGATGGAACTAAATTGACAACTTTAATTAAAAATTTTGTGGCTTCTCAATTTTCAATTTCAGGAAGAACCTTTGCAACTGCAGCAATTATTTTCCATGATGGTCCTTCGACAACATCAGGACATTGAACAGCTTATTTAAAATGTCAAAAAGGCTGGACTAATTGTAATGATACTCAATTGACTTTCACACAACGTTTGCCTTATCAGTTACCAAATTCTTACCTAGTATTCTTACAACCGAAATTTTAGGAAAGGTAATTGGCCTATGAATATTGGAGCAGTTAATAAAACTTAGTCTGCTGTTCAAAATTACTTTGTGAGTGAGATTGATTAAGATATTAAACAACTTGTAGTTGTCATAGAGGTAGTGTAAGTGTATCACATAGTGAGTGATATGACTATTATAGGAAATGTTAATCATGAGTAAGCCAGAGGTGAAAAGATAACTATTGTTTCATGATGTTAAAGATGTTGGAGGTTTTCTTTCAGAAACTCGGATTAATGGAAGTTTAAGAATACTATTGAGTAATTTCCAAAGAAAAGGACTTTCCATATACTAATTGGCCTCGTGAAAAAGTACGTGGATCAAAAGTGAGTTAAGATATGTTTTTTCTAAATTTTACATTATTTATTGAAACGTTGTATGGGTTTTTTAAACACAATCTTTTTGATTGTGTTTTTTTTGCCCGTTGTCATATGATGAGTAGTATTGAACTCACTGTTTTAAGTGAAATTCAATATATTCTGAGAACAGCAAAAATAAACCATATAATATGTTGTACAAGTTATTTTGTTTTTTGTATTATGAAATATATAATATACTCCCCTTGTCTCACGCTCACTCACCTTTTTCCACCCTCTATCACCCCTCTTAACTCACCCTCACTGCCCTTCTCTCACCCTCCCTCACCCCGTTCCCTTACTCCACTTCCCTCACTTATCCTCATTCCCCATCCTAAACTGGCCTTCTCCTCACTCTGCTCCCGCAGTCACCTTTTCACAGTCCCTCTGCTTCACTCCCCTTCCCCTCCTTTCCTTTCTTTACTCCCTCAGTCATTCTCCTTCCCTTACTCAACTTACTCCACTTTACTCACTCCTTCTCTCACTCCCTCTATTCTCTCATATTCTCACTCCTCTTCCCTGACTCCCTCTTTGTTACCCTCACTCCCATTGTCCCCTCACTGTCTTACGCCCCTATACTCACTTTCACTCACCTTCCATCCCTCATTGTCATGAATCCACCCTCACTCACTCCTCCTTCCCTGTCACTCACTCCCCTTTCCTTAGTCCCCTTTCTTCCTTTAGTTTTCCTAACTCCTAACTCACATTCCTATAGTATCATACTCACCTTCATTTCATTTCTCTCTCCTTCTCTTCCTCTCTGTCACTGAATGTATCCATCTCATTATCCTCTTATTAATTTGCTCTCCCTCTATTTCTTTTTCACTCTCTCTAACCTTCACCATTCCTTTGTTTCCCTTTCTGTGTCCTTCTCTCCTACTTTATCTCTTACTACCCTTTTAAGACTTTTAATCTCCTGCCTTGTCTCTTGTATTGTGAAATATATATTATAAATATTATAACTTACTTTTTTTTTCTCTTCCACAGATATTAAATTTAGTAAAAATATGTAATTAAGTTTACATTACTTATAAGGTAAGTTTGACATACAAAATTTACTTTCTCATCACTCTTTTCCTTATCCTCACTACTCTTCTCTCACCCACCCACACCCCTGTTCTTTTACTGCGCTTCCCTCACTTATTCTCAATCCGCATGTTTACTCCCCTTTCCCTCACTCCCCTCCCACCCTCACCTTCTTTCAGACCTCCTGTTTTACTTTCCTTCCTCTCTCTTCCCTTCCTTCGCTCCTTCACTCTTTTCCCTTCCCTTACTCTTCGTACTCCACTTCACTAACTCCTTCTCTCACTCCCTCTATCCTCTTACTTCCTCACTCCCCTTCCCTCACTCCCTCTCTCTTAGCCTTACTCTCTCCGTCCCTTCATTCAGACTCTCACGACTCTTCTGTCACGCTCACTCCCTATAACTCACCCACACTCTTTCACTTACCTTTCTTTGCTCTCTTATTCTGTCCTTTTCTCTCACTCTTTCCTTTACTACCTTTATGTCATCACTCCCTCAGCCCCCTTGTCTTACACTCACTCGCCTTTATCCACCCTCTATCATCCCTCTTTCCTCAACCTCACTGCCCTTCTATCACCCTCCTTTACTATTGTTCCCTTACTCTGGTTCCCTCACTTATCCTTATTCCCCATCCTTAACTCCCCTTCCCCTTTCTCTCCTCAGGCACTCACCTTTTCCCATTCCCTTTGCTTCACTCCCCTTCCCCTTCTTTCCTTCCTTTGCTCCATCAGTCATTCCCCTTCCCTCACTCACCTTACTCCCCTTTACTCACTCCTTCTCTCACTCCCTCTATTCTCTCATATTCTCACTCCTCTTTCCTCACTCCCTCTCTGTTACCCTCACTCCCATTGTCCCCTCACTGTCTTACACCCCTACACTCACTCTCACTCACCTTCCATCCCTCATTGTCATGAATCAACCCTCACTCACTCCTCCTTCCCTGTCACTCACTCCCCTTTCCTTAGTCCCCTTTCTTCCTTTACTTTTCCTAACTCACATTCCTTTAGTATCTTACTCACCTTCACTTCATTTCTCTCTCCTTCTCTTCCTCTCTGTCACTGAATGTATCCATCTCATTATCCTCTTAGTAATTTGCTCTCCCTCTATTTCTTTTTCACTTTCTCTAACCTTCACCATTCCTTTGTTTCCCTTTCTGTGTCCTTCACTCCTACTTTATCTCTTTCTACCCGTTTATGACTTTTAATCTCCTGCCTTGTCTCTTGTATTGTGAAATATATATTATAAATATTATAACTTACTTTTTTTCTCTTTCACAGATATTAAATTTAGTAAAAATATGTAATTAAGTTTACATTACTTATAAGGTAAGTTTGACATACAAAATTTACTTTCTCATCACTCTATTCCTTATCCTCACTACTCTTCTCTCACCCACCCACACCCCTGTTCCTTTACTGCGCTTCCCTCACTTATTCTCAATCCGCATGTTTACTCCCCTTTTCCTCACTCCCCTCCCACACTCACCTTCTTTCAGACCTCCTGCTTTACTTTCTTTCTTCTCTCTTCCCTTCCTTCACTCCTTCACTCTTTTCCCTTACTCTTCTTACTCCACTTCACTCCTTCTCTCACTCCCTCTATCTTCTTACTTCCTCACTCCCCTTCTCTCACTCCTTTTCTCTTAGCCTTACTCTCTCTGTCCCTTCAGTCTCTCACTCCTCTTCTGTCACACTCACTCCCTATAACTCACCCACACTCTTTCACTTACCTTTCTTTGCTCTCTTATTCAGTCCTTTTCTCTCACTCTTTCCTTCACTACCTTTATATCCTCACTCCCTCAGTCCCCTTGTCTTACACTCACTCGCCTTTATCCACCCTCTATCATCCCTCTTTCCTCAACCTCACTGCCCTTCTATCACCCTCCTTTACTCCTGTTCCCTTACTCCGGTTCCCTCACTTATCCTTATTCCCCATCCTTAACTCCTCTTCCCCTTTCTCTCCTCACGTACTCACCTTTTCCCAGTGCCTTTGCTTCACTCCCCTTCCCCTTCTTTCCTTCCTTTGCTCCCTCAGTCATTCCCCTTCCCTCACTCACCTTACTCCCCTTTACTCACTCCTTCTCTCACTCCCTCTATTCTCTCGTATTCTCACTCCTCTTTCCTCACTCCCTCTCTGTTACCCTCACTCTCATTATCCCCTCACTGTCTTATTCCCCTACACTCACTTTCACTCACCTTCCATCCCTCATTGTCATGAATCCACCCTCACTCACTCCTCCTTCCCTGTCACTCACTCCCCTTTCCTTACTCCCCTTTCTTCCTTTAGTTTTCCTAACTCACATTCCTTTAGTATCTTACTCACCTTCACTTCATTTCTCTCTCCTTCTCTTCCTCTCTGTCACTGAATGTATCCATTTCATTATCCTCTTAGTAATTTGCTCTCCCTCTATTTCTTTGTCACTCTCTCTAACCTTCACCATTTCTTTTTTTCCTTTCTGTGTCCTTCACTCCTACTTTATCTCTTACTAACCTTTTATGACTTATAATCTTCTGCCTTGTCTCTTGTATTGTGAAATATATATTGTAAATATTATAACTTACTTTTTTTTTCTCTTCCACAGATATTACATTTAGAACAAATATGTAATTAGGTTTACATTACATATAAGGTAAGTTTGACATAAAAAATGTACTTTCTCATCAGTCTTTTCCTTAACCTCACTACTCTTCTCTCACCCATCCACACCCCCGTTCCCTTACTGCGCTTCCCTCACTTATTTGCAATCCCCATGTTTACTCCCCTTTCCCTCACTCCCCTCGCACACTCACCTTCTTTCAGACCTCCTGCTTTACTTTCCTTCCTCTCTCTTCCCTTCCTTCGCTCCTTCACTCTTTTCCCTTCCCTTACTCTCCTTACTCCACTTCACTAACTCCTTCTCTCACTCCCTCTATCCTCTTACTTCCTCACTCCCCTTCTCTCACTCTCTCTCTCTTGGCCTCATTCTCTCCGTCCTCTTAGTCTCTCACTCCTCTTCTCTCACGCTCACTCTCTATAACTCAGCCACACTCTCTCACTTATCTTTCTTTGCTCCCTTACTCAGTCCCCTTCTCTCACTCTTTTCTTCATTCCCTCTGTCTCCTCACTCCCTCATTCCCCTTGTCTCACGCTCACTTGCCTTTATCTACCACTCTTTCCTCAACCTCATTGCTGTTCTCTCACCCTCCTTCAGCCCCGTTCTCTTACTCCGCTTCCCTCACTTATCCTCATTCCCCATGTTTACTCCCCTTCCCCTTACTCCCCTCCCACACTCGCTTTCTTTCAGTCCCCCTTCTGCACTTCCCTTCCACTCTTCGCTCATTCACTCATTCCCCTTACCTTACTCACCTTACTCCACTTCACTCACTCCTTCTCACACTCCCTCTGTCCTCTCACTTCTTCACTGCTCTCCTCTCACTCCGTCTGTCTTACCCTCACTCTCTCTGTCCCCTCACTCTCACTTCCCTTCAATCACCCTCACTCATCTTCAAACCCTCACTGTCATCAACTCACTCTCACTCACTCCACCTTCCTTCTCCCTCACTCCCCTTGTCTTACTCTCACTCCCATTACTTTATACTCCCACACCCTCTTTCCCTCAATATCAATCCCCTTTTTTCACCTTGACTCATTTCTTTCCGTCACTCCCTGCCACTCTCGTTCGTTCACTCCACTTCGATTCACTCTTGTTTACAACTCACCTTCTCTCACTCCTCTTCTGTCACTTGTTCCCTCTGTCACTTTGTCCTCTTCATTCACTCATTTCATTCATTCATGTATTCAGTACACATTCTCTGAAAAAAAGAATTGCAAAATATGTAAAGAAAATAGCTCTTTTTGGAGAATTGGAGTTAGTTCTGAAAAGAACTTTTTTTTTCTTCTTTTTTTAAATATTTTTTTTTAACTTTTTTATAACGATTTTATATTTTTTTTGTATTTTTTTCTGGGGAAAAACAAAACCAGGTATTCCAAAACTGCTCAACAGGAGAAAAAAAAGGGGGGAAATTAGGGCTGGGGACGGCAGCGGTGTTCCTCTCTCTTCCGAGCAATCAGCTCAATGCTCTGCTCCCCATAACAGAGTAGTTCATCGCAGTCCATGCATAGCATTTTGATGCGTGAAAAGACTGGCTGGTTGTTCGGAATCATTCTTCCACCTTGTCTCCCCGAAGCTGTTGCACCACCAGTCGAGGTGCTGGCCCCATCTCTCGGTGCATTCCGTGCCAGGTCCATGACACTCTCTCTGGCATAGTTCTGGGGGTGCCTTCTTTGTACATGTCGAATCATAGTGGAGTTGCCCAAACTGTATTTCTTTCTTGGGTCACCACGTGATAGAATTGTGTGACATATTTTGCATTCCACCTTTGGTGCATTGACTTTTTTCTCACCTTCTGGAATGATAAAAAACTTCCAGATGAAGTGCTCCTTAATTTTTGGCTGAGGAGGGTCCTCATGTAGAAACTCATCAGAGTCACTGCTGCTTGGTGCTCTTCCAGCCATTCTTTTCAAAGAATTCAAGAGGAGAAACAGGGAACAGGACTTGCTGTCTCCGAAGAGAAAGAGATAGTGAAGGAAATGGGTGGGGTTTTGATTAGTTGTAAAAAAAACTGTGAACAACCAATGAAAAATGTTATTTTAAGGACACATGACTTGACACGCTTACGCTAAGCACTCCGGAGCGCTTCCGGGAGTGCTTACGCGGCACGTACGTAGGCGCTTCCGGGGGCGCTTAAGCGGCGCGTCGGAATGATGTTTTGCTAGATTTTCGGAAATGCGTTTAAAGTTAAAATACGGTTATTTAAAATTTAAAATCAAAAATACTACTTTTATAAGTATGCCACTGAATGTTTTGCATTATTATTTACTTTAAATACATACTTAGATATTTTTTCGCACGGGGGAATAGCGCTTACGCTAATTTTACGGGTGCGTTTACGGGTGCGCGTACGGTGAGCGCTCCAAGGTAAAATGATAAAAAAAACACAGGAAAAATACATTGAAAAATGAATTTTAGAAAAATGTACAATATTTAATTTATTTAATAAAAAATATAATAATTAGTAGGTATAAAAACAGCTATTAAAAAAAAACACTTAATAATTCACTTTAAAAATCGTAGGTTACAAACTAGTTATAGTAAGGAATTAGCTTTTAAAAAACCTTTGAAATTCACTGAAAAAACCATAGGTTTAACACTTGTTATAGTAAGGAATTAGCATTTAAAAAACCTTTGAAATTCACTGAAAAAACCATAGGTTTCACACCAGTTATAGTTAGCTGAACATTTTACTCATACAAAACCATTGAAATTCCCACGTTATAGTTAGTTGGACTCACTATAACTCGCGCGCCCGCAATCCACTGCTGATGATGTCACATATTACATCATTTATGACATGGTCAGTGACATCACTGATGACATCACTGATTACATCTCAAATGACATTGGCTTCGAAAGTAAGACCTCTATGGCTGAGCCCGAAATGCGCCCACACAAGATCACTTTTTACTGTTCAATAAAAGCACCTCTGGAGGATGAGGTGATCCCTTCCCTGCTGCTTGTTTTTAAGTCAGGAACGTGTCATGTCGTTATGCCTGACCTTCCAGACAGGCCAGGCAACAAGGAACAGGAAACGGACAAGACAGGAACAGGAGGAGCGAGTAGCCTGTAAGCCAGTAGTTTCCTGGCAGGGAATAAAGTAAGTCACCTTCAGCTGAGCTCTGTGTGCTGCGTGTTATTTGGGCGGGCATAGGCGCGACAATGGCGACGAGGGTGGGATAAGTCGATCCCCACACACAACGTCGCGCAGCCCAGCCAAGAAACGGCCCCAAACGACCAGCCGGCGGCTCCAGAAGCGCCACAAGAAAAAGGCGCGAAACGGACCGACGCCTACAGCGCCATCCTGGCTCACCACTAGAGCGGAGTGAAGGAGAGCACACAAGAAAGTGCTCGCGCGACGGCGACCCGCCACAGAAGAAGTGAGGAGCCCAGCAGAGTAACCGGAGGCAAGAGCGAGCCCAGCAGAGCAACAGAAGCGGGCGTGAATGCTCCACTCCTGCCAAAGGACGCGAAGAGCCTGCGGAGCGGAAGCAAGGTGAGCGCGAGCGCTCCATCACCGTGAGGCCGGAGGACCACGAGGGTGAGTCCCGCAGCGTCTGCGGGCGCTCCAGAAGTGCAAGCGCGGCCTGCACACGTGTTAGAGGCTGCCGGGGCCGGAGAACAATGGCGGCCATCTTTAAGTCAGGCGCCAGCCCCCAGTAAACCCACGCGTCCATTACGGCGGCCATCTTAGAGTCAGGCAAGGACTCTGAATGAGGAAATAAGTGGAAACTTCGCCTTTAACCTCCCGCTCAGGCCTAATAAGACCCATAAATAGCTCAAAGACTACCACCAACAGCAAAAGAAGGATATAATACATACAAGGTACCACAAAGAGCGCAAAAAAACAAGCAAAGACTACCCTCACTCAGCAAAGGAGTTACAAGCTACTGTAACGGAACACAGGCTAACCATGTCGGACACTGATGCTCAAAGCACGTCCTCAACTGGAGGCGCACCCTCACAACCCAACACGACGACGGTGCCTCAAGTTGCGTCCGTAGGAGCGCCATTCATGCGACAACCGCAACCACTGGTGCTGACGCCTGGAAACACCATGGGGCCTGCCTGGAAGACATGGAGTGAGGACTTTGAAGACTACATGGAAGGGTCCCTCGTACAGGACTCCAAGCGCAAACTGGTTGCGCTGCGGAATCTTGCTGGCCAAGAAATAGCACAAATAATCAAAGAAATGCCCAATATCGCCACGGCCACGTATGATGAAGTGAAGACTGCCCTTGATCGGCGATTCCTCCACAAACGCAATGTTGATTACGAGCGCTATGTATTCAACTTAGCGTCTCAAGAAAAAGGGGAGTGCATGGGCGACTTCATCACACGCATCAAGAGGATGACGCGCCACTGCGATTTCGAAAATTTCAAGACGGAAGACGCACTACGGCTCCGCATCATAGATGGATGCCGTTCAGAATCACTACGCAGACGCCTTCTCAAGAAACCCTACACCCTAGAACACATCGAAGAACTTACAAGGATTAACGACCAGGCAGAAGATCACGCCAAAAGGATGGAAACACACAAGCCTGAACACAAAGACAAAGACCATAAAGAGCAGGCCTTTCTAATACAATCGCGCACAAGTATCCGCCCAAGGTCAAGCGCACATAGAACAAGCAAGCATCACCGTAGCCCCAGGAGATCATCACCCCGGCGAGACTCACGAGATTCACGACAAACAAAACACACTAAACCGGCACCAGCCTGCTACCGATGTGGCCAAGATTACCCCCACTCAGGGCAGTGCCCGGCCATTGGTCAACGATGTCACCGGTGCGGTAAGGACAATCATTTTGAAATAGCTTGCCAAGCCAGACAACCTACCCGAAGGTCACCCACTCCGCGAGCCAGCACCCGGCACCATGCCCGAGCCGTGACGAGAAAAGGAAGTCACTCATCAGACTCCTCAGGCTCCAGCACCCGCTCGACATACTCCCACCAACGACACAGCAGATCCACAAGCACGCCTCGCTCTCGTCATCACTCAACGAGATCACGTCAGACCCACCGTTCCTCATCCAACAGCTCATCGGCACTCACCACAGTGTCACAAGACAGTGATGAATATGTCTGCAGGGTGTTTGCCTCATCTACAACGATGCAGGACAGTGACGAATATATATGCATGGTGGCCGACCCGGACAGACTCAAACGATACCCGAAGCTAGACATCCTGATAGGAGAGCATCCAGCGAAATTTGTCCTGGATTCGGGTGCTTCGCTGAATTATATATGCGCACTGGAGTACCAGAAAATGAAGAATCGACCCAAATTAGAACCAGCGGCAGTTCGCATCTTCACGTGGATGTGTCGAAAACCTTTGCCTTGCCTTGGCCGATTCCATACCACACTGACCTTCAAGAACAGAAAAATTCCAGCATATGTTCACGTCGTGGAAGGACCCGACTTCGCGGACTGTTTGCTCAGTCTGCCAACGGCAGAACGACTGAAGCTGGTGGAACTACTGTATATGACGGAAGATGCCCCTGACATCGTGGCAAAGTTCCCGAAACTGTTCAAAGGACTGGGCAAGCTGACCCACTTCAAGGTAAAGCTTCACATCAATGAGAACATCACACCCGTGGCCCAGCATCACAGGAAAGTGCCGTTCCACCTGCAACAAGCCGTTGATGACGAACTACAAGACCTGCTACAATCCGACATAATAGAACGCACGTCTGGACCCACCCCATGGGTATCACCGGTGGTGGTAGTCCCGAAGAAAGGACAGGACAACAAAGTCCGGCTATGTGTGGACATGAGAGCGCCCAACACCGCCATCGAACGCGAGCGCCACCCAGGGCCGCACATCAGTGATATGATCACAAAACTGAACGGGGCCACGATATTCTCCAAACTCGACCTGAATAAAGGCTACCACCAACTGGAGCTCCATGAACAGTCACGTTACATCACGACTTTCACCACGCACCAAGGCCTATTCCGATATAAGCGCCTGAACTTCGGCATTTCATCTGCTGCTGAAATTTTCCAGGAAACCATCAGGAAGGTCATACAAGGGATCCCGAATTCCTTCAACTACAGCGACGACTTGCTAGTCTTCGGAAAAGATCAAGTCGAACACGACACCGCACTGGACAGAGTGTGCCACGCACTGCTGCAGGCCAATCTGACCCTAAACGCAAACAAGTGCGAATTCCACAAAAACACTCTCAAATTCTATGGACATACTTTCTCCAGTGAAGGCATGACACCTGACCCCGACAAGGTAGCCGCACTAGCTGACACTCCAACGCCACAGGACGTAAGCGATCTCCGCTCATTCCTGGGGATGGCAAGTTACTGCTCACGATACATTCGTGACTACGCCACCATCAGCTACCCACTCCGAGAACTGACTCGTCAAGGACAACCCTTTGAGTGGCCACGAGCGTGCTCCAAAGCCTTCACAGAAATCAAGCAAGCCGTTGGATCTGCCATCAACCTGGCATACTTTGATACAAGCAAAAGAACAGAAATCACTGTCGACGCCAGTCCGGTGGGTCTGGGTGCCATTCTGGCCCAATACCGTGAACACTCTGACCAGCGACACATAGTCGCCTACGCGAGCCGTAGCCTCACGGACACGGAAAGGGCCTATTCCCAGCCGGAGAAGGAAAGCCTAGCTGTCGTGTGGGCGTGCGAACACTTTCACCTGTTTGTATATGGAAAACATTTTACCATCATTACTGATCATCAAGCCCTGCTCACAATATTTGGCAATCCCAACGCAAAGATGCCACCTCGCATCGAACGATGGGGTCTGAGACTCCAAGACTATGTGTACACAATTGTCCACAAACCAGGCAAAGCTGAAAACCCTGCGGACTATATGTCTCGGCATCCTTTGCCGAGTGTTACGAAACCTGACTCTCTGGCGGATGACTACATTCACTTCGTCATCGACGCTGAGTGTCCACCTGCAGTCCCCGTGGAGTCCATCCAGAATGCATCCGCCTCTGATCCGCTGATTCAAACAGTCATGAACCACGTTCGCAACAACTCCTGGCGGCAAGCATTGAACACTGCGCCTGGTTCAGATCCTCCTTTGAGCGACCTCACCGCATTTCATCGTGTTCATGAAGAACTATCCATCAGCGACACTGGACTTCTTTTGCGAGGGGGAAGGATTGTGATTCCTCACAGCCTGCGCCAAGGCATCATCAACCTAGCACATGAAGGCCACAGGGGCCTGAATGCCACAAACAAGACTCTGAGAGAACGAGTCTGGTTCCCCTCCCTCGACTCCATGGTGGAAACAACGCTAAAAGACTGTATGACGTGTCAACTAGTGAGCCGTGAAGAACCCCCAGCACCTCTCCAAATGTCTGAACTGCCAGATGAGGTGTGGAAGCAGGTAGCAGTTGACTTCTTTGGACCACTCCAATCAGGACAGTACATCATGGTTGTCATGGATGAATATTCCAGATTCCCGTTTGCACACATGATAGCGTCCACCAGAGCAACAGCCGTCATCCCAGTACTGGACGACATCTTTGCAGCATGGGGCGTTCCCGCAAGAGTCAAATCCGATAACGGGCCTCCGTTCAACGGCCATGAGTTCGCAGAATTCGCGAAGCATTTTGACTTCAAACATCACAAGATAACCCCACTGTGGCCACAAGCCAATGGCATGGTGGAGCGGTTCATGGGTACACTAAAGAGAGCCATCCAACAAGCAGAGATAACACGTCGAGATGTCCAACAAACCTTGAACGAAGTACTGAGAGCTTACCGGACCACTCCGCACAACACCACAAATCAGTGCCCGGCCACACTAATGCTGGGAAGGACACCGAGGACAAGAGTGCCCATGACAAGCACCACGCCTCACTCAAGGACTGTGACTGTTGACCACGAAACACTTGTTGATATTGACAGAAGAAAGAAACAGAAAATGAAAACATATGCAGACAATCGCCGACACGCCAAAGAAAATGATATCCGTGAAGGCGACTGGGTCATAGTGAGAGGAGACCGGCGAACGAAGGCAGACAGCCGATACCTGAATCTTCCTTTACAAGTTCACAAGAGGAAAGGAACCATGATTACTGCCAAAGCGGATCATAAGCAAATAACGCGAAACATATCTCACTTCAAAAGACATCATCCGGTGAACAGGCAGGAATCCTCCTCTGGACACACCTCGAGTGACTCTGCTAGTCCAGGAGATCATGCCGAGATTCAACACCATCACCGCCCAAGAATGACTATCAGTCCCGAACGACGCAGCCAAACACCAGAGAGAGAGACTCGCCCCAGACGCCTGGTGAGGAAACCATGGCGACTTGTCGAAGAAATGTAGCATCAATTCTTTGTACAAAAGGGGGAGATGTCATGTCGTTATGCCTGACCTTCCAGACAGGCCAGGCAACAAGGAACAGGAAACGGACAAGACAGGAACAGGAGGAGCGAGTAGCCTGTAAGCCAGTAGTTTCCTGGCAGGGAATAAAGTAAGTCACCTTCAGCTGAGCTCTGTGTGCTGCGTGTTATTTGGGCGGGCATAGGCGCGACAGAACGAACCGAAGCTCCGTTGAGGAGAGTTTGTATAAGTTATGTGGGTGCGGAAACCGCGATGACAAAGTTCTCAGCAAAGGAATGGCGGAATAAAGGGAAAAATTCTGTATATCTCTGTTGGCACCTTTCCCTTCGCCGCGCTTCACTCGGGGGTTTGAGAAGGTTCCCACTGAGTTGCGCAGGTAGTTTTGCGGTGAAAGTGAAACAAAGGCTTCCTGCCCTGTGATTGAAAAGGGGAATCCTTGGCTCTATGGCGTCTGCCGCTAGCCGCCGTCTCGATCGAAAACGAGAATGCAGACTCACCGTACTAATGGTTCCTGGCTCTGGCTCGGTCCTCTAGTGATGCAGGGAGGAACTGCAGTTTGGTTCCATGGGCTTTCCCTGGTGCAGTTTCCTTCGCTGGTCTGAGGCGGTCAGCTGTAGGGTCGTCCGGTGCATGTTCTCACTCTCGTGGGGGCTGTAGTGACACCTCTCAGGGTTGCGGCGCAGGAGGCAATGTCTCTGTTCACCTGCGTCTGGCGATTCTGGAGCCTCTGCTCAACTTGCGAGGTGCGCCGTGGCTGGAGGTACCGGAGTCCAGCCGTAGAGTTTCGCCGTGCACTCTTACCGGCTCCTGCCTTATGGGCCTTGGATGGATTCAAGCCCTGAATGGGCTTGCAGGAAAAATTCTCAGAAAGGATACTAAAAGTGACCCTGTCACGGCCAGGGTTTCCTCGACGGGGTCGGCTCCGCCCTCCCTATCAGTGGCGGCAGGTTTAGTTAAACTGGTATGTTGACATCGGGGTTTACATTGGCTCAACATCATGTAAATCACTTAATCTCCAGGATTCCTAGAAAAAACAAGCATTAAAAATCCAATAGCAGCCCTGCCAAGTATCACGCATCAGGCGTGATACTAACGCATTTTTGTGCAGTAATCCGCATTACCACACGAAAATGCAAAGTCACGCATTTGTCTTGCCTCTTTGACACCACCGCCGGTGTAAAGGAAGTCGATGCCCTGGCCAAACAGTGCACTCCCGATGAGCATGCAGCGCAGACCGCATGCTGCTCTGGCAGTGTGTGTGATTGTAGTAGACACTGTACTGTGCCAAGTCTACTCATTATTAGCAGGTCAGGAGCGTCGCGCCCGCGCCGATCTGGTGGCTCATTGCTGCTTTGGCTGTAGCAATGAGTATTCATAATATCCCAGCTGGTACGGCCGGCGGGGGGTACTCACGGCAATCACATGACATGGTGAGGTCATGTGATTGCAACCAACACTGTATCCGTAACTCTCGGAGACCGTGGCAAGGCGAGCTGTACAGCAGTTTAGTTCTTTCGTTTGCCACTGCCTGCCACGCTGCATTCATTGTTACGGTTCCCCCTTAATAATGCGCACTGGCGTTTACTCGACGGATCAGCCATGACAAGAGGCAGCAGATTATTATTATAAAAGGTCCGAAGCAGCTGAGGTGATGAGCATGCCACCGCTCGCACCACCACCACGGGCCTGCCTCGGCCTCTTTGAAGCTCACCGGCCCCTCCAGTGTTGGCTGCTGCTGACCCGCCGTTGTGAGCCTGCTGCCGCCCTGAAGCGATGCAGAGAATACTTCTCGCCAGTGCACTTTCGGACCGCTGCTCTGTGCAGAATGCGTAGTGTGGTGTATTCATGATCCCGCCGTATTAGGGGTCAGTGACTCGGGCTGGGCTGCTGCCTGCAGCCGTGAGATCATGTACCAGCCTGCATCAAATCCAAATAAGTCAGTGCAACATTAGACATTTATAACATGTGAACTCGTAAAACTATCAGTGCTCTTAATAAAATGTAACGTTTGTGAGAGAAGAATTCATGTAAGAGGACCACTTGCTCAAAATTTCGGTAGTGAAGTCTGCGCCTCGGATACATTCAGTACCCCAGCTACCGATGAGGTGTGCTTTCAAGTGATGAGACCCAATCTGGAAAACAGTCCTTATCGCCTTCATTTCTGTTTATCCCCCTCTGTAGCAGTAATGTTGTTATTCTGTACTTGAGGTGAGCAAGTGGCAGGCACATTACGCTGGTTTCGCAATAGATAATCTGACCCTACTACAATAACTCCCTTTGCTGAAATTTACAGAAACCTTCTTTTGTTTGCAGTGGCGCAGCACGCACTGTCAATGAGTGGTGCAGATCTGGGTCCATCAGTACGGTCACCTTAGAAGGGCACTAGGTGTTTCAGTTTCTGGTTATTTCCAACAGTTTTAACATCTTCTGAGAGAGTCTTGTTGCTCAAATGGGTGCAATTGCTGATATTAATGTTTGTCCCCTCTTCAATGCTTGATTTTGCTCGCGAGAAAGTGTCACTCATAGTCATTGAAATGTCACTCATAATTTCACTGGAATTATGGAAATGTCACACATAGCAATCTGAAACCTTGGCAGCTAATCAATAGGTCTCGCCTTTCATTAAGTTAAAGCCATTTGCTTTGCTATACAATACCATTAGCAAAGCAAATGGCTTTGACTTAATCAAAGGCGAGACCTATTTCATTTTCAATGCTTGTTTTTTTAAGGCAGGGGGAGATTAAGTGATTTGCCTAGAATCACAGGATATTGAGCCGATGCCGATACTCGAACCCGTTCCACAGTCGTTAGCTCTGATTGTTTGAGAACAGACACCATTTTCCATTAGTAGGTATTAAAAAAGTCTTACAGCGATAAAAGGCTTGCCTGCCTTTTTTTCAAATTTACAGCTACTGCTAACGCAATTTCTGAAAAAAACTTGAGAACTTCAAACAGGTCTTGTTTCGAAACAAAATTAAACCGATCCAAGATGGCCACCAGTTGGCCAACGTTTTAGGCAGGCGTTGTATAGTTTTTTTTTTACGTGACTGCCTGTCCTCATTCGTTTCTTTTTAAAGGCCGCGCCGCGTAAACTACGGATCCCAATATAAACCAAATTAAATGGATACGGAGTCTTAAAATTGACGTAGTTCATTTTCGACCAATCGGAATCCACGTTTTTGCGCATGCGTCGTAAAGAGCATAATAATCGTGTTGTTATGTTTTGAAGCAGATATTAGATTTATTTTATTTTTTGCTGGTTGGTGCTAACGGGGCTGCTATTTTCATTTAGTAATATTTCGGGTGGACTCCGTGAAGACGGCACCTGTTCTATATGAAGGTCTGATGGAAAGAGCCAAGGATTTGGTGAGCAGGATTGATATTATGCCTGGGTAGCTAGGTCTGCTACCCTTTTGTTGTTTGTGCTTGACTGGTTCGCCCACAGTTTACAGGACAGCTCCCAAAACTGTCCTCATAATGCTTATGTGTGAATATGCTTGAAAGAGGTTGTGCGGAATGTTCAAGTGTTTTGTTATTGCTGGAGTATAAACGGTCCCTGGGTGAGTTAATAATATACGTAAGTCAGCATGTCAAGCTTTTTTTTCTTCAAACTTAGTATTTAGAGTAGAGTTAGTTTATACGATGTGAGAAAATACTTGAACTATTTTAAATATCATTGTAATTGTATTTCCTTGATGGCTGTGTTATTCTATTAGGTATATAGTCGTGACGTCAGATTACATAGTAATTCAGTTTAGTTTTATTGTGCGTGTGTACGCGTGGGAGTGTTTGTTCAGTAATCGCGTTAGTGCAAGTTCTGTGTTGGCGTGAGTGTTATGTTCGGGGAAGGGGGGATGTTGAGCCGTGACGACTGCAAGCTGGGCTGCAACGGATCCTTCATCGTGTACTGATTAATTTTTTGGGAGAGAAGCATTGAGAGCAGTGGTTGAAGGGTATCTTGAGATCAAGAGAAGTCTGATCCGCCCCATCACTGTTTGTGGTAGGCAGAGCCAGAAGCCTGACTAAACAGTACTGTGTCAATATTTTGTTGTCTTTTCTCCTATAAGTAACTGCAAATTAAATGATTGATCTAACTACACACTTAGTTGAGACACCTAGTTGATTTCTTAGGGATACATTGTTTATTCAAACACCCTTTTTAATCGCTGGTCAAAGAATGTTCCACTTTTATCAGGGCTATCATACTAGAAAATATACGTGTGAGAAACAATTAACACACAGATCTCTGTAGTAAGTGCATTAACCTACAGGTCTATTCTTGTGCTTAGAATCTGTAGTCAGTATGTCTCATATGCATTCCCCGTTGAGCTGTCTTATTGGCATTTGGAATTTGTGTTGTGTAGGATACGCAGAAATTTCTAAACAAGGTGCATTCACTCACCTCGGTTTTCTGAGTGGGCAAACAACCGGGTCGGATTGGGATCAAAATTACGCCCGGGCACTCCTTAAAAAAAGTAGCCCACATTCCTGGATCGTACCCTTTCGCTAAACACTAATTGATTAGTCTCATTGGGTACGTTTATAGAAATGTTTGATAATTTAACATTTTATAGCTTATAGCTCCAGTAACGTGGGTAGAAACTAGAAGGACTCATTTTTGGCCTGGCGGGCAAGGTGAAATATAATGGTCCATAGTCAACAGCACCTGATCTGAAGGGTAATTTAATATGCTGGCCTGTACAAGAATGACAATCACCCATATCTGGTATTTTTTCGCCTAATCAGTATGTATTTTAAACAGTAAATGTAAGGCAAATGCACTTTATATTGATTTCTAAAGTTGCCCTAATGAGCCGTGACTGATCATTAAATTAACAAAGGCAGAAAAGCTATGTTAAAAAGGAATAAGGTTTTTATTATATGTAAAGATTTGTCTTTAATTATCATTCTCACTAGCTTTTTAAAACATGAACAATGGCCGGTTATTTTTTGAATGTTTTTTGTAGTTTTATATAGTATGAACTGGTCCCACAGGCATTGGATCTACTTACATGAGCACCAGTTGTGGTAGAGGAGATCACATTTGTTTTTATTTTTCAGCCTCAGTACATTAAGTGATTTACTCAGAATCCCACGATGTTGAGCTAACGTCAGGACACCAACATAGTTCCCGAGTTCCAAAGTTGGCATCTCTGGTCAAGGTAGCCTCACAGCTAGGCCTATGCAAACACACCAGTGCCCCCTCGCCTCCCCCCACACCTTGCACTCAGTGCAGAAGGGCACAGGCTAAAATGCCAACACCTGGCCCCCAGCAAAGCCCTTGAATACTCTCTTCCTCCCCGTCCACCAATGCCTGAGTATGATGTGATGGCACAGTGGGGGAGAGACCAGGGGAAAGACCTTGCGTTTGGGCCGGGTCAAACCCAAGGGGGTGAGGTGAGAATGACCCTACAGCCAGTGCAACAACTGGCCCCCAGACAGACCGCTTCCCGCTCACCTCTTCCCCAGCCCACTATAGCCATAGGGCTATGGCCTGGCAGAGGTAGAAGGAAAAAAAGAACAAAGCTTCTGAGCCGGCCTCGGAGGTGGGGGGCAATTGGGACTGAGGTGAAGATGGGCCATCAGCCGTTATCACCTGACACTGAACCCACCAGTGAGACTGCTTTACTCTTCCTGTCATATCTCTGTTTGACAGCCCGGCAGGGGAGAAGCTACACTGCTTTGTCTGTGCAGCCCCCCAGGGCTGCAGCCTTCCTTACAATACAGCGGCCTAGTTGGGGGGCTGGCGAAGATAGCAAGGTTGTGTGGGCCGGGGACAGACAGCTTAAAAATGGCCCACAGGTGACACTTAGGTGCCAACCCATCGGCCAATCCCGACTGCCCGCCTTCCCAATCCGACTCTGGCTAACAATCTATCAAATGCTAGCTTCACTTGGGTCTCTGCAGTCGTACGGTAGGGGTAGATAAACTTGTTGCTAAGGGATAGAGGAGTCTGCAGGTTAGCTAGCTAGTCACTGGATGGGTCCTCAATCCAGATACAGTATTTGAAGTGGTTACGAGAGCCAGAGTTTTAAAGTCCATTTAGAGTGCTTCCTTACAACAGCACCACTAGAAGAGGAGGAGACGGTAAGTGAAGATAGAAGATGGTGAATGGAGATGGTCAGATCTCGGGTTTATTAAAATTCATATAGTACTCGTGCCAGACAACTGAGTGAGTAGAGGCAAAAAAAGAAATACAGTAACGTTTGGTATATAGGTCATATTGCAGTTTAAAATGGATGCAAAATATGATAATCTATATGCTACATGGATTTCGAGCGGCAGAGTATTTGATCTCGAAATTGGAGAAATATTTATCATTAAGTCAGGAGCTGTTTGTTATTTAAAAAAAATGCCGAAGAAAAACAAGCATTGGCAAATCCAATATGTGTGCCTTTAACATGTTAAAAACATGCTACCAAAAACATGCTACCAATGCAGTTTGCGTGCATTGGACTACTAAAGCCGTGACTTTTGGCTTTGCAATTGCTTATTTTTGTATATTTATTGGGTTTATATCAATGTACGCTCTATAGTGAAGATTGTAGCTCAGTGGGTTAAGAGACTGATGTAATTAACGTGGGCTCAGATTTAAACAAGGCGGACCCATCTTCCCAGATGCCAGGTCTGATAAAGCGTCCCGATCTCTTCCTCCTAGAGTCTATGGGAGATAAACTAGCAAGATATACCGAGTTTAGAAAGAAATGAGATGAGGCCACAACTCGATCGATGAGTGAGGAATGAAACTTCCTATAATATTGAGCCAAGGCCTGTGCTATCTCAGAAAGAGAGTGTCGTGAGCAACCTGTGTCATCTATAATCTCCGGGATGATCCTGTTAGACTGTTGGTGAGAGGCCAGTCAATAAAGCAGCTTCCTATTTTTGGCTCCCCAACCATAAATCCTGGCTGTCGTGGCTCGCCAAAGAGTTTTTGGCTGCCTCAAGGAAGTGTATTTGGTTGTCCTCATGGATGAGACCTAGTTTTCGGGAGATGTCCTCTTGGGGATTTAACTCTAGGTGTTGTTCCAGTCGAAAGGCGCGTGCCTCAAGCTGGGCAATGAGAGAAGAACGCTCACTTGCTCTAATATAACGTTTGATGAAGCCCCGCATCACCACTATAACAGTATGGACCTGTGTAACAGAACCATTGGTAGCATGGAAGTATGCACAGAGTTCAGTACTCAGCGACTGAGCAAACGTTTTTACCTGGCAGTACCAAGCATTAAGGTGCCACATGAGGCGCAGTCCACGTAGCGGCGGCCCAAGATAGAGAAGTAGGGGTGAATGATCTGAGATACGTGTGGCAAATTCGAATTTTAGTTATTAGCCAACAATATGGGGCATGCTATAGAATAAGATGATCCCGGGATGAGTATGGTGAGCTGCGGATGTATGTGTAAATTGATAAAGTCTGGGATGCCAAGACCTCCAAACGACACACAGGCACAGAGTATTGATCCAATCAGTAAGTCGGCGAGCTCCAATATGTCTGGAGGTGGTAAGAGTTCCTGTACTGTCGGAGTCCGCCCTAAAATTGCCCCCAAGACTGTAAACCCTGTGAAAGACGTAAGAGAAGTTTCAATAGGCACGAAGACCAGTAGGTAAACAGGTGGGCGGTACATATAAGCTTACGAAAACAATCACTTGTTCCTGTAGGGTACCTTCAAGAGCAGTAAAGCGCCCCTGTGGGACTCGTCTTATTCTTGAAACCACATAAGGGAAGGAACGGTGCAAAAGAATAGCTACCCTTCTTGCTCTCCGTGAGTATCCAGCTTGAAAGACTCTCTCATAGCCTTTACGGGCCAGGAAGGGACAACACTCCCCTAAAAGATGAGTCTTTTGGATCAGTAGCACCTCAGGGAGATGTTGGTGGGCGAAGGTAAAAACTGCCGCTCGTTTCAACCGATCCAATTGATTGTTAACGTGCCATGATAAAACCCGGAAATGGATGTGGATGGGGCGTGAGAGATAATGTAAGCAGGGGACTGCCTGAGAGAAGGGCCAATTGTAGGAGATAATACGCTGCAAACTACCATGTGACTGTGCTACGAATGAAGACTACCCTGAGAGTAAAATCCCGAGCTGTGTGAACATGTGTGCTAAGACCTAAAAAGTAAAAAGAAAGATAAACAAATACATCATACATAAAACTACAATACAGAACCAACATCTTGCAGAGAAAACCCATCCCTCCAACTCCCACCCCTCCCCACACTTCTATTTTAGAAGCATCTGTCACTCTGAAAAAAAGGTGTAGTAAGAACAACAAAGTACATAACATTAGGAAAAAGAAGAAACTTCAACGAGCTGGGGAACCCCATCCTAGGAAGGACATTGTGAAGACAGTAATCGCCATTATACATCAGAAAGATCGCCTTTGGAACAGCTAGACCGTAAACCAGATTAATATTGTGAGGTTAATGAAAAGGACAATGCAAGGGACATGAATTTGTACAATCATGAGAAATACAAGCTCAATCAAATACAGGACTGCGGAAGAGCTCAGAGTCCAACCGTGGAGCAGCCGGGTCAGTGGACGATGGGGCCTAACGCCCGTAAGCCCCCAGTCCCTCATCTTCCACCTCACAAGCAGGGCTCAAGGAAGGTCTAGATGATGGCATTGGTTGCGCCCGTGGGAAGCTTGAAGGCGAGTTTGACCAAACGGTTCTGCGTCCCCTTCAGGACCGGGTGCTTTGTCTTCGGGGCTAGGGCAGTGACTGTGGGTCCGGGACAGCGGCAGTCTCTCTGTGAGGTGCAAGAGAAGTGACAGGCTTGTGCAGCAAGTGATCCTCTGTAAGCCACAGCAATGCTGACTCCAGAGAATCGAAGAAGTGTGACTTGTTGAGATGGATAACACTGAGCCTAGCTGGAAGTAAAGGTTTATATTATAGCCCCTGGCTCTCCGCTTCTGTATGACCTCCAGATAGAAACGCCTATGTTGTTGCGCCTCACATGTGTAATTGGGGAAGGGGAGAACTTTGATATCTCCACAACGGAGGTCAGATTGCAACGGGGCCTTCCTGAGAATTGCATCCCTATGGTTCTGAATACGAGCTATTATTGGCCGGGGTATGGCACCAGGAGGTGGTCTAGGAGTGAAGGCCCTGTGAACACCGCTCAATAGCAAACCATGAAGACAAACGATCACTGGGCATCCAGGACCTAATCCAGCGTTCCATAAAGTCCGCCATCAATTGGGGTTCTTATTTCAGGGATGTTGAATTCCTATAGCCCGATGTCCGGGACATATTGTTTGGGGTCAATGGCAACTAGTTTTCATGTGTATTTTGTCCTTGGGGTAAGTTGGCCCAACCCCCTGCACCACAAACACTTGAGTTGCCAGTTTATAGTACCACATTATGGATCATGGAAAGGCATTGCCTGCAGTTAAGGTAATATTTATGTCCCTGAGTTAATGCTGTTCAAACTTGTATTTATGGTTCATTAATTGAAAGCCTTTATTATTAGTGTGTCAGTGCACTACTGACCGTGGTTCCAGTATAAAAATGTCTACACATGTTTTCAATGTTTAGCAATATGAGGCTATGAATAATGCTCCTCAAATACTCTCTGATTAGATGCAAATATTTGCAGAAGATAGTAAGCAAGATTAATAATTCTTTGCATTCAAAATAAAATGTTCACAAAAAAATGCAACATTTCGCTAAAGTACTGTCAAATTTTAGGTACGATTTCTTTGCAGCATCATTTAGTAAAATGTGTTGATGTATGCTAGTATTTCCCAAAAATATTCATAATGAAAAATCAGTGTAACCAGTTTTAATAAGATTATGGGAAACAAAAATAAACCAGCATTGGAGGGTCTAGGTGGTAGCCAAGCATCCAGGGAGGCTCTACTCCAGCTGTGCCAAAGCACCCAAGACAGGTGAGGGTAGCCACCCACACTGCAATCCCTGCTCCCATGCCGCCAGGCTGTGCTTTGGCCTCACACCTCTATTGAGCATCCAGCGCGGTAAGAAAGGCTGCAGTCTGCATGAAAACAGTTGTTCCATAGGCAGCATGTAGAAAAAAGTAGGTAGCTGCTAGAAGGCAATTATTTGTCTGTATTAACGCCGAATAACAGGTACGTAGCGGAGCTGCCTTGAGATGTCACCTTGTAGGTCATCTTGACCACACCTGCATCGTTGCCTTTTAACCAACTTATGTGGTAGAAAGGCTAATGAGCACTCAGCTGGAGGTGAGGGAAGCCGTCACACACATTTAGTGTTGGTGTTATAGAAATTTCTCCTCCTGCAATGACTTTAAGGGGATATAATCCCTATGTAACTCATGCTCAGTTGTCTATTGAATTAGCCTCCCCGTTGGATACGGTTTGTTTTTATCCAGACCAAGAAGTTGAAAGAAGCAGCGCAGGTTACAAAAGGGAAAGACATTAACTTTGTGGCCACAGTGGGGGAAATAGTGCTGACAATGTATCAGCTAGTTCTAATTTAACTGGGGTGTACGTTGCAGCTTTAAAGAAACAGCTACAGGAGTCTTTGGGGGGGCATGTTTGATGCAGTGGAACTTTTTTTATCAAAGTCTCTTTTGAGGAATTTTACAAAAGAATTGTGTCTCTGAAGGCCTCTATCAATGTCAATCTTTATTTAGTTACACAACCTCTTGCAAAAAAATCACATTTTGAGAGGAGAGGATATGTCTCAGAAAATTTTGAACACAGGAACTCACAACTTTGTTTCCTGAGAGTGTTTAAAGCCGGGCAAAGAGACAGCAAATTTCCATGGAGTCCGCAACATGCTCATTTTTGGAGGTTGGTTAATGTTCAAAAGTTTTAAACCAAAAATTGTGGGAATGTTAGCAAACTAATGGGGAATTTAAGAAATGACAGAAGTGTGGCCAGTCTAGGTAATAGGAGATTGTTCCCTCATTTGTCTCCGGAGGGCTGGACTGAGTTACTTTATTAAGTGCGACACTGGTTGAGTCTGAGAGTTGGAAGGTTTCTATATCTGGCGGAGGGCATTCGCATGGTGAGGCATGTTCCCTGGATAGGGAGGCAACCCAAGTCTTGTCATGAAGACTGTTGTTAATTTCAGGTCGCCCTCTTCTGCAGAACATGCTCTGTCACTCATGGCACTTCAGTTCCCACACGCTAAAGGAATTGGGGCTGTTCTCATAGTCTGTTTTTGTTGCCTTGCTACGGTGAGAGGTAGTGTGTTTTAATCAGCAGGCTGCCATGGGGATAATAATAGGTCAGGTGCAGCGTGATCCTTGCTATGCGAATGAATAGGTTCTCTCCAACTTCACTTACCCCAGTGAGCACCTAGAATCCTTTTACTTCTTTGAGTGCCCTGCAAGATCAGGATTGACGGACATTGAGTGCCAGAGGGCTGCAGGAAGAAGGCATCCTAAATACATATCTATCAAGTAGGGTTTAAACCAGAATTGCTCTCCCGGGGAATGTGTGGGTCGGTGAATTAGGATTGCTCTGAAAGGGGAGGGTTATTATTCATCATTATTCACTGATTTAATCAGAACACATGCAAATTCTGTAGCTATTTACCTGAATAAGACCGCAGAAGAGAAGGCTCTTTTAACTACATTTGGAGTCCTGGCAAATTTATATTCAAAATGCTCTGACAAGACCCCTAAGTGAATATCAGTCATAATTAAAGGATGGTTTGACACATCTTGCAGTAAGGCTCATAAAGCCGTGAAAAGGGCGTATAGGAGTAAGCTCGGGGATAGAGCGTTAGTAAAGAGATGTAGGATGGAATACATATTTTAGCTGGATAAGAAGAAAAACAGTATTAAAGAGAACACTTCAGAAACTCTTCAGGTAACAAGTGTTGACTCTGACAGCCCCGCTTTTTGAAAGGTGACTAATGCTTCTTGCTCACTCATCTATCGATACAGTTATTACGACTGTGGAATGGGTTAGGTACTTGCACTCAATTTATTTTGTGGGAGCTGAGGAAAAGTGGGAGGAAATTGTCTACTTTTAGCATAACTCAGATGATAGTACAGCGATATCTATTGAGTTTACCCTAACTCGAGTGAAGGCATTAAGGTCCAGTAGGAAGAGGAACGCCCCAGGCCTGGATGATGCTCCATTGGATGCCTTTATTGATAATATTGACTTTTGGACGTCTTTGGTGTCAAATGGTTTTTAAAGCAGTAACTGTGTGTGGTCCTCTACCAACCTGCTTGCAGTCAATTATAGTGCCCAGTTTTTAAAAAGGGGAATACATCGACCCAGATTGCTAAAGGCCTATGTAATTGCTGGCATTAACCTGTGCGGTGGTTGGAAGGATTGTTTTGACCAGATGGAAGAGTGGGCAGAGGAAAATGACATTATCAGCAACATACAGTATGGCTTTCTTAAAGAACTAGGCACAGTGGTGCAATGTCTGAATTTTATCTTCTTGTGAATAAATATACTGTAGCTAAAATGGGTTCACTGTATTTTGCTTTTATGGACCTGCCCTCTGCATTTGATAGTGTAGATCACTCAATCCTGTGGGGACTTATGTCATACATTGGCATTGATCGGCCTCTTATTGACTTTTTACGAAATGGTAGACTAGGAGAGTGTACGGACCTGTTTGAGATAAGTAGAGAGGTAACACAAGGGTTATTTTAGCACCATTTCTGTTTACATTGTGCATTAATAATCTGGAAAGAGCACAGAGTATGCCACAAGTAGGTTCTCGCCCATTACCCATACTGTTGTATGCTTATGACTCTGTCCTGTGCTGATGGCGCAGACACGAACTGCCCAATTCATCCATACAAAGAGAACATTTCTTAATTAGACACTGAAGGGCATGTGTGTGAATTTAAGGAAATCATTTACAATGTTTATTAGACCGGGAAAGAGTAAGGAGGGCACTCCTTTTTTTTTTTTTGTTTTTTTTTTTTTTGTTTTTTTGGTTAAAGACTTTTATTGAGCAATAAAATAAGAGTTACATAGATGGGCCTACAACCACACGGACTGGCCGCTATTTGCAACTCACAACAGAAGTAGCAACCAATCATTCCCGTGGCTAGGCACAGAACATATACCAATTATCGCTCGAAGCATAGGACAGGACAAAACAATTTTATACTAATCATAAAAACAAAAAACACTAAACAAGGCGAATGCACATTAGTCAAGTCAGCCCAGAAGGCGGAGGGGAAAGCAACTAATCAGGAGGACAAAAACAGAGCAATGAAACTCGGCATGGCCGGGGAGGGGGGGGGGGCCAGCGGGGAGGGCAGGAAAATCCTAAAACAATATGAAAAATTATTCGGGAATGTCAGCCTAGGGAGACAGGGCAACATCGGGAGTATCAACCAAGGGAGGGGTACAAATATCTCCACGATACGCATTCCACTGACCCCAGATCTTCGTCCACGCCCTGGGTCTGCCCCTAGCCACATAGACAGTCTTTTCTCGGAACATGGACCAGTCCATATTATCCTCCCACGCCGAAACTGCGGGAGGTCTAGACGCGCCCCAGAGTTGCGCAATGTCCCGCTTCGCGACCATGTATCCCAAGGTCGCCCATCTGGTCTGGGCTACAGAATAGTCGGTGGGTTCCCACATGTTCAACAGGCATCGTCGGGCCTCAGGCTGCAGGGTAATACCAGTAACGACAGTCATCACCGCAAGCACATCAATCCAATAGGCTGCTACCACCGGGCATTCCCAAAGAATACGTAGAAATGTAGCACTCATCCCGCAACCACGCCTGCATAAGCCATCCGGGGAAAAACCCATCACAACCAGACGCGGACCAGTCACATACACCCGGTGGAGGATCTTAAGTTGGACCAAACGGAGACGGGCGGGGATGGCGACCTCTTTCGGAGAAGAGAGCGCCGACTGCCAATCCTCGTCGTCCAAGTCCAATCCGTCACTGACCCAAACCTCCCTAAGTCGGACCAACAAGTCAGCGCGATTATTAATCAGTTTCTTGTAAATAAGGGAGATAGTGCTATCGGGCAAGTGTCCATCCAGTATACGATCCTCAAGGGGGGAGGACTCGGGCAGGGTCTCATCAGGAGCCAGAACTGAGGCCAGGGCATGCCGGACCTACAAGTACCGAAAAAACTCCCTATCACTCAAGTCATATTCTGCCTTAAGGGCCTGGAAAGACTTCACTCTACCCTTCACACAGACATCACTCACTTTACATATCCCAATCATATCCCAGCGGTCAAAGCCCTTAGTAGACCAGAGACATCCCAAACGTTCGGAAGCATAAAGCGGAGTCGCCATTGTCAGTCGGTTCTCCCATCCCAAACTTACATTCGCGGCGCGCCACACATTGACTGTGATCCTGGACGGGCCCGCAAGAAGGCGCCCGGCCGATCTGGAATACAGCGCTCTATTAAAATTTCCTCCCGGCAGCTGGAGTCTATCCATCTCAAAGGCCGGATCTCGACCCGGGGAATACATTGCGTGGTTAATGGCAGACAGCTGGGCAGCCCAATAATATCTCTTGATATCGGGGAGCGCCATGCCCCCATCATACCAAGGGATTGTAAGCTTCGCAAGGGCGATACGTGGACGTCCGTCCCAGATCAGTTGCCTTTGAAGACTCTCGATCTCCCGGAAATAGGTAGCGGGAATGTCGTCATAAAAATTTTGAAGCGCGTATAGGAATCGCGGCAAAGACATCATTTTAAAAAGGGCAGCCCGGTCCAGAGGAGACAGGGGTAGCTTACGCCAGCGGGCCACATCCAGTCGCAGTCTAAGAAGCGGGGGGAGGAGGTTACGCTCGAACCGGAGTGAGGAGTCCAGCGTAATAAAGATCCCCAAATACTTGAAGCCAGAGTGGACAACCTGGATAGGAAACCTGTCCGGTAATGGGGGCAAAACACCCGAGAGAACATATACACAGGACTTAGCCCAATTAATAACCAGACCCGAATTAGCGCCAAACGAAGTAAGAACGTCAAATAAGACATTTAAAGATTTACTCGGGGAAGTAAGATATAGAAGAATGTCATCCGCGTAAAGCGAGACACGGTCTTCAAAATCTGGTGACCAACGGATACCTTTGAGTGAAGGTTCCCAGCGAAGCCACGCAGCCAACGGTTCCAGAGCAAGCGCGAAAAGCAACGGAGACAGGGGGCACCCCTGACGGGTCCCCCTACCAAGACAGAAGGGGACAGAGACCCGACCGTTTACCACCACCTGTGCCAAGGGTTCGGTGTATAACAACTGCACCCAACCAATAAACTCAGGGCCAAAACCGAATCTCTCAAGAGTTGCCCAAAGATAGGGCCACTCCACCGTGTCAAAGGCCATCGAGGCGTCTAGCGAAGCCAAAATGGCCGGCTCCGTCAGAAGCCCCGCCCTCGCAACAGCTCCGTGGAGATGACGTAGGTTAAGAGCCGTGTTGCGATGCGGGATAAATCCAGACTGATCCGGATGAACCAGGCCACTAATGACCGTCAAGAGGCGGGTTGCCAGGAGCTTAGCCAGGACCTTGGGTTCAACATTCAACAGGGAAATGGGCCTGTAAGACGAACAAAGGTCCCGAGGTTTACCGTCTTTGGGAATAACAACTATCGTAGCCAGACGCTGATCATATGGGAGAATACCCCGCTCCCGGGATTCCAAAAACATGGTGCGAAGATAAGGCGCCACCTTGTCAGGACGCAGCTTGTACAATTCAATTGGCAAGCCATTCGGGCCCAAAGCTTTGCCCGAACGGAGTGAGCGAATGGCCGTCGCTATCTCGTCCGTAGTGAAAGGAGACTCCAAAGAGATTCGGTCTAAATCGGAAACACTGGGCAGAGCTATATCACGCAACAAAAGGCGAGAGTCATCAACATCCCGTTCAGACACAGGGGTATAAACCACACGAAAATAATCCGCAAAACATTCAACTATTCCAATCGGGTCTGTCACTCTCACTCCATTCGAAGTCTGAATCACAGGCACCACTCGATTCGCCCTCTCCTTCTTATCCAACCATGCCAATAATATACCCGCTTTGTCCCCCACATCGTACAAACGACCCTGTTGCTCCCGAAACTTCAATTTAGCTGCATCCGTGACCAAAGACCTGTAAGCAAATTGTTTCAGACCCAGGGCGTGGAGTTTACCCGACGTAACACCCGATTCTAGGTCAGCCTCTATGTCAGCAATCTCCCTCTCAAGGACCACCACCTCCCGATTCCTCGCCTTTTTGGATTCAGCAATAAGGGAAAGGGCCTGCCCACGGATCACTGTCTTAAAGGCCTCCCACAGGGATACCGCAGAGGAAACGGACCCCTCGTTGTCTAAAAAATAATCGTCCAAAGACTTAATCAAGAGACTGCGGGTCTCGGGGGAGGTGAGGTACCATGGGTTGATAGGAGCCACCCGGCCCGCCGCCTCCACCCCCACCTCAAAACAAAGCCAGAGCGGGGAATGATCAGAGATGCCCCGGGGGAGGTGTCTAATCTCACGAACCGCTGGCGACTGCGCCGCGGGCATCAGGAAGTAATCCAGTCTAGACAGACTCCCGTGGGCCCCAGAGTGGAAAGTGTATTGGAGCTGAGTAGGATGCATAAGTCTCCAGCAATCCACCAAGCCGAACGTATCCAGAAACCCACTCAGCCACTGTTGGGCCAAAGGGGTGTCCCTAGGGGGGTGACGATCATGTAGACCGGAGAGCACAGAATTAAAGTCACCTGCTATGAAGAGAATACTATCAGGGAGGTCCAACAACACACGGCCCAAATCGGAAAAGGTAGAGGTCTGTAGACCGGGGGGCACATAAACGGCAAACAAGGAAAGGGTTCGACCCTCATAGCGACCCACGAGGACGGCGTAACGCCCCCGATCATCAAGGATCACATCATCAATAGCTAGGGGGAGGGAAGCTCGAACAAGGATACCCACCCCCCTGGAACCCGTGGTGAACCCCGAATGTGCGGCGAGGCGGTAGCCCCACCTATTCAGTGCACGACATGTATTGCCTACCAAATGAGTCTCCTGTAGAAAAACAATATCCGGAGACAAACGTCGTATACAGCGCATCACCACACCCCGCTTAATACGATCCCCCAGACCATTAACATTCCACGAAATAAACCTCAACCCGCTACCCCCCACCCCATACATCAACGCCGCAGCCCCCCTCCAATGAGCATGACATCATTAGCAAGATAAAATCGCCTTGAAAACACAACACACAAACATCAAACTTCCCATCCACCCACCCCCCAACAGTCGAGGAAACACCCCCCACCCTGCACCCCTGCAAGAAGCCAAAAAGCAACCCCAACATGCAGAGTGCCTGTCGCCCAAGAACCCCCATTCTACAAAAAGACCCCGGAGGAGGAAAGGCTCTGGCCCACCCGCCACCCCAACAAGAAAATAACACAAAAAAAAAAAACACTCAGACAGCAGAGGCACTTAGGCAATGAATCCCAGTAAAAGTTACTATACACGAGGACCCGGGCATAAACAAATAGTTCAGCTCTCTACACCACCCTCAGCACCACCCGGGTGGGCGGCGGACTCAGCCGCAGGAGGTCGGTCCGGCAGGGAGTCCAGCCAGTCATTCACAGAATCAGGCCGATCAAAGAAAAGGGTTCGTTCATTGTACTCAACTCGCAGCCTGGTCGGAAAAAGCATAGCGTAGCGCAGTCCCATGTCCCGGAGACGCTTCTTGACTCCACGGAAACCCATACGCTGTTTCTGCACCTGTTGTGAAAAGTTCGGATAAAAGTTCACTGTGGCATTCTCAAAGGCCACTGGGCCCTTCACTCGTGATGCCTGCAGGATAGCGTCCCGATCCCTATAGTGGAAGAGTTTCGCAACAATAGGCCTCGGCGGGGCGCCAGGCTTACCCTGGCCTCCCGGAACTCGATGGGCACGCTCCACTGCGAAGAAGTTACTCAGTCCAGACGGAGAGAGGTAGTTCTGGATCAGGTCCTCAACCAGGAGATCAACAGAGTGCGGTTCTGGATTCTCCGGAACGCCAACCACACGTACATTACAGCGACGTGCCCTGTTCTCAAAGTCCTCCAAGCGCCGGGTCATGAAATCGTTCACCCTACGGAGATTGCCAATCTCTGTCTGTATCTCCGAGACGTCTGCCGTGAGGCTGGATGACTTGAGATCCAATGACTTCACCTTCTCATTGGTTTTAGATAGGTCGGCCCGAATCAAGTTCACATCAATGGCCACGGTGTCGATTTTGTGGGCCAAAGTCTCATATTGTTGACCTATCGTTTCCTTCATGCCAGATATGGCGCCCATGATGTCATGCAGGGACGGTTCCGTTGATGCGTCCACGATGTGGTCAACCGCACTTGAGCCAGGCAGGGCGGTTCCGGGGGACCCCTTCGCATGGGTGTAACGGTCCATAACGTTAGATTGGACCGGGCCCCCACGCAGGGGCGTCTTGGTCTTCCGAGTCTCTCGGTCCCCTCTGCCCGCCATGTCGGAAGTCGCGTCCCCAGGAGACTCACTCGACCCGATGGAAGTGGCCACAGGAAAGCAGGGCGTCGGGACCAAAAGGCCGCTGCAAGGGTACCACTAGGAGAGGACCAGCCTGAAAGGAGAATAAGTCAGCCAAAGGTCCGACAGCCGTACCGTGCGCCAGAACCAGCCCAGGCCAGACTCCCCGGCCAGATGTCTCAGTCTGAGGCAGAATCGAAACCGAAACTTAAGAGGGGGACCCACAAGTCAAATCCCCCTGCCGTTGTTGTTCAACTCCAAGACGGCCAGAGAGCCTCGCCCAGTCCCGGTCGCACCCCGAGGGCGGACCCCGAAAGTTCGAATCGCCGTATCTTCGGCGCCCCGGGTCCAAATCAACTTCCAAAGATCACAGGAAGATCAGCCCAGTGTCCTCTACACAAATCCTCGTGAAGAATCAGGATATGTTCAGGATATCATGCCGGGAGTGGCGGGGGTCCGGAGAGCGCTGTGCTCACGCGGCCATCACGGATGCCCGCCAAGCTCCTCCCTGGGCACTCCATTCTTGAAGGGTAATAAAGATGTCATCTACAAATATGTTTTCTTATTTAGGTGTGATTTATTGCTCAAAACACTTGGAAACCTCTGCTGGAAAATAGAAAGTTGTACTTTGCCAAAGCTTCTTCTGTGATGTTTAGATTTGCTATTCGATTGAGCACTAAGCCTTTATATGAAATGATTACTATATAGAAAAGCAAGAGCAACCTTTGGGGTAGGTATCTGGGGGTACTCCAATGAGGCTGTGTTTCAGCAGGGGGAAAATAGATGACCGAAAATGCTGCTTTCAGTTCCCTTTAGTTGCTCCAATCACATGTCATGTAGAACTTGGTGTACCTTTTATAGAAGATAAAATCAATGCTGCCCTCCTATTATTGTGGCGCGTAGTAGGGATAAACCAGCATTGGCATAGGCAATAGGTCTCGTTTTTGGGACCTTATAAGTATTTAGTTATGCAGCACAATATCACTGGTGCAACAACATCAACCGTTGCATGGCTAAACACTTATAAGGTCCCAAAGGCGAGACCGATTGGCTATGACAATGCTTGTTAAGTTTGCTTCCGCCTACCTTCTTTACCAAAAATAATAAGGAAGAGTAGTGCTGTGGTCAAATGTATTTCAGCACTTCGTCATCATGGTTTCTCAACCGTAGCATCATTTTCATTGTTATGTTACATACATACTTTTTTTATTTTTTTTTTGTATTGCGCACAGCTGCCCCAGCTAAGAGGCGTCCTGGCGCATGGCAGGTAATATGCAACACCTACAGGGAACACAACAGAAGGAGAGACAAAGGCGAATTTATTAAAACAAAAGAGTTTTTAAAGCTTTACGAAAAGCTAAAAGATCATCTAGCAGCCGCATCTCTACTGGAAGAGAATTCCAGAGCTCGGCCGCTCTGACCTGGAAGGATCGGCCACCGACCCGACACAGCCTGTATCGGGGGATCACAGTAAGTGCTTGGCCCAAATATCTTAGGGACCGAGTAGGCACATACCAGGACAGAAGGTCCGCAAGAATTTGAGGGCCCCCACCCCTCAAAATCTTGAACGCCAAACACAGCACTTTAAACTGGATTCTTGCCCTGATAGGCAACCAATGCAGTGATCTCAATGTGCCGGAGACGGAACATGTTCGGGGTAAGCCAACAATGGCTCTCGCCGCAGCATTCTGAACGCGTTGGAGGCGGGTAACCTCAGCCAGATTGGACCCTACCAGAAGAGAGCTAGCATAGTCCAGGCTACAGTGTTATCTCGCCTGGACTATCAGCTGCCTGGTCCGATGATCAAAAAACTTCAGGACGGGACGCAGCGACCGTAGGATACCAAAGCAACAGGCCGCGGTTTTCTTCGAATGGCCCACAAAACTGAGGGAGGGGTCCATCCATACTCCTAAGTTCTTTAATTCTGTGACCGGAAGGGGAGCCGGCCCCAGCTCCGCAGGCCACCACCTGTCCCCCCATAGTTCCGCCCTCCTACCGACGATCATGATCTCCGTTTTCTTTGCGTTGAGCTGGAGACAGTAGTTCTTCATCCAGCTCGCCACAGCCCTAAGTCCACTCTGAACCCTGGGGGCATCCCGGTCCGCATCCCCGCTGATCGTAACCGCTAGCTGAGTGTCGTCGGCATATGAGACCATGGTCATGTCCCATTGCTTGAAGACCTCAGCCAGCGGTCTCACGTATAGATTAAACAACGTGGGACTCAGCGAGGAACCTTGCGGCACCCCCTGTTTCAAAGGATGGAATTGGGACTGGAACGGTGGAACGGCAACGCTAAAGAAACGATCGTCTAGGAAAGACCGGAACCACTGGAGGGCAGGGCCACCCAGCCCAATCTCCTCCAGGCGATGCAACAGGATGGGATGCGAGACAGTATCAAACGCGGCGCTCAGATCTAGTAAAACGAGCGCCGCTGTCTGCCCCGCATCCATCACCGTGCGAAGATGTTCAGCCATGGAGAGAAGGGCGGTCTCCGTGCTGTGACCAGCACGGAACCCGTTCTGGGTGGGGTCCAAGATGTTAGCATGGATAAGGTGGGCCGAAAGAACTTTGTTGACATGGGCCTCCAACACTTTGGTCGGCCACGGGAGCAAGGAGATAGGCCGATAGTTTTCAGGTTTATCTGGGTCCAGAGAAGGTTTCTTTAAAATGGGAGAAACCACCGCCCGCTTCCAGCTAGCGGGTACCGTGCCTGACTCCGAGATGTTAATCAAGGAGTGTACCACGGCCCGTCCCACGAACGACTGATCTCTAAAAAGAGTCGGTCTAAGCGGATCAGCGGGGGACCCTGATTTAACCTGATTGTGGTCAGTTCCGCTCAAGAGGCACAGAGTTGCTATTTATGCTGGTCACAATAATAGGCATATCGCAGGTCCAGTCCTCATTTTGACATTTGCAAGTTGCATTGTTTGCCCTGCTCTCCTTACCAGTGAATGTCTGAGCTTTGTTTTGCTTGCTTGGTTCTGCCATGTGCTTGTCAGGCCTCCTTATCAGCTGCACACAGCTGTGTGCTTTATGTTCCTGTTTTTAGCAAGAAGTGGCTCAGATTAATATGCCGCCGATGCTGAAACAAGGTTTTAAAGGGTTTGCTCTCTGGATCCTATTCCACACTTAAAATCAGTGCCTTGCTGCCTTATACATAAAGATTGGGCCCTGTGTTTTCTTTGTCATGCTCCTATTTGTCAATCGTACTCCCAGGATCCCTTGCAGGAGAGGGCAGAATCATGCAGTGCCTTTGAAGGTGTTACATGTGAACCTTTCATTGATATCGCTGGCTCCCATATTATTTGAGTACGCATTTTCTTGTCAGGCGTGTTGCTCTCATCCTTTTCAGGCCTGGCTTGGCAGCGCTGACCTCTATATGACCTATTGTTACCAATACTTTAAAAATGCATTGTGTGGCCTTTGGCCCCTCCCCCAAAGGAGTATTCTTTCTCGCACATTATGCTATTGGCTGCGTGGTTCAAGAATTAACCTCGTTGACAGCTCTTGAAATGCACCAGGGACCATTTTACACCTCAAGAGTTCAATAAATCATCACACAATAAAAAGTATCTTCAAGATGAAGTACTAGCAGAAAGTAAACATTAGGGCATTGACATTGCTTGTTTACCTGATTTTCTGAGGAAAGCATGGAAATGATGCTGTCCCACAAGTTATGTCCTATCTGACTGCAGAAAGAACTAGATATCAGAACTGAAGGACATCCCCCAACCATGCAGGAACTTTCTCAAAGTATGTTTGGCTACTGAAGTATCAGGAAGTATGATTTGACACAGTTAACCACCCAACCCTACTCAGTGCACTCAAAGATCGCTTCGACCTTAATGGCACTGTCCTTAGCTGGTTCACCTCCTACTTCCAACATAGAACCCAACAAATTAAAATTCAAAACTGCCTCTCTAGCCCAACATCTGTATCCCCAAGTGTCCCCCCCAAGGATCCATCCTCTCTCCAGCCCGTTTGAACCTCTTTATGGAACCCCTTACCCTCATTCTTAAACAAGCCAAAATCAACTATCACCTGTACGCTGACGACACCCAACTGTACTATAAAGTAAAATCCCATTCTGATATCCCGCACCTTAACACTACACTAACCAAGATTTAATCCTGGTTCCACAACAACCATCTCAAACTCAACCCTAACAAAACTGAGATTATCCTCTTCTCTCCCAAAAACAACCCTCTCCCCGTTCAAACTTGGATCTCTGACCTTAATGCCCTAAACTGCTCTCCCTCTTCGCCGAATCTGTCAAATCACTGGGCATCACCCTTAACAATAATCTCACGTGAAATTCCCATGTATAGAACTCAGCAAAAAGTGCACTTTTCACACTCCGGCACCTCAAAAAAATCAAACCTTTCATCCTAGCTGAAGACTTCAAATTAGCTATCCAATCTCTTGTCCTATCAAAAATTGACTACGGAGGGGGCGTGGCCAAGACGGCAGACATGGCGGACGCGGCTTGAGCGAGCTCCGTCCCGCCGCTAATAATCCTTGCAGCTATCCTGCGTTCTCCCGACCAGACTCTGCCCCAAAGAGTGTGGCTGTGCACCGAAGCGGTAGTGGGAGACTCGACGGCGGTTTGAGCGCCATCGTTTGCTGAATTCTGCCTCTTTCAGTGGTCCGAAGCTGAGACGGAGGTGTGGCCTGTGCGGAGCCCCGGAGCCGGGACCTCGATTTTGCGGGCGGCCCGCCCGGAAGTGTGGTGACGCCGCGGAGTCAGGGGCGCGGGGGGCGGCCCCCGCAGCGAGACCAGCTGCAGACGTGTGTGCAGAGCAGAGGCCGGTGAGGCGGTGGGACCAGTGGTCGGCGAGTGGAGCCCCGGAGCACGGACGGTGCGCGGTCAGGTGAGGGGTGCTGGCGTGGTGCGTGGCCTAGTGGGGGAGGGGTCGCTCCAGAGACAGTCCCCCGGCCCCGTTCGGCGGTTAGAGCGGACCGCGGGGCTTGGGGCCTTGGAGCACCAGGGGGCGGCTGCTCATCCGTCCCCCGTCTTCCTCACCTCCCCCCGTGGCCCCCCCCCCTCGACATTGCATGGTGAGCCTGCGCTGATCCCTGGGGGCGACACCTTTGGAGGGTCGGAACTTACTGCTCGGCGGCTATACCGGGCCGCGGGGGCTTGCCTTGGTGAGGAGTGCCTGCCCTTGGGAGTGTCTGGCCACCGTTGGGAGCTTGCCTTACACGTCTCCGCCGGAGTAGAGCGGAGCGCGACCTGGGTGGCGGCCGGCGATACCTGAGGCGGAGAACTTTGCAGCCCTCTCCCGGTGGAGCCCCGATACAAGACTGGCTTGCTTCCTGGCGTATTAAGGGCACCGCCGCTGGTGTATTCTTTGAGGTGCCGGAGGTCGCGCCGGCCTGCCTGGGGGTGCCTACTTCTGCTGTACAAGTTGACGGATAAGGCTGCCACCGGACCCCATGCTCCTTAGAGCACTGTTGAGGAATTGGAGTGCACCATGACCAGGGGAGGCAACAGTGGGGGCGCTTCGAAACAGGGCCCGATGGATAAATTTGCCGGACCGAGTGGGGGTGCTGGGGCCGCCGGAGGCCACCAGGGCCCCGGACCCGACAACGCGGCGTTGATGGCGGCGATCACGCAGTCTAGAGACATGCTGGATGCCAAGATAGGGGCGGTCGGTGCAGATGTAACCTTGCTTCGACAGGACTTACGCAACGCGGTGGCCCGCATTACTGAAGCTGAGACCAGGATTTCGGGGGTGGAAGATGACGTGGTGACCCTCAAGAAGAAGGTTGCCGCCATGGAGGGGATTCAAAGGGGCCTGGCGCTGCGGGTTGAGGACGCGGAAGGACGGGCCAGAAGAAATAACCTGCGCTTTGTGGGCTTTCCGGAGGACTGTGAGAAGGGGAACATGGAGGAGTTTTTGACTCAGTGGCTGGAGGGCTGGCTTCCACCGGACTCCATGTCGCGCTGCTTCGTCATAGAGCGAGCGCATCGTGCTTTACTCCCGAAGCCGCCTACGGGTGCCCGTCCCCGCGCGGTGATAGCCAAACTGCTCAACTATCATGACAGAGACGTGATATTGCGGCAGGCCCGAGCCAAGGATCCCCTGATGTATGATAACCACAAAATTCTCATCTTCCCCGACTATACTAGACTGGTTCAGCAGCAGCGACAATCTTTTGCTGCAGCGAAGGCACGCCTGCGGGAACTAAAAATCCCCTATGCTCTGCTATATCCGGCCTGGCTGAGAGTGGTGTTTCAATCTCGCACTCAATTCTTTAATTCTCCGGAGGACGTCTTTGAGTGGACGGATGAAACGGTGCGGGTCAAGGTCCATACTCCGCCGAGACGGGGTTCGGACTCGTCATCCACAACGGAATGTGGGAAGACGCCGCGCAGGTCACGCAGCAGGAGCAACTGGAGGGCGCGCTCCAAGAAGCGCCCGCCTCCCCAGGAGGAACCGGAGGAGGCAGTGGATGTACCAACCTCCTCTCCCCCGAAAACTTGAGTCCCTGTGTTGCATTCTGTTTGGCGACGATTAGGGCCCGAAAGGGCTCCATTGGTGTGGGAGGGGGGGCGGATGCTGATAGCGGCCATGCCACTTGATCTTGAATTGCAATACGGTTTGTTGAAGGGTGGAGTGTGGGTCGGGAGACGATCGAGACAGAGCGGGCCTTCTCCCGGACTTTGTGCCCGCGAGTTGGGTGGGGGTTGTTTGAAGCCTAGTGGGTAGTTGGGGGGGATCCATTGGGGCAGTGGGTCTCTAGCCTCTCGTTGGGGGTTGGACACTATCTGCACCGCGACAGGTACTTCAATGTTGCTGAGGTATGGGGTGGGGGGCTGGAGGGTGGGTTGTTGTCTCAGTTTGAGAAAGGGAGGGGTAGGAATTAGGTCTGTTAGGGGGAGTAAGGGCTGGGGGGGTTTTGGGGGGGTGTATTGGTTTCTGCACGGTGTCTACAGAAAGCGGGAAGTGTGTATATGTGTGTATGTGGCCTCTGCGGCCGGACGGTTTGCAAGTATGGCCTATTGATGGCGGTTGATGGTCAGGAGGGGGAACCCCCTCGAGCTTCACTACGAGTGTTGAGCTGGAATGTGCGAGGGGTGCTTGAAAAAATTAAGAGGGGGGCAGTGCTACGGATGGGGAAGAGAGAAAAGGCGGATGTCTTGCTCCTTCAAGAAACAAACCTTATGGGCACCAAGACCCTTAGTCTGCGCAGATATGGATTCGATCAGGTGTTTCACGCAGGGTTTGCGAGAGGGTCCAGAGGGGTAGCGATTCTGATTCACCGCAGAGTACGGTATGTGCATGAGACACAGTGGTTGGATGTACATGGTCGATATGCGTTGGTCAAGGGGAAGGTGGGTGGTGAGCCCATGGTATTTGGCAGTGTTTATGCCCCACCACCACTGCAGGAGGCTCTGATAGAACGCCTGTTTGATGTCTGGGCCGAGATTCCGCATGTGTTGACTATTGTGGGTGGGGATTGGAACGATGTGATGAATGGACGACTTGACCGATATAGGCCTGGGATGGGTCCCCTACCCGAGGTTGCCACAAAACTGACCAGGATGGCGCAGGGGATGGGTTGGATAGATGCCTGGCGATACCAGCATGCTTGCAGTCGTGAGTACACATTCGTCTCTGCAGTCCATAAATCCTTCTCCCGCCTGGATTACCTCTTTGTCCCCCAACCTTGGATAGGGAGGGTGGGTTCTACTTCGATACTCCCGAGAGGCCTGTCGGACCATTCTCCGATCTCATTGACGCTACTCCTAGATGCGACGCGACAGCCATTTCGTTGGCGCCTCTCTACGTGGCACCTACAGCGTGTTGACTACCAGTCTCACATGAGAGAGGCGATAGCGCATTACTGGCGGAGAACGATGGACCCGAACCAGATGCCATGACTCAGTGGGAGGCCCTGAAGCCGGTGCTCCGCGGGGTGGACATTGCGTGGTGCGCAGCGAACCGTCGGGCCCACCAGTTGGCCGTCGAGGAGGCGGCGAGTCAGGTCCGCAGCTGGGAGGCGGAAAGCACGTTGGGTGACGATGGCGACGCGGTGAGGCAGCTGTTATATCATCAACAGGTGTACTCCTCCTTATTAGTGGATGAGGCCCGCCAAGTATGGCTAGCTACTCAGAGTAGGATATATCAATGGGGGGATAAATCTAGCACGATGCTTTACCGGCTGTGCCAGGGCACATTTCAGGCCCAGCCCCTGCCGGGGCTCCGGGACGAGCTGGGTGCTCCTATAGTGGCCCCGAAGGTCCTGGCCGAGACTTTTGCGCAATACTATGCGACGTTGTATGCCCCTCGGAAGTCTCTCCCGGCGGAAGAGGTAGACAAATTCTTGGCGGACCTTCCGCCCCGGGCGCTCTCGGATGAGGCTCGTGCCCGTCTGGATCTCCCGTTGTCAGCTGAGGAGCTGGGGGAGGCCCTGGGTGAGCTGAACTCAGGCAAGGCCCCTGGCCCTAACGGCTTCCCATGTGAATTCATGAAAACGTTCCATCTCCAACTGGGAATGCGTTATAGGAAGGCTCTGGAGGCGGCCAGGGATCGTGGGTGTCTGCCGGCGCACTGGCGACACGCGGAAGTGGTGGTCTTCTGCAAGCCGGGAAGGCCGCCGGATCGCCCTGAGTCGTACCGACCGATTTCCTTGCTTAATTTCGAGGCGAAGGTGTTGGCCAAGGCACTGGCGAAGCGCCTACTCCCGTACATTGCGGACCTGGTCCACCCCGACCAGGCCGGTTTCATGCCCCATAGAGCGACGCGACATAATATCCGACGAGCACAGTTAATAGTGGAGGCTGCGCGAGCGGCGGGGATCCCGGCGGCCCTTCTCCTGGCGGATATTGATAGGGCATTTGACTCCCTGAGCTGGCAGTTTCTCCGGGCGCTTCTTTTCCGCCTCAATTTGGGCCCGCGATTTTTGTCCTACATTCATTTACTATATACTGACTTGACGGCGGCGGTGAGAGTAGCGGGAGCAGTATCTAGGTCGTTCCGGATAGGCAGAGGTACCCGTCAGGGGTGCCCCCTCTCGCCTTACCTGTTCGCTTTGGCGATGGAACCTCTGGCGGCGTGGGTGAGAGTGGATGCGCAGCTGCATGGGGTGGAGTGGATGGGGGGCCCGTCAGATAAAATCGCGCTCTATGCGGACGATGTCCTCTTTTTCCTTACAAATCTAAATAGATCTGGTCCTAGAGTCCTGGAGATCATGCGCATCTTTGGCGAGGTGTCCGGACTCACGCTGAATGTGCAAAAGTCGAAATTGTGGGCCCTAGGAGGCGGTGACGCCCTAGGTCCGTGGGCTTCGGCCCTCCAGGTGGTGACGGAAGGCCTGCAGTACCTCGGTGTCTTTCTGACCGCTGAGCCGGGCGTGTCGTGGACCCGCAATGTGCTCCCCGTGTGGGATAAAGTAAGGTCAGATATGCAAATATGGTCCAGGATGCCTCTTAATGTGTATGGGCGATCAGCCATCTTCAAAAGGGTGGCGCTGCCCCGTATTCTCTACCAACTGCAGAATCACCCATATCCTATTTCACCGCAGTGGTTCCGGCAAGTGAACTTGGCTCTGGGTCGGTTCTTATGGACAGGGGGGGCAATGAGGGTGGCGCTCCGCACCTGCTTCCTCTCGACTTATTGTGGAGGACTGGCGACCTCGGATGTCCAGTCCTATTACCAAGCTTCGCACCTGCTGGTCCTCAATGACTGGTGGTATGGTGATCGGGGCGACCCGACCTATGCTCTTGAAAGGTTCCTGATGGACCCACACACACTTCACACGGTCTTATACTCGGCGGCCCTCCGGAGGAGACTCCCGGTGGTCACTCAGACGGTGTTTAGGGTGTGGCACGAGGCGCTGAAACGCATGGGGTGGTGGAATAGACTGACGGGGGAGACCCCTTTATGGCACAACGGGAGGTTGCCAGCTCTGGCGTCCCTGCGTGGCTTTGAGGGCTGGGACGCCATCGGCATATCGACACTTGGCAACGTTATGAAGGGCGCGGTTCTCAAATCATTCCAGGCTCTGCGGGATGAGTACGAAATGCCCCAGTCTCAGTTCTTTCGATACCTGCAGCTCAGGCACGCCCTGACCCCCGCTATAGCGGACTTGACCTCCCTACCGGAGTTCAGTCCCCTGGAAGCAAAACTATTTATGGGGGAATTGGAATCCAAGAAAATCTCTAGCATATACCTAACATTGGTCACCCACTGTTCCCAGTCCCTTGATAAACTGCGGCGGGTTTGGGAGGAAGAGTTGGGCAGCTTGGAGGAGGAGGACTGGAGAGAAGCCCTTGAAGCCCCTAGAGGGGCAGCGATCGCAATGCGTCTGCGCTTTATTCAATTTAAATATCTTCATAGGGCGTATTATACAAGGGAACGACTGTGGAGGGCGGGGCTGATTGCCTCCCCGGCGTGCCTAAGATGTGGAAGTGAGAGGGGTTCCTTTATTCATACAGTATGGGAGTGTGTGCGACTGCAGAGATTCTGGTCCGGAGTGTGGGATTGTCTGGAGGAGGTGTTAGGCTGGGAACTTCCCCGCACACCGAAGCTGGGCCTCCTGCATGTGTTGGAACGGGTGGGAGGGAATGTGTACAAACGCCACTTGCTCCTCTTGGGCCTCGTAGTGGCCAAACGAGACATTGCCCGGGTCTGGAAGGCGCCTCGAGCCCCTTTGCTAGAAGTATGGAAACGAGGCTTGGACTATAATATGGGGCTGGAGCGCCCAATATTTGAGGCCAGGGGGTGTCCTACGAAGCATTTTAGAATATGGAAAAAGTGGGCGGACTACCGGGGTCTACTGCTGGATCCCCCCCGGTGCCTCGAGACACTGACATTGCGTGAGCTCTACCTGTCTCTGGATGAAGGGGCTCACATGCAGCTCTTTTACTGGTTACACTTCTCTTGATGGACACTGTTTACACCGTGCGGGGTTGTGGGAGGGTACCGGGAGGGGCAGCGGAGGGTGAGTTGGGGGGGAATGTGGACGGAATTTATCTGAATGTGATTATCTGATGAACGCGCTGCATCTCTGATTCCTTTTCGGGAGCGGTGCATTATTCTGTGTATTCTGTCTGTTTCTGAAAACCAATAAAATTTTGTTCTGAAAAAAAAAATAATAATTGACTACGGAAATGCCCTTCTCAAAAAAAAAAAAAACGCCTCCTTATCCCGCTCCTTCTCTGGAAAGGCTCCAAACATCTGGAACGCCCTCCCCAAAGACCTTCGATGTAACCCCTCCTATTGCAGCTTCAAACAGACCTTAAAACACACTTTGTCACTAAATATTGGGGAAATTAATTCCTTGCCCTCCTTTCTGACCACTCTCCTTCCTCCTTCCTTAAGCAACTCCACCTACCTCCCGCAATCACACACCCTCCTCCTGACACCCTCCACACCTCCTCTCCCCTCCCTTACCAGCCCATTTTTTTTCTCAATCCCTCCACTCTTCGTCTTACTATATTCCCTCACACCCCTACCTTGTCTACCAAGCCCCCCCTGGTATACTAAAAAAGTGCTGTCAATAAAGACCTTTTTTTTTTTTTAATGAAACAGTTTTATTGGCTTTTCAGTGTAACAGTACACGTAAAAAAAGCTTTTTTACACATAGACATCACATTTTGGCATTATCAATGTTTACAACTTGTACTACATTCGGTAATTAGTGAACGTTGGCCATCATAACATCGTAATATGTTCACAGTATAGACGGCGCCTTTTGATATGTCCCCCCCTAGGTAGAGTTCATGTGGTGCGGGTGTGGAGGCCTTGCAAGACCCGTCTCTACGGCAAACGATGTATGTTGGTGATCAGTCTGGTGACCTCGCCTACTCTGGCAGGGCACCTGTGTCTGGTACCCATGTGTTACGTCCCTGCTCTCCCCTTATGGACTTAACGTCGGTTCAGATATCTCCTGTGGTGCTTCGCAAATGTCTCCTCTGTATTCATTCCATTTGCCCCATATAGTGGACCATTTTTGGGGCATCCCCTGTGTATAAATACTGCCAATAAAGACCTTCTTGTTCTTTTAATTGTTTTTTATTTATTCTCTACCCGCGCATCTCACTACGTACTCTAAATTTTTCTTTACTCTCTCAGACCACCATGTATAATTTGTTTTTGCTCATAACTATTGTTTCTACCTTGTTTGTAACCATTGGAAATGTAAAGCGCTCTGATACCCTCGGGTGGAGCTAGCGCTATATAAAACCTTCAAAATAAAATTGCAATGAGCTCATGCATGTGAAAGTTTGGTTAGGCCGGGGTGGAATTGGAATAGTTTACAGCGTGGTGCATCAATGATCAAATTGGTCTCTGGGCTCCCTTGTAGAAATTCACGTACTCATGGGTTCTACAAGATACATTTGACTTCTGGTAGATTTTACAGACATCTATAAAACTGCTACTGACAAAATTACTTTGCAAGTAAGTGGCATCTTGGAACTAACTGGTCTTTGGTGTCTTAAGGTGTTTTTTGCTTTTGCCAGTATTTTAATTTACCATGCAGAAATTCCCTTGTTTAAGAAAGTTTTTTTTTCTGGGGAGATCACAAATTTTGCCAGTACACATTTTAATGTTACTGTCTTTGTTAGTCCTGACCAACTGTTATTGACTTCTTTTTATTTTTTCCTATATCATTTTGCTGTTATTCTTCCATCAAAGCAATTAGATTTTTTATTGTTGTCCTCCAAGACTATTATCTGTTAGACTCTTTTCAAGGTACCACTGCAATTTTTATGGATGTATACAAGAGTCATAGATTTGGCTCAAATAAAGAATACATTTACTTTGTTTTGATTTTACCTACACACGCCTTGAAGTGATCATTATGGTGTAATCTGCAACACACAGTATCCTTCTCGTAATTTATCCTAGAGTTTTTGATGCTTCTCTGAGCATAGTGTGTACACCCCAATATCGGCATGGCTAATCCTCAGCACACCCATTAAGTTGACTAACCGCATCATGTTTTATCACCAATCACGTACACCTCCTGTTAGTACATGTTAGTAGATGAGAATGTACACATTTTAATCTTTTTTAGGGAAGCCCTAGATTGTAATCTGCTGTGATTCTATAGAGGTACAAAAGGGGGGTGGTGATGGACGGAGCATCTGAACCAATCAAACACTCACACCCAGTCAAAAGATCTGGGTTTAATCCATCACCGTTCTTTAGCCCACTCTGCCACCCCAGTTCAGACATGGCTATATGCAAATCAGTCTGACCCTGTGCCTCATGGGAACAGTCCAGCCCGAACTGCCAAGCCATGTCTTCCCTGGACCGGAAACAAGCTTCTGAGGACTGGTTTCTGGCATTCCAGCCCTCTTCAGCCCGGCTTGCTTGAATCCAGTGGCAAAGTGAGCAAGGGACTCACGTCTGAGCATACCCTGCCACACTTATGGCGGCCAAAACCGCTTTGGCCGCCATAAGTGTGGCAGGGTATGCTCAGACGTGAGTCCCTTGCTCACTTTGGGAAACTCATGTTTTCAAAGCCATGTTGTCTTGCAGAACTAATATTCATGATGCTTTAAAAATGTCACCTTTTGAGATTATGAGAGGCCGCATTGCTAGAACAAAATGTAATCCTGATTGCTTGCATAAAAATCCATGTTTAGATATCTGTATAAACAAAGTTAAAAACAACATTCTTGAGAAACATCTATAATATGAGCGTAATTTTGATAACACATTTGGTGCTGGTTCAGTAGATATTGAAGCTGGTATGTGGGTTAAAGTTAAACAAGCATTTGCAATGCAATAGGTCTCGCATTAGGAAAGTGTGATGTTTTGGTATTGTAAATGATATGTATTTTTATTTATGTTTTTTATAGTCAAAATATAGGAATTAATAGTTTTGTATTTTACAATGACAATATTTTTAATTTTTTTAATGTGACACCTTTAGCAATTGTAATACAATGTGTTGTTTGTATGTGACTTTTATGTATTGATATTACAAATAACAATGGCTTTTAATTAAGTGTATGAATTAAATTTTAAATAAAAGTTATTGTAATGTATAATGGTAATTGCTAAAACCTTTGTAAATAACTTGGTGGATTTGTATTTGGAGGGTGGAGTTTGATTGTGGTTTTGTTTTTTGAGTTTGTTGTTGGATTTGGAGGGTGGAGTGTGTAGTTGGTGTTGGAGGGTGGATTTGGAGGGTGGAGTTGGAGGGTGGAGTGCTGAGTGTTGCTGTGGTGGTGCTGAGTAGTTTTGTGGTGGTTCTGAGTTGTGCTGTGGTGGTGCTGACTGATGCTGTGGTGGTGCTTAGTGGTGCTGTGGTGGTGCTGAGTGATACTGTGGTAGTGCTGAGTGATACTGTGGTAGTGCTGAGTGATACTGTGGTAGTGCTGAGTGATACTGTGGTAGTGCTGAGTGATACTGTGGTGGTTCTGAGTGATACTGTGGTGGTGGTGAGTGGTGTTGTGATGGCTTTTAATTTTTAAAAATAATTAATACATAAATAAAAGTGATTCTATTTTATAATGGCAATAGCTTAAACTTTTGTAAATAACTTTTGTGAAGATTATGTTCAGTGTATTTTATTGTGATGAAAATCCAAGAACAGAAGTGAAATATTAACATTTTTGTGACATTTGTAATAAAGTTTAAAACATTGAGAGAACATATTTGAACCAGTCGTTGTTGAATGGTTGCATAGATTGATGCTGTGATGGCGCTGAGTGATGCAGGGGTTGCGCTGAGTGATGCAGGGGTTGCGCTGAGTGATGCAGGGGTTGCGCTGAGTGATGCAGGGGTTGCGCTGAGTGATGCAGGGGTTGCGCTGAGTGTAAAGACAGATTCGAGATAGGGGAGGAATTAAGTCGTGGGTGAATCTATGTTTTTCCCAAACAACTTCGGCCTCATCTTAGATTGCGCTGATGCACGAGGCGGCCATTAGATCTCCCGGACCAAGTACCAATCTTTTGTCACCTTTCTTGCCCCTTATCAAGCCCTTCAGGAAACAAAACCTCTGAAAGCATTCAATCAATAACGAGATTAGTCGATATTATCTGTGAGAGAAACGGGACTTGCAGGCAGGCTCTGTTTGGAGAAGGCTTTTTCTCTGAATGCTGCGGCATGTGCATATTATCAGTAAGTGGCCGCGGTGCCATGAGAGTGATTAAGCGAGTGTAGATAACGTCACAGTAAATCGGGGCCCTGCAGAGACACACGGACCCTGAAGGGCAGAAACGCAGCTCGTCAATGCGTGTGGCCCTGCCCAGCCCTTAAGGCTTTCAAAACAAACACAGGAGTGGGCCTGTTCTCCCCCGTTTGCTGTCGGTTCGAATTAATCTGAACACTGATGCAGTACCTTATGCTGCCAGCAGGGGCGTAGCTATTGTTAGTGCAGCAGCGGCGTGACCTTTGAGGGTTGAGGGCCTATTCATGGCACATTACCCAAGAGAACGCTAGAGGGCTAGGCCCATTGCTTATATTGAGACCATGGCACCCTTCTACGTCACTGTCTGCCCGTACAGAGCGGTTTCGGGGGAGACGGAACTGTGCTGCATATAAAGTAACATGGTGGACCCATTGAATTACTTACTGTCCAGTGTCCACTGGGTGCAAAACTTTTCTCTCTGTGGGAAAACCTCTTGTCTGTTGCTTTCAGACCGAACTTATTTTTCAAGGGGAAAATCAGCAGTGCCAGCTTAAATCTTTAAACGTGCCCCAATGAAAGATGCCCAGGGCAAAGACCTTGATGGGCTGCTTTTTTACATTACAATTCCAAAGGAAATCACAAAAGAGGATGGCCTTGCAGTAGTTAATGAGATTCGCCACCTAAAACACACTAATCTGGCCTAAAACGAAAAGAATGCTGATGAGGATATCAGCCCTCACACCGGGAGAAGAAAGGTGTGCCGCTAAGATCAATTGTGGGCACCGGGCGGGATGTCGCCTTTAATGGCTTTTGCAAAAGACTATCTTTTAAAATGCATGTCTGAGACAAAAAACCTCTCAGACGGCACAGGGGCTAAGAACAGAATTAAAGAAACTGCGCCAACCTCCTCAACTGCACCAATCACCCGATATTAGCAGAAGTTTAACATCACTTTAAAAAGAAAGCAATTGACCTACCGAGAAAGTACATGAGTAAATGTGTAGCAATACACTGATTTATACTGTCTCCCCTCCGGCAAATACCTCTCTCTTAAGCGCGTGCACTGGAACATTTTGTTTTATTACCTAGTGAGATAAGTGGGGAAAAAAAGCCTTCGGTACCTGGGGAATTAAAATGTTCAGGCTTGTCATGTCAGTGTCTGTTTTCAATTTCATGCAGGGCGAATAATTATAACCGTGTTTAAATTGAGCGCAGAAGAAAGATGGGCTCAAGTGCAAATTAATTTCAGATTATCACAACAAAGACAATCAAACCTCAACAAGCCTACCAGGGAGAGGCTTCGTGACGGTCCCTCTGGTACCTTCCCGCCCCCAACTTACAACAAAGGAATTTCAGCTCAAATTAAGCTAATGATCCAAACGCCGCACTTCTGTCTACCTTTTCCCTATGCCTCGTGAAAGCGCTATTATTTACAAAAGGAAAAAGACACCAAGCGTATTGCTTTAAAAAAGAAAAAGAAAAGGGGAAGACAAGGTGCCAGGGAGAGGTTAGCGTTTAGTATCCGTGAGGTGACAAAATAAACAGTCAGCAGGCCTGACAGGGCTTGCACATCGTCAAAGTGCCTTTATTTTGTGGAAACTATCTTGAGTGAATTGACAGTGCTCAAAGAAGCTGGAATGCGTCCGCGCCCCCGCTCACAGAAGGCCAAATGCAAAACCAAACTGCATGGCTCGCCTCCTCCACCTGCCATCAGCACAGCTTTTATAGACATGCAACGTCTTACTCCATCCTATGGGAACGTTCTGCGGAATGAAGGGAATCAAGCGCTGAAAAAATTCATGTCAGGCCTCATTACCTCCTCATTACCTTTGCAAAAGTGGAGGGAGAGAAATTTGTATCTCGGGAAAAGCTTGGGAATCTCATCGAGAGGCTCTGTCTGGTTATTGCACAGCCAAGCATGCAGCTTGCGGGATCTGCGGGATTGAAGCTTTCCTTCCATTTCACTACAGTAATGATCTACTCATCAAGGTTTTTAGGGTAAATTACCATCGCTTATCATTATGCCAGTAGCTAAGAAGCACAAAAAAAAAAGACAGTTACAAGATTTTCCCTTTTCGGTTATCTTGACAGTGTGGCAGACCTGTGTTGCCATTTTGATGTTTTATCAATGCGTGTAATAAAATTCCAATTTGAAAAGAGGTAAACAAATTTGAAAAAAACAACTACATTTTTCAGATGGGCATAGGAGACAGATGTGGAGCCAGGATAAAGAAAGGAAATGAGAAGCAGAAACAGACAGGGAGAAAATAGAAGAAAGATACAGAGGTCAAGATAAAAAGAAAGAAAAAACAAAGAGGTGGGGGTTCAGAGTGCAGCAAAGAAGGATGAGAAAACATGAGAAGGAGAGCGAAGGAGAGAAGTCTTCGCCGAAAGAAGCTTTTAGGGGCGGCACTGCGGATCCCTTTGAAGCACGGCCTTGCGGCCGTGAACAGGGATGTAATTAGGGGGACCAGGGGGGAGGAGAAGTGGAGAAGTGAGGCCGAGCAACAGATGGCTTTGAAGTGGACGCGCTCAAGGCAGGCGGATGAAAAGCGCGTGCAGCAGGGGGCGGAGCGGATCCCTTTGAAGTGAAGCTGCTGGCGGCAATGATGCGAGGCAGGCGGATGGAAGCGCGTGCACGGGGCCACATGCACTCATGGAAATCCGCCGATGGTTTAGCTTTCTAAATTGCCTACAATACTCTCGTCCAATTATCCCTTGCGGGACTAATAGGACAAGACCTAAAAACCATGGAAGGTTCGTAAAGGCGAATCTCAATTTTCGGAACCCATGCTGATCAAAAAAGTGTTATGTAATGCTGTCCTTTTGAATGATGGCAAAGATTAGAAGAATTGCTGTATACAGAGGTAAGAATGACTCAAAGAATGATTTAATTGTTCCTCCTTCTTATCCTTCTTGTAATGCATCTGGAGTTGAGCATCTACCTCTTCAAAAGAAGGATGGTGGTGTTATCGTGTCAGAATGTATCACCTCTCCAGAATCTGAATTAAACCAAAGTAGTTCTTCTTCTGGTAATGATAAAGATATTGATTCTTCCATTGTAACATCTTGCAATAGTATTCCGTCAGAATCTGAAATTGTAAATAGGAATGTGGTAACTCTTGATGGAATTGATTTGAACAACAATACAGAAGTGTGTAAGAAGCATTTCTGATAGATACATCTGCCTTGTGGATTCCTCACCTTGTGAATATCCCCCTTGCGTCAGCAACGTTCGGAAAATTCTTTGTAGCACGCCGGTGTGGACGACGTCATAGGAGCACGGCATCGCGCCCGACTCCGTCTGACGTCACCGACTCCTTATTAGACCCACGTCGGCGTGATGAAGTCAGTTCCCTTTTTTCTGCGTCGTCGACGCTAACTGTTTCTGGGATCTTCTGTGATTCAGATAGTAACTTGTTGCTATTTTGTGTTACTGTTTCTCAGTCGAGTGTCTCTTCTTCGCCGAGGATGTCGTCGAGGAAGACTGGGTTCAAGCAGTGCGGATCGTGTGCCCATATGATGTCTATTACCGACCCGCATGGCGATTGTTTGTGGTGTCTTGGATCGGACCATGATGTTAAGAACTGTCGATCCTGCTTCAAGATGAACCCTAAGGCTTTACGAGAGCGGGAGGCTAAGCTTCAGCTTGCGAAGGTGAAAGGAAGAGAGGCTGGAAGGTCTTCGAGGTCGACGTCTAGACGTTCGAGGTCGAGGCAGAAGTCGCAATCGAAGTCGAGGTCCAGATCGGCTTCGAGGTCGGGATCCAGATTGAGGTCGAGCTCCAGAGAGAGGTCGAGGTCCGGATTGAAGTCTGCTTTGGGTCATGCTACGGGCTCCTCGAAGAAGAAGTTTAAGAGGAGGAAGCATAGCTCAAGACATCACTCTCGTAAAGAGTCTTCAAATTCGAAGAGGAAGTCTCGGAAACATCACAAAGACTTCGTGTATCCTTCTCCTTTGCAATCTCGTGGAGATTCCCCGGTTCCGGAGCAAGAACCGGATCCGGAGTCGCGCCTTTCTTCGGAGCATGAAGGAGATGGGGAGATTCCTTGGGCTCCGACTCCGGTGGAAGACCCTGAGAATCAAGAGGGCCAAGATGAACCGATGCCGGAGCAGCCTCCTTCGGAGCAGCCGATGGGTTCGTACCCTCCCTTTCCTGGTCCTGGACAGGACCCCTCGCATTTCCTTAATGCTATGTTTGGCGTTTATGCGAGGGCAATGTACCCCACTGGTACACCGGCTGGTCCCATGGGTGCATTGTCTTATAACTTGGGCGTCCCTCAAGCTTACGCTCCGGCACCTTTTATGCCGTTTATGCCGACGCCTTTTACACCTTGGCTTGGTACGGCGCCTCCGAGGTCGTTGACTCCGCACACGCCTTCGCCTGCTCCGGAACGACCTCGTGAATTTGATCAAGGTGCCACGCCCTTTCGAGAATCTCGTCCTCCAGCTGTCCCGTCTCCTCGTTCGACGCCGGTTCCGGCTCCGTCGGAGTCTTTACCGGATCCGTCGACTTCGGTTCGTTTGGAGTGGTCGAGGCGCAGAGCTCAGCGCCTCTTGGAGGAAAAGGAGTATGAAGATCCTGAAGTGGAGGAAGGTGAACTTCTGGACCAAGGGGACTGTTTTGAGGACCTGCATAGTGCTAGTGGTCTGGAACTCTCTCCTGAGTGGGGTTTGCCATCAGTTTCTGATGCACCATCTAAGGACGTGGCACCCTACCATGTTGTAATTAGGAAGGCTGCGGATCTGCTCAATCTGTCTTTACCTACTGTTGAGTACAAGCCTAACATCCTCACGGAGGTCTTGCATTCGCCTTCTTCTGTGATAGAGCCTACACTCCCATTCACTGAGTCTTTGACTGAGCCAATAATGGAGGTCTGGAAGAGACCTTTGACTGCTCCTGCGGTTTCCAGGTCGGTGGCAAGATGTTATAGGGTGGCACCTGGTGACTCTGAGTTTCTCTCTTCACATCCTTCTCTGGAAAGTCTGGTTGTGCAGGCCGCTTGTTCTAACAGGTCTGCAGGTTCTTTTCCTCAGGTGGCAGCAGATAAAGACTCAAAAAAAATTGGACCAGTCTGCAAAAAAGATTTTCTCCTCGAGTAGCATGAATCTAGCAATGCTACTTGCCTGCTCGGGAGATAGGTTCACGCATTGATGGACTCTGTGAAACAGTTGTCATCTAAGCTTCCAGAGGACGATAGAAAGAACTTCAATGACGTAGTCTCTGATTTTCAGCAGATGTACAATCTACTTTAAAGGACTTGCCATTTGACGGGACAGGCCTCTTTGGGGAAAAAAGCGGATGTAGCCTTGGAGAGGTTCAAAGATAGCCGGGCAACGGCAAGGTCTTTGGGCCTGCAGGCTAGAGCTTCTGCCACTAGGAAGTTTAGGGGATATGGTAGATCCACTTTTCGTTCCTATAAGCAAGGCCAGCAGCCGCAGCCGCAGCAGCAGCAGCAGAACCCTTTGTGTAGATCATACTGAGGTAAACCGAGGGGTTGTGCTCGTGGACGCCAAGCCTCCTCCTCCTCCTCCTCTTCTTCCTCCTCTAACAATCAACCCCCACCCACAATCAACCCCCACCCACAGCAGCAAAGCAGCCCTAGATCCGCCATTCCGGATCATGTGGGTCCGGTAGGGGGTCGGCTTACTCATTTTCTACGGGATTGGGAATCGGTTACATCAGATCTTTGGGTTCTCAATCTCGTAGAAAATGGGTATGCACTTCCTTTTCAGGAGTTCCCTCCCAATTACCCTCCTTGCCAAGGTTATTGTTCGGAGGACCACCTGCTTCTCCTGCAGGAAGAAGTCCTGGCACTGTTCCGAAAAGGTGTGATAGAGGTGGTTCCAGAGCAGGAAAGGGGTCAGGGTGCTACTCCCGGTATTTCCTGATTCCCAAGAAAGATGGCAGGTTACGTCCAATCCTGGACCTCAGGATTTTGAACCTCTATCTCAAGCAGGAGAAGTTCAAAATGCTCACACTTGCACAGGTTCTTCAGGCGCTGATAGAAGAAGACTGGATGGTGTCGATCGACTTGCAGGATGCGTATTTTCACATCCCCATTCTGAAGTCGCACAGAAAGTATCTCCGTTTTACGTTGGGATCGCAGCACTACCAGTTTGCGGTCCTTCCGTTTGGACTTACTACTGCGCCTCGCGTTTTCACCAAGGTGATGGCAGTGGTGGCTGCGCATCTCGGAAGGTCGGGGGTTCCTGTGTTCCCCTATCTGGACGACTGGCTGATCAAAGCAGAGTCGCCGGGGAAGGTGCTCCATCATCTGCAAGAGACAACTCAGTTGTTGCACAGGTTGGGTTTTTTGATAAAGGTACCCAAGTCTCACCTGGTGCCCTCCCAGCGCAACCTGTTCATAGGTGCGGTACTGGACACTTCTGTATGTCGTGCATTCCCTCCTCCTCAAAGGATTTGCGACATACAGGAAATGATTCCTTTATTCTACAATGGAGCGGTTGTTCCAGTCCTGAAGGTCCTTCGTCTGCTCGGTCTGATGGCTTCTTGCATTCTGTTGGTCAACCATGCACGCTGGCACATGAGGGCACTCCAGTGGTGCCTCCGCAGGCAGTGGTTTCAGCACAACAGAGGTCTCAGGGAGTCTGTGAGGATCTCCAGGGAAACTGCAGCGGATCTGTCATGGTGGGGCGTGGAAGGCAATCTGTCTCAAGGAAAGCCTTTCCAGCTACCTCCATCGGTTGCCACAGTGATAACTGATTCATCCACTCTCGGGTGGGGTGCTCATCTGGGGGATTTGGAGATCAAAGGTCTTTGGTCTCCAGATGAAAGGTTGCTTCATATCAACCTTCTAGAGTTGCGGGCGATACGTCTGGCGCTCAAGGCCTTCCTCCCTTCCCTTCGCGGTCAGTCGGTTCAAGTCCTGACTGACAACACCACCGCAATGTGGTATATCAACAAACAGGGAGGAGTGGGGTCGCAGTGTCTCTGCAGCGAGGCTCTGCGTCTCTGGTCCTGGGTTCAGGACCATCAGATTTGTCTGATGGCAAATCATCTGGCCGGAGTTCTGAACATTCTTGCAGACGTTCTCAGTCGGCAGTTCTCTGCCGATCACGAGTGGAGTCTCCATCCGGAGGTTGTTCACGACATCTTTCAGATGTGGGGACTCCTCGGCTGGACCTGTTAGCCACTCGCGAGAATGCTCACTGCCCGTCATTCTGTAGTCTCGAGTATCCGATGCAAGGAGCCTTGGGGGACGCGTTTCAGTTGAGTTGGGTAAATCATCTCCTTTACGCGTTTCCTCCCATACCCTTGATTCCTCGGGTTCTGAGGAAGATTCGCCAGGACGGGGCCCAAGTCATATTGGTCGCCCCGGATTGGCCAAGAAGGGTGTGGTACACTGACCTTCTCCACCTCTCCTCTCACCCGCCACTCCGTCTCCCTCTCAAGGCAGATCTCCTCTCTCAGATGGAGGGGCAAGTTCTACACCCCCACCTCCAGACATTACACCTGCATGCCTGGAGATTGAACGGGGCAACTTGAATTCCTTTTCTCTCCCTCACGATGTGGTGGATGTCATTCTTTCTGCCAGGCATGACTCCACTAAGTCCATCTATTCTTATATGTGGTCTAAATTTGTCTCTTGGTGTGGGGAGAGGGCTGTTGACCCTTTGAAGGCTCATTTGTCTGACATTTTACAGTTTGCTCTTTCTCTGGCGCATCAAGGATTTGCTGTTGCCACAGTCAAGGGGTATCTTTCGGCCTTATCTGCATTTCTCTGTTTGCCGGATCAGCCCTCTCTTTTTAAGTCTCTTGTGGTTTTAAGATTTTTGAAGGGTCTCACTAATAAGTTCCCTCCTACTCCTTTTGTTGTTCCTCATTGGAATTTAAATCTTGTGTTAACCTATTTGATGGGTTCTCCCTTCGAACCCTTGCATAAGTGTCCCATGAGGCTTCTTTCTTTTAAAACGGTCTTCTTGGTTGCAATTTCCTCGGCAAGGAGGGTAAGTGAGCTTCAGGCTCTTAGTTCCAAGCCCCCATTCTTGACCATTCATGCTGAAAGAATGGTTCTCAGGACCACGGCTGCTTTTCTTCCTAAGGTTGGTAACTCCCTTCCATCTAGGACAATCCATTACCCTCCCTTCCTTTTATCCTCCCCCTCACCCTTCCAAGGAGGAGGAGAGACTTCATCGCTTGGACCCAAAGAGAGCAGTCAGTTTCTATCTCGATAGGACTAGAGACTATCGTGTTGATGATCAGCTCTTCGTGGGTTTTGCTGGCTGCAAAAAGGGCAGAGCGGTGCACAAGCGCTCAATTTCCAGATGGATAATACTGTGCATCAAGATTTGCTACTCTCTGGTGGGTAAGGACCCTCCTAAGGGTATTAGAGCACATTCAACTAGAGCAAAGTCTGCAACATCCGCTTTGTCTAGAGGTGTTCCTGTTGAGGACATTTGCAGAGCCGCGACTTGGGCCTCTCTCCACACTTTCGCGAAGCACTACTGCTTGGATACCGAGGTGAGGAGGGATGGCCACTTTGCGCGCTCTGTCCTCCAAGATTTCCTGGTATAGCAGAGTGGACACCCTCCTCCGGGAGTGGGGACTGCTGTGGGACTCTATTCACAAGGTGAGGAATCCACAAGGCAGATGTATCTATCAGAAGAACAAGTTACTTACCTTCGGTAACGCTTTTTCTGGTAGATACTGTATCTGCCTGTGGATTCCTCACTGACCCACCTGCCTCCCCGTTTGTCTGCTCTGCTATACCTGGGTTTATGTATTTATATTTCTGTTTTTTGATACCTTTGCTTCGCACTTTGTGTGCAGTTTTGATTTGTATGTACTGTGTACACTGTATATTTACTGTCGTTGGTCCGTCCGGGTGCCTCGAAGGCACGGAAAAAAGGGCGGAACTGACGTCATCACGCCGACGTGGGTCTAATAAGGAGTCGGTGACGTCAGACGGAGTCGCGCGCGATGCCGTGCTCCTATGACGTCGTCCACGCCGGCGTGCTACAAAGAATTTTCCGAAAGTTGCTGACGCAAGGGGGATATTCACAAGGTGAGGAATCCACAGGCAGATACAGTATCTACCAGAAAAAGCGTTACCGAAGGTAAGTAACTTGTTCATTTGTTCCAAACCTAAATGGTTAGATGATTTTGTATGTTGATCTTTTATTGTTTTTTTTTTTTGTTCTCCTTTAAGGAGGAAGATGTGTCATGTTCTTTTAATACGGTGGTATAGAAAAGGGGGTGTACCCAAACAAAGTCACTGGGACCGGGGTTCTATGTCGTACAGTTACAAGTGATCCCAGTGTAAGACCATAGAAGGACACAAAAGGAAATGTACGATTTAGAAAAAAACACTTTCAAACATATAGGATTACAATGTTGATCATTCACATAGAATCCACACAACACAATGTGTGTTTAAACGTTACACTTTTAATTAGTAGGTTCAATATTCTTCACGTATTGACCAATAAACAGTGCCCCAGGGGAGGGGGGAAGGGAAGTGCAAGGATAGGTGAGGATTGGGAAACATCAATGGTAATATAACACTGGTCAGTGGGACCCAACTTATAATGAAACAATACGAAACGTGTTGGCTCTCATGTTCAGCCACACTAAACACATAAATGATAGTCAGCATTAATAAACAACCTCACAACAAATAAACCACTTTGATCGTTTTCACAATGTGGACAGATGTGGGTGAAATAAAGTTTGTCAACGTTTCGACCCCATATATTCTAGGGAAGTTGAAACCCTTAGGCTGGGGTCTTCATCAGGACAAAAACGGAGGGGACATGCATCCGTGGATCAGTGGACTTCACAGTTCAATAGCTTCATGGTATTGTTGGGCCGTAGCTCCAAGCGAGCGAATATAAAAGGGAATAGATGAAGAGTACGTGAATTAACAGAAAAAGCCGCCGAAGGCTGGTCGTGGTTGATTATTAAATTGAATCAATGACGAGACCGACAATCTTGCGGCCCGGCATCCTGAAGTTCCGAGGAACGCGAGCCCTGACTTGGTTAGGAGGCCTTCGCGTTTCACATTACATCTGATTCAATTTAATAATCAACCACGACCAGCCTTCGGTGTGTAACAAAAAATACCTTATTAAGAAACGCGCAGCGCATATATTAGGCCTGGGGGAGGCATTCGACCGCTCGAATGAAGTGCATGGAGGGCCTGTCCCTGGGTGATGATTATTCGGGAGGAAATGAACTGACCTTTAAGGTTGGTGGTTGGAAGGGAAATGAAAAGAGGGGGGTTCCTCAAGTGTAAGACGAGAAACGCTGTGGTAGGGTTGATTGCATACAAATCGGGCCAGAACGGGGGTTGTGGTTAACACGAGGGACATTACTGTAACCCACTACTCTGTGCAACTACGTGCCCCACAGAGATTGATCCCAGGAAAAGGACCCATATTAAAAACAGACCGCGATGGCCTGAGAGTTTAGAGTGAGATGCTGGGATTAACGCTCAACCAAATATCAATCATCCCCCTAGTGTGTAGTTACTGCTGTCTCTGTGTGAATTTTAAGGCGACAGGGGGTTGTTACCAACAGGCCAAATAGGAAAAGAGTTTTATTTAGGAAGGACTGAGTTCCACGGGATATTTTCATTTAATCCATGTTTGTGGGTGGATAGCCTATAAATCCACCGCTGTTCCTTCTCAAACAGGCGTTGTTGGATTCTTGTTCCTGTTTTTATCAGTTCGATAAGTGTCCATCTCATGTCATTGGTTTTGTGATTATTTTGGAGAAAATACTCAGTGAGTTTTGATGTAGTTCTTTTGCACCTGATTGTGATGCGGTGTTCACATATTCTCTGTTTGACTTTCCTGCAGGTCATACCCACATATTGTAGGTTACAAGGGCACACTATTAAGTATACCACATTAGTGGACTTCATTTGTGGTCTTCACCCCTGAGGCGGATGCCGGGGGCTCAATTTGTATTTTTAAAGTGTGCATTTTCTTATTGTTTTGTGGCATTTCGTTTAAAACTTCTGTCCGTTTTTAAACTTTGCGAGCCTCACTGGAAGGAATTGCCGCCTCCCCACGCTGTTCCTAGCGCAGCAGACTACGTGCGGACGCCGGGGATTACAGCCGCCATATTGGGAGAAGGAAGGGTGGCGTTCCAGTAGCTGGACGCCTCCCCCCCCCCCTCCCAGACTATTTAAACATCGCTTTGCGCGAAGCGCGCTGACTTCATTTGTGGTCTTCACCCCTGAGGCGGAAGCCGGGGGCTCAATTTGTATTTTGAAAGTGTGCATTTTCTTATTGTTTTGTGGCATTTCGTTTAAAACTTCTGTCCCTTTTTAGGTTTTGCCTGGCGAAAAGATGCGCTCTGCGCATCTTTTTCGCGCAGGCGAAATCCTGATGAGTTCTGTAGTGTGGCTTTGGGTCGGCCCTCGTCATTCATTGGCTGGCTCCATAAATGGAGCCTAGCCATTGGACGAGGGGCCTGTCCGTCAATGCCGGACCAGATTCGGGGGCGTTCCCGCGTTTCTTTGGCTTTTGCCGACGTCACGCGACGCCGGGAACGCCCCCGATTCTGTTCCGGCATTGCCGGCACCTCCCTTGCTCCCCCTCCCGCTTGTTTCCTGGTGCCCGCCTTCGTGCTCCGGCCGGCCGTCGTCAGCGTCTCTCCTCCCCCTTTCCCGCCCCCTCCCGCTTGTTTTGGTGCCCGTCTTCTGCTCCGGCCGGCCGTCGTCAGCTCTCTCCTCCCCCTTTCCCGCCCCCTCCCGCTTCTCTCTGATGCCCGCCTTCCGGTGAGACACTGTGATGAATGCCACTGAAAGCCCTGGATGGACTGGGTCCGGGTCAGTCTGCTCGGTAGTGGGCTGACTAAAGCGTGAACGCTTGAAAACAGCTTGAAACATTGAAAGAACATATTTGAACCAGCCTTTGACAATAAATTATGACGTAATGCAGCTAACACAAATGTAACGTGTGAAACTGCAGACTGTTATGTTCAGCCAGAGTGGAGCTTCAGAGTGGAGCTTCAGAGTGCAGAGTGGAGCTTCAGAGTGGAGCTTCAGAGTGCAGAGTGGAGCTTCAGAGTGCAGAGTGGAGCTTCAGAGTGCAGAGTGGAGCTTCAGAGTGCAGAGTGGAGCTTCAGAGTGCAGAGTGGAGCTTCAGAGTGGAGCTTCAGAGTGCAGAGTGGAGCTTCAGAGTGGAGCTTCAGAGTGGAGCTTCAGAGTGGAGCTTCAGAGTGGAGCTTCAGAGTGGAGCTTCAGAGTGCAGAGTGGAGCTTCAGAGTGGAGCTTCAGAGTGCAGAGTGGAGCTTCAGAGTGGAGCTTCAGAGTGCAGAGTGGAGCTTCAGAGTGGAGCTTCAGAGTGCAGAGTGGAGCTTCAGAGTGGAGCTTCAGAGTGCAGAGTGGAGCTTCAGAGTGCAGAGTGGAGCTTCAGAGTGGAGCTTCAGAGTGCAGAGTGGAGCTTCAGAGTGGAGCTTCAGAGTGCAGAGTGGAGCTTCAGAGTGCAGAGTGGAGCTTCAGAGTGCAGAGTGGAGCTTCAGAGTGCAGAGTGGAGCTTCAGAGTGCAGCTTCAGAGTGCAGAGTGGAGCTTCAGAGTGGAGCTTCAGAGTGCAGAGTGGAGCTTCAGAGTGGAGCTTCAGAGTGCAGAGTGGAGCTTCAGAGTGGAGCTTCAGAGTGCAGAGTGGAGCTTCAGAGTGGAGCTTCAGAGTGCAGAGTGGAGCTTCAGAGTGCAGAGTGGAGCTTCAGAGTGCAGAGTGGAGCTTCAGAGTGGAGCTTCAGAGTGGAGCTTCAGAGTGGAGCTTCAGAGTGGAGCTTCAGAGTGGAGCTTCAGAGTGGAGCTTCAGAGTGCAGAGTGGAGCTGCAGATTCAGAGTGGAGCTGCAGATTCAGAGTGGAGCTGCAGATTCAGAGTGGAGCTGCAGATTCAGAGTGGAGCTGCAGATTCAGAGTGGAGCTGCAGATTCAGAGTGGAGCTGCAGATTCAGAGTGGAGCTGCAGATTCAGAGTGGAGCTGCAGATTCAGAGTGGAGCTGCAGATTCAGAGTGGAGCTGCAGATTCAGAGTGGAGCTGCAGATTCAGAGTGGAGCTGCAGAGTGGAGCTGCAGAGTGGAGCTGCAGAGTGGAGCTGCAGAGTGGAGCTGCAGAGTGGAGCTGCAGAGTGGCGCTTCAGAGTGGCGCTTCAGAGTGGCGCTTCAGAGTGGCGCTTCAGAGTGGCGCTTCAGAGTGGCGCTTCAGAGTGGCGCTTCAGAGTGGCGCTTCAGAGTGCAGAGTGGAGCTTCAGAGTGGAGCTTCAGAGTGCAGAGTGGAGCTTCAGAGTGGAGCTTCAGAGTGCAGAGTGGAGCTTCAGAGTGGAGCTTCAGAGTGCAGAGTGGAGCTTCAGAGTGGAGCTTCAGAGTGCAGAGTGGAACTTCAGAGTGGAGCTTCAGAGTGCAGAGTGGAGCTTCAGAGTGGAGCTTCAGAGTGCAGAGTGGAGCTTCAGAGTGCAGAGTGGAGCTTCAGAGTGGAGCTTCAGAGTGCAGAGTGGAGCTTCAGAGTGGAGCTTCAGAGTGCAGAGTGGAGCTTCAGAGTGGAGCTTCAGAGTGCAGAGTGGAGCTTCAGAGTGGAGCTTCAGAGTGCAGAGTGGAGCTTCAGAGTGGAGCTTCAGAGTGCAGAGTGGAGCTTCAGAGTGGAGCTTCAGAGTGGAGCTTCAGAGTGGAGCTTCAGAGTGGAGCTTCAGAGTGGAGCTTCAGAGTGGAGCTTCAGAGTGCAGCTTCAGAGTGCAGAGTGGAGCTTCAGAGTGGAGCTTCAGAGTGGAGCTTCAGAGTGGCGCTTCAGAGTGGCGCTTCAGAGTGGCGCTTCAGAGTGGCGCTTCAGAGTGGCGCTTCAGAGTGGCGCTTCAGAGTGGCGCTTCAGAGTGGCGCTTCAGAGTGGCGCTTCAGAGTGGAGAGTGGCGCTTCAGAGTGGAGAGTGGAGCTTCAGAGTGGAGAGTGGAGCTTCAGAGTGGAGCTTCAGAGTGGAGCTGCAGAGTGGAGCTTCAGAGTGGAGCTTCAGAGTGGAGCTTCAGAGTGCAGAGTGGAGCTTCAGAGTGGAGCTTCAGAGTGCAGAGTGGAGCTTCAGAGTGGAGCTTCAAAGTGCAGAGTGGAGCTTCAGAGTGGAGCTTCAGAGTGCAGAGTGGAGCTTCAGAGTGCAGAGTGGAGCTTCAGAGTGGAGCTTCAGAGTGCAGCTTCAGAGTGCAGAGTGGAGCTTCAGAGTGGAGCTTCAGAGTGCAGCTTCAGAGTGCAGAGTGGAGCTTCAGAGTGGAGCTTCAGAGTGGAGCTTCAGAGTGCAGCTTCAGAGTGCAGAGTGGAGCTTCAGAGTGGAGCTTCAGAGTGCAGCTTCAGAGTGCAGAGTGGAGCTTCAGAGTGGAGCTTCAGAGTGCAGAGTGGAGCTTCAGAGTGGAGCTTCAGAGTGCAGAGTGGAGCTTCAGAGTGGAGCTTCAGAGTGCAGAGTGGAGCTTCAGAGTGGAGCTTCAGAGTGCAGAGTGGAGCTTCAGAGTGGAGCTTCAGAGTGCAGAGTGGAGCTTCAGAGTGCAGAGTGGAGCTTCAGAGTGCAGAGTGGAGCTTCAGAGTGCAGAGTGGAGCTTCAGAGTGCAGAGTGGAGCTTCAGAGTGCAGAGTGGAGCTTCAGAGTGCAGAGTGGAGCCTCAGAGTGGAGCCTCAGAGTGGAGCTTCAGAGTGGAGCTTCAGAGTGGAGCTTCAGAGTGGAGCTTCAGAGTGGAGCTTCAGAGTGGAGCTTCAGAGTGGAGCTTCAGAGTGGAGCTTCAGAGTGGAGCTTCAGAGTGGAGCTTCAGAGTGGAGCTTCAGAGTGGAGCTTCAGAGTGGAGCTTCAGAGTGGAGCTTCAGAGTGGAGCTTCAGAGTGCAGAGTGGAGCTTCAGAGTGCAGAGTGGAGCTTCAGAGTGCAGAGTGGAGCTGCAGATTCAGAGTGGAGCTGCAGAGTGGAGCTGCAGAGTGGAGCTGCAGAGTGGAGCTGCAGAGTGGCGCTTCAGAGTGCAGAGTGGAGCTTCAGAGTGGAGCTTCAGAGTGCAGAGTGGAGCTTCAGAGTGCAGAGTGGAGCTTCAGAGTGCAGAGTGGAGCTTCAGAGTGCAGAGTGGAGCTTCAGAGTGCAGAGTGGAGCTTCAGAGTGCAGAGTGGAGCTTCAGAGTGCAGAGTGGAGCTTCAGAGTGGAGCTTCAGAGTGCAGAGTGGAGCTTCAGAGTGGAGCTTCAGAGTGCAGAGTGGAGCTTCAGAGTGGAGCTTCAGAGTGCAGAGTGGAGCTTCAGAGTGGAGCTTCAGAGTGCAGAGTGGAGCTTCAGAGTGCAGAGTGGAGCTTCAGAGTGGAGCTTCAGAGTGGAGCTTCAGAGTGGAGCTTCAGATTCAGAGTGGAGCTTCAGATTCAGAGTGGAGCTTCAGATTCAGAGTGGAGCTGCAGATTCAGAGTGGAGCTGCAGATTCAGAGTGGAGCTGCAGATTCAGAGTGGAGCTGCAGATTCAGAGTGGAGCTGCAGATTCAGAGTGGAGCTGCAGATTCAGAGTGGAGCTGCAGATTCAGAGTGGAGCTGCAGATTCAGAGTGGAGCTGCAGATTCAGAGTGGAGCTGCAGATTCAGAGTGGAGCTGCAGATTCAGAGTGGAGCTGCAGATTCAGAGTGGAGCTGCAGAGTGGAGCTGCAGAGTGGAGCTTCAGAGTGGAGCTTCAGAGTGGAGCTTCAGAGTGGAGCTTCAGAGTGGAGCTTCAGAGTGGAGCTTCAGAGTGGAGCTTCAGAGTGGAGCTTCAGAGTGGAGCTTCAGAGTGGAGCTTCAGAGTGGAGCTGCAGAGTGGAGCTGCAGAGTGGAGCTGCAGAGTGGAGCTGCAGAGTGGAGCTTCAGAGTGCAGAGTGGAGCTTCAGAGTGGAGCTTCAGAGTGCAGAGTGGAGCTTCAGAGTGGAGCTTCAGAGTGCAGAGTGGAGCTTCAGAGTGGAGCTTCAGAGTGCAGAGTGGAGCTTCAGAGTGCAGAGTGGAGCTTCAGAGTGCAGAGTGGAGCTTCAGAGTGCAGAGTGGAGCTTCAGAGTGCAGAGTGGAGCTTCAGAGTGCAGCTTCAGAGTGCAGAGTGGAGCTTCAGAGTGGAGCTTCAGAGTGCAGAGTGGAGCTTCAGAGTGGAGCTTCAGAGTGCAGAGTGGAGCTTCAGAGTGGAGCTTCAGAGTGCAGAGTGGAGCTTCAGAGTGGAGCTTCAGAGTGCAGAGTGGAGCTTCAGAGTGGAGCTTCAGAGTGCAGAGTGGAGCTTCAGAGTGCAGAGTGGAGCTTCAGAGTGCAGAGTGGAGCTTCAGAGTGCAGAGTGGAGCTTCAGAGTGCAGAGTGGAGCTTCAGAGTGCAGAGTGGAGCTTCAGAGTGCAGAGTGGAGCTTCAGAGTGGAGCTTCAGAGTGGAGCTTCAGAGTGGAGCTTCAGAGTGGAGCTTCAGAGTGGAGCTTCAGAGTGGAGCTTCAGAGTGGAGCTTCAGAGTGGAGCTTCAGAGTGGAGCTTCAGAGTGGAGCTTCAGAGTGGAGCTTCAGAGTGCAGCTGCAGATTCAGAGTGGAGCTGCAGATTCAGAGTGCAGCTGCAGATTCAGAGTGGAGCTGCAGATTCAGAGTGGAGCTGCAGATTCAGAGTGGAGCTGCAGAGTGGAGCTGCAGAGTGGAGCTGCAGAGTGGAGCTGCAGAGTGGAGCTGCAGAGTGGAGCTGCAGAGTGGAGCTGCAGAGTGGAGCTGCAGAGTGGAGCTGCAGAGTGGAGCTGCAGAGTGGAGCTTCAGAGTGGAGCTTCAGAGTGGAGCTTCAGAGTGGAGCTTCAGAGTGGAGCTTCAGAGTGGAGCTTCAGAGTGCAGAGTGGAGCTTCAGAGTGGAGCTTCAGAGTGCAGAGTGGAGCTTCAGAGTGGAGCTTCAGAGTGCAGAGTGGAGCTTCAGAGTGGAGCTTCAGAGTGCAGAGTGGAGCTTCAGAGTGGAGCTTCAGAGTGCAGAGTGGAGCTTCAGAGTGGAGCTTCAGAGTGCAGAGTGGAGCTTCAGAGTGCAGAGTGGAGCTTCAGAGTGCAGATTCAGAGTGCAGAGTGGAGCTTCAGAGTGGAGCTTCAGAGTGGAGCTTCAGAGTGGAGCTTCAGAGTGGAGCTTCAGAGTGGAGCTTCAGAGTGGAGCTTCAGAGTGGAGCTTCAGAGTGGAGCTTCAGAGTGCAGCTTCAGAGTGCAGAGTGGAGCTTCAGAGTGGAGCTTCAGAGTGGAGCTTCAGAGTGGAGCTTCAGAGTGGAGCTTCAGAGTGGAGCTTCAGAGTGGAGCTTCAGAGTGTCAAGAGCAATGCCAATAGCTCTAACTTTAACAAAGGCAAAACCATTGCATTGTAAATGCTTGTTAAACTTTGCGAGCCTCACTGGAAGGAATCGCCGCCTCCCCACGCTGTTCCTAGCGAGCGCAGCAGACTACGTGCTGACGCCGGGGATTACAGCCACCATATTGGGAGAAGGAAGGGTGGCGTTCCAGTAGCTGGACGCCTCCCCCCCCCCCTCCCAGACTATTTAAACATCGCTTTGCGCGAAGCGCGCTGACTTCATTTGTGGTCTTCACCCCTGAGGCGGAAGCCGGGGGCTCAATTTGTATTTTTAAAGTGTGCATTTTCTTATTGTTTTGTGGCATTTCGTTTAAAACTTCTGTCCCTTTTTAAACTTTGCGAGCCTCACTGGAAGGAATCGCCGCCTCCCCACGCTGTTCCTAGCGCAGCAGACTACGTGCTGACGCCGGGGATTACAGCCGCCATATTGGGAGAAGGAAGGGTGGCGTTCCAGTAGCTGGACGCCTCCCCCCCTCCCAGACTATTTAAACATCGCATTGCGCGAAGCGCGCTGACTTCATTTGTGGTCTTCACCCCTGAGGCGGAAGCCGGGGGCTCAATTTGTATTTTTAAAGTGTGCATTTTCTTATTGTTTTGTGGCATTTCGTTTAAAACTTCTGTTCCTTTTTAGGTCTCGCCTGTCGATGCGCATGCGCATCGAGCTTGCGAGACTATGGGGGCTTAAACAGTCTTTAACCAACTTGGAAGGAATCGAGGCGATTCCTTGCAGTGCCCGTGAAATTCAAGCTCAATGCGCATGCGCATTGAGCTTAAAAGCGCGTGCACATGCCCCCAGCCGCCTGCCTTGCATGTATTTTCCCTCCGGCGCACTCCTCCCACACCCCCGCTCCGCCCCCTCCCCTGCCTGCCGTGTCGCATTTCTTCAGTTCCCTCAGCCGCACTCCAGGCCCCTGCTGCTTTCACACCCTCTCCCCGCTCCGCCCCCTCCCCTGCCCGCCGTGTCGCATTTCTCCTCCCCCCTCCCCTTCTCTGCCTTCCCTCCGTCTTGTCTCTTTTGGTCTTATTCTTGTTTTAACTTTTTTTTCATCTTGGTTTGCCTTTCTTCACTTTCTACTGCAGTAACACACTCAGTTTGTCCCTTCACGCGACAGCAGCTCTCAAATTGCAGTAAGTCTACAGCGGGTTCTTTTTGATGCTCTACTTCGTTGCAGTTTGTATTTTAAATTTGCACACTTTTGATGCGGCTGCTGCTTTCACTTTCGCGTGCACAGGGACGAGTCCTCTTCACATCCACCCCCTACAAGTGGTGCCTCCCGCTCACGTGCTGCTGGGTGGCTCTTGTTTACCCCACACTACCCAACCCCCCATCTTCGGGACACTGCACTGTCTCGCCCGCCAGATTTGCATTTTGCCTAGCACCCTCGCCTTCAGTTCTCGTTGACAGTAAATAATAAAGCGTTTCCGCTATGCCGGCTCTGCAGTGCAGGGCCATGAACCATGTATGATAACATCACCCAAAGTTGCCATTCACATACCGTCTATACTACCGACTTTCAAAGGCCCTCATGCTTGTCTGGCTCCTCCCTAAGTAAAGCAATCCAGAAGTACAACTCTGAATCAAAGACTCTCTGCCTCATCACCATTTGCCAGCATACGGAGACTTCAAAGACTTCAAGCTGTGGCCATAATCAGGCCCCCTGCTTGCCATAACCCCTCCCTTTTCCCCCCTCCCTCCTGGACAGCCTCGCTCTCCCAAGCACCTCGCTTAGGCACATACATACACCACTCCCGTGCTCCCCACCCCCCACCCCCCTCCTCCCCCGATCACTTTCACGTCCGTCCGTCTCCCTAGATATAACACAATTACACGCAAAACTGAAAATGTACAGCTCAGCTGTTGATCTCCCAACTCAATGCCGTATGTGCGACATCAAAGAGTTTAAATACCTATATTCCAAGTGCTACTGTTAATGCAGGTTAAGTGAAACTACTAGTTGTTTTGAAACTGGCATAATAAACTCATGTTTTAAAAATATTATTTTAATCTGTGCCAATTGATTGTAGTTTGCACTCGCCACAGGCAGCACAGTCACACACCCAATGCCACTCACACACGCAACGCCACTCACACACGCAACGCCACTCACACACGCAACTCATCCACGCAACGCCACTCGCACACGCAACGCCACTCGCACACGCAACGCCACTCACACATGCAACGCCACTCACACACGCAACGCCACTCACACACGCAACGCCACTCACACACGCAACGCCACTCACACACGCAACGCCACTCACACACGCAACGCCACTCACACACGCAACGCCACTCACACACGCAACGCCACTCACACACGCAACGGCACTCACACACGCAACGGCACTCACACACGCAACGGCACTCACACGCGCAACGGCACTCACACACGCAACGCCACTCATCCACGCAACGCCACTCATCCACGCAACGCCACTCATCCACGCAACGCCACTCACACACGCAACGCCACTCACACACGCAACTCATCCACGCAACCCCACTCACTCACACAACGCCACTCACACACGCAACGCCACTCACACACGCAACGCCACTCACACACGCAACGCCACTCACACACGCAACGCCACTCACACACGCAACGCCACTCACCCACGCAACGCCACTCACCCACGCAACGCCACTCACCCACGCAACGCCACTCACCCACGCAACGCCACTCACCCACGCAACGCCACTCACCCACGCAACGCCACTCACCCACGCAACGCCACTCACCCACGCAACGCCACTCACCCAACGCCACTCACCCACGCAACGCCACTCACCCACGCAACGCCACTCACCCACGCAACGCCACTCACCCACGCAACGCCACTCACCCACGCAACGCCACTCACCCACGCAACGCCACTCACCCACGCAACGCCACTCACCCACGCAACGCCACTCACCCACGCAACGCCACTCACCCACGCAACGCCACTCACCCACGCAACGCCACTCACACACGCAACGCCACTCACACACGCAACGCCACTCACACACGCAACGCCACTCACACACGCAACGCCACTCATCCACGCAACGCCACTCATCCACGCAACGCCACTCATCCATTTGCAAAACGAAAAAGGTCAAACTCTTCTATTGCGAGACCTATTGCATTTTCAATGCTTGTTAAACTTTGCGAGCCTCACTGGAAGGAATCGCCGCCTCCCCACTCTGTTCCTAGCGCAGCAGACTACGTGCTGACGCCGGGGATTACAGCCTCCATATTGGGAGAAGGAAGGGTGGTGTTCCAGTAGCTGGACGCCTCCCACCCTCCTCAGCACTGGATAAAAAGAGAACGATGGCTCGTCCGCGCGGCGGGCCGAAGGCACGCCAAAGGCAAGCCCGTCTGCACCGGTCCGCGCCGGACCCGCGCCCAGCGCCACGACCCCTGGTTCAGCGAGGCGGGATTGGATTAGCTATTCCGCTGCCGATTTACATCAGCTGAGACCCTCTAGGGGGCTGGGATGCTCCCATTACGACCTCAACAACATTAACGGAGTGAGTACCGTCTGCCCTGGTTGCAAAAACTATGTGCCATTTGTTGATCTGAAAGCCACATCATCCCAATTACACAAAAACAAGCTTAACAACATTACTATCTCACTTATAAGCGCGCGTTCTTTGGGAAGGCACAGACAGGAAATCACCGACTTGATTCAGGATAAGAAAATAGATCTGCTCTTCATTACAGAAACCTGGATGGATGATACATCTGGCCCGGATCTAGTGGTGGCTCTGCCTAATGGTTTTACTGTACATCGACAAGATAGACAGGGGAAAAGAGGTGGGGGCTTGGCAATTATCACCCGGAACAATTTTCCAGTCAGAACTCTGTCCATATCTTCTAAAACATGCGAAGCACTGCACTTTGCCATTAAGCTCACTCCATCATACAACCTTAAAGGAGTACTTATTTATAGACCTCCAGGGGCACGTGCTGAATTTCTGTCCTCTTTTTTGTCTCTCATGGAACCCCTGACAATTGAAGATACCTTTATGGTTTTGGGGGATCTAAATTTCCATTTGGAAAATTTTAACGACACCGAAACCTTATCTCTTATGGCTGATTTTGCTACTTTAGGCTTAACCCAGTTGGTAACAGCACCCACACATGAGGCTGGTCACACACTGGAAGGCATTTTTACCAACATAAATGAGATAACAGTAAAGGAAATACTGCCCCTTACCTGGTCGGATCATTTTGCTATCGTGAGTAGCATTAGTATTAGCCAGGCCAATAAACCCAACCAATACTCCCCAACGCAAGAACCATTTAGAGTTTGGAAGGATATTGATAAGGTCATGTTAAGAACTTCCCTAATTGACACCTGGCCGACCATTTCTGGAGACTCTAATGTAGCCGTACAACAATTTTCAGATTGGTTAAGCTCAACGCTAGAGATATCTGTCCCACTAAAAACTATTTCGAAAAATAGGAAGACTCCTTCAGCTCCTTGGTTCACGGAAACATTGAGAAAGCAAAAACAGATTTGCAGGAATCATGAGAGAACATGGCGTAAAGCCTATGACAGCGAAAACGATATATAAACAGGCATTAGCTGTCTATAAAAAATGATTTTTGAGGCCAAAAAGAACTTCTTTGGGAAAAAAATTGAAAGCGCAAAAAACTCCAGCAGACAATTGTTTGAGGTAGTGAAGTCATTAGCTGGAAAATCACCTGATCTGGTTCCCCCACCCTCTCAGGCTTTTTGCGACGCCTTGGCACATTTTTTCTTCTCAAAAGTAAATGACATTTACGCCGATTTTTCTATGATTAATAAACCAATTAATTTGGCACCTATTCTATCTAATAAACAAACTGAGTGTTCATTCACCCAATTTAAAGAGGCAAAGGAGGATCAAATTACAGACATTATTAGGCTAATTAAATCAGGTTCTGCCCTAGATTCTTGTCCTCCTATAATCGACTTAATAAGTGATTTCACAATGCAAATCTGTAATGCGATGTTCATATCAGGTGTTTTCCCTTATAGGCTAAAGAACACGCTATTAAAACCTCTCCTAAAGAAGCCAGGCTTAGATAAAGAGTTACTAAAAAACTACAGGCCTATTGCTAGCTTGCCTTTCTTAGCCAAAGTGGTTGAGAAAGTAATGAATGTTCAGCTTTCAGAATACATTGAACAGAATGATTTGCTCGATGAGTCACAGTTTGGTTTTCGGATAATGCATGGAACCGAAACCGCGCTCATCAAGGCCGCTGATGATATTAGGGCCATTAGAGACCAGGGTGGTACGGCGGTTCTGGTTATGTTAGACCTATCCGCGGCCTTCGACACGGTCAATCATTCCATCCTGATTGACCGTGTCGGAGAGCTGGGTATCCATTCCACGGCTGGAGCCTTGCTTACTTCTATTTTTGGCAGGGAGAACACAGGCAGTAACTCTGGGGCCTTTTAGATCGGTCGACCTAGCGCTACCATGCGGAGTGCCACAAGGCTCGTCCCTAAGTCCGACACTTTTTAACATTTATGTGTCGGACTTAGCTAGGGTTATCAAGATCTACCGGATGAGCCTCACCACCTATGCGGACGATACGCAGCTGGTGCTATCCATCAACAATGATGGAGAAGAGGTGGCAGTTCGGTTTCAGGATGGCATGTTGGCAATTAAGGAGTGGATGGCCTGCAACTGTTTAAGGCTGAATTCCGAGAAAACTGAGGTTATCATTTTTGGTAAACTTTTTCCCATCTGGTCATCAATTTGGTGGCCCCCGTTACTCGGAGTATTACCGTCCCCAGTGCAGAAAGTTCGAAATCCTGGAGTTATCTTCGATAAGAAATTAAACTTCATTGATGATGCCAATCAAGCAGCCTCCACAGCATTTTTTAAACTTAAACCCCTAAGAAAAATAATTCCAATATCTCTCGGAAACTGGAGGGAAAACGGTGGTGAGCTCACTGGTACTGTCCGCCTTGGATTACTGTAACGGTTTATTCTTGAATGCTCAAGCTCGGGTGGTTGCCAAGCTCCAATTGGTCCAGAATGCTGCAGCGAGACTGCTATCCGGGACCCCCAAGTATAAACCGATTAAACAGGTAATCAGGAGTTATCATTGGCTGACGGTTAAAAACAGGATTAAATTTAAAACATTGTGCCTTACCTTTAAAGCCATCCATCAGCGAGGGCCGGAGTTTCTTAAACAGAAGCTCTTGCTCTATCGCCCCAATCGACAATTAAGGTCAATAAACTCATTTCATCTTATTGTACCAAGAACTAGGACAGTCACTTGGGGAGACAGATGTTTCACCAATGCTGCAGCCAGACTCTGGAACACGCTTCCACTGGTGATAAGATCCACCACTACATTGTTACAATTTAGAAAATTGGTGAAGACATGGCTGTTTGACCGATAAGTTCTTTCTCCCCTTTATTATCTCACATGATTAAAACTGTAAATTGAGCATATTGAGGCACCTGTGAGTTTCAGCGGCAAGACGCCTAAGGGCATATGATGCGCTTTATAAATTTTAAAAATAAATCAATAAATAAATAGTGCTGTTACAGTTTGTGTCAGCACGTTGACTCCACACTTTCCCTGGTTCCAGTGCTAGTATTTTTGTATTACTGGTCAAGTGGCAAACACTACAGTTACCACATTGATAGTGCCCTACGATGTTGGGTGGACCCCATGCATTCAGTACAGTTGGTGTGGTCTCTTGTCTGGTTTCCCTAGGGCGTGTGTTCAGTAGGGAGTCCTTCAAACTACTCGCTTTTTTGAAAGAGAATAGTGGTTTTCCCCAAAGATGATGGACCCGTGTTTGTTGATGGATTTGGTCACTTGATTAGAGGCTGTGCTATAGGTCGTTACACATGTTAGTGGTATTTCCTCATCCTTCTGTATTTTGCTTTCCAAAAGGGCCTCCCTGGGTTGAATCCGTGCTTTTTATTTTTATACATTTGTTGAAGATTCTTTCTGGGTAACCTCTGTCTTGAAACTGTTTTTAGTGAGGTCTGTCGCTTGACTGCGGTAATCTGTAGTTTTACTACAATTATGACGTTACCTCAAATACTTGCCATAGGGCAAGTTCTCCCTAAGAGGTCTGGGATAAAAACTCTCAAATCTGAGTAGGATGTTTTTGGCACTAGGTTTGTGGTGTGTTTTAGTCTCTAGGTGACCATTTTCCTTGGTGACCACCACATCCGGGAATATCATTGTATCAGGGTCCATAGTATGGGTGAACCTTAGGTTTTGATCACAGGTATTGATCCATATGATAAAGTCTGCTAAGGTCTCGGTCTGTCCCTGCCAGATGGTAAGGGCATCTTGTTCCCTGGGACATATTTGTTTTGCCTGATCGGTGTCCTTTAACATGGATGAGTGCTGAGAGATGAGCATTTAGTGCTGAGACCTGACGGATAAAAAGTTCCCACTAAGTTTCATTTAAGTATTACTGCGTGGAGAAAGGGCCAGGAGACCTTGTCAAAGGCCTTCTCGACATCCAAGACCATGGCAAACGTGGGGAATAATAGTGACTTTGCTCTTTCAGTGATGTGGCAGAATAATCTTATATTGTCTGATCCTAGCCTGCCTTTAACAAAACTTATTTGGGTACAATGTACATCTCACTTTTTTCCACAAATTTTTTTATTGAGTTTTCAGTTGAAACATTCAGGCCAACATGGCCTATCGATAAACATAAGGCAGCAGAAACCCATTGTCCATACACTGTGATACAATTCTAGAACACATCAAGCAATCTTACAATCCCACCCATGATCCTTATGCCAATCATTATATCATCATGTATATCAACACCAACAGAGCCCTCAAGGGCATCACAGTCTGACATTATATTGTTGTATTTCTGCTTTGAGGAGGGAGTCCACAGTGAAGACCGGAGCCAGAACCAGACCCTGTAGTCTGCCCACTGGTACCTGTAGTCTGCCCACTGGTACCAAATCTTAGCACTATATTGGGCACAGGGTGCCCACATTAACACACTATTTCCATTCCCATACAACGATCCATCCCTTTCTTCCAAGTACCCACTGTGGGTGGCGTTACATCTTTCCACAGCTTTGAAATGTCCCTCTTTGATAGGGTTAAGCCTAGAAAGAATAAATGCCTTTTATACCTGTTACACCCTGTCCCCTATGGAGTAGGATCAAGTTGGTGTTGAACGTGACCTCCCAGGACAAGACTTCTTCCAGGCATGACACCACACTCTGCCAGAAGCCCGTTAGGGCCGTGCAATCCCACACGTGTGCAAAAAGGTGCCTTTGTTCATGCCACATCGAAGGCATACTGAAGCCATAGGCATGTCTAGTGAATTAAACTCAATGCAAATATTTTCATTTAATGAGACGGAGTCTGGACGGGATTGCCAGTTCGTGTGGGGCCATTAGGGCCTCAGTCCAGTCATCATCATCTAGCATGGGTATGTCCACAAACCATGTCGTAGGGCCGAAAGTGTGGTAGCTCTTTGTGTTGTTAACGCTTGGTAGAGCTGTTTAGTCTTGTGTGTGCCCACGTCCCCAGTTAACAATGTACCTTCCAAGGAATTAAACTCTGGTAGAACATGGAGATCTCAGAGATTGGGGGTTAGAGCACAGTGCAACTTTAGATATTTATAGAATTGATGACTGTGCAACTGAAAAAGGGTCTGTAACTCTTGAAAGGTCTTCAGGACTAAGGCCCGCATGACCTCTCCCAGGGTAGAAATACCTATTGCGTCCCACTGCTGAAACCCTGTCAGAGACTCCACCCGGCCCAGGAAATTCCCGCCCCACAATGGTGTCATCTGAGTCAACCTTCCCCACCAACACATCCGCCAGAGCAATCATTTCCATAGGTGAAGCACTATTTGTGTAACCAGGGGAATGTGACTCCCCATCTTCCTACAATGCATCTTCCTACCAAACATAAGGTCTAGGAGCGGCACGTCTCCCGGCGCTCTGTCGCATATGCTGGATCAATCTGCGATGTATGCAACCATTCATTCATGAGTAATAAGTGAGACTCCGCATAGTAGGAGTAGACGTCTGGGGCGGTAATGCTGCCATAATAAGTAGACTGAAAACAGGTCCGGAGGGTAATGAACGATGTCCTACCACTCAACATGAACTGGGTCAGAGCCATATTCACCTGTCTAAACCATGCCTGAGGGATTGCAAAGGGATAATTTTGTAGGTGGTAGAAAATCCGTGGCATTGAGACTATCTTAAAGATCATCGAGCGGCCCAGTAGGGATAGAGGCAGCGAGGGCTAGTGCTTAAAGTAGTCTCTCACTGGGTGGGATCGGGCAAGATAATGAGCCCAGGTCGCAGCACGTTCCGGAGCAATGTACACACCCAGATATTTAAATCCTGAAGTAGTCCATGTCAGCCCGGACGCCCATAGTGTATCTGCTGCAGTCTTGTTAATAAAAAAATGCCAATGACTTGTCGGTGTTCCTATTCAGTCCCGAGGTCTCAGCAAAGATACGCATAATTTGCAACAGTCAAGGCCATATAACTCACTTTTTTTTTTTTTAAATTCTTTTTATTGAAGAAAATAAGAGGGAATGTTACACATATCGGGTGTCATATGATGGAATACAATACAGCGATAGGCCAATGCAGAGAAATCAATTCACAGGAGTATGCAACATCAACATAGATAAGTATACAAAAGAAGAGAAAATACGATCGACAATCCTGCTAAGCTGCAGTCTGCACGGCTCGTCCACCCATAATTCAGGATAATTAGAACCAAAGTAGACACCCAGATAAGTAAGAAAAAATGGTACAGGATAAACGACCCACCTCTCATAAAAGGAAAGAGGAAAGAAAAACAAGCATTTACAATGCAACGGTTTCGCCTTGGCAAAAGTTAGAGATATTGGCATTGTAAATTACAACATTTTTATTTATGTGTTGGTTTTGAAAACAGATAAATAAATTACATTGTCATTTACATTGCCAATAGCTTAATCTCTTGCAAATGTGAGACCTATTGTACCCTACTGGACGAGCTCAGCAGACAGCAATTACTACCACACACACACACCCAGAGCCACAGACACCCAGAGCCAGACACACACACAGCCAGCCACACACACCCAGAGCCAAACACACACACACACACACCCAGAGCCACACACACGCACACCCAAAGCCACACACACACACCCCCAAAGCCACACACACACACCCAAAGCCACACACACACACACACACATCCAGAGCCACACGCACACCCACACCCAGAGCCACACACACACCCAGAGCCACACACACACACACACACACACCCAGAGCCACACACACACACACCCAGAGCCACACACACACCCACCCAGAGCCACACACACCCAGAGACACACACACACACAGACACACACACACACACACACACAGAGCCACACACACACACACACACACACACCCCCAGTGCCACACACACCAACCCAGAGCCACACACACCCACATACACCCACCCAGAGCCACACACACCCACCCAGAGCCACACACACCCACCCAGAGCCACACACACCCACCCAGGAGAGCAAGCACAGCGAGGGGGCAGGGAAGCAAGCACAGCGAGGGGGCAGGGAAGCAAGCACAGCGAGGGGGCAGGGAAGCAAGCACAGCGAGGGGGCAGGGAAGCAAACCAGGGGGCAGGGAAGCAAGCACAGGCAGGTTGCAGGGGAGCAAGCACAGCCAGGGGCAGGGGAACCAGGGGGCGGGGAGCAAGCACAGCCAGGGGGCGGGGAAGCAAGCACAGCCAGGGGGCGAGGAAGCAAGCACGGGCAGGGAAGCAAGCACAGCCAGGGGGCAGGGAATCAAGCACACTAGTCACTAGTAGGTTTCAAAAGAGATCCTGGGCTGCACAATTTTGAGATCAAGTATTTGTGCAACAGCTGGGATGGAGATCCCTACTGGAATACTGGGAGAGGGCATGAACCCTCTGCCTACTCAGAAACGCAGATAAGGAGCAAGATTACACTTTCAAGCAGGATGAAACGGAAAGCATGAGGATCAACGCATAACCAGTGCTGCTGCCACAGCCAGAGTTAAAAAAACGTAAAGAATGTCGCTACGACGCTTGGACAGAAAACTGACACCTACTGCAAGTTTAGATCAACTGGCCTGTAGTGATGCAGTATCCAGGTAACCTGTTGCCCCACTGGCCATTTACACGGCTTGCTGCAGAGCACCCTGTGTGTAGGACATGAAGCAGGGATTTTCCCTTCCCTGGTAATTTTTCGCTGATAATCTAAAATAACTAAAAATGTCCCTTCACCCCTGCTAGCTAATTTCTTCTTCATGCAACTGCAGGTTACAGCTGCTCGCAAAAGTGAAAGGCTCAGAGTATCACCGAGATAATCTGGCTACATGGTTACCATCATGTAAACCATATATTCTACACAGGAACTGGATCTTAAGAGGACCACTAATGTTAAATCACCAAGGTTCCTTAGCAAGAAAGCTAGATCGTTAACTTGATTTATACCAGAACCAAGTGATAGACTGAACCCTAAATGAAACCATGCAGCCTGAGATTCAGAGTGGGAGGTTTTGGCTAGGAAAGGATTTTCGAGTGCCTAAGGTGAGGTGTGCCTCACGACTGCATTAGTGAGGAATGGGACGAGGAATGTGTTTGAAGATGGTAAATGAGCATTTATTAACACATTCACCACTGCTTTTGTCCACTGCAGACATGCTATGGTGCAATTAAGGATTTCTTTGAGTGGCTTTCCTTCACAATAAACCTTTCTTCCCCCGACCCCTGCACATACAGCAATATTAATGCCGAAGTGTATGCCAGTTATGTTTTATCAGAGTGGTGGGAAATTGTGCTGTTTCACACCTAAATCACAGACTTTTAGAATCGCAAAGCGTTTGTGAGTCCATGCCATTGTCATCAACCTCCGAAGCCACTAATGAGGCCCTTTCTGCCTGTCTATGTCCTGCTTTCTTTTGACATACAGACCCTACAAAGTCTTCATCATTTCCTCTTATCTGATATTAATGCAGTCTCTCCATGTCTATTTCAGACATTGTAGAACAAACATACTGTTTGTGTTTCCACCACGTCTGCCTAGAGGCTGTTGCTTCTATGTATACTGTCTGTACAAAATGATGTTTACTAATGTGACTTCTGAGTCATCCCCCTGCAGCCTCACAAAATATCTTGCAGTTCTACTATGTTTATACCCTTTAAAGTGTGTGTATTAGTATTTCACACCCATGCCACGTGTCACCTTATTCCCTTTAAACTGGGTATATTACTGCTACACACCTAAGCTCAGTTTCCACGTGCGTGGATTTTTAAGACCGTCCTCACACTAGTAGTTTTACTCATATACTTTTGTGTGTGTCCGTCTTTGGCTTCTTGCTAAACAACCATCAATCCAATCTATCCCATTCTAGTATCCTAGCCAAATCAATAGAAGCAGGGTATGTTTCCTTCACCACAACATGGCTTGCTTTTTGTTTGAACATTTCTAAACCTGAAATGTCATTCTCTTACGAAAACAAGCACTAGATAAAAGGCAAACACAGGGTGGACTCCTGCCATTCCACTCTTCCTCACCAACGTGCCTGGACTCGGAACCATCCGGAAACTTCTACTCAGCCAAACGTTTACCAGCATACATCACATGCACAGACAAAATCCGAGCAGGAGGTCGAGCCTTCTCTTACATTGCAGGAGGTCGAAGTGGGGGGAAACCTGGAATGGATGTTTTTAGTTCTATATTTAGTATATATCAGCCTGCTTCGTCAGTGTGCACATGAACTCGCATTTAATTCAGGCACCGGTGTGTGATGGGCTCGCAATGGAGTTTTTGGGGGACTGACCGGTCTATTATTGTACCGTATCTCTATGAGACTTTCAGTGATTCTGGCCTGGCTGGACTCAGAACTGGCCCTACTTCCACATAGAGGCCCCGCCGTCACTGTATATAATCTGTTCTCTGCTCCTTACCGGTATCGGTGTTTACAAGGTGAAAACTCCTCTCACTCAAGATAGAGGGAGCTGGGACCAGAAAAGCAGCTGGCTCTTAAAAGAGCCATGCCAGAGCGACCCAATAAAGGGACACCCTCTGGTACCCAATCGGGGAGTGCCCCCGAGCGCTGCTGTTCTTTCTCAAGACTATAAAAAGTTTTTTTTATTTATTCAAATTTTCGCCGACCTCTTGACTCCCTCTTGTTTTTAAATGTCATTTTATTGTGTACATTTTGATTACCCGTAATCGTGCAAATTTTTGTTCACTCCTATGTGAGGGGTGGTTGCTGCTCCTCTTAATTAAATGAACAGCGCCCAGTTAACCTAGAATTAGCTATTTGCGCTATATACATTTTTCAAATAAAGTAAATAACAAGAAAGAAGGAAATGTCCCTTGTCTCCTACTGCACAGCTGCTTTCTCCGATCAATCTCGTAACGCACAGCGCCTGCTTTGCCCACTCCCTTAAGCAGAGCAGCCTGCTCCATCATGCCGTAGTGCACACCTGCCTGCTACATTATACTCGATGCACAGCTGTCTGCTCCACTAATTTTCTGGCAGTTGACGGCCCCCTTACCTCCTACTGCACTTTTGTCTGATTCGCAGTGCACACCAGCCTTATTCACAATCCCCTAATACACACCTGCCTGCTCCACCACCTTCTAACAGAATACATAGTTGCCTACTGCGTTTACTCTACTAATGTATAGCTGTCTGCTCCCCAATCTCTTGAAAGTTGACTGCTCCCTTCCCTTGTCTCCTATAGCACAACTGCTTGCTCCGACCACTCTCCTAATGCACAGCTGCCTGCTCTCGTCATTCTCCTAATGCACGGCTGCCTGTTCCACCATGCAGCAGCGCACACCTGTCTGCTCACAATCCTCTAATGCACTCGCCTGCTCCGCCCATTTCCCTGTGCACCGCTGCCGCCTCTGCCCACTCTCCTCATGCACAGTTGGCTGCTCCACCATGCAGCAGTGCACACCAGCCTTCTCCACAACCCCCTAACACACAGCTGCACCCCACCCCCATCTTCTAATGAACACCGGCCTATCATGACACAGCTGTCTGTTGTCTCCATCACGCTCCGAACCCCTGAATTTCCGCTCTCCGCCTGATGCACCGGCCCACTTAAAGCCCTGCCTTGATCTCTGTGATCCTGGGCAGATAACACAATTTCTCCCTCGCTCTCTAGGTCCGAGTTCCCTAACCTGTCAAACGTGAGAAAGCCTGGAAACAGACTCAACCATGCCCTCGGCGAGGCTGCATACAACTCCGGTCTCTCACCTCCATGAGCTGCATACAACTCCGGTCCCTCACCTCCATGAGCGTCTCGTAGGGCGCCGACTTGTTGATTTGGTGCATGTTGCCCAGCAGGGGCCATGGCGCGGGACCTGGGGGCAGGTGCTTCTTCTTCTTCCAGGAGGAGAGGAGCACGGCGAACAGAAGCAGGGCGAGCACCGCGGCCAGGAGCTGGGACAGCATGACTGCGTCCCCTCGGTGGACAGTTGATCTGACTGTTGCTGCCTTGTGCGCCTGCCCCGTAAGTGTGGCCACGCCCACGCTTGCCCAGCTTTTAACAGAAAATTAGACTGCCTAGTACGGGTTTTGAGTGGAAGTAGAATGTGGTGAGAGTCAGAACGACGTCAAGTATTCGTAAACCGCACGCCTCAGAAGTTTTGCTCTAAACCCAATATAAAGGCAGTTACGTGTTATGAAGATGATAGGAGGCTTTTGAGTAAGACACGCATTACATTACATTACGATACAAAAAAAAAGACAGCGAGTGTTTGAACACTGGCGCTACTGTTGCTAAATCTATGTAGCACTCATTTTATCATCGAATGAAAGAAGTCAGGTCCCGGGCCGGCAGCCAATCACAGCGATGCCCGGGAATGACGTCACGGGGGGGTCCCGGGCCGGCAGCCAATCGCAGCGCGGCCCGGGACAAAGGGGCGGGGCTTAAAAAAAGCACCAGAAACGCCCCCGAATCGCGTTTTCAAGAGAGAGCGCGATTGACAGCCTCTGTCTCCCAATGGCTAGCCTCCATTTATGGAGCTAGCCAATGATAGACAGAGGCGGGTCATCACCCGACATAGAACTCAAGAGGTTTTGCTAGCGCATGCGTACTTCGTACGCATTGCTATGCAAAACCTAAAAAAGGCCATAGAACTAAACAAAGGCAAAAAAAACAAAAAAAAACCCTCCCCAGTCCCCCCACCCTGCACCCGTGCAATGGCTACGGCCTAACCCCACTAGCAGCGCGCCTGTCACCCCAGAACTAGACCTAAAAGAAGGAAAAGAGTGGAGGAGGAAATATCAAACAGGCCCCGTCTCCCTTTCCCCCCGCCAGCAGCAAACCACCCCAAATCAATATAATGCTACGATTAAATCCAACAGGGGGAGTTTGTAAGAACCACCGACTCCCGCGCCATTATAGTTTACAAGTCCCGGGACTACCCAAAGTCCCGGGACTTTGGGTAGTAATTGAAGTAATGAAGTAATTTTTCAAACCCAAGACAGTCAAATTCAACCCTGGCCACTCCGATTTTTCGTGCGAGCCCTGTCCGCTCGAACCGCCATCCCAATAGGAGAATCAAAACGTTCAAAAAATTCAAAGTTAGTATGGAAGGATCGATACCAGGATAGTAATACACAAAGTCCAAAAGTCAAACGGAGTTCACTGCCCACCAGAAATCGATCGCTAAAACGTATTTGAACCACCTGGGAGGAAAAGAGTGATGAATCAATCCGACAGTCACTGAGGAACTCACTCTGGAATATAAGATCGTCTACATCCATCTTGGGCGGTATCGGCATAGGGCAGGATGAGCTTTGGGTAGTCCCGGGCTCGCTAACTGCCGTTCGGGAGTCGACAAAAAATATCAAGTCTGACTTCAGCACGGGGCCCTCTGTCTCAGACATATCCTGCTCCGCGGGTAAAACAGCTTGTTCCAGAACCATCGAAGAGTCGTAGTCCGGTCTCAGGCAAATGATGTCGGATGTTACAACCATCCTTCGGATGATGGCGGTGACCTGTGAGTGGAGCTCCCCAATGGCGGCCATTACAGTGTGCAGCGATGGCATACATTCCACCCGCTCCATCGCCTCTCACGAAGCGGCAGAGCAGGTACTTGAACCCCGGAGGTCGACTACTCCGGGGCACCAGGCACAGGCAAGTCCGATGACAACTGTGGGCACTCTCAAAATCGCGGTCTCCACGCCGTCGCCGCCAGCGGAAATCCAAGCCCGTCGACCCCGGGAGCCCAGCGGGGTCTCCGGGCAGCGGACCCCCGACCACAGCAGCCGGTGCGTCACGCCGCCATAGCTGCGAGATCAAACTGCCACAGCACCACCATCCAAGACGGTGGGGAAACACTCCACCTCGGGAGACCGGACGCTGCCCACGTCCCGCGGCCGATGTTGTTCAACTCCAACCCGGCTGGGTTAGAAATCGAGGCCCCGGCTTCCACGCTGGGTTAGGCCAAGAATGAAACACGGCGTATCTTCGTTATTCGAGAAGATAGAAATCTCGGGATTGCACCTTTGGACTCAGTAGCACCTCAGCCACACAGGAGTCCGGTGCGAATTCAGGATAATCGTCAGGATTTGCGAGCTACTGGCGGAGGTCGGCGGAGCCGGGAGCTTACGCGGCCATCTTGGTTGCTAGCGTAGCTCCTCCTCCATATAACTCACTTTTAATACGTTTATTACTAAAACATGATTTGGTAGCGCACTGTCATTTACAAACTGCACATTTTCCATCGAAATTATAATAAACCTTCCATCTAACACGCAGTTTTACTGATAAAACTATATATTGTATAAACCATAATCTGTGGAAATTGGGTTTGCACATCAGCACACCACCACAGTTCTGTTTTTTAGGTTTCGACCTCTGCCAATGCCTCTGGCATTGCAGATGTCGAGATTAGAGTTGGATCCACGAAAGCTAAACCAGGCGGATTGCGCCGAGTGCATGTGCCCGCGCACGCGCTTGCCATTTTCTCCCCGAGCTGCCTGCCTCGCATCATTGCATCAGACCCGCCCCCGCAATGCCGAGAGCATTTCCCGGCCGCTTTTAATTTCATTTCACGGCTGCTTTTCATTTCATTTTGCGGCCGATTTTAAGTATCCTGCATGTCTTTTGCGCTTGCAAAATTATTTAACCCTAGGTTTTTTTGGCCTCCCATTCAAACAGTCACTTTTCATGCCATAAGGTTTCTTTACAGGTGTGTCGGTGTTTTGCGGGTCTTTGATCAGTCTTTCATCTATGCTAACTAACTGGGTGTGCCTAATGCTTCTAAAATGCATGTTACTAGTTTCAATGCCTTTATCTGTGCCTTCCGGGCAGCACTACAGGCAATGCATTCAAAAGACTATTTACTTTCCCAGTCACTGAGGCAGTATCAATTCCTTTGGTCGCTGCTCTAGAAACCCATTTTAGGAAACAAGTGATCGAATGCATTAAAATGTCTTCGACCTCAAGTGGGAGAGATTTACTGTTTACCAAACCATAGTTAAATTCTTTGGAGCTGAATTTGAAATTACACTTCAAATACATGAAAAAACTCGCTGTCCTAAACATTAACATTTTAAGATCAGCTGAGCCGAAATTGGTGTTAAACAGGGAAACCAGGCGTCTGCTCAACAGCTGGTGATTCTGGGCAAACCTCTTAATCTTGCCCTGCCTTAAGCAAAACAAAAAAATCTGATTTTCTATAATGTATTCTGGTGATTATGCAGTGCTTAATATGAGTCAGCGGGTTCTGGTGCTCGGCACAACAACAATTGTTTATTAATTAATACCTGCCGCCCAAGCCATTCTTATAGCTTTGGGGCCTGGTATAGTCTGTCTTGTCATACTTGTAGGAGTGTGCTGGTTGGTAGTATTTTTTATACTGTCATTGGCAGCACTGACTCTGGCAATGTGTGGTACAAGCGACAATAGCCTTCTGACTTGGAATGTATTCTTTTACAAATTAAAAACTGCTTATGTAAAATACTATAATGACCTTGGAGCAAGTTCGCATATGAAACTGCAAATAAAAAATAATAATGGTAATGATTTAACATGCAGCCTTGCTTCCATCGAAAGGTGTTTTTAAGCTGCAGTATTATGAGAGAACGAGTTGTACCAGTGTGCGAAATAGACAGAGATGATGTTAAAAATATACCACAACACCACTCAACGCCACAGCACCACTCAACGCGACAGCACCACTCAGCGCCACAGCACCACTCAGCGCCACAGCACCACTCAGCGCCACAGCACCACTCAGCGCCACAGCACCACTCAGCGCCACAGCACCACTCAGCACCACTGAATGCCACAGCACCCCACAACGCCACAGCACCACTCCACGCCACAGCACCATTCCACGCCACAGCACCACTCCACGCCACAGCACCACTCCACGCCACAGCACCACTCCGTGCCGCAGCACCACTCCGTGCCGCAGCACCCCTCCGCGCCGCAGCATCCCTCCGTGCCGCAGCACCCCTCCGCGCCGCAGCATCCCTCCGCGCCGCAGCATCCCTCCGCGCCGCAGCATCCCTCCGCGCCGCAGCATCCCTCCGCGCCGCAGCATCCCTCCGCGCCGCAGCATCCCTCCGCGCCGCAGCATCCCTCCGCGCCGCAGCATCCCTCCGCGCCGCAGCATCCCTCCGCGCCGCAGCATCCCTCCGCGCCGCAGCATCCCTCCGCGCCGCAGCATCCCTCCGCGCCGCAGCATCCCTCCGCGCCGCAGCATCCCTCCGCGCCGCAGCATCCCTCCGCGCCGCAGCATCCCTCCGCGCCGCAGCATCCCTCCGCGCCGCAGCATCCCTCCGCGCCGCAGCATCCCTCCGCGCCGCAGCATCCCTCCGCGCCGCAGCATCCCTCCGCGCCGCAGCATCCCTCCGCGCCGCAGCGTCCCTCCGCGCCGCAGCGTCCCTCCGCGCCGCAGCGTCCCTCCGCGCCGCAGCGTCCCTCCGTGCCGCAGCGTCCCTCCGCGCCGCAGCGTCCCTCGGCACCCCTGAAGGCCGCAGCATCCCTCGGCACCCCTGAAGGCCGCAGCATCCCTCGGCACCCCTGAAGGCCGCAGCATCCCTCGGCACCCCTGAAGGCCGCAGCATCCCTCGGCACCCCTGAAGGCCGCAGCATCCCTCGGCACCCCTGAAGGCCGCAGCATCACTCGGCACCCCTGAAGGCCGCAGCATCACTCGGCACCCCTGAAGGCCGCAGCATCACTCAGCACCACTGAAGGCCGCAGCATCACTCAGCACCACTGAAGGCCGCAGCATCACTCAGCACCACTGAACGCCGCAGCATCACTCTGTGCAACCATTCAACAACAACTGGTTCTAATATGTTCTCTCAATGTTTCAAGCTTTATTACAAATGTCACAAAAAGATGTTACTATTTCACCTCTGCTCTTGGATTTTCATCACAATAAAATACACTGAACATCATCTTTCCAAGTTATTTACAAAAGTTTAAGCTATTGCCTTTGTGAATTACAATAACTTTTATTTAAGTATTAATTATTAAAAATAAAAGCCATTGTTATTTGTAATATTAATACATCTAAGTCATGTAAATACATCCCATATTGCATTACAAATGCTATAGGTGTCACGTTTGCGAAAGTTAAAACTATTGGCATTGTAAATGACAAAGCTATTAATTTCGCTATTTTCAAAACCAACACATAAATACAAAATGTGTCATTTACAATACCAATACCTCAAACTTTTCTAATGCGAGACCTATTGCATTGCAAATGCTTGTTTTGTTTTATTGTATGTTTATTTGTTTTGGGCAAATCCGGGCTGCAACCTGCCCTTCCGCTTTCTAAATAAACCAGCTCAGATCGGTAAATAAAAAGAAAATGGTGCCCACGTCATGCACAAACGTGGTTTTGCCTGTTTACTTTTCATCTTTAATGGTGCCACCATTCTCTCTCCACAAGGTTTCCATAATATTATCCTATTGTTAGGTCTACCCTCAGACTGTGAGTTTACTGGAAGAACCAAAAGACATGCTTGTGAACACCATTGATGACGTGTTGTCTCAAGCCGAATCAGACTCCTGTGTGAGATGGAAACTTTAAGACCATTTGAAGACTGTAGAAACACAATGCCATTCTAATGGCAGATTGTGTTCTGTACAAATATGACATGCTTAACAAATATAAATAGACTGGAGTTAAGTGGCCTAGTTTTGAAGTTGCTGATCCAAACTATATTTCCAACTTCCAGACTTGACCTTGTTTGTGTGAGCCTCAGTAAAAAACTTTATCTGACTCTGCCATCATTGTCTAATCTGCCTATGAGGCTATCCACATACATGAACGAGCCGGTATGAAAAATCTGAGCCAGTGCCCAAGCCCAGTTTATTTCTAAAATGGCATTCCTGATCTCTGTCCACAACCTAACAAACCCTTATTTTTCCTCGTGTCCCAAGGTCCACACACCGACAGCTGATGTTTCATCTGATAGTGTGTACTCTTTTACAAGTGATTTATGATAAAGCTAGACTGTGGCCTGCAAATCTGAAAGCTGACCCTATGTTCACAGAAATCACCATTACACCTTGATCTGCCATTGTCAGAAGCCTTGAGAGGCTCCCTGGAGGTTGCAGTTGTAAATAGGAAATCACCAACTAGAGGAATACGTTTGTGTACTACAACCCCCTTCAAGTGCTAATGCCTGTTTAATGGCTATGAGCGAACCAAGCCGGTGCCTTCATCTTTGACAAGTTCTGGCGGGTCACTGCCTGCTATGATGGCAATAAAATCGTCCAAGTAGGCCTAGAAACAGTTTGCTTAAGCTGGGAGAGGGAGAGGTTTTCGATGCTGCTGGTGATCAGTTGTAAAAAATAAATCTCGGCTCTCTTCATTAGCAGGAAAGTCTTACGTTTCTTGGATTAAAGAATGTTTTGTTTGTGTGTTTAATGTGATTTAAAGACCTCGCAGATTTATTCTCATTACTGTGTCACCTAAAACTGTGAGAAACCTCTATTCATAGCATGATGGGTGGCACAGAATTAGCAAGGCAGCTGTGGCGCAAGCAGATATGAGCGGGGGATTAAAGAGAGGAGGATAAGGGAAGAAAAGAGTCTTTGACATGCACTGAAAGCAAGGTGACATCAGCAGTGAAAAGAATACATCAAGCAGTCAAACGGTGCGAAATCAAAATGCTCTTGGTTGCGACAAACACAATAGTAGAGAAGAACACCATCTAATCAGGAGCAGGGAAGTGAGATGGACAACAGAGCCATCCTATTCGGAGCAAAGAGGCTTACCCAAAGCACATTCTAAGTATATGAAATGTATTGGCAACAGTAAGTCTGTATGCAGACAGCTAAAGTTGTATTTAGCTGAGACCTAAAAACACAATAACGTTTTTAACTACTTTAGTTAAATATACGATTAACAACATGAACATCCAGTCCTCTGTGTCTGCTCTTAAAACTATATACTCCTTTGCATCCATCTCAGATGAGGATCTAGGCAAGCAGAGTCCATCAAACATCTGAAACCCAAAATATTTTTGCAATTCTATCCCAGGCAAAATAATGAAGTACAATAGCCCTTTCTCGAGTATGCCTCGTGTGACTTAATCGAATCTTCCCTAGACTAAGGCACGTTCCCACCCCATTGAAGACCAGCCAGTTCAGCTTAGCAATCCAACTACATCATCTTGATTTCACCCTAATATCAAACTACTGCCTAATCTCCAACCGTCAATGGCTAGGAAAACTTTTTGCAATAAAGTTGCCAGGCAACTTGAAGGAGTCCTTGCTGGCTGATTGTTCGGCTGCTTTCAGAGCCTGCTTTAGTGTTGATGCTACCCTAATATTGCTTGATGACATACATGCTAACGCAGCACATGCTTAATAATGATGATAGACCGGTTGGCCACCTTTAACATGACCTGCCATGGTAGGCAACTACATGTGCTTCTGTGGCAAGGTTTTGAATTGATTAACATTCTCTTTATTCAAACTGTGAAGTTGTCCACCACAGCTGAAGTGGTCTATAGCAGCCCTAGATCTTATTTATAAACAACTCAATGTTGCCTTTGACCTGTATTCCTTGAGATAGGAAGGATAATCCCCTGCATCTTCCCCCTCTTCTTAATCCTTGGGTTTCACTCTGGATGTAGTTATCATATTGGTCCCACACATCAACCAAAGTGGCTAAAGAAGTCCTCTCCATTCTCTGGAAAAAAATCTGCCACCGCAAACCCTTGCTCACTCTGTCACCACCCTACCTAAAAATTTAATAAAGACCATCCATTAGCTTGCCATTTCCAGACTGGAATTTGGGAATGCCATCCTAAACGGTACTGCTCACCAAACATCCACTGCTCCACGCAAATCTATACTGGACTTGGTGGCTGCAAGGCTAAACCACTCCCCAAGCAGATTTGTTCGTACCATCCCCATGTGACCTCCACTGCCTCCCCATCATAGTTAGAATCCACTAGTAGCCCCTTCCTAACTAGCCGACCTTCTTACCATGTGTGGCAGTTCGAGAGCGCTCCGAAGCCAAGACACCTTTCTTGTTGAAGTACTCACATTGATGTCTTCCCACAGCACAAAAAAAAGTCCTTCTTGAGAACAGTCACCACAGCCTGCAACTCTCCTCCCTCTGAACTGAGAAACCTTACACACTACTTGCAGACAACAGCTCAAAGCTAATCTCTTCAGGCAATTGGTAAATCAAACGAGTGTTCCTGGGATGATTTATGGTCCCGTTCCGTTATTTGTACGATTGATGCTACAATCGACATTAGACCTCCTGGCCAGCTGGTATGAGAGGAGTCTGCTGGTTACGGAATAAAGATGTCCAACACTGGTGCGGTGACCGATTGGTGAAACTCTGATGAAACTGCCATAAAGTCTACTCGGCAGTGAAACATGTCGGTTACGCTACCAGCCTTTTTATTCCAACAGCTCACACCTGGTCTAGTAATAAAGGTGTACATTTGGTGTGGTTGTTGATTTTAATCACCTCTTTGTTTGTCACACCAAGGAATACTTGTTTCTTGTCCTGCACCTATTTTGTTTTATTTGTTTTGGACGCTTTGTTCTTTTCTGAATAAGGAAGTGCAACCGATGATGAGAAAGGGGCATAGTATTGGTAACATCTGCCAAGTTCCCCGAGGGTTGTTCGCCCGTGAGGTGCCTTCCTTTTCACCACACATTTTTTTAGTTTGGTTTATGGGTTAATTGTGTATGGATGTACTGTTTCAGTGAACAGACACCCCTGAAAGTGTCTAGTTGAACACTGCCTGGTATCTCCCCTTTGCAGTACACAATGAGTGTGTAATGGACAGATAGGCATTAGAGAAAATACACCCTACGTCAAGTATAGAGGGGGTGAGTTTGGATTGAAACAGTTGTTCTTCCTGCTATGATTCTCATGCCCGTTAATAGAATATTTATTTATGTCCAGGGTACAGGGATGTTTTGGTATTGACTTGAATTGAGTGGAGGGCTATCCCAATGGTACCCGTACTTCCCTCTCTGCTCCTTTTTGTATTACAAATCAAATGAGGCCTGGTGGTGCTGGCTTTTCAAGTGATATTCAGACACTATATTTCACTTGTGTATAGGTTGTTCTGGAACCCTGTCTATAGTTGACATACTGTTCTCAGGCTCTGATTTCTGTTGAGCCTGTTGAAAGTGGTTTTTTTTTTTTTTTTTTTAAACAAGTTTTATTTGTCACGTTTCACATAAGCTGCATAGCTCCGCAACCCGGAGACTGCTGCACACATCAGTTATACAAAGAAAAATGACATTGACTTTTATAAAAGTGAAAAAAACAGAATAAAACAAACCCCTCCCTCCACCCCACCGATTGCGCCCATACCCCTAAAAGAAAAGTTAGTACATCTCCAGGATCATACACACAGCCCATCAGCCACTCTGCAAAGCCTAGCTTCCACCCACCCAGCAACCCCGCAAATGCACATACCCCTCCGGCGGTGGATCTAGATCCAGTCCCCGGTAGTCCGCCCATCTTTTCCAAATCTTGTAATGCTTGCGGGGGCACCCCCTAGCTATGAATATCGGCTGTTCAAGTCCCATGCAAAAATCCATCCCAGTCCTCCATGCAGCCAGTGACGGAGCCCGGGGAGCCTTCCAAGCCCTGGCGATGTCCCTCTTTGCCAACGTGAGACCTAATGATAGGAGGTGTCGCTTGTATCTATTTCCCCAAACTCCCTCCATGACATGTAGCAGGACCAAGCGCGGCGTGTAAGGAAGCTCCCATCCCAGCACCTCCGACAGGCAGGAGAACACCCCCTCCAAAATCGATGTAATGAGAGACAACTCCAGACAGTGTGCAGAAAAGCGCACTCCTCAGACCCACATCGAAGACACTCTAGGGATACAATCATTCCTGCCCTCCACAAGCGCACTCTAGTAAAATACACTTGGTGTAAATATTTTAATTGTATCAGTCGCAGGCGCGTGGCTATTGCTACCCCCTGCGGGCTTGCTAAAGCCTCCGCCCAGTCCTCTTCCTCCAAGTCACCCACATCCTCCTCCCATGCCGTCTTAAGCCGCTGCAGATTTGCGGAACAATGAATGACCAACGTCTGGTATATGCGAGAAATCTTGCGGTCCGGTAGCTCCCCCATAAAGACCTTAGCTTCAATGGGGCTGAAATCAGGGAGAGACTCCAGACCCTCTAGACTAGGTGTCAGTGCGTGTCAGAACTGCAAATATCTGAAAAACTGGGAACGTGGCATCCCATATTCGTCCCGCAACTCTTGGAATGATTTAAGTGTCGGGTCTGTCATCACATCTCCTAGGACCGAGATGCCTATGGAGTCCCATCCCTGAAAGCCCTGTAAGGCTGCCAACTGAGGCAGACGCCCGTTACCCCAGAGAGGAGTCTCCCATGTCCGGACATTCCACCACCCCATCCTTCTCTGGGCCTGCCGCCAGACATGAAACACCACCCGCGTGGCCGGGGGCAGAAGCTTCCGAAGCAGTGCGGAATATAGTAGTGTGTGTAGAGGGTTGCTGCCCATCAGCTGCCGCTCAAACGTATAGGCAGGGCCCCCCCTATCCCCGTACCACCACTCATTGAGGACCAGCAAGTGTGCAGCCTGGTAGTAGGAGAGGAAATCTGACGTAGCAAGACCACCGGTGTATGTGGATAGGAAACCGGTGCGCAGGGCCACCCTAACCGCGCCCCCCTCCCACAAGAAGCTTCCCAACGCCGAATTGACCTGCCGGAACCATTGGGGTGAAATCTGGTAGGGATGATTTTGCAATTGGTAGAGGAGACTGGGAAGTACTACCATCTTAAAGATGGCCGACACACCGTATATCGTTAAGGGCATGCGGGACCACACCTTAAGATCCTCCCGGGTATGATCCCACACTGGGATCAGATTGCGGTCCCTGGATACAGCCGATATATCGGACAAGAAGACCCTCAAGTACTTCATCCCCCCTATCGCCAATTGAAGGGCTGAGGCCCATTCTCCCAACCTCGGCCCACCCCCCAGAACCCACAATGTGGATTTGCAAAAATTCATATACAGCCCAGAGGTCTCACCAAAAATCTGGAGGATGCGCATCCACCGTGGCCCCAACCTATCCAAGTCAGTAAGAATGAACAGAACATCATCCGCATAAAGTGCTATTTTATCTGTAAGACCCGGCGCCCATCTAAACCCCTGAAGTTGAGCATCCATAAGCACCCAGGCCGCCAGCGTCTCTATGGCGAGTGCGAAAAGGTAAGGGGAGAGTGGGCAGCCCTGACGCGTGCCCCGCTGGATAAAGCAGGAACGAGCAATTGCTCCTCCCACCCGCACCAATGCCGTTTGGGTAGTGCATAGTAGCTGCAAATAAGCCAGAAAACGCGGGCCAAAATTAAGTTTCTGCAACAGAGCAAAAAGGTACACCCAGCTCAGAGAATCAAAGCCCCTGTCCATGTTAGCCAACAGTAGCGCTGCCGGCTCTCCAAGCCGCCCACAGGCCGACACAGCGACATGTGCACGCCTAATGTTGTGGCGAGTTGCCCTCTGAGGCATAAACCCGGCCTGGTCCGGGTGCACCAGTGCTGTGATGTGTGGCTTAAGCCGATTGGCCAATGCCTTAGCCAGAACCTTTGCCTCTAAATTAAGAAGGGAGATGGGGTGATATGATGCATGCTGCTCCGAGGGTCTGGCCGGATCGAGGAACACCACCACCTCTGCATGTCTCCAGTCTGGGGGAAGTAAGCCACGCTCCCGCGCCTCCTCCACCACCGGCCGAAAATGTGGGGCCAACTGTACGAAAAAACATTTTTAAAAACTCGCTGGGGAAACCATTCGGACTTGGAGCCTTCCCAGGACTCAATTCCCCAAGGGCCGTACCCAATTCATCATCTGACAGAGGCCTATCCAATTGCTCCCGCACTTCGTCTGAGACGGTCTTAGGAGGAAGATCATCAATGAACTTCATAATAACCTCCACCGCGAGACATTCTTTGGGTGCGTACAGGTCCTCCAAGCACGCTGCAAAGCTCTCTGTGATAGCTGGGGGCTCAATAATCTGTGCTCCCCCAGGGTCTAGAACACGTGGCAGAGGCTGGGCGTGCAAGGTACCCTGCCAAAAGCGGTGGAGCATCTTGCTCGACTTATCCCCCCCATTGATAGACCCTACTACACACCGCCAGCCAAGCCTGATGAGCCTCATCCATCAGTTTTGCGGCATATTGCTGCTGAGCCAACACTAATTGCCTTCTAGCCGGGCCTCCATCCGCCTCCCAACACCTACGCTCCAGCGCCTCAATATCTGCCTCCCGACGCACCAGGTCCTTCTGCCGCACCCTCCGCGCGGCCACACACCAGGAAATATCCACTCCTCGCTACGCGGGTTTCAATGCCTCCCAAAGCACCGACCCCACATTAGCTACCAAATAATTATCTATCTCTTTGGCCAAGTGCTCCCTGTATTCCTCTTTCTGCAGTTGCCACTCCGACATACGCCATCTAAGTGGCTGCCGTCCCGGGCCAATCCGGACTGTGAGAGCAATGGACGAGTGATCCGACAAGGCTCTAGGCATAATACTCGCTGACAACACTCTGTGCACCAGCCCCCTGGGGACACATATATAATCTAGCCTCGAGAAGGAGTCATGCACTGTGGAAAAGTAAGTGTATTCCCGGCGAAGGCCATGTAGGTGTCTCCATACATCCGTCCAGTCTAGCCCCGTAACTAGGGAGTGCAGTTTAGTAGGGGATCCTCCCACACCAACAGCATCCCCGCTCCTCCATCTATCCCGATCCTGCTCCATCACATCATTCCTGTCTACCCCAACAACAGAAAATGTATCCGGCACATCCCCCCACAGTGTTAGAAGTCGTACCACCAAGGACCACTGTAATGACGTTGGGGCGTATACGCTACCCAGAGTCAAGACCTCTCCCCCAATTCTGCCCTGTATAAAGACGTACCTTCCCTGCGTGTCTGACCAAAGTCTCTCATGTTCATAGAGGACCCTGCGATGGATCAATATGGCAACGCCCCGCGAGCCTTCTGTGAAACACCTGTAGATAGCCATACCGCTGTAGGCATCGGACCTTAGAACCTAGAAAGTGTTTCCTGAAGCAGGAGCACGTCGGCTCCAGCCCTCTTGGCATAGTGAAGAATGGCTCCCCGCTTTACCTTGTCCAGTGCCCCACGAACATTCCAACTGACTACGCGCAGGGAACCAGGGGTTATCCGTCTATCAGCCTCCGTGCCAGGCATATCAAACGACTTACGCCCTCGTGTCCTATGCATGTGTTCCCCAGAGTGTACATTGAGTTACAGTCAACCAGCATGGATGCACATTCAAACAGGTACAACAAACCCCCCTACCCCATACCTCACGAACATGGAAGTGTCTGTCTCAGTCGGATAGGAGCCAAGTCCCCAACCGGGGGACAAAAACCATACCTTCCAATTGATCCCCAACTGACCACCCATAACCCTTGGGCCTCACCCCTTCCCGCCCACCACTGCGTGACTGGGTACCCAGCCCAATAACTGTGCCTATTTGGACATCAAGACACAGTCTCCAGAATTTCAGACTCTGTTGGACTCACTGATCAGTCCGCCGAAGCCGGCCTCTCCGGCCACAACCCCTTCTGCCGGAGGGCGGAGCCAGACAGAGAACGACGCCTGGACCTCGATCTCCTGTTGCCTCGCTGTTTGCCTCGGGGGCACCTCCGTGCCACCTCACTCGATGAAGAGTCCGAATCCGTGCCAGTTGGCGTATGGACTCGCACCCTCACAGTTTCGTTGGTCTATTTGAAGACTTCCTCGGGAGAATAGAAGAACAACCTGCGAGATCTGTAGACTACCCTCAGGCGGGCTGGATATAACAGTGCATACTGGAGCTTAAGGTCTCTGAGGCGAGCCTTGGCCGCCAGGAAGGATTGTCGTCGCTGCTGCTGTACCAGGTGTGTGTAATCCGGGAATATAAGGATCTTTGCATTGTCGTAAGTGAGGGATTCCTTAGCCCTGGCATGCTTCAGAATAGTACCGCGGTCCATATAGTTCAAGAATTTGGCAATGATCGGCCGCGGGCGAGCCCCTTGAGGGGGCTTCTGCATGAGGGCCCAATGAGCATGCTCCACCACAAAGCAGCGAGAGGGCATCTGGGGGAAGCCAGCCCTCCAGCCACCGTGTCAGGAAACTCTCCACACTCTCACCCTCGCATCCCTCCTGAAATCCCACAAATCGAAGGTTGTTGGGCCGAGCCCTCCCCTCTGCATCCTCAGCCCGCAATGCCAGACCTTTCTGAATCTGCTCCATTGCTGCTACCTTCTTCTTTAAGGTCGTGACGTCATCCTCCACCTCCGATATGCGGGTCTCAGTCCCGGGGATGCGTTGGACCACATTGCGCAAGTCCTGCCTCAGCAGCATAATGTCAGAGCCCACGGCCCCGATCTTGGCGTCTAGCATGTCCCTGGACTGGGTAATGGCCGCCATAAGCACCGCGTTGTTTGGCACCTGGCCCTGCGATCCTGCAGTCCCTGTCACAGCACCCACTCCAGTGAACTTGTCAATGGTGCCTTGCTTGGTGTGGCCGCAACCACCCTTGTAGCGTGTCACTGTCCCAACGTAGGCGCTGCCCCCAGATACTCTGGTGCGACCGCTTAGGAGGCCGAGTGTAGATACTGCCCAATATCTAGGAAGCGTCCTCCCAGGGCAACAGTTCCTCCCTCAAGGCCTCTCAGCAGGCAGCGACCGCCACAAGGGTATGCAAGATGGCCGCCACTTCCCCCTCACCTTCACCACCAAAGGCCACGCTTCCACGCTCTATGGCCCGACCCGACCACCGATGAGTGCCACTGACCCTGGCTATGTCCGGAGCACTGCTGATATCCCTGTGCCAGTGATGGCCAAGCATACCTGTGCCTAGTAGGGCTCAGGTGTATCGCTTCATCTGCTTCTAGGGCTTCACCGGGCATCACGTTGATGAATATCCTTCACTCGTTGCTTATCCCCCGCGCCAGGCAGCCTCAGTTCTTCTGGTGGCCCAGAGCAGATGACCTGACCGTCTAAGGCTTCGGGGGCACCGCCCCTCCTCTACCGCCGCCCTCCCTGGGGGCAGGCAAGAACACTATTGGGGGGGTTTGTGTCCGCCGGTACCCCCAGTCCGCCGCCACCCCCGGGCTTTTCAGTCTACTCGCAGCCGCCCCGGGGCTCCGCAAGATGGCTGCCGTCCCTCCGTGGCCCCCTCAACCAGGGCCTCCGTCACCACGGACCAAGGCTGCCACCAGTATTGCGCCTCCTCACCTCTCCCGCCGCCACGTCCCGACTCACCGCAACAGCACAGCTCCGGGGGTGGGGGGACACAGGACATTAGCGCGGAGCTCCGGGCGCCAACCTCCGGCGGCACCTCCACCTGCCGCACACAGTCTTCCGAGCCTCTGTACACGGCCCGGCTGATCAATTGAGGCCCCGGCTCCTCTCAGACCGTCCCCTGCTAGGCTGCTACAATTCGCGGGACCACGATCACCGCCGCCGCTCCACCTCCAGGTCCCCAACTCGCCCCAGAGAGCCCCTCGGATGCTCTGTGGTTCTCCGACACAGGAACACTCACCAGTTGATGTCCAAGGCAGGATATTAACGCAGGATTTTAGATGGCTGGTCGGAGCGCGACTAAACTGCGACCGTCATCTTTGCCGGCCAAGCCACGCCCCCAAAGTGTTGGGTTTTTGATGCATGTTATGAGATTGTTGAAAAGTGGTTTGGTTTTTTACTGTCTGTTTGATTCTTGATTGCCAGATGAGCAGATCTCTGCTTGTAACTCTTCCTCCTACATTTTAGCTGTTCGCCTACTCATTTTTAGCCCTAAAGGATTTGCTTATCGCTTGTTTTGGGGATTTGTAACTATCGGGGAGCAAATTTTCAGAATATGGCATTCGTATGTATGGCATAAGGCCAATGATTGGATACTGTATTTAGCAATGCTCAATAAATACTCAAGGGGTGCATATCACAGATTAAAACCTCAAAATAAATGATTGCTTGTAGTCTTACTTTGAGGGCTAATCCTAGAAAAGGTTAAATACAGAGATACATTTTGGTACTAATGGAATGTGGGAGAGTTCTTGTATATTCCTGAATGTAGCTGTATGTGTCTTGCTGTTTTTGTATTTTTCCTTAATTGTATGTGCTAATGAACACAAATGCTATCCAAGAATACTCCACTATGTTAAATACTACATTGATGCTTGCTTTAGAAGAAGGGGGAATCACGGTTAAACTCAAGGAATATTTGACTCAAAATTGTCATTCACACGTTCTAGCCCACTTATTGCCCATTATTCACCAAGATCCTTTTAACTCAACCATCGTGAATTCTGTATAGCAGCCCATAAGCAAATATTTAGATTTGTTTTAACAACAATGGTTAAACAAAGCAGATTATCTAAGTCACCAGTGACTACGTGCAATTTGGAAGAGATATGTCTAAACCATGATAAGCTAGTTCTCTGATCTGGAGATGTTAAGTTAACCCAGTTCGCAAGGGTTCAAAGCAGAGGAATATACCCTTCTTAACATGTGGCTCACACTAGTAAATAATGTGTTTTGCTACGTTTCCTATATTTTGCTTTGTATCAGACATGTTGCTCCTCTGTCTCCACCTCTGTATCTGATTGGGCTTGGCCACTGTTTCACCTGCCCACTGTTGCACCCTTTCCTCCATGCCTTGCCTTTACCTCTGTGGCTTAGGAAATACAGTGGGTGTTGCTAGCTGAGAAGAGAGAAACAGCCTGTGAGGCATATGTCCGCCAGCTTGGGAGTTTCTTAGAGTCTGGTCCTAGGAGTCATGTAGTTAGAGGTATGTCACTGTATATGGGAGATTTTGCTAATCTGCCTGTTCTCCAGCCATAGGAGCTGATCTGAGTGGAAAAGTCCACTTTCTGGCCGTGCACAGCAGTTGGAGTAAAAAGATATAATCTTTGTCCTTGTCAGACTTTGAGGCGGGGGCTGAGGGGGGTCAGCTCAGTTTCCCTTCCTAACACAAAACTCCCCAACTGTGGGAGTGAGCATGCCCCTGTAGGGATTACAGCACTGGTTTGGTGGTAGTGTAGTACAATGGCCTTCACACTTCACACACAAGCTTATTTTCATAGTAGGGAAGACGCATACATAGAATAATGCCTAGCAGTGTGGTGAACCCCCTTGGTAATGTGTTCCATAGGTGTATGCCCAACTTTAGATGATGGCTAAGGAAATTCACAAATCCACAACTGCTTAGTTGTCCATAATTCTGCATGTTCTCGTGGCCGGTTATTAAGGGTGAGAAAGTCTTCAGACATTGAGAAAATCTGTCCACTCTTTGTGCACTCACTTGGTGTTGGGAAACAGGCAAATGGGGTATAAATTGATACTGTCTATTATCGTACAGTTCCTTCAAAGCACAGTCTCTTTCTGCTGATAATGCTTGCTTTATACATACAATGTAGGTATTGCCCAATGGTATGTAGTTCATGCTGATGCTGCCTTGGCCACATTATCCTCTGGGGCATACCCTGCAATTCTTTTAGGCTTGGCTCTGGCTCCTAGGCCCAATATTAAACCTATCCTCACTCAGTACTGTAAAAAAATGTGTACCAAAATGAGATTTTGTGCACAAGGCTTTTTTTCCTTTAACTTTGTATTGGTTTTATGTATGTTATTAGAACAATATTACAACGTATTTGCACCTGTATCAGTGGTTAGGTTTAGAAATGTGTTATCAGGCTTCTGTTACAACATGTATCTTAATTCACTCCTGTGTCTAACAGCTACAATTTCAGTTGTCACCACTAAATTGGACAATATACAATTATTTATATTTGAACATCAACAATAACCCTTACTGTGCTATATCGATCAGTCGTGCCATTTTATATTGTCTATCATTTCTTTAAAGGCCCATTCTATAATAGTGATTCTTCAGCATGCTTCCATACATCATTATTAATTAATTATTATTAATTGCATTTTGTTAGGCGCATGCAACCCGGAGGCCTCGTAGCGCTGTATTGTCTGACTAATGTGGGCTGAGAAGGCCAAGTTAAGTGAAAAGAAGAGTTTTCAGATATTTCCGGAATTTCAGAAGGTTAGATTCGCTGCGAAGGGTAGTAGGCAAGGAATTCCAGACCTTGGCGGCGTTCCAGGAGAAGGAGCGCCCGCCCCATCTAGCACGTTTGATTTTGTTCATTGTGGCCAGGAAAGCTTTACTAGATCGCAGGGATCTATTAGGGAGGTAGGGGGTCGCCAAAGAACAGATCATAGATGGAGCGGTCTTCCGCATGGCCTTGTGCATAATGCAAATAGATTTGAACAGTACTCTGGCCTTAATGGGAAGCCAATGAAGTTTCTTCAAGGCCGCTGTGCCTGATTCTCGCCGGTTAAGGCCTAGCAAAAGGCGGGCTGCCGCATTTTGAGTAATCTGGAGCTTCCTTATAGTAGAGACAGGAGCCCCCAGGTATAAGGAATTCCCATAGTCTAGGCGAGATAAGATAATGGCTTGAACCATTATTCTGCGAGCTTGAGAGGGAAGGAGTGGCAACACTTTCCTAAGCATGCGCATAAGGCCGAAGCAGGTGGCGGACAAAATGGTTGCTTGTTGTGTAAAATTTAGATTTGTGTCCAGCCCACATGCCCAGGCTCTTTATTTGGGTTCTTGGCTGAGGCGGGTTCCCCATGCATGGGGGCCAGTCCGACAAAGGGCTAGCAATAGTTGAATTGCCCAGAATCATAAGCTCCGTTTTCTCACCGTTGAGCTTCAGGTGCGAAGAGGTCATCCACTGATTGATTGCTACCAGACATTTACTGAGGTTGGGGGGAGAGGTATTGGACTGGTTCATAGATACAACCAATTGCGTATCGTCGGCATAGGTCACTATGTCTAGACCGAACGAATGCACAATGTCGGCAAGAGGTTGCATATAAATATTAAAAAGGGTAGGGTAGATAATTCCTTATCTAGGCAAATAATGGTACTTTGATCCTCCTAATGTGTACTTTTTGAAAGTCTAATGTGGATGTTTGTTCCTTATTTTGAACTGTAACAGCTACAATCAGATTTAACGTAGGTCTATGTGTCAAGCAATCAAGAGAGCATAGTCATCAATTAGTATTGCTAGTGATGATGGTGATGTAAAAAACATTGGTTAAGTTTATGCTTCAGATGTTTATGGGAGAGTAGCATCTTGAGCTGTCTTTGGAAGACAAAGAAGGGGAACGTATCAGTAGAGGTTGGAGAAAGTTCAACATCTGTGGAACAAGGTTGACTTCGAGTCTGATGCTACTTGCATTTGGGTCTCTCTAATTGAATTATCTTTTTGCTGCAGATGTTTGAAAGTTAGGTGTTTTTTTTTTTTTGAATATGCACTGAGGTTTTTGTAGAAATAGGACCACAGGTTCAGAATTGGGGTCAAAACAACATTGCTTGAGATCAGACATACTGTTGTGTGTTCCTCTTTTCCTATGTTAGACAATGATTTCTTGATAAAGATACATGGTGAGCGCTTCCATGTCCCCTCGGTATTGCAACAATAAGTAACAACAAGGGGCATTTGAGATACACAGGAGAGGGGAATTAGGAAGAAAATAAAAACTCATGTACAGATGGTTATGGATCCTTTGAGGACTGTTAACTGTACATCTGAACAATGGGGGCCAACTACATGAAACAGAAAAAGGAACAGATATATCAGTATGTTGTTTGATTGATGGATGGCTTTCTGTATATTGTCATAAAAGTAAGTCACATGCCCCCACTGGACTCTGTCTGAAGGGTTCAAGTCTTTCACCTAAGATGCATCTCAAGGGTAATTTCTGATATTGCAAAACAGAACACCATGTTCATGATGCCTCTCAAAAACCAACATCAGTATTTTTTGGGTGAAACAGTACTGTCTGTGGACAGTTTAAACAGAAGACCTCAGAGTGATTCTGGAACTACTCGTGAGCATGATAGAGTGGACACCAACCTGGGATCATCCTCATTAATGTGTCACAGGAAGAGCTACAGTACAATGTGGATGTATATGACCCATGAGCTGAGAGCTAAAGAGGGATCTGGGAGGCTGCAAGTAACCAGCAAGATCGTGAGCAGAGATTAATGGAGGGAGACACATGGCCTCAGATAAGCCACCGAGCCAGGAATAGAGAGTAGGTATGATGTCATGGGTATTCATCGGACTGAGTCAGCAGCAGATAGATGTTGGGGTGGGCTTCAGGAAGACGGGCAAAAAGATTTGATATGAGAGCAGCAGAAACATGGGGGATTAGAGCCATTTGATATGGAACAAATTGGCAAGCCTCCTTATTAGCATGAACTGATTTTAAATAGCATGAGCTCTTCTATTCTGTTCTTGTGGTCTTGTAAAGTGCATGGCTACCCGGAGGCCTCCCAGCGCTGCCATAGATACTGTAGATGAACAAAATAGAACTGATGAGGAAATTCAGTTGGAAAAAAAGCCAGGTCTTCAGAGCCTTGTGGAAGGGAAGTTCACACTCCAGTAGATGCAGTTCCAGTGGTAGGGTTCCAAATTTGGGGTCCAGAAAGGAAGTGGATCGGCCACCCCAGTGGGATCTGCAAACCATGGGGACCTTCAGTAGGTGGGTCAAAGAGTATCTGAGGCCTCCCAGGTAGATGAGGGGAGGCTAAAGAGCTTAACAAAGAGGGGCCCTGTCTATGAATTACTCTAGCATGATGCAGAGAGTCTTGGACAGCGTTAGGCATTTCACTGGAAGCCAGTGTACATTTCTCAGAACCTTGGTGACTGATTGGTGTTTCCAAATGTTTGTCAGGAGACGTGCGGAAGCATTCTGCACAATCTGCAGTCTCCTGACAACACAGCGGGTGAGCCCAAAAGCAGGACATTCCCATAGTGAAGTTGGGAAAACACAAGAGCCTTAATAATCATTCTTCTGGTGGTCTAAGGAAGGAGGTTAAAAACCTTCTGCAGCAATCTCAGGATGCCAACGCAACTGGCAGCAAGGTTTTGAGCTTGATGGTCCATGCTATGACGAGAATCCAGCCATATCCCAAGGATTTTTATTGAATTTGGGGGAGTGGGCAGTTTGCTCAGACAATCTGGGAGGGGGCTCAGAACAGAACTGCTGAGAATATTCCCCAACAGCATGACTTCTGTTTTTGTCTTCATTAAGTTTTAATTTTCAACCAGCCTTCCAGTTGGCTGCTTCCTGAAGATAAGGAGCCAGAGGTAGATCGCATGAGCTAGAGTCAATGGAAATTGACGTAACCAACTGGGTGCTGTCCGCATAAGAGCCCAACGAAAGCCCATAGGATTGAACAATATCAGTAGGGGGATGTAGATAGATTGTGAACAAAGTGGGGCTCAGGGAGGAGCACTGAGGCACTCCACACTAGGGTGGGAAACTGGCTGAAAAACAGTATGTGATCCTGGACCTGGAAAGTTCAATTCTCCAGGAAGGAGGGGAGCCAGTCGAATGCTCTATCCACAATACTGACTTTAGAAATTCTCTGCAAGAAAGTGAGATGGTCCATGGTATTGAATGCTGCACTGAGGTCTAACAGAATATTAGCTGTAGATCCTCCTTGATCTAGGAGCCTCCTAAGTTCCTCGACCACCGCCAACGGTGCTGTTGCAGTGCTGTGTAGTGGGTAGAAGCCCATCTGGGTGAAGGGAGTTCCTTCTATTCGAGGAAGGCACAAAAGACTTTTGAACATGTTTTTGTAAAATCTTGCGACTCCAATAGCAGGGAAATAGGCCTGTAATTACTCCGATTGGAACGGTCATGGTTAGGTGTCTTTAAAAGTGGTTTGACAATTGCATGCTTCCACTGGTGAGGAACTTGTCCCCTGTAGGATTCTACAGTGTTTAGGAGATCCTTTACCAAGCGCATAGTGAGGTAAAAAAATACCGAAAAAGAACACTCTTGTGCGTCCCGAGAAGGATCACTGGGACAAAAGTCAGCCTGATCAGCAATGTTCGGGAACGAGGAGTAGATGTCTATGATTTTGTTTTCCTAAAGAAAGAATCCAATTTATTACAATGCTCAACCGATGCCACAAAAGTTGGGCTGACTGCCATAGGTTCCGTGATGTTTTGAGAATCTTAAAAATCTCTTTAGGGGAATTGGAAGAGTTTGATTTTTATGGAGTAGAAGGCAGCTTTAGACAATTTAATCTCTGCATTATAAGGCCTGATGAAGTTTCTATATTTTGCTTTACCTATCACATTATAGGTCTTCCTCCATCTTCTTTCTAAACTCTTGCGCTCTTTCTTCCAAGACATTAAATGGGTCGTGAACCAGGGGGATTTGTGGGATCGCTGGACGTCTTTCTGCTATATTACAGGAAGGACCACATCCAACGAGTTGACCATCCACTCATTGAACTAGTGGGTGGCTAGATCGACTTTATCCGAGAGATCCAGTTTAGGGAGCAATTCTCTTTATTATTTTGATAAAGCCATAACAACATGCATGCCTACATCCACCGGTTGGCATGAAATAAATGCATATACGTGGGACAAAGCTATAGCCTACAACCCAAGGGCCGGCAGGGACATTGAATGCAATAACCCACTGTTCCTAATGTGGGTCAGTGGAAAATAGCCTGCCCTAGTCATGCGATAATTCTAAAACAAACAATATTAAATACAGCGCACTAGAAAAAACCCAAGAAGAAAAGAAAGGCAAGGTGAAAGAAAAACAAGGGAGAGTCCCTTAACAACTAACGTACCCCGCTCTATGACTCTCCCTCCTCCTCCCTCAGCTCTCCTCCGACTCCGCTATAGATCCAAGCTCCTGCCTAACCTGTCAATACAATCGTTCTTTAGCTTTTCGTCATGTGGCCATGTGTTGGGCGGTGGGGATGAGGCGCAGAACACCCAAGAGCCTGGGACAGGTCACCTCCCTGAATTCCTTAGTTAAAATCGTAACACATGGTGCCCATAATTCCATATGTGCATCTGTAGATATCTGCTCCTTCGCTAATGTGGACCATAGCCTTCTCAACTATGCAGAACCACTGTGGACCCCCAGTGCAATAAAAGTTCCAATCTTGCCGCATTGAGAGATCATGCCATCTTCCTCCCTCTATGTGAGCGTAAGGGGAAGTTCAGGGGGTTGGGGAGACCAAGCAGCACGTAGGTAGGAAAGCGTGGGATATCCGAGCTAAAAGCTTAATTTATTATTAAATTGCTTCCCAGTATCTCACTAGCTTAGGACAGTGCCAAAGCAGGTGAGCCTACGAACGGTCTGTCCGCATCCCCTCCAGCAAGCAGCCGACCGATCCCTATTTGCGCAATTCAATCTGGCCTCCGTTCTACCTACTTCCTCCTCCCACATCAGCTGACCCTTGGATTTTGTGGATATGCTGGTATTTGAGAGAAGAGCATATGGCTTTGATATAATGCGCTTGTCATTTATTTTAGTGACTAGCCATTTTTCAAGTTTTCATTTGCCGGGATGCCCCTGTTCGCATGTCCGGGCCGTTATCCAATGTAGGGCTCGGTTATATGTGTAAAGGTCTGATGCTTGGATTGCGTAGTCTTGCTGTAGCTCATCAAAGGGAATAACCCGATTCTGGTCGAACAGGGAACCTACGCTTTTGCAGCCTTTCTCACGCCAACGCTGAAATGCTTCAGATTTATAACCGGGGGGGGGGGGGGGGGGGGGAGAGTGAGTCAGGATTATCCACCAACTGAGTCATTAGGGAGCGAAACGTAGTAAGCCCATTTTGGATCGCTTTTGCGTTCCACACTTTGATGGTCATTGCAGTTACCCGGAAGGAGTAAAGCCCCCATGCCCTGGGTTTTCTAGGAAGTTAAATTTCCCTCCATATTTTTACCCTCGCTATTGCCTGGTCCTTGAACGTCTAGGACTTTTTGGATAAGGGGTGGTTCCATTCTATTATAACGCGTAGTTGTGACCCCTGAAAGAAGCTTTGGACCACCGGAATTCCTATTCCCCCTACCGCTTTAGGTTTTGTAAGTTGGTGAAAGCTAAGTCTCGGTTGCTTCCCGCCCCATATGAAGCTATTAATAGCACGTTGCAGGCTGAAAATAGTCCCAGCAGGTGGGGTCAAGGAGATAGTCTGAAACACATATAAAATATGTGGCATGATCGTCCTCTTGATAGCTTCTATATGCCCTTCCCAGGGAAGGACCGCCCGGTTCCAAGTGGCTAAAGTCTTGTTAGTTTGTTCTAGAAGTGGATCGTAGTTAGCTCTTAATGTTTTCTCGGGGGTTCTTGCCAGTAAGATACCTAAATATGGTATGTTGTCGTCGGTCCAAGTGACCGGGAATTGTGAGGACAAAGCTGCCACCGTGCCAGGCGCAATTGAAAGATTTGTATTTGAGTTTTAGCTAGGTTTACCCTAAACCCGGACACCATGCTAAAGCGATCAAATTTGTCTACCATGGCAGTTAGTGAAGATGAGGGATCTTTCAATGATAAGATCATGTCATCAGCATACAAGCTTATGGTGTACGGATCCCAGTGATCACCGGGTTAATTCTAATTCTTTGCGCCATCGGTTCAATGTAGAGGGCAAACATCAGTGGTGACAGTAGGCATCCCTGTCTCATTCCTCTATGTATCTGGATGCATCCGGAGGAGTAACCATTAACTCTGACAAACGCCTTAGGGGAATTACAGATGCATTGCATTCAAGAAAGGAACTGTTCCCCGAAGCGGGGAAGCGCTTCAAATGGAAGCAGCCAATAGATCCTATCGAAAGCCTTTTCAGCATCAACTGAAATTAGTAGGGCCTCCTCCCGAGAACGGTGAATCAGATCAGTGAGGTGTATAAGTCGTTTGGTGTGATCTCCACTCGAGGGGATGAACCCTGCCTGATCTGGGTCAACTAGCCCCGCCATGTATAGATGAATGCAAGCAGCAAGGGTGCTTCGACCTTAAGCAGCAAGATTGGGCGATAAGACACACAATCCAGCGGGTCTTTAGAAGGTTTTAATATAACAGAGAGAGAAGCTTTGGTGAGGGAGTCAGGTAGACTTCCAGAGTCACTGAACGAGTTAGTCTGGTCTATAGAGGGGCCACAATCTGGCAAAATGTCTTACAAAATAGTGGGGTAAAGCCGCCTGGACCTGGCATTTGGAGGTTTTCAGGCAGGCTATTTGAATGGGGCGATCGATCTGAGAAGCTACATCAGGAGGAAGCCTGGCAAGCTGTGCCTCTTGGAGATAGGAGTCTATGTCCCCCGCGGACGAATCGTCACCTGCATAAAGCCTAGAGTAGAAGGCTCTAAAGGCCTCTGCAATGCCTGCATCTGATTGCACTATTGACCCCGCTGCAGTTCGAATCTCCGAAACCAAACCAGAGACCTCCCGTTGGCGCAATGTGTGTGCCAGCATGCGGTCTGAGCGGTCCTCACTAAGAAAGAATTTATGCCGGAATCATATTCTGACCCATCTAGATGTAGGCAGCGCAAAACAAAGCATTCCTTCTCCAGTTCTCTCCATATGCGGGAGCACCAGTGCGCTTGTGAATTGATTCTAATTCTGCTACTGCAGATGCTGCCTGACTGCTTATCTCCTTCCGTAGTTTATTTTCATTCACTGAAAATGCTATTAGTTCCCCACGTATCACTCATTTTAATTCTTTCCAGACAGGGGCAAGGAAAGTCTCCTCTGTGTCATTGAAGCTAAGATACAATTTAATTGCTGTATGAACTGTCTTTAATGTTTGTTCTGAATGGAACATAGCGTCTCGGAGCCACCAGTGTGATGAACGTGGTTGACCGGCACCTAGGTTCATCGTCCGCGTGATGGGAGCTTGGTCCGAGAGAGAACGAGGTTCAATTGTTGCATCAACTACGCAGTCCTTTAGGGCATCCGTGATTAGGAAGTGGTCTATGCGAACAGAGGACGTGTGGGCAGCCGTAAAAAAATTTGTAATCCCTAGTAGTGGGGTATGTTTGCTTCCAATTATCATTGACAGTGCTATTCGCGAGCCATTGGAGTCCATTCTGCAAAAAGGCCCCAGTCTGAGAAGTCCTTGCGGCAGATCAATCGAAGTCTGTATTCCTTACAAGGTTGAGTTCCCCCCTCCCCCCCCCCCCCCCCCCTCCATAATTGACACCGCTCTAGCAGGAGATGCTAAGGTTTGATGGTTGACTAGGAAGTGTTCTTGGTGTTAGTTTGGCGCATACACAGAGCGACAGTAAACTGCAAATGTCCCCATTGCAGCCTAATTCGCAGTCCTCTGCCTTTGATTTCAGCCTCCGGGCCAATGATCTTGCCCCAGAACTTTTGAGCAAGGAGTATGGCAGCCCCATTCTTTTTAGTTATGTCTGATGTCCAGCATTGTCTAGGAAACTTAAGTGCGCGCATGTGATGGGGTATCCTGGCTACCAAGTGTGTGTCTTGCAACAGACGTAAATCCCCAGAGTGTTCAAAGAAAGACATAATCGCTTTGCATTTCACAGGGCTATTAAGGCCTCAAACATTAAGGCTCACAATATGGATAGTGTGTGTCATGTGTCTTTAGGGCACCCAGTAACGGCTAGGTTATTGTGATTCAAGGGGCCAGAAGGGAGGAACTTGAAAATTAATGACCTACGCCCTTCAATGCTGCTGCTATCTGCATAGCTTCTCAGTTGGAGTGGAGGAGAGAGAAATAAAATAAGACCGAAAGAACCCCAGCTCAAACAAAATAAACAAAATATGCATAACACTAAGCAACCAATGTTCGTCGGATTCCGTGAGTCTGGGGGGATTGTGGCCACCCGTTGAAGGATCGTTCAACGGGTCGTTCCCTCATAATGTCTCTTATCAAAGTGCAGAGACATCCGGTTGGCAAATGGTGGGCGCAGCGACCTCGTCTCCTTCATCATCCCGTCCCTCCGCTGCCACCATTGAGTTTGTCCGGGTCCCCTCTTGAACCAGGGGCACTGCCGCCATCACCTCAGGATGCCGCTTAGATTGTGGACTCCGCCGAGAGGGCCTGTAGCACCGCCTGTCTTTCTTTGTCGATGGTTTGTGTATCCGGTTTAGACCGTTAGCGAGTGGATGTTACCCTCTGCCACCGTGATTGCAGTTGCCCGGGGGTGGAAGGCGCCCCCCGGGGGTGGAAGGCGCCCCCTATCGCCCTCCTGGGCATCGATATGCAGCAGGGTGCAGGCCTCCCCGAGGGATCTGATTTGGTGGAGCACTCCCTCCTGACGAAAGATAATGAGAAAGGGATGGCCCCAGGTGTAGGGAATGTTGGCTTTTTTCAAGTGCTCCGTGACGGGGCAGAGATCTTGGTAAAAGGTCGGGGAGTTGTGTGAGCATATGGTTAGTGATAGAATATCACAACCCTACCGAGCGCACAGCTATAATTATCTTAACTCCTATTCTTGTTTTAAAAAAACATTTTCTGCACCTTTGAAGTTTGTTTTCATATGGATTTCATATTTATTTGAGTAGTTTCATTTAAATTTTTGATTTGTATTCGATTTAAATCCTAAATTGTGAACAATCCATTATTGTTCTTCAAGATTACATTAAATCATGCATTTGTGGTGGCAGCTCCTGGGGCTCATTGGGGGCTCGACGACTTTGAAGCAGCATTGTTGGCTAGAAATATTTTTAATCTGCAGTGATCGATACTGCTGATCACTTTAAACCATCCCTCATCTCGACTTCACTTTGTTGTAAGCAGACAGCTCTCTGCTGCTTCGTGTCATTTTAAAATTGTATTATTGCTTTGTAATCTGTCTGAAATTACTTACGGTCTTGGCCTCCTATGCCCCGGTCCCGCGCGGCTCCGAGTGCCGATTGCGTGGAGGGCAGCATCTTCAGCGCGGCTCCCTGTGCCGGTCAGCTGAAGAGCAGGCGCCATCCTAGTAGTAGCCTGAAGGGCGCGCACATCGCAGGCTGCGGTCTAGCTGCCCGAGGCTGCTCCCTACAAAGCGGCAGATAGCGCAGGGCTCCTGGTGAGTCATACAGGTGGTGGCAGCTCCTGGGGCTCATTGGGGGCTCGACGACTTTGAAGCAGCATTGTTGGCTAGAAATATTTTTAATCTGCAGTGATCGATACTGCTGATCATTTTAAACCACCCCTCATCTCGCCTTCACTTTGTTGTAAGCAGACAGCTCTCTGCTGCTTCGTGTCATTTTAAAATTGTATTATTGCATTGTAATCTGTCTGAAATTACTTACGGTCTTGGCCTCCTATGCCCCGGTCCCGCGCAGCTCCGAGTGCCGATTGCGTGGAGGGCAGCTCCTTCAGCGCGGCTCCCTGTGCCGGTCAGCTGAAGAGCAGGCGCCATCTTAGTAGTAGCCTGAAGGGCGCGCACATCGCAGGCTGCGGTCTAGCGGCCCGAGGCTGCTCCCTACAAAGCGGCAGATAGCGCAGGGCTCCTGGTGAGTCATACAGGTGGTGGCAGCTCCTGGGGCTCATTGGGGGCTCGACGACTTTGAAGCAACATTGTTGGCTAGAAATATTTTTAATCTGCAGTGATCGATACTGCTGATCATTTTAAACCACCCCTCATCTCGCCTTCACTTTGTTGTAAGCAGACAGCTGTCTGCTGCTTCGTGTCATTTTAAAATTGAATTATTGCATTGTAATCTGTCTGAAATTACTTACGGTCTTGGCCTCCTATGCCCCGGTCCCGCGCGGCTCCGAGTGCCAATTGCGTGGAGGGCAACTCCTTCGGCGCGGCTTCCTGTGCCGGTCAGCTGAGGAGCGGGCGCCATCTCGGTGGTGGCCTGAGGGACGTGCACATCGCAGGCTGCGGTCTAGCGGCCCGAGGCTGCTCCCTACAAAGCGCGCATGTGCTACCGGAAGCGCAGCGGACGATTTGCGCGCCGAAGGTGCGCCTAAGGTAAGCCCGTCTGCGACCGTCCGCGGCCAGACGGGGCAAGGGGCACGGCATTATGCCAATTTTTGTTCCTACTCGGCTGACCAACTCTGCGCTTACCAAGGTCCTTGGAACTTAGATCCAGTAATTCAGGGCCACGTCTGTCACATGGGCATTGCTAGAGTTCCTCCCGTGCCTTCCCTTCCGTCTAATATACCCTCCCTGTTGCTCCTTCCAACTCTCTTCCCCCCCCCCCCCCCCCCTATGGCCACCCCAAACACTGTCACTATACCCCTACCTCTTCCCTCAGGGATTGTTAATCCGACCATCTCGGCTTTTTTGTTAAACACCCGATCGGCGGTCAAACATCAGTCAGACCTGTTTATATTTTTGGACACTTACAAACCGGACCTACTGTTTTTAACGGAAACCTGGCATCGCCCTGAATCCCTGCCTAGCTTATTGGCTGCACTACCCACCTCATACTATGCTTTGCGAGCAGACCGGCCCCCTGGCAAAGCTGGAGGAGGAGTGGCCATGATTGTCCGCTCCGGCATTCAGTTTCAACTACTTCCCCCTCCCTCGATTCTAGAGGTTGATTTTCTGGTCGCCCGCTCCTTGTCTTTCAATACTCCAATCACCTGTGTTCTGATGTACCGCCCACCCCAACCCATGTCCCATTTTCTTCCAGATTTTCAGGAGCTATTAGCTACACATGCAGTTAGCCATTCATCGATCTTGGTGCTTGGGGACTTTAATTTCTGGCCCTCTGATTCAGAGGAACGCGCATCTTCCAGAGAGTTTACCGAACTGCTTAGCAGCTTAAATTTTACTTCACATGTTCATACTCCTACTCCTGTTCAGGGTCATACCCTGGACCAAATCTGGTCCCTTAACATCCCTATCTCTGTCCCTATTGTTACTCCTTGTTTGTGGTCTGACCACTACTTGATCTCCTTCTCCCTGGATCTGAGGTCAGCCCAGAAGCCACCTTTTCCAAAGAACACCTGGGCACGCAATTGGGGTAAAGCCGATATTCCATCTTTGTGCTCCTCTCTCTACTTCTAGCCCAGCCATTGACAACCTCCCTATTCCATCTCAAGTTGAGGCTATTAATAAATGGCTGTCCAGGACATGTGAACAGGTGGCCCCCCTCAGGCGTGTTCAGGTGAAGCGCACCCATCAAGCGAACAAGTGGTTTAACCGGGAGCTTAAAGAGAAAAAACTGGCGGCCCGCCAAGCTGAGCGCACCTGGAGACGCACCTATAGTGAGACCTCAAAATCTTGTATAACTCTATCCAGGCGGAGTATAAGAAAGCTATTCTCAAGGCAAAAACATCCTATTTTTCAGGCAAGATTCTCCAGGCGGAGAACAAACCGAGGGAAATCTTTGCCACAGTGTTTGAATTGGCCTCCTCGGACAGAACAACTGCCAAACCGGTTCCCTCCCAAAAGCTGTGCGACTCCCTGAATGATTTCTTCATCAGTAAAATTGAAAACATCAAGTCCAATATTCCTCCCCCTCTACAACATTTTCTGACATTGTTCCACCTAACAACCCTTGTTATTTTGAACAATTTACTTTGTTATCTGAGGAGACTTTTCTTTCTATTCTCCCTAGTGTTAAATCAGGCTCACCTGCAGATGTCTGCCCGGCTTACATCATGTGTGACATCTTCCGGAGCTGTCCTCTCCCTCCCCATACCTTCCTCAATGAGTCCCTCAAAATAGGAACTGTCCCTTCTCCCCATAAGTCAGCCACGATTGTCCCTATCTTAAAAAAGCCTGGCGCAGATCCCACTGTATTGGCTAACTATCGTCCCATCTCCCTCCTCCCCTACCTGGCAAAGGTTTTGGAGCGGCATATCACCATCACTCTTAGTTCCTTTATTGAGTCCAGTGGGTTTCTTGCCCCCTCCCAAGCGGGCTTCCGCCCCCTTCATTCCACCGAAAAGGTGGTGGTGTCCGTTATGGACACACTCAGAGAGGGGCTCGATTCCAACCTCCCACAAGCATTGATTCTCCTCGATTTGTCTGCCGCATTCGACACGGTTGATCACACCATCCTTCTTTCCCGTGTCGAGGCGGCAGGCATCGGGGGTTCCGCTCTGGCATGGGTGACCTCATTTCTTAGTGATCGCACCCAAGCCGTCCATTTGGCAGACTTTTCCTCTATGGCTCATAAAGTACAATGTGGTGTCCCCCAGGGCTCTTCTCTCTCTCCTCTTCTCTTCAACTTGTATATTTTCCCACTTATTTTTGCTTTACAGCGGATGGAGGTCACAGTGTTTAATTACGCTGATGACCTCCAGCTTATTTTCACTTTGTCAAACTCACCCTACTCTATTCATAACTTCCAGTCAGTGATGGTCTTTATCAGGGATTGGATGAACTCCAACCATCTGAAACTCAACCCTGATAAGACTGAGCTCGTCCTGACTGGAGGTAAACTTAATCCTTGGTCTTCTGCCTTCTGGCCTTCTTCGCTTGGTTCTCCTCCTCTTCCCTCTTCTTCTGTCAAAACTTTGGGGATCACTCTCAATCAACACCTTACTCTTCATTCGCACGTTAGCACGGTGGTCTCTTCTTGTTTTTTTGTGTTGCGCACCATCCGCAAGATTTCACGCCTTTTCTCTCTCTCAGCCCTCAAACTCATCGTCATGACGATGGTTCTCTCCCGCCTTGACTATGGTAACGCACTGTACAACGGCATTCCTAGTTACGCCCTTCGCAGGCTCCAGCTAGTGCAGAACCAAGCTGCCCGCTTGGTCCTCAGGTTACCTAGATCCCAGCATATCACCCCGTCTCTCTGTTCTTTTCATTGGCTCCCTATAAAAGAAAGAGCCCTGCTTGGATGTCTGACTTTCCAGGCTCTTGCCGGGACAGCTCCTGCCTTTATCAAATCTAACATTCACCACTACATTCCTAGTAGGCAATTACGTTCTTCCTCCCTATCTCTTTTAGTGGTACCCCGATTCAAGAAAAGCAGGTCAGGAGGCTGTAAGTTCTCTGTCCTTGCCCCATCCTTTTGGAACTCCTTACCCCTCTCCATTCGAACATCAACATCTTATATGGAGTTTCGTGGGAGACTGAAAACTTTTCTGTTCTCACAAGCCTTCTCATTTTGATCCAATTTTGTGCCTGCTCTTGAAGTTGTACTGACCCCGCAGCGCCATGAAACCGCTAGGTAAACGTGCGCTATATAAATATTTTTAAATTCAATTGTATTGTAATTCATACAGATATCATTAACATTATACGGCGATTGTTGCGATGATTGGCCCGATGCATTTCGGGACCGGTGTCCCTTCTTCAGGGGCCTCTGTAAAAAATGGTGAACATCTATAAGTAACACATCACGCATAATTATATACATCAACTTATAAATACATTAGCCACTTTCAGGTTTTGAGTACACCACCTCTATAGTGTCATAATTACATTGCATATCTCCATACGTTCATTTTTACTTGATCTTTACAAACAAAACGACTTGGTGCGCTCATATTTGTTATTGCTGTTAATGCACATTACATTGTTCTGTTTTTATGAAATGAATCGTCCGTGTATATGGAACCTATACCATCTTAACAACTTTATAGGTAAGACCCTCCTAGTTTAAACTGAAATTATCTGGGATGCCCGGTATTGCAAAATATTACTGCAAAGACCGAAGAAAATCGATACATCCATATTGCCTGATGTTAGAACTGCACAAACGATGTGCACAAGGTTTTTGAAATAAAGCACTCACATGTTGGATTTTCGTAACTCTTTTCGTGTAAAAAATCAAAATGACTATGGCCTAATTCGTATCTGTGAACAAAAAGAATAAAGGGCTGTTATAACCTAACTGATGTGCAAACGTCGTGAATTACTACACATTATCGAACAGAAAATGTTTTTTTAAAACAAGAATAGGAGTTAAGATAATTATAGCTGTGCGATCGGTAGGGTTGTGATATTCTATCACTAACCATATGCTCACACAACTATTATCTACCTAGGGACAGGCAGCCCTATGATACCGAACAGCACGCCAAAGTCATATCAAAACGGAGTGCCAGTGGCCACAATTTATCTTTTTCAAAAAAGGTCGGGGAGTGCCATCTGAATTGGACCGGGTGAGAATCTCTTGACTTTCGAAATAATGTCTTTCTTTACTTTAAAATCATGCACGTACACTAGTATGTCAGCCGGTGGTCCCTTCCTACCGTGTGGACCCAATCTAGGATATCGAGGATATGTCGAAAGAGGGCCTTCCCAAACATATCCTTAAGGGAGCGCTCCTTCTTTGTTCTGTTCCCTGCCATGCTGTTGTGTCTTAGTGCAAAAGATGCCACTAATCGGCGCTCTGCCAGGTATTCTGTGTCTCCAGAGCCCTATATTCCTTTCAGGTTACTTGTGGCCAATGCTCAGCTTCTTCAGGCCTTGCCGTCGAGCCTGAGGGGGATCTCCTGCTGCACACACCGCGCTCTCCCAGCAGTTCGTATGGCCTGAGAATGGGCCCCTTTTAATGAGTGTACAACTACAGACGATCCCTGTGGGGCCGATAAGGTCGATATCTCTACCCTCCATGCCAGCTTCTCATCCGGTTTTGGAACTATGACTGTGGCAGAGGCCAGCGTAGCAGACCAGTGGGCCAGCAAAGAGAGATCTTTATGGGGAGAATGTCAGGCTATGCAGGTAAGCAAGGACATCCGCAATTGCACCCAAATCCTGCCACCGTCCTGTCCTCTTTATTATGCTTGGGTGTGTCCCTTAGAAACGGTGCGCCATCTTGGGTAGAATCCCTTTCCCTTTTTTTGCTCTGGAGGGACTGATGCGCTATTTTCGGTGCTCTGGCTGTCGCTAGCAGCGTGTCCAGACCGCCAATCCACTTGGGACCCCCAATGTCACGCTGGGACTGTGCGACCTGTCCGTCCCGGGTGAAATCAGATGCAGGGGGAGGGTGGGTGGGGGAATGCTATCTCACCCCTAGTGTCCTCTGTTCACCTTAATGTTGTGCTGCTAGCACCCGTGAGACCAACCTGCCACGGGTGCTAGCAGATGCAGGGGGGCCAACTCCCCCGATCACCCACACAGTACGCAGGTGGCGCCTGGGGTCCTACCCTCCTCTTCACCACCAAGGTCTACCGTAGCCAGCAGCTGTCCCTCCGAGGCCGGGTACACAGGCGAACCCGGTGCTCAGCTGCCCCAGGCCTCAAGTCGGACGATCTGGCCCTGCGGTGCTCAGACACTGCAGCCCACGCTTATCCATATGATCCACAGGCCTGTCAGTTAAGCGATGGCGGTGCCCCTCCTCGGTAAGCCTGATTCAGCACTGGTGCCGGCGCCGAGGCTCCCCATCGGCTGCATAGGCCAGGCACCCCTTAACCTCCAGGAGGTCTCCTTAGCCGGCAGGCCTCTTGTCGTGCGTTGCAGTTGGTTGCGCCGAAGAGTTCACCGAGGAATTGCCACAGAGGGGAGCTGGTAGACTCGTTGTGATGCTTTTGTTGGCGGCGGGTCAGGAGTGATCGGGAATGCATGTCCTAGCCGGCCGCCATCTTGGCCATGCCCCGAGATCCAGTTTAGAGGCTTCCGGGGCCTCTAAACATTCTCCAGTTTGAGTTTGACCCAAGATTGTTTCAGCTGTTTGCTCGGGGAAAGAGTGGCAGGAGGGGAGGACATGGGGAGGGTGAGAGGAATAAGAAAGTGGCCTGACCAGGTCAAGGGAAGAGGTGTATAAGCCCGAAGGTTCCAGATGTTGCTAAAAACAAGTTGAATGGTATGACTCTTATCATGAGACGGACCGTCTACTAGCTGAAAAAGCTGTAGGGCGGGCCATATCGTGCAGTAAACTTCTAGAGGCCCTGTCATGCAGGTCATCCATATGGAGATTAAAATGTCAGAGTAAAGTAAAATTAGGCCTATCCACAGCTAACCTGGATAACTACCGCTGTGGGAGTTTGAAAGAATTGAGTGTAGGGGCCTTGGGGTCTACATAGGAGTATTCCAACAAAAGAAATGGTGGGGCATAGAGTCAAAGAAAAAGCCAAGCTCTCACAATTAGGAATAGTGGACAGAGATAAAGTGCATGTGAGAGATTAAAGTGCATGTGAGAGATTCCCTATGGACCATCTCGATTCCACTGCCATCTTTACCCTGTCTGTCTAACCTTTTGATGCGGTAGCCTAGGGGGAGAGCATCAGCAACATCGGGCCTAGAGACCTCTGACAGCCATGTCTCAGTGAGAAACAGTGCGTCCGGACAAGCCTTGAGTAGATGGGCAAATATATTGAGCTTGTAGGCGGCCATGGAGAGACAATTGGCTAGATGGAAGCACCAATCTACAGGGGAGAAGGTAGGGTATGCCTGAAGTATTTAGGGAATAACTGGTGATGATGCCATCTGAGCTGCGGTAACCATCTGGAGTTGTTTCAAGACCATGATGGAAAGCTAAGGTCGATGGCGTGCATACAAGAAGCGGATAGTAATGTGTAATGTGCCAGCAATTGGCCACATATGTAAGTTACGTTATCAGATGAAATAAAGCCAGCATCCATGACCCATGGACCCAGAAGGATGCCGACGGGTACAGGCTGGCTTGCCTTATGCATGCCTTTGGCATGCAGATATCTGAGCTAGTGGCAACATGCTGACCTGACATCCGTTATTGCATTCTTTTGGAATACCATGCTCTTTACCATGCCCTACTGTGTATTCCATCAGTATGTGTTTTCTATCCCCTACACAGAATGAAAGATGTGGTGAGGGCCATACAAATCTGTAACTGATATCAGATTTCTGACACCGTGGGGATCAGCTCTTTCTTTTAAAGCCTTCTATGAAGATATTCAAGTTGTTTAGTTTGTAAATTGTCTCATTCATGTTTGGGTTGTTTTTGGAAGTACTTTCTAATTGTATTCAACAACATATTAATCTATCCTATAGCACACTTGATTCTGTTGTGACTGTGGAATAAGCGTGCAGCAGCTATATTAAAATATGTCTGTATAATTTATCTGTAGCTTGGGGGAAAAAGAAGGGGTGCTAATATTTGGAGCTACTGCATGTCTGTTCTGTTTACTTTTTATTTTTTTCAATTCCTTTTATTAAACCAGCTCATATTACCTCACATGGCTGAAAGTGTATACATGCACATTACCAATTATGAATCCATATTTTATAGTATTGCTTAGCGGGGTTGAGCAACAATAGCTACACGAGCGACTTTAAAGGCTTTTCCCCTTAGATTTTGGACCACGTAGGGTGTTAGTCAATCTCATGGTGCCTCGCTGCGTTGTTGGATGGGAGTGGGAGTGTTTTAGTGGCGGGTTTTCGGCACTCTTTTCATGCCCCTGTATCCCCACCATGCAGCCCATTTCTTCTCCGCCTTTATATATTACTTCTTCTACCCTTGACACCAGTCCAAATCGGCCTCCCACTCCACAACCAATGGGGGGGAGGACACCCCCCATTGTTGCGCTATGTTTAGTTTGCTACCCCTGTCGCTATTGCAAGTCCAAGCCTATTATGTGACGGGCCAATCCTACTCTCCCTTTTTCATCAGTAGCAACCACTTAACGTTTACAGGCACCTCTAGCTCCAAGACTCTCAACATCAATGCCGTCACCCCTCGCGGAATGCAACGATCACTGGGCATTCCCATAAAATGCGGGAAAAGGATCACTCTTGCTGACAACCCCTCACACACAGTGTCGTCTGTGTCTTTCCCCATTTATGTAGCCACATGCGGGGGTAATGGGAGCGATTTAAGATTCTTAGCTGTATTGGCCTGAATCTCGCCGGACCGCTATTTCTCTGGGACTCTGTAGTGTCTCTGTCCATTCCTCATCGTCAATATTGCCTAGATCATCCATCCAAGCACCTCTTAGGGGTGTCAATGGGTCTGGCATGTTGTTTAGTATTTTCTGGACATTTAGTGAGTGGGCTTTAAAAAGCCGACCACTGCTTTTTGTGTGGCCTAGAGCGTGCGGTTATGCTCACAGTTACGAGCAGAGGCACCATCTGGCTTTCCTCTCTTGTCATGGCTCATTAACACACCACTCGCCAGACATGCCTCCTCGTTAATTATTGCTTTCCACCCATCGCAGATGTCCCCCCCGCCACCCCATCTGCTTTAAAAAAAAAAATCAGTTCTGATTTCTGCTTTGGAATACACAGCTATATGCATGGGCGCCGCGCTTTGTGGTTCTGCACTGCGCCTGATTTGATCTTACACCCCTTCTTGTTGTTTTGTAATCAAAAGCACAGACTTTCAGTGAGTGAGTTTTTTTTTCTTCTGTTTTAAATTCTGTTTATTAAGAAATGGGCAGATTGAAGACTCATTACAAATTGAAAAATTGTTGCTGTTTGTTTGGTACAAATTGAGTTTAAAATTTTTTTTTATTATGTATTTAAATTGATTGTCACAACTATGTTTTTGTTAGTGCCTATTAAGCATCAGCACCCGTCTGTGCCACCCCCTCCCAATCACTTTGTTATTGTTGTCTGCAAAGCGAAGCAACCCGATCCCAGCCGAGCCGAAACCCCAGTAGGTCGCCGTACACCAGGTTGAGGGAGTTGGAATTTCTAATCCATGTGCGCTTCCTGCAATGCTTAACATGCAGTTTTGAGCTGTTGCTGTTTCATGTGCTTCCTCAGCGGTGAATGAGCAGAATCTGATGTAGTATGCACTCCTTGCACAAATCTTTCAAGGTGTGCATGCAAGTACTTTCTCGTTAATTCTAGAGCTTGTTTTATCCGCAGCAGAAGCAAAGTGGGGTGCCTTTTTAGGTCACGCCTATGCAGCGCGCATGCGCTGAATAGGCAAAAAGACCTTTTGGAATTGCTTCGGCTTTTCAGCCAAAAACGTGCACGCGTTCCATTGCCTTCAATGGCAACGCGTGCATGTGTGGCGATTCACTTGCGGGAGCAAGCTGTGCCAAATTAAGATTGCAAAATAAGTATTTTAGTCGATTTCCTTTCAGTGACAACCTGATGGGATCGATAGACATGCCTGGATTGCTCCCTTTTGGGCGGTACTAAGACCGATTTGTGTAGGGCTGTTCCCGGTTTATGATGGCACACTGAGCAAAAAGATGATGTACTGGAATGCAGATTATAGTAGGTATGAGGGACAGTGGATAATTAAAGCGTCCGTCATCACAGTTTTCATTTTCTCCCAACTAGGGCAAAAATTAGTATTTGTTTTTATTCGTCTTCTGTTTGTGAGGAGAGGCAGGAGGTGCGTACGCTCCATGTGTTAAAGTTATTATTGTACTCTGTTTCATATCCGCTCCCCCTGTTTCTGTCCATTTCTTCGCAAACTCTGACACTTTGTCATGGACTATGATGGACGTCAGGTAGACATTTGCTGCCACTGCCTTTAATGCGCCTGATTTCAGGGTTAAGAAGACCGTGCCAGGAAGGGTTAAGAAGACCGTGCCAGCAAAAGAAAAGTAAACCAGGTTTTATCAGTCCTGTTTACTTTCTGTAGTTTCTACACCTTCTTGCTCAGCACCAAATAGAAGACCATTAAGAGGCAAAGTTCGAGACTGGGGTAAACTCTGTGAGACCTTTACGGGTCAAAGGATGTGTGATGTCACTTCCAATGCCATTTTGATGAATGTTATCCATGCAGTCTGTTGTCTCTCCCTCTCTGCTTACCAACAGAAAGGGATGAAAAGTGGACAAGGTTCCTGTACCACTAACGGTGTGGAGAGGCGAATGAAGAAAGTACTTTAGTAAATGTTATGGAACGCCTGAAGCATGGGAGGGAATATACATTTTGTGCATAGTGATACTAAGATACCGAAGGAGTAATTCAGAGTTTGGGTTAGATTGTCCTCCTGTTTCCGGGTGACAGAGGATTCTCGACCAACCTGGCGGAGTATGTCATGCCCAGTGGAAGTTCAATCAGCTGAACGTGGTGACTAGAAACATACCCTGTAACGATTCGCTAGACACTATGGTGAGTACTATGAAAGAAGGAGCTTTATTTTCCTTTTAAAATGTAGGCTCAACCTAAGCCCCAAGCTTTCCTTACTCCGAAGGGTGCTTTATTAAACAAGCATTTGCAATGCAATCGTTCTTGCATTTACGCGTGTTTGAGCTATTGGCATTATAAATGACAATGTTTTTTATTTATGCTTTGGTTTTTAAAACATACCGTAAATAAAAGGCATTGTCATTTACAATGCCAATAGCTGAAACTCGCGTAAATGCGAGACCTGTTGCATTGCAAATACTTGTTTAGGGATGGTGTTTACTAATAGTCGGTCTTCTAGACTCAAAGAGTCAGGAAGAACTGTGCCCGGTTTTTTATGTGTTCGTAAGGCATGCATAAATTGTAGATAGGGAAACCCCTGGGATGGCGCCAGGTCATATTCTTGTCTCAAGTCCTCGGAGAGGGGCGCCCCATTTCTCCACACATCTTCCAGGTGTTGGATTCTTATTGTCTGCCACCCCGCGAGGCCCTTCAGATTGGTCACTCCCTTCAGTTGGTTCCCCCAGTTGGACTGCAAGCCCAACTGACTGTTCGCCTCCTCCCAGCACTTTATCACTGTTGCAGTGTGTATATGCCAGGCTGGATGTGGCTTTCGGCCATATAGGAGATGTTCACAATTTCCGTTGGGCATGACTTCTCTATCTACTTTGTAATCTGCTTCCTGACTGTCTGTGTAGACCAGTCGTTTATTACACTGCGTTGTGAAGCCCAATAGTAGAGTTTAATATCTGGCACTGCCCGGTCACCCTCATAGACTGCTCTCTGTAATTTATGCAGGGCAATACATGGTGTGCACCCCCCCCCCCCCCCCCCCCCCCTGCCAGATAAGGGTTCGGAGTTCCTGGGCTACTTGTTTGAAAACATTTTCTGGGATTGTATAAGGGGTATTCTGGAGAACATATAGGAAGTGCGGTAAGGTCCCATTAAGGACAGCGGCAAGGTGCACCAGTGTATTGTGTCAGTTTGGAGTCTGTTTAACTGGGGAAAGAAGTTTAGTTGTAGGAATGTCTGGTGGTTACGTGTTTTAAAGATGCCAAGGTATCTGAAGACCTGTTTAACTATCAGAGCCGCACACATCGTTGGAAGCCTTGGTGAAGTACTGACAGGGGGGGATAACTATCAATTTGGTCCAGTTTATCGTATACCCGGAATAGCTCCCAGATAATTCAAAGATATGGAGGATCTTTGCTATGGATAAATAGGGCCTCGAGAGGTATAAAATTATGTCATCGGCATATATGGAGATTCGCTCTTCCCAAACGCCGGGTGAAGTAATACACCAGATCATCGAGTCTGTCCCTATCTAGTGTGCCATGGGCTCCAGTGCCAGGGTAAATAACCAGGGCAACCGAGGAGAACCCTGCCTGGTTCTCCTGCGCAGTGCGAAGATTCTTGACAATGGCCCGTTGACGCTCAGCCTTGCCAGTGGGGCCTGGTAGAGCAGTCCCACTCAGGCTCAGAACTTTGAGCCGAAGCCCAGTCTTGATAACACAGGGAACAGGGAGGGCCATTCTATACTATCAAATGCCATGGAGGCATCTAGGGCCATCAGGGCTGTTTGGTGCGGCGAGAGGGCGTCCGTCATGTGCTGGACACCATATAGCCTTCGTAGGATGTGACGGGTGCTCCTATGCGACATAAAGCCAGATTGATTTATTTGTATGATGCCAGTAAGGACAGCCATAAACCTGTTTGCTAGAGCCTCAGCCAATAGCTTCGCTTCTACATTCAGGCGTGAGATTAGCCTGTATGAACTGCAACTCTCTGGAGGCTTGCCTGAAACATATGGAGCACTGGTGGTATGATTTTGGTGGTTAAACTCTTAAACCGCTCGACTGGTAGCCCATTTGGGCCCATTGCCTTCCCTGATTTTAGTGATCTAAGGGCGTTGGATAGTTCTTCTTCCGTGAGGTCGGCCTCTAGGGCGTCCCTCAAGTCTGTAGTGAGAAGTCTCTTAATAACTCCTCGCAATCTCTTTCGGATCTAGAGCTGACTGGGGTATATACGCTCTGTGTGAGAGTGATGGTCGGAAAGAAAGCGAGGAGGTCTTATGTGTGGCTGAATGATGGCTTCATTTATTGACAAGCATTTGCAATGCAATAGGTCTCGCATTAGGAAAGTGTGAGCTATTGGTATTGTAAATGACAACTTTTTTTAACATGTGTTGGCTTTGAAAAATATAAATTAATAGCATTGTTATTCACAAAGCCAATAGCTTACACTTTCCTAATGCGGGTCCTATTGGCTATGGCAATGCTTGTTGGTAGCAAGCAAGGCCAGTGCTGTTGTAGTGCTGAGTGATGATGTGGTTGGGCTGAGTGATGCGGTGGTGTCTGTGAGTGATGCGGTGGTGTCTGTGAGTGATGTGGTGGTGTCTGTGAGAGTTGTGGTGGTGTCTGTGAGAGATGTGGTGGTGTCTGTGAGAGATGTGGTGGTGTCTGTGAGAGATGTGGTGGTGTCTGTGAGAGATGTGGTGGTGTCTGTGAGAGATGTGGTGGTGTCTGTGAGAGATGTGGTGGTGTCTGTGAGTGATGTGGTGGTGTCTGTGAGTGATGTGGTGGTGTCTGTGAGTGATGTGGTGGTGTCTGTGAGTGATGTGGTGGTGTCTGTGAGTGATGTGGTGGGGTCTGTGAGTGATGTGGTGGGGTCTGTGAGTGATGTGGTGGGGTCTGTGAGTGATGTGTTGGGGTCTGTGAGTGATGTGGTGGGAATTTTCATATTCCCATGAAACGCATATTGTCGTATGAACACCATGAAGGCACACATTGGTGCAAAGGGTGATGCATACGTATGGGTGAGATGAGGTCACAGGCTGTGATTGTTTTACGAGTGAAGAAAGGCTTCCCTGCTTTTAAAACAACGAACAGCATAACTGACGTACTTATTGTGACTCAACAGCAAGATAAGTAAGGGGACGGATCGCAATGACCCCACCTGTAAATATGTTATATCACAATTATGATTTTGCCGATACTTTTGAAAACACCAAATTTAAAGCCACAAGTAACGGACCATCCACTCAGACTTCATATACATGCAAGTCATAGTTCAAATTGTCAGTTTCTCATTCTTTTCTGCCAGCTCACTGTCTGGAAAAATACAGAGACTCATACCTCCTGCTCCCAGTTTGACTAAATATAACAAGAACAGCGAAAGTAAATGCCGGGCAGCAAAGCGCGTGCAGCCTGGCAGACTCGGATTCCACACGCGCCTCTTGCCTATTTATCAGCGCCGCGCGCCTCTCTGCAGACTCCCCCTGCATTCCAGAGAGGCGCGCGATGCGATCCGGTCTGCATTCGCATGCCATGGAGACAAGACCTGGCCGCGCGCACAACGTTATCCTATGGAGAAACGCTGCGCGCGGCCAGGTCTTGTCTCACTTCGTCGGTCTCAGACTGCTGAGACGACGACTATAGTTCTCGCTTGCGAGAACGCGCTTTCAGCGCGTTCGTCGTAGGCGAGACCTAAAAAGTACCCAAAAAACCAATTGAACAACAAGGGTTCGGTATATGGGTCCTCTGTCGTCTTCTTCCTCCCTTGAGCTGAAGATGGATTCTCTCCTTTTGGCAGGGCGTCGATGTGGCACAACCCCGGGGATGTAGCAGAAAAAGGAAAGAAAGGCGGTCAATGTCACTATTTCCTAAAGGAAGACTAGCGTGAGGGTAGTTCACGTTCCACCACCTACTGCCAACGTGCTCAGGGAGGGATTGAAAACAAAATTAGGAACCACGTGAAATTTTTAATAAAGATGGCAAAGAAAGAAGGATAATCAATGAAACCGATGGGAGTGACCTCTTTTATTCAGGGCCTTCGTACTTCGGTTCCTTGGTAAGGCATAAGTCTGCCAATATTCCCTGAAATACTGCGTAGTTTTTTCCAGAGGAAACAATTTCCTACTTATATAGAGGATGGGTCTCTCTTGTCCTTGGGAATCAACTTGAGATAATACTGCGCCTAAGCCCATGTCGGGTGCGTCAGTTTGCAAGATGAAGGGCTGGGAATAGTCAGGGCTCAATAATACTGGATGACATGCCAGGGCTTGCTTTAATTTTTGGAAGGCTTGGAGGAGGTGTAGTGTAGTTCCTATATTCCCAATAGTCTCTGCGCATTGGAATAATATATCCTATAGATTTGACATAGGACCTAAGTCAATAGGTCTCTATCGAATATACTAAACTTAATTGTGTGTGTGCCAGCTAACTCAGAGGTCACTAGAAACTTTCTCGAGTACACAAGAAGGGATTAGTTTCTGACAACCGCATAAACATGACTACTTTGTTTCCCAAGAATAAGAATATATCTCTGAGTCGTGGAAACAATAGATCAGTATTTCACTCATTCAATCGTGCATGCTTCGTTTGTGCAGAGTTGCAGAGAAATAGTGAGACTGGCGTTTTCAATAAAAGGGTTTAATGAACAGTCTTCTTTCTCATGCAAGAGAGGTGAACTGCTACAATCGTTATGCAGAATGCAAAGTATAATGCGTGCAGCGTAAACAGTAATATGAAATAATACTGAAAGAGCATTGTATGGTTTCTAAGCCATATAAGAATACATACATTATTAACATAGACTAAAATACTCAACTGGTACTTCTAAAATACGCCTACCCCAATGTACCTAACCGTAGTCTAGTATGAGGGAAGAAGTAGGTGTTTGTCTTTTAGCATAGGTTTAGTTTTGCCAAGAATCTACCAAAGGTTTCTCTAAGTTCTAATCAGCTTCATACCTTGTTTAGAATGAAGTAGGTCTGGTGTCTCTGTTTCGGGACTCGATTTCCCAACACCCCGCAAGGGGAGCCGAAAACACTGGAGCTGGATTCTCGGCAGAGAAGGGCAGCTTCCTGATCAGTGCGTCAGCTGGAGAGTCGGCTTCCTTCGGCACTTGCTGTAGCGAGCTGCGTTGGGCAAGTAGGTCTTTGAACTGCTCCGAACCACCTTATCTTGCTGTGGCAAGCGAAGGTATATTTATACCTTGAAGGTTGTAGTGTAGTTCCTATATTCCCAATAGGCTCTGCGCATTGGAATAATATATTCAGCAGTCTAGACGTAGGACTGAGATCGACTATGTCTCTACTGACTATATTAGACTTAAGGTTTGCCAGCTAGCTCAGAGGTCACTAGAAACTTTCTCGAATAAACGAGGATGAGTTTAACCTCCCTGGATAGACAAGAAGGGATTAGCTTCTGACAACCATAAAACATGACAACTTTGCTCCCTCAGAATAAGAGTGTATCTCTAGAGTCGTGTGAAAACAATAGACCGCTATTTCACTCAGTCAAGTGTGCATACTTAGTTTCACCAGAGTGCAGAGAAAAGAGAGACAGGCGTTTTCAATGAAAGGTGTTATTTATTGAGCAGTCTTCTTTATCATACAAGAGAAATTAATTGCCACAATTGCAATACTCAGTATAAAGTAAAGTGCGTACAGTAAAAGGACTATTATGAAATAATACTGTAAAAGCATTGAAATGGTTTCTTAGCCATAGGATACTTTAAAATAGATAAAATATATACATATAAATATACATTGACTAACGTACTCAACTGGTGCTTCTAAATACGCCTACCCCGGTGTACCTGACCTAAGCCTAATACGTGGGATGGAGTAAGTAAGTAGCAGTTTAAGTTAAGTTGGTTTTGCCAAGGAATCTGAATCAAGAATTCTCTTTAAGGGTTTAGTCAGCTCCGTACCTGGGTATTAGAAAGCAGGAGGTCTGGTATCTCTCTCTCAGGACTCGATATCCCAGTAACCCGCGAGGGTATCTGGAAACACCGGAGCTGAATTTCTCGGCAGGAGAAAAAACAGCGTCTCTCTGTGCGTCAAAGGGGAGGGGCGGCGTCCGTGGGCTCTCCCATCAGCTGGGCTCTCGGGCAAGTAGATAGCCGCTCTGCTCCAAACCACCGTGTGTTTGCTTAAGGCAACGTTGGTATATTTATACCTGAAAGGTGCCGGGTTTTGACGTAAGGTTGGACATAAGAAGTCAATAAAGATGTCACTAAGAGCTGGCCGTTCTTAGAGTGCTCACAGGAGTTCTAGGACGAAATCAAAACAAAAGCAATGGGGAATTCCCTGGTTGCTGGAGGTTTGGTTTGTTTACAGAACTCGTTGTACTTTCTAGAAGCCTGGGGAAGTAGCCTTGCTTAATTTGGACAGCATGGGCTATGACTAAATATGGATATGATTCTTATGCCTTTATAAGGATATTATTTATTATAACCACACAAGGGCATGAATCAGGAATATCGAATTAGGGTCCTAGATAGAACTACAACACCCACTCCACGATCTAATGTCCCTCATTACTTAAAACTAAGCAATAGTAAACATATAAACATATAATGATGCATGTGTTTTCCAACCCACCCCAAAATACATAAATTTGCATATTGAAATGGTATATGGTAACACACGAAAATGAGTATTGGTACTGTACGCTTTTCAAGCAGTGTTATCATTCAGAAAAAAGGATTGCATATAATTATCAGCTGAATGATTTGCGAAAATTACACATGAAATGGCTCTTAATACAGAAGAGAAGGTCGAGACCATTCCATCACATATTAATACAAAATGCTGTACATGTGCTAGAGGCTGAGGTAATCTATTGTCTCTAGAGTTCCTAAAATAGAAGCTCTGTTCTCTAAGAATAGTTCTACTTTAAGCAGAGTACATGTGCCTAAAAAAAAAGAACATATTTTTGGAAGTGAGAAAAAATAATTTCGCTTTCAGGGGAAAAACAGTTCCAAAAGTTTTCAGTAGCTTTTGTTTATCAAAGCTGAAGGCCGAATTCAGAGTTCAGGGAACGCTGTGTGCTCGTTGCTTAAAAAGTTATTCTTTCTGTTCAGGGGAGAACATCATTTCAGACAGACTCTCAAAAAATTAGTCTACGGCTTCAGGTGAAAGTTCGACCAAGTTTGAAAATGCCGCAATAGTACAGTCGTGAGAATGATTGCTATCATCGATGTCAGGATCAGCAATGCTCATAGAAGGTCGTACCTGGGTGATGCTGCTTTCACCTCGTACTTCACTACCCCCTAATCGTAGTGGTGAAGTCTCAACGAATGCCGTCATCAGAATGGGTTGCCGCTGGGGACCAAATGATGCATGAGCCGTTACAGGACTTAGCAAAGTATCTGTATCCAATGGTACTGCTGATGGTAGTGTAAGACAGACGTCCAACACGCATTCTTCTCCGCATAGCATACATCGAAGCACAGGTAAGATGCAATTCTGCCAGATGGGTCTGAATGAAAGAAACCAGGTCATATTCAGATCTCTTAGCCGGGCTAATCCAAGGACTTTAGTTATGCGTTCCCGATAGCGTATAGCTAGGATCGTTTCTTCCATTGTTGCCGGAGTCTTGTCTGCGACTTGGCTTGCCATATCGGAGCAGAAGGATCAAAAACAAAATTCCTGCTATGAGTCCCAAAAGAAGTGGTAGGCCGCCAAAGACAGAATGGACAAAATTAGGAAAAATGCCGAGGACTGTTTCGAAGGGTGTTAACAGTCCCGAAAAAATTGCCTTAAATACATGTGGGATACCACTGGTATCTGACATATTTAGGATTTGGCTTAGCATTTCTACGAAATGCAAGGGGCAATTTGTTGATAAAAGGGTATGTATCTCTGCCGTTGTCCTTGCGACTTGCAGATCATACGTTACTTTTGATGACGTTAAGGGCACCGTTGTCTGTAAAAGAAAATACTTTATTCTGCTTAAAGTATCAATTCGAATAGAAGAGATATTCAAAGAAGGCCAAATTGTTGCCTCCGTATCTGGAGTGCTGTTTGGATACAATACTTGCATACAGCAAGTGACCATGGAACTCATGCTGACGAGATAGGCTTTTCCTGGCACCCTGCCACAACAGCTGTGGTCCTTTATTAGAATATAACTCCCGTTAGAAAGTTGTCCAAAGAATGGCTCTATCTTAGTTGCAGGTGTGCCTTGCTGGTGACATGAAAGGTTATTTGAAGACCCTTCGCAGGTTAATACCTTCACAAAGAAGTGTACCACTCAGTGATCTTTTACATTTGTTACCACTAAGAAATACATTCTTTTTCTTTTCACTGTAGCATGTGTGTGTATAAGGTAATTTCCATGTTGACTTGATGTACCCTTTACCCAACCTTTCATACTGGCCCGCTGGTATATACTCTTGGCAGTATTTAAATTGAAAAGTTGTATCGGCATTGTGATTATTCCGTGTATTATCCATTCAATGACAGGTCTTTCTGACATTGTCAATGGTAATCTCTCAAGTTTTTCAATGCTCAGAATCGTATAGTCTGCTCCTTTTTGTGCCAAACTGATTTGTTTATCAGTAAGGTTAAAGATCGAGAATAAAGACGTTGTGTCGATTAAACGCCATGGTACGTAGCCTGAAGGCAGATTTTGCAACGTCCAGCCAAGCTGTACAATAGAACGTAATTGGGACTGACCATGTTGTAACATTAGTAAGTCCTGCTCTATTATATCAATAGCAGATGATACAATACTGTCCAGTGAATATATTCTGGAAGACAGTCGTTAACCCATTGTCCACAACAGAAAGTGATTTTTCCAAATTAATACGATCAATTTCTCATATTTTTTCTGCTGTTTCAATTTGCATTACTTTCCAAGCTTCGTTGTATGCAGCGTATATACCGGCCGCTATGAAACTATTTTGACGCTGTTTGCGTGGTCCCAGAATGAAATCACGCAATTCAGCACCGTCTTTAAGTAAAGTCAAGTGTTGCTTAATTTCAGCCAGTGTGGATTTCTGTAGCCATTCGAGGCAGAGTTTCCCTACACTGTATGTTGTGACTATCCCTGGATGTTGTCTCTGGGAGTATCTTGGGTCTGGCCTGGTCATTTTGAACCCCTGTATTTTGTTCAGGAATCTATCTTGACAGTTATTTGTGTCTGTGGGCCAGATCAACCATTTTTTCCAATCAGGATGTGTTCTGTTTTGATTAAAAATATGTGATACGTCTATCTCCACATCTGTAGTGCTATTACTGTCAGGTGTTGGCTTTGGAATAGACGGTTTATTTAAATCTTTTATCTTGGCTAGGCCAAGACAAGTAGTCTGTTGAATGGTATCATTCAAGAATATTATTTGTTCTGGGATCATGCAGGCTCTAAATAATGCTTCTAAACCTTGGACCTGCCAATCTTTGGTACCCCAGATGGTTTTTGTTTCAATGTTGTTTTTCCAGAATTCAAAACCAAATGTAATCATTTTTTCATAAAATGTTTCCGAATAGATCAATTTAGTATTTGTCAGCATTATTTTTACCCCCGTCTTATTTAACAGTTTGAAATAAAACGTTTCTGCATCACTTGTGTTAAACCCTGAGAAGTATGGAAATTTCTCATAAAATGTTTTCGAACTGCTTTTCGGTGGAGTTGCACAATGTTCCCATTGATTATAATTAAAAACATTTCTAGGCTAAGCAGATTTATGCAGATAGTGATGTGCAAAGTGATTATTACAATACATTTCTTCATAATTTGATGAACCCTGTAAGTAATCATGTTCTGTAAATTTTGCTGACATTACTAAATCTGACATCATATCATTAATACTTTCAAAGTCCCAATCATCAGAGAATGTACTCTGTTTTACAAAGTCACTTAATGAAACCTTGAACTGATGTGGATATTTCAAGAGCTCAACCGGGCCATAGATTTCATAATCCGTTTTGTCCCATGCTACCCCACCGGGTATTAGATTGGCTGTGACATTCACTGATGATAGTTCTCTTTTCTCGATGTGAGATGACTTTTGAGGCTTTAGGACCAAGTTGATGTTCTGACTTGCTGTGTCCATTGTACTGTATTTTCCTTCAATGAATTTTCCCAAACAAAGAACCATGATGAGCCAAAGCAGGAGGAAAAGTACACCTAACACAATCTAAAATTCAATCCATGGAGAAATCAGATAGGTTTCTTTGAGTTGATGTAGAAGTTCAGTTACTTTGTCTTTAAAAGTTTTTATTGCTGGCGTTTCTTCCGGTTCGCTTGGATCTTCAGAAAAGTTATCGAAATTGATGAAGTAGCCAGATGCAGTTCTGTCAATTGTTGGAATTGCTTCTGAATTTTCATTTGCTTTTGGATTTTTCTTTGTTTCACTAGCATAGTCTGAGGCTACATCGTTGTAGACTGGTGTTTCTTGACGAACTGTTGCAATTTGGGTTTCAAGAGGCACAAGTTCCATGGCATTGTTGCATAGTCCTTTTTTATTCACTGCAGGTTTATCGAATGTGATTAGTCTCTCAGTTTGAACCTCTTGTATTGTAGCAAATTTTGGTACTCTGCTATTTCTCGGGAGTCCACTGGGCCTACTACGTATTATTGGCCACATGATTGTGGTTTTACCAGGTCGATGGATACAACTCGGTTCTCCTTTTTACCAGCAAGGGGCGGTAGTACAACTGATCTTGTTCCGCTGACAGCTAAGACAGGTACTGCTTTACTGTAAGAAGGCCCAAATTCCTTCTTCACCGCGATCTTCTCTCTGACCAGATCACCAATCTTTGGAATCCAGACAGGCCTTGCTGGAACAGGCGGTTTATCTTCAGTGGCTGTTGGCTGCTGTTTTAACTTTACGTTGCTCAGGCCTTTTCTTGTTTCATTTAAGTCCTGTAAAATAGCCAAACGATCTTTGATATCACAGCATTTTTCTTCTACCACTGAAGTCTGACTATCAAGGTCCTGAATATGCATTCTAGTCCCGAACAATAGTTCGTACAGACTGAAACCTTTCAGAGAATTTCTTGGCAGATTATTAAGACTACGTTGGACACTTGTTAAATGTTGGACCCACCCATCATCCGAACCTAATACCCTCGCCGTTATCGATTGCTTTATGTCCCGGTTTTTTCTTTCCACTATCCCATTTCCCTCAGGATGGAAGGGACAAGAGTACCGCAATGCAATGCCCATGCGGGTCATGGCCTCCTTATAAGCTCGAGAGCTAAAAGCAGGACCCTGGTCAGAATGTAGCATGCCAATTGCGTATGTGCCGATAAAGACTCGCAAATCTTTTATAACAGTTCTGGCGTCAGCCGAGCGCTGGGGCCACATCCAAATGAATCTCGTGCAGAATCCACTGCGACCATGATATATTTATAGTTGCCATCCCTTTGTAAGGGACCACAGTGGTCCAAGTAAACACATGCGAATGGTTTATCTGAGATTAGAAGTGGCGTCTGTGCTGGTCGTTTCACTGTTGATACTTTCATTTTCTGGCATATTTCACATTCTAGAACATAGTTCCTAGTTTGTTTTCTCATGCGCGGCCACCAATATCTCTGTTTTAATAACGATATTGTGGCGGAAACACCAGCGTGTGCAGAAGCCAGCCCTTCGTGTGCCGCTGTAATTAGTCCTAACCTGTGTTCCATGTTTGGAATTGCCCTATCCCCCACTCCAGGGATTTGAGCAAATGGAACATTATTTGCATCAGTTATGTATGAGTACTTTACTGGAAAGCCTTTCGGGAGTGATTTTAGATCATCTTTTACCGTAGCACTGACAGCTTGCATTATATCGCTGTCTATTTTTGTTTTTGACCGGGTGATAGCAGCTACGGAAGCCGTTTGTACAGCTGCCTTCGTGGCCTCATCAGCCAATGAATTCCCCGCAACGTGAACGCCATCACGTTGATGACTCATTGTAAGGATCACGTGAGTCTTTCGTAGTTCTTTCTGTAAAAGAACTACTTGTTCCCAAAGCGTTTTATGCTTGATTGTGCCACCTTTTGCATCTTTGAAACCGTTTTGAACCCAGTTCTGCAAGTATTCATTATAAGACTGAACGCAGTAATATGAATCGCACACTATTAGTGTGGGGAATTCGCGATCGGTATTTTCAAGCGCCATCTTAAATGCTAGTAGTTCAGCTCGCTGAGCTGTACAGTCTCCTAGAAATTGCGTTTTAGTGACCAGTGGTCTAAATTTTCCTTCGTGCCAACGACCTTTAACAATCGCGCACGCAGCACTGTAAGCGTATTTACCCCCAACTGCGGGTTGTGCTGATCTGTCTGTATATATTATACAGCCATAGTGTTCTAGAGGCAGAATCTCAGTCTTCAGAGGACATTCATATTCATATTGTAGAAATTCTTGTGTTTTCAAATTAGGATCAAATTCGTATACTAGGTCTGTTGCAGCAAGAGAATTAACCCATTGTATCCATCTCCGATGTAGTGCTTTAGCATTTGGAATGCTTGCTTTTGTTACCGCTTCTAGGGCTGGTACCGGTGTAACGATTATTATTCGTTTACCTTGTGCTAGGGCTCTTTCTTTTGCTACAGCAGTCTGGACCGCAGTTAGAATTTTTTCAGTGGAGCTGAATTTCATTTCAGCTTGTGTGTACAAGTGTGATTTATAAGCTATTGGTACCGTTTCTCCCTCATTAGAGGTCAGGTACGTGAATCCGCATCTTCCTGGGATGACTCGGATTACAAGGTTGCGTATGTTTTCGCGTGTTTGCAATTTTGTTTTAGCTAATATGTCTGTTTGCAATGATCTGTGTGTTTCTGAGTCCAATTGATTGGTTTGAAATCAGGTTTTATTAATTCATAGAGAGGTTTAACCCTCTCCGCATAATTTAGAATGTATGTTCTACCGAAATTCAGGAAACCTAGTATTGATTGTAAGTTCTTCAGCGTTTTTGGTGGTTGGAGTACAGCGCACTTCTCTAAGAAGTTGTCTGCTAGGCTTTTGCCTTCACTTGATAATTGATATCCTAAAAACAGGACAGTTAGATTGGCAATTCGTGACTTTTTAAAGTTGAATTTGTAACCCTCAGCTGCAAACCCAAGTATTATGGGGTTTACTCTTTTCAAGTGAGTCTCCAGGTCATCATCTGTTAGGTAGATGTCATCGACATAGGATAATGCTTCATCATCATATATTTGTAGTAACTCTGTTACTCTTGCTGAGAATAATCCTGGGCTGTTCTTGAATACCTGTGGGAGTCGACAGAAGTGTTTTTGCGACCCCATTATTGAGAACGCGGTCAAATACCTGCTCTCAGGTGCAATGTTTTGACAAAAGAACCCATTAGAGATGTCTAATGTTGTTTTGTATTTTTTACGCACGATGTTATTCATTAGTGCTGCACTGTGTGAGTTTTGTACTGCAAATGTTTTGCAACATGAGTTAAGGTGTCTGTAGTCCAAAACTAGACGATATGAATCGTCTGGCTTGGAGACAGGAAACAAAGGATTGTTCATCTGAGAGGTGCATGTTTCAATCACCCCTTGGTATTCAAGTTGATCTAAGATCTCCCTGTCTTGCTTTTTTGCTTCTTGCTTAATTGGGTACTGCTTTTGTGCAGTGGGTTGACATTTTAACTGGATTTTGTGAGGAGGAGAGTCCTCATCCCATCCTACATGATTTTTGTATAATGCAGGAGCTTCGGCTACTGCCCATTTTCTTGCATATGTATATTTTCTATGAATTGGAATATGATTTGAGAAGGCAGGTATAATCATTTCTTCGCCATGAGGGCACTCGCTGACAAACTCTGGCGGCCAGTCTTTCTCAGCTAAAAGGATGTCATAGCCTTTCGAAAGATTATCCCAAAAGAGACCTCTTACTTTCCTGGTCTTATCTCCCTCTATACGTAAAGTTATCTCGTATATTTTATGAGGTTTGCTAACTCTGGTATCTGCAGTTTCCACTTGAATGTATTCATTCGTGTCCACTGTCTCCAGAAGATTCCTCAAGATCTTGCGAGCTATGGTCACTTCTGCTGCGCTGTCTAGCATTGTCTGGGCCCACTCTCCGTTTTTCAGTTGTGTCCTCAGTATCCTCGTTATTTTAATACTGGCTACATTCTTTCTTGGAAATTGTAATTTTTTACTTTAATGAGCAGGTTCCTTGTCTTTGGACTTGATGTGCTCTTCCTTGTGTTCTGACCGTCCTCTTCTTTCCGATTTTCTGGGAGGAAGTCTGAAAAGATCGAGAGGGACGTGTATCAATATCTTGATATCTATTAGGTTTTCTTAAATTATCCCTATTTCTAAGGTTGTATCTTTTCTCAGAGGGCTCCCTCTGGGGAGACTTGTTTCCTCGGTCAGGAGATCTTTCTCTTCGTTGAGGAGACCTTCCTCTGGACTGGAATCTTTTTTCTTTGGGAGTGGATTGTTTATTTCCATCCCAACTCTTTTTTGGAGTATTTAGATTATTTTTAATAAAGATTTTTTCAGGATTTTCAGTTAGTTGGGGTTTCACTGGTTTCCCAACCAAACTATCTCAACCTAGTTATTCATAGGATTTTTCTATGATTCTGGCAAGTTCAAATGGCTGTTCTGCTATATCTGTTTCTTTCAATTTCTGGCGGATCGCCACAGATGCTGCTTCTCCTTTTATGTTGGCTAATAATTTAGCCGAGACCTGCTTGAAGTCTTTCAGTAATTTCATACCCAGAGTTAAAGCAGGTTCTGGACCGTATTCATTTTGAATCTGTCTTCGCACATCTGGTATTACCGCCATGGACGGAACACCATGTGTTTTGTGTAAATGGAAGCAAAGACTGTGCCCCAAGTGTCACAGTCCTCCACATGTGGTGCGATCCCCATTGGAAGACAGTCAGAATTCTGTGTTTCTCAGTAGGTGTAGTATCAGGAAATAACGCTTCTATTTGAGTGATTTTTTGTGCTAACCAGAATGGAATTTGTTCCTGTTTTACGGGTGTTTTACCAAGACAGGATTGTATGTTCTGTGGTGTTATTTTGTTTGTGTTCCCCTGATGAGGGGTCAGCTGTGGAATGTTAATTGCTGGTTGGACCGTTGTAGTCCGCATTACATATTGGACTAATTGTCTATGTATTTTAATCAGTTGTTTTAGCTGGGCTAAAAGTTCTGGTACTGACATTTTATCAATGTCTGGATGTGGTGTGTAGCTGGCTAGAACCGGCCAAGTTGCTCCTGGTCTACCTAGTGGACCGAGCCTAGTGATGTGATTGTTATTTTTTAGTGCGCCTTTAAACCAGAGCAGGTGCTCTTGGTAATTTAATGGGATTTCTATCTCCTCGAAAGGAGTGTATACATCCGGAGGTTCCTCTATTTTGTAATAGTGGAATTCGTGTGTTACAGCGTTTGCTGCTGGAAAGTTTATCCATGAATAGAATACCTCTGTCTGCCGATATTCATGAGCCTCTATCACGAATATGACTATACCACCTCGTGATGTCAGTCCATTTTCTATAAGTTTAAGAGTTATAGTTTTTCTTATGTTGACCGGAATGATTATAACACTCGGGTCATTTTCTTGGAGACTTGTGTCATCCGCTAGGAGTCGAGCTGCTATTGTAGCTGCCTCCCTTTCTTCTTCACTTTCAGTCATTTTTACTAACAGAAAGCTTTTTGTTGTAGGTTAAGTTTCAAGGAAACAAAGATTAGGTGCACAATATTCTGGAACACTGTATCCTTCAACGTTGACTAAACCAAAAACTTTACATAGGAATCTCTTTCTTCTAAGTTCCGGCGGCTTCGGTGATAAAAAGCACGACATAGTTACTCTAACGTCTTGCGTTAGATTTATCGCCTTACCAAACGTTGGGCGCCATGTAGTGTAGTGCCTATATTCCCAATAGGCTCTGCGCATTGGAATAATATATTCAGCAGTGTAAACGTAGGACTGAGGTCGACTATGTCTCTACTGACTATATTAGACTTAAGGTTTGCCAGCTAGCTCAGAGGTCACCAGAAACTTTCTCGAATAAACGGGGATGAGTTTAACCTCCCTGGATAGACAAGAAGGGATTAGCTTCTGACAACCATAAAACATGACAACTTTGCTCCCTCAGAATAAGAGTGTATCTCTAGAGTCGTGTGAAAACAATAGACAGCTATTTCACTCAGTCAAGTGTGCATACTTAGTTTCACCAAAGTGCAGAGAAAAGAGAGACGGGCGTTTTCAATAAAAGGTGTTATTTATTGAGCAGTCTTCTTTATCATACAAGAGAAATGAATTGCCACAATTGCAATACTCAGTATAAAGTAAAGTGCGTACAGTAAAAGGAGTATTATGAAATAATACTGTAAAAGCATTGATATGGTTTCTTAGCCATAGGATACCTTAAAATAGATAAAATATATACATATAAATATACATTGACTAACGTACTCAACTGGTGCTTCTAAATACGCCTATCCCGGTGTACCTGACCTAAGCCTAATACGTGGGAAGGAGTAAGTAAGTAGCAGTTTAAGTTAAGTTGGTTTTGCCAAGGAATCTGAATCAAGAATTCTCTTTAAGGGTTTAGTCAGCTCCGTACCTGGGTATTAGAAAGCAGGAGGTCTGGTATCTCTCTCTCAGGACTCGATATTCCAGTAACACGCGAGGGTATCTGGAAACACCGGAGCTGGATTTCTCGGCAGGAGAAAAGACAGCGTCCCTCTCAGTGCGTCAAAGGGGAGGGGCGGCGTCCGTGGGCTCTCGCATCAGCTGGGCTCTCGGGCAAGTAGATAGCCGCTCTGCTCCAAACCACCGTGTGTTTGCTTAAGGCAACGTTGGTATATTTATACCTGAAAGGTGCCGGGTTTTGACGTAAGGTTGGACATAAAACGTCAATAAAGATGTCACTAAGAACTGGCCGTTCTTAGAGTGCTCACAGGAGTTCTAGGACGAAATCAAAACAAAAGCAATGGGGAATTCCCAGGTTGCTGGAGGTTTGTTTTGTTTACAGAACTCGTTGTACTGTTTGGGAGCATCGGGAAGTAGCCTTCCTTAATTTGGACAGCATGGGCTATGACTAAATATGGATATGATTCTTATGCCTTTTATAAGGATATTATTTATTATAACCACACAAGGGCATAAATCAGGAATATCGAATTAGGTTCCTAGATAGAACTACAACAAGGTGTTTAGGAATGCCATAGTTTGACGTAAAGTAGGGGACATGAACGTCATAAATTAAAGCAGCTGAGTTCTTTGAGAAATCAATATTTAAGCAAGAGGAAGTCCCTAACGGCTTAAGCTGGTTTTCCAAGAAATCATTGAGAGTTTTGGTGAACGGATGGAAGTAGCCATGCCTGTATTTGGGTAGCATGGGCTATGCCTAAATAAGGGCTGGATTTCTTATGCCTATATAAGGACAACGAGAATTGTACTTACATAAGGGCATGAATCGAGAAAATGCAATTGGTACCTAAAACGCCACACAACAGAGGGGAGGGGAGGGTTGTCTCAACTCCTTTTCTGTCAATATGTTCTTTTGTAACAGGTCGGTCAAGGGAGAGGCTATTTGGGAAAAATTGGGACTGAATCGACGGTAATACCCCAAAACCCCAAGAAACGCCCTTAACTCTTTTTTTGTCCTGGGAAACGGGATGTTGGAAATGGCTGCTACTTTCTCCATTTGCAGTTTTATATACCCTTCCCCCAAAAGGTATCCTAAATACTTCACCGATTGGGCAGCGAGTTTACTCTTAGCAGGGTTTATGGTTAAACCGGCTTCTCTGTGCTTGGATTACTTGTACCAAGTGGGTGAGGTGTTCTTTCCAGGATGAACTATGAATGACAATGTCCTCTAGGTAAGCGGCTGAAAACTCAGAACAAGGCTTTAAAACTGTGTTCATTAGACGCAGGAAGGTGGCAGGAGCCCCATGGAGACCAAAGGGAAGAACGGTAAAATGGTATACTCCGCTGGGAGTCGCAAAAGCCGTTTTCTCCCGGTTTCCAGGCCTCAGGGGCACCTGCCAATACCCCTTGCACAAATCAAGGGTGCTGATGTATCGAGCAGTTTCTAGACGCTCCACCAAGTCATCGACTCTTGGAGGGGATAGGAATCGAAACAGGAGATCTTATTAACCTACCGAAAGTCGATGCAAAACCGGATGGACCCATCCGGTTTGGGCACTAGAATGATTGGTGAATTCCACTCACTATTCGAGGGTTCGATGATACCCAGTCTCAACATTTCTAGTACCTCGCTTTCTATGGCCTGTCTACGGGACTCAGGAACACGATAAGGGCATAGTTTCACCTCAGTGCCTAAAGGGGTAATAATGGCATGCTCCACCATGTGGGTTTTTTTGGAAGTAAGGAGAACACTTCCCGTAGGGGTTGTAAGTGGGTTTCTAGTTCTCTCTTACGGATTTCTGGGAGGTCTTTGTCTATACTTTGTATGAATAATGGCTCAGGTCCCTTGGTAAGTCCTAACCGCACAGGAACAGCCCCCTCCCATTTTTTTAAGAAGATTGACATGATATATTTGGGTCTTCTCTTTCCTCTATGGGTCTAATTCCAGGCGATAGGTTACTGGAGTAATTTTTTCGATGACCCGATATGGTCCTTGCCATTGCCCCAGTAACTTATGATTGGAAGAGGGTATCATTAAGAGAACAAAGTCATTAATGTCAAAAGAACGGGTTTTGGCTTTTTTATCATACTGTTTTTCTCTGGGAGTTTTGAGCTTGTTCGAGATGGGATTGGACAAGGTTACGGATCTGGCTCAGATGAGTTTGTAGACTAAGTATGTATTCTGGAAGGTGTTTCGCTCCTTCGGACTCCTCTTCCCACTCTTCATGCAACATGTATAGCAATGTACGCGGCTGACGGCTGTACAGCAATTTGAAGGGAGAATACCCAGTACTCTTTTGGACTTGACGACTTATTGCAAAGAGAGCTAGGGGGAGCATGTCTTCCCACTTCCTTGTTTCAAGATCCAACAACTTCTTTAGTGTTGTCTTAAGGGTGGCGTTATAACGTTCCACTAGCACGTCTGTTTGGGGGTGGTACCCCGAAGTGCCGATCTGCTTGATGTTTAGGTAGAGGTACACCTGTTTCGTGAGACGAGACATGAAAGGGGTTCCCCGATCAGTGACCAGTTCGTTGGGAAACCCCACTCTTGAAAAGATGGAGATCATGGCCTTCGCTATCTGTTAAGCGTTTGGTTGGGGTAAGGCTACTGCTTCTGGAAAGCGGGTGGCATAATCAACCGAGACCAACACGAATCGACATCCACTCTGTGAGGGTAGTAGAGGGCCTATGATTTCCATGCCAACCTGGGAAAAGGGTTCCTGTGTAATCGGTAAGGGGGGCTCATGATGGCAAAGTCCTACTGTTTCTTTGGCAAATGGCACATTCTCTACAGTATTTCTGAACCTGTGAAAAAAATGCCAGGCCAATAGAACCTCTCTAATATTGTTTTTTCCGTATTGTCCTCCCCAAATTGTCCTCCCAATAAGTGACTGTGGGCTAAGAACAAGACCTTCTCCCTATAAGGCTGGGGTACCAATAATTGGGTTGGAAATCCCCTCCCACCCTTGCGATATAGCAAGTTTTTTCTGACAAAACCTGGGGACCCACTTTCTCAGGATCCTCTTCGTTTGTGGCCTGCTTCCAGGCTTCTCGTAAGGCTGTGTCATCCCGCTGGGCCACTTGAAATCCTCGCTCATATTGCCACAATGGGGTCTCCTTACTGTGGGTTAGGGCGACCCTTGTCCAATTCCTTTTCTCTCTCTTTTTCTGCTTGCCACTCTTCTTGTATTTCCCTGGGATTATGTCTGGGTCTGTTTCTTGGGAAAAAGGTGCTGACTGCCTCCACTCCTCCCCTTCTGCCCAGGTCTCCTGTATTAGTTTAGGAATATGAGGGTAGTCCTTTCCCAAAACTAGAGGTTTGGGCAAAAGGGGAATAAGTCCTACTTTTAATGCCTCTGCTTTCAAAGAAGGACATACCCTGTAGTTTCTGCTATTCCTCCCAGGACAGCTTGTGAATGGGTAACACTTTGTAGACAGCCAGTGTTGATTAAAGCCTGTCTTTTCTCCCCGTTCACCTGTACTGTTCTATGGTAGGTAAGACGGGCACCTGAGGAACCACAATAATAGTTGCGTACCAGTCCCACCTCCATAGGTTTCTCTTTTTGGGGACAATAGACATTTTTGGGGAGAGGGGTTGGCCTAACGGCTAAGGCGCTCGACCTCGGACCTGGGGATCTGGGTTCGAGTCTCGGTAACGACGCCAAAAAACCCCTGTGATTCTGGGCAAATCACTTAATCTCCCAAAATGAAAGTGTGTCCTCATGTAACGTAACTGGTGCTATGTAAAGCGCTCTGATAACTGATTCGGTTCGGTTCTAGTTCGCGCTATATAAAACTCTGCAAAAAAAAAAAAAAAAATAGCAGGCTATATGGCCTACGGTTCCACAATTGTAGCATTGTGGTCCAGGTTGAATAGGGACCCGGGGGGGGGGGGCTTGTTGGAAATGACGGCCCTGGCAGAAGGGTAACGGTTTTCGTGCTTGCGTGAGGGTTGGGGTGGTCTGTTGGCTTTCATCGGGGTTCCAGGGTGTTTCCAATGCGTGTCTTTTCGTCCCCTTTGGGGGTCTTGGGCCCTATGGAAAGCACTGACTATGTCAATGGCTCGGTCCAAAGTCAGGCCTGTATGTCGTCTCACCCCTTTTTGGATGTTCGGGTACAGGGATGACCGGTATTGCTCTAAATACATTTTCTCCATGACCTCTTCTTTGGTTGATTGTTAGGGTTTCAACCACCTATCAGCCATGTCCTGGACTCTCTAGGCCAAGGCATGGGGAGTTTCTTAAGGACCTCCCTTGAGTTGTCGCAGGCGGATGCGGAAAGTCTCTTCATCTATTCTCATCCTTTCTAATATGCTTCTTTTGATATCGTCGTGAGGAGTGAGACCAAGGGGGTTCACAGCTTGGTAGGCCGCCTGGAGATCCCCAGTCAACAGGGGACCCAAATATTGCCTCCACTTATCTTGGCCCCATCCTGCGGCCCTGGCCATGCGTTCAAAGTTAGAAAAGAAATAACCGGGGTTTTCTCCCGCTACATATTTCTGCAGGACCAGGGAGGGTAACCCCATTGTACCCCTTTGTTGACTGAGTGTGTTGGCCAGCTTCCCTATAACAGCTTCCTGGGACTGGCTCTGCTCCGCCAGAGATCTGTGTATATTTTCCTGGTCTTCTTCTGCTACGGACAGGAATTTCTCCATGCATTGTTCCAGTTTCTCTTGGCTTTCAGCCATCTTTCTGACGACTGCCTCCATTTTTCCCCGATCCCACTTCTGACACCAGATATGAGAGGGATGGTCAGAAAGTAAAGCGAGGAGGTCTTATGTGTGGCTGAATGATGGCTTAATTTATTGAAAAGTACCAAAAAAGGAAGAAAAAAAACAATCGAACAACAAGGGTCCGGTATGTGGGTCCTCTGTCGTCTTCTTCCTCCCTTGGGCTGAAGATGGATTCTCTCCTCTTGGCACGGCGTCGATGTGGCCCCGGGGATTTAGTGGAAAAAGGAAGGAAAGGCGGTCAATGTCACTGTTTCCTAAAGGAAAATTAACGTGAGGGTAGTTCACGTTCCACCACCTACTGCCAACGTGCTGAGGGAGGGATTGAAAACAAATTCGTAACCACGTGAAATGTTTAATAAAGATGGCAAAGAAAGAAGGTTAATCAATGAAACGGATGGAAGGGACCTCCTTTATTCAGGGTCTTCGTACTTGGGTTCCTTGGAGAGGCATAAGTCTGCCAATATTCCGCGAAATACTTATGATTATCGCGTGTCTTTGATGCGTAACCAGTAGTTGTGGATGACAGGTTGGGGTGAGTGCTGGGCAGGTCCTTATTAAGTGCGAAGGGGTGGGGGGCTGTGGCTGGTGAAAGGTCCGTTATGGATTGTGCCTGAGTTAGTGCCCCTTGTCCCTTAAGTCCCTTGGACTTGCCTCCCCCTCCCTTTATTTACAACGTCCCCTTCCCCGGTTCACGTACCGCTATAGCCGCAGTTCTCCTGAACTGCGGCAGCATTTGCGCATTCCTACAGGGGTGCCCACCAATCTTCGGACCACTCCTTCCCTTCTGCGTCATCTCTCTCTCTGTCCGTTATGGATTCCAAGTCTGCTTCTCGTCCTGGCTGGTCACGGCTCTCCGTCTTCTGGACACTGCTCCTTCCTCCTTCCTCCGGCGTTTTTTCCTCAAGCACACTCCCTTTCGCTTCTTCCGGTTTTTCATGAGGATTTCCCGCCTCTGGAGTCCCCCGTGATTGATCGTCGTCTCGGAGAGGGCGTTCCGGTTCCTGTTCATGAGAGGAGGTGAGTGAAGTTAACCCCTTCCAAGCTGCATCTGGGGAGTGATGTCCCGGTTTTCCTCACACTCTCATAGTAAGACGCAAAGGTCTCAGTAATTGCAGTTTTTGTTGTCTGAAGGACCCCATCCCCATCTCTAACTTCTACCACCTTTCCCTGTCTCGTCTGTCTAGCCAAGCCAACATCCTGGAGGCCTTGTCTCCAACATCGTAAAGCCGATGTTGTATGGCTAGTGCGTGATTTCTTGCTGCGTTATCAGCCAGAGCCTGCAAATCTTGTTGATGTAGTACTAGTTTGTGTCGTAGCTCTACGCTCCCTTTTCTAACTCCTTTCTTCTCTAGTGTGAGAATCTCCTGCTCCAGGGCTAGAGTTTTGGCTGCTGCCTCTTTTTTCTTCCCTCCTATCAATGCTGGGCCTGTCCTTTCAATACCGTCTTAAAAGCCTCCTAGAGGGTCTGGTGGGATGTCACACATCCCATGTTTCCTTTGAAGTACAGGTCAACCTACATATGGATTCTGCCTTTAAGCTCGGATCACAGAAGTACCAAGGGTCTATCCTGGGGAATTCTGCCTTGTTGGTGATCAGGCTCCTGAGTGTAGTACTTAATGAGGAATGTTCGGAAATACCCCTTGCTAGATATTTCTACCCCTCAAAGCTTCCGACCTTGTCATGGCGTTTGAAGAGGTAGTCTAATTATGAGAATGACCTTTGTCGTGCCGAGTAGTATGTGTATTGGTTTGAGTGAGTATTGTGGATTGTCAACCAGTCCCATCGCAATCCTGAAGCCTGGGAGACCCTGCTTGCTAGCATGCCCGCCCTTCGCACCCAGTCAGTCAAATTCCTGATTCATCACCGCATTTGTCGCCTCCTGTGAGGAGGATGCCTGCGGGTAGACCCACCAGTAGTGCACTAATCTTCGGGAGAACGGTTGCATGCACTGCCCTCTAGCAGCCCATATTGTTGCACCAGATTTTAGTGATTGTGAGGGGCAAGGTGTTCCGCAACAGGATGCCTACACCCCAGGAACCAGCTGAGTATTGAGAGTGAGCCGCTAACTTATATCCAAAGCAGTTTAAGGCTTTATACTCGCTGCCTTTAAGGTGTGTCTCCTGTATCAAAATGACGTCAGGGGAGTGGCGTTTAATGTGTTGTAGGATTAATGCATGTTTAATTTTGTTCCACAGACCATTGACATTCCATGTCCATGCACGTATGCCGGCTGGTTTTGATTCCATCCAGGGTGTGTCATGTTCCACTTGTGACTCGGCCCTGCCCCGCCACAAACCCGACACGTTCATGTGTGATATATCTGTTATATCTTTTATGAGCAACATTAAAGCAACTTAACAACATGGACAAACTTTTTCCCTAACTCCCCCCTCCCTGCATCCCTGCTTGGTGAGTTACGGACCCCACATATCCCCAACTTGCAGAGTGCCTGTCGCCCATACTGTGTACCTATGACCACAAAAAGGGAAAGGGAAGTGTGTATGCCTCCGGCATCAGTCAAGATGTTGCTTATGATGGATAGGTCGATACCCCCAAATTTCCTGAAGACTGTAGACTGCAGAAGTCACCGGGGAGCGGTGAGCGTCTCTGGGCAAAGTCTCGAATCAGATGGTGAAGTGTAGGTGATAGTTTGAAATCCCCCACCTCCCAAACCCCCCACCCCGCATAGCTCAACGCCAAAGAACAAGGGGCCTCACGGGACCACCCCGCAGAGCATTTGTGTCACTTACCTGCATTAGGCCCCTGTCTGGGCAGGGAGTCCGGGCCTCGCCCACTTGGCAGCTTTGTTTTTGCGGCGAGCGCCTCCTCCAGTTTGTCTCGCCGCTCATCCGGTTTAAAGCCCTCCAGCCACCTCCTTGCCTCTGGTGCCGTGAAGAAATGTGCTTTTCCGTCTGCCAACACTCTAAGCTTGGCGGGGTATAGCATCATGTATTTCAGAATCCTGTCACGGAGGGTCTTTTTCACTGCGTGGAATGTCTGCCTTTGGCCCTGAACCTGAATCATGAAGTCTGGAAAAAAAACAGATAGTGGTGTTTTCATATCGGAGATCCTCATGAGCACGCCGCTTGCAAGATGGCGTCCCGATCTCTGAAGTTAAGTATGCGAGCTATGATTGTACGGGGCCCGGGGGCGGCCGGGGCCCAAGTGCCTGATATGCTCGTTCCACTGAGAAGACAGTCGACGAACGCTTGGGCTTTAGGGTAAGTAGAATCAAGTCTTCCAGAAATCGATCCATTGCTTGCCCCTCCGCCCCCTCTGGAAACCCCACCACCCGGATATTATTGCAGCGGGCTATGCCTTCCTGGTCCTCCGGGCGGGCCACAATTTCTGTTTGTCATTTCGTCAGAACCGGCACTTGCTCTTCTTAACTTTTAGTTTTGGATAGTAGGCCTCCAATGTTCGCTTCTGCTACGGGCATTTTGTCTGCCATCTTTTTAAATCTACCCTGAGCAAGTTCACCTCTTCCATCACCGTGTCAAGCTTTGGTTCCAAGGTACTGTGCAGATCCATAATTGCTTTCATGATTTCTTTTATTTAACAGGGATCTATTTGGTACTTGCCGTCTAATTCAGTCCTGGGTCCTCCGCGCGCTCCCCGAAGACCCCCGCATTGCCAAGCGGGCCCTTCTTCTGACTGGGTAGGGATGAGGGGTGAGGAGGGGGGCTAACACCCCCCCCACCACAAGTAGTGAGGTGCTGCTGAGTATTTACTTGCCTTGCATTAACAGACCGCACTAGGCTTCCACGGGAGTTCAGGCATGTTTGCTGTGTCTCTAGGGCCCACCACACTCTACGATTGAGGGAGGGCCTGGAATTTCTCCTATCAGCAGCTGGGTCCGCCACCTTGTGGCTCTAATGCCCTCACCCAGTCACCCACGACCCCAGGGGCTTTCGGCCTGCCGCTGGCCGGGTGCCACCGCAATCCACCAGGCTTCGGCTCACATTCAGGTTTTGCTTCAGGGCGATGGCGACCCTTGTGGGTTCAACCGACAGTACCGCTGCAGGAGACTGCTCCGACCGCGGGATCTGCCGCGGCCGCTTCCTTTCTCTGTTCGTGACCGCGGGATCTGCTGCGGTCGCTTCTTTTCTCTGTTCGTACCTCGCCTAGGAACTGGGCCGCCCTGCTGGGCATTGGATCAGTCTTTTCTTTACTGCCTCGGGTTCTCCACCTCATTTCACGCTCCCCGGCCGGGGTCCCGAGGGAACTATGCCAGATGAAATTTCCCGGGCCGTCGGACGCCTCTGCAGCACGCTGTCCGGGCGGGGGAAGCCTCTTCTGGTGACACGGCCACTCAGTCTCACCATCCGCCCTCGTCGGCAAGCGATGCAGGGGGGGGAGCCTCTTCTGGTGACGTGGCCACTCAGTCTAACAGTCCATTCCTTGCCGGCACCTTGTCAGCAAACGGTCTCAGTGAGCCGTGGGGCACGGCTGACGCCATCTTAGGCCTTCAGCGCGCTGCCCCTAACTCCACTGCGGTCTTCTTTGACCCCAAGTTGCCGCGGGATGTCGATTTCCTCCCTGCTGCCTCCTCAGCAGCTTCACTGAGCCAGGGACCTCACTTAGACAGATGATGTCTGATTATTTGGGGGATATATGCTGGCGGCTAGCGCAGCGTGCTCAGTGCGGCCATCTTAGCTGGCTGCAGGCCACGCCCCCCATATGTTCAGTTTATTTGATGATGTTTATTGGTTCCTGTGCCCAAGATTTTATTAGTCTTACTTATTTAACTTTGAATTCTTACTGTTCCTGTGTTTTTTTATGAAATTGATTATCCCTGAAGATTGACTATTTGTTATCACGTTATTTGTTTTAAATTGTATGTTTGTATCTTTTATGGTTTTTATTAACCAATCCAAAGAATATTCTGACAGACTAGTAGCTAAAAACATCAACGTGTTGATCAGCTTGATATAAGAACTACCCAGTGGCTACACAGAGCTACCGTTTGCTGTTTGTTTATTCAGTTAAAGTTTCAAAACATTATCTAAGCTCCCATTTTGATGCCAGCACGGAGTAGTAGCACCATCAGTGCCATCATTACACCATATAACCTCATATGCAAGATCATGCTTTATCACATGGCCACCATCTGGAGTAAGTGACTAGCATGGAGTTCATAAAGTTTGATACCTGGTTGTTTGAAGGTGTTGTCGTGACCAGGGCATTTTGTAAATGAGATGTAATATGCAGATGTGTTAGTGAGAGATGTAGTTGAAGCAGTGATAGTGAATGCAGCAGTAATCTAGTATGACCACTTGACCAGGGTCTTTTTTAGGTCAAACCTAGCGCAGCACGCATGCACTACTCTAGGAGATGACCTTTAGAAATTGACCAGCTCTTTTCCACACACTTGTGCATGTGGCGGCATCCACCTTGCGGGATCTAGCAGCGGCGCGCACAGGGGCCATCTGTTTGTAAATAGGGACACACGCGCGATTGTTTACATTAGCCTGCTCTCGGTCGCCTTGCCGGCTCGACATCCTTGCGCTTTCACTTTCGCGCGCGGCCGCACTTGGTTTACTTTGGGACGGGTACTGTGTTTTCTTTGTGTGTTACATCTCCCTCAGGGTACCCTGTGTCTCCCTCAGGTGTAGTGTTTCTCGGGGATGTCCTTTGTCTTCTCACTGGGGTGTACTGCTCTTTCCCTACATTCTCCGCCCCTCACTGTATTCTGTCCTCAGCCCGGGTTTCCCCGGCTCTATGCCGCAATGAATCTTACACCGTTTCCGGCTCCCTTGGCAACCCTGGGCCTTGTGATTATTTGCATTTATTGTGATGTTGTTGCCATAGGAAGCAGCGCACAGTGCATGCCTCAGTCGTGTGTAGGCCGCATGAGGGATTACAGTGCTGGGATATCATGGGTTGGGGAAGGGAGGGGGGGGGTCTGTTTCTCATCGGGACTCTCCTCTGTGTACCTGGCTGCAGCTTGCTGCCCCCGCCCACTCGCACTTCATCTACGTGGGTCTATTATTACTAGTCCTTCCCCCTCCTCCCTCGCCCCCCTCCCTGTGTATTATTTGCTCTCTCTTGGCCCGCTGCCCCACCGAACATCAATCCCTCAAACGCCGTCTCTTGCTAATCTCTTCCCCTGCGTGCCCGCCTGCGTTTTCCTCTTCCCAGTGGAACGCACCTTCCTTGCTCTCCCTTGCCTTCCTTGCTTCTTTTCTCATTCTTGTTTTTTCTCCCACATCGATCGTGCTCTCTCACCTGTCACCTCCTGTAAGTCGTGTAATTCCACGCACCAGAGACGTGCTCAAGCCAAAACATGATCGAGGAAATCACGTGTGAATGAGTTCCAAGAATAATTGTTAGGCGGCGGTAACATTAACATTATAGGGCGTCTTAGAAAGCCCCTAGCTCACACTTAGTCCACCGCTTCATTTTCAGTCTGAGGTGAACGAGAAACCACTGTGCCGGTATGGGTACGCTGGGAGGTTTTTCTGTTTGTTCTATGGTAATAGTTGCTTGCTGCTGGTGTTTGCCTACGTGGATGAGTTGGGCAGAGGTTACATAGCAGCTGCCTGCCTGACTGTGTGCTTGTGGGCAGGCTCAGAGCCTAGCTCTGGATGGAAACTAGGACTGTAGCATGGCTAACTCCAGCACCCGCCCTGCTGCTCTCGGTGTTCACATCTGACCAAAACCCACTGTAATTTACTCTTGTTTTGAACTCTTTTTTTGCCTCTTCGGTGGCTGCCAGAACTCAACCCGTGCTCACCTACCCCCATTCTGATTGTTGCATTCTGTTGGGCCTGTTATGAACAGTTCTACCCGGGCTGAGAGTGCATGTGTTTTCCAGCTGTTTTCCTCGTATGCGTCTACCCCCACCTGCGCTTCTGTCTCTCACTCCAGTCATTCTCTCCCCCGTGATGCTGTTTTGCCCTTGTGCTTCTTCCCATCAGCTCGACCTTGTGCTTTTCTTCCCCTCCAACCCATGTCCCATGTTGCTCTCTTTTTCAGGTGTCCTGTGCTTCTTCCGTTCTCCATGTAATTTCCCCCACTCTCCAAGTTGATACCCCCCGCTCTCCATGTTGCTCTTCCCACCGATACCCTCCTTGTTGCATCCATCTATCTGCTTAAAAAAATTGTGATTTCACACTACTGTTTTTTAGATCCAAAACGGTGCAGTAAATAAAAAGAAAAAAAAATACCCTCACCTACGAAATGACATAGCCACATCATAGCACCCGTTCCCCTCCTCTTTGGCCATGCTGCAAAGCATTGCTAAAACTATTGACAATACCAATAGGCCCAGATAGAGCTCAAAGGTGAGACCTATTGGCTTTGCCAATGCTTATTGTTTAAGTCCCAACTAGCCATATTTTCGATGATACTGATCATAATGTTGTATAGCAAGCTCTGTATTGAGGGATAGGGCCCGTGTGGTATTGGCTCTCACTCTTAATGAAAATATTTTGACTTGGTAGTTACTATGGTACTCAAGGGAGAGGGAGCCACCTAGCCCCCCAATATGCGACCCCTGGGGATCTATCTAACAAATGTAACCATGCCCGAGCACACACACATCAGTAATCCTTTTCTTAATGCCAAACACATGTATTCACAATATTAATCGGATTCAGATTCTCAATCAATCAGGGAATTGTAAGCGTGCTACTCACCCGTGAGGGTCTCAAGGAGCTGAGGGGGTGTCCGCAGATCTGTTTAGCCGAAGAGCCATCTCTTGAGGGTCTTCCTGAAGGTGTTCAGGGAGAGGGCGTGTCTGATGTCTGCCGGTAGCTCATTCCAGGTCTTGGCTGAAATGTGAGAGAAGGATCTTCCGGCTGTGTGCCCGCTGCGTGCGTCCTCTGAGCGGCTGCCATTAAGTAGGGCAGGTGGGAGGGAGGAGAGGCTGGAGAGGGGGAATTCCAGGGGGGAATTATGAGGAGGAGGGGCCGCAGGCGCAGCAGTGGCGAAAGGAACAGGCAGACACGAGTAAATAAAAACAGTGGTGGAATAAGAGCAAGACACAGATGGGCACAATAACAGTGGCACAGCAGGGAAAAATTAAGAAAAGAAACGTCTGAGAAAGGTTACGGGGGTTGCAGGCAGTCTGGTCCTGTTTGGAGCGGGCAGCAGGCGCAGGAGCGGGCAGCAGCCTCGAACCTCCCATGGAGGAGGTCTGGGTCTGGAGGCAAGAGACGGCACAGCTAACACGTGTTTCGCTGTCCGGGAGTGAACCCACAACTTCCTCAGGGCTGTTTTGATGCGAATAATCTTGGTAAACCTCTGTGCCGGTTATACTTCCGTCCCGACCAATAGGAGGTAGGGAAATAGTTAATATTGCTCCAATTTGTGTACGTACTAGTCCTCGATGGGATCTGGAATCTGACATCCATGACTATTACGTACACAACTTGGAGCAATATTAGCTATTTCCCTATCTCCTACTGGCCAGAATGGAAGTATAACCGGCACAGAAGTTTACCGAGATTTTTTGCATCAAAACAGCCCAGAGGAAGTCGTAGGTTCACTCCCGGATGATGAAACACGTGTTGGATGGTCGCTTTATATGCGCCAGTGCTATCGGTATTACAGAAGGGACAGCTCAACCGTCTGCGGCCCTTTCTGTAATACCAAAGTGCCCGGGGCGCGCAAAGCTGGCGGAAATGCCCTTTCCGCACCTGAATGACTTTCATAATGCGGCCCCAGATCGTGAAGGAGATTAGTGTACATGTTTTGTATGGTAATACATGCTGCAGTTTATTCACTATGTACAAATAGAGAGCTTTGGCATTTGGGCTTTTGCGGGTGCTGGATTGTTCAGGCAGGCCTCTTAACTCTCAATGAACTTGCCTTTGATTTCAGAATGTTGTAAATGGCTGCAGGGTGCTAGTTGTGTGATGTAAGGAGCTTGCTCACCTAAATGGCTCTAGAGTGAACTGAATCATTATCAGGCACTGTTATGGTACACCTGTGTCAGGGGGTTCCTGTCCGCCACTGGCCGGGAGAAGACTTTCACACCTATTCCTTTCCGCCCCGAGTGCAGGACGGCCACGGTCCCTTTAATGCTGCTTGGGCCTTCCCAGAGGTGGGAACTCCGCCGGTGACTCGTCTTTGCACGGGTAGGGAATGGGTAGGGGTGGTTGAGGGAGGTCACGGGACGGGGCTGTGTGTTTAGTGTCAAAGTCGCAAACCTCCCCCTTCGAGCACACACAAAAGCGCCTATGTACGTATATTGACGTGTTGTGGTGGCAGTCCCTGGTGATCCCCTCACTCCCCGTCCCCCTTCTTCCAGACCCGAAACTCCGGTGTGACTGGTAACCCAGGTTTTTTTTCTTCTTTTTCTTCTTTTGAGTGCCTTTACGGACCCCTGACGACAAAGGACCTGAAAAGGCCAGGACCACTGAAGAAAGACTTTCACGAGCTACCCTACCACCAGCTCTGCTATCTCGGGACAAAGACATTTTTGTGTTTGTTTTGGATTAGTGCTATTCTGAATAAAAGAGCACCCCCTTTCGAAACATACCTGAGTGCTGGTACTTCTCTTCTACGGTTCCCCCTCCCCCCCCCCCCCCCCCCCTCTTCCATTCATCACAACCTGCCTGACCAGCAAGCTTTGTGTGAGGTGCGCACTTGGAAATGCAAGACTTGCATCTGAAACCCAGCTTTTATTTGGTACTCCCCTTCATTTAACAACTCGCAGAGAACCAACCGTAACTTGGTACAGATGGCAAACATCCCACATGTTGGTGACTAATGTAATTAAGGAAGTTATACATAGTTGGTAGAGAGTCTGGATTCTTGAAAGTACGGCAAAGCAGTACCTTCAACTCCTTAATTTAATATTGTCGGACAGCATTCTCCAGGACTTCTATTCTAGACCCCTGAGTTTATTCATTTTTACCATGTCATAGTTATTTTTCCATGCTGACTAAGTCTAAGCCCACGTGTGCCTGTTGCTGTTCCATACCATCCACTCTGCCTTTTCGTGGCACTTACCCTGCCCTCCAACTAGGTAACTCTTTGTTTTAGTTTGCAAATTTACCCTCCAACCCATAAGTTGATTTTTCTGTCATTCCTTTAATACCCATGACTGGGTTCTAGTTCGAAGGGGAAGGAATCTCTGGTGAAGGGTCTGTGTGGGAGTGAGCTCGGTCTGCCCAATCTTCTCAAGCAGTTAAAGACGGCTCGGTCTTCTTCGGGGACAGCTGGACACGTCAACCCTCTCACCTATGACATACACACATTTCGTCTATATGACAGAATAGCTTGATGCACTTCATCAAGGTCCTTCTGGTGAACCTTTGGCTTTTGATGATCTCGGAGAGAGGAGCAAACCTGTGGAGTTTTCTGCCACACCGCTTTAAAAACCCCATTTTTTTATTATAACTTGTGGTTTTATAACTAACACCACAATAGACATCGTCACGTAGGATGAAATCAGAATTTCTGCCAAGCAATAGACATGCCAGTACTGTTCAATAAATAGTTTTTTAAATGCCCTTAAAGTTGAGGCTACTTTGTAAGCTATGTATACAGCTTCACTTTGCATGGCAAGGAAACAGCCAAAGCAGAAATTCCCACAGGTAAAGAGTGGATACAACTCCATACCCTCCTTTAAGTTTAGACTCCCCAAAATATTAACCTATAAATATTTGCAGTGCTCCACATATCCTCGCATTGGATTGTGTGAGTAGATTTTTTCCTGGAATTGGTTGAGGAAATTGCACAGGTATGTCAAACCAATCTACAGCTGGAAAACAATAGTTTGGTCCTTGTACCTGATCTGCCTCTCTGGAGTTGGATCTGTGTCTGCACCTTTTGCAGAAGAATGATGCCTTCTGCAGTTGGTCTAACTCCTGAGCAGAAACTGCCAATTTTCCAGAATGCATTTATATTAAGTGTGCCCTTACTGTGCAAGCAAAGTTTGCAAACTTTTCTTGGTGCCACTCACGCATTACCACAGAAGTGAGGAACAGAGGGGGGAAGAACAATGCAAAAGACAAAGCAGCATGGAAAAATGCACAGAAAACGTGTATTGTTGTAACTTAAAAGTTGATAATGACGTTGCTAGGAAGGGCGCTAAAAATTCTGTTATATGTAGTAGAACATGGCTATGTGAAATCCAACCAAGATACAGGTGCTGATTGGCTTAAAAAGAGTTTCCGGTTTGAGCTCTGAACTTCGTAACATAATGCTCTACATTTTGGTTCGTGTTTTTTCTGCTCTTGTATCCTTGCATACTCCCAACTCCTGCTTATGTCACCTGTGTGACGCAACTGCCCTTTAATAACTGATAGCATGAGCTGAGGTGTCGATGATGATGCGGATAACTAGTTTCTTGACGTTTGGTTTGAAATGTTGTTTTGTACTGCACGCTACAAGATGTTACCACTTATATGTCAGATACTTCTTTTTATATCCCGGTACATGTCAACTATTTTTTTCAGTTTTCACTTTCTTTTTCTCACACAACATTGCAGTAGTTTAATAAAATGCAGTGAGTGACTGAACACTGCTAAAACTGTGTTTTCCCTATTATTTCAGACAGAACGTCCTTCGAAGTCAGAAAGAAAGAGGCACGATTCTTTTGGAATGTTTGACGGCTATGATAGCTGTAGTGAGGACACGAGCAGCAGCTCAAGCTCTGATGAGAGTGAAGAAGAAGTTGCACCTTTACCATCCAGCCTCCCAATTATTAAGAATAATGGGCAGGTCTATACTTATCCGGATGGCAAATCTGGCATGGGTATGTGTGCACGTTCCTACTATGTTTATGTTGTGAGATATCCAGATATCCCCATTGCAATATTAATATTGAGGCCATTGTGCAATACATTTTAACATCTATTTAGATACATTATCTGGGAAAACTGTCAGTCCTGTGCTGTTTATTCTGAATCGATGGGGCAAGGAATATGTAAACAATTATTTAAATGACCGATTGAGAAAGCACGACTTTGGCAATGGAACGTATTTGCAATTCCACTGAAACCTAACTTTATGTAGAGCACCTGGAAAATGTCTTCTAGGAAAAGGCCACTATGACTTTTTGGAATATAAAATATTATACATTGCCATCTCAGTCAAGGAGTCGTCGTAGTTTAGTTTTCTTAACTTTACAATATTAATACAATTGCATAAAATAGTTGATCATCCATCAACGGTACAATTCTCCTTAGAATTTTACAGTTAAAAAAAAAACAATTCATTCGAGGCTTTAGGCAATAAAAGCAAAACATGCGTCACTCTCAAAGTTCATTGTTGAGCTAATTCAGCAAATCTCTCACTTACTGCAATGAACAAAGGGGAGTAGAAGGTCACAAGGAAAGCACAGTATTGCAAGTCCGTACTGTTTCATTCCAAGATAGCTTTTTTATATTGCTCTTAAATAGATTGTTGCAGTTCACTTTTAAATCTAGTTTCTGGGATTCCAATACGGAGAGCTGCAAATTATAGGCCTATCTTTCCATTCTGTACATAAATATTGGGTCATGGAGGTTAATGTTTGTATATGACATAACGTTAATTTCTTGACATAGTCCCTTAAAGCCACTAGCAACACTTTCTTTAACTCTCCCAAAACATATATCCGAACAGAACCCGGTGTGAGTGTGGGTTTGCCGAGAACAATGATTAACATATAGGGACTATAATTCTTTTGTTCTAATTATGCACATGTAACGAGGGAACTCTTTAGTGAGAATAAGAAGTCCTAGTATTTGTAATCTTTTGAAAACTAGATATGTCATTTAATACTAGCATGTAAAAACATTTTTGGGCTCTTGGCTAATGTAATTGTGATGCTAATAGACCAGTTTTCTTGAATGTCTGACATTATCCTGCCTTGTGTAATGGGTTGGAGAGGCTCACACATGGTGTCTATTTTATGTATATTGGAGTTTTAAAATTCATATTTATTTTTAAACCTAAACTTGTAATTTGTGCTATTTTCAGTAATTAGTATGTAAACATTGTTTTCTTGCTTTCTTGAAAACAGCTACATGTGAGATGTGTGGCATGGTTGGAGTAAGAGATGCATTTTATTCGAAAACAAAGCGTTTCTGCAGTGTTTCGTGTTCGAGAAGTTATTCCTCTAACTCAAAGAAAGCAAGTATTCTTGCACGACTTCAGGTAATATTTTCAAGTTTTGTGTTAACCAAAATGTACTTTTGAAATAAAAATAAAATATACTATTACATTTGAGAAGTATTCAAGTGAGTTGATTGAATTATTTTCTCTTATTTGAGAGCTTGTTAAGGTTTATATGTTGAGCCTGGGCAGCGCATGCACGGCTCTGCAAGGCATGCTGTATTAAGGTATGGATGTAAAGCTCCGCCCACTCTTCACCCAGTTTTTTCATTGGCTTGTGTCATCGTCCATTGTAAACTGTGGCTTTTCATTAGTCAATAGGCTTAGTAGTTCCTTCTTAGTGCCACCTTTTCCCATTTATAACCTCCCATGAGGACACCCCCTGTTACGTGTGTTGTTGCTTGGTAGGCTTTAATTACAGCCTCTGAGCACTGAAATCTCAAAGAGCTTAATCCTGCCTGCTCTTGCCGGCATGAAAAAGGCAGGACACGCTCTCTCCTAATGCATTTCAAATGCAATAGGTCTCGCATTTGCGAGAGTTTAACTTACTGGCATTGTAAATGACAATGCGCTTTATTTATCTGTTTAAAAAAAAACCACATAAATAAAAGGCATTGTCATTTACAATGGCAATAGCTCAAACTCGTAAATGCGAGAACTATTGCATTGCAAATGCTTGTTACTTACTGAGATTTGTTAAACTCTGGTAAGAGTGGACACATATTAAAAAAAACATTTTAATCTAGTTTTAAATGTCATTTTATACAAAAGTTAATAAAATAATTTGCAGCTCACAGAATCTTGAGTGCTCTACTTGGTTAAAGCCCCTAGAAAGAATGTATGCTTTCAGGGGTTGCTTTCTTTGTTCACCCTAAAGTCCTACACCTTTCTTTAATGCTCTGACCTTTTCTTATTATCCATTGTTCACCAAGGACTCCCGAATCCTGAGTGTTATTTCCTGGTGCAATGCCCAGAAGTAGTGGCAGGACTGGAGACCACTGATTATCCAACAGGCCATTAGTGGGTAAAAGGAGTGGATGGAGACACCACTATAGGTTTATAGCTTGGTCTACGATCTGCTTGAAAACCTGGGGACCTCAGCTGGCAACACGAGCAGTCGGAGTGGCAGAGGTCTAGGCCAATCGGGAGCGGTAAAGATGGAGAAGGGAGGATGCTCGCTTAAGAGTCCATGCAGTACTTCTAGGGCAGAAGTAGGCAGCTCGATTTGCTTGGGCAGTGTTGCGACCCAGAAGTAGTCCACAATGCCCCTGGGGAAGGACCCAGATGAGGTATATTAAGTGGTAAATGGACGGTTCATGATCCACTTGCCTATCCAGTGGGGCGGGGGGGGGTGGAGCAGGATGAGTGGTCTGGGTAGGTGCATGGTCCGGGCCCATCTGCAGCAGGGGAATCAAAGAAGAGGGCCATCCCCTGGGCAGCAACATTCTCATGTGTGCGGTGTTGGTGCTTGCAGACATGCACTGAGGCCTTCATGATCAGAGGGGTGAGTTCCCTTTGGGGGTGACAGGGGAGATGTGGCTTTGCAGGAGGTATAGCAAGTCGTCCAGGCCAGGTAGCTCGGCGGTGGTGGCCCCAGGGAGAACAAGGGTCATCTTGCGGTTTGTAGCCTCCCATAGCCACATAGCCGTAGCGCCAGGTTGGCTATATGCCTACAGTCCCATGGGTCCATCCTACCGGCTGGTGCAGCAGTAGAGGGCCAGGCCCATTGTCAGCAGGCCCACCTGGGCATCCGCACCACTGACTGGTGGTCCAAATATCTGAGCACAGACCTGCAATAACTTCTCTGGGTCAGGTGATGTGGCAGGGATGGCCCTTCGAGGCGGCATACACGTCCAGATGCACTGGTTACAGCCTGCAGCAGCAGGCGGGCACCCTCACTCCTGTTGGCTGGGAGCCTGAGGGCCTCCGACTGACACCAAAGGTCACCTCTGCCGACGTGATGTGGCAGTTTCGGAGGGTGAGGGTGAGGGTGGTTCCTCAGAAGCCTCACATGGAATTTGTGTGGCAGCAAATTTGTCAAGATTGCGATAGATGGCTGAGGAGGCCTGGAGCGCTATCATAGTGTGGTCGCTTCGACCATGCCTCCAGCCTCTGTTCTTAAATGTACTACTCTGCTCCTAAATGCTATGATGAAATTATTTTTTATATTACATTTTTCAATATTTTGCAAAGGTTGTTTCTTCAGACAAGGACGTCATTGTGTATTCACTAATATGTTATGTCATTCCAGGGTAAACCTCCAACAAAACAGGCAAAAGTGCTTCAGAAACAACCTCTGGTTGCAAAACTAGCAGCTTACGCTCAGTATCAAGCCACGTTGCAAAATCAAACTAAATCAAAACCAGGTAGTGGGATTTTTACAAATATTTTTATTGTGAATAGATAAAAGTATCCACCTTGTTCAGTCTTTTGATAAAATGTATTTTGTTTCAGCAATCCCATTGGAGGGATTTACGTGGGGTAACTACATCACAAGCAATAACTTTATAGGAGCTCCTGTTTCATGTTTCAAACATGTAAGTATTTACTAATGCATCCTCGACTTTGTCCATGTATTATGTTCTACAAATTGCGTGAATTGGTTTACCCTCGTTGTACCTTGTGTTTGAATGGCATAACAAAAGCCAAATGTAGAATTTCTGATTCATTCTGTTGTGCATACTTTCCCTGTCCCTTTTGGTGTTTGTCCTGCAATAAATACAATCATTATTTCAGAATAGATACACTTCATGCACATACTCGATTTGAAGATTTCAACAGTCTGGCTAGTAGCTTTTGACATTTGCATATAATGAAATGAAAACCACTGTATTTAACTATTCTTTAAATATTGTAGTACAATAGGGAAAAGAAAATTTGAAAGGTGAAGGAAGAGTAATTTTACCATGAAGGAAGTGAAAAAGCAGGACAGGGAATAATTGCGAAATCTTAATAAATGATTCATTTACTTCAGTGTCGTGAGGCATGTGAGAAAAAGAAATGTTTAGTCAGGAAAAATGTACAAAGATGTCACAAATAGACGGTCTATTTGTGGTAAATAAATAAATAATACCTCTATTTTTGACTGGATATAACAATAACAGATAGCTCAATAAATAAGAGTCAAGATTCGAGGTAGTAGGAGTTTGCAGGTTTAATACAGCATAAAGGACAGGAACAGGACAACCTGCACGGACAAGATCTGGGATGGCTAGCCAACAGGGGGGCCCCGACAGCTGTCGGGCAGGAGCTGGAATGAGCGCGCTGGCTTTTAGTAACAGTACACAAGTATATATAGTTAAAACAATTGCATTACAGTACATACAGTAGGCGTAACAGTGGGTGGGGCCTGTAACAGTCGCGAAAGATAAGGGTGAAAGTAGGTGTAACAAGAGGCGTGTACATAGACATGTGATGTAAACGTAACAGAATATGTCATAAATGGGGCGGAAACATGGAGGGGGCTACCTAAGGAGCCGGGACCTCTAACCTAGTGGTGCGCGCAAGCTGGCAATGACGTGTAACTAGGGAGAAGCTGGGGGCTATGACTTCTGAGCTAGAAGGAGAGACGAAAGTCTGGAGAGTCAGAGCGACATGTACCTAAACACTATCTAGTATCTGATGTTTAGAGAACATGTTGATAGAATCCAAAAGTTATCAGGGCAAAGGCTAACAGACACTAAGACTGGTGCATGCATTATTCTACATGTAGTGTGTGTTGAGGAATATTAAATGACCATAAATACAGTATTTCTCTTACATGGAGACGTAAAGGCTAGACTGTGACGGAAACTATTGATGCGATTCAGTAGCTTAGGAATGCAGAGAAGGAGAGCTGGACTGATAACTGGAATCATAACATACTCTTGGCAGACTGGCAGGCAGAGCCAGGCCGAGCCGGGCACTGTGAGGCAGGAAGTAAGTGAAGGGTCAGGGATACAGGTGGGGGCTGTATCGCTCCTCGGAGAGGGTTCAGGAGACAGGAGCTGAATCTGAGTCCGGGCCCTTTTGAGGCCTAGAAACAGGGACTTTACAATGAAATAACGTGCACACTGAGAAACGTGGCAATGTAGCTTTACATAGGCCTAATACTCGTAGCTTTCACGAGAACTGGAAACTGGCATACTAGAGATGGACACAACTGTAATTGCGTCTTTAATCGATCATGGGGAATACATATGCATATTAATCATGCACATACAACATAAGATGGGGGACACGTAGGGACACAGAACATGGCAAAATTTACTTTTCCACATATTCTGTGGCCATTTGTTGTGAGGATGGGTGGAGGGATCAACCATTGGCAAAGAGCTTGGTATTTTATTTTAGCCTTTTATATTTTGGTAATTGGTTTTAAAATATCATTTGCTTTACCCTTGTCTTCTGGGTGCCCAGTCTGTTACTTTGTGGGTAGGAATTTAAAACAAGCATTGGCATAGCCAATAGGTCTCGCTTGTGGGACCTTATAAGTATTTTGTTTTGCAGCACAATATCCTTGTAACTAAATACTTATAAGGTCCTACAAGCGAGACCTATTGGCTATGCCAATGCTTGTTTTTTTGATGCTGCTGGCAGATTCATCTGAGGAGCACTGAACTCTTGTGCATTGTATGTACAAACTGATCGGTGCACTGAATACGTACATTTTGTAGCTATTATAGTGTGTTTAAAATGTTACCTTACGATGTTTGCCCAGTTATAGCGTTGAAGTGCACTTTCACAAGTAAAAGGCTGTGTCTGTCAGTGAGGTTGAAGATCATTTAGTTGAACTAGCCGTTTGTCAAAGTCCATTGGAAGAAAATAGTACTATGGCGGCAGTAGTGATACATGAAGCAAAAATTACAAGTGAGCATGTTACAAAAGCAAACGTTACGTTGCATGGCGGCAGTAGTGATACATGAAGCAAAAATTACAAGTGAGCATGTTACAAAAGCAAACGTTACGTTACATGAGGCAATAGTGACAGTTGTGCAAGTATCAAGAGCAACAAATACAAGAGGTAGCAAACGATATGCAATAGCATATCTGAGGGAACACGGCCTGGGGGAAGAAAATGCGTGCGCCGGGAAAGGAAGGCAGAGAAGGGGAGGGGGGAGGAGAAATGCGAGACGGCGGGCAGGGGAGCGGCGAAAATGACTAATTAGGGGAGGAGAAGCCGCAGAGCGCACGCTGGGCGAAGCCCTTTGATGTGCTGTGCGGCAAATGGAGGGAGGCTGATGCGCGTTCATGTTTGAACACATGGTTCACATGAACTGCATGAAAACGCCATGAAAACGCCAGCAAAAAGCTGGTGGTTTCATGATGTTTTCGCCGCTTGAATTCTCGCTCCGCTCGATGCGCATGCGCGCATCGATAGGTCGCGAGACCTAAAAACGTTGCGGATCAGTGTTTTACAGCTATAACCTTTGCCATTCTAAAGGGTTCAGGTTGTTTTTGTGGGATAGCTTTTCTCAAAGACTGTGCTTTTTTTAGGTCTCAGCCTAGCGAAGGCTGCGCTTGCGCAGTCTCGCTGGCGAGATTTTATGTTTCTTAGTATGGGGGCTTGAACCCGCCCCTCTTCTCCATTGGCTGGCTTCCTAAACGGAGACCAGCCATTGGAGGAGAGGAGCGTCACTCCGTTTAAGCCCCGTCTTTTTGGGATTCGGTGGTGTGTTTTTTACTTTCTTTCTCTTTTCTTTCTCTCCTCTTCCCAGTAGCTGGAATTTTACCTTCCAGCCAATGGGAAGAGGCGAGAAAGAAAAACATGCCCCTGAATTCCAAAATGACGCTGCGTTTCTCTGAGGCATTTCCTCAACGCCTCGGAGAAAGATGGTGGTGTTCGACTGCCCTCCGGACGGCTTGAAGCATCCTCCTGCCTCCCTCGCCACCTCTCGCAGGGCATTAGGGCTTTTCATAGGGACTTTTAGCCTTGAAAGGTTGGCAAACTCTGCATTTTGTTTCCCGAGCATGGGGGGGAGGGGGGTTGAGAAGAAGCTTTAGGAAACTTTTGCTTCAAGTTTCTCAGTTTTCTTTTACTTAAACAAAAATGTCGGTTTTAATATTCGCAGAGGCGCTATGGTGCACATTTTGATTGCGATGTTTACACGGTGACCGTTAGAAGGCTGTGCTCGGATGTGGACTCTGGCTTTCATCAACATTTGTTTTTTTTATCCAAACCCCTAAGTGTGAACCGAAGCCTCTTCTGTGTGCTTCCAGTCTGGAGAGCAACCTACCCGTCATCAGTTCCTGCAACAATGCAAAGTTTTAAAACAAACATAAGTGGTGCCCCTTTATTTAGGTCCTTTATAATTGCGTAGAGGGAGTGATTAATTTTCCTGGTCGTGTTAAAAACAGGGAATAATAAAAGCAGCGTTCGTTAATTTATTTGCAAGAATAGAATATTTTGGAAAATGCCTTGCTGGTCCGCGAACACTCGGGCACACGTTGCCTGGCGGCAGCGGTGCTTGAAACACCGAGCGTTCCAAGTACAACCGTGTGTTCAGCGCCGTTATATCTTGTGTTTTTCACCAAAATAAGTAAACAAACGATGGGGGTTTGGAGTAAAGCAATGTAACCATGAAAACTGGCCCCATACTAACCACAGTCGTCCCCACACAGTTTGAGTTAGCAGATACGAAACTTTAACAAGTATGAATTCCTTAGTTTAGTTGGTGTCACGGCAGGGAAGGGTGGCGGAAAATAAGCCACCCCTAAAAAATGCCCGAGGGCAGTAGGGGGGTGGTCAATCCCGGTGGAGTGTTCGGTGAGGCGACTGACTTTGGGAAGAACTGAAAGAGGTACTTTATAAGAGTTTCGTCAGGCGAGTGGACTCATAAGAAGAGATTTTAAGGGGGGGTGGGGTTGTAACAGAACGAGGGGGCGCCCCGCCCCGCAGAGTTTCACGTTGTCAATGAACCTTTTCAGGCGGTTGACCAAGAGGGCTTTCTATTACACATACGGGTACAACCCTCGCCCCCTATTTTATTACCAGCACTTTCCAAACAGTGGGGTTCGTTCTAAAGGGGCACGGTTCTGGGGTCCACCTGAAGAACACGGCCCACCTTCCTGGACAGGCACGCACCCCTTGTCCTGCCGCTTCTGCGCCAACAGTAGGGACAGAAGTTACCCAAGGGGTCCCAGGTGAAGCGAGGTGGCACGCCGACCCACGTGCAGCAAACAAACACACACGCGCACACGTCCATGACCCGTCCAGACAGAGTTATGCACTCCGGTGCAGCTAGGTGGGGGTCTTGGGTAGCGTAAGGTTACACACATGCACTTTAAGTAGTCTGTCAGCAAGGCAGTTGGAAGACAATCGTACACTCACACAATGACAAAGATGCCCCTACGGCCACTTGCCATCTAACCAGAGTTAGACACACAGTAGGGCCAGCTGCAGCCCGGGGGTCGCAGGTAACGTGAGGTGTCCGATCTAACCTGGCGGGCTTAGCTCCTCGGAAGGCAGCGACGCAGACCTGGGGTGAGGGCCCCTGACGTACATCACTGCGGAGGGGTCAGAATGTACCACTACTGCAGCCAGGTGAAGAGGGCACGACGTCGGGGCTGCCCGCCGTAGAGGCTCCCCTGCTGCAGTTGCCGAGTTCAGGGCGCAAGTAAAGCAGTACCCAGGGCACCTTCTCGAGCCAGTGTCCCGGTAGAAGCTTCTCCAGTAATTATTTGTATAATCCAGTAAGTAGCCTTCAGCCTCTTGCTGTTGTGAAAGGGATCCTCTGGCTGGGTGGGTGGGTTGGGGCTCGGTCAAGCTGGGAGTTCATATTTGGAGTTGGTTCTTTTTTTTATTGTTGGGCGAGTTTTCCTGGTGCGGTTTGGTCGAGGTAGTTGTGGGTCTGGATAGGAACTGAGAGGCGATCTAACCGAAACGTCCCTCTTGTGATAACTTGGTATATGTGCTTATAATTAAGGCTGCCGTGTTTCTGGCAGATGAGGGTCTCAAGGAAGAGCCTTATTTCGGGAGATCTCCTTTTCACCTAATCTCTGTTATGTGGCGATATCATATTTTATTTTAAGGTCACTTGAACATAGCAAACAGGGCACCCTAGTCGCGAGGTTGACGGACCCACGCGCCCACTATTTTTGGAAAGAGGGCTACATTCCCCTTAGACCGAGGCTGAGTGGCGACACTTTAGCCCCAGCACTGCGGCTGTTTGTATTTCCAAAATGTGTTTGTGTATAACCGGACCTCGGGATGTTACTGAACCTCTGTCCCACCGGCAAGAATGCTCCAACAGTGAGTTATGTTCTGTCTCTGTGGCGCTGTGTGTGTGTGGCTCTGTGTGTGTGGCCCTCTGTTCCCTCGCTGTGATTCTGCCCTCTGTTCCCTCGCTGTGATTCTGCCCTCTGTTCCCTCGTTGTGATTCTGCCCTCTGTTCCCTCGTTGTGATTCTGCCCTCTGTTCCCTCGTTGTGATTCTGCCCTCTGTTCCCTCGTTGTGATTCTGCCCTCTGTTCCCTCGTTGTGATTCTGCCCTCTCTTCCCTCGTTGTGATTCTGCCCTCTCTTCCCTCGTTGTGATTCTGCCCTCTCTTCCCTTGTTGTGATTGTTTTTCTGCCCTCTGTTCCCTCGTTGTAATTGTTTTTCTGCCCTCTGTTCCCTCGTTGTAATTCTGCCCTCTGTTCCCTCATTGTGATTGTTGCCTCTGTTCCCTCGTTGTGATTGTGCCCTCTATTCCCTCGTTGTGATTGTGCCCACTGTTCCCTCGTTGTGATTGTTTTTCCTGCCCTCTGTTCCCTGTGCGTGTGTCTGTGTGTGTGTGTGTTGGGCTCTGTGTGTGTGTGTGTGTGTGTGTGTGTGTGTGTGTTGGGCTATGTGTGTGTGTGTGTTGGACTATGTGTGTGTGTGTGTTGGGCTATGTGTGTGTGTGTGTGTGTGTGTGTGTATTGGGCTATGTGTGTGTGTGTATTGGGCTGTGTGTGTGTGTGTGTGTGTTGGGCTCTGTGTGTGTGTTGGGCTCTGTGTGTGTGTTGGGCTGGATGTATGACGTTATAACGCATACTTTTACTCCGCAGACCATTACAACGCGACTTTTACTCCGCATACCGTTACAACGCATAGCGCCTTGGGGCGCTGGATAGTGGTAAGTATAATTTACTATTCTAACTCCAGTCCCCGTGGACCCTAGGGAAGGTGTTGGATAGTAAATTATACTTATCCCCTATCCTAGAGCGCCCCCCAGCGCAATGCGTTGTAATGGTATGCGGAGTAATGGTCGCGTTGTAATGGGTCTGCGGAGTAAAAGATCCGTTGTAACGGGTGTATACCGTTGGGCTCTGTGCGTGTGTTGGGCTCTGTGCGTGTGTTGGGCTCTGTGCGTGTGTTGGGCTCTGTGCGTGTGTTGGGCTCTGTGCGTGTGTTGGGCTCTGTGCGTGTGTTGGGCTCCGTGCGTGTGGGTGGGCTCTGTGCGTGTGGGTGGGCTCTGTGCGTGTGGGCTCTGAGTGTGTGTGTGTGTGCTGTGTGTGTGTGTGTGTGTGTGTGCTGTGTGTGTGCTGTGTGTGTGTGTGTGTGGCTCTGTCTGTGTGTGGCTCTGTCTGTGTGTGGCTCTGTCTGTGTGTGTGGCTCTGTCTGTGTGTGTGGCTCTGTCTGTGTGTGTGGCTCTGTCTGTGTGTGTGTGGCTCTGTCTGTGTGTGTGGCTCTGTCTGTGTGTGTGTGGCTATGTCTGTGTGTGTGGCTATGTCTGTGTGTGTGTGGCTATGTCTGTGTGTGTGTGGCTCGGTCTGTGTGTGTGGCTCGGTCTGTGTGTGTGGCTCTGTGTGTGTGTGTGTGTCTCTGTGTGTGGTTCAGTGTGGGTATCTTTTTTTGTAATTGGCTTTATGTGTGGATGGCTCTATGTGTGGGTGGCTCTGTCTGTGTGAGGGTGGCTCTGTCTGTGTGAGGGTGGCTCTGTCTGTGTGAGGGTGGCTCTGTGTGTGCGTGGGTGGCTCTGTGTGTGTGTGGGTGGCTCTATGTGAATGGCTCTGTGTGGGTGGCTCTGTATGGGTGTGGGTGTCTGTGTGGGTGGCTCTGTGTGTGTGGGTGGCTCTGTGTGTGTGGCTCTGTGTGTATGGGTGTCTGTGTGTGTGGCTCTGTGTGGGTAGCTTTTTAGGTCGAGCCTGGAAATACGCATCTGAAGGATGCGTCCAGGTGGAGAACTATAGCTAGCTGACTCGGGGGAATGAAGGACAAGAAACTGCCACGCGCTTCTCCCCGGCTGGATTTCACTGCGTGCACGCGCACCCACATTCACGCATGCGCACAGCCACACGCATACACAGTCACACGCATACACAGGCACACGCATACACACACACCCCCTCCCCCCCACAGTCACACACACACGCATACACACAGACACCAAGACACATACACACACGCACGCTCACACACATACACAGCCCGCCGCCGCGCGCGCACACATGCCCCCCGCCCTCGCAGGCCAGCAACAAAGCGAAGCCGCACTCACCGGCTTCCTTGGTGCAGCGGCTCTCACCGGCAGCAGGACTCTTCCTCCCTTCTTCGGCACCGGGGCGCAGGGTAGGCTCCTGCCTGCTCCGGTGCTCCAAACAATCGCGGCTCTTCCGTGGGAGGCGGGGTAGGCTCCCGCCCTCCTACTTCCTGTTTCCGGTTGTCCCGCCCGGCCTGCCTGACTTCCTGGTGGCAGGCCGGCGGCGCGAGCTCTGGACGGACTGCAGCACGCGCTTGCAGATTTTTGGGTGCATAGCTAGCTATACAAAGTTACTGCTCAGTGGTAGTACTTCCTAACAAGTGTGTGAGTCAATTTTTTTAATGTTGTTAATACATGTTTCGTGTTACTAGCCTGTGTAGCTGATACACGTCTATAGATGAACGCTTGTATGCACTGCTGGGTGGCAGGGTTTGTAGTTGAGTGTGTGAGCGGTGTTGAAGTGTGAGTATTTTCGAAGTAAACGTGATATTTCCACCTACAGTTGGTGTTTCTTAGCTGTGTGCGAGGTTGCAACCCAGTTTTGGTGTTTAAAGGAGGGTATAAGGTTACTTCACATTTCTGTAGCTTATCCTCCAGAGCGCGGGTTGCCATTTATGCGAGGGCATTGCTGTTACTGCCCAGCAGGGGGTTTATAGCTTTGTGGGTGAGTTTATTGCTGAGCCCGGGAGTATTCCACCGCAGTGCTAGACACATTATGTGTGAGGTGCTTAGCTGGCCCTGAGGCGGCTGAGCCAGAGCGCTGACAACCATGGCCTTTCAGACCTGCGCCATCGCTCGTCAGCTGTGCACTCGAGGGAAGGGCCGGGCTGATTAATGAGGAAACGAGTATTGATGATTTGTGCGCGCAGGGGCCGGGATCCGGGAGCACATCCGCCCCGGCACCTCATAAATCGTAATAATAGCAACCCGAACAAAGGAGCAGAAGAATTTAACAAGGAGCTATCTGGGTCGCCGGTGGAGGGGGGATAATAAGCAGTGGAAATTTGGGGGCGAGGGAGGTTTAATATGGAATGCCGTAAGCCGGGCGCAGTTCCTCCAGGCCCTTATTATAATATATGTATATATGGAAGTATCGCATGTGGTAGTCAGGCGAGGAGGCTCTTGCTTGCGAAGTATGGGCAGGCCGTAGGCCATGACTGAGGCGGACTAGCCGCATAAATGAGTGTAGCTGGTAAGGCCCATCAGATATATCCAGCCTCGATTCTTACTGTAGCCTCACCGACTCTACTCGGCCACAGCTATGCCTTGGCCCTCACACTGAGGTTACCATATACCTCCAACGGATAAGGGCCACTATATTGTTGCCCCAGCTCTTAATGTTTTAAAACATAGTGCATTATGGGAGTTTGAGTCATTGTCCTCATCAATTGAACCACTTGAGATTCTACGCTGCAATAGTGATATATGGAAAGCTGAACTGGGCTGAAAATGGGTGTCTCCAGGTACATAATGTTAGCTGGTTGCCTTATTTCCCATGGGTTGTCCCTGGCCACTTATCCATTACATGTTTTGATATAGTGCTTTTTAGGTCAAGCTGGTAAACTGCATCCGAAGGATGCAGGTGTCCAGCTGGAGACCTAATGTTGCCTGTCTCGGGGGAAGGAGGACAAGAGGGTGTTACGAGCTTTTTTCCTGGATTTGTGTGCGCGAACGCGCACGTTCCGTCCTGCGCCGTGCCGTGCACTTCCCTCCCATACTCCCAGCAAGTCAGCCTAACGCGCATGCATGCACACAGACACACACACGTGCGCACACGCACTTACACTTACACAGACACGCAGGCACCCAGACAGGCAACCCCCTCCCCCCCCCCCACAGTCACACACACACACGCATACACACAGACTCCAAGACACATACACACACACACGCACGCACGCTCACACACATACACAGCCCGCCGCACGCGCGCGCACACACACATGCCCCCCTCCCTCGCAGCCCAGCAACAAGGCGAAGCCCCACTCTGGCTTCCTTGGTGCAGCGGCTCTCACCGGCAGCAGGACTCTTCCTCCCTTCTTCGGCACCGGGGCGCGGGGTAGGCTCCTGCCTGCTCCGGTGCTCCAAACAATTGCGGCTCTTCCGTGGGAGGCGGGGTAGGCTCCCGCCCTCCTACTTCCTGTTTCCGGTTGTCCCGCCCGGCCTGCCTGACTTCCTGGTCGCAGGCCGGCGGCGCGAGCTCTGGACGGACTGCAGCACGCGCTCTCGCGAAGATTTCCCTGCCCTCGCAGTTGTTGTAAGGTAAGAGAAAACTGCAACGAATGCTTCACTTGGCTCCCTAATGCTTCTAAGCACTGTTCTGTTTTTGTGAAATACATTGTCTGGAAGGACGTTGTCTTTCCTCACAGAATCAATCTGTGCAACCATTCAACAACAACTGGTTCAAATATACGCTATCAATGTTTCAAGCTTTATTGCATATGTCACAAAAAGATGTTAATATTTCACTTCTGTTCTTGGATTTTCGTCACAATAAAATACACTGAACATAATTTCACAAGTTCTTTAGAAAAGTTTAAGCTATTGCTATTATAAATTACAATAACTTTTATTTAAGTATTAGTTATTTAAAAAAATTAAACGCCATTGTTATTTGTAATATCAATACATCTAAGTCATGTAAATACAAAACATATTGCATTACAAATGCTATAGGTATCACATTTGCGAAAGTTATAACTATTGGCATTGTAAATTGCAAAGCTATTAATTTAGCTATTTAAAAAAAAAAAAAATTGCCATTTACAATACCAATAGCTCAAACTTTCCTAATGCGAGACCTATTGCATTGCATATGCTTGTTTTGTAGGTGGCTCTATGTGTGGGTGGCTGTGTCTGTGTGAAGGTGGCTCTATGTGTGGGTGGGTGGCTCTGTGTGTGTGTGGGTGGCTCTGCGTGCGTGTGGGTGGCTCTGCGTGCGTGTGGGTGGCTCTGCGTGCGTGTGGGTGGCTCTGCGTGTGGGTGGCTCTGCGTGTGGGTGGCTCTGTGTGGGTGGCTGTGTGTGTGTGTGTGTGTGGGTGGCTCTATGTGAATGACTCTGTGTGGGCGGCTCTGTGTGGGCGGCTCTGTGTGGGTGGCTCTGTGTGGGTGGCTCTGTATGTGTGTGTGTGGGTGGCTTTGTGTGTGTGTCTCTCTGTGTGGGTCTCTGTGTGTGGGTGCAAATGCAATAGGTCTCACATTTGCGAGCGATTTAAGCTATTGGAATTGTAAATGACAATGCCATTTATTTATGTTTTAAAAACTAAAACATAAATAAAAATGTCATGATCAATGACAATAGCTCTAACTTTAACAATGCCGAGACCATTGCATTGTAAATGCTTGTCAGTTCTTTGTGACCTTGACTCCCCTGTTTTCACTCTATTTAACGTCCATTGACTCCCCTGTTTTCACTCTATTTAATGTCATCAGGTCTTGAAGACTTACGATCCCATGTGACTTAACCCTTGCATCCATAATAGTTTTACAATTTGGACTAATTTGTCATTTAAGCAGTGCTATGGTCTTTGACAAGGCTCTCTATTTTTTCTCTTTGTTAGATGGTATAACACCTTTGAATCTGATAATGAGGTTTCCCTGACTGTGCAAATGGTTGACCCCGGTAGCTTTCGAACAGCTGACCAGTTTTCATCCACCGCACGTTGTTTATTTGTTCTGTATTTGAGGTTCCAATGATTCCTGGGCAGTGTTTTAGTCTTTGGTACGAGAATGTGAAGCTCAGCTGTAGCTCAGGCTATTTAGGCATATCCGGTACAAATATTTTGGATTCACACTTATTGAGGACTGTTTGAGCATTCCTGATTGGGCTGGGTTTATTTTTCTAGTTCTGTTCTCTTTTAAGCTTAGGATCGCCTTTCCTTGCTTTTCTGGTAGTATTGCTATATTTTCTTGTCAGTGTGTTTTGATATAGTGTATCAATTTAGAGTGCCTTTACCTCCCCAATGTTAAATTCTCCCTGTGCTCTGCCAACTCTGATTCACATTTCAAAATGCTTGGAACTTTTTTGGCAGTTGGCAGGGCTACCTCAAAGTGTACCAAATTCTGGTGCGAACCACAATAGTACTGCTAATACTATGGTTTACCAGCAGCAGCAACCATCTTGTTGAGTCTTTTACTTCTTTGTTTAAATCTCCTTCCCACTGTCATCCTATGACGCTATTTTGGATTTTCAAATATTTCGGAGTGAAAATCATTTAATGAAAGTGCTGTCTGGATTTATTTTGTACCTTCTGTTTGTGTGCTGATGTTGATAGCACACATACACCACTTTTGCCGTTTTGTAGTTAGTCAAAGGATGGGGTGGCCATGTGTTGGTTGCCTTATGGCAGTCTCTTGGCAGTTGCTTCTAGTCCAGGGCTGTGTGTAGTCTAAAAGAAAGCTTTGGCCTTGCCTTTTAGTCTAAAAGCACGAAGGACTTCCATTATTCGCTTATCTTTTACCCCTTAAATATACTCACAATATGGTACATAGTGCTATAGTTTGATTGATATCACAGTAGGCCTGCTCGGTACGTAGTTAGGGACCTCCTTGCATGTTCGCTTGGAGGTTTCTTTGAGTCTGTTGGCTCCCTTTGGCATGCACTGCTCACATATATAATATATTGGCTAGAGATCAAACATGAAGATGCGAGGAAATTGTCCTCAACTTTTTATCTGAGGGTGGCTTGCAGGTTTAACATGGTAAGACTTTGTGAAACTTTGGAGAAGACACATCTGTAATGTCCCAGGGTAATTGAACTGTGAATGCCTGTATCTGAGTGCCACTTGCAGAATTTAATGAAATCAAGAAAAAAATTCACAGCAGCGAATTCATTTTTCCATGTCAGATACCATAGGGCAGACAAGTCAAACGTGAACACGATGCACAGGTGTGAAGCTTTATCAATTCCATTAAAGTGTTGTTGTACCTTCTCAACCAGAGTTACAGCATACAGTTTTCATGTAGTACAGTCTAGAATTGAGCACTGCATCAGATATATGTTTACCTGGGGGACAATTGGAAGAGTTGCTACACGTTTCAGATAACTGTATCCAGGTCAGTAGTCATAATTAACTCCACTTTGCCTTCAGAAAGATTGTAATTAGTAGGCTGAGATTCTGATTATTTTTTAAATAGATTACTTGCACAAACTAACAAAGTGCCTGTTGTACTTCAGTTCATTTTGATTTTACTGCAGTTGATCCATGCTTAAAAATCTGTCAGGCTTTTGAATATAGTGAATTAGTGAGGTGATTACCCTGAGACTCGCATATGACAGAGTTTACAGTTTACGAGTAAAATATAATATCAGAACCCGAGTAGATTCATCAAGGATCCCAAACCTATTATCCTAAACACCATGTACCATCTTACAGGAAATAACTCATTCCTTAAGGAACTAATTGAATTAATCCCATACCACTCTCGCTTCTCTCAAAACCAATCTTTGGAAACGTCTGCATCCAGTGGGTTAAACTGAGCAACAACCAGCTATTTGTCTGCCTTGAAAGACAAAAAGCTTGCAGCAAGACGTACCTTAATTCCCACCCCGTGGTTCACTGTATACCTCTTCATTGCCACTAAAGTATGTTTGTAGCTGTCAGATGCTCTCCCAGTTTACCTACGTTTCCCTTTGCAGATCTGCTTTATTGTCCCTGCTTTGAAAATGCAACCCAAGACTATAAATCCTTGAGTGTATATGATGGCAAGCACTTAACCTGCATAATTGATAAGTTAGATTTTCCACCCAAAAAACTTAGGCTATGAACTTCGTTTACTGGTTTGGCTCTTACCTAAGTGGCCAGAGAGAGGCTGTAAGGGTCACAGAAATTAGAATAATTCTCCATCAACATTGCTTTGCCAGAAGCTTTGAAAGGAAAAAGTTTGAATTCAAACTATGTAAAGCCACGGTTGATGATCTTAAAAAGCCAGCTAAATCTAGCCACTAGTAAACCTAAGGACTACTTCAGTGTTCTGTAGAACCACTCCTCCCAATCCACTAAATAATAACCCCAAAGACCAGGTGTGACAAATTAGTGAATATTTTTGTTGATCAAATAGAAAATTTAGAAACCGTCCCTGTAAGGAGATGGCCCTTTTAGTATGGTCGCTCCAAGTTTTTTTCTGACTGATTCAGCAGGATTTTTGACTTTAAGAGTACACTGAGGCCTGTGAACCAGATGTCATTGTCGTGCCCTGACCCCCAAAACGAGTATGTTACATTTGCTTTGTCAATTGTAATAGACCATGGGTACTCACAAACATTTTACGGGGGGCCGCAAAGTTTGGTCTATGGTGCGACCGAGGGCCGCACTGATGCTAAGCGGGGGGTGTTCAGTGGGTGTAGGGGAAGCAAACAAGTATATTGAGTGGCTGTCTTTAAAAATTAAAGTGTTACTAAAATTAAGGGCCTAGTTACTTCCTTTCCTTAACTGTAAATTAACCCAAGAGCTTACTGAATATTTTCCATTTTTTTCCATTGTAGTGCTGAGTTGATTAAACAACAGCCCAGTGCTGCTGCTGCTCATGGGCCGCATGTAAAGGTCAGGAGGGACATACTTTGAGTATCACTGCAATAGACTAACTTATCTGTCAGTCCCTTGTATTTGGTACCCAGGGCCTGAAAGTTCTGACAGTTAAAACATGAAATTGTTGTTTTTACTGTAGAAAGACGTGGTTGCCCTGTTCGCAAGTGCAGGGTTACACACTGACCCTTCAGCTGTGCTAACTCCTGAACATGAAATCAAAGTTGATACTCCAAGGTATCAAACAACTTGTTACATTAAGCCCTACTTGGTTCTCCAATCGGAATTAATGTAACAAGTTACAGTGTGTCAATTTTGCAAAGTTGACACTTTGTTGCCTTCAATCTCCTATGTCCTCAACGGTTGTCCATGGAACTTGAACCAGCATCAGTGTTCTGCCTTCTATGGGACTCGTGCTAATGACTTCCAGGAAAGGAGACAATAGGGGCCTGTAATGGAGAGAGGGGGTACCTCCCTCCTGCAGGAAGCCACACTGATGCTGACCCAGAAGATGAGTTTCAAGGCTGTAGCTGTCTTTGAAGAGGAAATGGGTAACACTTGGGAGAGGGACAGCTCCATTGTTTATGAAGACTAGTTGGCACCACGGAAGGAGAGTGGAAAGCTGTTGTCAAAGTGGTTTGCGGTGGCGTTTAGCCCCCTTGGTATCCACACCTCTGGTTTGGGTTGGGGAGCTTTCGACTCAGAGGGGTTCTACAAATGTGGCAGCGGGCAAAATGGTGCATCCTGGGAGAGCCAGATGCCACACTTCCCAGGAAGTGGTCATCAGAAGAGAGGGTTCCTGATAGCCAATGGGCTACCAGCCGCATCAAGCCCTAAGGGCATGTTCTGTACATAGTTAGTTCACAACTGGCACCCAAAGCTCAAATCTCGACTTGACTGAAAAGACTGCCCTGCTGCACCAAGTTCCTGGCGACGAGAGTCTGCAATGACCTGGACCGCTCATGCTTCACCTGCTGGCTAGACACATAGAGGGGCTGTGCCTGATGAGTCCTGTTTAAGGAGAAGTCCTCTTCAGAGTCCAGCCAGGGTGAGCTGACTGCCCTCCTGTTCGCAGCACAGGGACACAACAGCTGAAGAAGCCTGCTAAGGGTGAGTGGTAGCCCAGATCACCGTTCCCCATTTTCGTGCAGCACCAGGGACCAGGACTCAATACTCAAAAATTGCACCCAAGTTTGCTGGACCCGGGAGAGTTGTCGGAGTGCAGCTTGGTTGCCAAGGAGGCAAGCCACAGTGCGGAGAAGGATTTGGCTGTGACTGTGACACCGGGCCACTGATAGCCCAGTTGTAACTGGACTTTGGCCAGATTGCGGAGGACCTCTTGGGGCATCAAACCCTGTGTCCAGGATCCTCTTATCACCTTCATGACCACTTCCATAGGAATCAGTTGAACGAGGATAAAAGGCCTGGAACAGCTCAAAGACTGCTTTATCTAATTTTGTAACTGTTTATGAGGGCCTTGCTGGACCCCCTGGCTGGCTCCCTGCGGAGTTGGTTGCCCTATGTAACTCTAACCGACCGTGTTACACTTTCAATTGTCAAATTAATGGACTTTGGCAATGCTTGTTCACTGTGAAGTGCTGTGATTTACTATACCTTGCAAATTCTATATCTCCCGAAACCTCCAATGGATTTTTTCATTGTGGTGTCTAAAAATACAGTCCATTTTTATAACTTGGTGTTGGATTTCCTTGGAGTCTTGTCGATTTCTTCATCAATTGTTTTTGTGCTGTTTAAGTGCTTACACTTGTTCATGTGTGTAAGCCTTGCTGCTCAGAGCCACAGCAACCCAGCGTTGAGCTGAAGGTTTGACAAACGAAGCCTAAGGGTCCTAAAGGCGTTGGTGAGTATATTACACGGTGAGGTCACACTACCACTCCATGTAATACACCCCTTTCCTTGTACGCCTTGTCACCCAGTGACATGAATCACACCTTTGGTAAGCTAGGTCTTGAAAATGTAGCTCCTTCTCTGCTATTACCGCTCAAGCCATCCTAAAAATTGTCTAAAAAAAATATTCAAAATAGCTGCTGACGTGACCCCATCCCCTCCATTATGGCAAGCAAGCAACAATTTGTTTCAATCTCTCCCCTTGGGTAAAAAAAACAATCCAAGCTTTGCCAGAGAAAGCCTCTCTTCTTGACATGTAAGATTGGTCATGTTTTCCCATTGTGCAGAAAGCCTAACAAAAATCCATATATTCAGTTTTATCCAAGCACTAAAATGTGACAAAACTGCCTTGTCTCCCTCCCTGCTTGTCACCTCGTCATTATGTTTACTTTCTCTTTAATTTTTTGGCTCTCCTTGACATATGCTGTAATGGGTATCATGTCAAATTATACTGTTGTCCAGCCTTATTATCGTTTTATGTACGTTTCTCGTTTTCTCAATAAAGAATTTTTTTTTAAAAAAGTGGCAAAACAGTAGAAAAATGTTTAGCCCTTCAACTTAATAATTTAACCTTAAAACATGGCCTGCTAGCCACTGCTACACACGATTAATTGTGATATCCTCCTTAAGCCAATCAAGGAACTGGTAGATTTTGACAGTGTCAAACTGATAGGGATCATTTCTTAAAAAAGGATCCCACTACAAGTGTATAATGAGCCTCTAGGTCAGCTACTCCAGAAATGTAAAAAAAAGTTCCGCCAGTATGCTCGTGATAACAGTTACCTGTATTTAAAATTCATTAAAATTAAGAACATTCTACATTCTCACAATCTGCATCAGCAAATTCCAAATGTGGATAAGATGAATCAAACTACAATTGAACCAACACAAGTTTGTACTTGTCTTGCTATCCTCCAACAAAAAAAAACCTCCCCGCGTAATAGATTGACTGGACTCCCTGTAAAATTATTACCTAGGCCAGTTCTCTTGGCTTCACTATTCATTCCAATATAAATCTAGTCTCGAACATCAAAACTCTCGCTAGAAATGTGACCTTGTCAATTGAAGATTATTCACAGCGTTAGGCAATTTAACGTTAGTAATTATTTAAAGTAGATCAATCTACGATTATGTCTAGAATCAAGTACATAATTTATTGGTGTTCCAAAAATTTGGATCACAACTCATCTCTTTAATGGTGTCTGAACAGTTTCAGCACTTCGTCCATCATCTTATTGTGTTTGCTTGTTTGCCCTAAGTTGGCAGGGTATGCCCAGACGTGGGTGTCTTGCTCGCTTTGCCACTGGATTCAAGCTAGCCTGGCTGATGAGGGGTGTTATCCTGAATCCTGTCCCAGGATGCTTGTTTCCAGTCCATGGAAGACCTGGCTAGGCAGTTCGGGCTGGACTGTTCCCATGAGGAACAGGGTCAAGACTGATTTGCCTATAGCTGGGTCTGAACTGGGGTGGCGAAGTGAGCAAAAGAACGATGATGGCTTCAACCCAGATCTAATTGTCACTGAGGGTGAGTGTCTGAAAAGTTTCCGCTAAAAGTGCACAGGACCTTCGAGATTGTGAGCATTCTGTATCCAACATTACCATCTCTAAATATGTGTTCCTTTATTGTCTTGTATCCCGTGATGCAAAGCATATGCTATGTTTGTCTACAGTTACAATTTTATCCCTTTCATTATCTGAAACTGTCCTAAATCTCAAAACCTCTCATCATGTTCATATTTCTCTTCCTGTCAAAATAATGTCATGTTTTCCATTTGGCAAATCGCTGAATCACTCCTCTTTGGTCTTGTATGCACCTTAATAGCACTGCAAATATGTCCTGCTGAGAGATGTGCACTCTTTCTCTCAAACACTGAATCAGAATGTTAAACACCACTGTGTTCAAGGCCACCAACAAGTTAGGAATTGTCACCATGGGTAGAGAGTCTGAATTGACTATAGCTAGTAAATCATCTTAAACTGACAGAAATATTTGGAAGGTCGCCAGAGTGCCTGGCTCCACGATGACCACACTCTTGTGATGCTCATTGCACCGACTTTACAGGAACACCTGAAATCCATCCTGTGAAATTCGCCAATTGCATGGCCTTTGCAGACTTCCGCTGTGTTCACATCCGACTGGGATGTGACCGCATTCCGATTTAACTGCTTTTCAGCATCATCTATGAAAATGTACCCCCCATTGTATAATAGCTATTGAGGCTCAGCACAGTAGATTGCAGGGATAAACTGGTCAGAAGGAGACCCTTGGACATACTCCTGCTCAGTGGCCACACATGTAGTCGTTATACCACCCATAACTGATATTTTCATCTCCGCACCCGTCTGCACTGCCCCCTTTCCTAAAGGCAGTGATCTATATGCTCTATATGCTCTGTGCTCTCCCTGGGGTAACCCTCATGATGACCCTAGTTCATTTGGGTTGATTTGGTGTGCCTGTTAGTGCTTCCATGTGGGTGGGATCGGAGGGAGGGCCCCTGGAGGGTTGCTAGTGCGGGTGGGGAGGAGAGAGTTACAGGAAGTTGAGGTACACATTCATAACATGTGGGCACTACACTTCACTCTAATCTACCCCACTCCATTCCAGTCTACCCCCACTCAAATCTACTCCACTCAAATCCACTCCATCCTACCCCATTTCAACCTACCCCACTCCAATCTACTCCACTCCAATCTGCCAGAGTCGATGCCACTCCAATCTACCCAACCTACCTCACTCCACTGTGAGAAGTTAGCCTGGCATATGATGTCCACTAGTTCTAGTGGGCACCTTGCACCAGTCTAATCGACCCTTATTGATGGTGGTTGTAAAGTCAACCTTATAGAAAGCTATCCTAGTGGTAGCATGGACCAGCAGTCATCAGGCTAAGACTTCAGAGAGCTTATTAAGCAAGTTGTTTTACCAATTGTAATCCCTTGAGTATCAAATGAAAGGACACCACACAAGGTATATATCAAATATATATGTATTTATTCTAAACACAACCCCTCTGCACTCTTTATGGGGTCATAGGTAAAAGTACAATACAAGTTACTCAATTACTATACGATAAGTTGCACAGTATACGTTATGCCCTAGGGGCCTCACAAACCATATACTAAAATAGTGGTATAAGAACCACGAGAGAATCAGAAAGCAGGCCTGGGGCCTGTGGAATTGCTGGGGCTACTCTAAACAACCAAAGGTTAGGAAGTAGGAGGCCCACTGGAGACGTGTGCAGTGTCTAAACAGAGCCGCGGGTTACCATTGACTTTCTATGGGAAACGAAGAAGTTACTAATTTACAATTTAAGGACACTTCCGGATGGACTACGATGGAACCCTTTTAAACTAGGACACTTTGAGAGTCAAGACGCACGGGAGCACGGAGTACTCACCCAGGGAAGCCGGGTGCATAGGTGTCTTTTCGTGTCTGGTTTCGTCATCGTTTTCAATGGAGAGCTGCAAAGCAGTGCTGCAGGCGACCAGAGGAAAAGTGTCTGGGTGGATCGAAGATCTGTAGAACCTTAAAGCAGAAGGGACAGAGTCTGGGTCACTTGCCAGAGACCAGGGAGGCGATAGAAAGATGCCACCAGATGTCTGTTGATTTCAGGTGAAGATGTAAAGTTTGTCTCTTCAGCCAGGAGGCGTCGACGATGACCAGGAGCTGGATTCGAGCTGTCCCATGAAGAATCTAGTTGACTGCGGTGTCTGTATCTGGACTGGACCCAACAAGCCTTGGCAAACGCAATCCACGCAGGATGTCGAGATTGGCTTCGGTGCAGACCAGAAAGGTCTGAGGAACTTCTCCTTTTTAGGGAAGTTGGAGCAAGCCTGGAGGAACCAGGAAAGCAAGTCAGATTCAAAAGAAAGTCTTCGGACTAGGAACCGCGAAGACTCGTGGAGCTGAAATGCAAAAGCGGGGCCCACGGGGTCACTCATGGAGAGGGGGCATCTGAGCTTCGGTGCAAATGGTGCTCGGGTCTGGGGCTCCAAGCACCCCAATGCACGACTTAGAGTTACCTCGTGAAGTGAGTGCAGCTTGCAAAATGCAGGATGTCCAGGAGTTCCGGTCCTACATCTATCGTGTCCACCACTGATCTCAGCTTTGCTGTGAGCGAAGGTCGGGTTCAGATGTCTGGAAGTCCGTGTCCTGTGTCGCAGATTCTTCGGGATCTGGCAGGAGCCTCGAAAATGCAGACCGGCAAAGTTGCAGTTGGTGCCTGTTTGAACAGGGTGGTCACTCCTTGACCACAAGGGAGATGTCTTCCATCTTACAGTCGAAATGGAATGTCGAAGGTCCAGCATTTATGTTTCAAAGTTTCGTCCAGGGTAATCTAAAATCTTAGTGACTGGTTTACTATACTTATACTAAGTTTAGGGGCTGGACTACCCTTAACATCCCTCCTATGGGTGGACCTGGGAAGGGGGTGGTTGCACCCCTTTCCCTTTGTCCAGTTTCACGCCAGAGCTGGGGCAGAGTGCCCCAGCAACCGTTTGAACTGGGAAATGCATGGAGCACCTTGTGTGCCCCAGGCAGTGTCTGGAAAGCATTCACTGAATACAGCCCTCCCTGCCCCAATACACAAAAGCCTGTCTGGGGAGGTGCCAGCCCCTCTTTGGACAGGAAACCCTTTGTCCAGGCCTCCCCTGCCGGAGTTTCGTCCAGCAACAGGAGGCCAGACTCATGTCTGTGGCAGCAGCATCCATTTTGTGATGCTGAGGCTCTGTTTAACTTTAACTGGGTAAACCAGTAACTACATGTATTCTCCCTCTAGAGGGTGGAATGCTACCCCCCGCCGCCAGGACTGGCGGGGGTAGTATTCCAAAGTGTTTTGATAAAGCCAAACCAAAGTTAGCATTAAACGCGAGGATTATAATGCACTTAAAAGTATATGGTATGACGGGGCGTGGCCAGCAGCATGGCCGACTAGACGTGCTCTGCCGGAGCTCCGGCCGAGCTGCCCAGTAATCCGACATATATTATCCTGTACGAGCTATACGAGGCACCGGAAGGGCGATTACCCACCGTGGCACCTGGCTATAGTGCCGCATGGCCGGCACACGCCTGATTTCACTGGAAAACCGTATATGAAGCTGACCGTAGCTGACACCCGGCGGCCATGATGGCGACCACGAGGCGCTGAGAACTCCTGCGACCCTAGAGCCCATACCGAGGATCCAGCCAGAAGCGCACCTGCCGGAGGTTTCAAGACCTGCCCTGCCTCCAGGTGACATTGGACGCGTGTGGCGGGTGGACAACGGCGGCTTGAGGTGACCGCGGACAGCCGGCCGCCTTTACCAAGATGGCGGCCGGCAGAGACTGAGACGGCTGGAAACGGTGAGACCTCACGGCTGCCCCACCCGGACCTCGGCGGACCCGTTACCCGCCTGCGCGACATTACATAGGTGCAGTAAGGGCAGTGGAGCGGGGGGCCAGCCACACGACACCTGCGGAGCAGTGACAAACCCCTTTTGTGGCACCAGCCTACACCAATATGGCGGCGGGGAGATCCGAGGGCCCCGGGAGCTAGACACCGAGGCACAGTAGTGAAGGAGGTGTCCTGTGGCCCGAGAGGGCTGAACTCGCGGGGGCGAGAGCTCCTGCTAGACCTGCCGCCCGGTGTGTGCGGAGCTTCGTGGCGGGGCAGAGCCCCCAGCGGATGTCTGACGAACCTAGGAGGGACGACAACTGAGGCGGAGGGGGCCCCTGAGCGACTGCGGGGGGAGACCTGGAAGACTGTGACACCGGAGGCCGATATTTCTATCTCTAACCTCCGCAGTGGCCCACTGCATCTGCGAAGATGAGGCTCTCCGTGAATACTCCCGGGTCTGCAGGCAGTGAGACAATGGGGAAGACAGACCGGACGCCCAAGGTCACGCAGCAGGGCCCCATGGATAACTTCGCAGCACCACGGACGATGGCGGACCACCAGTCCATACAGCCTGGCGCACGCACCGACACGGCCATGCTAATGGAGGCCATCCAGGCGTCCAGGACGGACATTCAGGCATCGCGCTCTGACCTAGAGACTAAGATCGGGGAGGTAGGGTCTGAGGTAACCCTGCTGCGACAGGATTTTCGAAACCTGGCTGACAGGGTGACGGCGACGGAAGCACAATTGAAGGACGACGAGGAGTCGATCACTACGCTCAAGAAGGACATGGCGGAACTACAGGCCTCCCACCGTCAACTACAGTGGAAAGTGGAAGATGCGGAGAATAGGTCAAGGCGCAACAACCTCCGCTTTGTAGGATTTAGAGAAGGGATTGAGGGCAAGGACATGTCCGCCTTCCTACTAGCCTGGCTGAAAACTACTTTCCCGACTGCGCAGTTCTCCCCATGCTTCATTATTGAGAGGGCGCATAGGGCGCTACTGGCCAAGCCACCGGAGGGTGCGAGACCACGACCAGTTATAGCACGCTTCCTGAACTTTGCGGACAGAGACATGATCCTACGGGAAGCCAGAGCCTCGGGAGAGATCCGCTTAGAGAACAATACTATAATGATCTTTCCTGATTACAGCCAGGAGGTCTCAAAACAACGCCGCTCGTTTGACTCGGTGAAGGCGAAGTTGAGGTCGCTAAACATCAAATATATGCTCCTCTTTCCCGCCAAACTCAAGGTGATATACAAGGATACATCCACCTTTTTTGCACACCCGGACGACGCGTGGCAGTGGCTCGAGGAACGTCCCATCTTGAATAGCAGGGAAGCGGCTCGCCGAGAGGCACTGGACAGGTCGGTGAGGGAAAGGTCGAGATGGGAGCTGCCGAAACCGCAGCGGCGGAGACCACGGAGGACGCAACAGAAGTCAACGGCAACACCTTACAGAACCCGAGGCATGGCGGAAAAGAGAGAAGGCAGATCAGAGTCTCCAGGCAATGTCTCAGTTGCGGGATCAAGGTTCAGTTGCCTGAGGAAGGGAATCCGTTCCGAAGGAGAAGACGTGGAAGAGTCGGAGGGCCCCACATCCGGAGGGGAGGAGGAAGAACCCTTGGGCGACTCGCTGCACCCGCTGGCCAAAGAAATACAACAGCTGGAACAGGACTCTTCGGGTCAGGGCCCGACCATGGACACACAGGACTCACATTCGTGATTATGGGTGCACGAAGCTCGGAGATGATAGCGGCTCGGCGCAACGGAGCAAGCAAGTTGGCACCCCCACTACTGTTCCTTTTTTCTTGAGTTTCTTGGAAATAGTTATTGTTTAGTGTGGGGAGGGATGTGTGGGAGGGCGACTGACCTGCTCCCATGGATAGTCTGGTCCCCGGTTGGGACGCAGCTGGAAGGGGAGGGAGGTGGCGAGGGAGGGGGGGGGGGAGTTTGGCATTGGAATTACCTCACGTTGGGGTTCTGGGGGTATAGGGGGGGGGGAGTTAGTTGAGAAGCAGCAGAGAAATGACATCCCATACTTGGATACGTCCCGTCCCCGGGATCCCGCACATGGTAGACACTGGGTCATACAATGGCAGATACACTAGGTAATCCACACATGGGTGGCATGGGGGTCACCGTGTTAACATGGAACGTCAATGGCCTGGGATCGAAAATCAAAAGAAGTTTGGTCAATGCTTATCTCAAACGCTTGGCGCCCGACATAATTCTCCTCCAAGAGACCCACCTTAGGGGCAACCACTGCACGTTCATAGCACGTGGATGATATGTGGTCTTAGCACACGCGGGTTACACGAAGGGCTCCAGAGGAGCCGCAGTTCTCATCAAAAAAACAGCACCATTCAAGGTTACACATACTTGGTTAGACTCGCAGGGGACATATGCGGGGGTTCAGGGGCTGTGGCGGAGACGTAAATACACGATACTCTCGGTATACGCCCCACCCAACCTCCAGCCACGCACACTGAAGGCGGTCTTGAATATCCTCTTGGACACGGCTGACACGACACAAATTGTGGGGGGAGACTTTAACGATGTAATGTGCCCATCCCAGGATAGATCGGGGTCAACCCACACTGTAGGAGCTACAACCGCCCTAGCGCGCCAAATGACCACTATCGGCCTCACCGATGTATGGAGGTGGCTCCATCCCACACAAGAAACATATTCATTCTACTCAGGGGCCCATAAAGTCTTTTCCAGATTAGATTATATCTTTACATCTAGGCAGGAGATCTCGGCGGGAGATCTAGCGGAATATAAGGCAAGAGGGATTTCCGATCACTCCCCGCTATTTATACACCTAGGGCGCGAGAGAGGGGGAAGTCAGGCGCAATGGCGACTAGCGCCGTGGGACATTCAAACGCCAGAAATTCTATGGGGCCTACGAGCGGACATACGGGTCTACATAGCAGAAAATGAGGGATCGGTTCAATCGGGGGCGACCCTGTGGGAAGCTATGAAACCAGTGTTAAGGGACCGCATTCAGAGCAGGTTGAGGGAGGTCAGACGGAAACGCCACGAGGCAATAGCGAACGAGGAGGCGAACATTCTGACTCTAGAAGCTGAATACCTACAACAGAAGGGGGAGACACGCCTTAGGAAGCTAATAGACACTCAGAGACACTACAGGGAGCTAGCCACGGACGAGGCGCGCACTCAGGCACTGGCAACACTCCACCGACTCTATGATGTAGGTGACAAATCCGGGAAACTTTTAGCCTGGTTGAGCAGGAGGGAACGAGCGACCCGGTGGGTGGACCAGATCCAGTTGCCTGGAAGCAGGCGGGTGTCCTCCGATGTGGCCATAACGGATGCTTTTGCGACATACTACGAGGACTTCTATAGGGCCAGAGATTTAGGGGATTGTGAGGACGCACAGCGTTACTTATGCGATATGGTGATGCCCACCTTGTCCGAGGAGGCCAATGCTGCCCTTGAGGCGGACTTGACGCTAGAAGAAATAGCGGAAGCCGTGGCAGCACTGAAACCGGGGAAAACCCCGGGACCCAACGGTTTCCCGGTGGAGTTTTTCAAACGGACAACGGATCTGCTACAACGGCATTTGAAGGCCCTCTTCACAGACTCGTACCAGGCTGGGAGCCTCCCCCCAGACTTGGCCTTAGCCACTATTGTCCCAATATACAAAGAGGGCAAACCGAGAGATGACTGCTCCTCCTACCGCCCAATCTCCCTCCTGAACATAGAAACAAAAATTCTGGCCACCATCCTAGCGAGACGATTGAGACAGGTCATCACAGAACTGGTACATATGGACCAATCCGGCTTTCTGCCGGACAGGGCAACTAAACTTAATCTCCGCCGCACCCACAATTGGCTACAAGAGGTCCGTGAGAGGAGTGAACCCCACTGGTTCCTCTCTTTGGATGCGGAGAAAGCGTTTGACGCAGTCCACTGGCCTTTCCTAATGGAGACGCTCCGATGGTTCGGATTTGGACCCAAATACCTGCAATGGGTTCGACTCCTATATTCAGACCCGAGGGCTCGAGTACGGATCAATGGGCGACTGTCCCGCGGGTTTCCGATTGAGAGGGGGACCCGTCAGGGATGCCCATTGTCCCCCCTTTTATTTACACTTACAATTGAAATTCTAGCGTTACGAATCCGACATAATCAAGACATTAAAGGCTTTACTTGGGGAGGATCAGATGCGACACAGGAAAAAATATCCCTGTATGCGGATGACGTACTACTGTACGTGACTGATCCAGATAGGACAATCCCGGCGCTGTTCGGGGAGCTGAGCAACTTCGAGGCGATGGCAGGACACGCAATTAATTGGCACAAATCGGTCCTTTATGATCCACAAGGTAAGGAGAGGTGGGAGTGTCTGCCGGAGTTACTTATACATACCACAGAGGGCTTCCAGTACTTAGGGGTTTTTATAACCTTAGATCGGGATCGCTCCTTCACTGACAATATACACCGAATAATGATGGGTGCGAAGGCAGAGATGGACAGATGGAGACAGCTCCCGCTCACTATATTGGGTCGTGCCGCCCTCTATAAAATGGTCCTTTTGCCCAAGTATCTCTATGCGCTCCAAAATGAGTACTACCCCTTACCAAGTATGACCTTAAACAAAATACATGCAGATCTCCGCACCTTCCTGTGGCTGGGGAAACAGCCAAGAGTGGCCCTCGCCACGTTGCAACGACACCAATATGGTGGGGGGGATCTCGCTTCCTAACATGGAGGCCTACTATTGGGCAGAACACCTCGCTCCCATTAATGAGTGGCTGCATGCAGCAGCCGACCACCCTACGTATGCACTGGAGAGGTCTAAGTGGTCGAACACGACTATACTACACTTCCTCTATGGAGGGAAGGGGGGTCAACAACTCCTCCCTGCCACCAGAATTACGTTGTCGGCGTGGCGTAGAGCGACAACACGAATGGGGTGGGACAAGAGGCCCACCCGCCAGACGCCGCTCTGGTGCTGTCAGTGGCTGGGGGAGCTCAACAAGCTGAAGGGCTTCAGCAGATGGGATGACATTGGCATCTCCACTGTGGGAGACATGATAGCAAGGGGGGAATTGAAAACTTTCCAGGCGCTCAAAGACGAATTTGGCCTTTACAACACCCAATATTACAAATACGTTCAACTACAACATGCATGGAGGGCACAACACATTACACTCACTGACATCCCAGAATATGCACCGCTGGAGGGCAGATTGCTACAGGAGCAGATGCAGGGAGGGGCGGTATCACTGACGTATAGGACCCTGACGAATAATATGCTAGGTGACCTACAGGACCTGAGGGATAAGTGGGAGACCGACGTGGGCGCCATGGAGGATCTGGACTGGGAGCTTGCTCTCATGCATCCTCGTGAGGTGGCGATAAAGTCGAGACTCCATCTCATACAATTTAAGGTGCTACACCGAGTCTACTTTGACAGGGTGCGGCTCTTTAAACTCGGTAGGATTGCCGACACAGCATGCCTTAGATGCCACCAACACACAGGCGATTTCTTTCATACAATCTGGGGATGTGCAGTTATTCAAGAATACTGGGAAACTGGGTTCATGGAACTGGGCGAGGTGCTGGGGGTGGACATCCAGCGGGATCCTAGATTGGCACTCCTGGGCGTGACCACAGAAGTTGATCTCACCCGCCCCCTGCTTACCTTTTTGTTGCTGGCTCTGGTGGTAGCAAAGAGAGACATAGCACGACTTTGGGGGGCGCCCGGAAAGCCGGACCTGGAGGAATGGAGGAGAGGGCTAGATTTGTACATGGCGGCGGAGAGAGTGACTTTTAAAGCCAGAGGTTGCCCCAAAAAATTCCGGAAAATATGGACTAAATGGAGACACTACCATGGTTTAGAATGAGTCAATACGACCAGAATGTATAAGGTCACTGGGACCCTGGAAGAGATCCCTTATACGATGGAACTTACTGAACAATGTATATATACTGTAGATGTCCTGCTTACGACTCTGGAGTGTCCGGATGTAAATACAACAGATGAAAGGGGGGGACGGGAGTGAGGGAGGAGGGAACGTTCGGGGTGGTGAACTGCTGCTTGGGGGGGTTCTTCTGGTTCTGCGGTTTGCATGTTTTAATTCTGTTGCTGGTGCAAGAGTCATGAAGTTCAATATGAGGGTACACTATTCTATAACAACAGAAAAGTTGCATGACAGGCGGTGGGAGTGGAATGTTGACGCTCTGCCGTGTGACCTCATCTCTGTATATGATCCTTCTGATGCAACAATAAAAAGAAGAATTTAAAAGTATATGGTATGGCTATATCATAGAACAGCTATAAGGAGACGGTTCTGAAAGCTGCAGAGGGGCTCAGCTCATGTTAGGGCACCCTCTCACATAAAACCAAGCACTCTGCCTCCAGGACTGTTAAGGCCTGCCATAGGAGTGACTTATAGGTGTATATGAGTCAATAGGTATATATAGATATAGGTATACTGTATCTAAGTAAGGGGTGATTACACCACCTTACCCATGCTGTGTGAACAGACCTGTGGTGTCAGTTTGGAAGGCAAACAAGGGGTGGCACAATACATGCTGCAGCCCCTGGTAGGCCTAGGGTGCACCTATGCCCTGGGTACCTATGGTACACTATACAGGGGCTCACAAGGGTGACCCAGTAACCAATCTGGTATGTACCTAAAGTACATGGTATCAATTTAGAGGGAGAACAGCTGGGCTGTGGGCCTGATTAGCAGGTCCACAGCCACACTAAAGTCGAAAAACCAGAGAATCACAGCAAAAAGTGGGTGTAACCTTAGGAGGCAGACCCTATTCTCATACACAACCCCCGCACCCTCACCCCCTAATGCAGGGACCTTAAACTAACCTTGACCAGTTGAGTCTTCATGTTCTAAGTGGAAATATCTGGAGAGTCCATCTGCATTGGCATGGTTACTCCCAGTCTATGTTCCACTGAAAAGTACATACCCTGTAGGGAAATGGACCACCTGAGCAATTTTGGATTTTCACCCTTCATCTGTTTTAGCCACAAGAGGGGCTTATGGTCTGTCTGAACCTTGAAGTGAGTACCAAACAAGTATGGCCCCAGCTTCTTCAGGGCCCAAACCACAGCAAAGGCCTCCCTCTCAATAGCTGACCAACGTTTCTCTCTAGGGGTCAGCCTTCTGCTAATAAAAGCTACTGGCTGGTCTTGACCATCTTTATTCAATTGTGATAGCAAAGCCCCTACCCCCAACTCGGAGGCATCTGCTTGAACAATGAACTCTTTGGAGTAGTCTGGACTTTGCAGAATTAGTGCAGTACACATGGCCTGCTTCAGGTCATCAAATGCCTTTTGACAGCTGACTGTTCACTGAAATTTCTTAGGCGTTTTCTTGGAAGTTAAGTCATTCAGGGGTGTCACTATGGAACCATACCCCTTGACAAATTTCCTGTAATACCCAGTCAAGCCCAAGAAAGCTCTGACCTGAGTCTGGGTGGTTGGAGCAGTCCAGTCCATTATAGTCTGGATCTTTCTCTGCAATGGTTGAACCTGGCCTCCATGTACAAGGTGGCCCAGGTATACAACCTGACTCTGCCCTATCTGGCACTTGGTAGCCTTGATAGTTAGGCCTGCCTTTTGCAGGGCCTCCAAAACATTTTTCAGGTGGATCAGGTCATCTTCCCAGGAGGAGCTAAAGACAGCAATATCATCTAGATAAGCTGCACAGTAGTCATCCAGGCCTGAGAGGACTTGGTTCACCAACCTTCGAATGTAGCAGGTGCATTTTTCAGACCAAAGGGCATTACCACAACCTGATAATGTCCACCAGGGGTTGACAATGCTGTCTTTGACTTTGCATCATCAGCTAGTCTGATCTGCCAGTAGCCAGCTGTCTGGTCAAATGTGATCAAAAACTTGGCAGATGCCAATCTGTCTATGAGCTCATCTGCCCTGGATATCGGATGGGCATCTGTCCTAGTGACAGCATTGAGACCTCTGTAGTCCACGCAAAACCTCATCTCTCCCTTACCATCTTGGGTGTGAGGTTTAGGCACAAGGACTACTGGACTGGCCCAAGGGCTCTCTGAGGGTTCAATGACTCCCAATTCCAACATCTTTTGGACCTCTGTCCTGATACAGTCCCTGACATGATCAGGTTGCCTGTAAATCTTACTTTTAACAGGCAGACTGTCCCCCGTGTCCACTTCATGAGTGCACCAGGTAGTCTGACTTGGAGTCAGAGAAAACATATGTCTGTAGGCCTGTAGAACTTGTCTGCAGTCCTGCTGCTGTTGGTCAGTGAGACTGCCTGCCAAGGCTACACCATCAACTGAACCATCATCAGGGTTCTGAGAGAGCAGGTCTGGGAGAGGGTCACTCTCTTCCTCCTGTCCTTCATCAGTAGCCATGAGCAAGCCCATGTCTGCCCTGTCAACATATGGTTTCAGTCTGTTGACATGATGCACCCTGTGGGGGGCTCCTGGGAGTTCGAAGATCAAACAAATAGGTGACTTCTCTCTTTTGCTCAACAATAGTGTGGGGTCCACTCTACTTGTCCTGTAGAGCTGCTGGGGCCACAGGCTCCAACACCCACACTTTCTGTCCTCACTGTTAAACAGTCAGCACAGCCTTTTGGTCATGCCAGACCTTTTGCAATTCCTGACTTGCCTCAAGGTTTTTGGATGCCTTTTTCTTGTACTCTGCCACCCTGGAGCGGAGACCAAGTACATAGTCCACTATGTCCTGCTTAGGCTTTTTGAGAGGTAATTCCCATCCTTCCTTCACCAGACAAAGGGGTCCTCTTACAGGATGCCCAAACAAAAGTTCAAAAGGGCTGTAGCCAACCCACTTCTGTGGGATTTCTCTATAAGAAAACAAAAGGCAGGGCAGCAGGGTGTCCCATCTCCGCATGAGCTTTGTCAGGGAGACCTTAATCATTCTCTTTAAGGTCTTGTTGAATCTTTCAACTATACCATTGCATTGTGGGTGTTAGGGTGTGGTGAACTTGTAGTTCACTCCACAATCCTTCCACAATGCAGTCAGGTATCCAGATATGAAGTTTGCACCTCTGTCTGAGACCTCCTCCTTAGGGAAACCCACTCTTGAGAAAACTCCGAGGAGGCTTCTTGCCACAACAGGTGCTGTTGTGGACCTAAGGGGAATAGCTTCTGGGTATCTGGTGGCATGATCCACTACCACTAGAATAAATCGCAGACACGCCTAGCTACGTATATCAGGGTTCAAACCTGAGGTACAAAGTGCCATTCTTAATCAAGCCTTTGATGAGCAACACCTATTTGGACCCAATCTAGATGTATCACTAGAGAAAATGAAAAAGGATACAGACACCGCCAAATCTATTGGGAGCCCTACAGTCGCAGGCTCCCAGACGTTCATTTCATCGATAATCCAATCGAGGTGCCACCAGGGGATATACTTCAGACACAGCTTCTATCTCGTGCAAAGCCCCTACACAGTCCACTTACAGCAAGGGCTACCAAAGGGGTGGTTACAGGGGTAACAATAACAAAGTCAGAGATAAAAATAAAAACTCACACTCTGCCTCTACCCCTGCCCGATGACTCCCTTCCCCTTCCCCTGTCCCATTCCACTCTTGTCGGGGGAAGACTCCAACAATACTTGCCAGCCTGGGAAAACATCACATCAGACAGGTGGGTGCTCCAAATAATGCAATCAAGTTATTGTCTGGAACCAACATCCACCCCCCCCAAACATACCACCCAAGCAGCGTCCAATGTCACAGGAACATTTAACATTGCTCAGACAGGAAGTAATATCCCTCCTGCAGAAAAATGCAATAGAAATTGTTCCAGAGCATCAAAAAAACAAAGGAGTATACTCCCTATATTTCCTAATACCAAAGAAGGACGGATTTATATGACCCATCCTAGACCTCAGACCTCTAAACATTTACATACAGTCGGATCATTTTCATATGGTCACACCAACAAGTCCTTCCACTGCTGGTACTAAACGACTTCCTTGTCACTTAGATCTCAAGGGCGCCTACTTCCATATTCCTATCCACACAGCGCACAGAAAATATCTCAGATTTGTGCTAGACGGGCAGCACTACCAGTTTAAAGTGCTCCCATTCGGAGTCACTACAGCGCCAAGGGTGTTTACAAAATGCCTAGCAGTAATAGCAGCAAACTTAAGAAGACAACATATTCAGGTCTTCCCATATCTAGACGACTGGCTCATAAAAGCCACCTCATACAGCCAGTGTGTGCAACACACTCACGCTACTATTCAACTGCTTCACGACTATCACACAAAATCTCAGCTGCAACCCTTGCACATACAACAGTGTCTCGGCGCTACAATAAACACCCAGCTAACACTAGCTTATACCTCTCCAGCAGGATAACAAGTGTACAAACTCTCCTAACAAAATTCAAACCGCAACACTCGCTACCAGCTCGAGTGTTCATGCAGCTCATAGGGATGATGGCATCTTGCATATTTGTAGTACCTCACGCAAGACTGCAAATGCGTCCACTTCAACGATGCCTAGCACGCCAATAGAACCAGGCTCAAGGTCAATTGACAGACCTAGTGTTGGTAGACGGTCGGACTCCTCGTTCTCTGCAATGGTGGAACACCAAAAACCTTTCCAAAGGGCGACCGTTTCTAGAGCCAGTTCCTCAAATAATCATGACAGCGGACGCATCGCTATCCGGCTGGGGAGCTCATCTAATGCATCACACCATGCAAGGCAGGTGGACACCGCAACAAAAGCTACTCCACATCAACTACTTAGAGTTGCGAGCTGTGTTTCTAGCCCTAAAACTCAAGTGCCAGTCAAAGCTGTCTTAGTCCGCACAGACAATATGACAGCTATGTACTACATAAACAAACCAGGGGGGGACACACTCTCTACAGCTCTCTCAGTTAGCACAGCAGATATGGAGATGGGCTATACCGCTAAAGATCTTCCTCTTAGCCCAACACGTCCCAGGTGTACAAAACACTATGGCAAATCTGCTAAGTCGACAAACACAGCAGATCCACGAGTGGAAACTTCATCCGCAAGTTCTTCACCCGTTCTTTCAAATGTGGGGACAACCTCAGATAGACCTCTTTGCCACCCACGAAAATGCAAAATGCCCAAGCTTTGTCGCCAAATACCCGCACCTATTGTCCAAAGGCAATGCGATATGGATGAACTGGTCAAAACTATTTGCGTATGTTTTTCCTCCTTTCCCACTACTTTCGTTAGTGGTACGCAAACTACTACAGCATTCGCTGACGCTCATTCTAGTCGCTCCAACTTGGGCCAGACAACCGTGGTACACCACGCTGTTACAGATATTTGTAGTACCACACCAAAAACTAAACCTATCTCCACGCCTAATAACACAGAACCATGGAGAGATCGGACACCGGGACCCAGCTCAGCTCCACCTAGCGATCTGGCTCCTGAGGTCATAGAGTTTGGTTACCTCAACCTTCCTCCAGAATTCATGAACATTATTAAAGAAGCTAGACGTCCCACTAATAGAGCATGTTATGCTGCTAAGTGGAAACGCTTTGTCATATACTGTCAAAACAACCAAATCAATCCCTTAGATGTGTCTATTCAACATGTCATAGGATATCTATTACACCTTCAAAAGTGTAATTTAGCCTATACGTCTATCAGACTACACCTTGCTGCCATTGCAGCATACTTACAAAATAGACAACATCTATCTCTTTTTAAAATACCAGCTATAAAAGCTTTCATGGAAGGACTCAAAAGAATAATTCCTCCCAGAACGCCACCGGCACCAGTGTGGAACCTGAACATTGTGCTTACAAGATTAATGGGTCCTCCATTTGAACCATTACATAAATGTGAATTGCAATTCCTAACCTGGAAAGTAGCTTTCCTAGTAGCAGTTACTTCTCTCAGAAGGGTTAGTGAACTACAAGCATTTACCATTCAAGAACCTTTTTTGCAAATGCATCCTCACAAAGTGGTTCTTCGTACTAATCCTAAATTCCTTCCTAAAGTCATTTCCCCATTCCATCTAAATCAATCAGTTGAGTTGCCTGTATTTTTCTCGCAGCCTCAAACAGTCGCAGAAAGACCTCTACACACCTTAGATGTCAAAAGAGCATTACTGTACTATATCGAAAGGACACAAACTTTTCGTAAAACAAAACAACTCTTTGTGTTTTTTTCACCGCCACATAAAGGCAACCCCATATCAAAATCAGCGATCGCCAGATGGATTGTTAAATGCATACAAATATGCTACCAGAAAGCCAAACGTACGTTAACAATTCCTCCAAAAGCCCACTCAACAAGAAAGATAGGGGCTTCAATGGCATTCTTAGGGAACATTCCCCTAGATGACATATGCAGAGCAGCTACATGGCTACACTGCACACATTCACAAAGCATTACTGTGTAGATGTGCAAACTAAACAACAAGCCACTGTGGGCCAGGCTGTACAAAAAACACTGTTTCTAACAACTGCAACAGATGGACTGTGGGCTGGTCTGACCATTTTCTGGTAGAAATGTCTTTTTTCACATCGGAGCACTGTGATAAAGCTGTTCCTCGATCCGTTTCTATTCGCCATGGCGAAAACTGAGACTTGAGGATTTTCATGCCCTCCTTATTGCCAACCCTCTTAGTCTTTTTAACAATGTTGAATCAGGCTATGATCTGTTTTGTGACTGGATTACCCGGGCATTGGACTCTCTGATTCCGGCGCGTTGGTGTAAGGGTCGTACCCATGAGTCCAGTCCATGGTTTAACGATTCGTTGTCCATGCTAAGGAAGGCATGTAAAAAAACAGAACATGCTTGGAGGAAAGAGTATGACCCTGGATTTAAAAAACAATATCTGGCCGAGCTTAAACTATATCACAGAGCTGTCTGTAAAGCTCGGGCAGCTTATTATACTAATGAGATTAATCTCAGCCCTAACCCTGCCAAATGTATTTTCAAGATTTTAAAAGACCTTAGAGTTAGAAGGAATTTGGAGCCTGTAATTATCTCAGAATCGCAGTGTGAAGTAGTGGCCTCCTTTTTAGTTGAAAAGGTGCAGGCTATATACAAGTCCTTTCCACCTAGAACCTCTTCCTCTGGTCTGATTCCTTTAAGGTCAGGCCCGAGCTCTAGCCCTAGTCTCATGGCAATTCCTGAGATTTCTCATGAAGAACTTAGTAGGCTAAGCACGAAAATTAAATGTGGCTCCCCAGCTGACCCTGTAAAGCCCGCTTTTTTTAAAGAGTCTCTCTCATTGTTTTCAGCCCCACTCTGCCAGATTATTAACTTGTCCTTTTCCTCTGCTTTGGTGCCTACTCGGTGGAAACAGGCTTGGGTGTCCCCCATCCTCAAGAAGCCTGCATTGGATCAGGATAAGCCTATATCTCTCCTTCCTTGGGTGGCGAAAGTGGCGGAATCCCATGTTAACACCATATTAACCAACTTTCTGCATTCCAATAACATTCTGGATATGTCACAAAACGGTTTCCGTTCCGGACATAGTACCGAAACTGCCCTCCTGGCCATGACTGAGCATCTGTGTACCATTCTGGATGCAGGTCAGACGGTGGCACTGATCCTGTTGGACCTCAGTGCCGCCTTTGACACTGTCTCACATGGTATTTTGATACAACATCTGGAAGAGGCAGGTATTAAGGGTATGGCTCTGGAATGGTTTCGTTCTTTTTTGTCTGGGAGATCCTTTCAGGTCACCGCTCCACCCTTTCTACCTCAGGCTCACTCTATTGAACAGGGGATACCTCAGGGCTCTGCCCCCAGTCCCACTCTGTTCAACTTATATGTCCAGCCACTAGCTGCGCTCGCCAAGCAGTGGGATCTTTCCATCGTCTCATATGCGGATGACACGCAGCTGGTGGTGGCGCTAACAGAAGGGTCCACTATGCATGCCTCTAAATTTAGAGATGGTCTGACCGCAGTGTCCGATTGGATGACTTCCAATTACTTCCAATTAAACACTAGCAAAACTGAGGTTTTGATAGCTGGTAAGAATGCTAGTTTGTGGGGTGAACATTGGTGGTCAAGGGCGTTAGGTAAGACTCCTGAGCCTAAGGTGGAGGTGAAGAACTTAAGGGTGTGGATGGACTCTTCTCTTAGTTTCCGGTCTCACTCTAAAAAAGTTTCCAATACACGTTTTGGTTTATTACGGGGGCTCAGACCTCTCCTAAAGTTCTTTGAGCCCGCAACACGTCAGTTGATTGTCCAGTCGATGATTTTATCTCGACTGGACTATGCTAGCTCCCTGTTTTTAGGGGCCAATCAAGCCGAGATTGCTCGATTACAACGCACTCAAAATATGGCGGCCCAAATTTTGTTAGGGCTCCCCCGGTGTTGCTCTATCTCCAAGACTATTCGGAAACTTCTTTGGTTGCCTATGGCGGAGCACATTAAGTTTAAAACTCTGTGTCTTTCATTTAAGATACTAAAATTTGCTTCACCCAGCCTGCTTTGCAACATTTTGACTCCCTATGTTCCATCTCGTGCGTTGCGCTCCTTTGGGCAACATTTAGTTATTGTCCTCCGCGTAAAGCGTTGTAGAGCTGGGGGGCGCTCTTACCGCTATCTAGCGGCAAAATTATGGAACTCTCTGCCACTTGAGATCCGAGGCATGGACGGCCTGCTGGACTTCAGGAGAGCGATTAAAACCTATCTTTTTCCACCACAATAGTTCTGTCATCGGCTGTTTCTGAATCCCCTGTTCTGGTTCTCGGGATAGGTCTGTGCGAGTGAAAGCGCCGGGACGACCCTTTGCTGGGGCAAATTAGCGCTATATAAGCACATATAACATAACATAACATACTAGTGGTCGCCACTAAGTGTGGGTACTGCTATACAATCTATGCATAGTATGCATCTGTTCTCGGCATGTAGAGCTGCAGAGTTGCACACGCCCATCCGCCTCCCCGGCTACCTTTATCTGTTCCAGTATTATCTTAATTAGATACAAATCACATGTACATCACTACCTCTTGTACAGCTCCATCACTTCCCTAATGGTGAAAAACAATCTGGGGATGGAGCCGATGCCCATGCACAGTGTTATCCAAAGGAGGAGTCACTTATCCCGTGACTTCCAAAGACTTTTCTACAACAAAACAAACTGCAAACATCCGGGCCCAACACTAGGTGGCCATCTATGCATAGTCTGTAACTCTGCAGCTAAACATGCCAAGAACAGATGCATACTGGTAAGTAGCATTTTCCTTAATGCAGCAGCCAGAATGCTCACTGGATCTAAGAAGTTTGATCACATCTCCCCTGCACTCAGAGAACTCAAATGGCTCCCAATTGAGCTGAGAGCTAGCTTCAGAACAGCCTGTCTCACCCACAAAGCCCTGCACACAGGCAAACCGGAATACCTGGCTGCCAAACTCAAAAGGGCCGGCCAGTCCAGGAACCTCAGGAGCTCCAACACACTGCTACTCATCCTGCTGAAAACTCGCATGCAAAAAACCGCGGCAAAATTATTTGCCGGAAACTCCCCCAAAATCAGGAACTCCATCCCCTCACATCAGAACGATCCCCTCATTTCCAAAATTAAAAAATCTGCTCAAAATCCTATTCCTCGACCGCTCTCGAATGAACTGATAGAGTGAAGGCTAGGGTGCATCCTTGGCTCCTATCTAACTTTAATTTTTGACTGGTGACACTGACTCGGATCAAGACTAGGGTGCATCCTTGGCTCCTATCTAACTTTAATTTTTGACTGGTGACACTGACTCGGATGAAGACCAACACTTTCGAGAGCTAAGTTGGTATCTTAGAGGATAGGTGGCCACCCAGAAGTTAGGCACAGGGGGCCGTGGGGCGCTGTGTGCAGGGGTGTCTTTTGACGTCGGGAAATCTTACCTTCTGCAGTCCGAGGTTGGAGGGGGCGTCCTTGCTGTGAAGCTACAGGTGTCGTCTGGGTCATCGAGGAGGGTCTTGGGCACTGGATTCCTGGTCACAATCGTCGGGGGGACGTCCTCAGGGTCTTTGTCCACTCAGGCGCAGGCCGGGCTCGGCGGGTGCAAAGTGTGCTTCATTCGCCATTCCTGGATGGCACCAGAGGTATTGTTGTTTGAGCAGAACCACTGCTCATGGGAGACCCAGTCTTTAAGAGGTTCAAAGCAGGCAGGTCCTCCGGGGTTTACAAGGTTGCTGTCCGCAGGAGTTGGCGGGATTTAGCAGGAGCAGGTTCGAGCATTCACAGGCCTGTAGGGCTGGGGCCAAGTCAGTTGGTGTCGTCCTCTTGTTAGCAGCTGCACGGCGGGTCTTCTTCTTCTTGATCTTCTTTCTTGTTTTAAAATCGGGATCTGTTGAAGGGAGGTTCAGGGTGCCCTAAATACTGAATTTAGGGGCGTTACAGGTAGGGTAAGGGCAGGGACCAATGGGTCCCTGTCCTGGGGTGAGTACACCCCCTATCCTGCGCCTCTCCTGTGGGAGGGGGACAGGAGCCTATCTCTGATTCGGCAAGGCTGGCAGAGACTGGCACACCCCCTTCCCTTTCTTTGTTTTTCCCGCCTGTCTTCCCACCAGAGTGGGGAGTCAGAACCGGTGGGGGCCAGTTGCTGAGTGCAGTAAGGGGCCTTAAGAAGCTCACAAAGGCGGCATGCCTTTGAAGCTCCCCCTGCCCATCCTGGGGGAGGAGACCTAGCACCTCGTTCCAGGATGTGCATTGTTGCAGGCCCAGGAGAGCGGATGGCTCTCTACCCAGGGGTCCAGCAACATGTTTGCTGTGTGGCATCCTAGGCAGCCTCTCAGTCCGGACACTGGTAGTTGGTTAGGTTTCAGGGGGCATCTCTAAGATGCCCCCTGTAGTGCTTTTTACATTAAATCACATGTGCTCATTACCAGCCGATTGGACTAAGATGTCCTCTATGTAGGAATCGCCTCACACCTTCTACAGATACTTCAGACCATATAGAATGTTGCAGCCAGAATGATCCTTGGCCTTCCCTGACAAATCCACATCACACCCCACCTCAGGAAACTCCTGCACTGGCTCGCCATACAGAAGAGTTGCCAAGTCAAGCTGCTGACCCACACACGTAAGGCTCTACACAACCAAGGACCCGCCTAAATTAACCATCTGATGAATTTCTACCAATCATTGAGAAGACTATGCTCCACCTTCCTTTTACTTGCCCATTCCACTGACGTCTATCGAAGCAGAAGTGGATGACACTCATTCTCCCATATAACAGTAAAGAATGAGATCAGCCTCCCCACGCACCCCTAGACCATCTCATTCTTTACTGTTATACTTCTGGAATTCTGAATGACCCTCTAAACCTGGCTGTTCGAATAAGCCTCCAGGGCCTGAAGGCGCCTGGATACCCTATCAGATGATTAGCCACGCTTTATAAATCCCGATTGAGTCTATGGGAGAGATGGCCTTACTACCATGAAAAAGCATTTTGAGTTTTCCCTTACAGGACATGTAAAACGTAAGTACATACATCCTACTTTTTAGTTACGATGCATCCTGCTCTGTGAGCCTTTTTTAAAGGTAACTTTAAAGTATTGAAAAGGAAGGTTTAGGCCTGGAAAAATGTTTATTTTGCCAGGTTGAAATGGCAGTTTAGAACTGACCCACAGGCTTCAGTGGCAGGCCTGACACATGTTTTACAGTGCTACTTTAGTGTGTGGCACAATGAGTGCTGCAGACTTGCTAGTAGCATTTAATTTACAGGCTCTTAGAACATTTAGTACCATACAAGGAACTTATAGGTACATATAATTGTACCAATCGGATGTAGCCCAGTTTTACCATGTTTAGAGGAGATAGCACAAGCACTTTCAGAGTTCAGCAGAAATCGTGGGGGGGACTGGAAGGCAAAAAGCCTTAGGGAATACGAAGACAAGGACGTCCGATTTACCATTTATGATGAGGGCCTTCGTTGGCATTGTTCTAAAAGACACTAAAAGACCGAATTGTAGAGGCTCATTTGAATTTTTTTCAATTGATATTTGGAAAAGTTTGAATTTGGTCTAACTTTGACTAAAATAGTTCTAGGTTCTTCTGGTGGCCTGTTTACTGGTCCGTCCATTTACTCGTCACATGCACGCACGCACGCACTAACGCACGCCGCCGGAGGAGGAGCAGCAGCTGTGCGCCGCTCCCTGTCCTTGGCGTCCTGCCTCTCTGCTCCCTGGGTTGTCACACTTTTCCACTCCCGTCTGCTTCCCCGTCGGAGAGGGATATAGGGGTAAGGGGGAGCGTTGAGCTTGAGGCACTGCGAGACGCAGCCAAATCCCGACTCGCGGACCGTGAGCTAGGCAATCCAGGTAGCCAAAGGATCCAGGCTGGAGAGTGTGAGCCAAGAGGGAGCAAGCTGGAAAAGCAGACCGGCGGTGACTGAGGATCCCTGTGGGGGCCTGTGGCTCCAACCAGACAAATCCTATCAGGTGAGGTGCTTTCAGGGTAGAGCGAGCGCGGTGGCCTTAGAGAGCCACCACTGAGACTGAGCGCCTAATAGGCCCCACAGAGGCGGCTCTGATAGTCGGGGCGCAGCTTGTGGGGCGCGGGGTGCCCTGCTTTTCTCCCCCACGCACCTCACCATCCGCTGCCACTAGCCATCTCGAACCAGAGAAAGAAAACAGGAACAACAGAGAGAGCACCCAGTACCAATGTTTGAACTGGGCAAAACCCTAACTTGTCTTGAAGGGGTATCAGGAGTCTAAAACAAGACACCAGCCATTCCAGTCACCATCAAGGGCCACCTGAGGGCCTTCTTCAGCTGCACAGGCCTCCCGAAGTGTGGAAGAAAGAAAATAAGGAAGGATGCGAGAGGTGGAAAAGTAGACTCCCCCCACAGGACCTCTAAAGTATGGCGCCTAAAAAGAAGCCCCTCCCCACATCAATGGACTGTCATGGAAGTGAATGAGTTCATAGGCCCTACACACTTAAGGGTCACAAGAAGCTCGTCTCCATCTCTTAAACAAGAGCTACCGTTGGCGAATGCCCCCCAACAAGGGCTGATAACACAGTATTTCCAAGCACCTACTAGCACATTAATAATTTCGGACAGTTCCTCGGAAGTGACAGAAAAGGCGACAGAGCACAAAACGTTAAGGCCAGGATCTAGCCAAGGCATGGCGAACTGTGCCCTCCTTAGTTGTCCTGCCCCCAAGCGTAGGTCGCACTCGTACCCTAAGGAGTGGTAGTGGGAAGTGCAGGCTCCACTTAGGGGGGGGTTGGCACGAAGGGGCAAATTGGAGAATAAGCTGCAAAACAAACTGCTAAATCCTCAAAGAAAGGGCCCAAGAGAAAGAGCCCAGGAGGTCGTAGCTGAACATTAAGAACTCATGGGCAACATCAAATAAGACAAATGGCCCCCAAGTCATAGAAGCTCTAATTTATTGGCGAAGTGAGCAAGACCTAGAGGCCAATGATCTAATGCCATCCACCACTCTGCCCTCAACAGCACACAGCACTCTGCCCTCAACAGCACACAGCACTCTGCCCTCAATAGCACACAGCACTCTGCCCTCAACAGCACACAGCACTCTGCCCTCAACAGCACACAGCACTCTGCCCTCAACAGCACACAGCACTCTGCCCTCAACAGCACACAGCACTCTGCCCTCAACAGCACTCTGCACTCTGCCCTCAACAGCACTCTGCACTCTGCCCTCAACAGCACACAGCACTCTGCCCTCAACAGCACACAGCACTCTGCCCTCAACAGCACACAGCACTCTGCCCTCAACAGCACACAGCACTCTGCCCTCAACAGCACTCTGCACTCTGCCCTCAACAGCACTCTGCCCTCACACAATGTTCACCCTGCACGCTCATACACTGCTCACACTACACACACTGCTCACCCTACGTAATGCGAAAAGACCTAGCTCTGCCCTTTGGCCTGTGTTTTAATCATACAGTAGGTTGTGAGTAGTTGCGCTTGATTGGTTAAGGCGTCCCCTCCTTCCTGCTCCCCTCACAGAGGGCAGGCTGCCTCAATGAAGCTCCCAAGACACGTGTTCAGCTGTTCTTTGTTTTAGCTCATGTGTGTCAGTGCACCGTGTAAGCGCACAAGCATACCCTGCTCTCTCTGGAACAGTCACTCTGCACTCTGCCCTCAACAGCACTCTGCCCTCAACAGCACTCTGCCCTCAACAGCACACAGCACTCTGCACTCAACAGCACACAGCACTCTGCCCTCAACAGCACACAGCACTCTGCCCTCAACAGCACACAGCACTCTGCCCTTGTTAGAAGGGCCGATCCCCGAGGGTCAGGATATGCTCTCCCGACCACTCCGTGACCCAGCACTCCCAAGAATACTGCCGAGTCTTAACGTGAGGTCCTCGCCGGGGAGGACTTCGGGTCTAGGATCGTACACAAGCAAGTTCTTTATCACACAGTAGAGATTTAGGCAAAATGAACACGTATTTACAAGCGATCAAGGGATCGTAAAGTCTCAGTGGTAAGGAGTAGAGAAGCGGGACAGTCTTGGTATTAGGCCAGTACGAAGCGTACCCTGCGCACAGCTCTCAATCCTCGAGCCGGTGGATACGGAAGATGGCGGTCGTACTGGCTGCTCCACTCACTGCTTCTCGGACCAGGTCGTGTTGGTAGCGTCGATGATCCAGCCGGACCAGAGTACTCCTCGAGACGCGACGAGGTTAGCAGGGCTCGATCCGGAGTGAACAGAGTGTCTGTCAGTTCTTGAGGAGCCGCGACCACGTCAGCAGGGCTCAGGGTGTTCAACGAATGTCCTTAGAGTTCAAGGATGAGCCGCGACGAGGTCAGCAGGGCTCCGAGGTTCCAGTTCCTTCTTCACGAGGATGAGCCGGGACAGCGTCAGCAGGGCTCAGGGTGTTCAACGAATGTTCTTAGAGTTCAAGGATGAGCCGCGATCAGATCAGCAGGGCTCTCTTGTCCAGGATACAAATGCCCGCTAGTTCTTGGGCGGGCCTTGATATAGTGCCGTGGCCCTTTGATGTCCGGACCCTCGCAGGCGGAGATCTCATGCCTTGGGGCTGGTCGTCGGAGTGTTCAGTCGGCTGGCCCTTTGATCCTTTAGAGCAGGGGTCTCCAACCTTTTCTGTAGTGAGAGCTACTTCTGATCAGTGAAAATCGTCGTGAGCCACCAAAGGCCAAGCAACTCGCGCATTTTTCGGAGACACCTCCCACGCCCTGCTTCATTGTCTCTAAGCCTAATTTCTTTGTGGCCCATACTGTGGTTTGAACAAAATACACATAGATAGTCCTATAGAGCTGTTCAAAGCTGTCAGCAGACTGAAAATCATAACATAATAAACTTCATATCTGTCTCACACCTCATTCATCACACTGCTACGTGCTGCGTCCCATAACATGATAACGATAACTGCACCTTGGAGTTAACCAAGCAAGACAAGGAAACACTTCCCACAGAGAATCAAAGACCAAAGAAAACACTTTGAGATACCCACCATACACAAGGCATAGCTTGCTAACCAAGTAGGTAAGTGCTTCAGAGCCACACATTAGTAAGCGCTATAAAAATGCTGCAACAGAATGATTCCCATTTCTTCATTATCAAAAAAAGTAAAACAAAGGGAGAAAAGTTATGGTACAAATGAATACATATGATTTGCTTTTATGTCCGGGCCTTTGCAGATTATTGGAACAACAAATGGCCGATATTTGGAAAGGTGGCAACCTTAATTTCAATATAAAGCACTTCACTCACTTCTATAACACATGCTTTAACTATGCAAACAAAGTCAGTTTTCAGAAAATGCATAGTTCTGCAATGTTCAGCAACAGACTGTCTGCTTAGCCTTGCACTCGCTGCACAGTCCTCTTTTACTTCCAGTAATAACAAAGTAGCATGAAACATAGGGCAATGTCCTTCAGAGCATACCTCAATAAACAGAAAGCTCCATACTCAGATCTATAACAGGTTCTAGCCAGGAACGACCCTTTATAATCCATTAAAAAAGCAATACAATACATTCATCTAGTCCAGCCTTATCACACTTCTGTTGAGTAGGACTCACCTACAAACAATACGAACACATGCAACAACTGAATGTTGGATTACTTTTTAATAAAACATAACTTCCTGAGAAAAAAAAATGAAAAAAAATAGCACATTGGTAGCTTTATTCTCATGGTATTTCAAATGGACTCTCATCTCCAGGCCAGACCGTGGGAAAACTGATATTTTACACTCATTTCTGTGACTATGCATAAAGAGGGCTGCATTATACCTCCTATTTGCTTTAATTAAAAATTTAATTATTGAAGCAATATACAGATCTAATTTATTTAAAACATCAACAAATACTGAAAACGCTGCAAATAAGTGACCATGAATCTGTTCCTTAAGACAAAATGTCAAATCCGACCACACCTCGTGCACGCACACACACACTCCAGATCACCACTGCACTCACCAGCCTGCTTTCCTCCTGCCTGCATAGGCCATGAGTTTCTTAATCAGTGTAATAATCGAGTCCTTCATTTAACATTCTTCTAAGTAGCACCTCAAGAACCAAGCTATATATACAGAACATCAATGGGAACAAAGTACATGAGTAAAAGCAGGAAAGGACTAATGAGCCTTGTTCAGAAAAATCCCACACTAAAAGAAATTGCATCATCTCAGCCACTAAAATTGTAAAGTGCCTGTATTAAATGCATGGCAATACAATTCCTTAACAAATCAATTTGTTTGGCGTAGCTGTGGTGCAGCAAAACACAGCTCCATGTCACACGAGTAGAGTTGCCTTGCCACAAAGGAAGAGCGTGGGAGACAAGGAGACTAAAAGTGACAGGACAGATAAGCATGGGCCTGTTTTGGGAGGTTCGGGTCAAACATGTAAAGCGCTTTGATTTCAACAACGGCTGCCACTGCGCTTTAAAACTGAAAGAAGATCTAATAAGGCACAGTGGCAGCTGATGTTAAAGTCAAAGGGCCTTGCATGCACTGAGCTGCTTTCACTGATTACAACACGAAGGCAAATTTAAAGCGTGCTGTATTCAGTGAAAGCAGTATAGTGCAGGTAAGAATCTTTAACTTTAACATGGCCTGTCACATAGAAGGCAGATATAAAGCATGGTGCCAGCCGATGTTAAAATCGAAGCACCTTACATGCACTGAGCCTCTTTAATCTGTGGTAACCACACTTTAAATCTGGTAAAGCACGGTGACAACCAACTTTAAATCAAAGGGCCTTGCAGGCATTGAGCCGCTTTCACTAACTGCAGATACAAAGCGTGGTCAGTGATAATGGCTCAGGGCACACAAGACCCTTTGAATTTAACATCTTCCCCCACTGCTGTTTACATTGAAAGGCAGATATAAACACAGTGCCAGTCCGTTAAAATCGAAGGGCTTTGCAACAACAGAGCTGGTTTACAAATAAACTGTGCTTTAAATCTAGTAAAGCACAATGGCAACTAGCATTAAAATCAAAGGGTCTTATGTGCACTGAAATGCTTTAGCTGACTGCAGGTTACTCGAGATGTAAAGCGGCTCAGTGCACACAAGGCTTTTTGATTTTAATGTCGGCTTCTACCGCGTTTTACTGTGGAAGGCAGATATAACTTGAGGTGCCAGCTGATATTAAGAACAAAGCACCTTGCATGCGTGGGGCCGATTCCCTAAATATGCGGCTATGAAACGAGGAGTTCACTTACCAATCTGCTGCTCTGCTAGGCATAGGAGGATCAAAAGGCAGATTTCAAATGACGCAGCAAGCCTGGACAAGGCAGGCAGTGTGGTTTACGCTTTTGCCAGACAGGAAGAACGTCATGTTCTTTGGCTTGCCCCGCCCCAGCTAAGTGAGCCAGTCTGAGCAGATATTTGAGTTAGGGCGGGCAAACACGGCAAAAAGGCTAAAAAAAACTAAAAAGACAGTGAAGGGCAAATAAATAAATGCTGAAGCTCCGAAAGAAAACTTAATTATTAGATGCCAGCGCGAGCTACTCCCAGGGGGTCGCGAGCTACCGGTAGCTCGCGATCAACTGGTTGGAGACCCCTGCTTTAGAGGATGCATCCGGGAATTCCCAGACGCCCAGCAGGGTCTGGAGCCAGCTCTCGGGGAGGCCAGGGGTGCGATCGAAACCAGCCCACAGGGGAAGGCCAGAGGTGTGAGAGAAACCAGTCTCCCAGGGAAGGCCGGAGGTGCAATCGAAACTCCTTAGTCTTATCTCACTCAGGAAGCCCTCTCCCCCCAGCTGGGCATGGCGCGTCTGAAGCCTAAGTTTCGCTGGGGCCGGGGTCAGGCAAGGCCTAGGGAGTCAGGGACCTCGGGAAGGGTAATGGCGGCCGGTGGCCCTGTGGGGTGATGTAGGTTCTGGGCGCCCGGTGCCGGGAAGTTGGATGGCGGAATGTGGGGATGGTCGTCTGTTGGTAGGGTCGTGTAGGGAGCGGGGCGGACAGGGGACGAGACGACCAGGGGGTTCTGGGTGCAGGGCTAGGCTAACGGGGTGCTGAGGAACGGGGGGAACCACGCCAAGAGGCCAGGTCCAACACGCATCCCCCCCAGCTGAAAGGCAGAGAGAACTACCCATCCCCTTGGGGGTTCTCTTCACTAAGGCGGAAGAACCGGGACAGGCCGTCCACGTTGGCGTGGTCAGCACCAGGCCGGTGCTCAACAGTGAAATCCATCCCCTGGAGGGAGATGGACTAGCGTAACAGTTTGGGGTTCTCCCCTCTCATTTGCATTAGCCACCGGAGGGGCCGTGGTCAGTTTGGACCCGGAAGTGAGTACCGAACAGGTAGGGCCTCAACTTCTTCAGGGCCCAAACCACCGCAAAGGCCTCCCGCTCGATGGTGCTCCACCTTTGCTCTCGAGGCAGTAACCTCCAGCTAATGAAGGCCACTGGTTGGTCTAGGCCCTTTTCATTCATCTGAGACAGGACTGCTCCGATGCCATGCTCGGACGCGTCCATTTGGACCACAAACTCTCGGGAGTAGTCTGGGGCCTGTAGTACGGGGGCAGTGCACATGGCGACTTTCAATGCTTCAAACGCCTCCTGGCAGGCGGGGGTCCAGCTAACTCTCTTGGGCTGCTTTTTGGAGGTCAATTCCGTGAGGGGGACTACGATGCTGCCATACCCCTTTGAGTCTTTGGTAGTACCCCGTGAGCCCCAGGAAAGCCCGCACTTCCGTCTGGGTCATGGGGGCCTCCCAGGCAACGATCGCATCGATCTTGGGTTGGAGGGGGGCCACTAGACCGCTCCCGACCTGGTGCCCCAGGTAGACCACGGACCCTTGTCCGATCTGACATTTACTGGCTTTGATGGTGAGGCCCGCTCGACGCAGGGCCATCAACACCTCCCAGAGGTGTTGGAGGTGTTTGGTCCAGTGGGGGCTGAATACCGCAATATCATCTAGATAGGCGGCGCTGAATCCCTCCAACCCAGCCAGTACCTGGTTAACCAGCCTCTGGAAGGTGGCGGGGGCATTTTTCATTCCGAAGGGCATCACCCGAAAGTGGTAGTGGCCATCCGAGGTGGAGAAAGCGGATCTCTCCCTGGCCCTCTCCGTGAGGGCGATTTGCCAGTACCCGCAGGTCAAGTCGAAGGTGCTGAGATAGTGAGCAGACCCTAGGCGGTCAATGAGCTCATCTGCGCGGGGAATGGGGTGTGCGTCGGTTCTGGTGACTGCGTTGAGCCCACGGTTGTCCACACAGAACCTCAGCTCGGGAACAGCGCCGGGGGCGGCCGCCTTCGGAGCCAGGACCACGGGGCTGGCCCATGGACTGTCAGAGGCCTCGACCACTCCCAGGGCTAGCATCTTGGAGACTTCGACCTTGATGCTGGCACGGACTCGGTTAGGGACGCGGTAGGCTCTGTGCTGTACCGGAGGGCTGTCCCCGGTGTCCACATCGTGGATGCACCAACTGGTGACTCCGGGGACGAGAGAGAAAAGTTCCGAGAACTGTCCCAGTAACTGGCGACAGTCCTCGCGTTGTTCGGGGGTGATGGAAGAGTAGAGACTCACTCCCTCTACGGAGCCATCTTTTTCCTTCGCACACAGGAGATCGGGGAGAGGCTCCGTGTCCTCTTCCGCTCCGTCGTCGGGGCGAGGAGCAAACTCAACTCGGACCGCACGAAGTGGGGTTTGAGGCGGTTCACATGGAGGACCCTCAATGGGTTCGGGGGGACTGCACATCTATGAGATAGGTGACCACTCAATCAGAGTGGCATTCTGGTCATACCAACGTTTCATTTCTTCTTGGCTCGCCTCGAGGTTTGCCTTGGCAAGCTCCCAGAACCTCCGAACCTGGTTCCGGAGGGCCAGAATGTATCGAAACACATCTGGGGGTGGCTCCTGGGGTGCCGCTTCCCAACCTTCCTTGACCAGGCTGAGGGGTCCCCGGACGAGAGTGCCCGTAGAGCAGCTCGAATGGGCTTAACCCCAAGGATTTCTGGGGGACCTCCCGGTAGGCGAACAGGAGGCAGGGTAGGAGGATGACCCACTTGCGCCTCAGGGGCTCCTCGAGACCCATGATCATTCCCTTGAAGGTACGGTTGAATCGCTCAACCAGGCCGTTACCTTGAGGGTGGTAGGGGGTCGTGAACTTGTACGTCACCCAACACTGTTGCCACAGGGACTTCATGTATTTGGAGATAAAGTTCGTTCCTCGGTCGCTCACCACTTCTCGCGGGAATCCCACCCGGGAGAAGATCCCCATGAGGGCCCGCCCCACTACGGGGGCCGTCACCGTTCGGAGGGGAATGGCCTCGGGGTACCGGGTGGCATGATCTACCAGGACGAGGATGAACCGGTGGCCTAAGGAGGTCCGGGGGTCCAGAGGCCCCACAATGTCTATTTCCACCAGTTCAAAGAGGGTACTGACAACGGGGAAGGGTTGGAGCGGAGCCTTGCGCTTTCCTCCGCTCTTCCCGCTGGCCTGGCACGTGGGGCAGGACTTGGGTCTCCACATCGGCGCGCATACGGGGCCAATAGAAATGAGTGACTAGACGGTGATAGGTTTTGTTTTGTCCCAGGTGTCCCGCCAGGGGCACATCATGGGCCAGGTTCAGGAGGAAGCCGCGGAAACGTAGGGGTACCACCAGCACCCGGGCTGACCCTAGTTTGGCGGACTTCTGTTCACTATATAAAAGGCCATTTTCCCAATAGACAAAGTGGGAGCCGGACTGGTCACCGGCAGCCTGGGCGGCGGCCTGCTGCCGCGGTCCGACTAGAGAAGGACAGGATGTCTGTTCCAGGCAGAATTCCTCTGGGGAAGGACCTCCTTCCTGGCACCACTGGGCTAACTCAGGGAGGTCGTCCAAGTCTGGGGTCTGCTCGACGGGAGGGCCTAGGGGACCTGCGTCGGGGTCAATTTCTTCGCCGGGGGGTAGTTTGAGGACCTCTGGTCGCTCGCTGCCTTCCAGGTCGTCAGAGACCGGGCTAGGAGTCTCTGGTTCCACCCCCCCTGGGGCGGACATTCTGGCGGGCATGGCTCGTGTGCTTACGCAGGCCCATTCGGGCAGGCCCACCATCTCTAGGTGAGTCCTTCGCTCCACCTGCCTCCATGGGGAGCTCTCCAGATCGTTGCCCAGGAGACAGTCCACAGGCATGTCGGTGCGGACTGCTACCCGTAAGTCACCGGAGGCTCCCCCCCCCCCCACACTCAAACGGGACCTGAGCTATTCGGCAGGTGCGGACGGAATTGTCGGCTGAGATCACCCTGCAGGAGGCGTGTGGTATAATTTGGTCTTCTGTGACCAGGTGACAGCGCACTGCGGTGATGCTGGCTCCTGTGTCTCGGAGGGCCCCTATGCGGTACCCGTTGACGGTCACCTGTTGTCGGTACTTCTCAGTGTTGTCGGGCAGGGGGGCTCCCGGGACCATTTCCCTATCCCCAAGGGAGACTAATGACATGGCTGCTGGCTCCCACCCCTCTGTGTCTTCTATCTCTTCCTCTTCTAGGGCCACTGTGGCTATCTGGAGCGCGGGGGGACTCGCAGCAGCGGGTTTCTTGTTCATGGGGCAATGGGCATCACTGTCGTAATGCCCTGGTTGCTGACATCTGTAGCAGGCGGTGCTGACTCGGGGTCCCTGTCTACCTGAGGGGGGGCCCTGCTCTAGTCACGGGAGGGGAACTTCTGGACTGGTTTCGGGGGGGGCTACGCTGGGGCCCGGACTGGGACCCCCGCTGCCTCCCTTGACCTCCCCCTCGTCTCTGGCGGGCGGATCCTTGTTCGTTTCGGCCATATTCTCCCACGGGCCCCCGAGGGACTCGGGTGGTCACCCAACGATCCGCCTCGACAGCAAGCTTCCGGGGGTCAGCCAATTTGCTGTCAAGAAGGTGCTGTCTCAGTTCCACAAAGCAATTTGTGGATAGGTGTTCATAGGCGATGAGGTCGAATAGTCCTTCAAATGTGGTCACCTCGCTGCCCTCGATCCACCCTTCCAAAGCCCGGCTGTAGAAATTCACATATTCTACCCATGTGGTGCCGGGGAGCTTTTTGCAGTCTTGGAACCGCTGCCGATAAATCTCCGGAGTCAGCCCATATCGGGATAGCAGAGCGTCCTTCAGATGGGTGTAAGAATTCATGACGGTAGAGGGCAGGTCCAGTATGGTGTCTCTTCCCTCACTGAGGAAGCGCCCCCACAATCCGGCTCCCCAATCTTTCTCGGGCACCCGGTGGGAGGTCATGGCGACCTCGTATGCTTTGAACCACGGCTGGATGTCGTCTCCCTTGTAGTACTCTTTCACCACATCCTTGGGGATGTGTACTTTGACCTCCACTGGGGAAGGGGCTTCTCGGTTCCCCGGGGGTCGGGTCTCTTCACTTCTTGCTTTCAGTTCAAGTTCTTTTAGGCTACGCTCATGCTCGAGCTGGAGTTTCTTCCCTTCATGCTCCCTCTGGAGCTTCTTCTCTTCCAGTTCGCCTTGCACCCGTAATTGTTCGACGGCCAACTTCTTCTCGGCCAGCTTGAGCTCTCCTTCTATCTTAAGGCGTGCTAGCTCTAGCTCGTGGGTTCGGGTTCGCTCTCGGTCTGTCATCTCCTCTTGTGACAGACCCCTTTCCGTGCTGGGACTCCGTGCCAGGGAGTCGGTTCTCTCACCTTCCTGGGCGCTTGGTTCGGTCTGCGGCCCTCCCTCTCCGCCGTCTTCTTCTGGTGGTGGGAGGGGGGCCCCGGAGTCTACCCAGGCTGTCGGGGCTTTCTGGAAGTCTTCTTTGGTGCTTAAACCAGTGGTAGCGATGTGAAGATCTTTGCAGAATTGTTTCAGTTCTCTGTGGGTATAATCCTCCAAAAGGTCCTTTTGGAAGGTGGGCTTCTCGATTGTTCCGGTGGAACTCATTATTGCTCTTTACTTTTTTGTCGTTCTTGTTTTCTTCGTTCAGGTAGTGTGTTAGTCGTTGACTGTACGATCTCTAGGCGTAGGCTCTTATCCCGTCGCTTGCCACCAATGTTAGAAGGGCCGATCCCCGAGGGTCAGGATATGCTCTCCCGACCACTCCGTGACCCACCACTCCCAAGAATACTGCTGAGTCTTAACGTGAGGTCCTCGCCAGGGAGGACTTCGGGTCTAGGATCGTACACACTGAGCTCACACCACACTTATGAACGGACACCACACCGTGGATTTCAACAAGCAAGTTCTTTATCACACAGTAGAGATTTAGGCGAAATGAACACGTATTTACAAGCGATCAAGGGATCGTAAAGTCTCAGTTTTAAGGAGTAGGGAAGCGGGACAGTCTTGGTATTATGCCAGTACGAAGCGTACCCTGCGCACAGCTCTCAATCCTCGAGCCGGGGGATACGGAAGATGGAGGTCGTTCTGGCTGCTCCACTCACTGCTTCTCGGACCAGGTTGTGTTGGTAGCGTCGATGGTCCAGCCGGACCAGAGTACTCCTCGAGCCGCGACGAGGTCAGCATGGCTCGATCCGAAGTGAACAGAGTGTCTGTCAGTTCTTGGGGAGCCGCGACAGCGTCAGCAGGGCTCAGGTTGTTCAGCGAATGTCCTTAGAGGTCAAGGTTGAGCCGCGACGAGGTCAGCAGGGCTCCGAGGTTCCAGTTCCTTCTTCACGAGGATGAGCCTCGACAGCGTCAGCAGGGCTCCGGGTGTTCAACGAATGTTCTTAGAGTTCAAGGATGAGCCGCGACAAGGTCAGCAGGGCTCCGAGGTTCCAGTTTCTTCTTCACGAGGATGAGCCGCGATCAGATCAGCAGGGCTCTCTTGTCCAGGATACAACTGCCTGCTAGTTCTTGTGCGGGCCTTGATATAGTGCCGTGGCCCTCGCAGGCGGAGATCTCATGCCTCGGGGCTGGTCGTCGGAATGTTCAGTCGGCTGACCCTTTGATCCTTTAGAGGATGCGTCCGGGATTTCCCAGATGCCCAGCAGGGTCTGGAGCCAGCTCTCGGGGAGGCCAGGGGTGCGATCGAAACCAGCCCACAGGGGAAGGCCAGAGGTGTGAGAGAAACCAGTCTCCCAGGGGAGGCCGGAGGTGCAATCGAAACTCCTTAGTCTTATCTCTTTCAGGAAGCCCTCTCCCCCCAGCCGGGCATGGCGCGTCTGACGCCTAAGTTTCGCTGGGGCCGGGGTCAGGCAAGACCTAGGGAGTCAGGGACCTCGGGAAGGGTAATGGCAGCCGGTGGCCCTGTGGGGTGATGCAGGTTCAGGGCGCCTGGTGCCGGGAAGTGGGATGGCGGAATGTGGGGATGGTCGTCCGTTGGTAGGGTCGTGTAGGGAGCGGGGCGGACAGGGGACGGGACGACCAGGGGGTTCTGGGTAAAGGGCTAGGCTAACGGGGTGCTGAGGAACGGGGGGAGCCACGCCACGAGGCCAGGTCCACCAGCCCTCAACAGCACTCTGCACTCAACAGCACACAGCACTCTGCACTCAACAGCACACAGCACTCTGCACTCAACAGCACACAGCACTCTGCACTCAACAGCACACAGCACTCTGCACTCAACAGCACACAGCACTTTGCCCTCAACAGCACTCTGCACTCAACAGCACACAGCACTCTGCACTCAACAGCACACAGCACTTTGCCCTCAAAAGCACTCTGCACTCAACAGCACACAGCACTCTGCACTCAACAGCACACAGCACTTTGCCCTCAACAGCACTCTGCACTCAACAGCACACAGCACTCTGCACTCAACAGCACGCAGCACTCTGCACTCAACAGCACTCTGCACTCAACAGCACACAGCACTCTGCACTCAACAGCACACAGCACTCTGCACTCAACAGCACACAGCACTCTGCACTCAACAGCACACAGCACTCTGCACTCAACAGCACACAGCACTCTGCACTCAACAGCACACAGCACTCTGCACTCAACAGCACACAGCACTTTGCCCTCAACAGCACACAGCACTCAACAGCACACAGCACTCAACAGCACACAGCACTCTGCACTCAACAGCACACAGCACTCTGCACTCAACAGCACACAGCACTCTGCACTCAACAGCACACAGCACTCTGCACTCAACAGCACACAGCACTCTGCACTCAACAGCACACAGCACTCTGCACTCAATAGCACTCTGCACTCTGCCCTCAACAGCACTCTGCACTCTGCCCTCAACAGCACTCTGCACTCTGCCCTCAACAGCACTCTGCACTCTGCCCTCAACAGCACTCTGCACTCTGCCCTCAACAGCACTCTGCACTCTGCCCTCAACAGCACTCTGCACTCTGCCCTCAACAGCACTCTGCCCTCAACAGCACTCTGCACTCTGCCCTCAACAGCACTCTGCACTCTGCCCTCAACAGCACTCTGCACTCTGCCCTCAACAGCACTCTGCACTCTGCCCTCAACAGCACTCTGCACTCTGCCCTCAACAGCACTCTGCCCTCAACACTCCTGCACTCTGCCCTCAACAGCACTTTGCCACTCGCCTCAACAGCATCTGTCATCTCTGCCTGCCTCTTCAAACAGCACTCTGCCCTCAACATCACTCTGCACTCTGCCCTCAACAGCACTCTGCACTCTGCCCTCAACAGCACTCTGCACTCTGCCCTCAACAGCACTCTGCACTCTGCCCTCAACAGCACTCTGCCCTCAACAGCACTCTGCACTCTGCCCTCAACAGCACTCTGCACTCTGCCCTCAACAGCACTCTGCCTCAACAGCACTCTGCACCCCTCAACAGCACTCTGCCCTCAACAGCACTCTGCCCTCAACAGCACTCTGCACTCAACAGCACACCGCACTCTGCACTAACAGCACACCGCACTCAACAGCACACAGCACTCTGCACTCAACAGCACACAGCACTCTGCACTCAACAGCACACAGCACTCTGCACTCAACAGCACACAGCACTCTGCACTCAACAGCACACAGCACTCTGCACTCAACAGCACACAGCACTCTGCACTCAACAGCACACAGCACTCTGCACTCAACAGCACACAGCACTCTGCACTCAACAGCACACAGCACTCTACTTCACTCTGCCCTCAACTTCACTCTGCCCACAACAGCACTCTGCCCACAACAGCACTCTGCCCTCAACAGCACTCTGCCCTCAACAGCACTCTGCCCTCAACAGCACTCTGCCCTCAACAGCACTCTGCCCTCAACAGCACTCTGCCCTCTACAGCACTCTGCCCTCTACAGCACTCTGCAGCACTCTGCCCTCTGCAGCACTCTGCCCTCTGCAGCACTCTGCACTGTACAGCACTCTGCACTGTACAGCACTCTGCACTGTACAGCACTCTGCACTGTACAGCACTCTGCACTGTACAGCACTCTGCACTGTACAGCACTCTGCACTCAACAGCACTCTGCACTCAGCAGCAACTTTTAAATCGGCAAGCTGGGTAGGTGCTTTTTTGGAACATAAGCCCCTTCTACGAAATTGGGGAATCAGAGTGTACCCATATTTCACGCCAGGGTACCCCCCACTGCCCTGCTAACTAGATCGACTTCACCCAGACAATCTGTAACTATTAAATCAACAGTACATGTGAGACCTTACTCCGTTTTAAAAAACGCGTCAGGGCCAGAAGACCAAATCAAATCCCTTGAAAAGGATGGTGACAACGTAGATCCAAGTCAAGGCTGGGGATGGTTGCCAGCGATCTTGTCCTCCAAAAATTCTAACTGACCGTTCATGGCCGAAACGCAGGCTGAAGACCACAAACCCCCCGGAAAATTAAATCCAGTAGCAGAACCACAGTTAAAAACAGATAACACGCCAGGGCGGTCACCCTTTTTACTTTGCTCATGGAACATCAGCGGGCTCCACCAAAAAACCTCTAACAATGATACCCTGGCCTTCTTATGCAAACAGGCAGTAATTGCCCTCCAGGAAACTTGGGCCACAGAGGGCCGCCCAATTGCAGGTTACATTGAATTTTGGAAGCCAGCACTTAGGGACAGCCACGATGGTCATCCTAAAGGTGGTCTGTCTACATACATCTCTAACAACTTAAAAGGTTTATTCAACCAATTTCTACTTAAGGAAGACTGGCTACTTGGGGTCAAAATCAACCCGTGGAGGAAGCAGCGTTCACTCTTCCTCATAAACGTGTACATTAACCCCAGCACCCGTACTAAAAAAGACCATCTAGCCCGCCTCAGTGAAATCATGAATGATATCGCCATAGACCACCCCAACTCGGACTGCATTGTCACGGGGGACTTCAATACCAATCTATTCCAGGGGCAAACAGCAGACATGGAAGGGCCCGCCCAGACAAACATCATTGAGGCCATGACTCAAACCAAACCTCTGAATCAAGCCCTCAATAAATTGGGTGAGCTCTCCGTGATAAGATTATACAATGCAGGCTACCTGGTAATGAACGGCAGGTCAATCAGTGACACACCTCCAAACTGGACCTGGTCCAACGGAAGTAAAAATTCTTATTTAGATTTTACAATTTGCAATTCAGAATTATTATTCAACATGGATAATTTTCGCATCCATCCACGGTCTGAAAGCGACCACAGGCCGCAGGTTATTTCCCTCAATACAAAGACAGAATTCCATAAAATGGCGCCCGCAACTCATAAGGGAATATATTCCGAAAATTTAAAGCGTCTCAAATGAAGATGAACAGCCAGAAAATTTCAACAGCAAGTAAGGACTTTGCCAAAGGTAGACTGGACCTAGACGCCTCCCCGACATGGTCGCTGCTTTGCTCTCACTTGATCAGCTGCTTTTCAGCGACAGTTCAGGGTCCAAGTTGTACTTTTTCAGCCGGGTTTGCAGTCTCCACTGACACAAAGTCCTTAAAGAGAACGAGAAACAACGCCCTGAGGGCACTTTCAAAATTCCTGGGGAATAGTATCTATGTTGTTAAATACGATCAAGCTCAAAAAGCATTCAAGAGGGCAATTGCCCAAGAGAAAAAGGCACAGGAAACCCAATATTGGGTTAAACTGGTGTGGGAGAGCAAGAAAAAAAATTCCAGAAAATTTTGGGCTCTCGTTAACCGCACCAATTTGAACTTGACAAACTCTGGCTCAGCAAACATTCAGGAAGCGGAATGGGCTTCATACCAGCTGGATCATTTTCAGGTACAAGACAACTTAGATCCTATTGGATCAGCCAGTACACATGCCACCGGCGTCGGTGTACCATTGAGCACTCTCGTAGATCCAATACAAGGGTCTGCCGTAGAACATGTGTTAACTGAAGAAAGAGTCACTAAAGCAGTGAAAAAAGGAAGACAAGACGGAGCACCAGGCCTCCCACAGAGGTTGTTTAACTCGGACATTCCTTTCTGGTCCATGATGCTATTAAACCTCTTCAACTACACCCTGAGGACAGCAACAATCCCGGACTCATGGAGGGGTGCAATCATTCATCCCATTTATAAATCTGGATCACGCGCTAGCCCTAACAATTACAGATTAATCGCCCTTTTGGACATAGAGGCGAAACATTATGCTGGGCTTATCTTGGAGGACCTTGGGCAATAATCTGATACCACTGAATCAAACAGGGTTTGTCGCCAACTCAGGAACCATGACAAATTTATAAGCAGTCTCTACCATCATCGACAAAGCCCTTTTATCATCTAGGATAGCATTTTGCTGCTTTGTCTACTTTAAAGCTGCATTTGATAGGGTTCCCAGGGCGCCACTCTGGGAAAAACTGAGGCAGTGGGGAATTCCAGATAGAATCCTGAACCCTATAATCAATTGCACACCAGTACCTGGGTCCGAGTGAAGTTAGGATCCGGCACGCATCTCTCGCGAAAAATTATGACCTCAAGAGGTGTCAAGCGGGGATGCGTGCTGGCCCCCCTTCTCTTCAATCTCTTTATAGCAGACCTGTCAAGTACCCCAAACAAAGTAAATAGTCACCCGCCCAAAGTAGGAGGAACGGCATTATGTAATCTTTTATACGCCGATGATCTGGCCTTGTTTAGCCTTACAAGGGTAGGGTTACAAAGGCTTCTTAACTCATTAATGCAATACGCAACCACCAGCCAACTAAAGGTTAACATGAAAAAGACCCTGATAGTCCCGTTTGGTAAGAAACGGTACGGCGGCGGTGGCTGGTCTTTTAACAAAACAAGCCTTTCCACCGGCCAATCATACAAATATTTAGGTGTTTGTTTGGATCACAGAGGCAACCACATAAAGCAGAGCAATGTGATCACAGCCAAAGCCACGGCACTTGTGGTATCACTGTCTAAGTTGTCGAAGAAACTTTCTGGTCCAACCCTCTCTCCCCTACTGGAAGTTTTAAGAGCAAAGATCGGCCCCACTCTATCATATGGTATAGAGATCTTTAAAGGTAAAATGAACACTGTTTTAAATAAAAAACACACAATCAAAATATACACATAGGTACTCCATCTGCCAAGTTCTGCATCCCCTGCACAGATCAGATTAGAGTTGGGGTTAACTAATTACGAAGCCTCTAATGTTGGCACATACCTTAAGCTTTGCCACAAATTAAGACAGGCTGAACCAGGCACACTAGAATCCCTCGTCTGGAAAGAAATCAATGAGAGCAACCCAGGAGGATCATTTGGCTGTCTCTTTAAGGACTACATCCATCAAATGTCAGCTGCTGACCTCTGGGCACTTAATCCTGGTCAGTCAGCCTTTAAAAAGGCAATTAAAAAATGTGTGAGATTGACATCTCTCGCCACTGACAAAGCTCTCCTTACGAAACGTAGCCATTCTTGGGCAGTAGTCAACTCTTATAAACGGCTATCCCCCGCGATGTATTTTTCCACCACTTTTTCACTCTATTTAAAGCGCAGTTTTATAGCCTTAAGATTGGGGGACTGGCACTTCCTTCAAAATCTACCCACTTGGCGTCGTACGGAGGAGGTCACAACCTGCAGAGGGTGTGGGTTAGCAATAGAAACAATCATGCATGTGGTTTGCATTTGCCCCACCTTCAACTGTCAACGCAGGTGTATGCTCAGGTCAGAATGGAATAGGCTGGGAGTTCGGACCTGTAGGCACGCCATCATTGCCGCCCTGTCTACGGATAATACTGTTTTAAACATAAAATTTGCTAAATTTATCCTGCAAGCGTATCTTAATTTTAATACGAAGAAAACTGTCTTGGCTTTGCCATCCATTATTTAGATCAAATAATGTACAGTAACAGTCTTTTTGACGATTATGAGGGCCGCAACTCAAATTGAAATTCTGTGGCGGGTATGCTTACGGTTCGACTTTATTATTTGAACATAATGGGAGCCGCATGAGAGACGTTAGGTCATGTTATACAAAACTGTTTAAATTTTTATTATTTTATGTCCTTTTTGTGTGCCCGTACGGGTTCTTTGTTTTTAACTATTTTATATACAAAATTATACACAATGTGACTTGGGGAAAAACTTTTAAATATATTGTTTTATATCTAAATAAAGATTATTATTATCCCCACTCAGAAGCACTCTGCACTCAACAGCACACAGCACTCTGCCCTCAACAGCACACAGCACTCTGCCCTCAACAGCACACAGCACTCTGCACTCAACAGCACCTAATGATTATAGAGTGGTCTGTGTTCCGGTTTGTACGGATGACATATGGGTTGGCGACAAAGGGAAAGAAGGAATGGAAAGCAACAAAAGTGCCCAAACGCCTTGGATGGCATCTCTATGAGGCAACAGGGGCCTCAGAGAGGCTCTGTGGCCCTGGCATAGGTACAGTGTACAGGGGCTACTTTTTACAGACGCCTCACCTTGAATCCAACTGGTACAGAGTTTGAGGAGGTTAGCATAACCTCACAGCGATCACACAATGAGCCAATGGAGAGCCCAGGATTGAAACTGAACATGGGGCCAACACTGGGGTTTAAGATGCCAAGGAAACAAAGGCACAGGTGGGATTAAATGCACAGAATGCTCGTACATTTATTGTTTAAGCGCTGAGGTATTTCACAGGTACGGAGTAAGTGTTAGGAGGCTCAGGCAGGAAGGGTAGGGTTCACTTCATCCAGTGTGTTCTCTACCGTGTAACCCAGATACCATGCTAGAGGTAATTTGTTAAAGCTTTTACCATAAATTATAAAAAACACACCTCTGAGAAGCCCTCAAGACCCATTCCAAAATGTTTTTTAAGTACCAACATTTTTTTTTTCATTTGAAGCACTGACACCCAGTACATACCCAATACAGGAGATAACAACAGTATTGAAGTAAAGTAAAGGACTGGGATGCGGCCGTGCAGGAGGGACTAGCACAGAGTTCAGGTCTGGGAAGGTTAGTGACGGAGGACGAGTGTCTGCTCACAGGTTGGAAGGCGTGTGGGGCCTTGGCTTTCTGTGGCTGAATACATGATTTTGTTTAGTTGTGTCTAAAGATGTGTTCCTGTCCGTAGAGCCTCCCCCTGCACCCGAATAACGTGCGCAGAATAAATTATCTTGAAATAATATCACTGTAAGTAATCTCTGTGACACCCCCCCCTTTCTCACATGTGATCTTGTTAAAGATCTAAAATAACCTTTTTTATGGATGTTGCGTTAACGCAAACCTATTTCTCTGCAAATTGTCTGTAATCGACACTCACACACCACTCAGAAAATTAAATCAAAGGAAAACGCAATTGAAAACAATCTGTTTAAAGAATTTTTCTGGGGCATCAGGGCAAGGTCTCTGCAGAACAAAGCTGGGTGGAATCAGTGTGCGCAATATATAATTGTACTACTGTGACTGGTATGGTAGAATTGCTGCAGCTGATACAGTGGAATTCTTGATCCGGAGTTCGTCCGGCTTCTTGCCCCGTTCCCTTTTTCAGCAGTGTTTAAAAAGCTCCGTTTGTGCCCGTGCCGGGTGGCAGAGGGCATCTAAATACCACGCCTACTTGCCTCTGGCAGCTTTGCCGAGGGGGTTGCGTCTCCTCCCTGCTGCTTGTCGCTATCAGCTGCCATTTGTTGGAGGGCTGCCCACCCAGCTGTGCCGAACGGGATCTGACAAATTAGGCTTGGAAGGAGCCACTCATAGACGGCTGGGGGCTGCTTGCTGCTGGGCGACCGGCACACTGGGTGCGTAGGTGGGGCCGTGCATGAGAGACTAGCACGGAGTTCAGGTCTGGGAGGGTTAGTGATGGAGGACGAGTGTCTGCTTACAGGTTTAAAGGCGCGTGGGGTTCTCTGCTTTCTGTGCCTGAATTGCAAGATTTTAAAACAACCCAGTATGATAAAATGTAATCTTCAAAAAACCGATAAAATATAATCTCGAAAAAAACGGACATACATTAAGCAGCTGCTAATTCAAAAACTGTGTGTTTCTGCCTGGGAGGCACACTATGAGCAGGGGCTGTAACCTTTTTCATCTTATAAACATCACGCCAGCTTAAACAAGATTTTGCCGGGAACTAGCATGCGCACACACACACAGCTGAAATAAAACAAACTGGAGAGTGGTTCACGCGCGCCCAGCATCGGTCTTCAATTACCGCGGGCCCTGACAGCTGGTAATTGAAGAAATATGCCCTTCTGCTGCGCGTGTCTAATGCTTATGGCCTATTGCGTGCTGGCTTGTAAAAACACACGCATGCGAGGCTCAATTGCCATGCAGCTGCCAAAAATAACCAGCAAAAATCACGAGCTTTCTGGAATTCGGTAGGTACGATTTTCGAAACCCTCAGAAAAGGATTCTTAAGCCACGCCCACTTCGTGGGACATAGGCCGAGCCCTAAAAAGAGAAGAAATACTACAATTCCTGACCCAACCACTAGATGGCGGAATAATATACAGCATGTGAATCCAGAATACTCTTCTAGCTGCAAAACTACACCGACACGTAAGAAAGTATTCGTTTCTCACAACTCCATTCTACCCCCATCCACCCCACAACAATCTACCCTTCTCCACTCCTGTCTACCCCACTGCAATCTACCTCACTCCAGTCTACTCCACTCCACTTTAACCAACTCCAATCTACCCCACTCTACTCGCTCTAGCCCACTTAAATCTAACTCATTCTACTCCACTCAACTCTAACCCACTCAACTCTACCCCACTCAACTCTACCCCACTCTACTCCACTATAATCTACGCCAGTCTACCCAACTAGTCTGCCCACTGCAATCTACCCCACTCCACTCTATCTCAATGTACCCACTCTACTTTATCCCAAACCACCCTACTCCAATCGACCCTGTTCTAATCTACCCCACTCCATGCTACTAACGTTTAGCCATGCTGAACAGCAGCCACACTGTATGTATGAGACCAAACTATTTTGTCTGATGCCCGATGGAGCTACCTGGTTTAGCTATAGGGAAGATGGGCCGTGGATTCCCTCCTTGGTCGTCACCTACCCAGTCGGTCTTTAGACAGACTTCCTCTCGTCTCTACGGTTGTCTCTTCCCTTAGCCTCACTTTCCCTCCTCCTCTACCCCCCACTACTTTCTCTCTCCTTTCTCTCCTCCCCTAATTGTATTGCTGATTGGTTGATATAATGTTTACTTGTTGATCTTTTTCTGGTTTATTGTTGAACCACTTAGTTACACTTCCTTTCGTCTCTCCTGTCGTCTCCTACCGCATCCTCCCTCTATTTATGTCTCTCCTTCCCTCCTCTCTCAATGTATTGAGACTGAACTATTTTGTCTGACGCCCGATGGAGCTACTTGGTTTAGCTATAGGGGAGATGGGCAGTGGATTCCCTCCTTGGTCGTCACCTACCCAGTCGGTCTTTAGGCAGACTTCTTTTCGTCTCTCCTTATTGTCTTTTCCCCAGCTCCTATCCTCTCTCTCCTGAATCTCTCCCCTTGTCTGCCCTGGGATCACAGCTTACTGGACTTTGGATGTTGCCTTGACTCGTCTACCGGTTTGTGTCCCCATCACCCTTCCCCTCCTCTTCCCATGCTGTGTCTCTCACCCGCCCCTCCCCCTTCCCGCCCTCATTATCTGTCTACTTCCCTTGCTCCAGCCCCCCTCCCCTGAATCTCTCACCTTGCCTGCTTTTCCCCTTACGTATTTGTGCTTATTGTTTATCTCGACCTTACATGTAACTATGGTGCTATGCTCTAGGAACTGTGTAACCTTTGTAATGATGTAATCTGTAACTATGATCTGATGCTCATGTAAAGCGCTCTGATACCTCCGGGTCTAGCCAGCGCTATATAAAACTTTAAATAAATAAATAAATAAATAAACACTGGTTTTACAGCATGGCTAAAACACTTGCCAAAGCCCATAGCTTGCTTATGGCTGAGACCTATTGGGTTTGCCAATGCTGGATGTTTCTTTGGTGGTATTGCACTTTGAGAGCTCATATCTGGCATTAGTTATGCAGTGCAGAGATGCAGATTTAATCCTGCACCCCTGTCAATGCAGTCCACTCTCGAAGTACTCCTACCAACCCCTCAAAAGTTCTACATAATGAGTACTTTCCAGGCTCTTGAAACTAAAATGTTTTCTACATGCAAACTTTCCCAGTCCTTTGCCTTTATGTCATTGTTTCTTTTATTAAATCATCGTGTCCTTTCCATTACCTCGTTCTGATTGTTTAAAGCATAGCAAAATTTTCCAGTCCTGTTCATCTGAGATTTTCACTTTACTACTGTTGTTTATGCAACAAATATTTCAAGTTCTAATATATGAAGGCAGCACTGAACTTAATATTGTTTTGAAATTGTAACTGCTTTATTTTACATTGTAGGCACCAATGGGAAACTGCTGGGGTGATATTTCAGAAGGCGTGAGAGTGGAAGTCCCAAACACAGACTGCAACCTGCCAACGAAAGTTTTTTGGATAGCAGGGATAGTGAAATTAGCAGGTTGGTGTTTGGCAAGTTTATTTATTTGGGTATACGTATAAAGTGAAAAATATTGCAAAGCTCTTACAGGATCCTGATTCTTTAGCTTAGGAAGTGCTAACGAAACACACATTTATCTCATTTCTACAAGACACTTGGGATTAGGTGCTAGTATCCTCGTAAACAACAGGAGTGAAGTGTTTAAAATTTCCAATGAACCCTTATAACAACTGGTCTCACTGACTGGCAATTCTGTCATGTATTATGCACCCCATTGAAGCTACCAATGTCACAGCTGCTAACCTGGAGAAAAGGTGCTGCTTTTACGAAATTAAATATGCTATTGCTAGAGTATGCTACAGGGCTAAGTGGAAGAGTTTTGTTCATTGCTGTGAAGAGGCTAAATAAACTCTTGTCTAGCCACAGTACAAGATCGTAATCAATAACTATTACACCTCCAGAAGTCACATCGGTGTAGATTTGGGTAAGCTGTCATACCTGATAGACATCTAGAGGCAGATTCCTTACCTTTGAATTTCCCAGGTGTCAGACTGGATCCTGAAGATTTTTCTTAGATCAGTACCCCTGCGTCGAACGGCTCTGCGTGACCTCATCAGCATCATCTGTGCCGAAAGTGACGTCCACGTCACCTATCTAGGCCCCACCTTGGTGCGCTAACGTCTGCTCTTTTCTTACAGTGCCTCTCAAGCTCTGATCTGTGAAGAGAGCTACCCTCTGTCACTTTTTGACAGGATTTTTCGAACTTTTGTGGACCCCTTTTTTGAGGATGTCCTCTAGGATGACTTTGGGGTTCACGCCGTGGGGCGCACTATGTTTATGACTGATTCCTATTTAGTATTCCCTCTTCTTTCTGGTCCTGAAAAAGGACAAAGGCCTTCGTCCTATCCCAGACATACAGGCCCTTAACTACTTCCCAACAAAGGAGAATTTCAGGATGCTCACATTGGCTCAGGTCTTGTCTTCCATCTTGGATCCAGGAGACTGAATGATAGCACTGGACTTGCTACCAGTCTGCTCTGGACCCAGGAGACTGAATGGTAGCATTGGACTTGCTACCAATCTGCTCTGGACCCAGGAGACTGAATGGTAGCATTGGACTTGCTAACAGTCCGCTTTGGACCCAGGAGACTGAATGATAGCATTGGACTTGCAGGATGCAAATTTTCACATCCCTGTCTTGCCTGCTCACAAGCGTTACCTACGATTCACGGTGGGCCACAAGCACTTTCAGTTCACGGCTATCTCTTTTGGCCTTACCAGCTCCCCTCGGGTGTTCACTAAGGTGCTGGCGGAGGTAGCAGCTCATCTGCGGAGATCAGGGGTGCCAGTCATCCACAGTCTCCCTCTCATACTATCCCTTTCATCGAAGCTGCTCTGGAGACAGTGTAGTTTCTGGCCTATCCTCCCAAGTGGCGAGTCCAGGATATTCAGACTATGATACAGATGTTTCAGCCTCTATCCTGGAGTATGACTCTGAGGTTGCTCGGACTCATGGCCTCCTGCATCCTGCCAGTGACATGCAGGTTGTGCAGTGGGACCCGAAGTTCCAATAGAGCAGCATCAGGGGAATCTCTCCGTCATAGTAAAGATGTCGAAGGGAACTGCACAAGACCTGCAGTGGTGACTGAAGAACCACTATAGAGTCAGAGGCCGACCCCTTTCCCATCCCCAACAACAGCTCACAGTAGTGACGGATACATCACTTCTGGCATGGAGCAGCCATCTGGGAGAGGTGGAGATCAGAAGACGCTAGTCTCTGGCGGAATCCGGACTCCACATCAACTTGCTGGAGCTCAGAGTGATTCGATTACATTAAACCCTTTTTACCCTCCATCAGTGGAAGGCTAGTTCAAGTGTTCAGATAACACTACCGCCATGTGGTAGTGCAACAAACAGGTCGGAGTAGGGTCGCAAATTCCTTGTCATGAGGCCCTGTGTCTCTGGACATGGCTAGAACATATCCCTGGTGGTTCAACACCTGGCAGGTTCCCGAAGACCAGGGTGGACAAACTCAGCCGTTGATGCTTAGCAGATGAATGCATTCTCCATCCTGAGGTGGCCCAAGGTCTCTTTCAGCAGTCTGGAGAGCCTTGGTTAGATCTGTTCGCCTCCACAGAGAACACGCAATGTCAGCAGTTTTGCGCTTTCAAGTTTTGCAGCTTGAATCTTTCTGGATTCACTATGCTGTGCATTATTCCGCGGTCTAGTGGTTGGGTCCGGAATCGTAGTCCTTTTTTCTGTGTTTTTTTTTCCATAGCCCAGATGGGCGTCTATGTCCCACCTTTTGGTGTCCTTCCTGTGACGTCGGCACGCTTCCTGCGGAAGCTACAACCTTTGGGCGCCATCTTCAGATTCTTTTTTCCGCCATTGGGTCTGGATCGTCACCGTGAGGTTCCAGAGTTTTTGGAGAAAAGAAGAGGAAAAACACAAAAAAAACACGTAAAAGATTTAGAGAATACATCTCCAAAGCAAGACCACTGACCTGGGACGACGAAGAGGAAGGAGAACATTGAAAACTTCGACGTCCAACGGGAAATGCGCACACAGGGGGCCCCCTGAGCGCAGGAATGGAAAAAACACCTTGCAAATTCTGCTGCAATTGCCACCACAAGTACGCGCAGAAGGACCAGCATCCGGTTTGCAACCTCTACCTGCTGGTCGACCACAAGAGCAAGGATTGCAACCCCTGCTCTGTTTTTACCCCGAAGACGCTCAGGGTAAGAGAGAGAGAGAGAGGAGAGCCAACTACAACATGCAAGGCCATGGTCAACCTCTGTCTCTCCGGGACTTGGGCCTCTCCAGTGGGGAAGAGGACAACATCGCCGAGGGACCAGATGACTACACTGTCGTAGAGACCGTTGCGAAAACAATAAAGGAGGTAAGAGAGACATCGACCCCTAAGACCCCGACAAACTTTCGAAAATCAGAGTCATACTCGAAAAACCGAGTCGAAGACCTCGAAAGGAGCACTGGCGCCTAAACATTCGGCGGACGCAGCTGCATCCAGGGACAAACAGCCCAGCGGATCCGTCGGAAAGGACTCCCAGTCGTCAAAATCCCAAGGTAAGCCTAGGTCGTCGAATCACGTCCCCGAAGGAAAAAGACCCGAAGGACATCAAAGGGAACAGGCCGCCGAGATGGAGAGGAAGAAGAGAAGGCTCGAGGCCGAAATGGACAACGTCCTGCAAAGGCAGTTCGACGAACTAATGAAAAGGTTCACCATCCCGTCGAAGCAGACGACCAACGTCGAGGATGAAGAGGAGTTCGCCGCCGAAAAGCCGCCGAAAACTCCAGAGCCCCAAGAACACCAAGAGGAAGAGGGCCTATACCACTATGAGGGAGAAGGCAAGAAAGACCGGCAAACAAGTTTGGGCTCGGCATCCTTGGTGGCGCAGGACCTATATTGGCAGGACCTCGACGCCAAAAGCCCGGATGAGGCCGTAGATAGTTATCCTTCGAGGCCTTCGCCGCCAGATGACATTGGCATCTACAATATAGTCATCAGGAACGCGGCAACAGCATATGGGGTGAAACTGTAGGAAGAAAAACTAAACGCCTGCTTCCTCTTAGAGACACTGCTTCCAACACAAACTAGGAGTCAATTCCTCCCCATGCTCCCAAGTGTCCTGGACCAGGGAAGGGAAGCATTCAAGGAGCCATCAAACTGCAGGTCTGACACACCTAGGATAGAGCAGAAGTACAAACACTCCTCTAAGGATCCACCATACATACAGGGATCCGTCACGACTGACTCCATCATTGCAGCAACAGCCAGAAATAGGGCCAACGTTCCCACAAACTCGGTCCCACCACCAGACAAGGAGAGTAAGAGGATAGACCTCACTGGAAGGAAAATAGAGGGGAATGCAGCAGTCCACTGGCGCATTGCCTACTCTAATGCCCTACTCAACAGGCATATATACCAGCATTGGGAGGAGGTCGGACAGCTACTCAAACACCTCTCTGAGCAATACCAACAGAGAGCAACACACCTGGTGGAGGAAGGCAAGAACATAGCAAACGTATGCCTAAAATGATCCCTGGATGCGGCAGACACATCCAGCAGACTCATGATGATGGGGGTCACAGAAAGAAGACATGCCTGGCTAAGAATCTCAGGTTGCATTCCGGAGGTTTAGAACAACATTCTGAACACTCCCTTCAATGGAGAAACCCTGTTCGGTGCGCCAGTGGATGAGAAACTGACGCAACTTAAAACGGAAAATGAAACTGCAAGGTCCATGGGGCTTTGCAATTCAAAGGAATGAGAAGGAGCACCCCGCACGGAGACCAAACGGAATGGGGGAAACCAGCCAGGAACATCAAATCAGACATTCAAGCAGAACTACCAGGGCAACAACCAAGCGCATCAGGGCCAGCAGCAGCTAAACTGGCAATACCTGCCCAGGGGCCAGTCCTTTTGCGGGAGAGAGAATGGAGGAGGACAAACAAGAAGAGGGGGCCAGCAACCCACCTCAAAGTGAATCCGCTCCACCAAACGTGCCCACTCACAGAACACCTCGAAGGGGGGGGCACAACAAAATAAGCAAAAAAGCTTTACACTAACTAAAATCAGGGGTCAACGAACATGTAACACCAGTAGGAGGCAGACTAAAACACTTCTTCCAGAAGTGGAAGAAAATAACGACAGACAAATGGATACTGAACATCATACAGCTCGGATATTGCATAGAACTGGAAAAGAAGCTGCCAAACAGGAAACCAAAAAGAAAGGCACGCTCTGCAAAAGAACTAGCGCTACTCCTAGAGGAAGCACAAGAACTTCTCCACAAGGAGTCGATAGAAACAGTACCATTCAAAGAAAGAAACAAGGGAGTGTACTCCAACTACTTCCTCGTGCCAAAAGTGGACGAAACATAAAGACCCATCCTGGAGCTACGGTTCCTAAACCAATACATAAAAACTCATGAATTCAAAATAACATCCCTACAAGAAGTCATCCCTCAGATAAGGGACGGAGATTTTATGTCCACCATAGACCTCATAGATGCCTACCTACACATTCCCATCAACAGACAACACAAACTCGCACTACCAGTTCACAGCCCTGGCCTTCGGACTAAAATCCGCACCAAGGGTCTTCACCAAGTGCCTCGCAGCAGTAGCAGCGCACCTACAGAGGGAAGGGATTCATGTATACCCCTACCTCGACGACTGGCTAATAAAAAAAAGTTCCTATAAACAATGCCAAAGACATGCACAGTGGGTCACACAGACGCTGACAGAACTAGGATTCTCAATACACTTGGGGAAATCCACAATGGAGCCTGAACAAGTGAAGATCTTCCTAGGCGCACAGATAAACCCCATACAGAGCAAGGTGTTCCCCAGCGACAAGAGAACACTTGCCCTGCTGAAGGAGACACGTCAATACCAGAAGGGGCGAGCTCTGACCGGGAGGACAGCGAGCAAGACCATGGGGATGATGAAGTCCTGCATACATCTAGTCCCCAATATACGACTCCACATGAGACCATTCCAGGAATGGCTCCAACAGCAATGGTCACAAGCTACAGGGAGTTGGGAAGATCTAGTGGTTGTAACGCACGCAGTGCAAGAGGAGATAGCGTGGTGGAACAAGGAGAACATAACAAGGGGGAAGCATTTAACACAACCAAACCCAACGGTGACCATCACCACAGACGCATCCCAGAGGGGATGGGGAGCACACATGAACAGCTCAAGGTGCGGGGTCTGTGGACTCCAACAGATGTGATCAAGCACATCAATTACCTAGAACTAAAGACCGTGTTCCTTGCCCTAAAAGCCTTCCAGAAACAACTGTACAAGCAGAGAGTGTTGATACAAACCGACAACACAACAACAATGTTCTACATCAACAAACAAGGAGGAACACAGTCGCACTATCCAATCCCAACCTAGCGCAAGAGATATGGAGATGGGCCATCCCACTACAAATAGACCTCCTGGCTATACACCTACCAGGAAAGGACAACGTGGAGGCAGACAGACGCAGCAGGCAAACATCAGTGTCCCACGAGTGGGAGCTCAATACACAAGAAACGCAAAAGCTATTCAAGAAGTGGGGGACACCAAAAATAGACCTATTTACAACACACCAGAATGCAAAATGCCAATACTTCGCATCCAGGCAACCAGGGGAACAGTCCCAGGGGAATGCCCTATGGATAAGCTGGTCGAAAACATTTGCCTAGGCTTTTCCCCCGATACCACTGATAAACAGGGTACTCAGCAAATGCAGAACCAGTAACATGACACTGATTCTGGTGGCACCACAGTGGGCCAGGCAATCCTAGTTCTCACAAATAGTGGACATGGCGCAGGGACCACCACACAAGTTCGCAAAAAGAAAAGTCTTGCTCACCATGCAAAACGGGGAGGTACTTCACCCAGAGCCAGAGAGCCTCTGCCTAGTGGCATGGCTCCTGAAGATGTAGAGTTTGCACACCTGAAACTCCCAGAGAGCACACTGCGGGTGCTACAGGAGGCAAGGAGACCTACCACAAGGAGGTGCTATGTGGCGAAATGGAAAAGATTCACACAATGGTGCATCAGGAAAAAGCTACACAAGAAAATGACCAAGTAATCAACCTGCTAAAAGCGAACCTAAACTCTACCTCGCTGAGAGTACACCTGGCAGCAATAGTAGCCTACACAAGAGGAGAGACGGGAAAGAGCTTCTTTACATCCCATGTAGTAAAGAGATTCCTGGAAGGGGCTGAAAGGATAGCACCACCAAAGAGGATGCCGGCACCGGCATGGAACCTTAATTTAGTCCTAACTGCTTATGAAGGCGCCCTTTGAACCTATCATAAAGCCTCACTACAAATGCTCACAATGAAGACAGCCTTTCTAGTGGCAATCGCCTCGCTACGCAGGGTAAGCGAGCTGCAAGCGCTAACACTACAAGAACCCTACATTCAAATACACAATGACAGGGTGGGAGTGAGAACTGACCCACACTTCATGCCAAAGGCGGTGTCAAGGTTTCACATGAACCAAACCATACAAATACCAAGCTTCTTTCAGAAACCATCCACAAGCACAGAGAGGGCACTGCACACTCTGGATGCTAATGCAGTAATGCATTACATTGAAAGAACTACAGAGCACAGGAAAACAAAGCAGTTCTTTGTGTCCTTCGCAAGCAGTTTCATGGGAAGACAAGTAACAAAGGACACCATCGTATGATGGATCGCACAAACTATACAATTCTGCCACAAGCAGGCAGGGCAATAACTACTAGGAGGGGCACAAGCCCACTCCACTAGGAAAAAGGGAGCAACAATAGCCTTCCTGGCGAACACACCGATTCAAGACATATGCCTGGCAGCAACATGGGCTTCAGTGCACACGTTCACTAAGCACTACTGCGTGGGGATGTATGACGTTACAACGCATACTTTTACCACGACTACCATTACCACGCAATTTTTACAACGCAGTACCATTACAACGCATGTATTTACAACGCTGGTACCTTTACAACGCATACAATTACATCGTAAGTATTGGTAAGTTTAAAATATTTTTTTTATGTAAATTAATTAAAATTAATATAATTTAATTTAATTTAATTTTTTTTTAAAATTTAATTAATTACATTTAATTTAATGTAATTATTTTATTTTAATGTAATTTAAATTTAATTGTATTTAATTTTTACCCTGTACTCCTTTACCCAAAAACCCAAAACTGACCCTTAATCTTAAAAATACCCCTTTACCCAAAAATGACCCTAAACCCTAAAAATACCCCTTTACCCAAAAACCCCAAACTGACCCTAAACCCTAAAAATACCCCTTTACCCAAAAACCCAAAACTGACCCTGAACCCTAAAAATACCCCTTTACCCAAAAACTAAAAACTGACCCTGAACCCTAAAAATACCCTTTACCCAAAAACTAAAAACTGACCCTGAACCCTAAAAATACCCCTTTACCCAAAAACCCAAAACTGACCCTGAACCCTAAAAATACCCCTTTACCCAAAAACTAAAAACTGACCCTGAACCCTAAAAATACCCCTTTAGCCAAAAACTAAAAACTGACCCTGAACCCTAAAAATACCCCTTTACCCAAAAACTAAAAACTGACCCTAAACCCTAAAAATACCCCTTTACCCAAAAACCCAAAACTGACCCTAAACCCTAAAAATACCCCTTTACCCAAAAACCCAAAACTTACCCTAAACCCTAAAAATACCCCTTTACCCAAAAACCCAAAACTGACCCTGAACCCTAAAAATACCCCTTTACCCAAAAACCCAAAACTGACCCTGAACCCTAAAAATACCCCTTTACCCAAAAACCCAAAACTGACCCTAAACCCTAAAAATACCCCTTTACCAAAAAACCCAAAACTGACCCTGAACCCTAAAAATACCCCTTTACCCAAAAACCCAAACTTATAATATTTTTAATAAAATTATATACTTACCAATACTTACGTTGTAATGGTATGCGTTGTAAAGGTACCTGCGTTGTAAATCCATGCGTTGTAATGGTATTTCGTTGTAATGGATCTGCGTTGTAAAAAATGCGTGGTAATGGTAGGTCGTTGTAAAAGTTGCGTGGTAATGGTTGTATACCCTGCGTGGATATACAAATGAACAAGGAAGCACAAGTAGGACAGAAAGTGCTTTAACATCTATTCAACAACCAACGCTCATCTTCCACCCAGCCGCCACAAACATAACAAACAGCTGCAAAGTCTATGCACAGCATAGTGAATCCAGAAAGATTCACACTGCATACTAATAGTTTCTTACCTGTCAGTGTTGTTTTTCAGCTTGAAGATCTTTCTGGATTCACTAGCGAACCCAACACCTCCGCCAGAAAGATGAGACAAGAGAAGGAGGGAATACAAAGACAATATACAGTCAAACTCTTTAAAAGAGACACATCTGGAGTTCCTTGAAAAGAAGGAAGAACCTGAAATGATTGGAAAAGGATGAATAATAATGACACAAAAACAAGAAAAAAAGAATCCGAAGATGGCGCCCAAAGGTGGGAGCTTCCGCAGGAAGCGTGCCGCGTCACAGGAAGGACACCAAAAGGTGGGACGTCGACGCCCACCTTGCCTACGATGAAAAAAAACAACTCAGAAAAAAGACTACGATTCCGGACCCAACCACTAGACTGCGGAATAATGCACAGCATAGTGAATCCAGATAGATCTTCAAGCTGCAAAACAACACGGACAGGTAACAAACTATTCGTTTCCTAGCATGCTCTCGCTCAGAGACACTTTTCGCCTTTAGTGGAGCTGTGGCCTTCTGTATGCCTTTCCACCCATACCACTCCTGTCCTGAGTTCTCAAGAAGATCATGAATGACCAGGCTCAAGTCATCCTTGTAGGCCTGGACTGGGCACAGAGAGTTTGGTATCCTGAGCTTCTGCAAATGAGCATCTATCCTCCGATCAGGCTGCCCCTTCGGGAGGATCTTTTGTATCATCAGTAGGGGATGGTTCTCCGCCCGAACCTGTGAACTCTACACCTTCTTGCATGGAGATTGAGCGGCTGCAGTTGATAGCTCTCGACCTATCTCCTGACGTTTACACTTCTATTATGGCAGCCAGGCATCCCTCCACTAAGATGGTATACCGCTGCCAGTGGAAGAAATTTGTAAAATGTTGTATAGAGAAGTCTATTGACCCTCTTTATGCTTCCCTTTCCGATGTTCATACTTTTTATTTTGACCTTGCCAACAGGGCTCTGCTCTGGGCACCCTGAATGTGTATTTGTCTGCCTTCTTGAGGCTGCCAGACCAACCCTCTTTATTTAAGTTACCCATTGTCCATAGATTCCTAAAAGGCCTTGTACGTATGTTTCCACCTTCCCCCTTCATTATGCCTCTGTGGGACCTTAATGTAGGAAGCTGGCTTTGTATCTGATAGTATCACAAGGTGGTAATACGGTGCACAGAGTCCAGGGGTTCCCCAAACGTGTACATGGCACAACGTAAAACCCATAGTGCTCTGTTAGTGGTATTGTTGTCGAGCAGCCTTGGGCCTAGTGCAGAGGAGTGTAAGACATTTATTACACACACATGATCCGTAAAAGAGACACACCTCAAGAAGGAGATCCAGAACAATCGTATAATGTAAAATTATACTTTATTTTAAAACCCAGGTCTTCATAATAAGGTAAGTACGTTTTAAATTAAAAATACTTTTCACCTTCAAAAATCAACACTTGGCAACTTTGGCACACTCTCCAATCAATGTTCTCATATTGGGAAAACAATAGTGCAGTTAAACAGGTGAGTATTGAACTTAAGATGTCAGTCTTTGGAGCCAAAATTCAGCCAGGGCCAATGGTCTGGTAGGTACCACAACTGCACCACTTTAACACCGGGGCAGCTGGGTGGAGTGCCCAAAATCTGAGTTCAACCCAATGCTTTCCAATGGAGACGGGGTGTCGAGTGCAGAGTGGCTGGAGTCTCAGATCCGCCTGGGTCTGGAGTCTTTGGTGTGAGTTTCCTCTTGACAGGTCCGCTGTGCTTGGGAAATTTGAATCTTTATTGAAGGCAACTGTCCTCCCAGGGGTTTTGGAGGTTGTGCTGCAAGACAGGTTTTTCGAAGCTGGAGACAGACCGATCGGGCTGAGGCCAAGGCAGGTGTTTTCTGCTCCAGGGAGTCTTCTTTTCTTCGTAGTTCATCACAGATCTGGGGTGCAGGTCTGGGAGAACTGATTGAATACAAAATTTAGGAGGCGTTTTAGGGGAGTAGCAGGTAGGGCCAATGGTCAGCTCACTAAGGGCGGCTACACCCTTTATTATGCCACCCTCCTGTGGGAGGGGGGATTAGACCTAGCTCTGATTGGAGGGGTCCACCCATCCTCAAGATGGTGGGGACTGAAAAGTGTGCTTCACCACCCTTCCTCCAAACTTAGGGATAGAGTTGACAGAGATGGGCAGACCTCCTATCTTTTTTAATTTTCCTGCCAGTTTTTCTGCCCAAAGTGGGGGTGTAAACCAGGGGCTGCCATCTGCTGCTAGCAGCAGAGGCTTTGGGTCTCTTTACAAAGGCGGTAGGCCATTGAAGCTTCCCTCTTCAAGCACTGGCCCATCCTGGGGAGGAGTTTTCAGGCACTGACCCATCCTGGGGGAGGAGGCATGACACCTGTGCCCAGGATATGCATTGCTTCTAGTCCCAGAGGCTCTCCACCCAGGGGTCCAGAAGCATGTCTGGTGGTGGCTGGCTGCCTATAGCTGGTCAGAGACCACACCAGAGTTGGTAGGGATTCAGAGAGCACATCTGAGGTGCCCTCTGGGTACATGGTACAATAGATCCCACACTGGCATCTGTGTGTTTTTTTTTAGAGTAATAGTTTGCTACCAAACACTCCTGTACTCGTGAAGTGCCCAACCAATTGTTTCCTAGTGTCCGGCAACTCTTCAACTTCATCCTCCAGTCATTGGTTCCCTTCTTTCAGTCTTCTGGCTCAGCCTGCAGTCTTTTTCCTCGACCGGCAACCTCCATAGGAAAGCATTGGGCTGCTTACGCCTCCTAAGCACCCTGCAACTGCCCCCCCCCCTTGCGTCGCTGGTGGTGTGAACCTGGTGCTGATTTGGGACCCCCTTTGCCCTTAGCTTAACCCCAGGAGCGTGCCTCCCAAGACCTAGTGGCCTGCCCTTGAGCAGCACCCAACCGAGGTATAGCCCCGTTGGCTTACATTGGCACCCTGCATTCTGTACCTGGCCGCCCTAGTGCCACTGGTGGTGCACCTTGAGTGCTAACCTGAACCTTGGTTCTACCTCTCAAAACTCAGTTGCCAAAACCGTTTACTTCGCTGCAAACCTAACACTTTGTTTTTCGAGTCGAGCCTGGGCAGCGCATGTGCTGCTCTGACAAGCATGCCGTGATCCAGTGTAGACTTGAAGCCCCGTCCACTCTCTGCCCATATCTGTTTTTGGCTTTTGTCAATGTCCAATAAATACAAATGATGTGTGGGGGGTCAAGGGGAATATTTAACGACCCGTCTGCCCACTCCCCTGTCGTCAATGTAAAACACATAACAGAGCAGAACAGGTCTCAAAAATGGTGTGTACCTATACCTGTATCTCAGAAACAGCGGGTTGTGTAGGTAAGCCAATGCTGACGAAAGTGATTGGTAACGCAAAGCTAGGATAGTTCCCATCAGACCACCCTCATGGTGGAGTTAACGTCACGTGGGAATTACTGATCAATCCATACCAAATCCGACCAAATAGTGCCGGTGTGGAAAATGGATGTCAGAAAACTAGCCATGATGTTTACCATAAAGTGGACTAAATTGTGCAGTGCTCAAGTGAAAAGTGATACTTAAAATTGACTACACTGATTCTAAAGTGAATACATAAAGAAATCTGTGTGTCAAAGGTTAAAAACGCCAGGCAGACAAACTACCCGTGGCGCTGTGCAGGAGGTCGACATGTTTCAGCCAACTGGGGCATTTCCCCGGCTTTCTTCAGGATAAGGGTAAGGCAGCTACTGCAACCATAACTACAAGCGATGTGTAGAATGAAAAAATATTAATAAGTTTACTAATAGACAGGTACATATCTACCGGGAACTGAGATGTTTAGACGTCCACTGGCCGGAAAGAAGCTTGTCTTCTTCCCAGCCTTGTGTGGGTGAAGACCTCACCTCACCCGGCAACCGCTCGGGAGTATGAGGCCCCGCTCTGTCCGTCGGTGCCCCTGTCCATGAGTCAAGCGGAAGTGGAGGTGCTTTTTTATTTTGTCAATGTCCTTCATAAATCCTGGCTTCTGATTTGTTAATAGGCTTGTTAGTACCTCCTTCGTACCGCCTGTGCTCATTTGTAACCTCCCATATGACTGGCCCATTTACTTCTGTTGTTACACAGTGTCTTATTTAGTCTGTAAGCACTATTTTCTTTAATGAGTTTCTCCTACTGCAGGCACAACACGCTTTCCTGCAACATTCAGCGCGCTGTGCGCGCTTTCACTTTCCTAGTAGCCCGGGACAATGGCAGCCGCTTATTTGAAATGAAATAGGTCTCACATTTAGAAGAGTTTGAGGTATAGGCATTGTAAATGATAATGCCTTTTATTTATATGTTAATTATCAAAACAGATAAATAAAAGGCAGGGTCATTTACAATGCCAATAGCTTAAACTTTAGCAAGTGCGAGATCTATTGCATTGCAAACACTTGTCCCCATAGGATTGTATGGTGTGTTTTTCTCTAAAAAATGTGATGAACTTGTTTTTGTACCACAACACAGTATCTTAGTGTCTGCAGAAGAGTTAACCTGCTTGCTTATGTTCTACAATGCCCACACTGTGTAATTAGTCTGTTTGGTGGAAAAGTAAAAAGTAACTGAAATGTAACTAGAAATTAATCTTCAAGTAATTATCAGTATTTGGAAGAGCTTACAACCCATTTTCTTAACTGCAAAGTATTTGTATGTTCCTACAAAACCAGTACACACTGTATCTTGAGAAGTATCCCTGTGTTTAAAGTATCACTTCCCTGCTACTGAGTAAATCGTGGCTCTTGCAATAAAAATCACAAAGAAACTTTTTATACAAACAATAGATCTGGATTCAGTCATTGTGTGTGACATAATTTCATGCCTGAGTGTGTACAACAAATGCTTAACGCTGCTTTCTGATAAGCCTGACTGCTCAACCACACTACCATAAACGTGAGTAAGGTATTATCTACTTTACAATCTGCTATATCTCTGGGGATCCACAGGACTCTGTGCCCACTATACCTTGCATACACAGATCCAGCTTCTTAACCGCATGCGTGCGGTGCAGATTTCGGCGCTGCGCTGAGTTTTTAAAAAACCAGCGGTGCATGACGAGCTCAGCTCGTCATGAGCGTACGAGAGGCGTAACTCATGACGAGCTGAGCTCGTCATCCGCCTCGAAGGGGTTAAACTGATGAAAGTGAAGACGGACCATGTACTATGACCCTCATTGCCCGAGCTTGGCCTCACCAGTTCTGGTTCACAGAACTCTTGAAACTCTCGGCACACCCTTTAAATCCATTGAAGATACTCACCAAGCTTCTATCCAGACACAACAGAGACATTCTGCATCACAATCTTTGGTCGCTGAGCCTGAGTGCATGTTACTAGGCAACTTAAAGTTCGAGGCATGTGGGCTGCTAAATTCATATCTGTAGCATAGATCGCCGCCTAGTGTTGGGTCCGGATGATTGCACATTGTTGTCCTGGAAGAGTCTTCGAAGTATCACGAGATAGGTGGCTCCTCCCCTGGACTACAGTGCGCATGGGCATCGACTCCATCCCCAGATTGTTTTTTTCCGCCATTGGGTTCGGATGTGATTTCGACGTCTCCTGTTCGGAATCGTGATAGAACTTTTTCAAGGCCAAAAGGCCTTCTTTGCACCGTCGGTATTGTTCGCGTTCGGTCCCGTCTATCTTCCAGCTCGTGGAGTCGGATATCCGGGGGGGGCGTGTGACTCTTCGGTGATCGGGGCCTAGTCGACGCAGCAAGACTTTGACGGCATGGAACGGAGTCCATTCAAGAAATGTCCCGTGTGTAGATCCAAGTACCCACACATTGACGTCCATCCTGTGTGCAACAAGTGCCTGTCGCCGGACCACGACGAGGCCAACTGTATGGCCTGTTCAAGATTTCGATCGAAGAAAATGATCAAGCTTCGGCGCATGGCGCGCCTTGAGGCCCAGCGATCGGCTCCGGCACCGGTGGACATCTTTGACGACCCAGAAGCAGACGAGCAAGTGCGTCACCTGCAGATTTCCCCTACCCCGGTGGAGGTCGTGTCCGACGACGGAGCAGACATCCACAGTCAAGACATTGAGGAATTCGTCGAGAAGGTAGGGGACCACGACGAAGCATATGGGGCCATGGAAGATAGCTCGGAGGAAGAGCTATGCCCCGTTCGTACTCTTACTAAGGCTCAGGTCACGGGATCGCCACGCGGCCTTACCCAAGACCTTACACCTCGATCCACGGCCCCGCCTTCCGGCCCGGCTACGGACACCTCCGCGGAGCCGCCATTACTAAAATCGAAACCGAAACTGAAACCCTCGGAATCGATGAAAACGAAGATGGCCGACACCCCATCGAAACCGAGGACGTCTGCTCCGGTACCGACGCCGTCGTCTTCGGGGGCCTCCAAACCGATGCAAGCTGGCGACCAGGCAAAGGTGCCGAAGGTGGTTAAGGAGCCAAGCTCGAAGAAGCCCGTCGAGCCGGTGTCAACCAACGTACACAAGCCGACGTCCAAGAAGGCTGTCGAGCCTACATCGGGACAATCCGTGGCGCCGAAGACCAAGGGGCCCGTTGACGCGAAGTTGGTGAAGGGCGCCGAGCCAAAGTCGGGGGTCGTTACTCCTAAAGGTAAACCCGTCGATCCGAAGCCGTCGGCATCGACGTCTGCAGCTGTGGACGGTGATCGTGGCGCACCAATCAAGGGTGCTCCTGCGCCTTGAACGGACAAGTCATCCACGCTCGGGTCTTCCCCTGGGGGCGGACCAAGGACATCGGTCGGATCGACGAAGCCGTCCGCTTCCTTTACGAAGCAGGTCTCGGACTCCCTCAAGCGACTTAAAGACAAGGCTTTGGCATCGGAACCGAAGACTCCTTCCGCACCGAAGCCGGCAGACACACCGAAGACCACATCGGCACCGCTCCTCTACACGTTGCCGCCTAAGGTGGCGCCGAAGGCCTTTGCACCGCGGTCGGTGCCCAAGGACACTGTGTCGACGTCCACTCACCCGGCTGGGACTGTGGGTCTTCGACACCCTTTGGTTGAAGAACGGTCGGAGCATTTCATCGATGCCGACACCGGGAAACTCACGCTATACAAGAGGAAGATTACTTCACAACCTTTGCAGTCGTTTACCATTCCTCTGAAACGTAAGAAGCCTGCAGCAGAAACACCGGTTCTGGTGCAGCAGATTCTTCCTCAGCATAGGAGGAGTGCAACACCTTCACCCACATACTCTGATGGGGATGGAGGGGAGCAAGATGGGGAGTACAATTTTCCTGCTCATACAGAGCCTGATGAGCAACAGGACTCATGGATGGACTCTGGTGATCAAGGGGATCAGCAAACGGTCCAGGATCCTCAGGTTTATAACGTGAAGCCTTCTCCCACTGAGGACTCTGCGGCATTTAATGCCTTAATTGAAAGGGCAGCTACAAACCATAAGGTGGAGATCCATGCTGACCCCGTAGAGGTGGACTTCCTTTTTGAAACTTTCTCTACTGCTGAAAAAACTGTCAAGACTCTCCCAATGTTGAAAGGGGTCCTTAAGCATGCGGCAGACATTTTCAAAGAACCCACAAGATCTCGGGTTGTAAACCCACGCATTGAGAAGAAATACAGACCGGCACCTGGCGACCCCACTTACATAAGGGGCCAGTTGCCTTTGGACTCTTTGGTGGTCTCTAATGCCCGCAAGAGGGCAAACTCCCAAACAACGGGTGAAGCTCCTCCCCCAGACAAAGAGTCAAAAGTGCTGGAGGCATCTGGGAAGCGGGTAGCAGCTCAGGCGGCCAACATATGGCGCATCTCAAACACGCAAGCTCTGTTGGCCAGATACGATAGGGCACACTACGACACCCTAGAGCAGCTGTTACAACACCTCCCAGACCAGTTTAAAGAGGGAGCTGAAATGCTTATCCAGGAGGGGAAGCTCATCTCCAACGCTGCTATAAAGTGTGCGCTGGATGTTGCGGACACAGCAGCGAGAGCGATCAACACTAGTGTGATGCTGAGACGTCAGGCATGGCTCCGCATCTCGGGATTCAAGCCAGAGATACAAACTACTATCCTCAACCAACCCGTTAATCCAGACAGGTTGTTTGGCCCAGAGGTGGACACCACCCTGGAGAAGATCAAAAAAGATACAGAGACTGCCAAGTCCATGGGAGCTCTCCAGTCACAGCAATTTAGAGGGAACACTTTTCGTCGCTCAGGCAATCGAGGTGTTAACAGAGGGCACATGTCGCAGCAGACGCCATTCAATAAAAGTGGTGCGCAATCCGCCTACAGCAAGCAGGGCAGAGGTGGATACAGAGGAAACGGTGCCAAGGGTAGAGGCAGAGGCAACAACAGTTCCCGTTCCTCTGCCGCCAACAAACAGTGACTCCCTGTCACTGCCCCCGACCATCCAACACCTGTCGGGGGGAGACTCCAACAGTTCCTGCCCGTCTGGAAGGAAGTCCATCACCACAGACAGGTGGGTCAGGAAACTTATCCAGTTCGGCTATTGTTTAGAACTGACATCCACCCCACCACCCATGCCCCCAAAACACCGTCCTATGTCAGCAGAGCACTTGCACTTATTGCAGCAGGAGGTTCTGGTGATGCTGCAAAAAGGCGCAATAGAGCTCGTGCCAGTGGAGGAAGAAGGCACAGGGGTTTATTCCCTGTACTTCTTAATCCCAAAAAAGGACGGCTCACTCAGGCCGATTCTAGACCTACGCCCCTTGAACCAGTACATTCTTTCAGAACACTTCCACATGTTGACACTGCAGCAGGTTCTTCCCTTGTTACAACAGGGAGACTTCCTCGCAACCTTGGACCTCAAGGATGCTTACTTTCACATACCGCTCCACCCATCCCACAGGAAGTACCTCAGGTTCACCATCCAAAACAGGCATTACCAGTTCAAGGTACTCCCCTTCGGAGTGACCACTGCTCCCAGAGTGTTCACAAAATGTCTGGCGACAGTGGCGGCACACCTCCGGAGACAGGGTATACATGTCTACCCTTATCTGGACGACTGGCTCGTGTAGGCAAAGTCAGCCCAGCAGTGCGCCGCAGACATGTCCCACACCATTCACCTCCTTCACAGTCTCGGATTTACACTAAACTACCCAAAGTCACACCTTCAGCCAGCCCATGTGCGGCAGTATTTAGGCGCGACGATCAATACTCTGGCTGCCACAGCTCAGCCAAACCCAACGAGGATCGACACCATCCAGGCGCTAATCCAAAAGTTCAGACCGCACCACTCACTCCCAGCGAGAGTGTTCATGCAGTTGATAGGCATGATGGCCTCCTGCATCTTCATAGTCCCGCACGCGAGACTCCATATGCGTCCGCTCCAAGAATGCTTAGCGCATCAGTGGACTCAGGCTCAAGGACAGCTAAACGACCTAGTGTTGGTGACGGGTCGGGCATACAGCTCTCTGCATTGGTGGAATCCACACAACCTTTGCAAGGGCCGACCGTTCCAGGAGCCTGTGCCACAGATTACACTAACAACGGACGCATCTCTCCAGGGATGGGGGCTCATGTGCTCCACTATACGGTGCAGGGACTATGGACAACGCAACAAAGGAAGATGCACATCAACTACTTGGAGCTGATGGCAATCTTCATGGCACTCAAGTCCTTCAAAGTACATCTGTGCAACAAAGTTGTGTTGATCCGGATGGACAACATAACAGCCATGTACTACATTCAAAAGCAGGGAGGTACGCACTCTCCACAGTTGTCTCATCTGGGTCAGAGCATGTGGAAGTGGGCCATTCAGAGGAACATCTTCCTCATGGCGGAACACCTCCCGGGCACGGACAATCAGATGGCGGATCTGCTCAGCAGGTACAGCCACCAGATGCACGAGTGGGAGTTACATCCATCAGTACTCCGCCCGTACTTCCAGCAGTGGGGTCATCCAGAGATAGACCTGTTTGCCACGGAGGAAAACGCAAAATGCCAAAGCTTTGCCACCAGGTTCCCTCACCCACTATCGCAGGGCAATGCGATATGGATGAACTGGTCAGGCAGATTTGCGTATGCTTTTCCCCCTGCACCTCTCATTCCGCTGGTGGCAAGAAAGCTAAAGCAACACTCGCTGACGCTCATCCTAGTTGCTCCAATGTGGGCGCGACAACCGTGGTACACCACGTTCCTCGAACTCTCCGTGGTACCGCATCAAAGACTGCACCTCACACCCCGGCTCTTAACGCAGAACCGTGGCGACATTCAGCACCCGTATCCGCAACAGCTCAATCTGGCGATCTGGCTCCTGAGGTCTTAGAGTTTGGCTACCTTGATTTGCCCCCTGAATGCATGGACATCATCCGGGAGGCAAGGAAGCCCACTACCAGAGCTTGCTATGCAGCAAAATGGAAGCGGTTTGTCATCTACTGTACCGAGCACGCTATCAACCCGCTCGATGCATCCATTCCTAATATCATCTGCTATCTGTTGCATCTTTACAAATGCAATCTAGCATACGCTTCCATTCGGATACACTTATCCGCCATAGCGGCTTATCTCCAAAACAGGCAGCATCTCTCTGTCTTCAGGGTGCCTGCCATTAAAGCATTCCTGGAAGGGCTGAAGCGGGTCATCCCTCCCAGGACCCCGCCAGCTCCTGTGTGGAACCTCAATGTGGTGCTCACCAGATTGATGGGTCCCCCATTTGAACCTCTGCATTCATGTGAGCTTCAGTTCCTCACATGGAAAGTGGCTTTTCTCATTGCCATAACGTCTCTAAGACGTGTTAGTGAGCTACAGGTGCTCACCATTCAAGAGCCATTCATACAAATTCATTCAAACAGGGTGGTGCTGCGCACTAACCCCAAATTTCTCCCTAAGGTGGTGTTGCAGTTTCATGTCAATCAAACAATCGAACTGCCCGCATTCTTTCCCAACCCAGAAACTGTAGCAGAAAGGATGCTCCATACGCTGGATGTCAAAAGGGCGCTTATGTACTACATCGACAGAACACAACCTTTTAGAAAGACACAGCAACTCTTTGTTGCCTTCGCAGCCCATCATAAAGGCAACCCCATTTCCAAAGCAGGAATAGCCAGGTGGATCGTTAAGTGTATTCAAATTTGCTATCAAAAGGCTAAGCGCACCTTAACGGTCCCCCCAGAGCACACTCCACACGCAAGTTGGGGGCCTCCATGGCATTCCTGGGTAACATTCCTTTGGAAGACATTTGTAGGGCAGCCACATGGTCTACACCACATACGTTTACCAAACATTACTGTGTAGATGTGCATTCCAAACAGCAGGCAGCTGTAGGACAGGCTGTTCTTAAAACACTTTTTCAGACTTCTGCAGCTGGCACGGGGGGCCGCCGTTAATGGAGGGACTGCTATGTATTCTATGCTACAGATATGAATTTAGCAGCCCACATGCCTCGAACTGAATATGCTACTTACCAGTATGCATCTGTTCTTGGCATGTAGGGCTGCTAACATTCATATCGCCCGCCCTCCTCCCGGGCACCCGTAGCGGCTGCAGACTTTTCTTACATTTAATCTCTAGCATGGCCATCACTTTCACTGTTCAACTCCATCTTTGCCACAATGGCTAAAAACAATCTGGGGATGGAGTCGATGCCCATGCGCACTGTAGTCCAGGGGAGGAGCCACCTATCTCGTGATACTTCGAAGACTCTTCCAGGACAACAATGTGTAATCATCCGGACCCAACACTAGGCGGCGATCTATGCTACAGATATGAATGTTTACAACAAGGGGTGGTGATGGACAGAGTCTCTGAGTTAAGCAGAAAACTCTCACCCAGTCAAGAGATCAGGGCACGATCCAACACCGTTTTTTAGCTCATTGCACCATCCCAGTTTCAGAACCTGGCTGTATGCAAATTAGTCTGTCCCTGGCCCAGTGCATCATGGGAACAGGGCAGACCAGACTACAAAAGCCAATTCTTACACTGGGAAGGAAACAAGCTTCCGGGGACCGGTTTCTGGCATTTCAGCCGTCTTCGGCCCGGCTTGCTTGAATCCTGATGGTGCAATGAGCAAGGGACTCACATCTGAGTATACCCTTCCACGCTTAGGGTGGACAAAAATATTTACAACAAGGGGTGGTGATGGACAGAGTCTCTGAATTAAGCAGAAAACTCTCACCCAGTCAAGAGATCAGGGCACGATCCAACACCGTTTTTTAGCTCATTGCACCATCCCAGTTTCAGAACCTGGCTGTATGCAAATTAGTCTGTCCCTGGCCCAGTGCATCATGGGAACAGGGCAGACCAGACTACAAAAGCCAATTCTTACACTGGGAAGGAAACAAGCTTCCGGGGACCGGTTTCTGGCATTTCGGCCGTCTTCGGCCCGGCTTGCTTGAATCCTGATGGTGCAATGAGCAAGGGACTCACATCTGAGTATACCCTTCCACGCTTAGGGTGGACAAAAATATTTACAACAAGGGGTGGTGATGGACAGAGTCTCTGAATTAAGCAGAAAACTCTCACCCAGTCAAGAGATCAGGGCACGATCCAACACCGTTTTTTAGCTCATTGCACCATCCCAGTTTCAGAACCTGGCTGTATGCAAATTAGTCTGTCCCTGGCCCAGTGCATCATGGGAACAGGGCAGACCAGACTACAAAAGCCAATTCTTACACTGGGAAGGAAACAAGCTTCCGGGGACCGGTTTCTGGCATTTCAGCCGTCTTTGGCCCGGCTTGCTTGAATCCTGATGGTGCAATGAGCAAGGGACTCACATATGAGTATACCCTTCCACGCTTAGGGTGGACAAAGACGAAGACGGCTGTAATGCCAGAAACCGGTCCCCGGAAGCTTGTTTCCTTTCCAGTGAAGAATTGGCTTGGTAGTTTGGTCTGCCCTGTTCCCATGATGCACTGGGCCAGGGACAGACTAATTTGCTTATAGCCAGGTTCTGAACTGGGATGGTGCAGTGAGCTAAAAAACGGTGATGGATCAAGCCCTGATCTGTTGACTGGGTAGGAGTGTTCTGATTAACTCAGATACTCTGTCCATCACCACCCCCTTTTTGAAATACAGATATGAATGTTAGCAGCCCTACATGCCAAGAACAGATGCATACTGGTAAGTAGCATATTCAATATGGTTATCTGCTACGTCCACATAATCTCTACAGAATAAAACAACTGTTTCACTGGTCAAGATAGCCTAGGGTGCAGGCATAGCGTGGAAGACATGTTTTTGATGGACACACCATTAAGGCTTTGTCTCTGCTCTATAAAGCTCTTGCAATAGTTGTCTTACACCATCACCTGGTCTGAGGCCCTGAGGCTTAAATTGACTGAAGTGAACTGTATCATTATATGAAAGAGTTTTCATACTGCTATAGTATTTGACTCCTGTTATCCTACATGTCATTGTGAGGGTCCCGGACGTGTGTTGGAGTGGATGTGAGGGTCGTATTTTCATATGTGGTTGGGCTGTTCACAGGTACAAACAACCACACCGGAAACTGGCCTTTGAGACCATAAAAGACAGAACAAATTAATCATTGTCAGTGCTTCCCCAGATTGCTTTACATCCCCCTAATAAAATAGGGCCCCTTTTCGCACATACATGGGAAGAGGTATGAGGGTTCCACTATCCCCAGAACTGTTGCTACAAGGGGGGAATGTGATACGCGCTGAAAGGATCAAACTGTTCGACATTATTGATGGTCTAAGGGCACAGGTACAGCCTCGGGGGGCAAAGCAAATGGGCATAGTTGGGTCTTGCACTCTACATGCCCAGCGAGGCTAATGGCGTAAATGGAGTTTTTTGTAGCATGAAACTTTTTCTGGATTCACATGCTGTACATTATTCCACCATCTAGTGGTTAGGTCGGGAATTGTCTTGGTTTCCTATTTTTCTTTTATTCTCCTGGGGCGTCGTTGACCACCATTTGGTGCTAGGTCCATCACTTGTGTGATGTCACATGACACCCTGTCCTTTGTGTGGTAGCCGTCTTCAGATTCTTTTTTTCCGCTGTTGGGTCCCTAAGCAAGAGAAGAGACTCCGAAGATTTGGACGAAAAGCCCAAACAAATCTTAAAATTTATGGCAAAAAAAATACTACAATGATCAAGAAGAGTCTGGAGGGGAGAGAGACCTCCAGACACGTTTACCCCTCGGGTGAACCAGATGGATCAACGAGAATGTAGATGGACCGAAATGAGGCATGGTAGGCGCCATGGAAAATACCCCTTTCAAATGTTGCCCTAATTGCCACCACAATTTTGCGCAACACAATCCACACAATGTCTGTAACCTCTGCCTGCCTATCACAAGGATAAGGACTGCGAGGCCTGCACGGTATTCATGTTAAAAACTCTCAAGGCCCGTTGAAAGCAAAGGGGGGAGCACCACGCAGCTATGCTCATTGGTCAAAAACAGCAGGTATCGCTGAGCGACTTGGACCTCTCAAGCGATGAAGATGAACAGGGGGTGACCACAGAATCAACACATGGAGGGTCAAACATCGAGATTCTCGAAGGGGACACAGAGAGGATGCGTTTCGCAAAAGGGGGATCTGAAAGAAACACGTTAGTTAGATTCCTTACCTTAGAATATCCCCAGGCGTCAGACTGGATCCAGAAAGTTTTCGTCAGCAGTACCCCTGCGCGTCTGTAGGCGTCGTCTGCGGCTCCGAGTCCGTCGTCTGCGTTGTGATCGCCGGGATGACGTCGTCGAAGTACTTAGACACCACCCTCGCGCGCAGACGTCCGTTCTTCTTTTTTCCGCGCCAGCAAGCGCAGATCCGGGAAGAGCTAGTACCCTTAGTCACTTTTTGGCTAACTTTTTGGTCTTTTTTGACTATCTTTTTCGAGTCGACTTCGACTCTTGCTGCCGGTAGGGATGCCCGGTTTCAAGCCGTGGGACGCCTGTCACCGACTGATGTCGGTGACCGACCCCCACCGCCGGTGTCTCTACTGTCTAGGGGCCGACCACGACGACAAGTCATGCCCCGACTGTCGGGCCTTGACCTCGAAAGCTAGGCTGGAGCGGTCCCTTAAGCTTCTCGAGATCCGACAGTCGCCTCCACGCCGCTTGAGGTCCCGGTAGAGGAGGAAGTCGAAGAACTGGTTTTGGAGCCGAAGCCACCACTGCTCACCGGGTTCCAAGTCCTCGGTCCCGTAAGCTTTTCGATATCCGACAGTCGCCTCCACGACGCTTGAGGTCCCGGTAGAGGAGGAAGTCGAAGAACTGGTTGCGGAGCCGAAGCCACCACTGCTCATCGGGTTCCAAGTCCTCGCATTCAGTTAAGTCGATGCATGGAAAGAAGAATTCGAAGAGGTGACATCGCTTTTCTGACTCCCCTCGCCGGTCGCGCGACTCAGCCGAGGGTTCGGGTGGCACCACCCACGCGTCTCCGCCAGAGTCGCATCCTGCCCCGCACCCTCCGGTCCCTGGGCTTCATGCGACCTCTGCAAGATTCAAGACTTTCTCGTGGCCATGAGGACTCTTTCCGCCCTCGAGATCCACCGGCGTGCCTTTGGGCCCCGCGAGTCCGACTGGGGGTCTTCGTGTGCCGACGGCCGACCCTCTGGCACAACAGTGCCAGTTAAGTCAGGACTGGGCAGACAAACTGGGGGAGGCCAGTGGTCTTGACACATCGCCTGACACTGGCTACATCTCTCCTCCCTCCGTGGCTATGTTGTGGTGTTGCGCAGGCCAGCCAAGGCCTTGGCTCTTGAGCTCCCTGCTGCGGCTGTGAGGACTAATCTCCTCACCGAGGTGCTTTAACTGCCAGTATGATGTTCAGAGCCTATGCTGCAGTTCAATGAGGCCCTCACGGACGTTCTGATGGGCACTTGGTCCAAGCCCTCCACAGTGCCCCCTGTGGATCGGAACATGGCCCGACGCCACCGCCCTGCTCCGAGCGACCCCTGCTTTCTGTCCGTACTCCCCACCCCCGAGAGCCTGGTGATCCAGGCCTCTACGTCCCAGGCCGCATTCCCGACTGCTCCCCCGGATCGGGAATCCAAAAGGCTTGATCAGTTTGGGAAGAAACTGTTCTCCTCAGTCAGCTTGGGGTTGCTGTCCATACCGCAGGCCTTTTGGCTCTTTACACCCACTCTCTGTGGGATACGGTGGCGGTCGTGCTGCCTCAGTGTCTGGAGGAGGCCCTACACGGCTCGCCCAGGCTCTTGAGGAGGGGTGGGATTGAAGCACGGTATTCCTTCCGCTGTGGACCATGCCAGGCTGAGGTCCGCCAATTTTTCCCGGGATGTCCAGAACACGCTCATGGACGTGCCCTTTGATAGCAGTCGCCTTTTTGGCAAGGCCACTCCCGCAGAATCCGCCTCAAAGCCTTCCTAGTCCAAGCTTTCAGGCCAATTCGATGCCAGTAGGAGGCAGGGCTCGCCATCACCTACTCAACTGGCGTACCATCACTTCGGACAGATGGGTGCTGCAGATCGTCTGAAGAAGCTACTCCCTCTCCTGCGAGGCAACCCCTCTAGCCATGCCACTGCAATACCACCGCATGTCGGCGGATCACTTGCAACTTCTGCTGGAGGAAGGTACGGTCCTCATGGCCAAGTGGGCCATTGAGCGCATTCCAGGGCCAGAAGTAGGACTTGGTTGCTACTCCCACTACTTTCTGGTTTCCCAAGAATGGCAAAGGGGGCCTGCGCCCTATCTTGGACCTCCGGAGCGTCAATGGCTTGCTCCGGAAGGCGAAGTTCAAGATGCTGACTTCGGCTCAGGTCCTAGCTGTGGGAGAGGTGTGGCGCCGCGGCCAGGGCGACTGACGCTGGAATCTGGGGATCAGGGTTTGATCCCCGGCTCCGGCGGCTGGTTAGCCCAGCACCATGCGACTCTGGGCAATAGCTTGCTTAATCTTCCCGACGGCCCCCAGCGCCTAGAGACCCTAACGGGTGATTGTGCGCTATACAAATGTGGATTATTATTATTATAGCTGCCCTCGACCCAGGAGACTGGATGGTAGCGTTGGACTTGCAGGACGTGTATTTCCACATACCCTTCCTGCCGGCCCACCGGCGCTACCTGCGGTTCACGGTAGGCCACAAGCACTTTCAGTTTACCGTGCTCCCCTTCGGCCTCACCGGCGCCCCTCGGGTGTTCACGAAAGTGATGTCGGTGGTCGCAGCTCATCTGCGCAGATTAGGGGTTCCAGGCTTCCTCTATCTCGACGACTGGTTGTTGAAGGCGGGCTAGCCCCAGACTACGGCCGATCTCCTGCACTCTCTGAGGTTCTCCATCAACGTGCCGAAGACACACTTGAGTCCCTCTCAGAAGCTCCTCTTCATCGGAGCGGTTCTGGACTCGGCGCACTTTCGTGTTTATCCTCCCTAACAGCGAGTTTGGAATATTCATGCTCTGATTCCGATCTTTCAGCCTTTATCCTGAGTTTCGGTCAGGCTGACGCTGCGGCTCCTGGGGCGGATGGCATCCTGCTGGTACATCACGCCCGGTGGCGGATGCGGGCTCTGCAGTGGGACCTGAAGTTCCAGTGGGTACAGCATCAGGGCAACCTGTCCGACCACATCCTGATCTCAGTGGGCACTGTGAATCAGCTGCAGTGGTGTCTCACGGTCCGCGATTGGGTCAGTGGCAGATCCCTCTCCCTGCCCTAACCGGAGCACATAGTGGTGACGGATGCGTTCCTCCAGGGATGGGGGGGCCACATGGCAGAGGCGGAGAGCAGAGGCCTCTGGTCTCCGGCGGATCCCCGGCTCTATATCAATCTTCTGGAGCTGCGGGCGATCCGGCCTGTGCATCTCTCAAAAGAGGAAGAGAGGCTCCACCCTCTAGACCCAAAACCTGCGCTTTCCTTTTACCTCAATCGCACACAACAGTTCCGGGTGGACGACCAACTCTTTGTTGGCTAAGTGGGTGCTAAAAAGGGGCAGGCGGTGCACAAGCGGACCATCTCTCGGTGAGTCGTTTTGTGCATCAAGGTCTGTTACTCCTTGGCTCCTCCTGGCGCCTCCTGTGGGGCTGTGCGCCCATTCCACTCTGGCCACGGCGGCTACTACTGCCCTGGGTCGGGGAGTCTTCTTGCAGGACATTTGTCAGGCAGCTACATAGGCTTCGCTGCACACGTGGACACCCTCCTCCGGGAGTGGGGACTGCTGTGGGACTCTATTCACAAGGTGAGGAATCCACTGGCAGATGTATCTATCAGAAGAACAAGTTACTTACCTTCGGTAACGCTTTTTCTGGTAGATACAGTATCTGCCTGTGGATTCCTCACTGACCCACCCGCCTCCCCGTTGTCCACTCTTCTATACCTGAGTTACTGTAATGTAATGTATAGATATTTTATTGTCAAGGAAATGTTTTGTTTCAATTGCTTTCCTGCATTTGCTTCACACTGTGTGTGTTATCTTGACATTTATGTACTGTGTATATATCTACTGTCATTGGTCCGTCCTTGTGCCTCGAAGGAACGGAAAAAAGGGCGGAACTGATGTCATCACGCCGGCGTGGACTTATTATGGTGTCGGTGACGTCAGCGGAGTCGCGCGCGATGCCGTGCCTCTATGACGTCGTCCACGTCGGCGCAAAGCTACAAAAATTATTTCCGAATGTTGCTGACGCAAGGGGGATATTCACAAGGTGAGGAATCCACAGGCAGATACTGTAACTACCAGAAAAAGCGTTACCGAAGGTAAGTAACTTGTTCGTTGGGTTATGATTTCTTCTTATACCATTCACAAAGAATTATAGTAACATGTATGCTACAACTGAAAAGCTTGTGTTTTTAATTTAATTTATTTTATTTTATTTAAAGCCACATCAGCGAGTGTTTTTTAAACGTACCATTTTTTGGCTAGTATGTAGTGGCCATATTTAGGTGGCTGCCTGTTTCCTTATTTATATTTTATAATGTTATATATATTTCATATATTTGCAATAAAAATATTTAAGAAAACGAATCACTGATTCTGCATGCTGAGGCCAGACTTACTGACTTTGCCAATACGTGTTTCGCTATTTTATTGCATTACAAGAATTTCAGGTGGTGTGAATTTTTACATTTATTATGAAATGTTAACAACAGCATCAAGTCCAATGAAATTAAAATGGCCCTTACAGAAGCACAGAAGTTGTATATTTCTTTTTTAATAGTCTCTGGTTGATAATATTCAAATTAGAGTATGACACATAAAAAGGGGTATTTGTTGAAAAAGCAGTGATACATATCTCCTATTTTTCCCATGAGTGTCCCTATTCATCGAACCACACCACCCCAAAGATTCCTTGTTGTTGTGGTCTTTGCAATCCGATTCACAGCGTAGGAAAGATGTATAGGTATTAGTTGTGGCTTATATTATAGGCCTTTCACCCGGAGTGTTCATTACCCTGCTGAGCCTTGTAGAATATTACAAAAGATTTCTGAGTCTATTGGGAAGCCTAATTCTGGGGATTATAAAATGTTGTCCCTTCAAATGTCTCTAAAATGGTAGGTCTTGTAAATGCACATTTACTCCATTTCAGGTTTTAATGCTTTACTTCGATATGAGGGCTTTGAAAATGATTCAAGTCTAGACTTTTGGTGTAACATATGTGGCCCTGACGTCCATCCGGTTGGTTGGTGCGCAACTAGTGGAAAGCCCTTAGTTCCACCTAGAAGTAAGTACATTTTATTTGAAACCCATATAATTATTGTTTTTACTCAAAGGTTCTGTTTCTTTTGTCATTGAGCTTGCTTATTTTTTTAGGTCTTGCGTCTAGCGTTGTAGTGCGCAGCTCGAGACCTTTAGTATGTGAAAAACGGAGTTTGGAAGCGGACCTAAGAATCCCACACGTGCGTGTGCTTTTCCTTTTGTGGCCCACTATTGGCCTTTGCGGGAGTCTTTTTTATAAAAGACTGCAAGCAATTGGCCAAAGGCGGGCGCATTGCTCCGCCCACGGCCTATTGGTGTCTATTACGCTATTAATGCGTGCAATAGACACCAATAGGCCATGTGGTTTCAATTATCGTGCCCAGACACGGGCGCGATAATTGAAACCACATGTCTCGCAGTGGCGCGCGCGCGTACACCACTCGCAGGCTTCTTCTTCTTTTTTTTTTTTTTTTTTTTTTTTGGGATCCATTTCACACGGAAGCAACCAAAGCCAAAAGGCTGGGAGTAAACACCAAAGCTATTTTCTTTGCTAGTGCATGGTTTCATGCGTTTGGTCTGCGCTGTACTGGCCCTTTAAACCTACCGCCTAGGTCATCTGGAGGTGCGTCTGCAATGCATATCTTTGTGCTCCATATGAACGTGCTTGTGAATGAACGTGTGTTTAAGCAGAGTATTGCCGATGTAATGAAATGATTTGGAATGAATGAAATGAAATGAAAAGACCATTTATAGAGCGCGATAGCTACCCTGAGGCGTCATAGCGCTGCAGGCAAGCGCTTCTTCGCCCTACGTAGGGGTAAAAAGCACTATATAAATGCTGCAATACAATGTCAACAACTTCATCCTGGTGATGTTGCGACGTATTTCGCCTCAGCTGGGCGCTCATACCTGTATACTGGGCCAGTGTTCAGAAAGTCTGATTCCGTGTTCTCGTCTGTCAGGCTGCGCTTCTTAAACTACTGGTCATATCCACACCTACAATTTAGTTCTTTTCTTTTTTTTCTTTGTGGACTGATTTCAGGTAAGTTACTGACGTTGTGCTTTGACCTCCCTGTTATCAAACACAAGTCTCAGTGCATAGGTTGTCGCTGGCTCACCATTAAGCAGGATAGCAGCAGTGAGGAGGCGGCCAGGAAGATGGAAGGGTCGATGGTGTTTTGACGCTCATAAAAGTTCTTCATCAACATGCTTTGCCGGTTCCCTCGCTAATTTTAGACAGACCGAGCGCGCAGATTTATTGCATTAGGTCTTAAAAGCCTCTAAATCTACAGCCCGGCTTCAAAAGACCATTTTTATTCTATAATATTTGCCTTCAAAACCTCAGCTAGTGAAGTACGTGTGGGAAAAAAATCCGAGCAGACCGCATGACTGGCTCCAGAAGTAACTGCGGAAGAAACTGACTACCGGAAAAGCGCAAACATGGAAAAAATACGTAGAAAGTTTCCGATAAAACAAACCTAGGAGTAGAGAGTTTGGTCAATGGGAGATATTTGTGAGTAAGCATTTGCAGAGTCTGGAATGCAGTGCACCCTAGGTCTTGGTCCCCTGAAGTGATGCTCTAAAGCAGCCTGATGTCTCCCCGAGAGGAGGTAATGTAAGTGAGATTGATATTTTAAATGAAAAACAAGCACATGATTAAAAGAATCTTTGCAGTATATTGACCTGTGCGTGGTTTAAAGGATACACTACTTTCACAACACGTTACTTACACTACACGAATCAATGAATTTATAATGCCAACCACAGAGGATGGTCCTTTGAGGGTTCAGCTCAAGAGCAAAGAGGGTGGGGTGTAGGGGTTGTTAGGGTGAGTGTTTATTTATGCATTTTTATATTGTGCAAACATTACCCAGAGGTGTCGGAGCACTTTACAATAGAGCAAAGTAAATTACACAAGGAATAAGAGTAGCATGTTAGTAGGTAAAACTACTTATGAGTACTCGTGGTGAGATTTACAGATTAACAAATTACAGACTCATTCAAGATTACATAATACGAAAAGGTAAAGCGATTAGGTTATAGAAGTACCAAATACATATTCACAAAATCGAGCACTCATGAGTGTCATGTAGCAATCCGGGTCGTGACCTAGGATGAGGCGAATTATTCATAGAAGTATATTTGCAAGAGAAGAGTTTTAGGATCTGTTTTGAAAATCTGGAAAGTGTCAGTGGTCCAAAGGTTTGGAGGTAGCCAGTTTCAAATTGAAGTTGCATACCCGTGAAGGATTTAGCCATATATCTTTCCCTTTTGAAAATTGGCAAGGTGAGCCTGGTCTGCCTTTAATTTACATCAGTTTACTATACCATAAAGCGGTATTAAGAAAATGACGTAGTATATAGGACAGCGAGGGACAAGCAATCCGCGCATTCACATGGTCAGGAACAACTCCAAAAAAGAAGTGCAGTGAGGTGGACTTAGGTTGCCTGGACAGCCAGATAAATCCCTGGTCCTGCCCTGCGCTGCTCAAGGATGGATTTATTAATGTGCGAGTTAGACAGGCTGGGCATCGTTGCTCGGCAGGTGCACGTTGGATGCAGAGTGGGCAGGAATCGCGGTTTCAGCTGGATCCGCAGTCCTTGTGGTAGGATTCTTCTGGAAAAGGCTGCTGCCCTTGAGAGATCTGGTCTCTGATGAAAAGTGGGCAGTGTTCCTCAAAGTTCTGGAAGTTGCTGGCCACAGGACAGTTGTCGTCGTCTTTGCAGAGTTTTTAAAGCGGAAGAAAAGCCGGTATTGCTGGAGCCAAGTCAGTAGTCGTCTTCACGCTTTGTTGCACAGTGTCTTCTTCATTCTCCTTCTTTGTAGGTTTCAGGAATCTAAATTCTAGGTCTAGGGGAGCCACCTAAATACTAATTTTAAGGGGCGTTGTAAGGTGGTAGTAGGAGGTAGGGCCAATGGGTACCTCACCTTGGGTGGCTACACGCACTACTATGCCACCCTCCTCGGGTGAGGGGGGAGTGGGGGGGGGGTAGACCTAGCCCTGATTGGAGAGGGGGTAGAGGCTCAGGATCGCATTAAAAGGCGGCAGGCCCTTGCAGCTTCCCCTTCCAGCACTGGACCATCCTGGGGGAGGAGGTGTGACACACCTCTGCTGAGGATGTGCATTGTTTCTGGTACCAGCGAGCAGAGGCTCCCTACCCAGGGGTACAGAAACATGTGTGTGTGTGTGGCAGGCTGCCTAAAGCCAGTCAGTGTCCACACCATGGTCGGTAGGTTTTCAGGTGGCACCTCTGAGGTGACTCCTGAATGCATGTTACAATAAATCCCAAACTGGCATCAGTGGGTTTATTATGAGGACTAGTTTGGTATCAAACACTCCTGTGTTCAGTGAAGCTGTCGTGCTGTGGAACTCGATTTGTTGAGTTTCCTGTACATGTACTTTCAATGTCTTCCCTAACACTTACAATATTAAGAAATAGACCCCAATATTGTAGGGGCGTAGCTGCTCATGCAGACATGCCCACACCTGGGATATTGTGCAGCCATTAGGGCTTGTAAGGCCTGCTAGAGGGGTCACATCTTAGGTGGTGCTAGCATGGTACACAGGTAGTGTACCATGTTGACTTCATCATTTTGTCTGATCCAGGCCAGGCATGATGCATTGGCAGTCTGCTTGGCCTAGGTACCCAGGTACCTTTTACTAGGCACTTACCCCTGAAGGGCCAATTGGGAAATTGTTTTTAGGGAAGAAGCACTGGCAGAGGGGAACGGATTGACAGGGACCCTGTGTATGATCGAAAGCACATCCATGTCCAGGCAAAAAGTGGAGGGCTAACCATGTCACAAGAGGCACTTTCTCACAGCTGTTTATTGTTCAGGACGGACACCGGCACCGGTTTAAAGTAGGTACTGCAGTCACAGCATAGCATTGCTGATTGTTGCCAGGCTGGGGTGTGAGTACATCTGCTTTATTATATAGCTACGCTTGCCTGTGCTAATATCATAAAAGGAAGCCTGTGCCTTGGCCGATGTTCTTTTATGTGTAACATGAATAATCGGCCTACATTGTGTCCTGTTTCATAGTAATGTCATGGAAGTTGGCGAGGCAATTAAGTCTTTCTAGATTTTAATATAGTTGAAACTTTTTGAATTAGTTTAAACTTGTCTGCAATTTCGACAGCTTTGTGAACTGAAGCACAGTGAGAAGAGTAGTGCACAATCTGTCTGATCAAGTGGGAAACCTTAATTGAACTTTAGTCTGTGTCCCACCTTCATTAATTTTGCCACTAGTCCCAGTGCTTACATTGTGCTTACTTTGTGTGGGTGGTGTGACAACCGGCAGGTACAATCAAGAGATCAGAAGACTACATTATGTTTTTTCCTTTTTAGGCACAGAGGGAAAGTGATTTGCCTGAAATCTGAGGATTATGAACCAAGGCCGTGATTCAGACTTTGTTCCCCACATTTAAAAGAAATTTGTTCTGTGGGCAGTGGTGCTTACACAATGTGGAGAGAGAAAGCCATTGGTAGTGACCTGATGCTCAATTACTGTTTAAAAAGCTGATTTGGTGAGCTTTCGAAAGACTAACAATATCATAATTGTAGAGGTTGTGCATGTATTTTCCTCACAATGCGCTGTCTGCATTTGGGAATAGGCACTTTTGTAAAGTAGATCCTGTTGTAGCAGTAGCTCTGCTACAGATGACAATGCAATTGTGCACCATGTGTCAACCAGGAGTGCATGGGACGAACACTGGAGGTCAAACTATTTAAAAAAAATTAATGTATTATTATTTTTGTTGTTGTTGCAGTTTTACATAACGCGCACTCAACCCAAATGTGTTAAAGCTCTTTCTATGAGCACTAGATAGATTACACAAGGACACATTCAACTATTGAGATGGTATTACATTTACATTTTAGTTTAGAGCAATGTATCAGAACCTCTGCCACTGGACTGGAGCATTAGTGTGCACTTAAAAACCACCGGAATCAGTGCGCAGACAGATGTAAAACTCACTTATTGCAGATGTCGCATGGACGTGTGTAGGAAGCTGTCTCTGTATATAGTATACCACTAAGTGGTTATATTGTGCACATAGTCCAGAGATACCCCCAGAAATGTACAGGGTTCAATATAAACCCAAAGTGCTATATTTGTTGTAGTGTGGTCGAGCTGCCTTAGGCCTAACACAGAAGAGTGAAAGACGTTTGATATACACACAGTGAGTTATAAATGACACACAACTCAAAAAGGAGATCCGCACCAATTTTAGAAAAATAGCTGTGTTCAAGATTTATTTTAAGACCAAGATGTTCCCAAAAAGGTAAGTACATTTTTCATGAAAAATACTGAATACTTTTAAAAGTGGACACTTGGTGCAATTTACAAGATTTGTAAATGTAGTAATTGACTCCAAGCTGGTTGAGGTATTTCATGAAGATTTATTGTAAGATGTTAAGTATCCTGGAATAAGCCCCACCAGGAGCAGCCTGCAGTCAGCTCAGCCCCATCATAACTGTGCTTATCTTCAACCAGCACCCAACATTCCGTAGTGCATCACAGTGCAGAGACATTCCACAAGAAGGGCATTAAGTGGGTTAAGGCATACATGGGAATATGCAATAGGTAGAATACAACAGTAATATTAACCTATTGAGGAAAACAATGCGAGTTTACAGGTAAGTACAGGGCTTACAGTTCCAGACTTTGGGATTTCAGATCAACACCAGCCAAGGTTCAGATTGGCACCAAAACTGCACCACCAGCAGCACAGGGGCGGCCAGGTGCAGAGGTTTGATTTGGGGTCGAAGCCCAATGTTAATCAATGGCGACTGGGGGTTCCCAAAGATGCGCTCTTCACAGTTGAGTAAAGCGGTGCCAGGGGTCGATCTCCTGGAGTAAAGGTCAGTACAAGAGTGCCCAGAAGGCAGCACCAACCTTTCACCTCCAGCATCACAGGGGCGGCCGGTTGCAAAGTGCCAACACAGCGTCGGGTGCCGAATGCAATTCAATGGCGGAGAGTGAGGTTTTAGAGAGGTTGCAAGCTCAGGCTAGGAGACCAGATCCAAAAACCCCAGAGCTGCCCAGGTAAGGTAGAGGTGCTAGGGGACGTTGGGACATGGTCGGTCAGGATCCCCAAAGCACAGTGGCTTCGGGTGCAGGGGTGGTCTTAGATGTTGGAAATCTTTTTACTGGGCAGGTGTCGGTCAGGAGGAGCCTTTGTATTGAGGCTGCAGGCATCTAAGTGGAGTCCGGCATAGGTCAGCCCCCAGGGGACTCGTGTTCAGAAGTGCTGGGGAACCTTCACAGGACTGGTGGACCACTTGGACCCTGGCTGTCGGCGTCTGGTGCAGAGGTGGATCTGGAGGTGAGTTTGTGGTACCACAGGCAGAGTTCTTTTAGCTTTGGAGTTGGTCTCTTCTTGGACAGGTCCTCTGTCAATGGGAGATTTTGAGTCTTTATCAAAGGTAGGCAGTTCTCCCAGAGCTTTGGAGGTCGCTGGGCCCGCAGGACAAGTGTTTTTTTATTTTATTTTTTTATTGCCACGAACTTCAAATACACAGCTTCAGGCCTACAAACTCATGGGCCGGCCGCGTTATATATATGTCAGGTAAACAATAAGCACATTCGTACACGGCCCATCAGCCGACAACCCGGGGGTCCGGCGGCGTGTTCCTCGTAGCTGCTTACAAATTCGCAATTATCACCGCCAACAGAGCAGGGTGCAGTTGTCATGCGCATTTTCAGCATTTTATCCACCAGTTCGTCCCCACCCACCCCCCCATTGCTCCACAGCCAGTATTCAAGACAAGTGCGTTCGTGGCCTAACTAAACCAATACTAACTCCCAACTCGGTAAATGGCCCTGTCCCCCCCCCCCCCCCCCTCCCTTCTTGCGATCACCATGTGCAACAAAGGCAAGTTCGTCAAGGTGATGCCTAGGTCCGTTTCACAGCCACACCTACCCTCAGTATGTCCCTGAGCAGTGTCTGTGCCCCATCTGAGTTAGTCTATCCGGAATGTCTGTCCCGAGTGTAGTGTCCCAGCTAGACTGGGTGTAAACTGTGTGTTTACGTTGCCACCCCGCCCATCTAATCGTTGCCTACATCGCTCCATGTCTCCATCCCGCTCCATGTCGCACTCTCTGGATCATGTGCACAGCTCTCCTCTCTCACTAGCCGAGGTTCAGGTTCCGAGTCATTGTGTGCTTGCCTACATGGGGTCTCCCTCTCCGGGCTGTCAGATTCCTCTCGCTCCCTCCCATTGAGGTAAGTTTGGTACAGTGCCCAAAAATTTTTAGGGCGGCTTTTGGGGGGCAGCAGTTCACTATAGTTTTCCGCTTGTGTGCTACAGTACAGCATGTCTCGCGCCCATCTAGTTCTGGTTGGGAGCGGTCCTCTCATCCAACAGTGAGCTACTACTCTCTTAGCCATTAGCATCCCCATATCCGTGAGTCTGCGAAGTGCAACTGGGAGCCGCTTGGAATTGCCAATGAGCGCCAAGCCCGGTTCCGGGGTCATGGCTACTTCCAGGATTTTGCTCATTTCCGAAAAGACATCGCACCTGAACGACTGGATGCCCGGGCAGTTCCACGCCAAGTGCAGGAAGTCAGCGTCAGCAGCATGGCAACGTTCGCAGTTTGCCGTTTGCCGCAGACCGTATCTGTGGAGTCTCTCCGGGGTGTAATACACCCTCTGCAGGAACTTAAAGTGGATTAACCTATGCCTTCCATTAAGCGATATCCGCCTCGTGCTTTTCACAGCAGTACCGCCATGTCGCGTCATCTAACGTGGTCTCCAGGTCTCTTTGCCATGCCAGTCTCGCTTTCATAAGCCGGTGCTCTCCTTGCGACCTAGCCACCCTATATAGGTTCGTGAGGAGCTTCCGAGGCTCCTTGGTCTTGATGACATATGACAGTTCGGGGACGTCTGGGGGCTCTGCCATGTCCGGACCGAGCAGCTCCGAAAGAGCACTCTGCGCCCTGTGGAATTGGAAGCGTTGCAGCATAGGGAACTCTTTGCAATCACCGCGCACTTGATCCCAGGTTTTGGACACTCCATCCTGAAAAAGGTCGCCCGCTCGGTGAAGCCCTAGTTTCGCCAGCTCTCCAGTAACACCCTTCTCAACCATAGGTGGGAGCCAGAGCATCCACTCCTAACACGCCTGTTCTAAGATCCAGTGGCATGCAGATCGTGGCCGGAAGTGGCTGCGGGTGCGTGAATAGTCGCTCCATACGGACATGCGGGATCATCCTGTCTCTGTGTATCCAAGTGTGCAGGTGCGACGCCTGAGCTGCTCTGTAATAAAGTTCAAGGTCTGGGGCCGCCAGGCCTCCCATGCTGTAGGGCAAAGTAAGTGTCGACCACTTGACGCTCGGCTGCTTTCCCGCCCACGCTAAGCTAATCATGAGACTCGTCAGCCGCTGGAAGAAGGCCCTAGATAGCACTATTGGAAGAGCATTAAAGAGTAACAGGAACTGCGGCAGGACCACCATCTTCATAATGGCTATGCGGCCCATCAGAGTGAGTGGCAATTTACTCCAGAGCACTATATCATCTTCCAACTTGCTGACCGCTCTACCATAGTTTTGGCTAATGAGCAGGTCCGGGTCTGTGTGAAATTTGTATTCCAAGATACCTAATCGGGTCTTCGGACCACTGAAGAGGGTACTCCTTCTCCACCCGCCTAGTCACAGGCGTTAGAGGTAGCACAATGGATTTTGCCCAGTTGACTTTGAGGCCGGAAAGCGCACCAAAGCGCACAACCTCTCTCAGCAGCGGGGGAAGGTACGTCGCAGGGTCGTGCACGTACAGCAGCGTGTCATCCGCGTACATGGACACTACTATTTTGTAAGTCTGGAAACGTATGCCCTCGTGGCCGTGGTATTCTCTCAGTGCGCAAGCCAAAGGCTCTGCCGCTAGTGCATATAACAAGGGGGATAGGGGGCACCCCTGGCGAGTTCCCCTGCCTATGGCGAGGGGTTTCGAGATCGCATTACCGACTCGCACTCTAGCCGAGGGCCCTTTATAAAGAGCGCCTACCATTTGCAGGAAGGGCTCCCCAATTCCCATCCGTCGTAATACCTGAAGTAGAAACGGCCATTCCACCGAGTCAAACGCCTTTTCCATGTCAAGGAAAATGGCCGCGGCTGTCACGTCCTGCTGAACATGTTGAATAGTTCCTAGTACCGTCCTTATATTGTACGTCAAGTTCCTGCTAGGTATAAACCCTGCTTGTTCTGGGGCCACTAATTCAGGGGCCAGCAGTGCTAATCTGGTCGCTAGTACTTTAGCATATAGCTTGGTATCTACGTTCAGCAACGACAGTGGTCGGTATGATCCGCACTCGTCGTGTGTCTTGCCCGGCTTAAGAATAGTGACTATCATTGCCTCTCTCATGGAGCGTGGCATGCTTCCCTGGATACAGATGTCACTCAACAGAGTGGAGATATGCGGTAGTAGCTGCTCCTGAAATGTTTTGTAAAATTCAACTGTCAGGCCATCCATACCAGGCGCACTGCCCGTTCGCATTGAGGCCAGGGCGTCTCTAATTTCGTCATGTTGTATGGGATGCATGAGGAATTCTCTTTGAGAGTCAGAGAGGAACGGGAGCTTTATATGCTCCAAGTAATCTAGGATTTCGGCTGACAGTTCCCCGCACTTCGAGGAGTACAATTCCGAGTAATAATCTCTAAAGATAGAGGCTATATCTGGCTCATCCGTGGCTCTGTGTCCATCTACTTCTTTCATTTCCGTGACCAGCTGCTTCCCTCTTCTGCCTTTAAGGATGTTAGCCAGTACTGAGCCAGGCCTTTCCCCCTCTCCGTATGTGCGGGCTGTGGCATATTTGCCCAAATGTTTAACCTCCCTGTCTGCTTCGTCATGGAACTCCACTAGGAGGCGTTTGATTCCCTCCTCCGTGGCCCATCTGGTCGATTCCGCTGCTGTTCCTCAAGGGCTTGCAGCTGATTTTCTAGCTCAGCCAACCTGCGTCTTATCACCTTCAGGACACTGGAGTGTTTAGACATTGCAATGCCCCGTATGTAGACTTTAAACGCCTCCCACACAGTCTGAAAGTCCTCCACAGACCCAACATTCTTTTTAAAAAATACTTCAATCGACTCTGCAAGTTCTCCGCGAAACACTGGGTCTAGGAGCGAGTATGGTGGAAAGCGCCATGTAAAAGGGGGAATTTTCCTAACAGGGGCCTCCATCACCAGTAGTATGGGGGAATGGTCTGACAGCGTGCGCGGTAGCACTTTACAGTGTTTAATACTACGGTTAATCCCGAGGTGTCAAACCAGTAATCTATTCTAATGTGCACTTCGTGGTAAGCCGAGTAGTGCGTGTATCCACCTGGACCCGCGTTTCTGCTTCTCCACACATCATCCATGTCCAACACGAGAAGTCTAGCTACCAGCATCTGTGCAGCCGCCGACGGCCTGCGAGGTGGTCCTGTAGACCTGTCTATGTCTGGGTTGAGTGTCAAATTAAAATCCCCTCCCATATTATATGGGCTTGCCGTATGTGCTGATCTTAGCAGCTAGTGTTTCGTAGAACTCAGGGGAGTCATAATTGGGACCGTAGGCATTGACAACTAGCAAGTCCAGCCCCAGTCCCCTACAGGTCGCTATCACGTACCTACCCTCTGTGTCAGCGCTGAGCGTCTGTATCTGGATTTTCGAACTCTGGTTGACCCATGTGATAACCCCCCTAGCGTGGGTGGTGAACCCGGCCGCAGCTATGTTCCCCTCCAGGCCTCTGCTGTGTAGCATCCTGCTTGATAGTGGCAAGTGGGTTTCCTGCAGCAGTGCTATGTCTATATTATGTCTTTTTTGGTAGCCTAACACTTTCCTAAGCTTTCTGAAATCATTCAGCCCCCTGACATTCCATGTAAGGGTGCAAACAGTAACTGACTGTGCATGTTTCTGTACCCTCGATGCGTTAGTCATGATGATATGACGTGAATAGTGAGAGAGGTGCCAGGTTTACTGAAGGGAATCAGATCAGTGTGGCAATCTGTGGAGCAGAGTGCGTCGCGGACGTGGGCCATTCTATAGTGAGCCATTCGTGAACATGGAGGCAAGGTACAAAGTGCATACATCTCAACACAATAAAGCTTCCTATTTCCCATAAGTTCTCCCCCCACCCTCCCACAGCAGACCAACCCCAACCCTAGCATGAGTAAACGTTCCCCCCCCCCCCGAAACTTCCCAAATAACTCAAGTAGTCCCTCGCGGGACCCGTTAGTGCGTACAGCGCTAGGGCAGAGGTCGTCAGAAAAAGTACAGGTAGCAATTGCATGCTAAATTGTGTCTCAGTAACGCTCCTAGCGCCATCACCACATTAGTGTCATTTGACGTGAGCCAAAGTCAATGAGCCACTGCGCAACGTTTAGCAGCCCCCCAAGACAGTGCAACTAGCCCCCCCTCAGCTTGCGTCCGGGCCCAGCACGTGTCAGCATTGTACATTGGGGAAACGTGAGCCAACTAAGTATCTGTTAATTTCAGTCACTAGCATGTATAATGAAGAAGATAACTTGGAAAGATCTCACCAGGCCTCGGGGACTTCTCAGCTCTCGTACGCTCCTTGAGTCTGTTCCGCTCCCTTTCGCCCAGCGTGCAGAGAGCTCAGCTATACGGGGCCCAGCCCCCCATCAAAGCTCAGGTCTTGCCCCAGCACGTCGAATGGCAAGGCCACAACGATGGTGCCGTGTTCCTATTTCTGCTCATCCAGGCCGCTGGCGTTTCCCTGCTCTCCAGCCTGGCTTCTGGGGCTGCTCCTTTGCTCCTAGTCCACGTTTTCAGAGCCTTTTGTAGGTCTTTTGGATCGGTGAAGAAGTGAGAATGCCCCTGTCGGTTGATTCGTAGCTTCGCCGGATACAGCATAGCATAATCTAGCCCTAGGTCGCGGAGTTGCTGTTTATATGGAGCAAAATGTCGACGTTCCTCCTGCACCTTCGCCGTGAAGTCCGGGTATAGGGAGATGGCTGCCCCCTCGAACTGTAGCTTACCCTTCTCTCTGGCCAACCGCAACGCAGTATCTCTGTCTCTGTAGTTTAGAAGTTTTGCGATGATTGGCCTCGAGGGAGCTCCCGGGCGCGGGCGTGGGCCCAGCGTGCGATGCGCCCTCTCCACTATGAACATGGGCGAGAAGACATCTTCTCCCAGTATCGTGGTCAGCAGCTTCTCTACAAACAACTCCATATTTCCGGTGTGCGTCGTCTCCGAGACACCTGTGATTCGTATTTTAGAGCGGCGAGAGCGGGCTTCCAAATCCTCTGACTTATCTTGTATTACCTAAAGGAGCTTGCCGATTTGTTTACGATCTTTATCCAGTTCCATTTGCGCCTCCTCCACTTCGGTCAGGCGTCTCTCCAACATGTCCAATCTTTCTGCGTGCTTATCCACTCTTTCTGACATCCGGTCCATACGATAAGTGAGCGCATCAATCTTCGTACCTATCGACGTCATACTGTCCTGTAGGCCCCTATCCATGGTAACCAACAGCTCCTTGATGTCTGAGTAGATCGAGCTCTCCGGGCCCCTGTCCTGCTGCGTAGGCACGGGCTTCCACGACTCTGGGGCCTTCGCTCGGCGCTGTTCAAAGGGGAGCTTAGTTTGCGTCTTGTCTCCTTTGCCCATGGTGCCCAGAGCAGCTGCAATGTTTCAGTTCCCCTCCGTTAGCCGCCCGGAGCTATTCCCAGTGCAGATTTCCCGCCGCTAGCCCCCCGCTCGGTCTCTCCACTTGTATGAGCAAGATCTCCCCTCCTTCTCAATAACGGGGTAACTCTCACCAAATATGGGCGCGATGCAGGTGGTCGTCTTCGGCCATTAAACAGGGTTTCCACTCCAGCAGTCAAGTGCAGCCCCTCCGATTCGCAGTCAAAAGCAGGGGAGTGTGGGCCAGCACCAGTGTCCTCCTTAAAGAGTTCCCAGGGTGTACGCGGTGCTAGTAGGGGGGCCACATCAGGTGTCCGAGGACAGCAAACCCACTCGCACCACAGAGCTCCCTGCACCGCCTGTCAGTGCACTCACAAAGTGCCCGTAGGCCAGGGCCCCCTCTGTGCTCCTCTGCTGGAAAACGAACAGTGGGGGCCAACAGGCCGCTGCAAAGTCAGAGCACCCGGTAAGGGGGGGGGCAGGCTACCGGCAACTCCGCGACTCACCAGGCTCCCCCAGGTAGCTGCAGACGTTAATGAGGGTGGCTGCGGGCGTGTGCACCCCGGCGGGTGTCAAGCTCCCTCGCTGTACTCTAGTGGTGGGCCTCTCCCGGCCTTGTTGGTGTGTCGAGTGGGGGAAGAATGAGCCCCGGTCAGCCCAGGAATTCCCCACCGTTTGCAAATATTGCGGCCCGCTCCCCTTAGCTAATAACTTCCTCCGGGCCCTGTAGCGCTTCGGTGCCCTCAGGTCCGATATCGCGGCTCCAGCTGCTAGACACGAGGCGTGCTCCAGGGGACGCGCAAGGCAACTCCGAGGCCCCGCGACCTAGCACACCGATGTCACTGTTGCCTCATCTCACCGCCACAGGACGTCAGGTCCTCGCCCAGCCTCTTACAGCTGGTAAGCGCAGCCTCCGGGAGTAATGGTCCGACAGCTTAGGGACTCGGGGCCATTGCGATATTTCGACGTCTCCGGGTTGCGCCCCGCGGCTCCAGCCGCACGTAAGGCGACGCACGCCGGATCGCATTGCAGGCTAGTCCGAGGCTTGCGGCCTTGTCCGCTGGGATATGTGTTCGCCCGCAACTTCGTCCCCGGCAGTCAGGGCGCTGTGGAAATCACAGACGGTGTTACCGGCTGGTTCCGGAGGCCGTGCCCCTGAACCAAAAGCTCTTTTGCTCCGTCAATGCAGGATTTTTCCAGGATAGTTCAGGCGATGGCGCGGAGCTCCACACTCAAGCGTTCACCATCGACGCTGGCAAGCTCCGCCCCCCGCCCGCAGGACAAGTTATCTTTTGGTAACGGAGGCGAAAGGCAGCAGACCGGCCAGCAGGGCTGGCACAGTCAGTCACTGGTCCTTCTTCTCTGATGTGGCTCTTCGGTATCCAGGCTTCTTAGGTCATCGTAGATCTGACTTCAGGGTCTGGGGAAGCCACCTAAATACTAGATTTTGGAGCGCTGCAGGGGAGTAGTAGTTGGGGACCAATGGATTCCTTACTTGGGGTGTCTACACCCACTATTATGTCCCCTTCCTGTGGAGGGGGGCATAGCCCTAGCCCTGATTGGTTAAGTCCCTCCATCCTCAAGATAGTGGGCAGAGAAAAATGTGCTTTACTTCGCCTCCTGCACCTGAGGGGTGGAGTTGGCGAAGGGGGGCACCCCCGATTTTTGATACGTTTTCCTGCTGGTTCTACCACCAAAAGTGGGGGTTCGAACCGGGGGCTGCCATCTGCTGCTAGCAGCAGAGGCTGGGGTTGCATTTCAAAGGCGAGAGGCCTTTGAAGCCTCCCTCTCGAGCACTGTGCCCATCCTGGGGGAGAAGATGTGACACCTCCGCCCAGGATGTGCTTTGTTTTTGACCACAAAGAGTAGAGGCTCTTGGCCCAGGGGCCCAGAAACATTTCTGCTGTTGGCAGGCTGCCTAAACCCATTTAGAGACCACACCAGGGTTAGTAGGTTTTCAGGGGCCACCCTTGAGGTGCCCTCTGGGTACATGCTTTAATAAATCCAACACCGGAATCCTGTTGAGTTTATTAAAAGGAGTCATTTGGTGCCAAACATTTCAGGGTTCGGAGAAGCCATCATGGTTCTGGGGATCTCATATTGTCGAGTTTCCAGCCCATGTACTCTCAATGGCTTCCCTGGTACTTACAATATCTAAGAATGGACTTAAATATTGTAGGGGCATATCTGCTCTTTCAGGTAGGCCCACACTTGTGATATAGTGCACCCTGCCTTAGGGCTTGTAAGACCTGCCAGAGGGGTGATTTACCTATTCCTTAAGCAGTGCAGATTGGCATGTCGACTTTGTACTTTTTTACTGCACCAGCGCATACAAGCTGTAGTGGCATGACTTTGGTGAAGGGTCCCTAGGGGACCCTCTTCAGATTCCAGGCCCTAGGTACCTAGGGTACCATTTTTAAAGACTTGAAGGGGGCTGAAATTGCCAATCGTGGAACAATTTTAGGGAAGAAGCACGGACACAGGGAACCTGGTTGGCAGGGACCATGTGCACTGCAATCAAAACCACATCATTTTCCAGGCAAAATGTTTTATTTGTTATTTTATTTATTTGCGGGTTTATAACGCGCTAGGATCACCTCCCAAAGGAGTATCTCCGCGCCTTTGGCAACCTTCCAGCACATAGCAGTAGGTATATAAAAATGTACACTAGTTTTGGAATAAAAAGGTTTTTAACTGTTTTCTGAACGGGAAATACTCCTTGCAAAGTCTCAAGGAAAGTGGGAGGCTGTTCCACAACGTCGGGCCAGCAATTGCGAGGGCTCTACCACCCTGCTTAGCCTTTTTTGATCTCGGAACCTGCAGCAGGGCTTGTTCACTAGATCTCAAGGATCTCAAAGGTTTATAGGGGAAAAATCTGTTAGACAAATACACAGATTCTTTCTTCTGGAGACACTTGTATATAATGCAACAAGTCTTGTACTTCACCCTTTGCTTAATGGGAAGCCAATGCAGGGTGTTCAAGAGGGGTTTGGAGGGGGTGCGAGAGGGCTGATTTAGAACAAGACGGGCCGCGGTATTCTGGACTACCTGCAATCTGGCAGTTACTCCCTCATTTGCTGATAGAAGCAACCCATTGCAATAGTCCAAGCGACTCAACACTAAGGCCTGCACTAACGCCCTCCTGGTTGAGTCAGGGAGCAAGGGAAAAACTTTCCTCAGCATTCCGATGACATGGAAGCAGGACCCCACCACTTGGTTGCCATGTTGCTTCAGGGACAGCTCCTGGTCCAGACGCACACCGAGATTTTTAACCACCTGCTTGGGCTCTGGGACTGGGCCAAGATCTTGCGGCCACCAGTCGGGGGACCACAGGAGTTTGGCCTCACCGAACAGCATCACCTCCGTTTTTGCAACATTGCATTGCAGGAAGTTAGATGCCATCCAGTGGGCCACTGCCTTCATCCCCTGGGAGAAGGAGTTCCTGACCTCATCCGTGAAGTATTTAAAAGGAAAGAGGAGTTGGGTGTCATCCACATATGACACAGGGATAAACCCATGGGACCTCATGATGTTCGCTAGAGGGGCCACATAGATATTAAAAAGGGTAGGGCTCAAACAAGAGCCCTGTGGCACCCCCTTCGAGATCCCCAACTCCTCTGACCGATAGGCACCCAAGGTGTGGTTGAGGAGTTTCTCCGGCTGCCTCGGCTTCGATAAAAAAAGCTGCTTCGGTGCAGACAAGATTGGCGCCTAGCTTATCGTATCATGTTGCACAGCTAGAAAGAAGACATTCCCTACCTCTTTGGAGACCAAGAGGTCAAGATAGAGCCACAGCCAGAGATCTCTGTCCACCAGTTTAGTTCAGCTCAGAACTGGGCTCTCTGTCTGACTCGGAGATAGAGGAGCCCCTTGTCATCCAACAGATGTACCAACAGAGTACAACACCTATCCCTCCAGTACTGCCCCAGAGGGGGTCGAGTGTCTAGTCCTGAAGCCCAGACTCAGATTTCTGGTTGGCCACTGCCTAAAGGCCTAGGTTAGCACCAAATGAAAGCCTCGGAACTAAGTCCGAGACCGCCACAGGCACTGAACTTCTTTAAAGCTGACCCTAAAACCCGCTTTGGCTCCTGAGATTTATTCGGCACCAGAAAGCCATTCTGCGCACAATGTGCAAAAACCACCTTTGGCATTAAAACATCCAGGGCCCAAAGTCCCATTGTCTGCGGGTTCGAAGGAGCAAGAACAGCCCATTCTTTTTTTTTAATCAAATTTATTTTTATTGACAGTTGCATTCAAGTAAAACAATACAGCAAACAGATAGACGTAGCCCCAGTGCGATGTCGCCCCAAAGTCCACTGTAATTATCAGGAAGCTGTTCTCTGGAGCAAAGTGCCTTGAGTTCGCGCAAGAGGGCATGAGTCCCGCACGGTAATCAACTGTTTTTCAAAACCCCCCTTACCCTGCCTCCCAATAAACCTCCCTAACCCTAACCACCTTGTCCTTAGAACTAACCCCTACCCTCCCTCCCCCTTCTGTCCGGTGTGTATAGCTATGTATGTGTGTGGCGTACGAGTGTGTCCTCCGTTGAATCTTCACGTCTCATCTCCTGGCGGCTTATGGAATTCATCGACTAGTCTAAGGACTTTAAGATACTTTGAGCAGGTGAGCTCTCGGAATTCTCGTGACAATAGGGAGATCAAGGGTGCCCACATTTCCCTAAAGATGTCCGAGGTCTGTGTGAGGGACGCCTGTATCCGCTCCATACCTAGTGTATACCACAGTCTGTGGAGCCACCCTGTGTGTGTGGGTTTCCTAGGGGTGCCCCAAAGTGAGAGAATGTGTTGCGACGCTGCCCCTATTGCCAGTCCCATTTGGCGACCTCGAATGGATTTGAGTGGAAAGGTGAGCTTGTTGGGCAGGCCTAGGATCGCGTATGCAGGAAAGCGGGGGATCTCCGTTTCGAAGCATTCGTCCACATCCCGAAGGCATTCCCATAGCAGGTGGAGCATGGTCCCTATGTGTCCACAGCCTCTCCAACACAGGGGATCTCGGCGAGGGTTGCTTTTGTGTAGGCGCTCTGGCGTCAAGTGCCAGTAATAAGCCACCTTAACCGCCGCCTCCCGGCTGGCTACGTTACGGGCAGTGTGATGTGACCCGTAATAGACGTCTTGCCATTCCTTGTGTGAAAGCTCACGTCCCAGTTCCCGCTCCCATCGCTGTTGTCCCGCGGATTTAGTTGTTGGTTGGGGAGGGGTTAATATCTTGTACAGCTCTGTGATCGCCCCTTTATCCAAGCTTTTGGCAAGAAGCCATTTCTCATAGGGCTTGAGAGCGCGACCTACGTGCGGTATGACGTCCTTACTGGTGAGCCACTGTCTCAGCTGGAAATATTGAAAGTTTTGCGGTTTATCGATTGAGTACCCATCCTGTATGTCTTTCAGTGTCATAAAGCCTTGTGTATCGAATAGGTGACCTGCGGAATTGCACTCGGTCAGTTTCCATTGCGGGAAGGAGCCAGGGACCATTCCCGGTGGAAATGCCGGATTTTCAAATAGTGGCGTCATTGGAGAGGGGAAGGACGTGAGGTCTTTTGTCACCGCTACCGCATCCCAGACTTGTTGAAGCGTTTTGGTGATAGGTGATTTTTTAATGTATGCTGGTCTATCCGTTCGAGCTAAAAACGGAATCTTCCAGAGCGGCATCCCAGCCATGGCCCTGTCTTGGAATAGCCAGCGCTTCTCCGACATCGTCCTGGACCACTCCAGAAGGTATCGCATCTGTGTAGCCTGAAAGTACCGCCGCAAGTCTGGGACCCCCAACCCTCCCTCTGCGGGAACGCGTGTGAGCAGGTCACACCACATCCTAGGGCGTTTGCTTGCCCATACATATTGCTGTATGGTGTCTTGCAGCTTCTTGATCATGCCTATCGGGGGGTGACTGGGATGGTTTGAAACAAATACAGTACCTTTGGCAGCAGGGACATTTTGACCGCAGCTACCCGACCTAGCCACGAGAGCGGTTGTTGTTTCCAACGCCGGATATCCTCTTGGATGTTTGTAAGCAGTTTAGTGTAGTTTAGCTCCACTGTTTTAGGTGTTAGTTCGATCCCCAAGTACGAAGTGCAGTTCGTATGGATAGCCCTCCCAGGTTTAACGAGCCCCTGTTGGCCTGGCGGGTGTTGCACCCCAGGGGGAGAACGACCGATTTGCTAATATTCATTTTAAAGCCCGACACCTCCCTGAATCGTTCCATCTCTTCCAGGAACGCTGGTATCGAGACCCTGGGGTTGTCTACAGCTACCAAGATGTCGTCTGCGTATAAGCTTAGCGTGTGTTCCCCGCCCCCGAAAGTAATACCCGTGATGGCCCGATTGTCCCTCACGCGCTGGGCGAAAGGTTCTATATAGAGGGCAAACAGTAGGGGCGAGAGCGTGCAGCCCTGCCTCGTGCCGCGGCATATGGCGAATGGTTTGGAGCTTGTTCCGTTTACTTTAACCGTTGCTTGAGGGGAGGTGTAGCAACTTGCTACCCACGCCCTGAACCTTTCGCCCATTCCAAATCTCCCCAGCGTCCGGTCGAGATGGATCCAGTCAACCCGGTCGAACGCTTTTTCAGCGTTGACTGCGAGAAGGGCCGCGTCCGAGGCATTAAAACACGCTTTGTCGATCACGTGCAACAGGCGTTTGGTGTTGTCTGCACTTTGGCGGGTGGGGACAAAGCCCGCCTGGTCCGGCTCTATTATGTCGGGAAGACATGGGCCCAATCTCGCAGCTAGGATCCCAGTGAAAAGTTTCAGGTCTATGTTTAGGAGGGAGATCGGCCGGTATGCCGCGCAATTGGTCTTGTCCTTGCCTGGCTTCGGCAGAACGATAATGACTACCTCTAGCATTTCTGGAGGGATCGATCCCGGCCCCTGGAAGGAGTTGAACAGCTTTGTCAGTACCGGGGCCAGCAGGGGGCAGAAGGACTTATAGAAGCCCGCAGAGAATCCATCTGGGCCGGGCGCCTTGAGCGGTTTGAGGCGTGCAATAGCGGAGATCACCTCGTCTAAGCGTATGGGAGCATCTAACGCTAGGGTGTTTGCCTCGTTGAGGGCTGTCACGTTAGCTCCCTCCAGGTATGCTGCTCCCGCGTCCGCAGCCGCGGTGGGGTCAGCCGTGTAAAGTGTAGCGTAGAATGTCTTAAATGCTTCGGCTATAAGGTCGTCTTCCCGAAGCTCTCGGCCTCCTTCCTCACATATGAGTGGGATTTTGGCCCGGACGGTTTTCGCTTTGAGCTTATTGGCGAGTAAACGACCCGTCCTGTCTCCTCCCACATAATACGTATGTTTAAGGCGCAATGCGGCGTCATCCGCCCGGCCAAGATCCAGGCTCGCCAGTTGTGGCCTGGCCGCTTTCAGCTTGCGCCAGATTCTAGGGGCCCCTGTTCGGCTATGCGCTTGTTCTAATTCTAGCACTTGTGCCGATAACTCCTGGCGGCGTTCTTTCCGTTCTTTGTTTTCTGCCGCCGTAATTGCAATCGGCTCCCCCCTAATAACCGCTTTGAGCGCCCCCCAGACCGCTGTTTGTGCCACCTCCCCTGTGTCATTCTGGGTTAGGTAGTCCTTGATGCTCTGGCTAATCTGCTGGGTGACTCCCTTGCGGGAGAGCAGAGTTTTGCAGAGGCGCCAACTGCCCTTGTGCATTCGTTGTCGTGGTACCTGCAGGCGCAGTACTACTGCATCATGGTCCGATAGGGCCGCTGGGGCAACTTCTATATCCCGCGTCATGGGGGCCAAGTCAGTGGAGCTGAGGAAATGGTCAATTCTAGCATATGGGTGGTGCACATGAGAGTAGCAGGTATACCCTGGGACCGTGTGGTGAGCCTCCCTCCAGGTGTCCAGGAACCCTCGGTCGGTGAGCCAACGTTTCCCTTCAGTGGAGAGCGCCCCCGAATCGCCAAACCTGCGACCTGACCTGTCCCTTTCGTTATCCATGACCAAATTGATGTCCCCGCCAATCAGTATGTGCCTTGAACTAGTGCTTAGAACTTCTGAGAGTGCCCCAGTAAGAAACGCCTCTTGTTTTGTGTTAGCATAGATGGACCCCACTGTGAGTGACAAGTTCCCAATGTGTATCGTGTGGGCGAGGAGCCTGCCCTTAATCTCCGCTACTTTGTCCCCCACCCTGCCCTTGAAGTGTTCAGCAAAGAGTAGGGCCACTCCTGCTTTTTTCTCCGTGGTGGAGGAGTAGAGCTGAGTCTGAAACGCCCTGGACCTCATGCGATGCCAGTCTTTAGCCAATAGATGTGTCTCCTGTAGGAGGCACACTGCCGCCCCAGAGTGTTCCAGGTATGAGAGTACCGCTCTCCTCTTGATTGGGTTGTTCAGCCCTTTAACATTGAGGGTGAGAATCTGGAGAGCCTCTTCAGCCATGAGAGTGTGTGTAATCACCTGCGCTCTGCCAGCGTTCTAGTGGAGAAACCCCCTCCCCACCTGGTCTCTGTGCCTGAGCTAATGGGACACACCCGGACAGAACCCCGGAACTCTTCCCCCCCATCCCTACCCCCCTTAGTCCAAACCTGAAACCCCAACTGGTGAACATTGTCCCAGGCCTTTATAATGTCTGTCCAGGCCTGTGGGGAATGAGTAAACGTGTGGGTGTGTGGCAGTGGCGGCTCAAGACCCCCGTCCCGCCCCCCGACCGTGTCGCCACAACTTAGCTGATTTCGACCATCTCTTCCTTTCTCAGGATTCGGCGCCGGTATCTTTGGAGACCTCTTGAATCGCCGCGGCCTGTTCTTGTGCCATTGTCTCTGGGTTTGGCTTGAGGCTTTTCCTAGAGGGGCGTCCTCGTCTTACTTTCTGCCAACCGTCGCCAGTCGTCTGCGAGGATCTAGATGAAGCTCCGGACGATCGTCCCCCTTCGTTGTCGTCCGGCTGGTCCTCCTCGTGTGGGATACCCAGCAGGGTGCAGGTGTCTCGTAAGGATCGTAGTTGATGGAGGGCTCCATTCCATTTAAAGATCAGTCGAAACGGATGCCCCCATGAATATGGAACTCCCTCATTGCGAAGAAAGGCTGTAGCTATTTTGAATGATCTCCGCTTTTGTAGGGTGATTGCCGATAGATCCTGGAATAGTTCCACCGTGTGGCTCTGGAAACAAAGAGGCTGTTTGAGGCGTGCCGCTCTCAGTATGCGTTCTTTGAGAGGATAGTCAGGTAGGAAAGCCAGGATATCAGGTAGAGGACCCTGAGCTCGGCGGGCCGGGCCCACCCTGTGGGCTCTATCAATGCGTATCTCAAAGTCCTAGTCTTCGTCGAGCACTGTCCGGAATAGGGTCTGTAGGTATCCTGCCACATCGTCCCCTTCTGCTTTAGAAGGCACATTTCGGACCCGAATGTTGTTGCGCCTTGAACGGTTTTCTAGGTCCTCTGTGTGAGATTGAAGGTCTGTTTATTGTTCGTTAAGTCTGATCATTTCCTGCCGCAAGAGCTCTATCTCCTCGCTTCTGGCCTGCCCCGTGAGCTCGTTCGCGGCCACCCGCTCCCCAAGGCCGCCGACATCCCGTCGGAGTTCTTTATAGTCCCCTGCCATTTCCTGACGGAGGGTTTGGATGTCTTCCTTAAGAGAGGTGAAGAGGGCCTCCATGAACGCTTTGGTCGCTGGGGCTTCCCCTGCATCTTGACCCTGTCCTTTGGGGGGGGGCGCCTGAGCTGGCTTGTCGGGGCTTTTATCGCCCTTAGCAGTTCCCTTGGACAGCATCTCCGATATGGTGCGGCCCCCTTTGCGGTTGGAGGACGCCATCCTCCTCCCCTCTGCCGGTCCAGGGATCCTCGGGTCTAGTTGCTTTCCCCGTTGGGATCTCAGTCCGTCCGTGCTGGGCGCCCACTGGGAGGAGAAGGCGAGATGCGCCGCCGCGAGGATCTAGGGCCCCCGGGCCCAGGGTCCCGGAGCGGGTCGTCTCGCGGCGACCTACAATGGCCCACTCCGCAGTGCTACGGTGGCTTCGCTTCTTCGGTACGGCCTCTGCTCCTTGCCCAACACTTGGGGCCCGTATTGCACCCCCGGGCCCCCACTCCCGCGACGGGGCCTCTCTACGTCACGTGCTCCGCTGGTCCAAATCGGCCCCCAGGCACGTTGCTCCGTATGTGGGTCCTCTTTGAGGTATTGAGTGCCGCCCCAGACCCTCACTCGTTTACCGTGGCTCCAGGGGCTCCCCTCGTCTGCTCCTCCCAATACGTGACCCGGTGGGCAATGGAGGTGCACGGTCAGCTCCCAGGATGTCTTGGCCACACGCTTCGTCGCTATCGGTGCCCGGGGCTCACCACCGAGTTATGCTCAACCTCTCTCGCGCTCTCTAGTCCGCCCTGGGGTTATCCTTCTCTTGCCCGACAGGCGGTTCCACTGCCCTTGGTCGTGGCCTGGTTGTGCGAGGCCGAATGGCGCCGGCGGTCCAGCGGTGGCAACACTGTTTCAGGCCCTCGAGAAGTCACTCAGGATCGATGGGCACCTGGGACCCGTGATTTCGCCCCCCAGATCAGGGCCCCTCAACTCGCCACGCTGCCCTCCTCTTCTGTTTAAGCAGCTTGTGTTTGCCGCACCTCCTTTGCTTAGGCCTCAGCCGGGGCCTCGAGTAGGGCTGGATGCACGCAGTCCAATGCTAGCCGGCACCTCTCTGGGACTGCTGCACTGAATGGCGCTCCTGGTCCAGCGGCGTTTGCGCTATTTCAGGCCTTTAGAAACTCACTCCGGATCACCGGGCTTCAGGGACTCGTGATTCCACCCCCCAGGTCGGGGCTCTTCAGCTCTCTGTGCTGCCCTCCTCACCTGGTTCGGCTGCCTGCGTCCGCCGCACCTCCGGCGATTAGGCCCAAGCCAGGGCCTCAGGTGAGATCGGACGCCGGCACCGTGGGCGCCCTATTTCACGGGTCCGTCCCCGGGGGCACGCAGTCCGATCTTGGCAGGCGCTTCTCCGGTGTTGCTAAACCCGTTGGGGGAGCCTCCGGTGCAGCAACACAGGCAGTGGGGCAGAGCGCTGGGCCCGTACGCCCCTCTCCTTTGCCCCGGAGTCTCGTCTGTGTCCCTGAGTACTCCGCAGTTGTCCCGCTTGCCTCTGCCTTCGGCAGCGGGGGTTCTGTGGCGATGAGGTCAGTTTTTAGGCTCAGTCGGGGAAACGGAACGGGGAGCCCTCTCGGGTCACGTCTTACCAAGCCGCCATCTTGGCCACACCATTCTTTTTTGAAGGATTACCACCAGGCCTCCTTCCAAGGAGCAAGACTTTCTTTCCTGAAAAAGAAGGATGGCTTTTGTGGAGAAACTTTCTCGAGAACCTTCACCTACAGCTAAGATGAGGAAGCATTAGGACAGAGGCACTAGTCCATTACCACTCCATCACCCTCCACCACTTCCTCCACCACACCACACCCCACCCTGCCTTGCCTTCTCGAACCACACTCAGCAGAGGAATCACCATGCCTTCTTATGGGAGCGGTAGCCCTCTGACCTCCCCTCCCCCTCCCCCCCCCACTCCCCCACCCTCCCCACCCCACTCCCCCACCCTCCCCACCCCACTATCTTGATCCGTATGAGGCACCGTTTGATCCTGATCTCAGGAATTATCCATGGGGTGATTTTACCATTGACCCATCTGCAAATGCATACCCAGACCTCTACCCGCAAATCGCAAAAGCATCTCCTCCTGATGGTGCCACCTTAAATCTCAAGATAATCAACAGGGCTGCTGTAGGAAAGTATTTCTTTTTGATATGGAAAATCCCACTTTCTGGCTGGTACATGATGTGATTTAGACTGCAAGTGCATTAGGTTCCTGCTAACTAGGTCTCCAGTGCTTATTTCTCTTTCCCAAAACTGTACAAATATTTTCCTAATAAGCAATGCCTTTACCACCCTTTATAAGTCCCTAGTAAATGTACCTTGGGCCCTATGTACTAGAGGGCCCCCCAAGGGATGCAGCATGAATGGTCCCATCCTAAAGAATTCCTCACCAAACTCTTGCAGGGCTGCTATAGCAGGCTGCGCATTTTGGTGCAGACAAAAATGAAAACTCGACCTGACACACATCCCTGTGTGTCAGGTCCCCTAACACTGCTTGAGGTACTTGTAAGTCAAGCCTACAACAGGCCATGCAGCCCTAAGGCTGGATGCTTGGTATTGCTGCCAGTACAAGTGATGATCAGGGAAGCCATTTAAGAACATGTGCTGGGCACTGGTGAAAACGAGTTCCTCAGCTACATGATGGCTTCCCTGAAAATAGGGATGTTTGCTATCAAACATCTCATGTTTATTAACCCATCCTAATTCCAGGGATGGTTATGTATATACATGCACACAGAGGGCACCTTAGAGGTGCCCCCTAAAAACCTACCAGCCTGTGGTGTGTTGGCTGACTGATCTCTGCCAGCCTGTCACCCAAGACAGATTTCTGACCTCCTAGGGTGAGGACCTTTGCTCTCAGGAGGTCATAAACAAATCCTGCACAGGAAGATGGTGTTCAATCTCCCCACCACCCCCACCCACCCTGCCCCAGGATAACCTCCTGATTTAGCCCTCCTGGGCCGGCGAGCTTCAAAGCTTTGAAATGCAAATCTGGTTCTCTTCACTGGTTAGAAGACTGACTCTCCCCCAGCTCCTCCACCCAGTTGAGAGCCCTTTTGCACTGGTAGGGCGGGAAATCAGCTAGCCAGGTAGGCATGGCCCCCCTAAGGTAGCCTAACCTGATGTGGGTAACATTTTTCGGAAGTGGCCATCTTTGTGTTGGCACACTTAGGAACTCTGGGACAGAGTTATGCATACTTCACACAGGAAGTGGTCATATAGGGGGTGTATTGGGCCAAAGACTAAATTCAGCATTTAGGTAAGCCCCGAGCACCAGGAAATCAGATCCTGCCAAGCTGAAAAAGGACATAAGGAGCCGCATCCTGCAAGAACTGAAAACCCAGCTATTGGCCTGGTGCCAACTCTGGCGGCCTGCCTGCTGACTTTCACAGTTGCGCCAAAAGCCGACTTGTCCTGCAGCCGCTGAGTCCCCAAAGATTGGGAGACCTGCCAGCACTTCACCCAGGAATCAAGACCTCCAGTGAAGTAGTGGACCTGCTTCCCTGCAAGCATCCAAAGACTTTGTGACCACAAAAACCTGATGCCTGAAAACACCACTGCACCTGTTATTCCGAGTCAGAGTTAAAGTGGGCCAACCATGTCATTGTGGTCCTCCAGAGACCACAGTGGTTTCGCCCCTAGTCAACTCTCCGACGTCACCTGCAGCCTCTGCATGCAGGCCCTCCTCTACCGTGACTGATTCCGGTAAGAAAAACCCAAAGCCACTCTAACTACTGACAAAGCATCTTCGTTTGCACCACATTGCAAATAAAAATTTAGCAATTGCCACAACAAAACTGGATGAGTATCATGTTTAAATATCCTATTCCCCGCCCCCCGGATAGACAAAACTGATTTAAGCTCCTCTTTATAGTGTTCCACCTCAGGGGTGCTCCATATCCTTCACCAATAGAGAAGCGGGTGAAAAGTTATCAAATCCGCAATAGAAGCACTGCTAATGTCCATCCTTAGTGGAATTAGGGGAGTACTTTGCGGGAGGCCCAGAAGTTGCCTTAAAAAAAAATTATTTTCAGTTGCAGTCAGAATGTTACTAGGACGGTGGCCCCATAGTTCGGCACCATACATTGTGGCTCCCCTTGCTTGAACCGTGTATATTTCTGCAGGGGGCCGATAACTTTTACAGCGCAGTTCCTATGTACTTTTAAAATCCCCCCACTTGCCTGGATAAGTTTTAGATTTGCCTTATTAATCTGTGGACCCCATTCCATTTTTACATTTAGAGTGAGGCACAAGTAATCGAAAACCGGGACCCTCTCTAAGGGCTTGGAATCCAATTTAGGATGTGGGCAGTTGGTTGAATTGGCATGAAAAACCATGTACTTAGTTTTTTTTATGTTTACCTCTAGATTCCTTTTTTTACAAAACAAACTAAATTCCCCTAGGACACGCTGCATCCCCATGGGTGTTTTCGATAGCAGTAGCGTGTCATCCGCAAACATAAGTGCAGGTATTTTGCGGTTAGCAAGTTTCGGAAAATCTATGTCCCTAACAGCCAAATGGTCCTTAATTAGTCAGTTGAGAAAGAGGGAGAAAAGGGTTGGGGCAAGCACACAGCCCTGTCTCACTGCCTTCTCAACGGGAAAAGGAGCCTATAATTTCCCGCCATTCCCAAATCTTATTCTTGCAAAAGTACCATCCTGAAGGCGTTTGAGCTGTTGGCAGAGGTAAACTGGAGCACCCATCTCAAGCAAAAGGCCCCACAATTGGTCTGGATCCACCATATCGAACGCGGGGGGGACGGGGAGGGAAGGGGGGTTCCAAGCCATGGAGAATTGCGTTAAAAAAACACTGCAAGTATGGAGCCCAAACGGCCTGTTCAGATCTAAACCAGTCCCCTGGGACCCGATCCAATCCGGGAGCCTTGTTTGGTAAGACTTTGGTCAGGGCCACTGACACCTCCGCTAACGAACAGGGAGGTATCTCGTTAAGAGGAACATGAGTATGATCAATACGATCAATACCAGGCAGACCCGTCACTGTAACCCCTGGTTGGGATTTCGAGTATAAAGATTTAAAATTACTTCGCCAAACCTACTCCCCAAGGTTTGGCTCAATTGCGGACCTGCCCTCTGGTTTTCCTGTTTTCACCAGGTTCCAGAATCCTCTTGAATCTTTTTCCTCTAAAGCTTTTTTAACGGCCTGCCAACTATCAATATCCCACTCAGTTTTAGCAAGTAAAATAATTCTTTTAAAATGTGCCCTTGCTTCCTTAATGCTCACATTGTCACCCTCCCTGAGTTTAATCAGCAGAGCACTCTTTGCATCTCTGCATGCCCTATTATACCAAGGGTTTTTGCCTCTATATTCATTTCTTTTGGGGGTTGGGGTGTTACAAAAAAACTCTGCCAGGGTTTCAACCAGATCCAAATGATTTTTCCCCAAGACCTCTATGTAGTTGGTGGCATCGCTATTATCTATAATAGATCTTGCCTTTTCTAAAAAGGGGATGATGGATTTGTACAGGGAAGCCATTGCCTCTGATGATTGTGAGAACGTTCCCCAGCGAATTCTTTTGCCACCATCAATTGCTACTAAATCAGAAGGGGGCAAATTAGTTAGAAGCCTGGCCTGCTGTCGGTTGGCACCAATCCAAGGTTACAACCAGCGGGTTATGGTCACTTTCAACACGGATCTGAACCGAAAAGTTCACAATCCTGTGCCAAAGATCAATACTTTGTAAGAGATAGTCAATTGTTGATGCCTGACCATTTCTTTCAAAGGTGTTTTTCCCTGGATTGTCATAAAATAGACAACCATTGCAAGCCCTCAATGAATGGCCAAGGGTAAGTGAAGTCATCTGTAGGACCAGAGGGGTCCAGCCCCTGATTGGGTAATGGTTGCACATTGGGATTCCCCAGGTTAAATCTTCATCACTCGTGATAGAATGGGATAAACCAATTAGCGGTTCATAGTGGCAATAAAGATCCCCACCAATAATAAAATAGACATGATCGGGCAGCGTAGAAATAAAAGCAGCTAAGCAGTCTAACGTCTGGGATGTCTGTCCAAAACTAAGTGCAATAGGTGAGTTGTTCAGAATTTCTATGAGAGCACACATAGGGTATACTCTGCAGAAGCTTCATGATTTGGTTGCTCATGCGTCTTCTTAAATTATTCAGGCAAGGATCTTCAGCGTCAATCATCAACAACCAAAGGAGTTACACAGGCCAGTGCAGCACTGGTCAAGGTACCCGTCAAATATTGTACCTTGGATCGGTCAGAAAAACATTGTCCAGGTCGAAAAGCCAAAATAAACCACTAGACTGCACAAAAACTCCTTCAACCCTGTAGGCTCTCCAGAATTCTTTAATGTTGAGGGGCTGATGGCTGGCAGATTGCAAGACCTGGAGTGGATTGCTTGATGAAAGGCAGCATTCTCGGTCCTTAATTGGTGCACTTCCAGGGTTTGTTGCTAGAGGACAGCAGTCAGGTCAACACCAGGATTCATCCAGGAAACAATTAGAAGTTTTTGCTGTTGCAACCTGTTAGGGGCTGGATGCTCACCCACAATGCAGATGGGTCTTCCGCTGTCCAATGTAAGGGTGGAAGGACCAGTACCACAATATCACCACACATTGGAGTATGTGATAGCTAACTGCCCTTGAGAAAAAACGTTAAAAACACTCCTTTCTGCAAAAGGAGCAGGAGCTAGACTCCCAGAAGCACAAGAGGAAACCGGCCCAGGTGAGAGACTCTACCAGCTGCAGCTGCGGGCTCGTATGGCATCTTCTGAGTGGCAGGACCCTGCAAAGTACAATCGCTCTCAGGTGCCGAGAAGCCGCAGATGCAACAGGATTTGCGAGTCTTGTCTATAGTAAGCTAGAAAAGGATACGCTCTTTCAGAAGATGTGGGATCCAGTCTCTATGCAAATCCAAAAGTATATTAGTGCCCAGCATTTTGATCCATGATTTCTCTGCATCACATCAGGGGATAGGAAATGGGTATGTGTTAGGAGTAAACCTATATATGTCATGACTTGGAGGTCCCAGACTGGAGTGAGGGGAATGGATACAAAGAAGGGCACTTGATGAGGCGGGATGATGGAGATGTTAAAGAGAGTAATGTACTGATTTGAGGGACTTCGCATGAGGCTGTAGCATTGTCTTTTATTATTGTCTTAGGATAATTTCCCCCCAAAAAATCCTAAGAAAAATGTATTGAAAACTAAACCATTGCCGTCCTCTACAGTATTTGATAATTTGCTGCACTGCTTGATCATTGCTTACTGTTTCAGAATGTTGCATCATCTTTTTAGTGCCCTCCCATCATTGTTTCAAGGCCAATCTATAATGTATTGTAGTATTTTGAAATTGCTCCTTTTTCACAATGTTTTAGAATTTGTTTTATACCACTTTTCGGTTCAATTTGTTTCTACTACTGTCATATATTTTTCCACAATGTGTCTGGACTTCATTACTGTAAACCCTGCAGATTTCATTATATTATTTGCCCTTGCCTTGCCACGGACTGCTCAGTGGATTATCATACCCTACCCCCAGAGATATATAACTGGTGGTCGCCATTTCCTGATGATTTGTCCCTAATCCTTGCATTTTTTTGTCCTAGGACCTACTTCTGTAGAAAAACTGTTAAAATCTTAAAACCACAGATCAATTGATTGCGGTTTGCTATTTATTCACCTTCAGGCTAGTATTAAGTAAGCTATAGATGGTGAAATTGTTGTACACCACAAATGAACACTGCATTCACCTGAAGGCTGTGCCAGTCGTGTTATCGAGCAGCACTCCTCCCTGCATTCAGTGTGTAGCTCTGGTGCTCCCTGGCTGACAAGCATCCAACAGTTTTGCAAGAGACCAGGCGATTGACAGTGGTTGCCTGCTCTTACTACTTTGTCCTAATTCAAGATGGCAGTTTCCACGTAACTAAATGATCTAGTAGTAGTGTCTTGCCTCTTCCTCATAGTGAGGGGATCATGTACAACATATATAAAGGAACATGGTAATCCTCCAGTGTAGGAAGCTGGATTTATGCTGCAGTAATCCCTCAGTAAAAGGTACCATGGGTACTGTGGCCAGGGAAGGGCTCTAAGGGCTGCAGCACTTTATGTGCCACCCTTAGAGAGAGAGAGAGAGAGAGGTGTGTGTGTGTGTGTGTGTGTGTGTGTCTGTCTGTCTGTCTGTCTGTGTGTCTGTGTGTCTGTCTGTCGCAACATTAGTATTCCAATCACCCCGCCTCAGTGAGCGTGGCTGGCACTGCGGCCCCCTGGTAATTGTAGTGCTTGTCGTGTTATATACACCCCCCCCTCCATATTGCAGTGTGCATGTTTTGGCGCAGAATAAAGTGAAGAGTCAACATGGCACACATCCCTGGATGCCATGCCTACAACCCACTGCCCTGGCATAGGTCACTATACCAGTGGTGATGGTACAAGTGCATTAACCCTGTACCCCTACAGTGTCTAGACCAATTTATAAACATTGCAAGTGCAGTAATTCCATTAAGAGTATATGGTGCTGGGAGTGTGTCATTACGAACTCCAAAGCACCATAATGGCTTTACTGAAAACTGGGAAGTTTGGTATCAATCTTCTCAGCATAATAAACCCACACTGATGCCAGTGTGGGATTTATTATGCCATGCACTCAGAGGGCATCTTAGAGATGCCCCCTGAAAAATGACCAGCCTCTGGTTGGTTCCCTGACTGATAAACACCAATCTGCCACCACAAGACATGTTTCTGGACTGCTGGGGTGGGATCCTGCACTCCCAGGGCACAGAAACAAAGCCTTTCCTGGGCAGAGGTGTTCACACCTCCTCCAGGTCTGTAAGAGCCATCTGTGCCAGGGGAGCTTCAAAGGCCTTGCCGCCTTTGTATCGCAAACCCAAGACTCTCCTCCTATCGGGAGTAGGCCCCTTTCCTGTCTCCCCTCCTTTTCGGCAGGAATACAGATGGGAAAAATTAGAACAGCCCGAAGGTGTGCTCACCTCTGCCAACCTCACCCCTCAGGTTGGGGAGGAGAGGTGAAGCCCACTCTTCAGTATCCGCAATCTTGCAGGTGGCAGTCACTCTCCAATTGGGATTAGGGATTGTGCCCACTCCCCCACATGAGGTGAGCGCACTAAGGTTGTAGTCACCCTAAGGTCTTTAGCCCATTGTCTACTGACCTCAAGATCCTAAAACGCCGCCTAGATACAGTATTTAGGTGGCATCCCCGAACCCAGAAGGGAGATTCCCGCAATCTACGAAGAAGGAGGATGAAAGAAGATGCCCAGCAGAGGAGACTGCAGAGACAAACTGACTTGGCCCTAGCCCTACTGGCCCGTCAGCAGTTTCCAGATGTCCTGCGCCAAAAATCGATTGTACTGCAGCCATCGACCTCCAGAACCCCTGGGAGGACTGAGTACCTTGAACAAATACCGGATCTCCTGTGAACAGCAGCTCTGTTAAAAAAGTAACACCAAAGAAAGACTCCAACCCTGCCGGTGACAAAGAAACCAGATGCCTGGAACCACCACTGCACCAGATGCCTATGGCCTGAGTGGCCCACCGGCCCCAGCGAGGTCCCCCAACGCTCTAGAGTCTGAGTACACTGTGGGTTTACCCCTTCAGGACTCTCCAACGTCACCTGCTGACTCTGCATGGAGAACTCCTAAACCGCAAGTGGCCCGGTAAGGTGAAATCCGACCTCAAATGCCACCCCTGCATCGAGCTGCCTTCGCCCTGGAGAAGAGGACCTGAGCTGCACCTACATCTCCGACCTCTCCAACTTACCTGCCCGGTGGTTGGTTCCTCCCGGAAGACTTCCCTGACCGAGCCTGCAGCCAAAACCCCAAACCGGCAACTCCCGTTAAAAACAACAGGGCATCCAACACCAAATCGGCAACCTGCACCTGGCCGCCCCTGTGCTGCTGAGGGTGCACCTTGTATGCTAGATCTGATCTACCTTTGCCCTGAGCTTTTTCAAGCTGTGGCTTCTCTCCTGAAATGCCCCAGAGATGAAACCTATACCCCTGACCAAAAATGTATTGATGAATTAGCCTCTCACTTCCAAGACAAGGTGCAGTCGGTATACAGGGGTTTTCCCGACATGGATAGTGACATCATTTCACACAACACGTTGACCACAACCGTTCAGAATGGTCTAGTACACTTTTCTATCCTGTCAGTAGATGGGGTAGTAGAACTGTTACTACAAACCAAATCTGGCTCCCCGATAGATCCCTGCCCGCCGCACATTCTGCATACTATCCCAGAGGAAATCAGCACTCGGCTAGCCCCGTTATTAAATCTTGCCGTATCCTCTGGTATCTACCCCACTCAGTGGAAGAAGGCCTGTATGTTATGTTATGTTATATATTTTATTTATTTATTCAAAGTTTTATATAGCGCGAACAAGATCCTTACAGATATCAGAGCGCCTCACAGAGACAGGGGTAGGGGCAGCAGGAATGAACAAGCTAAAGGGAGCAGTATAGTAATCACTAACATAGTAGGATAACAGTAATGTACAGAAACATATCAAAATACAATCAGGTAAACAAGTAATATAAGACGGCACAAGTCATTGCTCCCACTACAGAAGGGTTCAGGTAAAACCTTGGATGTGTGGATGGCTTATACCAATTTCTTAGGATAGAGATAGCACTGGGTGGGGGCATCGGGAGGGTGATTCAATACACCAAAGTGTAACATATATTGGTCGGTAGTAAGAGAGTAGCGTAGTAGTGTCACCATCAAGTAGGAGTATAGTGCCAAAGAACAAGGTGATCAGTGATACAAAGCGATGCAGAGTCTCAGATCCAGTATCTATAAAGTTCAGGAGATCTTGGCCAGAAGGATTGTTTTCACCTCTTTCTTGAAGAGTGCAGTGGAGGAGATACGCCTGGTTTCCGGAGGGAGCGCATTCCAGATCCTGGGTGCCATTCCTGAGAAGGAGCGCTTGTATGTTTTTTCTTTCCGGAATCTACGAGGTTTCAGGAGTAGATTTTTTGTACTTCGATTGGATCTCGACCCTCCTGATATAGACAACTTTTGAGTGAGGTAGTTGGGTGCCTTGTGGTGCACGGCCGAGTGTGTCATAACTGCAATTTTTAGCTGTATTCTGGCTTCAAAAGGCAGCCATTTTAGAGATTTTAAGTCTGGGGATATATGCGAATGTTTTCTTGAGCCAGTAATGACATTGACTTTTATAGCGCACGGCTAGTGTCCCGGCGCTTTATTGAAAACCTGTATAAAGGTAACACAACACAGCCATAAAAGAAACACAGATCACAGAATAATAAAACTAATTAAAATACCCTAAAGGGCGAAAAGCCAAGTTTTTAGGCCCTTCCTAAAGGTAAACAGATTAGTAGCACCACGAAGAGCGAGAGGCAAAGTGTTCCAAAGCTGTGGTGCTAGCAACCCAAAGGAGCGGCCTCCAATGCGAGCCCTTTTTACTCGCGGGACCACCGCAAGAAGTAAAGATTCGGATCTTAAAGATCGGGCCGGGTGGTAAAAGGCAAGTCTCCTTTGGAGATACTGTGCTCCCACAGCATGAAGAGCCTTATGGGCCAAGGTCAAGGCCTTAAAAACTATCCGCTTCCGGATAGGCAGCCAATGAAGCGACTGCAAAAGGCTAGCAGCCCTGACTCGCCTGTTTAGGCCATAAATCGCCCTCGCAGCTGAGTTCTGGACGACTTGCAGCCGCTGCAAAAGATATTCCGGCAGGCCCAGATAGAGGACATTGGAATAGTCCAGTCTTGAACCGATCAGGGCCTGCACTGTCGTCTTCCTGTGCTCCTCTGAAAGTAGAGGCAGAAACTTCCGGAGCATCTTGAGGAGACCGAAGCATGTTCCCGTCAGACCAAGGATCTGAGATCTTTACGTCAGACCCTTATCTATCTTGACCCCTAAGTTCTTGACCAGCTGGGAAGAACAAGACGGAGGGAACATGTTTTCAGGCCACCATGTCTGCCAATCCGGATCAAAAGGACAACCGAAGAAGAGTACCTCAGATTTATCTGAGTTGCACTTGAGGCTGTTCAGCTGGAACCATTTAAAAACAGCCCCAAGGCACTCGCGGATACTCTCTCCATCAAAATCTTCTCCTTTCCTACACGAAAAGAGAAGCTGGGTGTCATCGGCATAGGATACGATCTGGGCCCCAAAAGCCAATGCCGCCAAAGGGGTCATAAAGATGTTAAAAAGAGTCGGGCTCAACACAGAACCCTGCGGAACTCCGACTCCCAATGGCGGCATCACGGCCGAGCTGGGTGAGGCCCAGACCGTTTGCCGGCGGCCAGCCAGAAATGACCCAAACCAGTTGTACACCGTCCCCCTCAGACCGATGTCATAGAGTCTGGCGAGGAGACCCTCATGGGGGACGGTGTCAAAAGCCGCCGACAAATCCAGCATGACAAGCATGGCTTTACCTCCCGAGTCCAGTGCCTCTTTAATGGCTTCAGACACCTCCAACAGCGCCGTCTCGGTGCTTAAATTGGGGCGGAAGCCAGATTGAGTAGAGTGCAGTACATTATGAGACTCCAAAAAATTGGAAACACAATATGCACATGCTTCTCCCGAATCTTCGTGAGCGCAGGGAGGAGAGAGATAGGCCTATAATTGGCCAGGACTTCCGAATCAAGGCCAGGCTTCTCGAGCAAAGGGATGACCATTGCCTTCTTCCAGACCTGCGGAACCACACCCTGACTCAAAGAGAGGTTCAGGAGCGGGTTCGCCAGCGGATTTATGACTTCCGCCATTTTTGCCAAAAATTTGGCAGGGCATGGGTCAAGAGGTGACCCAGATTTAAGGTTGCCCATAAATGCCAATGAGGTAGGAACTGAAATAGATGGAAAGGCTACCAAGACTGGACCCGTAGGGGCCTGTAAAACTGACCCATCTTCGGGGCTGGCTGAAACAACCGCCGCCGACTGAGGAAAGGAATCTTGGATCAGCTTTATCTTGTTGGTAAAGAAATTTGCAAGATCAGAAGCCCAGGACTCAGAAGGAGCAACCTGAGTGGCGTTAGACCGAGGGACTGTAAATTCCCTGACGATTGTAAAGATCTCTTTACAGGAATTAGAAGCGGCCTCAATCCTCCTTTAAAAATAGCCTTTTTTCTCTCGGAGGATATCGCGATAAGTTTTGACCGCAGTCCTATAGGCTAGCCTTGCCTCAGGGTCGTACTGTGCGCGCCAGGCTCTTTCCGCTACCTTGCACTGCCGTCGAGAAACCGACAGCGCAGCAGTAAACCAAGGAGCCGAGACCCGCTTAGGTGTTAATCGGGGGGTCATCACTGGGGCTAGAACGTTTAGCCTATCCAATAGCCATGCTTGCAGGGAGTCAACGTCCCTCTCTAAATCTCCCGAGAGAGGGCAAGGATGGTCCAAAGCAGCCTGCGCTAGCATGTCTGGCGTCACACGATGATACGGTCTAGGAGCACGGCCCTGCTGTTTAGGAGCGGAGCTAGATGGTTTCAAAGTGCCTCGGATCTGGAATTTGACCAGTCTATGGTCAGACCAAAGCACTGGTAAGAGAGCCATCCCCTCCAAGGGGGACGTGGAGAAGACCTGATCTAAAGTATGGCCGCTATCGTGCGTAGGTCCAAGGAGATAAGGGACAAAGCCGAGCGGGGCCGTAATATCAAGCAATCTGATTGTGTCAGGGTCCGATCGCACGTCCATATGGAAATTGAAATCCCCGGCCAAAATGCAGTGTTCCGCTTTCAAGGCCAGCACCGAGATAGTCGACTGGAGCTCATCGAAAAAGGTACCAGCCGGTCCATGTGGCCTATAAACTAAGAGGCCTTTAAAGAATTGGTGAGGCGCCAGTGTAATAGAAAAGGCAAGGGATTCAGACCCTGTGATGCCCTCCATAGGCAGGATCACACATGTGGCGCATTTCTTCGCCACTCCGCCACACCTCCCCTTCAATCTATCCTGCCTAAAAATGTTGTAGTCAGGGGGAATAGCTATAGCTATATCAGGGTTCGAGGATTCTCCCAGCCAAGTCTCCGTCAACATCAGACAGAGCGGCTTTTCCGTCGCCAAAAGGTCATAAATATCCAATGCGTGTCTGGATACTGATCTAGTATTTAAAAGCAAACAAGAATACTTCACGCCGTTAATTTCTCTGTTTGGTCGAGGGGCCGGGGCATAGCTGGGAAGCCATCCGCACCCAGGGCATCGATTCTTGCCCCTATAGCGACCCGGAAAAACCTTAAAACAGCTACAGGACGTCTTTTGCAAAGAGCGTAGCTCAAGCGATGTAAAACGCCGCGCGACAGGAGCAGAGGTTATGTATCCGTCCTTTGTTAAAAAAAGCAACATTGGACCCTACTGATGTAAAAAGCTATAGGCCCATCTCCTGTCTGCCCGTCCCGGCCAAGATCTTAAAGAAGTCTATGAATATAGAACTCACCTCATTCCTAAAAACTAATGGCCTCCTTGACATTACTCAACATGGTTTCCGTTCAAAACATTCCACGGAGACGGCCCTCCTAATGGCAACTGAAGAGGTCCGCAGGGTAATGGATGCGGGTGGAAGAGCTATTCTGGTTCTGCTCGACCTAACCGCAGCATTTGACATGGTAAACCATATGGTCCTAATAAAGAGATTTAAGGAAATTGGCATTACCGGCACAGCACTTAATCTACACACCTCCTTTCTTACTACGAGAGAACAAGCTATCGTTTAGGATGGTCTTAAATCAGCTGACTTTTCTCTCCCTGGTGGAGTCCCGCAGGGCTCGGCCCTGTCCCCTACCTGCTTTAATATCTGTCACTCCACTGGCAAAACTGATGCACACTTTGGGACTCAGACTGGTGTCGTATGCGGACGACACGCAGTTGATCGTGTCCGTACAAGAGTCAGTGGCGGAAACTGCAGGGAATTTCTCCAATTGTATATCAACCTTGATGACTTGGATGAGCACCAATTTCCTAAAGCTCAACGCGGATAAGATCGAGGTGCTGGAGTTCGGGCAGTAGGAGTCCATCTGGAACCAGCTGTGGTGGCTCTTAACAGCAGGTGCCTGCCCTTCGCCGGTTAGCAAGGCAAAAAACCCGGGTTTCATTGTTGACAAGGCTTTATCCTGGGCTTCTCAGATTAACAAAGTGGTTTTGGCTTGCTTTTTCACCCTGAAGGGTCTGAAGAAAATCCTGCCATTCATCCAGTTTGATCTGAGAAAGACAGTGATAATAGCATCAATACTGTCAAGAATCGATTACTACAATGCACTGTACCTTGGAGCGAACACTGGCCAGCTGGCCAAACTTCAGTCGATCCAAAACGCGGCAGCCAGAGTTCTGCTACATCTGCCCAAACACCATCCCACGTCTAAAGCAATTGTGCAGCTTCACTGGCTCCCAGTGAGGAGTCTTGTTGACTTCAAAGCTCTCTGCTTGGTACACAAGGCATTGTTCGGAGGTGGTGCAGATGCAATGAGGCCCCTTTTCACTTTCTATGTACCCACCCGCTCTCTGAGATCCGCCTCCCTGGGTCTGGTCAATACTTTCAAGCTCAAAAGGGCAAGATGGGGCGGCAAACGCTTCTCTCATCTAGCCGCCAAGCTGTGGAACACGCTCCCTACACATCTTAGGCTGATATCCAACCATCAGCTTTTCCGTAAGCATATCAAGACCTGGCTTTTTGGACGTTTGTTGTAATCTCGCTATTGTCACTCACACTACACAGCGCCAAGACGCCTCAGCATTAGTGCACTCTAGAAATACTCAGTCAGTCAGTCAGCTAAACCCTAGGATCTTTGCTCCCACATTCAAGTGGCGTGCCCGTGAGCAGCCACCAACCAGAGGCCCCTATCCCCCTTTTGATAACATTGGGCATCAGCACTCTACACTTGACCACCCTAGTGCCACTGTGGGTGCTCTTTGAGTGCATCCTTGAGCCTCTTGGAACCCTGGTACCAACCCCAGAAACTTAACTCCCAAGACTGATTACTCACCTTTAAACGGATTACCTGATTTTTTCCCATTGACTGTTTTCTATGAAAAAAGGTTTGTGTAGAGTTGAAAATTGTAGGAAAATCTAAGAAACTGTGTTTTGACCAAAACTGACTGACTTAACTTTTATCCAGGAAATGTCCTAGTGTGATATCCAGGCATATCACACGGAGTAGAAAAAGTTATCCTGAAAAGTAATCCGAAGAAATCCAAAATTAATTACAACTGTATTTCCATATTTTTACAAACTTGTAAGAAAAGTCAATATATTCATCCAGCTTGCTTTTTAACAAGCTGTCTAGAAAAGTACAGTCATATTTACCTCTGCCAAGTCCTGCTTGGTTCTATAAATAAAAATACAACAAAGAAATATTTTTATACAAAACAATTGGTCTGAGTTCAGTCTTTGTGTGACCATCATTTCTTACCTAAATGTGTACAATAAATGCTTAACACTACCCTCTGATAAAGCCTTACTGCTCGCCCGCACTACCACAAATAGAGAGTAAGTTATTATCTACTTTAACCTCTGTTAAAGTAGATAATAACTTCTGTCTAAGCCTTTGGGGATCCACTGGACTGTGTGCACACCTTACCTTACTTTGATGTATAGTATATACAGAGCCAGCTTCCTACAAGTACTATTAATCCTTGTTCTCTCTCCTTCAGAACACCCAGTCATAAATCCCCTTAAGTGGCATGTGCTGGCCTGCATGGACTTTGAGGTTTCGATTTAAGATCTGGAAAAGGGGTGTGGTATTTGCTGCTGTATATATGATGGATAGAACTTCTCCGAGTGACAATTACACAGTAGTGCACCAACATCGGTAAAAACAAAAAAATAACTGTCACTTTAAACAAACGATTTTTTTTCCATTTCTGTCTTTGAAGCAGGTTATTTCCAACCACTTGTGAAACAGGGCGAGCAAGGACTAAGGGTAGCAGCATCACCTAAAAGACGATTTTTGCTTTAAAAAATATATAATTAACTAGAAATGCCACTTCGTTTTCTTTAAAATGTTGTTTTCTTTAAAATGTTGTTGATGGATTACTTTGTTTTATTTTTAAACAGCTATACAACACAAGTACACAAACTGGAAAGTGTTTTTAGTAAAACGACTTACTGGTGCCAAAACCCTCCCTCCCGATTTTTCTCAAAAGGTAAGAAATGTGTTTTTAAATTAATGTTTATGGATTTTTATCTACAAACCTTTTGAGTGTGAATGTAACTGACACAAACCAGTCTGATTGTAGGTATATCTCAAGGAATTAACATTTACTATGATTTGACCATATTGTAGCCATTTAAAACATGTGTCTACCGCCCACTTATTACTTTTTGTTTTTATCACCCTGAAAATGTCTCAGTTCTTTAGACATTGACTCTATGCAAGGGGGTTAAGGATGATTGTACCGAAAAAGGGCAGGCTGACATAAGACAATAGGAAAAAATAGTGTCCTAATACATATTTAGAAATGTACTCCATGAGTGGTACTCTGTCATAACATCTGTTTTGTAGCATGAATCATTTCTGGATTCACATGCTGTACATTATTCCACCATCTAGTGGTTGGGTCCGGAATTATTGTATTTGTCCTTTTTAAGTCTTGCCTGGTGTTAGCTGCTCGCATGCGCTGCTCTAGCCATGCGAGGGCCTTTTGTAATCGATACAATTCCAGATGTGTACTCAGAGCCCCGCCCCTCTTTTCCAGTGGCTCGTGCCATCGTTTGTTAAACGATGGCACGTGATTGGAAAACGGGCTTTTTGGTTACCTCCTTGTCAACTTTTCGGACGGCCCATCTGGACAGGCCGACGCCATCTTGGTTTGGCGTGATGTAGGAGGGTGTGCTGTTGGGACCTAAGACCCTTGACGCCGGTTGGTTCCGCTGCGGACAGGCTGTCTGGCGCGTTGCTTCACTTATAGCATTCCAAGGTAAAACTGCTTGTAAACTGCTTGTTTTGTAATGGAAGAAATGTGGTAAACGATGAGTGGCCTATCTATCTATCTAACATTTCGCAAACATGAAGGGAAAAGAACAAGATAATGTGTTGTAGTAAACAGAGCTGAGCTGGCTTCAATGCACCCTGAGTAGCACAGCGTTACTCAGAAAGGGCACTCGCGCGCAGCTGATGAACTTCACTGAAGTAATGCTTCTGGCTGGCCCTCGCCCGAGCATGGCGGCCATTTGGATGAAGCAGCGGGGCTTCAGCACAGTGAATGAATGATTACCTGAGCTGTGCATCAGTGGGCAAACTATGATGAGCTTTTTGTGTTGAGCAATGGGTAATTTTCAGCCACTGAACTAATGCAGCAGACAGTTGCCCAGTCTTAGTAGCAGGAATGTGTCGCGTCAGCAAATTCCCACCACAACATTAAACACAGAGACCAAAAAATTCTCTTGATTGCTTCAGGGAAAAAGAAACACATGCACACGGACACACAGCTTGTTTCGTAAGGCGGAGCTGGATTTCACGTCTTAGTTACCTGGTAAAGCAGCTTCAGCGGTACGAGTGTGGAACTAATGCCAATTCATATAGCATTAACTTTAAATGGCAGCTATTTATTTTGCCTGCAGTTGTGTGCTCTGCTACGTGATGATTTATTATCCACCTCCTTTTGAAAGTTGCTGTAATAAAAGGGTGTAAGTGACACTGTAACACTGCAGCTATCTGCTATTCTAACGCTTGGTTTGGCGTGATTTATTCTGGTCTACTTGGCAAATAATAATTGCAAATCAAAACTGAAAGGATTGTTATCTAAAAACATCACTAGTAAAGTGCCCGCATCAGTGAATGCTTTTTTAAAATTATTATTACAAGCATATGGCAGCCACACTTGGGTGGCTGCATATTTTTTTCATTTTATTTTGAGATATATGCTATAACCATCGCACCCTGGCAGTGAACCGCATTTATTTTTAGGTATACGTGCAGATGTGATTATTAATGCTGCAGGGGGCAGTGGGTTTCTCAGCCAGATCTGAGAAAAAACACATTGCAAAGGTGCCAAATAGGCCCAGGGCATTTTGATAACCTGTTCTGGATTTATCATCTGGAGTTAAAGCCATTTGCTTTGCTTTTCAATACCATTAGCAAAGCAAATGGCTTTAACTTTATCAAAGGCGAGACCTATTGCATTGTCAATGCTTGTTTTTCTGTTGGTGGGTGTCGACATACCACCATTAGGTGTCCTCCTGTGATGTGGACGTGCTTCCTCCGGAAGCTCCCATCTCTGGTCGCCATCTTCAGATTAATTTTTTCCGCCATTGGGTCTGGATCGAGATGGAAGGAGCTACTGATATTTGGAGAGAAGAATTGACGAAAACGAGGGAAAAAACTTTAAAAAACAGCGGTATGAGGATTCGACGTACCAGACTTCGAATCAAGGTGCCGAAAGGTGAAAAGAACACCCTTTGCAGACAAAAGGGCAAGGTGCAGCATATAGCGGGCTCCCTGTGAGCAGTAATGGACAAGACACCGTTCATGTTTTGCTAAAATTGTCACTATAAGTGCCCCCAGAAGGACCAACATCCGGTCTGCAACCTTTGCTTACCACTGGATCACCAAAGCGAAGATTACAACTCATGTTCTGCTTTCACCCCTAAAACTTTGAGGGTAGAGAAAGACCGAGACGAGCCAACTACAACATGCAGGGGCGCAAGGCACAGCACCATCGCTGCGAGGCCTGGGCCTCTGCAGCGAAGACGAGGACAATGTCGCCGAAGGTCCAGAAGTCGACACGGACATAGACGCCCAAGTCATAGATGTTGAAAAGAAAACTTCGAGAGATGTAAGAGTACCGTCGACGTCAAAAAGACTAGACTAGTGCTGAAAAACAGACTCATGGGCCTCGTAGTGACCGTCTGCGTTAAAGCACTCGACGTCCACAGTGGCATCCAAAGAGAAACACTCGGTCGGATCCTTAGACAAGGACTCCGTAACTGCAAAGACCCTTGAAAAATAAAAGACGTCGAAAGACGTTCAAGGAAAAGGACGCTTCGATGTTGAAACAATAGAGGTAAAAACAGCCTTTGACTGCCGTGTAGGTGCCGCTGATAACGAAAAGAAAGGCAGAAATTCTTGACGGAGAAACTCACGCATCCGAGATGGAGAAGAAGAGGCTAGAACCTGAAATGTTAAGTATTTTGCAAAGGGGAAAGTGTTTGACGAAAGCATGAAGCAATTCAAGATACCACCGAAAACATCGATGGAAGTAGAAAAGTGCATCAAGGAGTTACAGACTCCAACGACCCCCAAACCGCTCAAGGAGCAAGAAGAAGAATTATTTTTCTGAGAAGAAGACAGCGACGAACAGACTTATGTGGACTCTGAAACCTTGGAGGTTCAAGAGCTACAAAGGCAAGACCTCAACACCGACTCCCCAGAAGAGGCTGTTGATACCTATCCTTCGAGGCCTTCACCACCAGATGATATTGGTATGTACACCCTTGAAAAAGGCAGAAAATACCTATGGAGTACAACGTGAGAAAGAAGAACTCCAATCATGTTTTCTACTTGAGACTTTAATGCCTACCCAATCAAGGAACCAATTCCTTCCTATGCTGCCAAGTGTACTAGATCAGGGAAAAGAGGCATTTAAGCAGCCTGCCACATGTAAGGCAGTCACACCAAGAGGAGAGAAAAAATAAAAACACTCCTCCAAGGATCCTATTTACATCAAGGGGTCTGTGGCAGCTGACTCCATTATAACAGCCACGGCCAGTAAAAAGGACTAATGTGCCAACCACCACGGGTCCACCACCAGACAATGAAAGCAAGAGGATGGACCTTTGTAGGAAGCTGGCTCTGTATATACTATACCAAAGTGAGGTATAGTGAACACAGAGTCCAGTGGAACCCCAAAGGTAGGCAGAGGTAAAGTTAAGATAGAACCTTACTCTCCATTTGTGGTAGTGTGGTCGAGCAGGAAGGCAGTATCCGAGGACAGTGTTAAGCATTTGTTGTATACACTCAGACAGCAAATGAATTCACACACTCAAAGACTGAACTTCAGACCAATTGTTTTTGTATAAAAATATTCTTTTAGTTATTTATTTTCTAGAACCAAGCAAGCCTGGCACTGGTAAGCAATAAGTACTTTACAGTAGTACTGCAATTGAAATACAGTCTGAATGATAATTGTATATTCGCTTTGATTTGATTTACAGTTTGGATGCAGAGAAATGCAATACTTAGTAAATGCAGTACATAGACTTGAATAGGATTTTCAATAAAATAGCAGGTAAGTAACTTTTCAGATTACTAGGCTTACACAGAGTAGTATACCTAGATTCTACTCTGGGACATATCCTGAAAACAGGTAAGTAAAATCGTTTTTGTTAGATTATGCAATTTTCAGGAATTTCTTTAGTTTCTCAAACTCCACACTTGGAAACTTTTGGCTGAAAAACAGTCGATGTTATCCCATGAAGGAAAATAGTGTTATCGTTTTGAGGTAAGTATTTGGTAGTGGGAGTTGAGGTTCTGGGGGTAGACTCCTTTGTGGGAGCAAAGCTCCTGGACTTTAGCTGAGTGCAAATGGAGAAACAAAGTAGCACCAAAGGTGCACCCTCAGCAGCCCTAGGGCGGCCGGTGGCATGGTGCTGTTTCGACATTGGATGCGCTGTTGATTTCAATGGAGAACCACCGGTTTGCAAAAGCACTGCAGGCAGGGGGGCGGGGGGCGTGGCTAGGAGGCCATGATGGCGGACGGAGTCTGCTAGAGCTCCGGAGCCGCCGGGAAGCGAAGATCCTGAAAAGCCTCTACGGGGCCGCTGGACACCGTGGAAGGGACGGACCTGGTGCTGCTGGACTCCCTGACCGCTCTGGTAGGGCTCAGGTATCCGGGACGGCCAAGGGGGCTGCACGGCGAAGCCCGACGGGGCTGCGGCCTGTATCTCTGATGGCGGCCGGGGCCTGGAGGGTGCATCGCACCCGGACCAACTACACCCTTGAAGGGCCTCTGCGGAGCTGCCCGACGTATCGAGGAGGGCGGACCTGGACACCCCGAGTACGCACTTGGGCACATCCGGATGGCCTCGGCGATCCCGGCAGCCCGGGAGCCCACGAGGAGGAGCCTACCGTGACTGCGACCTAATCCCCAGAGAGGCAACCGGGGTCTACAGTAGAGAGCGCGCCCGGACTGCGGGGCATCTGAGACGGAGGACGCTGCAGCTGCTCTGGGGCGGATAGCTCGAGACCTGCCTACACTGCTACTGGCGGTAAGGAGGGGAGGTGAAGACTGGGCCGGCCCTGGGGACATACCTTGCGGACTGCGGGGGAGAGGACCGGTGGCCTGCCCAGAACTAGACTGGAAGACCCTGAGGGGTGCGAGACACTGGTAGCCCTGCGAACCTGAGCGGCCCGTCGCCTAGGGACGGGGGAGTGGAGCAGCCAACTCCCCGAGGCGACCCCTGTTGCGGGGCCCATGATTTATTTATTTATTTATTATTATTTTTTTTCTTTCTTACAAACTGCACCGAGGGGTCCCGCGCAACGGAGTTCATGGAACAGTGGTTCCGAGACTATGTCGCCGCGGAGGGTCTGTCGCCGCTCTTTTGTGTCGAAAGAGCACACCGAATCCCCACGGGAAGGCCTAGAATAGGACAACCACCACGACCGCTGATTGTCAAGATCCTTAACTACCGGGATAGAGACATATTACTCCAAAAGGCCCGGGAGATATCGCTAATAGAATACGAAAATCAGCGAATCTCGCTATACCCAGACTACACTAACCAAGTGCAGAGGCAGAGATCCTCGTACTTTGCGGTCAAGAAGAGGCTCCAGAAGGCAAATCTCCGGTACGCCCTGCTGTTCCCGGCTCGCCTCAAGATAATATACTACAATAAGACCCACTTTTTCGAGAGCCCCACGGACTTAGAGGAATGGCTCAAGGTGATGGCCATCGAGGCGACCCAAGGAGCGACACCCAACAGTTCCAGGAAAGAGCATGCGGGCAGGACCTCCCCCATGCAGTCTGCGCAACCGAGACGGCGCGGACCCTCTGCGGCGCAGCAAAAGGAGGACCAGATGGTGGCTGTGGACATGGTGGGCTCCTTTAGGAATGAACATGTCACAATTAACACGGACACGGAGGACAGCACACTGCACTCAGACTCTGAAAACAGTATGGTCCTATTTCAGACGGTAACGCCGAGGGCGGCAGATGAACTACTGGACAATGGCCAAGAGTGATTGTCCAATATTACGTAACCTGAGCCTCGATGTCCTACTGATATCCTTTAATGGTGTTCTGAATGTGGCTGGGGTGTGGGGGGTTAGGGGGGTGGGTCCTCTCGATGGTTGGGAGGAGTCCTCTGTCTGTTTGCTCTGAGACGCCTAGCGGCCAAACGGGGGCTTTAATGTTATGTACTTCCCTCTGAGTGAGTACGAGACGACACTCTACCAAAATGGATTACAGCGAGTTCAGGCGACCCCGTGGTGGCTGTGGGGGTCCCCCCTCCTTTCCTCCTCCCCCTCCCGGAGGCAGAAAAGTATTATTGCTAACAAAGCTTCCCTGGCGGCGCCGTTGAGCCGGCGACGCAGAACTGAAAGTCTATGAGGATAAGGTACATGCTTAGCCAACCCCCCAAAGGCGTATGCACCAGTGTTTGTTTTGTAACGGTTTACATATTATGGTTCGCACAGCAGTGTTTTCAAGCTGCGCCAAAAGAGTTCAAGTTTGGGGTGGGCAGAAGTACGTCTCCTGGTTATTGACAGTATTACCTGCCCTGCAGGCGAGGCAACTGTTTCCCACGACACTCTCTACCGAGTATGGCTGATACAGTAGGGAAGTATAGACTGGCTACCTGGAATGTGCGGGGACTTGGCGCTATACAAAAGAGACACAGAATACACGCATTCTTACTCCGACAACATGTACACATTGTATTCCTGCAAGAATCCCACCTTACACAGGCCGAGGCGCACACACTGCGGAAGAAGTGGAGAGGCACTGTGTTTACCACAACATACTCGGTTTTCTCCAGAGGGGCTACCATATGGGTGAGATACGGCACCCCCTTTGTCGAGCTGGAGAGAGAGGTTGACGATCAGGGACGGTATATCCTAGTGAAAGGCACATTGGATGGCACGTTAGTGGTCCTGGGCAGCATGTATGCCCCGAATTTTGAGCAGGACACATTCCTCATGAGGGTGGACCGAGCTCTGGCTGATTGGACTGATATCCCTTGGATCTTGGGAGAGGACTGGAATCTGATATAAGACGTAGACCTGGATAGGTCGCATCCCCCCTCCAGACGGCAGGCATACATAGACTGACGGACACATACAGGACCTGGCTCCAGGGATGGGGATTGACGGACGCGTGGCGAGCATTACACCCGACACACAGGGAATATTCCTATTACTCCCCAGTACATGCCCTACATACTCGACTAGACAGGTTCCTCTGCACTAGCTCTCTAATACCCAAATGTGAGTCCTCGGACTACCTGGCCAAAACCTTCTCCGACCACAGACCTCTGACACTTGACCTACAATGGGGGAGGGTACCAACTCCAGTGCCCACCTGGAGACTCAACCCGCTATTAATGGAAGACGGTCCCTTCCGCACATCTTTGTCAGATACGCTGGATAATTATTTCCGGGAGAACTGGGACTCGATGACCTCAAACTTAACGGTATGGGACGCTATGAAAGTAGTGATAAGGGGGGGCGGCCATAGGACAGACTGTAGGTGCTAGACAGGTAATCCACAGAAAACTGTGCAATGTTGAGGCCCGCCTGAAGGCTCTGGAGGCAGCGGCAGGTGGAAATACCGAACGTAGGGAGGAATTGCAGGCGAGCAATATAGAACATGCAGAACTCCTAGAGACGCTGCGAGTTATTGATCATAAAGCATATCTGCGACGGCAACAGGCTTGATCAGACAGATCGGGTGCTTTACTGGCTCGGCTGGTATGAGATAGCCCCGAAGTACCAGTGATCACGCAGGTCCGGGATGAAACGGGAAGAATAGTGTCTACGCAATCGGACATCAATGCAGCCTTCAGGGCTCACCTGAGTACACTATACGCCTCCCCCCCTCTAGCGAACCGGGAGGAAATGGTGTCATTCCTGAGAGACCTGCCTTTCCCTGTCCTGTCCCGGGATGAGCAGGCGGGGATGGACGGACGCATCACACAGCAGGAAATCAGAGTGGCCATTCGATCACTCAATCGAGGCAACACGCCCGGTCAGGGTGGACTACTGGTAGAATTCTACCAGACCTATGCTGCAACATTGATACCTGTTCTGGAGAAGATCTATAAGACGTCGTATGAGACCGGATACCTACCCGTCTCGACGATGCAAGCCTTAGTCATATCAATCACGAAACCCGGTAGGGACACCCTCGATCTACCTAATTACAGACCCCTTTCCGTGCTCTCTACGGAATGCAAAATACTCAGTAAAATCATAGCCCTGCGGTTACAGGCTCACCTACCGGCCCTAATACACCCGGACCAATGCGTTTTTTTACCGGGGAGGTGCACGTCCCAAAACACGAGGAGGCACCACGCCCTAATGTCTGACGTGCCAACGGCCCTCTCTCGAGCCGGCTGTGTCGCGTTGGACCTCCGGCAGGCGTTTGATTCCTTGTCATGGGCATTTATGTTTGAGGTCCTGACACGTTTTGGAATCCCCGACCCCCTCATACGGTGGATCAGATTACTATATACACACCCAAAGGCCAGAGCACGCACTGGCCGACACGTCTCCGACAGCTACGACATCCACCGTGGCACCCGGCAGGGATGCCCACTATCGCCCCTGCTGTTTGTCCTGACCCTTGAGCCCCTGGCGATCGCCCTTCGGACTAGGATGGCAAGGCTGGGCATTCCCGTCCGGGGTACGCACCACTTGATATCAATATACGCCGAAGACATCCTTTTATATCTCCAGGACTTGGAAGGCAACCACTCGGCCATAGCGGACATTTTTGACCGATTTGCAGAGGTGTCCGGCCTGGCGATCAAAGTCGGTGGGCTATTACTTTCAGGAGGGGCGACGGCCTTCTTACATACAATTTGGTGACTCCCACATCCCGATAGCACAGGCCACGTTCAAGTACCTAGACATAAACGTATATAGACAACCGGAAGATCAGATTGATGGTAACATCAGGCGGGCTATTACCGGCCTGCGCTGTAGCGTGCAATTCTGGACGTCGCTACCGCTGTCAGTCATGGGAAGGATAGCGGTTTCTAAAATGGTGATGCTCCCTCGTATGTTATATTATTTCATAAATCTGCCGGTTCTCCTCCCGCAACACATATTAAACACTCTAAATACGATCCTGATTAACTTCATCTGGGGAACCGGACGGCGGAGACTAAGTCTCAAAAAACGTCAAATTAGTACCAGACAGGGAGGGCTGGGAGTGCCGGACCTCCGCGGCTACTACTGCGCGAGTCAGCTGCAATGGTTGTCACGCTGGGTAGCGGGTAGGAAACTGCACGAAATTGATCTCACCAGTGACCAGATAGCGCGAGGCGAGCTACACTCCCTCCTATTACCCGGGGCCAAGATACCCCGAGATTGCCATCCTCTCTTACACACAGCTCTGATGTGCTGGCGAAAGGCCTTGATGTACACGTCGGCAGCCCAGCCCTGGTTGGACTTCCAACACCACAGGGACGACTGACGCAACGCAGGTTGAGACCATGGACGGAGAGGGGTTGGATAGAGTAGGAGACTTGTTCGGTGATGATGTACTCTTAGACCAGTCTTCATTTATACAGGCCACGGGGGCCCCACAACGACAATACTTCCTACATGCTACAGTATCGTATTACATACGACACACATGGGCTCCGCAGCGCAATAAACCCATGCAACATGAACTAGTACATCTCCTTCACTACATGGGGACTGGAGGACACTTAGTGCGGTGGCTATACACCGGGATTAGAGAACACGCCGCTATGCCTCTTAACACACTCAGAGACACCTGGATGCTAGACACAGGGGAAAATATGACGGACGGGGCCTGGAAAATCGTTCTGGAACACCCCTGAAGAGTGTCCAGGAATGTGAAGTTCAAATCCATACAGGCCATGGTACTGCATAGAGCATATCTTACCCCCCCAGCGGATTCACAAGATGTTCCCTGCCTCCTCCCACTGCTGCCCTCGGTGTCAGGTGGAGGAGGCCGGTCTTCTACACATGATGTGGTCTTGTCCATGCCTAAGTGAGTATTGGGGACAGGTCCGACACATACTTCACACTGTTACGGGCATGCGGATACCGGAGGGAGCGATGTCTAGCCTGATTGGACATAGGAAAAGACCTAAAGGACATAAAGCCCCACTGAAACTTACAGACCTGGCGCTGTTGTTAGCGGTCAGAGCTCTGACCATGAAGTGGAAATCTGCAAGACCCCCAGCTGTAGTGACTTAGCGATCTGAAGTGCTAAAGTGGGGTAGGGCTGAAGGCGTAATTCTGCGTAGAGAAGAGGAGAGGGGGCTATGGAAACACCCAGTTGCACAGGACTGGGAACAGATGTTGCTGGAGTTAGAGGAATTAGACTTGACGCCCCCACAGGCGGGGACTGTATAACCAAAATAGGTGGACTGGAGTAAAGGGAGACTGAGAATAGGGCCTTGCCCAGGATGCGCGCAGGTTAGCCAGACGAGAAGAGCCTGATTTTCCGGACATGCCGATCAGTGCAGACTCTCTTTCCATTTACGGCCAGTGGTGACTGGGCAAGAAGGGTGGAGATGCCAGGAGACGTACGGGGGTGGGGCGGGTGTTGGATGGGATGGGGAATGGCTATGACTTGACCAAGCGGGTCCAGTGTTATACTAAGACTGATGGGCGCTGTGATACTGCTGGGAAGGACCCGCGCATGTGAATGTACTATTCTACGATTGTTTAAGAGGTGAAGTCATTAGCGCCCTGTATGAACACAGATATGTGAAACAATATGTCAAATGCCTATAGTTTAAAGGGAGAAAAATGAGAAAAGACTGTATGATGTAAATGATGGATATGTGTACAATGTACTGTTTGAGCACAGTCATGAATAAAGAGTAAAAAAAAAAAAAAAGCACTGCAGGCAGGGAGATGAAGGTCTTCTGAGTGCGACCACCACTTTGAGAGGTAAGTTGGGAAGTTAGGGGTTGGTTAGGCACCATCGGTTTGGGTACACAAGGCAGTGGGGCGTCGGGTGCAGGGGTGACTTTTGGGGTCGGATCTTCTCACCAGGTCCTGGTCGGGGTTAGGCGGGCCTTCTGGATTTAGACTGCAGGAATCAGCTGGAGGCTTGAGGCAGGTCAGGGTTCGCTGGATCTCTGGTCGGGATCGCCAGGGGGACCTCCTCATGGCGTTTACCCACTCGGGCCGTGGACGGCGGGTGCAGAGTGGGGCGGAGTTGTGGTGTCCGACTGGAGTCAGTGGTTGCAGGTGAACAAATCCGGTGTTCCATGGAGACAAAGTCTTAGTGCTTGAAGGCAGGCAGGTCCTCTAGGGTTTTTGAGGTTGCTTACTGCAGGACACACCGGGATTTCACAGGAGCAGGACCAGATGAACTACACGCATCTCACAAACATGAAGCCAAAATAACACTCCAAGCAATAAACGCAGCTCCTACAAGCGAGAACTAGAGCAAAAACTCGCAAAGAGCTTGCTCTCAGAAAATACACAGCGACGAAGGGCATGCCATCCACAAGTTTCCTATGAGACGACGGGAACGGATGTTAACCTCCTTCAGACATGACACCCACAGACAGTTATCCCATTGTGTAGTGTTTCAGTTAGCCGGAACCAGTCAGCAGCAAATTAGAAGTCCAAATTCAAAGAAGGGTGGGGGCCTGAAAATTAATCAAATGAGTGTTTCAACAGGAGGTGATAATTCAGGTCCTAATGAGTCATACAAATACCATACCTCCCTTTTTAGGACGAGCTTAGAGGCAGCTCACATGCGATGCTCTGTGAGGTATGATGTAATCCTTTTGTGGGCATTGAACATGCTCAGCCCTTTTTAATTGGTTGCTTGGTCCCGAAGCTTAAACAGTCCATTGCTTTCCTTGGTGAATCGTGGACATTTATCCCTCCTAGAGTTTGTTTTGTTCTTGCCCTGGCGGCCACCTTTTCTGCAAGAATCTTTCCAGTAGTGGGCATACGTTTTCTTTTAGTACACCTCTTCTTTCTGCCTTGAGTTTTTAGGTCTTGTGACCTACAATGCGCGCAAGCGCATTGAGGGATCAAGAATTCAAGTGCTCAAAACAATCGTCAAACCAAGGGCTTTCTGCTGCGGTTTTCTTGAAGTTCACGTGAATCACATGAGCAAACAAGCACGCGCATTCACGCAGCACAGCACATCAAAGGGCTTCTCCTCCCCTAATTATTCATGGCCGGCCACAGGCCGGCCGTACTTTCAGTTTCCCGGCCGCTCTGCATTTATCAGGTACATGTTGTTTTTTTTTTCACTTTGTCTCCGTGCGTGCGTTCCCCCACCACTCGTGTTGTTCTCTCCCTTGTTATTTGACACCCTCTCTAGTTGCATAGCCCATCGTTGGTTACCCCACTCCCGTTCCCCTCTCCCCTTTCATTTTAAATGTCTAACATTCAATCCGGTACTTTACCCCTTCGATGTAACTGACCCCCTCCCCACCCCCCTTCTGTAACCCCCTCCGTGCCCGCTTCGAATCAGGCGCCGCTCCTAAACCTCAACTCCCCCCACCCCCTACCATGAAATCGATTGCGTTTCTGCCGGCAGACTCATCCCCTCTGCTTAACTCGGTTTTAAATACAAATCCAGCTTGTTAAGTATGGCAGCAATGGGGCAGAGCGCCAAGCACAAAAACCGAGAGCCTCTTGCCATATTTTCTCCTTTGTGCGGACAGTGGTTTACAAACTGTGACATTGCTCTGCTTCCCCGAGTAGCAGTTTGTTTATGACATGCAGCTCTCCTTGCTCTAATCAAGGAATACGCTGTACTTCGCTCTACACATTCAGACTGATTTACATTTAATCAAGGCGACTGCGCGCCTTTCTTTCGTTTTGCCCGGTGCAGCATTCCTACAAGCGGAAAGGTAAAATGTCTGCCTTCTGTCCCACATTTCCTAATTGATGTACTTTAATTAGCACTGTCCGAGTTAATATGCATTCCAGGAATAAAGGCCTGACCAAGCGCGGCAACCCATGCTTTATATCTTTAAGCATGGGGGCCGCACGCATTTGTTTTGTTCTGCATGACGTGATACTCCTGGCACTTGCCTTTGCTCCGTTTCCCCAAGTAGCAGCTACAGTTTGTGTATGACATGTAGCACTCATTGCTCTAATCAATGAATATGCTGTACTTCGCACTACGCATTCAGACCCATTCATCGTCGCCATGGTTAATCTTTAATCAAGGCGACCGCCCGCCTTTGTTTCGTATTGCACAGCCTGCATTCCTACGCTTTAAAATTCGGATGACCCGCTCTCTGCCCGGGCATCTAGAACAAATTAGTTTCAACCCTTGCCACCCCTCCCCCCAATGAATTGGACACCTAGGATAGCTTTAAGAACCCCACCACCCCCTCTCCTTAGCACAACGGAGTTCCAAAAACATCTATGAATGCAAGACTTTCCATTACCAACTCAGCCTCCAACCCCCAGTATCATCTCTGTTCTCAGTAATCCCTGCTTCCGATCTTATTCCTGCTCTTGTTTTTATTGTAATACTGCTCTCTGCCATCAGTGAGGCTCGTCGTCGTAACTTGCCAGTGTATGCAAAAGAAAGAGAAACCTATAAACCATAAATACTGTTCTTTTTATGGAGTATGCCCCAAATATTTAATTTGTCAAGTGCGGCCACGCTGTTCTGTTTGGTTGTTCTATGATTGCCTTCTAAAATTGTTTTGCAACCCATAGCAGAAGAGCACGGTACATCATGTGAACCGTCAAGCAGATACCATAGATTAAGTCACATCCTGGTGCAGTAAACACCACCATATTGCAACATCCACATGGTATCAAAACTCTGTGTTCTAGGGAGAGTCTATTGCTAGGACCAGTGGGATTAATTTTGAATAACCTCTAGTTTAATCAGACACAAAATGGAGAATGGGATACAACTTTCACAGACAGTGGAAGTGTATTGCCTGCATTCCTGGTGCTGAAAATAGAAGATCAAGATACTGAAGTGTCGGAGGTTTGAGACAGGACTATCTTTAGATAGACATTCTGTGAGGAATTCTTAGCAGGGGAACCCTGATCAGACGTCCTGAACACCGCCATTTCATTAACGGTAGGAAGAGGGTGTGAGTCAGAGGTTTCTGTTGTTAAATGTGAGGAAGTTTCACTGCTCCTTTATCTTTGCCCGATTGCTACTTCAGGAAGGCTGATGACAGACAGGTCTTTTCAGTTGAATGCATGACATAACCACACATACCTTTTGCACGCATATGTAAGGTAAATAAAAGATATATACATATATGTAGTTGTAGGTTAATATTTTCTTTTTTGACGGGGTTCCCCCAATTATCCTTTTTTTCATTTACTCCCAACCTCCTCTTACCACTACCTGCCCCTAAAGCATGACGTTCCCCATACCTCCTTTTTTCAACTACCCAATCCTGAACCTTAAAATTACCCTCGCCTCTCTTTACCACTGCCCACTCCTAAACCGTTCAATTACCCTTACCTTCCTTTACCACTGCCCACCCCATAGCCCTAAAATGACCCTTACCTCCCTTTACTTTTACCAATCCCTAAACCTTAACAAGCACTGGCGTTGCCAATAGGTCTCGCAGTAGGAAAGTTGGAGCTATTACAATTGCAAATAACAATGCCTTTTATTTTTGTTTTCATTTTAAAAACATAAAGGGCTTTGTCATTTACAAAACCAATAGCTCCAACTTTCCTACTGCGAGACCTATTGGCAACGCCAGTGCTTGTTTGTTTTGGCCCTGGTGGCTGCCCCTGCTACAATAATCCTTCCATTGGTGGCATATGTTTTCTTTTAGTGCACTTCCGTGCTGCGCTGGGAGAAGGGCCTCTTAGAATCACGTCAGGCTTCCCAGAGACTTCTCCGTGTGGGTCGGACTCCTCCCACACATTCCATTGGCCTTTGCGGTTGGCTTTCAATAATGAAAGCACGCAAATGGCCAAAGATGGGTGCATGTCCCACCTTTCCTCTAAACGTTCACCCACAAGGCCTTTGGGTCTCGGGAGCGAGCAGGGGCACGCAGGCTTTCAGCTGGCCGTGGATCATCTTACTGATTTATAGCGTGGCTGCTTTCACTTTCGCTGCCGCGCTTGTTTTGTGCTTGACTGTGATTATTGTAATTTCTTCACGGCGCTGCTTTCACTTTAAATTTAAGGAGCAGCATAGCAGTGCGTCTTTAATTGTTCTCAACTGCACCGCTTTCAATTTAAATGTTAGGCGTGGCAGAGATATTAACACATACCATGGCATTACGCCTTTATTTTTAAATGGAGCCGCTTTCAATTTAAGTGCTGCTTTACCTGTTCATGAACAGTGCAGCTTTTTTTCACAACCCACTACAGCGTATTTACAATGTATTGCCTTTCCGAACGCGCTCCGCAGACCGCTGGTTCTTCTTCTGTCCCCCAATCACTGTTGCTTTCCTACCCAAGCCTCTCATCTCCCCACCCCTCCTGAACCACTTCCCTTGCTGCTGACTCCTGACCTGCTCACATGTCACAGCAGCCAATCTCTGTGAAACTTGTAACCCTAGAGGCTTTTTAGCCATTTAAATAGAGGTTAACATTTCAACTATATTTCCAGTTCATTTTCTTCCTCCGGTTTCACAAATCTCTCGCATCCCACAGCCAATATGGTGGGCTCGAGACTCATAGGGGCGTGTCGAGGTAGCCCTGCCCCGCACGGCACGATGCAGTGTTTTGGTTCAGTACAACGGCCACTTCTTGGACACCACGCTTTCACTTCTACATCTCCACAGCACACGCTTAGCGGACAGCAAAACGTCAAAATAATTTCTTAAAATGTTATTAACTCAGCATTGCAGCCTGTCGATTACTCCCTCTCAGCAGTCACTTACACTGAGGGCGGCAGCGGACTGTTAATACACAACGCGTCTCTGCCGTCCCCTCCGCTCCATACTTATAGGTGCCTTGTGAACAAAATGAACCAGCAGCTGAGCCCAGAGCAGGGGCAGTGCCTTACTGCATTACAGCTCCACTCTGGGGCGTTCAGAGCAGGCGGCATACAAGGCTAGAGGGCGCCACGGCTTCCAAGCAGTCAGCCCAGCTGACGCCTCCGAAGGTCCATTTTCTCCCTCCTCCCCTTTGTGTGTACCTAATCGCAACCCCATACAAAGGCAACATATGTATTCAGTCTCCTTCATGCAGCAACACAAAGAGAAGTCTGTTTTGTATCTGTTGACTATCTGGTTAGTCAAATATACTGTTTTTTCACATGTGTGGTGTGAAACATGCTTCAGTGACACTTAAATGGGCTTCCAAGGCTAGTGTAAAAGGAAAAACATTGCCATTTACAACGCCAAATAGCTCTAACTTTCACCAATGCGAGACCTATTGCATTGCAAATGCTTGTTTCTTTAAAACATTTCCTCGCCACTCGTGGGCACAGCGCTGCCTCCAGAGCCAGTTTTGTTTATTGTCCGACTCGGCTCCTGCCTAACCCTTGCCTCTGGGCTTACCTCTGTTTTACCGTCTGACACAAATTATAGCGCCTAGGCTTTGCGCATAAAACCTAGAGTGCCTCAGCTTCGGAGGCCTAGGTTTACCACATGACTGAGCAGGTTCGTGAAAAACGTTGCATTTAAGATACTTTAATGTACAGTGCTAAAAGATGCCCGCAAACCAGATCTGTGGTGTTACATAACCAGTAATAACTAAAGACTGTAGAGACAACATCATGGCAGTGTGTCTCATAACAAACCCCGAGTTTAATTTTACTACATAAAAACAACTTGCTATTGGGCTCCAACCACAAGATGGCAATAGTGTGCTTAACTCAAGAATCAATCTATAACAGAGTGATTTGGGTTGTAGGAGTCACAGGAGGTGTAGCGAGCATTATTACAAGGAATCACTTGTCTCTTAAGGGCCATCCGAACTAAAAGATCACCTCCCCTTCAGTTCTGCCTGTTATTCCTCATTCTTGGATCAATGTAGTCCTGTTGCCTTCCGTTACATCTGATTGTGTGCCTACACTAAAAAATCCGGGAATCTCACAAGTTTTCCTCGTTCTGGAAAAAGGTGTTAGAGGAAATGGAGCTAGGCTCCTTATTGTGCTCCCTTATGCTGGATGTTTAGGGATCGCCAGGAACTTGTTGACAGGCATGCAGATGAACAGGATGGGTCGGTCAGCACCACACCCCACCTGATGCACTGGCTCCCCGTTAACAAGAGGATAACCTTCAAGCTCCTCACCTACGCACACCAGGCACTCCACAACACCAGACCAGCACTGACTGCTCTTCTAACCACTCACTGCTACAGTATCTTTTCACTGCCTCACTCTCATAATCTACCATATGCAGTTATGTGGTAAATATGCCCAGTGCAATACGCTCCTGCAGTGTAGACTGGCACAGCTGGATCTCTGTGCCTTGCTCTGCATAGTGTGCATCTGCCCAGTATATGAGGGGCTTGTGTACACTGACATTGCTGTGTATATGCAGTGTATATGTAGTGTGCTATGCATTACCTTGCGCTCCCTACCTAGTGCAGGCAGTGCTGTAGTGTACTATTGTGCTGCTTCAGTATCACTGCTGAGTGCATGAACTGATTCAGAGTATGCTTGAACTACCTTCAATTTCAATACTTGCTGATCCTGCACCACCATAGCCCCTTGCAGGCCCCACAGCAATATATAAGGACACTGACTCTCTTAACTGCCTCTTTCTGCAATATACCCCGGCACGGACCAGCTGAGATGGTCCATTGCTGCTTTTTGATCTGGACACTGCACGCACATTGTTGCAGTAGGCCCAACCACTAACTCCCTGTCAGTTCTCCGTGTGAGCAGTGCTGCCCCACCACTGCTGACACATACAGGCATTGACCTGTTCTTGTTGTCAATTTCACCCTGGCTGTGCACCAAAAGCCAAGTGTGTGCAATTTGTCTAAACAATTTCTGGGTAGTATCAAAGACATATGCTCACTGCAGCGGAGCAACAGCTCTGATCTACACAGCAGTGTAAGCGCCAGCCACACACACATCGGCACGGTTATACAAAGTTACAGGTCATAGAACAGACACACAGCGACGCTCAGGCTCCAGGAAGTGATGTGTTGCCTTTGCCCTATGTTTACAAGCTCCTTCAGGTCAGGCATTCATGAGCTGAAACCTCCATTCTGTAGTAGGGGATCTCTGTGTATAGTCATAATCTAGTGAATAGTCCCGCCCATGTGCGAGGACCCCGGCAATAAAAAATAATCTCTTAAGGTGTCAGAAAATTGCAGAACTGCAAAGACACTTAAGAGAAAATTTAAAGACAAATAATGCAGCCTATATCCACAGGCTACACTGTCCAGTACTTCAACTAGAAAATTCCACGAAAAATCCACAAACAGCAAAGCCTGTCCAGATTTCCCTTGCTTTTACTGCAAAAACCTCTCAGAAATGATAGAGGAAGGCATGGACAGACAAGCCCCATATGCTGCCATTATGTGGCTTAAATAGGATACTGTGCCTTTAAGAGAACCTTCCAGAACTTTCTCCCAGTATCCCAGAATGCATAGCAGCTCCAACTTACTTTCAGTTCTTTTTTCCGGCTCCTGCTTACAGGACCCTGTGCATTGAGCTCTCCCTTTTTCAAGGGTTTATTGGATTTTTTTGCACTTTTTGGATTTAAAAGTGTTCTCATTTGATTCTTGGTGTTTCCTTTTCGCTTCTGTGTGTTTGTTCAGGCTTTTAGGGATCTAAAATGCCTGCTTTATTCGACAAGTGCCCAGCATGTGGAAGGAAGAAGGCCAAGACTGATCCACACGACGTCTGCATTCTTTGCCTGCCTGAGTAACATGTCCCTGAAGATTGTGACATCTGCCAGGCCTTTTCTGCAAGGACCCTGAAGGCAGAAGATTAGGCTCCAAGGCCTGGAAGAGAGGCGACTGCAGGCTGCAGGTGGGTCTGGGCAGGTTGGGAAGGCTCCCTCTGCCCCTGCTGAGGCCTCTGGGGGCTCCCCAGAGGCAGGAAGACCAGCAAAAGGTCCCGGTCTCCGTCGACGTCGATAGCATCGACGACGACGTCGAGAGGGATGACGACGGTGTGTTCCCCTTCTCCCCGGGGCTCCGGGTCGAGACAGCGTGGAAGATCGACGTCGAGAGGCCTGGCTAGGCCGCCGTCGAAGTCACCGGCGTCGTCGTCGAAGTCGAGGCATCGCCGTCGACGAAGACACCGGCGCTCGCCGTCGAAGCGACACCGCCGGTCGACCAGTTCGACGTCGAGGGGATCCTCGGCGTCGAGGACCGTGAGGAAACGGTCATCGAGGAGAAAGAGTCGACGCTCGCCGTCGAGGTCTGACCGCTCGTCGTCGAGGGGGCGACGATCGTCGTTGAGGAAGAAACACTCGACGTCGAGGAGACGGCGTTCGACGCCAGAGTCGAGGGATCGCCGTTCCACGCCTGAAAAATGACGCTCGACGTCGAGCAGGAAGAGATCGGTGTCACCGAGGATCTCAACCTCCTCTAAGAGGCGCAAGAGGGATTCTGGCGCCACAAGTCACGCTGTATCTGGTGAAGGACGTCGGAGGCGTCGCTCACGCTCTGGAGGGTCTGGATCACAGGCCCCTCCCTCGAAGAAGTCAGCGGGCACGGTGTACTCGGTGGTTTATACACCGCCAAGGCCTATGACCCCTCCTCCTCTACCGAAGGAGGCTCCTCCGTCTAAGCCACCGCTCCCCTCCCTGCCTCCGCCGTCTCCTGCAGGGCAGCCTCCGCCGCCGGTCCCTCCTCATAGGCCACCGAGGTCGGTGTCGCTGCCTCTGCTTCCGACAACTCCTAAGGGTACGCCTACCCCGAAGCCCCAGGATAGGCCACGGAAGACGCCTCCACGGAAACGGGTGGAGCGCCCACGTGCTGGTAGGTCGCGCTCCCGCTCCAGGAGAAGGGAACGTTCGCGTCACAGGTCTTCCACACGATCTAGGCGGCGTCACAGGAGACACAGGTCTCGTTCACGGACCCGGTCGTCTGGGATCAGGGACTACTCCCCGACCTTGTCAGATTCACCGGACACGAGGGTGTCACCGGTCGACGATCTGGTGTCCTTCCGGGACGTGCTGTTACGGGGTGCCGCGAAATTGGGCATTACTTTGACGGTGCCCACTCCAAAGTCTTCGGTCATCTTCGAGATGCTCCATCAGAAGCATTTGTCTCGGCCGTTACTACCACTGGTGCCGGGCCTGGAAGAACCGACCCTGGATCTTTTCCTCACTCCGGCGGTGACTAAGGCGGCACCTTCCAGACTGCAAAAGAAGTACCGGTCTCCGGACTCGGACCCGGCCTTTCTAAGGCTGGAGCCCCCTCCAGACTCGGTGATTGTGACGGCGGCGCGCAAACAGCATGCCACCACGCCTTCCTCCACGGTTCCGCCAGATAAGGAATCTAGGTGGTTGGATTCCTCTGGGAGGAGAGTTTGTGGGACCTCGGCGACCTCGATGAAGGCAGCTAGTGCCACTGCCTTGCTGGGTCGGTATGACAGAGCCCTCTGGGAATCCCTTCAACAATTTGTGGAGCTCCTTCCGCGGGACAAGCGGGGAGACTTCCAGGAGGTGCTTAACGAAGGGATGTTGGTGGCGAATCAAGTCATCAGCGCTGCAGCCGACTCTTCTCTTCTGGCGGCGCATGGTTTCTGCCACGGAATAAACCAGCGACGACATGCATGGCTCCGCCTTACGTCTCTGAAACCGGACGCTCAGCAGAGGGTTGCCAATCTGCCATTCTCTGGTGAAACCCTGTTCGGGAAGCACGCTGATGATGAAATGGCCCGCATGAAGGCGGAAGCTGAGATGCTCACAGCGGTGGGTTTGGAGAAGCCCAAGGAGACCAAGAAGACGTACCGTCCGTTCCAACGCCGGTTCGGTGGTCAAGGCAGAGGGCGTGGCCAGTCTTCTGGACAACAGCAGCAACAACAACAGCAGCAGTTCAGAAGACCATTCCAGAAGCGCCAGAGAGGCAGAGGCGGCCATCAGTCGGCACCAGCGACTAAAGGCCAGGCCGGGTCTAGGCCCTGAGCACTTACTTCCCCTACAACTGTTAGCCGCTCCGGTGGGGGGAAGCATCCAATCTTTTCTGGCAGAGTGGAGAAAAATTACTCAGGAAAGTGGGTGCTGAATATTGTTTGCAATGGATACAGTCTTCGATTCACCAGCCCGCCTCCATCGATTCCTCCGGTCGGCTCACAGTATCAACTGCGAGAGCTCCAGGCGGAGGCCGATATCCTGTTAAGGAAAAGGGCGATAGAAGACGTACCTCTGTCTCAAAGGGGAAGAGGTCTGTACTCCAGGTTCTTTCTGGTTCGAAAAAAGGACAAGAACGAGTTCAGGCCCATTCTGGATTTGCGGCAAGCAAACAAATGGATTCGCAGAGAAAAGTTTCGCATGCTGTCGTTGCATCAGATTTATCCTCAGCTGCAACGGGGAGACTGGCTGTGTGCCATAGACCTCCAGGATGCGTACTTCCATGTGCCCATTACACACAAACACAGGAAGTTCCTGCGGTTCCAAGTCGGCGCCAATCACTATCAATACACAGTACTGCCATTCGGACTGAAGTCTGCGCCGAGGACGTTCTCAAAGTGCATGGCAGTGGTAGCCGCACACCTAAGGAAGAACAAGGTGTTTGTCTACCCGTACCTGGACGACTGGTTGATCAAGGCCTCCTCCTTCACGGAAGCGCAAGCACACTTCCAGAAGACGTGCGTTTTAATGAACAAGCTGGGGTTGCACATCAACATGTCCAAGTCTGTCCCGACTCCGGTCCAGTGCATTCAGTACTTGGGGGCCTCCATCGATACGCTGTCGGCAAGCGTGTCTCCTTCGGAAGAGCGACGGTTATCACTGCTTCGGAAGGCTCAGGCTCTTATGGCCTCTCCGTCCACGACAGTGAGGACGGTGTCTTCTCTACTGGGATCGATGGCTTCTTGCATCTTCCTGACGCCGCATGCGCGGCTGCACATGAGACCTCTGCAGGAGTGCTTGGAGGATCAGTGGGATCAGAGGAGAGGATCTTGGGACGACAAGATACGACTGTCTCTGCATGCTATTCAGTCTCTGAAGTGGTGGTGTTCGGCGGAGAATCTTCTCAGAGGGGTTCCCTTCCACAAGGACATTCCCACACAGACTATCGTGACAGATGCTTCTCTCCAGGGATGGGGAGCGCACTCCGGAGACCTACAGATTCAAGGGACGTGGTCCCTGATGGAGTCCACTTACCACATCAATTTCCTGGAACTCAGAGCTGTTCACTTGGCACTGAAGGCCTTTCACCCGTCCTTCCAGACCGACTCTCTGCTTGTACAGACGGACAATACGACCACGATGTATTACCTCAACAAGCAGGGGGGCTCGAGATCGCGCACCCTGTCCCAGGAGGCGCAGGCGATCTGGCACTGGCTTCTGGCTCGAGGACTGACGATAACGGCTACCCATCTGCCAGGTGTGCAGAATTTTCAGGCAGACGCCCTGAGCAGACTGATTCAGGAAAACCACGAATGGGTCATAAATGACGAAGTGCTAGGAGAGGTCTTCGCAAGGTGGGGGACTCCAGACGTAGATCTGTTCGCCACCGCCGAAAACAGCAAATGCCGAGACTTCGCCTCCAGGTACTACCAGCCGGGGACGCTGGGGAATGCGTTATGGATCAACTGGTCGAACAGCTTTCTGTACGCTTTTCCACCCATTCCCCTGATTCCAACGGTTCTCATCAAGCTGTCTCAGTCCAGGGCGCGGATGATATTGATTGCCCCGGAATGGCCCAGACAGTGGTGGTTCACGGACCTGCTTCACCGGTCTCTCCTACCTCACATGCGGCTACCATGCAGGCCGGACCTTCTCACGAAGTTCGGGGGGCTGATGTTGCACCCCAACCTCTTGTCTTTGAGTTTGGCAGCATGGCTCCTGAAATAGTGCAATATGGCCATTTGAATCTTCCTGCAGATTGTATGGACATACTGAAGGAGTCTAAGAGACCTTCCACTAGGACTTCTTATGCGTACAAGTGGAAGAGGTTTTGTATCTGGTGCAAGTCCAAGAACTATGACCCGACGACATGTAAGGAAGATGTCATCCTTCCTTATCTTCTTCAGTTGGCGCAGTCTGGCCTTAATGTTCATTCGATTAAGGTTCATCTTGCTGCTTTGACTGCCTACAGGAAATGCCCTTCACAGACTTGCTTCTTCTAGATCCCTGTGATCAAAGACTTTTTGGAAGGCTTGAAGAAAGTGTTCCCGCCTGTCCGGCTTCCTTCGCCTTCATGGGAATTGAATGTGGTGCGTCCAGATTGATGAAGGAGCCTTTTGAACCTATTCATAAGGCTTCGTTGCAGCACCTGTCCTGGAAGGCGGCGTTCCTCGTGGCCATTACATCGGCCCGCAGGGTGAGTGAAATTCAGGCGTTGTGTTGCCAAGAACCTTATACTGTATTTCATGCTGCTAAGGTTGTTATGCGTACTCACCCTAAATTTCTTCCCAAGGTTATTTCTGATTTTCATGTTAACCAGACCATAACTTTGCCTACATTTTTTCAGAACCCTTCGTCTCCAGCGGAAAGGTCGTTACATTCCCTGGATGTTAGGAGGGTATTGAAATTTTATCTGGATATTCGTAGGTCTGACCAATTGTTTATCAATTATGGATCAGTCAGGACGGGTCTTGCGACCTCTAAGCAGTCTATCTCTAGGTGGATTGTGTCCTGCATACAACTATGTTACCAAAAAGCTAATAAGACCTTAGGAGGTAAGCCTAAGGCTCATTCCACCAGGGGCAAAGCTGCCACGACAGCCTTGCTCCGTAATGTTCCGATTGCAGAAATCTGCAAGGCGGCCACTTGGAAGTAGGTTCATACCTTTGCTAAGCATTACTGCCTGGACACTGATGCCAGGGCAGACGCTCAGGTTGGACAGGCTTCGCTGCGAAATCTGTTCGCACAATAGTGGTGTTAATTCTCTTTTCTCCACCGCCGCTTTGGTGTGGTAATGGGCTTGCCATTCTATTCACTAGATTATGACTATACACAGAGATCCCCTACTACAGAAGGAGTAGTTTCTGTCCTGTAACTCCAGTTCTGTAGTAGGGGTATCTCTGTTATAGTCATAAGCGCCCTCCCGCCTCCCCGGTGGAGAGAAATGTTCCTTTAAGGAATGCGACAGGTCTGGCGTGTTACGCCTTCAAAAAGAACTGAAAGTAAGTTGGACCTGCTATGCATTCTGGGATACTGGGAGAACGTTCTGGAAGGTTCTCTTAAAGGCACAGTATCCTATTTAAGCCACATAATGGCAGCCTATGGGGCTTGTCTGTCCATACCTTCCTCTCTATCATTTCTGAGAGGTTTTTGCAGTAAAAGCAACGGAAATCTGGACAGGCTTTGCTGTTTGTGGATTTTTGGTGGAATTTTCTAGTTGAAGTACTGGACAGAGTAGCCTGTGGATATAGGCTGCATTATTTGTCTTTAAATTTTCTCTTAAGTGTCTTTGCAGTTCTGCAATTTTCTGACACCATAAGAGATTATTTTTGATTGCCGGGGTCCTCGCACATGGGCGGGACTATTCACTAGATTATGACTATACACAGAGATCCCCTACTACAGAACTGGAGTTACAGGACAGAAACTACTCCTTGCAGTTTACAGTTTCCATTGATGTGAGCATCAAAAGCTGATGCTTTGGTGTGAATCATTGCACGGAGCACAGACGCACTTGGCACAGTAGGGTGAACACCAGGAACTCAGAGTAATAGTGCTGCATGCACCATGACACCCCCGCTGCCTATTGCTGCAGTGCAACAGAGTACCCTGAAATTGTCCAGCTCTGACTGGCCAGGGCTGTACTGATGCAATGTATTTGGAGATGTTCTCTCTAGTCCTGTCCAAAGCATGCACTGTTGCTGTAAGAATGGTCTTCCTCACACTTCCCAGGGAGTCTACCTGTGTGCACGTTGGGTGCGGTAGAATCAGAGCACTGTAATCGGGAGTCGGCATCCTTCTAACGAGGTGTACTGGATGTCCCTGCTTCTGAGCCTAATCAACTCCACAGAGCTGACTAACTTGATTCTCGTCCTCATGCCCCAGCGTGAAATGTTCTTCATTTCACTCTGCGTGTATTAGAGGTGGAATAAATTGTGCACAAGCCTTTCGCTAATAATCACCATGGCCCACAGAATATATAAATCACATTAGTCATCTAAGTCTACCCAAGGATACCTCAAACAACACTCCAGGCAAAACGTATCTGGCAGTTTGCCAATGCCAAACCTCAAATTCACTGACGAAAGTAACAGAATAATAAAATGTCTAAGTGACCTTATGTTATGCTACGTTAACTGAATTCACAGAGCACATTTTTACTGGGTCATAGTTCTGTGCTCCGACCTATGAAACCCGTTGTTCCAATTAATAACACTGCATGGCAAACGTTCAACTTCGGAACAGTCCTGCAAAAGGAGGGACACGGATGGCCCTTGTGAGTAAAGGTAGTCGTCGAAAAATACAGGACTTTTGCCACACTTACTTCTACCTCAGGCTCAAACACCCCCTTCCCCCTCTCCTAGGATAGCTAGTCCGTTTTCCCCTCCTTCCCTGGACCTCTTCCGACGAGACACCAGTTCAGCAGTTCATTTTACAGCAGCTCTGTGCAGACAACGGCCATCTTCACTTCATCAAGCACGTACTGTGGCTCTTCACCAAACTCCAAAGGTCAGGCCCCAGGGAAACAAACATCACACTCTCTTCCCCTGTGCACACTGGATGCTTTCTGAACTGGACTCTGAACTCTGCGATGCTGCGGTACAGCTGCCCTTCTGATCTCCCTCCTCCGTGTCCATCCCACGTAGGGAATTCACCAGAGGCAGCATCCATCTGTGTCAGCCCCCAGTACTCCAGAGCAGGGCCTGGATTCACTGCACCAGATGGACCGCAGACTTCCCATGATGCCGCAAATCTAATAAAACATTTTTACAAAGCTGGTTGCAAGCTCCTCTAGGCTCTGTAACTGTGGGCATTACAGCTTAGAACATGGAGCCTTTCATAAGGTTTTAAATCAAAAGAGAAGAGTGGCCTACAAATCAAACATGTTACCCTGCAGTCTGGCTTTTTGAAAACAAGCCTTTTTGCCTATTTAGATCACGTGTTATTCTAATACACCTTTGTGTGCCAGGCTGTCTTATTTCTAAAGTGCCGACGGTTCAAAATGTGCTCGCCCTGCTCATCAAAGAATGCATGACATCCCTCTGTGCTCATTGCGTGCAGTCTACCAAAGATTCTTCTCAGGAGAAATTGGTTGTAGGTAGGTGGAATCTGACTACATGGTTGCCCCCACTTTTTTTCTGGTGTTTTGATGGTTTTTGACTTAGGCTGGGCTCCTGGATAGCAGGATCCCAGCCAAACTATCTGCTTCCTCTCTGAAGTGATTCCCAGTACCTTAGGTACACCTCATTGGATTCTGGGGTACCCTTACAAGTCCCTAGTATATGGTATACTATGTACCCAAGGCATAGGTACCCCAGAGGCCTACCAGGTGCTGCATCATGTATTGTGCCACCCCTGGGAAACATTGCAAAATGACACCACAGGACTGCTACTGCAGCCTGGGTAAGGTGGTGCTTGCATCCCTTACTTAGATATAGGTTACCTATATCTACCTTAAATCACTACACATATAAACCTATCAGTCCCCCCTATGGCAGGCCTTATTTATCCTGAAGGCAGGGTGCTGGGTTGTGTGTGAGAGGGTGCCCATGTATGAGCAGGGCCACTCTGCAGCCTCCGGAATCTATTCTCCGGGGTTGTTCTGTGATTCAGCCAGACCACTCCACGAGTGTTCGGTGAGCCGGCCCTTTGTGTTTTCGCTCGTGGTACCTTCGCAATCCCTGGTCCGTTGACTGGTGGGTCCCTGAGAAGGCAACTTTGACTTTCCATGGGTTTCTCTGGTTGCTCCAGACGTGACCTGACTCTCCACCACTTGGTGAGTCCCCCAGACCTTGCTGGTCCGCACTAAGCATCTTTTGTCTTCCTGCGTGGGTTGCTGTTGCCAAGGCTTGTTGGGTCCAATCCAGGCACCGACACCGCAGCACTCAACATCCTTCGTGAGACAGCTCGAATTCAGCTCCTGGTCGTTGTCGACGCCTCCTGTTCCTCGTGGCTGCAGAGTCAAGCTTCACCTCTTCACACCTGAAACACCCGACATCGGTGGGCATTCGTCTATCGTGCCCCTGGTCACTGGCAAATGACCCAGACTCTGTCCTCTCTGCTTTCAGGTTCCTCACATCTTCGATTCAGGCTTGGATCACACCGGACACTTCTCTTCTCGACGGCAGCAGCACTTTGCAGCAGATCGCCATTGAAATCCACAACGATTCCCAACACCAAAAGACACCTATGCACCTGGCTTCCCTGGATGAGGTAACTCGAGTACTCCGGTGCTCCTGTGGCTGTTGGCCCTAGAACCCCTTAAGTCTAAAGGTGTTTAATCAAAATCCTCTCCTTAGTGTCCTTAATCTTTAAATTTCCAACCGCGACTTTCCACATAGAAGCTAACAGTGATTCCTGGCTGTGTTCTCACTCTGCACGCGTCCCCCGTGGGTCCCCTGTGTCACTACCTTGGGTGGTTCCTTGTGGTCCCAGCGATTCTACAGGCTCTAGGCCTTGTGTCTAGTCAAGTTGTAGTTCTTATACCACTTTCTTAATATATGGTTTGGTTTGCCCCTAGGGCCTAATGTATATTGTGCTAATTTACTGTGATATATTAAGTGTAACATATGTGCTTTGACCTCTAGCCTCATAAAGAGACTAGTAGGGTGTGTTTAGAATAAATACATATTATTATGTAACTGGCCATACCTGGACGCTACCCGTGAGGATTTCCTGGTGCACAGAACGCTCACTTTTCGCGACACCCGCTCCGCGGGTGCCGCTCATTCCCTGCCTGACCCCGTTCTCCCTGGTGTGAGCGTCCACAGTCGGTGGAAAGCTAACTCCGCTCCCAGGTCGAGCTCTGCGGGGTCCAACAGAGCGGTAAGCCTACCGGGGGACTGCGAGGACCAGCAGCCTTAGCTGTTCACAGCTGGTGCCTCTTCCCCCGGCGGCCACGCCCCCAGCCTTCGACTTAATCAGCGCCAAGCCTTGCATAGAAAGTGGGTGTAACTGGCCATACCTGGACGCTACCCGTGAGGATTTCCTGGTGCACAGAACGCTCACTTTTCGCGACACCCGCTCCGCGGGTGCCGCTCATTCCCTGCCTGACCCCGTTCTCCCTGGTGTGAGCGTCCACAGTCGGTGGAAAGCTAACTCCGCTCCCAGGTCGAGCTCAGCGGGGTCCAACAGAGCGGTAAGCCTACCGGGGGACTGCGAGGACCAGCAGCCTTAGCTGTTCACAGCTGGTGCCTCTTCCCCCGGCGGCCACACCCCCAGCCTTCGACTTCATCAGCGCCAAGCCTTGCATAGAAAGTGGGTGTAACTGGCCATACCTGGACGCTACCCGTGAGGATTTCCTGGTGCACAGAACGCTCACTTTTCGCGACACCCGCTCCGCGGGTGCCGCTCATTCCCTGCCTGACCCCGTTCTCCCTGGTGTGAGCGTCCACAGTCGGTGGAAAGCTAACTCCGCTCCCAGGTCGAGCTCAGCGGGGTCCAACAGAGCGGTAAGCCTACCGGGGGACTGCGAGGACCAGCAGCCTTAGCTGTTCACAGCTGGTGCCTCTTCCCCCGGCGGCCACGCCCCCAGCCTTCGACTTCATCAGCGCCAAGCCTTGCATAGAAAGTGGGTGTAACTGGCCATACCTGGACGCTACCCGTGAGGATTTCCTGGTGCACAGAACGCTCACTTTTCGCGACACCCGCTCCGCGGGTGCCGCTCATTCCCTGCCTGACCCCGTTCTCCCTGGTGTGAGCGTCCACAGTCGGTGGAAAGCTAACTCCGCTCCCAGGTCGAGCTCAGCGGGGTCCAACAGAGCGGTAAGCCTACCGGGGGACTGCGAGGACCAGCAGCCTTAACTGTTCACAGCTGGTGCCTCTTCCCCCGGCGGCCACGCCCCCAGCCTTCGACTTCATCAGCGCCAAGCCTTGCATAGAAAGTGGGTGTAACTGGCCATACCTGGACGCTACCCGTGAGGATTTCCTGGTGCACAGAACGCTCACTTTTCGCGACACCCGCTCCGCGGGTGCCGCTCATTCCCTGCCTGACCCCGTTCTCCCTGGTGTGAGCGTCCACAGTCGGTGGAAAGCTAACTCCGCTCCCAGGTCGAGCTCAGCGGGGTCCAACAGAGCGGTAAGCCTACCGGGGGACTGCGAGGACCAGCAGCCTTAGCTGTTCACAGCTGGTGCCTCTTCCCCCGGCGGCCACGCCCCCAGCCTTCGACTTCATCAGCACCAAGCCTTGCATAGAAAGTGGGTGTAACTGGCCATACCTGGACGCTACCCGTGAGGATTTCCTGGTGCAAAGAACGCTCACTTTTCGCGACACCCGCTCCGCGGGTGCCGCTCATTCCCTGCCTGACCCCGTTCTCCTTGGTGTGAGCGTCCACAGTCGGTGGAAAGCTAACTCCGCTCCCAGGTCGAGCTCAGCGGGGTCCAACAGAGCGGTAAGCCTACCGGGGGACTGCGAGGACCAGCAGCCTTAGCTGTTCACAGCTGGTGCCTCTTCCCCCGGCGGCCACACCCCCAGCCTTCGACTTCATCAGCGCCAAGCCTTGCATAGAAAGTGGGTGTAACTGGCCATACCTGGACGCTACCCGTGAGGATTTCCTGGTGCACAGAACGCTCACTTTTCGCGACACCCGCTCCGCGGGTGCCGCTCATTCCCTGCCTGACCCCGTTCTCCCTGGTGTGAGCGTCCACAGTCGGTGGAAAGCTAAATCCGCTCCCAGGTCGAGCTCAGCGGGGTCCAACAGAGCGGTAAGCCTACCGGGGGACTGCGAGGACCAGCAGCCTTAGCTGTTCACAGCTGGTGCCTCTTCCCCCGGCGGCCACGCCCCCAGCCTTCGACTTCATCAGCACCAAGCCTTGCATAGAAAGTGGGTGTAACTGGCCATACCTGGACGCTACCCGTGAGGATTTCCTGGTGCAAAGAACGCTCACTTTTCGCGACACCCGCTCCGCGGGTGCCGCTCATTCCCTGCCTGACCCCGTTCTCCTTGGTGTGAGCGTCCACAGTCGGTGGAAAGCTAACTCCGCTCCCAGGTCGAGCTCAGCGGGGTCCAACAGAGCGGTAAGCCTACCGGGGGACTGCGAGGACCAGCAGCCTTAGCTGTTCACAGCTGGTGCCTCTTCCCCCGGCGGCCACACCCCCAGCCTTCGACTTCATCAGCGCCAAGCCTTGCATAGAAAGTGGGTGTAACTGGCCATACCTGGACGCTACCCGTGAGGATTTCCTGGTGCACAGAACGCTCACTTTTCGCGACACCCGCTCCGCGGGTGCCGCTCATTCCCTGCCTGACCCCGTTCTCCCTGGTGTGAGCGTCCACAGTCGGTGGAAAGCTAAATCCGCTCCCAGGTCGAGCTCAGCGGGGTCCAACAGAGCGGTAAGCCTACCGGGGGACTGCGAGGACCAGCAGCCTTAGCTGTTCACAGCTGGTGCCTCTTCCCCCGGCGGCCACGCCCCCAGCCTTCGACTTCATCAGCGCCAAGCCTTGCATAGAAAGTGGGTGTAACTGGCCATACCTGGACGCTACCCGTGAGGATTTCCTGGTGCACAGAACGCTCACTTTTCGCGACACCCGCTCCGCGGGTGCCGCTCATTCCCTGCCTGACCCCGTTCTCCCTGGTGTGAGCGTCCACAGTCGGTGGAAAGCTAACTCCGCTCCCAGGTCGAGCTCAGCGGGGTCCAACAGAGCGGTAAGCCTACCGGGGGACTGCGAGGACCAGCAGCCTTAACTGTTCACAGCTGGTGCCTCTTCCCCCGGCGGCCACGCCCCCAGCCTTCGACTTCATCAGCGCCAAGCCTTGCATAGAAAGTGGGTGTAACTGGCCATACCTGGACGCTACCCGTGAGGATTTCCTGGTGCACAGAACGCTCACTTTTCACGACACCCGCTCCGCGGGTGCCGCTCATTCCCTGCCTGACCCCGTTCTCCCTGGTGTGAGCGTCCACAGTCGGTGGAAAGCTAACTCCGCTCCCAGGTCGAGCTCAGCGGGGTCCAACAGAGCGGTAAGCCTACCGGGGGACTGCGAGGACCAGCAGCCTTAGCTGTTCACAGCTGGTGCCTCTTCCCCCGGCGGCCACGCCCCCAACCTTCTCCTATAACATACGAGGGGCCCTTACCGCACCGCGGGACGCACGCGGGACGTAGCCGGGGCGAAGACCGGGCAAAGAGCGGGCCGTTTAAGGCCGTTAGAGGCAGGTAGAGACTGGACTGGGCCACCCCATTTGATTTTTCATCTTCACTCTTTACGCTCTCTTCTAAGCCCTTCAGCATTCGCCCAATATGGCTACCCGCGAGTTTAGAGACAGAGCGGCAAAATCCAAATTGAAAAATGGCACCCTGGACGATTTTATCACCAGGACCAACACTGCTATTGACAATGAAATATCCAAGATGCAACATAGGGTTTCACTAGAACTCGAAGCTGCTAGAAGACTGTCAGTCGAGCTAACTGCTGCCAAAAAATCCTCTTTAGGTCCTATTGCATGGGCGAAAACACCAGAACGCCCACACGGCACTGCCCCCATCCTCCTTGTTACAAATGCTGATATTCATTCACCACAAGTAGATAGTATACCTTTTTTACAGGGGGGATCTCCATAAAATTCCACTCCCCCCCCTAAAATCTCACTTGGGTGCTATAGCTGAACAAAAGAAGGGATCTGAGGCGGGTTCACCCCCTAAAGCTGAAAATACCCACGCTTCATTAGAAAAACGTAGCAACCCACCTATAACACAAAACCGCCCACATAATAAAAGGAAGCGCAACCCCAACTCGGCATATTCAAGGAAAAAGGCTAAAATAGCTAAGGCGCAGCAACCAACCAAGGCACCACCCCTTGCTCCGCTGCCACTAACCAAGTCTTTTCCCTCGGAAACGTGCCTTGAAAAAACTCCCTCGCACACAGTAGTTATCCAAGAAAACAATGACCTCACGATTGAAAGTGATATCGTAGGAACTCCGCTCTGTATTATCAAAGGGAAGGATGTTGAGTTTCTTACCGTTGTTTGGGAAACACTCAAAAAACTACTTTCCCCACTAGAAAAGAGATTCACACACATAGAAACTCAGCTATTGGAAATAGAAAAAAGTATATTAAATATGGCAACTATCACTATGCAGAATCCTAAATCAATATGCTCACATGGACCCCCGCCTCCAACAGCATCTTGTGTCCACACGACTCAAGTCGTGGAGAAATTGCGGGTGCCTTCCAAGGCAAAGTCACCGGGAACCACCAACGTTGTAACCTCTTCTTCTACTAGTCTTACCGTTACCCCCAAGGTGAAACCAATCCCTAAACCCCGAACCAAGGCAACAACCCATAATCCTTCAAGTAGGGTAATGCCGAATACTATGCAATCGGGGGCTGTATCTCTTCCGTCATCTCTATTAGGTACACCTGGTCAAAAAGTACCCGCCCCGACCGACCAGCCCAATCTTAGGCAAAAAGGCCAGATAATAAATCCTTTAACATCACAGAGAGCAAGCATCGGCCGCACACGCTCAAGGGGATTTGTAGATCTTCCCCCTGAGGTTAGTTCGTATGTGGTGGTGCTGACTGGGGTAACTGAATTGACGTACAACCAGCAGGAAAACTTTGTTTCCCTAAAGAACAAGGTGATCCACTGGCTGGACGTCAATAAATCAATACCCAACCACCTAAGGAGTAAAATCCTTATGGTGCGGAGGGTACCCTGGGTAGGCACCACACAAAAGTCCGTCAGTGGCGACTGTGTGATTGTCTCCTTCGAGGATCCAAATACTGCTCACGCCATTTATTCATGGATTAACCATAGCACAACTACAACAATAATAGCAAGACCACTTACCTTTTTCTATCCGCCACGTTTCCCTCCATCTCAAGGTGGGAATTGGAGTAGGATCCCGGAGAGGAACCACACATGGGGAGGGCAAAGTAACTTTTGGGCTGACACACCAGGTGGATGGAACGGGGTACCGTTGTCTAATAGATATGGGTGCCTCGAGGAAGTGGATTGACTTCTACACTCGATAACCATCGTACCTATCCCACCCACCCCAAAAAGCGCCAACCTACAGCTAAAGGGCAATGTATTCACCCATAGTGTATCAAACGCACACACGGGCGTGCAAACTTCGCCACTAACACCGGCCCACACAATGACTAACCACTCCAGAGTAGGGGTAGGTAGGCAAGACATCTGCTCACCCAAGTGCGCAACTGCTGACTTCCATCTAAAGCTGGAACATAATCCCACTATGCCCCACTGCCTCAAACCAAATAGTCCCCCAATGGAAGTCCCTCCACCCAATCAAAGTGGTAAACCCTTAGTATATGATAGCCCCAAGATATCTGGCATGAATAACACACCAGAGGCCCCGGGTGTAATCTCCATTCTATCCTGGAATGTGGCAGGGCTATCTAACAAAGTAGATACGACGGACTGGGCTGATCTCGTAGAGGGCTATGACATATGTCTCCTACAAGAGACATGGGCAAGAGAACAAATCACACGCCAGGGCTTCGCTATCTTCGATATCGAAGCGAAATGGGGAGGAAGGGGCAGACCCTCAGGAGGACTCTCGACCTGGGTTGGGTCCCACTTGGGCTGTAGGGCCACACATCTTGAAACCAATTTTGGTGACTTCCAGTGTGTCTCACTTGAATGGCCTTGTGGAGGGAAGCTCATATTGATTAACATATATTCAAGGCCAGTGGGGGTTGCAGCAATTTCTGGCCCAGTGGAAGACCTAGCACAGTTTCTTGACACACACAATTTTTCTTCCCCTCTAATTATAGGCGGAGATTTTAACCAGCAATATGAACCACTCCCTGACTATCTGGTGGGCATATCTAGTGAAGAGGATGATTTATGGGACATTCCCACCCTGATAGATCCAGTGACCAGGACATGGTCCCCACTTGCCACCCAAATAATGTCCCTCACGCTTAGCCATTCGCTGAGGGCGTGCAATGGCCGGACTAAGGGCGACATTCCGCCAAAAAATACCTTTAATAGGCCGGGCCATGAGTCACGCATTGATTACATTATGGTTCCAACCAGGGAGTGGAGGAGAGTGAAAGACTTCAAAGTTATCCCCAGACTCGATAGTGATCATAATTTGCTCTCATTAAAATTCGAGACCTTTGGTCGGTCAATAAATAAGGTAGACACTAACTCTGCATCACAGTCTGACCTTGTGTTATCCAGCAACAGGCGCAGAATCAAATGGGCCAAATTGCTGGAAAAGCACAGCAACATCGAGAGACTTTATGCATTAGTCGTCCCCACCCTGGAAAAAGTGGAGCATTGTATGAACCACTCAGCCAGTGAAACCGATATTAATATCACAGGTAGCTCAGGCACGCAGGCACAATTATTTGATCTTGGTAACATCCACTCTGAGCTATGCACCAATCTTGCAGAGGTATTGAACCCAGTGGCCAGGCCTCACAAGTCTAAACAGAGAAGAGCGACCTGGTTCAATGCCTCTTGCAGGGAAGCAAAAACCACTCTATTAAATTCACTCAAAGCACGAGACACTTTAAACATAATCAGGGAGAACCGATTAGCTTATAAATCAGCCCTCCGCACTGCAAAAATAGACTGGGATGAGGGGAACTGGACAAAAATAACAGCTGCCCTCGCTTGTCGAGATTCACGAACTTTTTGGCAGATTGTTAGGCACGGTTCGGCGGAACCCCCTGCAGCAGTTGAGGCCAACATAGCACCATCTGTTTGGGAGGAACATTTTAAAAATCTATACCAGCCACATAGCAGTGACCAGGGGACGAGTAAACCTGCTGGAGCGTCCCTCTCTACCAACAATAGTGCAATTGTCATGGATGGCTTTAGCATAGACGAAATCACCTTGGCAATCTCGTCCCTACCAGCAGGTAAGGCGCCGGGCCTAGACAGGCTCCCAGGCGACCTTTACAAGCACGAACCTAAAATCTGGGCTCCCTATCTCGGGGTGCTATTTAATTCCATCTTGAAAGGCCTGCCAATTCCTTCCACCTGGCCAGGGGCCGAAATAGTGCCAATTTTTAAAAAGGGTTCCCCTCTCCTCCCGGCAAATTATAGGCCAATAAGCTTAATTGATGTATCCCAAAAACTATTTTCCAAGCTATTGCTAAATCGCTTACATGAGTGGATCAGGGACCTTAACATTCTTAGTCCCTTTCAAGCAGGCTTTAGGGAGAAGGTCTCCACTGTGGACCAGGTCTTTCGCCTTGTCCTCATATACTGGAAAACGGTGCAGTTGGAGGGTGGCAGCCTCTACACTGTATTCGTGGACCTGAGGGCAGCGTTCGACCTGGTCCCAAGGACCAAGCTGTGGGAGGTCCTTGCCAAACTGGGGGCCCCTGAAGGTCTTCTGAATATGATAATCCGCCTCCACAGCACTAACTTTGCCCAGGTCAGATGTGGCAGGATGGGTGCACTGTCCAAGAGGTTCCCCGTTGGCAGGGGGGTGAGGCAGGGTTGTGTGCTCGCACCAACCCTGTTTTGCCTCTATGTCAGCGGGGTAATCAGCCATTTGGCGGGTGTCCCCAACTCAGACGCCCCAAAACTGGCCGCTGAAAGGGTGCCAGCCATCATGTTTGCCGACGACACACTGTTACTATCAAAGTCGGCAAAAGGCATTCAGCGCATCCTCGATGGCTTTGTGGACTTCTGTGAGGCACATGGACTAGAACTCAAAGCCATCAAAACGAAATTCATGGTCCTCAACCCCCCACAGAAATTCCACTTTATCCCAAGTATTGCGCACATCAGACTTGAAAGAGTAAAAACCTTTGAATACCTGGGAACTGTACTAAATGATAAATTTACCTGGAGTTCACACCTGGAGAGGGCAGCACTTAAGCTGACCCAGCATTCGGGAGGTATAATGAAACTCTTGGCAAGCAACAAATCTACAATCAGGCCCATTGGCCCTCCATTGCAGATATATAAAACCCAGGCCAAGGGGGCTGTCATCTACGAATCTGAACTCTGGGGTCATGAAAAAACATCAATGCTGTTGAAGGTGGAAAATAAATTCATCCGCAACCTTGTTGGGTTACCACCGAGCACTCCTCTCGTCCCCCTCAGGATGGACTTGGGCCTACACCCGCTTGATGAGGATCTGGCCCTACGCCCACTGGCCTTCTGGCGCAGACTATGGACAACTCCAGAATTGGCCAGTTACAGAGAAGGACTCCGGGAGGTTCTTGCTATCCCAGGTGCTGGAAAAATTAAATGGCTCAATTCCATCAAACTAGAATTGGAGGCCCTGGGTCTCTCATCAATGTGGTCTGACCCTCTGAACACGTGTCATATCCTTTCTAAAAAGGAACTAGCCAAGTCATACCGTAAAAGCAAACTACTTTTTCTACTTAATCACCAACACCTCGGGACTCTGACAGCTTCCTTTTTTTCCCACAAGGTTAACTATAATATGGAACAAACTCTGGACAAAATATATCCCTCCGTACTGAGAAAATTATACCTTCAGTGGAGACATGGGTCTCTGCCCATTAGAACTCATACATCCAAATGGAGTGACAATCCAAGCAGCACCTGTCCAGCGTGCAGAACTTCGGATGATACTGAGCTCCACATTCTATTTTTCTGCCCAGTTTATCGAGAGATCCGAAGGTACTGGATTGTTCCCCTATGTAGGAATCTGGGATTCGAGAGGTGTTCGGCTGCCTTTAGAGTCTTAAAAACTGATTTATCGGACCATATTGTGTTTGCTATGGCCAAGTACTTGGGTGCTCTCTGGTCTATCAGAAGGAAATGTCTTAAAATGCAGACTTGAGTGCAGACCTGATTTTAGCATTAAGGATTTCTTGCAAGAGATGCTTTTATGGATTTTACAATTTGCTGTTAAACCCTTTAATGAAATGTTTTAATGGCTTTCACAAATGTCTTTTATGGTATAATTTTACCGAAATAAAGATTTAAAAAAGTTAAAGATATATATATATGTATGTATGTATGTATGTATGTAGCGGTTCTCCTTTCATTTAGCCATTCACAAGATTAAAGACTGGTAAAACAAGCTGTTTTACATTCCTTCAAGACTTAGCCTGAAAGCTGCTCTCCATAGCTACCACTAGGACAGCTTTCAAATAAGGTTGTCTTTAGTCTATCACCTCTAAGGAGTTGTTTGGACTGGTGCAAGGTGCCCACCATAACTAGTGGACAGCATATGCCAGGTGTAAAAAAGTGGTTCTGTATATACTGGACGAAAGTAAGGTACAGTGTGCACAGAGTCCACAGTCCCCAGAGGTTTAGCAGAGGCTAAAGTTGGATATAACTTTACGCTCTAAAGTGGTAGCTTGTTGGAGCAGTATGGCAGTATCAGAGGGCAGTGTAAAGCATTTGTTGTACTCTCTCAGTCAGCAAATGGTCTCACACACTCAAGAACTGAACTTTAGGCCAATGGTTTGTATAAAAAATATAGTTTTATTTTAGAGCCAACAATAGGTATCAAAATATACTTTCTCAGAATAAGTTATTTAGTTAAATACTTTTCAAATAGGCAATAGACTTTTGAGTACAATAGTTACAATTGTTGCAATAGGCAACACAATTTCAAACACAATGTGACATTGAGCTCAATGGGAATTTCTAGTTAAATGCAATTAATTACTTTATGGATTACTTTTCTAACCACAGGACTGTATCCTAGATTCAGTCCTGGGACATCTCATGTAAACAGTTGAGTAAAAGCGTTTTGGTTACCGTAGTGATTTTTAAGGAATATTATTGTATTTTAAAAGTTGACACTTTGAAACTTTTTCACATAGAATCACCAATGTTATCCTATGGGAGGAAATTCACTTAGCAAGTACGTAGTGTTATCGTTACCTTTTCTTAATCAGTGTTGGATCCTGGATCCAGCACTAGTGCATATCCTGTAAACAATTGAAAGAATGCGTTTAAGTCATACAGGTGATTTTTAACCAATATTTGTACGTTTCAAAAATTAACACTTTGAAACTTTTTCAGCAAAAACCAAGCAATTTTATCCCATGGAAGGAAATTCAAGTTTTGCAGCGGGAATCTTTCTGGATTCACTATGCTGTGCATATTCCGCCATCTAGTGGTTGGAGTTTGGAAAGTGCTTTGTATTTTTGAATTTTTTTTTTGCTGTGGGAGTTTGCGAAACCTGATCCCTCTGGTGAGGCTACAACCCCCATCGTGTGTGTGCAGGCTCTCAGATTATTTTTTCCGCCATGGAGATCGGAGGTGCGCTGAAGCACAGCAGCAGACATAAGACAGAAGAAAAAGGCCACCAGACCTCCGAGGAGAGAGGTGGTATCAAGAAGGTTGCAGAAGGGAAACAGTTTTCAGCAAAGCAGTGGGTTACTACTGCTCGCTCTTTTCCTCCTCATGCACCAGAGCGAGCACATTGTTCTCTGGCAGAACAACCTCCAGGTATTCGTGGGGGGAGTACTCTGCAGTTTGATGATGCTTCATCCTCAAACAAGGTAAGAAGAGCTTGCTCTTTCAATTATTTTGTGTGGAAGCAAGAGCACGGGTGGAATGCTCCACATGTTTTACAATGTTTAATGTAGGACCAAGAGCAAGGGGTATGGCCCCATGTGCTACCGTAACATTGAAAATGGTGCAGCACAGTCAATGGTTAGACCTACCAGGCTGGAATTTTAAAAGCATATCTACCAGAGTGTGCTTACAGCAAGTGCGTCAAGGCGCTATTTTAGGCACTTTTAGATACGGTGTTAAAATGTCTTAAGACTATTCACTTAGGCTTTACTATTATTGTGTAGCAATGGACGTAGGTGCCACTTCCTTACACCACGATACCACAGGGAAAAGGAATAGTCAGGGAATTCCTTATTCCTTCTAGTAGCTAACCTAGCTTAATCAGGAAGTGCGCCACGTTTTTTTAAAAACGTTACAAAGGTACGCTTTTGGGCACAAAAAGGAGATTCTAAGGATCTTTTATAAAATATGCGAACCTACGGCAGGTTCTACTTTCAAAACCTTTTGTATTGCACAAAATGCAATTGTTACGCCTTTTAGAAGGAGTTATGGCGGTAGTCAAAGCCTTCCCCTTCCCGGGGTTTTTAAAAGCTGGCCGCAACTCTTCTAACGTGGCACCAAATGCAGCCCACATTCCAAGGGGTTCCAAAGCGAAGGAGAAGGTCATAAATCTCCTTCCCCCGCAATCTCTTCCAACACCAGGGCAGCAGACTGTAAGACAACCCCATGGATCAGAGGCTTATCTCCAGCATACGCATTCCTTAGCTGCCTTCTAAGCAAACCAGAAAGGCAGGTTCTATGGGAAATGTTAGTTGCTGGTTAGCGTTCCCAATAGGCTAGGCTACATAATAGACTATCCTTATGCCTTATAACGCCTGTGAAGCCTGCTCTTCTGCTCTTCTGCCCATTAGACTCACCTGGAGCCATTTCCCTCCTCAAACAGTCCCGGGGGGGCTGCAACGGCCGCAACAACCCCTGCGTGCAGCCGATAGCGGGGGGGGGGGGGGACTACAACTGCCGTCGGCATCCTGTTGACGCCGAGCACCGCGCCAGCGCCAGGAGGCGCTTCAAGAACTCTCGTGGGCTCCCGCGGGACGGGACGTGCGTGGGCGTGCCCGGGCAAAGCCCGCGCCCGTCCCACGCCCATCCTCGACCGGAGGAGACTGGGCTGGGCCACCCCACTAACTCTTGGGGCCTTGTTTTATTGTCTGGATCAGAAGGTACTGTGACCCCTTATAGGTCTGTTTGTTGCTGCATGCACTAATACTTTTGCAATGGCCCCACCAATTCCCCCTACTTGTGCGCAAGGGAAACGCGCCTGTGCTGTGAAGCGCACTATTCCCAAGGCTAATCCTCTGTCACCTCTAGTCCCCAGAGCAATTGACCAAATGTTTCAAAAGGCGATAGGAGTTGTCACCACTGAAATTGAACTGACTGAAAGACGTCTTTCAATCACTCCTGATTGTTTTCCATCTACCTCTCCTCCCCCTACTGATTCAACAAACTTATTTGAACGAATTGGGAGTCCAAATATGGTTTCGGACAGTAATGAACATATCACTCTACCAAGTACTGTGTGTAGATCTGAGGACCTTCCGTCTACTGCCCGTTTGCCAAGGAAAAGGACCATGGGAAGCAACCGGGGCACTAAAGGGAAAAAATCTAGGTGCGGGCCTGGCAGAGGTCTTGAAAAGACAAAAAAAAGTGGTACCCCTCTAGTTAACGCTACTAAGTGCCCAGTTGACCAGACTTACCCCCCTTGGGCCAAAGCTTTAGTGGTAGACTTGCTGTCCCAGTGTAGAATGATGGTAAGGGAAGAGATTACTCCCATTCTCCAGCACCTTCAAAATCTTCCGCCTCCTAAAATTCCATCACAAATACTTTCTATAATGAAGTTACTCCAATTGTTAGTATACCTAATGCTGGGCCTTCTACTTCCCCGGACTCACTCCCGAGTCTGACAACTAAGTTACCCAAAGCTGGTAAAGTGCCTCAAAAACAGGCTCCTCCTACTCCTGAAGTTAGAAATCCAACTGGTGATAGAGGGTTGCTATTTCCTGACCAAGGACCCGCACGTTTACTAGCCCCTCAAGGTGTTCAGGGGAATAATTCCAAACTGCCGAAATCCCTGACTGCCCGTCCTACTCCATCGGGTAAAAAGCAAACTGATGGTGATCCAAGTGTTTTGCCTTCTGCTGAGGAGAACGCAAGGGGTGGAAGTGGTGTGACTCAGCAATCTTTTCTTCCTATAATTAACCTCCCCTTAGGCTGTTCCTTACGTTATTATTCTGGCAGGAATTCCAGGACCTAAGGAAGGCCTTAAAGAATCCCAGCTTGAACTTCGTAATAAGATCCTGTTCTGGCTGGTGAAAAATAAGCAGTTCACGTACGATAAGGCAGGTGAAATCTTGTTGGTAAGGAGGGTTGCGTGGGTGGGCCCTACCCAGAAGTTTATTGCTGGAGATTGTGTGATCATTAACTTTAGGCAACCAGAAACCATCCAAAGATTAGTGGCACCATCCCCATTTCCTATTAATCATTCCATGCCTATTAGAGCCCTTACTTTAGATTTCTTCTACCCAAGACCACGGAGGGCAGGTTTTCCTCGCCCCCTAGTTGACCTTGTTTGATGGGCCAAGCCCTGTTACATTGCATCCACTACTCCATATCCAAATTCATCGCTCTACAGCATTCCCGTAATTAACCGGTATGCCCCATTGGAGGACGTTGATTGACTGGCAGGGCGGGCTGCTTTAAATATTGCTCAGGCCTATGGAAAACCCCCCACCCAGTGTTCGATCCCTATAAACCTAGGGTTAGATAACAACAGTCTCAATTGGGACAACCCAAAAAATAATAACTTGGATGAATCAGAGCTTGGTTTTCCTGAAGGCCTTTATCCAACACCCTATGTTTTTCCTATTTTGCAAACTATGGAGAAGGAAACCATTATTTGTGAACCTGAAACGAGTGATAGTCCCTTTGATGGCCCAGTTCTGGGCAATAGGACCCCAATTGAAAATTGTGGCAGGCTCCAGATAAGTGATGTTAAAATTTCCATTCTGTCTTGGAATGTGGCAGGGCTTGCCAACAAATTGGCTAGCCCTGATTGGGGTCTCTTTATAGATAAGTTCGATATTTGTCTTCTTCAGGAGACGTGGTCTAGGGAAAATTTCTATAGGCCGGGTTACCTGTCAGTTAATAATCTGGCATAGATTGGTATGAGGGGAAGACCTTTTGGGGGCCTGACAATTCTTATTGGCTCCCATTTGGGATGTAAAGTGACCCAATTAAATTCCCCTTCGCCTGATCTTCTATGCATTAGACTTTCTTTTAGTTCAAAATTTAGCGTGACCCTTATAAATGTTTATTCTAGACCCACAAAGCTGTGTGAAGAATCTTTAGCACTGGATTCCCTTGACAATCTTATTTCTACGGTTAAGGGGGCGAGCACTCTGATTGTTGCAGGAGACTTCAATTGCCAGTATGAGCCACTCCCGGGTCTGATTGAACCTATCTCGAGTATTGAGGACTCTTTGTGGTCCATTCCCGATTTGCAAATATCTCCGATAAGGGCATGGTCACCAATAGCTCTCCAATTGAATTCCATTACTTTAGCCCACTCCCTGAGAGCATGCAATGGCCGTACAAAATCTGATTTTGAGGGTAAGAATACTTTTAATCGTCCAGGGCAGTCCTCCCGTATTGATTATATTCTGGTGGAGACCAGTATCTGGTCTAAGGTCATTGATTTTGTGGTCTGACCTCGCCATGATAGTGACCATAATGCCCTGGTTCTTGAATTAGGTCTTCCCGAGAGGAGCTTAAATATGGGTTCAAGAGAGGAAAATCAGGAGTCATTAGTATTATCTAATGATAGAAGACGTTTAAAATGGCCAACGGTAAAGGGTTCTCCAGAACTTATGAGTTCCCTTTACCAAACTTTCCTAAGGGCTCTTGATGATTTAAGCGGCCTATTAGACCTGGGGCAGGACCTGTCTGCAGACTAAATCTTTAATATCCACGCGGAGTTAGTTACCGCCCTCACCCTACTACTTAATCCACCAATGGGTAAACCTAGGAAAAATAAGAAGACCAATACATGGTATGATTCCAACTGTAGGATAGCAAAGGGGGCACTCTTGGCTGCAATCAAAGCCGCGAATAGACCTTTAATAAAAACCAAGAGGCTTGAGCATAAGAAAGTGCAGTCAGAGGCCAAACAGAAGTGGGACAACACTAAATGGGGTGCTATAAAAAACGCACTTGGCTTTAGGGACATCAGAGAATTTTGGTCCATAGTCCACTCTGGTAGCAAGGAAGGCCAAAATGCTTTTGGACCAAATATTGCACTGGAGAGTTGGGTGGGCCACGATCAGAACCTATACGCCGCTCCGGTTGAAGAAACTCTTTTAGTAGTTCCCCCCGATCAGCTACCATCCCAGAATTTGTTCCAAACTAGCTACCAGGATTTTTCCACCTTGGCCTCTTCTACCAACGAATGTTTAGAGCCCAAAATAATTATGAAGGAGCTAGAGTTAGCTATAAATAGGCTCCCTGCTGGCAAGGCGCCTGGCCTTGATAAAATCCCCGGCGATCTTTATAAAGATCAAACCGGGATCTGGGTCCCTTACCTTTATCTGTTGTTCAATGCTATTCTACAGGGCGCCAAATTACCTGTTACATGGGTTGGAGCCAAGCTCATACCAGTCTTCAAAAAAGGTTCTCCACTTCTTCCGCTCAACTACCGTCCGATCAGTCTGATCGATGTGAGTCAAAAATTATTCTCACGTATCATTCTTGATCAGCTCCAGAATTGGATGGAGGAACGGCAGATTCTTAGTCCTTTCTAGGCAGGTTTTAAGGAAAAGACCTCCACAGTCGACCAGTTATTAAGGCTCCAACTACTTTACTGGAAGACCGTGAGAGTAGAGGGTGGCAGCCTCTACTTAATCTTTGTTGACCTTAAAACAGCCGTTGATCTGGTGCCCTGTAAAATTCTGTGGGACGTTTTGGAGGATATGGGGGTACCATCTGATCTCCTTAACATCATTAGGAGACTACATTCTGATAACTTTGCCCAAGTTAGAAGTGGTAAATGGGGTAATCTTACAACTAAAATCCCAGTCAATAGAGGAGTTAGACAGGGGTGCGTATTGGCACCGACCTTATTTTGTCTTTTCATTAATGCTTTGATTGCACACCTTAAAGGTGTTAAAGACATTGACGCCCCAAAATTGAGAAACGAACAGGTGGTAGCATTAATGCTTTCTGACGACACTCTTCTATTGTCAAAATACCCTATGGGAATCCAACGTGCACTGGACAGCTTTGCAAACTTTTGTCTTATAAGGGGTTTGGAGATTAATACACAAAAAACTAAATTTATGGTCTGTAATCCACCTAAGACCAGATGTCCCAATCCCTCTTTGAATGGCATAGCTTTGGACAGGGTCACTGTTTTTGAATACCTGGGTATCACTCTTAACAGACAAAATGGACTGGGCCCCCCAATTGGCAAAGGCCAAACTTAGACTTGCCCAGATTCCGGGAGGTATTCTAAAATTGCACCGAGAGACCTCGCCAAGCCAGTTGCATCAATTATTGAAATTCATAAAGCTCAAGCTAGGGGAGCAATCCTATACGGAGGTGAACTGTGGGGTCATCGCCCGGTGGGTGGTAATAGCAAGACGGAAAATCAATTTTTGAGATCCCTGCTGGCTCTCCCATCCAGTCCCATCCTTACCCCGTTGAAAATGGACCTCGGTATTAGACCTTTAGAAGACGAAGTTGCTCTACACCCTATAATCTACTGGCGCAGGCTGTGGGTGACTGCTGAATTAATTCACTTTAGATCAGCCTTGGAAGAGGTATTAGCCCTCCCTGGGGCGAAGAAAATACCTTGGTTTGCCTTCATAAAAAAGGAGTGTGCGAGACTAGACATACCTGGCCTTTGGTCTAATCCTGCCGTTGTCTGCGCCCAGTTGTCGCGAGGTGAATTGGTTAAGCTGGACCGCAGAAATTTACTAGAGGCCATCCTTGGTAATTCCTCTCTGGGCCCACTTACTGCTCAGTTTTTTAATCTAAAAGACGCCTATATAGTCGAACCATTCTTAGATGAAATGTTACCCTCCACAGCCAGGAAATATTATCTACAATTTAGATATGGAACACTCCCGTTCAGGGCCTTCTCCATCAAATGGTCGCCCATCAATTCAGTAGAATGTCCAGCGTGTGGGGCCAAAGAAGAATCTGAGTCCCACGTTTTCTTTTGTTGCCCGACATATAAAACCATACGACAACGTTGGCTTATCCAACTTTGCAAAAACTTGGGATTAAGACATTACAAAGAGGCCCTCAGAGTACTCAAAAGTAGTACTTCTACCTCCGTTGTATTCTCAGTCTCACGCTTTATTAATGCCATGTGGCGAAGGAGATCTTATCTGTAGAAAAAATTCTTACCTGTGGAAACGATTTATGAATTGTATATTTGTGTGTTTTTAATGCTGTATAGTTTTTAACATTTTTATACTTGTATTTATTATTAGTGTTATTGGATAGTCGTTTTAAGTAATGATTTGGATGGTTTTTTGTATCTTTTATGATCTATGATCGAAATAAAGATTTCTTGACTGACTGAATAACAAAGATAGATGCAACGTTTTTACATTTTACAGCCCCACATGAAGGGCTTTTTAGTGCAGGTACTTTGTTGTTTTAAACAGCAACATGGCAAAGTGGAAAAAAAGAAAACACACTATCATGGCAACTGCAGCAGTTAGCTCTTCCACTGGGTAGCATAATCGCATGCCCATTCTTTAATTCATGAGCTAACGGCTACACCGTTTTGTCTGAAAGCAAATAATATGCACATAGAATGTAAATGTAGAGGTACTTGTATAGCGCACGACTACCCGGAGGCCTCTCTGCGCTTGAACGAATACCGCTGAGGAACCCTTCCTGGCCTTTTCCTGTGAAGTGCCCACTCCTGGGCACCCCCAAGGTAAAGCCAGGCATCCTAGCGTTGTTGGGGCCATTGTGGAGATTAAGCAAGCTATTGCCCAGAGTTGCAGAGTGGGACTCATGATTAGAATAGGCACCGAGGCGAGAATTATCAGGTCCGAGGAAATTGAGCCCAAGACCTGCCGAGGCGGGAATTGAACCCTGGTCCCGGGCCAGACTTCTGCATCAGGGTCTGCCGCTCTAACCATTGAGCCACACTTCTCCCAGACAAAGGGCCCAATAAGCCACTGCATAACTTGTACACAAATGCAGAAGACTATCTTTGCGGCACAACATGTGCAACATATAAGTACAATATTTATGCACAGTTTTTAAATTAAATCGCAAAATATTTATTGAGAGCTAATGCTCTATTATGCAGTTATATACTGTAGGGCCCCTCCATTGCTGGTCATTTAAACTTTTACTGGTTACTTAAACTTTACTGGTTACTGCGGTAACTTCACAAGGTTTATACACTACATGTATAACGTGGCAAGAGGCAGGATCACAGATCAGGCTTCGTCAGTTACTGCGCCAAGTCCAAACAATGTTTATCAGCCGGCTGCATAGTTTTGCAACAGGCGAGGCAAGGGAGGGACCCCTTGCTACAATATAAATACACGCAGTAGGGTAACTTGCCTACTGGGCCTCCTGAAACTCTTAGGTTGCAAATAGGAGGCTAACAGGAGGTAAATTCTTCCTATACCAACATGACCATAATGCTATATTGGTAGGTATGGGTGTATGCATATGCGTGCATATAATACACAGCTACATGTTTCACTGTGTGGGGTGCATACTGTTGTAATCAGAAGAAAACTCACGCAGTCTCAGGTAAGAAGAAGAAGGCATGTTTATTCCAGTCATCCACTCTCTCTGGAATGGTAGAACAATCTCAACATTCTAAGTGGAGCTCCCGGACATACCAACAGGTAAGGAGGGGAGGGGGCGGAAGGGGAGGAATGTACCATGGGAATAAGGTAAAATACAACACTCCTCTACACCTTAGGGGTGAAAACGATAGAGAATAGGAAGATCAGGGAAAGGTTGGCAGAGCAAGGGAGCAAGGAAAGGGAGAGCAGGGAAGGAGCAGAGAAGAGAAGGAGGAGCAAGAGATCAACGGTTTGTGGCAAGTCTATCCCCACTCCAAGTGTGCCCATCTTCCAGTTGAACAACATTCTTACATTCTGGGGAAGAAAGTGTTTGCTCTGTCCGAATGGGGTATGGGTAGGTTTCTTTACAACAACTGGAGTACCATTTTTGATGTTTAAGTCTCTCACTCCATGTTTACGATCATACCAATTCTTGTAGTTGGCTTGGTGTTAATGGACTTTCTGCTGGCTTGCATTGGTGTTGACTGTTACCGCTTTTCCGCCATCCAGGGTTCAACTTGGTGCCTGGCTCTCTTCCCCTTAATGCCACAAAAGGAGAAATTCCATTGACAAGATTAGGAGCGGTGTGATAGGCCGATAAGCAGTTCCTAAGGGAGTCCTCAATATTGAATCCATTGGATATCGCCAGTGGATATGCTCCTTGATCATGCGGTTGGTTCTCTCGGCCAAGCCGTTTGCCTTATGACAGTAGAGCGCAGTTTTATCGTGTTTGATAATTAAATCTTTGAGGAACGTGGTCATTTCTTCCGAGGTAAACTGCACACCGTTGTCCGTCACGAGAATTGCAGGTACTCCTTCAAAGGAGAAAACAGATTTTAAAAACAAAATGAGGTTTTTAGTTGACGCAGTGGATGTAAATTTGGTATTTCTCCAGTGAGAAGTGTAATCCACTAGGACAAACATAAATTTTCTCTGTTGACCTAAGGCTTCCATTGGACCAATTATATCCATTGCGAGCTTTGTCCATGGTACTGTCGGGACTTCCACCGGGGACAAAGGAACCTTGCGCAATATTTTGTTTTTATCGCTTTTAGAGCAACTAATGCACTCCTTTACTTTTACTTCCGCCATGGAGTCTAGTTTGGGACGCCAAAAACTGTTTTTCACTTTGGATTTAGTAATGCTTCTGCCCTGATGACCTTTGTGGGCAAGGTCTATGATCTTTCCTCTGAGAGTTGAAGGTGGGACGACTTTCTTATTACGATAAATCCTGTTGTCGATGATTGTAAGTTCGTGTCTTACATCCCAAAAGTCTCTCATGTCCTCTGGGACATTGTAACATTTTTCTGGCCATCCATTAATAATTAGGTCTGTCAGAGAATTCATTATGGGATCTTTCTTAATTTCCTCATCCCATTCTGTTTTGGTGAGGGAGGGAAGTTGAATAGTTAAAATAGGTGCATCCAAAGGATTCTCCCAGTAGTCATTCGGAAGAGGTGACCTTGATAGATAATCTGCAACTATATTTTCATGTCCCGGCAGGTATTCCACTTTAAAGCTATAATTCTCTAGACCTAGTATCCATTTGGCTATTCTTGGTGAATCACAGTGTGCTTGCCTAGCTGGAAAAATGTACATCAAAGGCTTATGGTCTGGGCGGACCGTAAATTTGGTTCCCCAAAGCAAATTTTTTAAATGATTGATGGCCCAGTAGCATGCCAGGGCTTCTCTTTCAGTTACGGAATAGTTCCGTTCCGACTGATTTAAGGCGAGAGATACAAAGGCGATGATGGTTTCACCGCCTTCACCTTTCTGGGAAAGTGTAGCTCCGAGTCCTTTGTTTGAGGCATCAGTACTTAAAATGGTTTTCTTTTTATGATCAAATGAGCTATGCACAGGAGACTCTATGATTTCTTGTTTTAGCCTGTTGACAGTAATGTTGTGTATTTCTTCCCACTTGAATTCATGTTTGGCCTTCAGGAGTTCCCGAAGATTTTCACATTTATCAGAGAAATTAGGAATGAACTTGGCCATATACTCGATTAGGCCAAGAAATGACTTTAGTTCTTCTTTGTTGGCCGGAAAAGGTGCCTCTTTCACCGCTTGTATTAAACTATGTTTAGGCCTGATCTCTTCGTGTGATATCGTATGCCCAAGGTAATCAACTTCAGATGCTTTTACCTTGCACTTGTCCCGTTTGTCTGTTAATCCAGCCTCCGACAATCTGACGCAGATCTTCTTGAATACCATGTTGTGCTCCTCTTCTATTGCCCCATAGACTAGGACATCGTCTTGAAAGCACATGCTGTTCGGAATACCCTCCAGCACTTGCTGCATCATATTTTGGAAAACGGCGGATGCCGAAGCAAGGCCAAATGGCATTCTCCTAAAGATATATGTGCCAAATGGGGACGAGAAAGCCGTTAAAGGTATTGAGTCCGGGTGAAGTTCTACTTGATAGTAGCAATGAACAAAAAGGATGCACGTGCCGCTATTGGCTTTATCTACACTATTTATTCAAAACATCTGAACTAAAACAACATGTTTCGTGTGTGTTATCACTTGTTTTTAATTATTTTTGTTTTTCTATTTTTTAGAATCAACAATTTGGTATATTAATTTTCCAAATTTACATTTTTACAGACCTTATGTACACAAAAGAAAACATTCATATTTACATCAAAACACAATTCAAATTCTGCAGTTCAAAAAGAGTTGAACATTCAAGCCACCATTCATTCATCTAACATACCACAACAACCAACAAAAAAACAATATACTTTTTAAATACTGGAATAAAATTATTCACAGTTAAGCCAACTTCAGTTAATATTCTCAAAAGGTGATCTATTTTTTGTAGTTCATGTAACCCTTTCTTTTTTATTTGGCTTAATGAAAGGTCTACGCGTTTCAAACTCGTATTAATATGGAGTTCTCATCAGGACCGTGGTCTGTGAAGAAAGAAAGAAAACTTTCGTTAGATCAAGCATAAACGCTGGGGGGAGCTGCCTACTCCATCATTCTGCCACCTCCTTATCTTACCTCTTGTGTTCCAATGTGTGGACGAAATCAGTAAAGCCCCCGACGTGTACAAAATATCTGGGGGGAGAATCATACCATGACATCACCTGTCACCTTTCAATCACCAAACAACTTACAGAGTCACATATGCTCACCACTTACTTTATTTTATAGGTCCGTGTGGTGTTACTTTCACCGTGCCCTGTCTCTCAGCTCACTGAAAACAAGCGAGAAATGTATCAACAACACGGTTGTTGGGTTCTATTTGGACAGGAAGCTCTTAAAATGCGAAAACGTCTTGCCTGGCGTGAGAGCACAGGCTTCAATAACCGGGTATTGTGTGCCTCCGCCTGAAAACGATCAGTGAAACGACGAGATTAGAAAATTGTAGATTTCCTACTTGATAGTAGGCCATTGAAAGATCAATGACAGAATTTTTTTTAGCCTTCCCCATAGTACTCAGTATTTCGTTGATGTTGGGGAGGGGAAATCTCTCAACCCAAATGTTCTCGTTGAGGCTCCGTGGATCGATGCAGAGGCGGATGCCGTCACCATTGGCCTTTGAAGCGATGACAATGGGTGCAAGCCACTCATTAGAATCGATGGGTTGAATGACTCCAAGATGCCACAATTTATCAAGTTCAACTTTTAAAGGCTGTCTTAGAAGGAGGGGAACTTGGCGAGTCTTGTGGACGACCGGTTTGGCACCAGATCTGACTTTTATTTTATGTTGGTAATTCTTCAGTAGACCCAGGTCATTGCAAAATAGCTGCGAGAATTCATTACAAAGAATTGTCCCAGGGTCAGACTTCTCCACTAAGATGACTTGTTCTCAGGTAGGATCTAGAATTATGCCTATCTCCTTCTGGTGCTTCCAACCCAGAAGGTTTGAGCCTTCACTCACAAAGTAGATCTTCCCCACAGTGGATCTTCCCTTAAAATCTATCTGAGCTTCCAACATTCCTACTAAGGGAATGGGGTCCTTGGTGTAACCTTGCGGAGAGATGTCTGGTTTCATTATTTTAGTTTCTTGATCTCCCAGGTATTTTTTAAAGTCATTCAAGTTCAACAAGCTAACTGGTGAGCAAGAATCAGCGAACATTTCAATGGCTTTCTTATTTAGTAATATTTTGCATTTAGGGTAATCCTGGGCCTACCCGCTACATGTACTTTTCACTTGGAAAATTAACTTCTGGTGTTCATCACTCTCAACATTAACAACTTTTACTTGGCAATTGTCACTGTCTCTACACACGCTTGCCAGATGGCCTCTTCTGTTGCATTTCTTACAAAACGCATTTCTTGCAGAGCATATGGGACTGTTCGCCAAATGGTTACTGCTCCCACATCTGAAACATTTAAGATGCGATTGTTCTTTAGTATGCTTGTAGGGATGTTCTTTTTTGTTTTTTATTTTCAAGACGTTACTCGATGGTTCCTGCACTTGTACTGAAGCTACTACTTCCTCGGATACTTTTATTTCCTACATGCATTTGGCAGTGTGTTCGATAGATTGTGCAATGGCCATCGCTTCTTCTAAAGTGGAATTCTTTGCCAATAACTTTTCCTGGTGCAGCTTACTAACTTATCACGAATTAAAGAGTCATTTAGCTCTCCAAAATCCCACCTTTGGGTGAGACCTCTTAGCACAACAATGTAGCTTTTTACTAACTCATTTTTGCCTTGAGTACGGTTGAAGAATGCGTGACGTTCTAGTAAGACGTTAATTTTGTCACCAAAATGAGTTCCTAATTTTAGTAAAGTAATCTCATAAACGTCCAGTTCCTCATCCTCATCCAATTCTGGTTCTGGCAAAGTCTCATAAACTTTATGGCCATAAACACCCAAGTTATGGAGAAGAATGTGCTGTTTGCGCACTGCGGAAAATCTTTCTCTCCCCATTGCAATTAAGTAAGATTCAAATAGTTTTGTCCACTCCTTCCAGTGGATCTCAGGTTCCCCACACTCGTTTAGAAATGATGGAGGTTGGCTAATACCCGGAGTACCCATCCTTGTATGAGGGGAAAGTGAGCAGTGGATAAATAAAAAATTTAGAACACTCTCAGCACTGGATACAGTGCGATGTGAAGAAGGATAGTGAGGTGCGAGATGGTGGAGGGTGTAATGGTGAGAAAGAGGGGTAGCCAATAAATGCTAAAAGTAGAGATGAGCAAGACAGCATATATGGCAGATAATTCACACTAAGAATACACTGTTGATCCAGGAAGGAAGCAGGTCTCTGGTGCTGAAAATGAAAAATCCCTGTCGCATATAATTAGCATCAACCCCAACAATATTAAAATGGAGAACAACTGGCCTACATTGTTGAAAAGACAAAGTCACTGTCTCTGAGAAATCGCATCAATCCCCTAAGAAAGCTATTAATGAAAATGTCATTGCAGCACGTGTTCAAGGAGAAAAAAAACTCAACATGAGGATAGCGCTGAGCCCTCCTAGAAACTTGTATCCCAGCCAGCAAAGTCACAGACTGTAACGGAGTCCCGGACCAGGAATAGTTGGCACCAAGAAACACACTTCAGTCACACCTGGAGCTCTGTGGAGAAATTCCAGTCAGCTGAAATGCGACGGGAGACCCTCCGCAGACGTCAGGACAGAAGGCAGGAAGTAGTAGGAGGTGCCTCCGACGCTGACGACAAGGCAGAATGAATAACGTGGGCGTCCAAAAAGTTAGGCAGACAGCGAAGAGGCACTGGGGACTGTGAGGGTTAACTCCGGGCTGAAGCGGTCGATGTGTAGCTGGTGCGCCGGGAAGCAGGAAACAGCTGGGACTGCAGCCAGCAGGGGAAGACGGGAATGTCGGAACACAGGACGTTTCAGGGCTCCAGTCCACCACAATCAACCGGCAGGGAAGCGTTGGTAAACCACCGCCGTAGGTAAGGCAGGCACACAGGATCCACGTCTGGCTCGGGGAACAACGCCGTTGACCCACTGCCCGGAATGACGTTGAAGAGTCGTGAGTCCCGGAGACAGGGTGCGGTATGCCAGCCAGCTGCCGTGGGGGTTACGATGCCACGGAAGATAGGAGGAGTATCTGCATACACCCGGACAGCCACAACCAACTCCGGAGGCAATACCGCTGTCCCATTGCCCAGATAGACGTTGCGGAGTCCAAAATTCAGGAGATAGACACAGTATGCCTGCAAGCTGCCGTGGGGTCAGAGTCCCGCTGGAAACAGGAAACACCACAGCTGAAGCGGCCCACAGCAGTGATAGGAGACGCTGAAGCCAGTCTAAAACACTCCGGAAAAAAGGAAGCTGAAGTGATATCGATGCTTGACCAGCAAGGATCGCAAACGAAGAGTTTTCCAGAGATAAAAGCGAGACCCGCAGATCCGTCAGCTGACGTAAATGGGGGAAGCATCCAGGAGACCCAGTAGGAGAGAAAACGTTAGAAGCTCCGAGGACAGTTCGTAAATAATCCTTAGGGTTCCAGTATTTAGGAAGAGAGAGATCACGTAAAGGGGAGATGACTGGACCTGCCCCCTGCGCAGGATCGTCGCCAGTGTTGTAATCAGAAGAAAACTCACGCAGTCTCAGGTAAGAAGAAGGCACGTTTATTCCAGTCATCCACTCTCTCTGGAATGGTAGAACAATCTCAACATTCTAAGTGGAGCTCCCGGACATACCAACAGGAGGGAAGGGAAGGGGAGGGAAGGAGAGGGGAGGAATGTACCATGGGAATAAGGTAAAACACATACATATAGATATACATGCAATTAGGAGGGAGATACACCAAGTACTAAGGTACAGGTGAATATATATATATATATATATATATATATATATATATATATATATATATATATATATATATATATATATATATATCCACTCATTCAAAGAACGTGAAAGGCGCCTACAAGGTCCAGCATGCCACAGTAATGCATAGATAGGTGTCGCAGGGGTAAAGTGGAAGGGAAAACAAATTTTGCATAGTCTGTGTGACCAAAAGTACATGTGCGCAGCTGCGCTTCCTCCAGTCCCCATACCGCTTTAACCGCCGCAGCTCAGGAATCCTTTCTGACGGGGGCAAGTCTGGAAATCCGACTGGCCCGACGTGATGCACCATGTCATCCTCACCGTCATATATATTTATATTTTCACGGAACTTTGCTGCTTGCTCTCCTGCCTTTTAGGAACACAACGAAACCGGACCCATTCAGGTAGTTTGCGAAGATTTTTATTATTTGTGCAACACCTTCGCCGCCATGACTCGTTTCGGGGCCTCGAGCCCTTGATATATATATATTCTGTCCACACAGCTGCCGGGACATTCAACACACGCCAGTGAACAAGGGCATGGAGCCCGCAACGTTTGACGTTTTGCTGGAAATGTGTGTCCGCATTCTGCCTACTGCCTGCAATAAAGAAGGGGATACTTACTTTCGTGTTGGCGTCTCTATGCAGGGCAACCTTGTGATGTTTTGATTAAATAGCGGCGCACCTCGTCGCAGAGATGCCCCCCCGCATATCCAGCGGGGGGCAGCGCTTTGACATCACAAGCGCTTTTAGGGAAAGTAATTGCCGAATTTTGCAGGATTGAACATTGGCAGGCACAGTGTGTTTCCTCCTTTTTGGCGCACACTTGAAAATGATATTTTGTGTTTGGAAATACCCGGAGCACCAATCTTGGGCGATGTAGATCTACCACACCCATAAAGCAATTTTGCAATTCAAAGTCCCAACATGGGTGGAGCTATATGGTAATCAGTCCACACAGCTGCCGGGACTTTCAACACACGCCAGTGACCAAGGGCATGGAGCCCGAAACTTTGGTGTTTTGATGGAAACGTGTGTCCGCATTCTGCCTACTGCCTGCAATAAAGAAAGGGATACTTACTTTCGTGTTGGCGTCTCTATGCAGGGCAACCTTGTGATGTTTGGATATATATATATATATACACACACGTATTAGGCAAAACACGGTATTACATATGCAAACAGTTCATGTATGTGTTTTAATATATACTTTTACACCCCTTTTACCGGTAACACGTGCAGCATGGCGCCTGTGGGGGGAAAAAGATGAAAAATAGAAACGCGGTTTTTCTATCGGGGGCACATACAATGTCTTTTAAAACACCGTCACACAACACATTTGAAGCACATATCTACTCCCTCCTCTATTGACCGCTTCTGGATAGCACAACCCTGTTTCTAAACGGGCATGTGTCACATAAACACTATGCACAATCTCTAAGCACAACAGGCATAATTATAATGGGGAATTAAGTCTCACACAACAGGACTACAAACCCCAGGAGATAAGTACATAGTTTCAAACGATAGACAGCATTACCCCACCGCAACATGTATTTGCAACACAACATTAAGTTGGATATATATATATATGTATATATATATATATATATATATATATATATATATATATATATATATATATATATATATATACACACACCAATGGCGAATCAGCTTCACTGATCGCCACGAGATGCTGGGGCATACCACAATCATCTCATAGACATTATGGGTGGTTCACTGCGGCCGGTGTAAAATATACAACATACATAAGGCCTGAAACAGATGGTGCTGCAGATATGACGCTATGCATACTCTAAACGCACTGTTACTTCTAAGGGGCATTTGAGTCTCACTCAGCAAGACTACAAACCCCAACATACAGGTACATATCTACGCAAGCTACACAGCATTTCTTTCACCAATGCAATATGTACTTCCAGCACAACATTATGTTTTGCTTCAATGATAAAGCTGATTCAGCTTCACTAAATGGGCTGATCACTATGAGAGGGGTGGGGTTACCACAACCACACTCACCTCACACACACTATGGGCATGGCGAGCCCAAAAGGTGGAAGTCTTCTCCTACCACAGAGACTGATCTTCACACCATAAGGGAGCCGGCAGCTCTTCAAGGAGTTAGCCACTGATTCCAATCAGAAAGCCGGCAACTGAGGTTCACTGCGGCCTTTCTGAACACCGGAAAGAAGCCGGGGGCTCTTCAATGGAGTTCCCCTAGACTTCCAAAGGTATCCCATATGGCCGGCCAACTGCGGTTGACCGCGACCATCAAATTCTCCAAACACAGTGGGGGGTACACACCCTACCACCACAGGCTGCACCCACACACAGTAACACAAACACAAGCAAACCAATACCTCAAACATTGCATATTCCTACCATATAGCAAAGCAGGTGGACGGGGATTATGTAGGAAACATACCTCACACCTGGCCCCCCGGAGGGGGGCCTGCTACTCATCACAAGGTATGCGGACAAACGCAACACACACCTAACCTGAGTTGTGTTTCCGTGGCATCTACCATTTACATCCATTAAAGGCAGAATGAACACAAAGCAGGGTGCAGATCTTCAGCCTTATTGGCTACAGGATAGAAACTACACATTGTCTGCATACAGCAAATGTTACTGAATCTCTCCCTTGCACGTAATCACAAGGGAGCACAATACCAAATAACACCAGGCAATAGCCTAATAAAAATTGGGAGACCATTCGCAAGTAGTTAGCCAAAAGGCCCACTGTGCACAATACACTTAAAGGGCCGTCACCTTCCTTGAACACAGGGGCCAAAGTACGTCCAGGACAACTTCTCCTGGACGGGTCAACATTTGGATATACCACATGGGTGGAGTATTCTTCATAAGGAAGGGATAGGCGCACACATATGTGGGCTTCCACATCAAAATATATATATTATCCAAGAAAGAAATATATATATTAGATATATAGCTGGTATAGCATCCGGTACGTTATATGTACAAGCTAAGGCAGATAGTAGGGTAAGGCCTTTCTTCCCTCTACCCTCTTTTCTCTCCTAAGAATATTAACAGGGCGCATAAGCATGTAACAGCGCCCATGTTCTACAATACCATGACCAGGGAAGAGTGGTAACAAATTTCAACAGGGCATCAGCATACCCCTGCAGTGGTCTGTGGCTACCAAGGTGAGCATCAGACAAGAACAAGCATTTACAATGCAATGGTCTCGGCATTATTAAAGGTAGAGCTATTGGCATTGCTCATGACATTGACATTGTCATTTACTTTGCCAATCGCGTAATCGTTAAATAAATGGCATTGTCATTTACAATGCCAATAGCTTAATCGCTCGCAAATGCATGACCTATTGCATTTACACCCACTCAGAGACACACACACACAAAGCCACCCAAACACACATACAGAGCCACCCACACAATCTGCACTCTGCCCTCTGCCCTCTGCCCTCTGCCCTCTGCCCTCTGCCCTCTGCCCTCTGCCCTCTGCCCTCTGCCCTCTGCCCTCTGCCCTCTGCCCTCTGCCCTCTGCACTCTGCACTCTGCACTCTGCACTCTGCACTCTGCACTCTGCACTCTGCACTCTGAATTAAGCACAACTAAAACTGCCTTAAAGAACTGAACTGGTCATAATCAATGAAATTCTGTAAAGCCTTTTCCTTTCTAGGCCTATGAAACGCTTGATTTTTTCAGATTGACAGTACATCCATCATTAAACGTTTCGTTTTTAAAGCACACAGCATCTCATCGGAAGCACATCACCCTACTGTCAATTCACACAACCAATCAGGCTCATCATCACAGAACCACAATAAAAAAGTTTAACAAGGGTCACAATTGAACGTGCGATATTCGTCAGGGTCCTGTGCTTACCTCCCGGGGTGCAGTGAGCATTCTTGTATAATGTCTATACAGCGCCTGTGAGCACATACGCTAGACAGACGGTGGTGCACACCCACATCCGGCCGTTCGCTACGAGTGACGAATGACGTCACAGGGCGAAAGAACGCAAAAAACACGCCCACGAATCTGAAAGAGACGGGGCTTGAACTGAGTGATGCCCCTCTCCTCCAATGGCTAGCCTCCGTTTAGGAAGCCAGCCAATGGAGAAGAGGGGCTGGTTCAAGCCCCCTAACTAAAAAAACATGAATTCTTCGGCTCCGCAGTGCGACGTCCTCGACCTAAAAAACAAAAAAAAAACATACTCGAGTAAATCAGCCAAGCACCCCAAAAAACCATTAAGCCTTATCCACTTATGGTAATAAAAATCGGCCCATAGCATCAAAAATAAATTTAAAAAAAAGAGCTAGTGGGTGGTAAAGACCATATTAAAATAGCAGGCACAGAATATAACAAGAAAATCAGGTGTTAGCCTACACAAGGATGAATGGGCCTATAACATTGAACCATTTGAACAAAACATCCAATGGGGTTGTTCCTGGTCACATATAATATAAGACCACGCTACCAACGCTAACAATGAAGACAGCCTTTCTAGTGGCAAATACCTCACTACGCAGGTTGAGCGAGCGGCAGGCACTAACGCTAAAGGAACCCTGCATCCAGATACACAATGACAGTGTGGTAATGTGAACGGACCCACAATTCATGACGAAGGTGGTTTCAAGGTTCCACATGATGTAAAAAACCTAAATGCAAGTCATCAATAATGCATAACACAATTTATCAATTCATCCTTGTGTATTTTCAATCATCATTTTCAAATTCAAACAATGATCTTACATATATTTGCTAATTTTTTTGTGGTTTCAAAAACATAACATTATAATTTCTTAATCATTGATTCATAAATCACAATACATTTAATGTAGATCTGATAAGCTAAATCTTTGAAAAAGCCCAATGCATTTCGGAACCATGTTGGTTCCTTCTTCAGGGGCTGATCTGCAAAACGAAAAGTGGGGTATAATATGTTAATGCCCATGGTACTCAATAAACTAGAAAATGTACATGTTCTTATGTACTGTGTGTGATATTGTCCTACCTTGTGAGGAGTGTATACGTAGAATAGAAAACCTGGAATCTACAATGACCAGAAACACCATATAAAAAACACTCCTACCATCAGATCGCTTAAATGACATTAACGTAAATTGTAGAAAACCACAAAAAAATGTGGAAGCTTACCAATGGGTTTGTGACCTAGTGTCCTGTTAGCCTGTCAATACAAAAACATGCCTGAGTATTAAAATGCTGAGACTGTGACAAACCCATGTGCACCAGACTGTCACTAAGTAAAAAGGCTCTTCTCCCAACATACTAATATTTTAAATGTCATACCTGAGTAACTACGGCACAGTGTAATGCTGTAAACATTAGGGAGGGCTCCCCATTCTAAAAATGGCGAGAGCCCGGAGTTGCGCCTTACCTCGCCTCCCCCACCTGAGGGGTGGGACTGGCAGAGGCTGCCACACATCCTTCCCTTCCTTTGTTTTTCCCGCCTGTCTTCCCGCCAGAGTGGGGGTCAGAACCGGTGGGGGCCAGTTGCTGAGTACAGCAAGTGGCCTGGAGAATCTCACAAAGGCGGCATGCCTTTGAAGGTTTCCCTACCCATCCTGGGGGAGGAGACCTAGCACCTCGTCCCAGGATGTGCATTGTTGCAGGTCCAGGAGAGAGGATGGCTCTCTACCCAGGGGTTCAGCAACATGTCTACTGTGTGGCAGCCTAGGCAGCTTCTCAGTCAGGACACTGGTAGATGGTTAGGTTTCAGGGGGCATCTCTAAGATGCCCTCTGTAGTGCATTTTACATTAAATCTCACACTGGCATCAGTGTGGGTTTAATGTGCCGAGAAGTTTGATACCAAACTTCAGTCTTCAGTGTACCCATTATGGTGCTGTGGCGTTCATAATGCAACCTCCCAGCACTATATGGCCCTGGGTACTGTAGGGGCACATGGCTCATGTACCTGTGCCCACACCACTGGCATAGTTCACCCAGCTAGCGGGGTGACTAAGGTATGCCAGGGCTGTGGGTTTGTGGGCATGGCACACAGGGATGTGTGCCATGTCGACTCTGTTTAGTTCTGCACCAAGTCACTCCGCCTGCAAATGCAGTGTGTGTGTCAGGATACAGGGCCTCTAAGAGTGGCACAATAAGTGCCACAGCACTTAGGGGCCTTCTCTGGTCACATTGCCCTGGGTACCTAGGGTACCATTTACCAGGGGGTTACCTTTGGCCAGAGATGCCGATTGGGTTTAGGCTTTAGTACAGTTTTAGGGAAGGAACACAGGCTCTGGGTACCTGATTGGCAGGGTCCCAGGGCACACCAAGGAAAAGTGCATCAGTTATCAGGCAAAATGTGGGGGGGTTACTGCAACAGAAACCCACTTTCCTACCCCAGGCCAACTTCTCACAATGCTCAATATGTATTTTTTAGAGCAGTCTGTGCACCCTTTCTTTAACCCCTTCCATGCAAATGACAAGGTCAGCTCGTCATGGGTGTTACCTGCCCTGTGCTTATGATGAGCTGACCTTGTCATGAACAATGGGAAATAAATGACTCCAGCACCCAGCGGGAATTGCCTTAGCATTGAAGGTGTTAAGAAAACGCATGCCTCTACATGATTAATTTAGTGGGCAAAGTTACACAAAACAGGTTTATTCATTCATATTACTCTTTCAAAGAATGTACACCCCCACACGATTCAGTCACACAATACAAGTACATTCATTCATCCATTCATTCATCCTATCACTCTTCCATAGAATGCATGCCTGTAGGTGAGTGGGTTTGCAGAGTTACACAATACATAATTAATTAATTTCACTATTTCAAAGAACGTATGCCTCTGGGGGTGATGCAGTTTGCAAAGTTAAGTAATACAGGTTTATTCATTCACTATTCCAATCATTCGCCGCCTGCTCTTGTACATAGGTTCCGTAAATTGCCTTTTTATCAGGGCAATGTTGGATTTGACAGCCAGCATTGGGAAAGCTGGCAAGAAAATGAACTGTATGGGTAAACACTTAAAAGGTCACAAAGGTAAAACCTATTGGCTATGCCAGTGCTTGTTAAAATCATAGTGACATTTAAACACCTACAAAATTTAGCCGTACCGAAGAAATACAATTATGCATGTTTTTAATTCAGGTGGGATTCAAGAGACCAGAGTTGTATAAAGCTGCCAGGACCTTGGTGCAGGGCAGTTAAGGGCAAAAGTCCTTCCTCCTCAAGTGCGGCGCCTGTGTTGATAAAAGCGGGCACCTGTGTTGTTGATAAAAGCGAAAACCTGTGTTTATAAAAGCGGGCCCCCGTGTTAAAAGCGGGCACCTGTGTTGTTGATAAAAGAAAGCGCCTGTGTTGTTGATAAAAGCAAGCACCCGTGTTGTTGATAAAAGCAAGCACCCGTGTTGTTGCTAAAAGCAAGCACCCGTGTTGTTGCTAAAAGCAAGCACCCGTGTTGTTGATAAAAGCAAGCACCCGTGTTGTTGCTAAAAGCAAGCACCCGTGTTGTTGCTAAAAGCAAGCACCCGTGTTGTTGATAAAAGCAAGCACCCGTGTTGTTGATAAAAGCGGGCACCCGTGTTGTTAATGAAAACTGGCACCCGTTTTGTTAATAACAGCGGATGCCCTTGTTCTTAAGTGAAAGCGGGCGCCCGTATTAATCTCAAAGGAGGCGCCGTACTCCAACCTAAAGCCCGGGGCCGGAGCGGGGATGAGGGGCGGCAAGCTGCGGGCACCATTGTTCAAGTGTTAATTGATTTTGGCGATCCACGCATAACAAAAGGATTGGGGCTCTGCCATTGTTGAACCTGAAGATACCTCGGGCACGTCTTAAGCACAGTGCCTTAAAGAACAAATATATATAACATTTTATGGGCAGCGTTAATGGCGCCTCTGCCATTCTTGAAGCAAAACACATAAGATCAGATAAAGTGCTGCCCTGCTGCTTAAAAACACACACAAGGGGTTCCAGACAAAATATCTGCCTGTATTAGGAGAAATCCATTTTAGAAAATAGTGCTCACAAACTGTAAATAAGACATATCGAGTAACTACACAGTAAGAAGGCCAGTCCTCATGGGAGGTTACAAAAGAAGAAAAGGCGGTTCTAAGGAGTGGCTACTAAGCCTATTCATAAATCAAAAGCAACCGCTTAGAATGGACAGTAACATGAGCCAATTAAAAAGATGGGTGAAAAATGGCCTAAGCTTCAAGTCAATACCGGAATACATCATGTCTCGAAGAGACAGCGCAAGCACTGTCTAGGCTAGACCTAATAATGGATCTTAAGATGGCTACTAAAGGTGGGAGCTTCCCGAGGAAGCACGACGACATCACAAGGATTCACCACATGAAGGTCTGTTGACGCTCACCAACAAAAGCACAAAGAAAGTTGGGCAAACATTTTTTTTTTTTTAAAGATTTCCGGACCCAACCACTAGACGGCAGATTAATGCAGAGCATGTGGATCCAGAAAATTATTCAAGCTGCAAAACTACACAGACTGGTAAGAAACTACACGGTCCGAAGAGCAGATGTGCTACATTTTTGTATTTAGTGCTTACTGTCAGCTTATGCAACACGTCTGCTCAGCCGTCTGTGGACCAAACACTGAGAAAAATCCGTGTAAAATGTATATAAACATTGTGCTAATGCTGCAGCTCCTAGACAATTGTGTTTCTGATTTTCAGGTATCGGAAAGCATGCAGTATCCTTTCAAGCCTTCCATGCGGGTAGAAGTCGTTGACAAAACACACCTTTGTCGCACACGAGTGGCATACGTAGACAGTGTAATTGGTGGACGATTAAGATTAGTTTATGAAGAAAGTGAAGACAAAACAGATGACTTCTGGTGCCACATGTATAGCCCACTCATTCATCACATTGGCTGGTCCCGAAGTATAGGCCATAGATTTAAAAGATCTGGTAAGCATTTTAGAACAAATAATATTTATCAAATTGTGCTTGTTTAGATGAGTAAAAAATATGTAGAAATTGCCTTTTAATTGCAGGCTATTAAAGAAACAGTGAAGAACATCAGTGGTCTAACAATGGTTGGTAATAACATAATATCACCACTCAATGGGCACTAAATGAGCCAAAGCCAAAATGTTTGGAGCTACAGTTTTATGAGTTAATTTTCTTATGCCTTGATTTTGAGTGCCTCCTTAAACTGTAGCCCTAGCTCAAAAGCATGCTTATAATAATCACACCAAATCAAGGGAGCTCTTAGTTCGCACTTTGGTTTTCCTCCCGTTCAATAAAAATAGATGGTGTTATGGGTACTGATTTGTTGAGCAAGTTTGCAATGCCAGTTACGTTAATAATTGTTCTAAACATGTAGGATGGGAGTTTATTTATGTTCCTCTTTCTGTGGTGCGTTGCAGCTGACGAATGCCCAACAAAAGTCACTGTCCATGATAACTTCCTCTCCAAAGAGACAGCAATATTGAGGAACTCCCTTCAAGACCAGGAATAAACTTCTATGCCCACCTTTAATTCATAAAGGCAGTGATGACTCTGAGCAACTTACTCATGCCCTCTTCCTCAACAGGTAGCTCAGACACCTATCCTTCCAGGAGTTAGACCCAATCCCCCAGTCAAGATACAACTCTTTGCCCAGCTATCTCTCCAAAAGTCCTTGTTCTTTCCAAGTGACCACCCTTGCCACCCACAACATTCAGTCTCTCATTTTGCTCTTCTACATGCTGTGATACAGCTATACGTGACGCAATATGAGAAGCACTCCAGCATAAAAATACATTACCCACATAGGCTGCATTGCTAACCCAAATCCTTGCAACCAAGCACAATCTACATTAAAGTGCTACCTGTATAGCTCTTTTTTTTAACTTGCGTTTGAGTACAACAGTGTCCTCTCTACAGCCAAGTTTTGCTACTTGTTCTTACTGTTTACTGTAGCATAAATCACTTTGTTCTTTTAGATATCACAAAAAAACAAGATGGACAAATGGATGCTCCGCCACATTTATTTATTAAGGTAAGGATCTGTATGGGCCTGTATATGATTTGAATGCATTCTTGTGAACACGTTTAGTATTCTGCATAATGAACGAGTGCCATCCTAAGAAGAAGGGATGGAAATCTCCCGCCACACACGTTTTTCCTTATTTCAGTACCGAAAAATAGAGCTCAATTAGGTTTTCATTCATCAATGTTTAGTACTATAAACTGCTGTACAAGTTTCATTCCAGTTTTGCTGAGTTGTAACTTTTCATGAAATCAAGTGGATTAGAATTGTGTCGTGACTCAGTAATTGTCATCCCTAAAATTGTTTTATCAGTTAATATTAAGGAATGGGTGTTACCTATCCATGAAGGGTTAACATCTAATAGAGCTACCAAAGACTTTTGGGTAATTGTCTCCCAGTGAGGTACTCCCTAATAGAACTGGGCAACCATTTCTAGAAGCCCACTGTGTCTGTCATCTGTCTAAAGGTGGATTTTTAATGCAACTTTCTCTGCATTAAAATTACAGTGTATCAACTTTCAAGCGTAGTTTCCATACAGCACCCTCACCTATACACAAAGAGAGCATGCCTCGCAATAGGGTGAAAGTTACCAGCACTCTCATTGCACACAAACACAGCATCTAGTATTACAAAAATCACTCTCCAATATCTAGCTTCACTTTGACACAGGTAATCTTTACAAGTGGTGCCGTGTAAATTTGCCACCTGAATGGCACTGAGCGAAAAAGGCTAACATCTTATAGTATGGTTTTTCCATGCGAAAATTTGGAAAAGAAAATATATCTAAATACTGCGCTTTACAGCACACTTTTATTACGCAAAGTTGTTAAAAACCATTGGCGCTGAAGGGGCACTCATAAAATATTACAGTACTTTAATAATATACCAAGCAAGCCTCACCTTCACAAAGGTTATTGGATTATTTATACCCACACCATACTTTGTGGAGTAGTGTGGCTCACTGGTTAGAGGCGGCAGGCCTGAGAGCAGAAGTCAGCCCGGGACCAGGGTTCAATTCCCGACGCGGCAGGGTCTTGGACCTTGGTCAGCGGACTCGATAATTCTCGCTTCGGTGCTTACTATAATCAGGGGTTCCACTCGGCAACTCTGGGCATTAGCTTGCCTAATCTCCACAACGGCCCCCACCAATTCCGGGGATGCCTGGCTCCACCTTGGGGACTCCCAGCAAGGGACCATCCCACAGGGAAAGCCAGGACGGGTTCCCCAGAGTTATACAGCGCCGGGACGCCCCGTTGCTGGGGCAGCTGTGCGCTTTACAAGTATACTACATTTACATTTACATTTACATTTACTTTGAAAAAATAGTGGCTAAACAAGGCATTTTTCAGAACGATTTCCCGATAAATGACTAAAAAGTAGTAGGCAATATAAGTAGTTCATAAAGGGCAATTCCACATGTCCTGCCGTGTATCATAGCATCTACCTTCACCTATACATGTGCCCTTCTTTCTTATTTAATTTTGTCATTTCCCCAATGATTCTCAGTCACGTAATGTGGAAGGTAAAAGTTTTTGAAACACATGAAGTTTACAAAGTTAAAAAAAAATCTAAAAAAGGGTTAATATTTGATTCCTGTTTATGGTAGTGGGAAGTTGTTTTTCCTGACATAAGGCGCAGCAAGTTGCAGCATATGGACTGCTGCACTGCAGCCATGCACTGATGGAGCTCACCTCTGTCACCGTCCCAGGATCTGTTCTCCTGATGTGGATGCCTGGCCTCAGCAAGCAGAAATTCAAATGTTTCTTGCACCAAATTGCCCCATCTTTCATGGGTGTGCTAAAGCTTTGTGGACCAAGTTAAAACTAGGCCTGCCCCTAGCAATGAGTGAAACTCTCTATAGGCAGGCGCTGGGTGAAAGAACATATACAAATATTAAAATGTCAACTGGAGACTGAGGCAGATTCTACAAGCACATACAGCAATGCTATTCCTCACACAAATATTTCTCTTACACGTTTGAAGCGCAAACAGGTTATAGGAATCTTGTAGGTTATTGTCTTAGATCGGTGTTGTGAGCGGCACTCACATTTTAAATATATATTTGAAAGTGAAGTAAAGTTCCCTCCAAACATCAGCTTATCAATTTATGCAAATACACAAATTATGCTGTCAAATGTATTTTTGATTTTGAAAAAATAAATTACATTCCTCATGAAAAAACTTTTTATCGGAAATCTGAATTACGAGATCTGACGTCTATAGCGCTTGCCCCATTCATGGCATACATATTGTATTCAGTACTTACTATTATGGCTTTCTGTGAGCCTTCCTCAGCCCCCTGCTTCTTTTACTCCAGAGCTTTTAGTCAGTGGTTTAAGACATAATCAGTCACATCTGGGATCAGTCCAAAGAGCTATTTTATTTTCACTGGTTTTCAGTTGGCTGCTTGGTGTGTCATCCATCCTCTTGTGTAATGCATGATGGACCATTTATATGTTAAATCAGTCAGCTAGCAGTCTAGTAACACTGGGAAGTAAGTGCTGAAAAAATATATAAAAAATGGATGCTACAAAACGGGGTTATTTTCTACAACATCCATATTTCGGATGCTTTTGGCTTCACACATTTTCCAGTGCTGCTATTGTAAGCATGCTTTTGTTAGAGCAGTACTCTAATAGTTTGACGTGTTCTTTTTTTAAACTCTTGACTATTGTTAACAGGGCGTAATATAAGCTGTTGCCAGTTGTCATATGGTAAACATTTCACGTCTCTTTTCATGGTGATATACACATGATCACATTACATTCAGTACATTACATTCGGTAGATCGTTACGAGTAGCCCTTTTTCGCCTGCCTCCCTCAGTCAGAAGCTGTATCCGACACAGTCCGAGGCGGAGTGCAGACATTCCTTCCCCCTATACGCGTTCCAGACTCCCCATATTCTCTCCCACTTTTTGGGGCAGCCGTGGCAGATATAGGCCACCTTCTCTGCCACCATAACCCCATCCATATCTTTACACCAGTCATGGAGTGTTGGAATGGAATGTGACCCCCATAATTTAGCTATATTTCGTTTTGCGAGACATCTTTTGGGCTCAGGCAGCACTAAGACTCCACCCACTTGAGTAATGGTTTGCATAATTGCCATCCAGTAGGACACTATTCATGGGCACTGCCATAAGGTGTGGAAAAATGTACCCTCCACCCCACAGTTCCGGAGACAAAGTGAGTTATCGCCCCCCCCCCCTATTTTATGTTGGGTCACGGTGATGTTTTATGTACGGTGTAGTATTTTTAGTTGCACCAGCCTTAGTCGGAGGATATCGCTACTTCGCGCGGTGAGGAGAGTGCCTCCTGCCAGTCTGTGTCATCTAAGTCCCCAAGGTCAGTGGACCTTCGCTCACAGAGGGACGTCATTGGTTCTGGCAAGTTGTTGGCAAGTTTGCAGTAGGTGAGGTAAGTGGCCTTCTTGGTCATGTGGTCTGTTAACAACTTGTCCTCTGGGGGGGAGGCCTCCGGAAGTATGGTACCAGCTGGTGTAGCTGCCCTCAATGCGTGCCTGATCTGTGTGTATCGAAATATTTCAGAGGGTGCCAGTTCAAACTGTTTTTGGAGGTGGGTGAAGGTAGCTACCTCTCCCTTGAGCTAGAATTTCCCCACCGTTGATATACCGATGGAATCCCATCGGCGGAAGCCCTTACTATTTCGAAGTCGTACTAAGCGTTGTATTTCCCAGAGTGGAGTGAGTCCCAGCCCAGTTTTTCGATGCTATGTACCAAATCTGGACGGCGTGCACCGTAGGTCCAATCAGTGGGGTAGTCTGCTTTCTATTGTATAATGCCCGCATTATTCCTCCCAACCCATGTCTGTCTGCTCTGAACGCGGGCTCCGTCTGTGGTGTGTGGATCCATTGATTAAGTACCGTCAGCTGAGACACCCAGTAATATAGCTGTATGTTTGGAAGGGCAATGCCCCCATCGTACCAGCCCTTAACTAATTTGTTCATGGCAATGCATGCCGGCTTTTTCCTCCCAGAGTAAATTAGAGACTTCCGCCGCTATTGCTTTAAAGTAGCTTTGCGGAACAAGAAACAGCGTATTCTGCAGGGCATAAAGAAATCTGGGAAGCGCCATCATCTTAAAAAGTGCTGCTTTCCCGAGCTATGTCAACGCTAAGTATTGCCACACGAGTCGTTTCAAAGGCGGCATGAGATTTTTTTAGGTCGAGGACCTACAGGCTGCGCTTGCGCAGTCTTCGGTCGGAGATTTAATGTTTTTTAGTATGGGGCTTGAACCCGCCTCTCTCCTCCATCTCTCCTCCATTGGCTGGCTTCCTAAACGGAGGCCAGTCATTGGAGGAGAGTGGCGTCACTCCAATCAAGCCCCGTCTCTTTCGGATTCGGGGGCATGTTTTTTGCGTTCTTTCCACCTGTGACATCATCTGTCACTCAGAACGCCAAAACACGCCCCCGAATCCGAAAATGTTCGGAGCTTTGCGGCCGCCATTTTGCTGCTCGTTAAGCTCGCTGTCCTCGTTCCCACCGTGTCTTTTTCCCACCCCCTCCCGCTGTCCATGTCTTTGTTCCCACACCCCTCCCGCTGATGAGGTTGGCCGCTCTCGCTGTCCTCGTTCCCGCCGTGTCTTTTTCCTGCCCCCCTCCCCCGGTCCGTGTCTTTGTTCCCGTCGCCCTCCCGCTGATGAGGTTGGCCGCTCTCGCTGTCCCCACAGGAAATGCCAGAACCATGCACCTATCGTGTTAGAGGCACTTCCGAACATTATCCGGCCTTACCTCGGTGCACCAGAGCGCCTCTCCCCCTGCGGTCCATGGGCTCGTGAGAGGGGAGCGAGGGAGCCACAGGTCATGGTTTCTCATCCGCTCTGTCCCAGATAGAAGTGCCAGGGTACCGCAACGCCGCCGGTCACAGCCTCGAGCCTCTCCTGTGTCCCGGCCACGGAATACGGGTCTCCTGTCTGTGGGAAGACGGCCGCCTTACAAGCTACGCGATGCCAGCCCCTTTTAATCAAGGGTTTATCCGGGTGCCTGCGGCTCCTGATACCGAGGTGCCCACAGCTCTAAGCCTCTGGTCCCAGATGAGCTGCGGCCGCTCCCGGCTGAGCCGCACAGGATGCGCCCTCCTCCCTGGACTTCCTTCCTCTGCGCCGCGTCCCGGGACAGGCCTAAGCACAGGGCTGTTCACACGAACCCAGACACAGCGCCAGTCTCACTGTGACCTACCACTGGTAGAGACGGGCTTTCAACTGGGGTCAGACATCGGCAGAGCTTTAACGCACATTATTACCCTATAGTTTCTTTGGACTTCCTTCCTCTCCTCCGCGTCCCGGGACAGGCCCAATCTGTGGCCGGATGGATCCATGGATCTAGCTTATACAGGGCTGGTTCAGTCCTGTCGCAACATCCATCTGCAGCAACTGGTACTCACTCCGACTCACTCAAAGGGTCATGTATTGGACATGATCCTGGCAGATGCCAGTCGGGTGTTGGTACGGAACATCATCCCTCAATGTTGGACGGACCACTCCTTGGTCCATTTCTTCCTGCTACTGCCTGCTGATTCTCTGGAGAGGGGCAGGACAGGAGCCACATCAAAGCTGGGTAGGCAATGGTCTAGGCTCCTGCAACAGTCGAGTCTGCCAACCCTGCTAGCGGAAGACTTCTCTTTGGGAGACAACGTGGAGGAGAGCTATCTGACTCTCTGTCAGAAAATCTCCAATTCACGTGACGAATTGGCTCCACTACGGAAAATTAGAGACAGGGCTAAACCGGCTATGCCTTGGTTCTCGAAGGAGCTTTTTCAGTTGAAACTCCAGTGTAGACGCGCGGAGCGCCATTGGAGGAGACAATATCTTGAGTCTGACAAGGTTGTCTTCAAACAGGCGCTACTGGTCTACAAAACTGAGATTAAGTGCGCTAAAGCTAGTTTCCTTGAGGAAACACTGCTAACAGCGGCTAACAAATCTCAGGCCCTGTTCAAGATTGTTAGGGATCTATCTCGCCCCGCATGTGCCGCTAAGGACATCTTGGCCTCCCAACTGCTTTGCGATTCTTTGGCAAAGGCCTTTGAGGATAAGATCTCCCTCATTCTGAGTAATCTCGGGACCCCGGTCACTTCAGTTCTCCAGGCTACGCCTCACCCTGTAGGGGGGACCACTCCTGATATCTCAGAGCCGGATGATAGGCGGGCTCAGCTGAACAGCTTCCCTCTTCCCTCTTTTGAGGATTTCTGCTCTGTGGCGGATACGGATTTCGTCGGGTTCTCCTCTCGACCCATTGCCACATAAATATTGGAAATTGTTCCATGAGGAGCTTTACCCCCCCCCCCTTCATGCCATCTGCTGTCAGTCCTTTAGCACTGCTCAAGTTCCGGAATGTTGGAAGCTGACTGTGGTATCGCCACTCCTGAAAAAGGACACACTGGACCCCACCTGCGCAGTGAATTATAGACCTATCTCATTGCTCCCTCTCCCTATTAAGATCTTGGAGAAACTGGCGACAAAACATCTGTCCAGTTTTTGGGAGACTCACATCTGCCTGGACACGGCCGAGTTTGGCTTCAGGCCAGCCCATGGCACTGAGGCTGCATTGGTGACCGCCTTGGATGACCTTCGTTCGCGTGTCGACCATGGTCGAGCAGCCTTTTTAGTGCTGCTCGACATGTCGGCCGCGTTCGATACGGTCAGCCACGCCATTCTGATCAGGAGACTAGAGGAGATTGGGGTTTCTGGCCTGGCCCTTGACTGGGTGGTCTCTTACCTTGGTAATAGACACCAGGTGGTAGCCTTGCCACCCTACCGTTCGGACATCAGGAGGGTAGGGCAGGGCGTGCCTCAAGGGTCGGCCATTAGCCCTATTCTATTCAACCTTTACCTCCGTCCCCTGATCAGCCTAATCAAGTCCTATGGCATTGCGGTCACAAATTACGCTGATGACACGCAACTTATCTTCTCGTTTGAGGGTAAGGATGCTGTGTCACAGGAGACTTACCATCGCTGTATGTCAGCTACCGCAGAATGGCTGAGTCTGAACTCGCTGCAATTCAACAGCTCAAAGACCGAGGTACTGCACTGCTCTTCGGATAGCGTTCCTCTGCCTCTGCCTCCAGACTTTTGGCCTTCCTCTTTGCGGGGCACGGGGGCAGTGGCAGTGTCCACCCGGAACCTGGGGGTGCTGTTCGAACCCAATCTACAGCTAGACGCGTTTGTCAATAAAACCGTGGCAACGTGCATGCTGCTGCTTCGAACTTTGCGGAAGATTCTTTCTTTTCTCCCGGGGCATGCCCACCCAGAGGCAGTGCGTAGTATCATCTTAAGCAGGCTCGATTACTGCAACGCGCAACTTCTGGGCGCGCCAGCCACCCTGGTGGGTAAACTGCAGCGGGTGCAGAATATGGCTGCTAAGCTGGCCCTTTCCAGACGGCGTCTTGATTCGTCTTCCTTGGCGCTCATGGATCTCCACTGGCTGGCAATTGCCCGGCGCATTGATTTTAAAGCACTATGCCTTGTTTTTAGGGCTCTTCATGGCCAGGGACCATCTTCGCTGCAGACGATGTTCTCTTGGTATATCCCCACCAGAGCCCTCCGCTCCTCCTCCGCCTGCCTGGTGGTCATTCCTAAAATCATGAGGATGCGGATGGGTGGACGTTCCTTCAGGTTTACCGCAGCTAAGTTGTGGAATGCTTTACCTTTGCCATTGAGAAGTAAGGAAGACCTTTCCTCCTTTAAAAAAGGATTAAAAACACACCTTTTTCCCAGGTTGCCGTAAAGTCTAAAGTAGCATAAAGTTGTGTATGGCTGATCAAGTCAAGCGCCAGGATACCCTTTGGGTGACAGTTTTGCGCTATACAAGTATGCCATACAATACAATACAGGGCTGTTCACACAAACCCAGACACAGTGCCAGTCTCACTGTGACCTACCACTGGTAGAGACGGGCTTTCAACCGGGGTCAGACATCGGCAGACCTTTAATTCACATTATTACCCTTTAGTTCAAACGTAAACAACAACCCTACATTCAAAAACATTTTCGCGAATGCAAGGCCATCGGGGGCCTGATGAGTTGCATGGACGACCTAATCCGGTACTGTAACGGGAAGCTCGGCAACTTCAGGATCAACGGAAGGACCAAGGTAAGTGCTACCGCTGTCGTCCCTCTTTCTTTTATTTTCTAAGGCTTCCAGTCACTTGCCTTGTATGCCTGAGTATTGACAACAGGTATCGTGTGAACCATTCTTCCCTGAAAGCTTTCTGCTCCATATGCCTACCCTCTCCGGCAGATATTTTCTACTCCCGAGTCTGCATCTCGTCCTTGCCTCTGTTCTTTTTTTTAGGTTCGAGATGTTTCCTCTTTCATATGCTTGCTCCCCTCGCTATGCTTGCTCCCCTCGCTGTGCTTGCTGCCCTGCACCCTCGCTGTGCTTGCTTCCCTGCACCCTCGCTGTGCTTGCTTCCCTGCTCCCTCGCTGAGCTTGTTCAACTTGTAGTTTACTAAAGCTGCCTTCCCATCTATCCGTCTGTACTTAACCGATAATTGCCTGATTCCCAATGTATTGTCAAACACAGTAAAGCGGACAGGGAATTATTCTAGTAGAGGACACCTCCGGCTCCTAGCAAGGGTTATTGAAACACACAACCAAATGAATGCATGTTCTAGCATCCCTGCCCCCTGGTTCTCTGGTTGCTGCAACTGTAACTTCTCTCCCTTCCAGTTTAGGTAAGCCAGTGTGGGCTACGGCAGAAGCCACACACGTCTTTATGCACAGCTCTTCCTGAAACTGACATCCAGTTGGCCATATGCCACCAGCAAACGTTTCTTTTTGGCATGTGCAGCTGAAATCCAAGGTCACCCCTCATCATTTTCAGGGCAGGAAGCTGCTTTCATTATCTCCTGTTTCAGAAACGCCTTTTTTTAGCACTTCTGCTTTGACACCTTTTAATCTCACTTGACATAAACTTAACTGAACTCTGATTTAACCTCTCCTTACCTACTCTTCCACATTTATATTCTTTTTTTTTTCTAACTCTCACCCTACCCTTTTTTGACTACTATTTTCCCGTGCCCCATGGGTGGTGTCAGAGTGGTCTTTTTCTACCCTGCCTGGACTGGCCATTACAGGATGTGGGAACCATTCGGGACTGCACGAAGTGGGTGCTGAGCTACCACAGAACAGTTTCATAAAGTCAATGGTCATCTGCCCTGCAATGGTCTGTAACAAAGAGTTCTTTTCAGACTCTGCGAAGGAACATGTATCTCATGTTATGTACATGCATCCAGGGGCTGTTTTCAAAGATTACTTGTAATGTTGAAGTTACTTACCACTGACTCCAGGGCAATGTCAAAGGGCTTCATGAGCAAAATGTTGAATGCCTGACCCAACGGGCTTTGAGGATGGAAATCTTAATGTTATGATTTTTAGCCCAAAGTTTGAAAAAGTCCATTGCCTTTGCTTAGGTCGACAGGTTTGCCCCATTTGTGTTTAAGTCCCTCAGCAGTATTGCCATTTAGTGCTGAGGACAGCAGACAGAGAAGCTACTTTCGCGGTCCATGCATTTGGACACATTGGTAGAGTCATCGTCTATATATCTTCCTCAGTAGCTCCTCGCATGGCCAAGGCAGCCACTTCAGGGGAGAATTCAAAACCAACACGGGGGTTAACTTTAAATGTGGCAGATTGACCCCTTTCAGCGTGGTGGACGCGAATTTATGCTACCCTGGTGGACGTGAATTCTGCCATAAAAGAAAAGTTCTGGTCCTTGGCCTTATTTTAAAATACACTGAATCGCTGCGTTATTTCAACTGTATGCTTTCTTTAAGATTGGTTGTGTATATTAGGGAAAATTTATAAATATCGATGCTAGTAGTTCCAGAAGGCATAAAAACCTTAAACATCTGGTTTGCAAGGATGTGGCGCTTTGTTCTTTAGAATCAGCCTCTTCCAAGAATGACCGAGGAATGAGGTTTGGGCTATCATTTGCGCAAATTGATTTATTACAGAATTGATTTTAATGGCACCCATAATTACATTCATAAATGATGTGCATTAGTTAATTAAAAAAAATTGACGATGTAGTTAGTTGTATGTGACCTATTTGCCCGTCAATTAAGTAGGATCCAAAACATACCAAAAAAAAATAGAAAGGTGACATCATACACGGAGGTGCACAATTCTTGAGTCTTTTTACTTCCATTCTATTCTTAGATTTCAGTACAATCTGCGAGTATCTGGAAAGAAGGGAACAAAAGGCTCTTGAATGACTGTGTGGGTGGCTCTGTGTGTGGCTTTGTGTGGGTGGCTTTGTGTGGGTGGCTTTGTGTGGGTGGCTTTGTGTGTGTGTGTGTGTGTGTGTGTGGCTTTGTGTGTGTGTGGCTTTGTGTGTGGCTTTGTGTGTGTGTGGCTTTGTGTGTGTGTGGCTCGCTGTGTGTGTGGGGCTCTCTGTGTGTGTGTGTGGGGGGGGCTCTCTGTGTGTGTGGGGGTTTCACTGTGTGTGTGTGTGTGGGGGGGCTCACTGTGTGTGTGTGTGGGGGGGGCTCACTGTGTGTGTGTGTGTGTGCATGTGGGGCTCTCTGTGTGTGTGGCTCTGTGTGTGTGGCTCTGTGTCCGCGAATACTCTCTACTACTCTCCAATGCTCACCTATTGCCATTGTAAATGACAATACCATTTATTTATGTTAAAAAAATGAAAAAAAATTTCATGAGCAATGCCAATAGCTCTACCTTTAATAATGCAGAGACCATTGCATTGTAAATGCTTGTTTAACAAATTCGTCAGACAGGTGTGATGTGGATTCCTAGGTATTGCACCCTTGCGGGAGCTGTGGCGGTGCGCCACGCAGTACATATATAAGCGACTTGGCCCAATTGATGGTGTATCCCGAGATCCGACTAAATAAGTCGCATATATTCAGTAGTACAGGGATGGACCGTCTGGGGGATGCTATATATAATAGCACATCATCCGCATATAAGGATATGCAGTCCTCCCATCCCTCCGCTCAATGGAGCCCTCGGACATCCGGTGCCCACTGAATCTAGTCGGCCAGTGGCTCTAGAGCTAGTGCGAACAAAAGCGGTGAGAGAGGGCACCCCTGACGCGTTCCGCGCCCCAACGGGAAATCTTCTGATAAGTGTCCGTTTGTCATCACATGGGCCAACGACCCGAGTATAGCAATCGCACCCAAGCGCAGAATTTTGGTCCGAAACCCAGGTGTCACAGCACTGCAAAGAGGAAGGGCCACTCAACCATATCATAGGGCATACGGGCATCTAAGGAGAGTACGATTGTTTTTTCCTGAATAAGGGGGAATATGCGCCACCACTCCATGGAGTCGTCTTAGGTTAAGAGCTGTGTTCCTATTGGGCATAAAGCTGGATTGATCCGGTGTATTAAAGCGGTGAGATAAGGGGTCGATCTGGCCGCCAGGAGTTTAGCGAGGATTTTGGCCTCTGCATTAATTAACGATATAGGGCAGTATGATGCACAATCCTCGGCAGGCTTCCCGGGCTTATGAATTGTGACTATAGTGGCAATACGTTGATCTTGTGGGAGTTCACCTACCTCCAGGCTAGACCTGTACATATTTAGACGATATGGAGTAATGGTGGAAGCAGTTTTTTTGTAAAGTTCGATGGGTATGCCATTAGGTCCCACCGCTTTCCCTGACTGTATTGCCCCAATTGCCAATTGTATCTCATCTGCGGTGAGGTCAGCGCTAAGTGTTGAGGTTGCCTCTGGTGTTAGTGTGGGTATCTTGATATCTTTGATAAAGGCGTGCGCTTCCTCAATCGTTGTCGAGGATGTTGATGTGCATACCTGTTGGTAGTGTTGCCTAGTGCATTCATGATGTCCTGTGGGTGTGTGATAGTTTTATTTATCGCCTGTGAGTAATTGTGCAATCCTTCGACTGGCGCGCTCTTTCTTAACAAACCAGGCCAGAAGTTTCCCTGTCTTATGCGGCCTGGAGTCTAATTTTAGTGTCTTCCTCTAGGTATCTCTTTTATTCCTGTTGTTTAAGAGCAAGAGCCTGGGCCGTCATTCTCGTTGGGTGTTGGGCATGAAGTCTTTCTGCTTGGGCCAATTCTCATTCTAGGGTACTGACCTCTCCCTTCTTTTAGTTTTTGTGACCTATTATAGATGCAATGGCCTGACCCCTAATGACCGTCTTGTAGGCCTCCCAAAGTGGTAGAGGGAAATCTACAGAGTGCGCACTGTCGTTAAAATAGTGTTGTGTTGCGGTAGTGTTACTTTTAAGGATTTTAGATTTCTGCAGATAATCGGGGTATATGGAGTAAATAACACGCTGGGTTGGAGTCCGGCTCGCATATGTCATTACCACTGGAGAGTGATCTGAGCTACCTCTAGGTGGGGTGGTGATATCAAATATATTTTCCAGACTGTCCGCAGAGGTTAAAACATAATCTATTCGTGATAGACTATGGAAAGTAGACTGTCGGATCTCGGGATAACGGAAACGCCAAGCATCAACAAGGCCATGCACCTCAAGGAACCCCGAGAAGCTCCACCACTTAGGGCCCTGGGGGCTGACGATCCAAAGAACCATAGATCACCTCTTTGTAATCTCCACCAATCAGGAGCTCTCCCTCTGGCAGTGCGAGAAGAAATGCACTGAGGGCTGGAAAAGCTACTGAGTGGAGCGCTGGAGGGATATACACTGATACTATGTTATAAGCCAGTTCCTCCCATTGGCATGCGACGGCTGCAAATCGGCCCTGCTCATCCTTCCATGTCTGTTTGATTACTATTGGGAATTGTTTCCGCACTAGGATACCCACCCTAGTGATCCGGAGGTGAACTCTGAGTGTACCACCATCTTAAATCCCCACCGGTCCAAGGCTTTACAGGAAGAGCCCATCAGGTGCGTTTCTTGAAGCTGGGCTAATGCCAGAGAGTGATGTTTCAAGTATTGTAGAACCAACCCCCTCTTAATCTTGTCCCCAAGTCTGTGGACATTCCATGTGAGTAATGTCAGTGGGGTACTCTGTGCATGGAGGGATGCCGGCGGATCAGGCCCCCGTTGATCCTGTGCTACTATTTCTACCATGTCTCATGTGCTCGTCATTGAGGATGTTGTGACTCTGTTTTAGATGCGTGATGTCTAAAAGGTGATGTCGAACCGCTGCCCATAGTATACATACGAACAACAAATAACAGAAAACAGCCCCCCCCCCCTTCCCTACCCCTCTCCCTGCTTAACGGAACCATAACTACCTGCCTCCCCAACTTCTCAGAGGGCTTAATACCCATCCCCAATACCGTAATGGAGGAGAGAGTCACCTGCTTCTGCGGTGAACCTCCCTTTGCATCAGCATGTATCTTAATTTCATTGTCACGTTCAGCTGGCGGTGCGGTCGAGATGCAGACCCGTTATATAAATACTTGTCTCAGAACTGTCGCATGTCCGCTCAACCTACTGCAAAGATACATCCGCCACATTAACACCCACTCAGAGAGTTCTTCGATAAAGCTGTCGATCAGTATGTGCAGAAATCAGTCCAGTCATCAGCGTCCGTGATCCGTAATAGTATGGGTGCATTCATTATTCACCATTCACCTGCAGTGATATGTCCGTTGCTCCTGTTTCTTCTGGTCTTTCCAGTGAGTCCTTCTCCACAAAGTGTCCGCCTCGTCTACCATTACGATCCGCCCTCGATACACTGCGCCAGCCCTCCAGCCATTCCTGGGCCTCCTCTAGTGTGACAAAAAAAACATGCCTTGCCCTTGGCCTCTACATATAACTTAGCTGGGAACAGCATTGAATACCTGAGTCAGCGGTTCCTGAGTTCCTTCTTGACATCGAGGAATCCATATCATTGCTTCGTTACTGTCGCTGTATAGTCCGGAAAGGTCGTGATGGTGCTGTGTTAAACATGTAGTGGTGGGGCAGCACGTGCAGTCTGTAGTATCACGTCGCGATCTCTGTAGTTGAAAATGCGAGCAAGGATGGGTCTCGGAGGCGCCCCTGGTCTCGGCTGTCCCACTGGAACTCTGTGTGCTCTTTCCACTGAAAAGTAGTTTGAGAGACCCCGTGGCTGGAGGGGATTTGTAATAAGGTCTTCAACAAAGAGATCCAGGGCTGGACTACTTTTACGTTCCGGCACACCTATGATGCGGATGTTGCTTCGTCTTGAGCCGCCTTCCTGGTCCTCGAGTTTAGCGGCCATCAGTCTATTGTTTGCCTCGAGTTGCCGAACTTGCTTGTGAAGAGCGGTTGTGTCGCTCACCAGAGTCTTCGTTGTGGTTTCCATCTCCGACACCCTAGTTGACATTTTATTAAAGTCAGCCTGAATCAGGGATAGTTTTTTTTAATGAATTTTTTTAGGTCTTTACGCAGATGGTAGAATATCTTTTTATTGTACAGGTTTGTACAGGTTTACTGATGCTTATTTGGTTAATTTTAGCAGTAATTATTCCACTTAAACTGAATGCAGAAAATGTCTGGATTGAACAATAACACAACTAGTAATAATGTGCATAAAATACAGGATGTCATTACACCGGTAAATAATACTGAAATTCATAGAGATAGATCAATTAATGACTTTTCAAAGAATGTTCTACAAAACTTCTGTACGTATATGTTGAGACAATGGATTTTAGAGACTGTTACTTATGTATGCAGCTACCTGCGTCTGTGTCGGAAGGTGTAACCTATCATCACCTTTTTATTTAAATTTTTTCCATTTTTCTTTTTGTTTTGTGCAATAACAATACAAAGCATGTAGGCACATACTCAAAGATAGGACAGTGTACAGGATCGTTACATTGGAAGTTCCATTAGATGCAACTTGGTATTAGACATTCAATTGAGCATTACAATATATCCTTGTGGTGTACACATTCCTTGCGTACTACTGATCGCGACATACAACATTCTCAAGAACTACATAGCCACAAATGAGAAGGGGGGATTTAACTACTAAGCAAAGCTATAGAGAACATTCACAGCTTAAGGGCCAGAAATGAATGGAGCAATTAGATTGTATAATAATCTTATAGTGAAGGCATAGGTTATGGTCCTACCAGTAGGTGCGCAACCCATGAATGAGCTTTATGCTGCTCTCGGGGTATATTTTGGGACTCAGTTGGTGAACTATCGTGAGCCGGATTCCCCCTCGGTTGCTTGAGCAAGTAGCTCGTAAGGGGTCCCATATATCCCTAGGTCGTGATGCGCTAGGAATCCGTTCTGCATAATGAGATAGTTGTTCCAGACAGTACAATCGATCAGTCATCCAATCTTTAAACTTAGGCGCCCTGCCTCTGCCCCAGCGACATGCAACTCGTCGTTTGGCCATCAGCAGTTCCAGGGGGACGTATTACGTTGTGATTTAGGGATGTGCTTGGTGTACCCTAGTAAAGCAAAGAGAGAGGTTTTCTCAAAAGTCAATGCAATCATTTGTTCCAAAGCTTCCAGAACTTGCCCCCAGTAGTCATGTACCCCAGGGCAGTCCCACGCTAGATGTAGGAAATCCGCACTCGGGCTCCCGCACCTATCGCAACAGTCCGAGCCCCTGAGGTTGTATCTGCACGTCCTAACAGGGGTGTAGTACGTGCGGTGTAAGATATGTAGCCTGCTGCTAGCTGAAATTTGCTCCGTCTGCATGCAACAATATGACCATTCATCGTCCCGACAATTCAAAACCAAGTTCCGAACCCCATTGTGCATGTGCAGGGCATGGGAGCATCGCCCGTTTAGTATGTATTGTATGATATATCATGGATACTAGTCGCTTGGAAGGTCGCGCCAAGCATCAGATGAAGGGGGGAGAGGCAAGGTGGCTCCTGTGGGAACCCCGTGGTGGTAGAGCGTATACCCTGTCGGAGACGTACATAAAGAAAAATATCTAGGGGGTTGATCGTGTTCTTGGAAGAAGTCAGAGGTGCGAAATCTGCCATCCTGATACAAATCACCCCATGTGCAGACGTGAATATGGTCTTTGAGCTGTCGAAAGGCCGTCTCTTGTAGAAGTGGTATATGAGGGTGGTATGCAAGGGGGAGTGATGGAGAATATAGCATGGGGCTTTGCATTAAGGTGTTTATGCGATTCCAGGCCTCTATCGTTTTCATTGACTCCGTTATCACATGGACTCCACCTTACACGTTCTTTGATTTTCAGCTACAGTGGGGTTTGGCTGCAGCATATTAGAACTCATTATCAGGGACGTTTGTTACTCGAGCTCACACACTTATACGTGAGCACCGGATTGAACCCAGAGAAATCTACCTTATCGTTATTTGGAATTTCTTATTAGACATTGGTCATGACTCTCACATCGTAATTTGCGCTTATTTGGCCTCGACACTCGAATGGGGGAGTCCTTCGTTTGATGCATTAAGAACTTCCCAGGTGCATTGACCATTATACCCAGACCAGAACGCTCTGACTTCTCAATTTTGAATTCTTGGACTGTTGCTTCTTGACTATCCGGATTTCTCTTGATTATGGTTCCTTACCTCATACCCATTACGTCTGGACAAGCCCCCATTTGACATACGATGTTACTATTTCGTTTCGCCTAGCCTTGAAAAAGTCTGAGTACTTACCTACAGTACTGACGAAACACGTGTCGGCTGTCTTTTTGTCAAGTCTACTCCCATGGATTTTCTGAATAAAGAACTTGATAATTTGAACTTTTTAGCTTGTTTGTGATGTTCAACTGCTGCTGTCATCGGAGGATTTCTACATATTGTAAAATAACTAGGAGACCTATTAGTCTGCTCGTGAATATATGTGTGTTAGGAATGTGCTTGATCTGACCCTCTTGTTTCACGTGCTCGTGAGTGTAGTGGGTTCTTTGTCTCGCGGTGTGACATCCATATGGAGAGCACCTTCAATGGGTATAGGGTCGGCTAACCAGTGTTCTGCCTTGACTTGTGGCATGTATGGTGGGGATAAGCATAGTGGGCTGGCGCAGAAAGATAATATAGTTCAAAATCTGGAATGTCGAAGCCTCCCTGCGCATAGGGCTTAGTGAGGATGTTCCAGTGTGCTCTCAACTGCTTGCCCCCTCACACCAAACGGATCATTTCAGTTCGCAGCACTTGAAAGAAATATCCACCGGGATGATAGAGAATATTTAAAAATAGATAGAGTAATTGTGGAAGTATGACCATTTTAATAAGGGACGCTTGACCTGCCAAAGATAGCGGTAACGTGATCCAACGGGTGACGCATTCCCTGATGCGTTCGATTGTTGTGCCATAATTAAGGCATATCAGTTTGTCCCTGTCTCGGGAGATGCGAATACCCAGATACTTCAAATCTGTGTCGCAGCATTCTAGCGGAAAATGTAGGGGGAATTTGGAAGTTGATGTGGTGAGAGGAAAAAGGTTGGATTTCTGCCAATTAATATGTATACCTGATAGTTTCCCAAATACTATGAATTGTCGTAGGATGGGATTTAGATTCTCCTGCGGGTCTCTGATGAATAAGGTTATGTCATCCGCCTAAAGTGACACCAGAGTTTATCGTAGGTTACAGCGAAGTGCTCTGTGTTGGTGGTGTTCTCGGAGTTTTGCCGCTAAGGCGAAGAGTAAGGGTGATAACGGGCAGCCTTGTCTGGTGCCTCTTGAAATATCAAAGGCTGGTGAGATATGTCCGTTAATAAGAACCTTGGCTGTCGGCTGGTGGTAGAAAAGCTGTATCCATGATAAAAAAAGCCAGGGGAAGCCCATACGTCGCTGTATACCGAATATGAAATACCATTCGACAGAGTTGAAGGCCTTGGTGGCATCAAGGAAGACCACCGCCAAAGGTAGTTCTGGCGCTACGTTATGTAGAAATGTGAAGAGGGTCCTCAAGTTATGGGTAGTTGCCCTTCCAGGTATAAATCCCGATTGGTCAGGAAGGACCAATTTGTCCATGAGTAGACGGAGTCTGTTAGCAATAAGCTTAGCCAGGATTTTGGTATCACAATTAATCACGGAAAGTGGTCGGTACGAGTCACAATTGGTTGGCGACTTTTCAGGTCTGAGCAGGTATGTCACCAAAGCCTCCCTCATAGAAGGGGAGCTTATTAGATTCCAGGTAATCTTCATATACTTCGCGAAGAATGGGCGCTAATTGGTCTATATATGTCTTATAAAATTCAATCGGTATGCCATCGGCTTTCCCTGATTGTGTGTGCATTATAGCCTCGCACACCTCATCTAGTTCGAAGGGGGCACATAAGAATTCACGTTGCGTATCTCCTAACCAACCTAACGGTACGTCGCCAAGATAGTCCTTGAGGTGGTCAGTTCTAGTGGAGGTGTAAATCGATGAATAGTGCTCAGTGAAGATACTGAGAATGTCTGCTGTGTCGCGATGGTGTGACACGCCCGACCCTTGTATTTCCAGCACATAATTGGAGGACTGTGGTTTCTGTATAGTTTCTGCTAACGCTTTCTCCGGGCGTTCACCCTCCCCGTATCTCCTGGTTATCCAATATTTGCCCCTAAATTTGGCTTCGCGGTTGGCAGTGTCTGTGTAATCCGACAGTGTGTCGTGGAATATCCCCAAGGTCTCTCCATCTGGGCTGATGGAAAGCTGTGTCTCCAATGCCTTCAGCTCAATCTCCAGCTTCTTCAGTGTGTTTTGTATATCCCTCAGTACTTCCGCACTCTTGGATATGCAGATACCCCGTATGGTAACTTTGAAGGCTTTCCATTGGTTCCCACCTCCTCCACGGAATCCCTGTTTCTACGGTAAAAATCCTGTATTTCGTCTCATAATTCAGTTTGAAAACCGTGTCTAAGAGCACGGAGGGTTGTAATCTCCATCGGCAGCATGGGGTGCAGTAGCCTGTCGAGCTCAATGTTAAAAGACTGGAGAATGATCTGAGTATGTGGGCGCCAAGTGTGTGACGCTTGTTACTGCGGGTACGAGTCCACGGGAGAGAAACAAGTAGTCCAGGCGTGCCCACGATGCGGCCCATGTAGTGAAATGTGTGCCTTCACATGTATGCTGATGTGTGTATCGGCACGCGTCCGTGAGAAAGCTCGCTTTAGTTATGGTGGTGCGGAGCGGGGTTGGAACGGTAGATGAAGGGGTCCTGTACCGCATTAAACCCCCCCCGCCCCCCAGATTATGTGGGTGGATCCTATCTCCACAATCTTTTTTTTTTTTATTATTTTTTATTATCAGTTAGTTTGCATATACAAGTAGTCATCAATGAAACATTAAACTTTCTCATCTGCTAAGTATTGGTACACATCACAGTTCATAGCATACATGACATTTTGTCTTCATCTCCAAATAACACAGTACATTATAACAGATGACGCCCTCACTTCCAGTGTCTCCCCCGTGCCTGCGCCCTTCTATCCTACCCATCACCCAGTCTGTTGGTTCCCTTCTATATTCACGGGCTGTGTTCAGGAGTAGATGTTATTTGCGGAGAGTCACAGATATTCCCCCAGAATTCATTCCACTTTCCTCTTATCCTCGACCATTTCTTGGGACACCCTCTGTGTGTGTACACTGCTCTTTCTGCCACCATGGCAGCGTCCATGTCATTTTCCCATTGCTGCCTTGTGGGTAATACCCCGGATCCCCAATTCTGTGCAATGTTGCGTTTTGCAATCATCATTCCGAGTGTAGCCCAGTTCTGCAATACCCGGTTTAGGTCAGTAGGCTGCCAAATATTCAGTAGACAGCATCTGGGGTCTTACTAGACCTCTGCCTCTCCCGCCTCCAAGATCACAGTCATTACTCTCTCCCAATATACCTGGATGGTGGGACAATCCCAGATTATATGATAAAATGTCCCTTTTTGGCTGCAACCTCTGAGGCAGAGCGGATCAGGTGTTCGTCCGAGTTTGTGCAGGGTGGTGCGGGGGTAGTATACGCGATGCAGTATTTTGAGCTCTTTAAGTTTGAATCTAGATGGTATTGCCGCCTCACGAGCCAATGCCAATGCATCCAACCAGTCTGAGTCCTCTAATTCCCCTACGTCCGTTTGCCACCTCTCCAGCAGCTTCACCATGGGGTCAGGTTGATTATTAATTAGTTTACAGTAGGTCTGTGATATGGCATTTTTTTCCATGTAGTCCGTAAGTATTCTGTTTTCTAGGCGGGAGGATTCTGCTAATTCGCTGCCCAGGGGGATTGCACTCCGAAGTGCGTGTTTAATTTGACCATAACGATAGAGTTCAGTGTCCGCCATCCCATACTTCTCTTGTAGACTTATAAAGGTAAGGATCTCTCCCCTCACCCAGAGGTCACCGATTTTGGAGATACCTATGAGATCCCATTGTCTAAAACCTTTTGTGTTCGCTAGGGTGCCCAGACTGCAAGTTTCCCATAGTGGGGTTGCCAGTGTCAGCACCCCTTCCCAACCTAACGCCCTTTGTGCAGTAATCCAAATTTTAACCGTGTGTGCCGTCGGCCCTGTAAGTTTGTGTTTCCTCTTGTTGGTGTAGAGGGCTGTCATTAAACGGTCTGCAGGTAAATAAGTTCTGTCTAATCTGAATGCTGGTTCATCCTGCGGGACATGAATTCATTGGTTTATTACCATTAGTTGTGCGGCCCAATAATATAATTTAACGTTTGGTAAGGCTATTCCTCCGTCGTACCAGCTACGCATTAGTTTGTTTTGCGCTATGCGAGCTGGTTTACTGTCCCAGAGTAGCGATGAGACTTCTGCTACAATTTCTTTAAAGTAGGATAGGGGAACCTGGAATGGGGTATTGTGGAGCGCATAGAGGAATCTGGGGAGTGCCAGCATTTTGAATAGTGCCGCTCTTCCCAGCATTGTTAGCGGAAGGGACCTCCACTGTTTAACATCCGCTTTGAGCCTCGTTAGAGGTATCATCAGGTTTTCCTCCAGAAAGATAGGGTCCTGAGGAGGTCTTATAAATGCCCAAATATTTAAATCCTCTGGTCGCTATTTGTAATTCACATCCCGGAGGAAGTCTTGGTATAGGGCCATGTAGATTATAGAGCAGTGACTTTGCCCAATTAATAGTGTACCCTGACATTGTCCCATACTCTGTGAGGATGTCGAGTAGGGCTTCCTGAGATTCCGTCGGGGATGTTATATATATCAATACGTCATCCGCGTAGAGCGATATCTGGTCTTCCCAATCCGCCTCCCATCTTATTCCACGTACCGAAGGAGCCTGCCGTATCCATGCTGCGAGTGGTTCTAGGACCAGGGCAAAGAGGAGTGGGGACAGAGGACAGCCTTGCCTCGTTCCCCTCCCTAATGTGAATTCCCTTGAAATGCGGCCATTCGCTACCACCTGTGCTTGGGGTGCTGTGTATAGCAGTTTAATACAACTACAGAATTTTGGGCCGAACCCCATCTTTCGAAGCACTGCAAATAGAAACGGCCATTCTACATGGTCAAACGCCATCGTGGCGTCTAATGAGAAGATTGCGGCATCTTCTCGGAGCATGTGCGTCCGGGCCAGCGCGCCATGCAGACGGCGTACGTTAAGGGAGGTATTTCGACCAGGCATAAAGCCAGACTGGTCTGGATGAACCAGTAATTTAAAGTGGGGCTGGAGCCGGAGTGCCAGTGCTTTAGCTAACAGTTTTGCCTCAGAGTTTATCAGGGATATCGGACGGTAGGAGGAGGTTGCGTTCGCCGGTTTACCGGGTTTGTGAATTGCCACAATCGTAGCTAATCTTTGGTCCCTGGGGAGAGTGCCCTGCTTTAGGCATTCGTTATACATATTAAGTTGTTGTGGCGTAATGGTGTATGCCACCCTTTTGTACAGTTCTACAGGTACACCATTAGGTCCCATTGCTTTCCCCGTATGGAGTGCATTCAGCGCAATCCGCAATTCCTCGGCTGTAAAATCTGTTTCTAGTTCGTGCATGTCAGGCAGTGGCAGAGTAGGCATCACTACATCTTGTAGGAATTGTATGTTTTCCTCTATTGTGGTTGTGGCGTGCGGTGTATAAACCTTTTCGTAATAAGTTGCCAGCTCTTCCACTATGATTTGGGGTTCAGTGGTTACTGTGTCGTCCTCTAATGTCAACTGTCCAATCCACCTTTTCGCCTTCTCCCTCTTCTCCAACCATGCTAGCATTTTCCCCGTTTTGTCCCCCAATTCGTATATTCTGTGCAGGGTGTCTGTGTATCTTGTTTTGGCCATTCCCCACGCATAAGCTCTAAATTCTTGGGACGCTAACCTCAGGTCTGGTGCTGTGGTGTCTGTGGGGTTTGCGGCATGTCACCTCCGCCTTCTATGTTGCCTCCTCTAGGGCATCTAGACGTTCCCTGTTTCCCCTTTTGTGGCTTGTAATGGTCGATATGGCCTGACCCTAATTACGGACTTGTATGCCTCCCATAGAATGCAAGGCGAATCCACCGACTCTGTGTTTTCAGTGAAATATTGTTTGGTGGAGCTGATAAGGGCCTTGGCAATCTTCTGATTCTTTAGGTATCCCGTTTAGAACGGGTAGACCCTCTGTCTTCCGGGGAGGTGGGTAGTGTATATAAGTTGTAAAGGTGAGTGATCCGAGATGCCCCTTGGTAAATGTGCGATCTCTCTTACCCGTTCAGGTGTGATCGCTAGAGTCAGGATGTAGTCTATACGAGAGAGACTATTATGCGCCCCTGAAAGAAATGTGTATTGACGTTCCGTGGGGTGTTTAAGTCTCCAGATGTTGGTTAAACCCATCGCATCCATAAACTCCCTCAATCAATCAATCAATCAATGACACTTGTAAAGCGCGCTACATACCCGTAGGGTCTCAAGGCGCTGGGGGGGGGGGGGTGCCGCTACTGCTCGAACAGCCAGGTCTTCAGCTTCCTCCTGAAGGAGAGGTGGTCTTGGGTCAGGCGCAGGTCGGTCGGGAGGGAGTTCCAGGTCTTGGCAGCCAGGTAGGAGAAGGACCTTCCTCCTGTAGTCGCTCTTCGGATGCGGGGGACGGCGGCGAGGGCGTGGTTGGCTGATCGGAGGTGGCGTTTGGGAGCGTAGAAGTTGACTCGGCTGTTGAGGTAGCTCGGGCCTTGGTCGTGTAGGGCTTTGTGTGCGTGGGTGAGGAGGCGGAAGGTGATTCTTTTGCTGACTGGGAGCCAGTGAAGGTCTCTGAGATGTCCGGAGATGTGACTGGTTCGTGGGATGTCGAGGATGAGTCTGGCTGAGGCGTTCTGGATCCGCTGGAGTCTCTTCTGGAGCTTGGCGGTGGTACCGGCGTAGAGGGCGTTGCCGTAGTCCAGTCGGCTGGTGACGAGGGCCTGGGTGACGGTCCTCCTGGTCTCGGTGGGGATCCACCAGAAGATCTTCCGTAGCATGCGTAGGGTGTTGAAGCACGCCGAGGAGACGTTGTTGACTTGCCTGGTCATGGAGAGGGAGGAGTCCAGGATGAAGCCCAGGTTGCGTGCATGGTCTGTTGGTTTGGGTGCGGAGCCCAGGGCGGGAGGCCACCAGGAGTCGTCCCAGGCGGAGGGTGAGGGTCCCAGGATGAGGACCTCCGTCTTGTCCGAGTTCAGTTTTAGGCGGCTGGTCGTCATCCACTCGGCTACCTCCTTCATCCCTTCGTGCAGGTTGGCTCTGGCGGCGGCGGGGTCGTTGGTCAGGGAGAGGATCAGCTGGGTGTCGTCGGCGTAGGAGATTATGCTGAGGTTGTGTTTGCGTACGATGGCCGCGAGGGGGCTCATGTAGACGTTGAAGAGGGTGGGGCTCAGAGATGATCCTTGAGGGACGCCGCAGATGACTTCGGAGGCCTCTGACTTGTACGGTGGTAGGCGGACTCTCTGTGTTCTTCCGTCGAGGAAGGAGATGATCCATTCCAGCGCCTTGTCCTGGATTCCGATGTTGCTGAGGCGCCGTACTAGGGTGCGGTGGCAGACCGTGTCGAATGCCGCGGAGAGGTCTAGGAGGATGAGGGCCGCTGTTTCTCCATTGTCCATCAGGGCTCGGATGTCATCGGTGGCGGCGATGAGGGCGGTCTCGGTGCTGTGATTGGCTCGGAAGCCGGACTGTGAGGGGTCGAGGGATCCGTTCGTCTCGAGGAAGGCGGCCATCTGCTTGTTGACGGTCTTCTCGATGACTTTGGCTGGAAACGGGAGGAGCGAGATGGGGCGGTAGTTCTTGAGGTCGGTGGGGTCCGCTGTTGGTTTCTTGAGTAGAGCGCTGAGTTCGGCGTGTTTCCAGCTCTCAGGGAAGATGGTGGTGTCGAAGGATGTGTTGATGATGTCTCGCAGGTGGGGTGCGATGACAGCGTCGGCCTTGTTGAAGACGTGGTGAGGGCAGGGGTCGGTCGGAGATCCGGAGTGGATGGAGTTCATCGTGCGGATGGTGTCTTCGGTGCTGATCGGGGTCCAGGCGTGGAGGGTGGTAGTGGGGGGTGGTTGTTCGGTCATGGTGTGCGTTGGTTGGTTGTTGAAGCTGTTGTGTATGTCCGCGATCTTGTTGTGGAAGTATGAGGCGAGGGAGTTGCAGAGGTCTTGCGATGGGGTGATGTCGTTGTTTCCTGCGCTGGGGTTGGAGAGCTCTTTCACGATGTTGAAGAGTTCCTTGCTGTTGTGTGCGTTGTTGTCCAGCCTGTCCTTGAATGCTGTTTTCTTGGCGGCGCGGATCAGCTGGTGGTGTTTCCGGGTGGCAAGCTTGAAGGAGGTCCTGTTGTCCGGTGTCGGATCCCTTCTCCAGACTTTCTCGAGGGCTCGGCAGTTCTTCTTGGAGCTCTTGAGTTCGTCGGTGAACCAAGGGGCCTTCTTGCTGCCGGGTCTGCTGGGCGGGGTCCTCAGTGGGGCGAGTTCGTCCGCGCAGTTGCTGATCCACTTCGTGAGGTTGTCGGCGGCCTGGCTGGGGTCTGCTGAGCTGGCAGGAGGGTGCTGGCTCAGGGAGGTGGCGAGCTGGTCTGCTGTGATCTTGTTCCAGCTTCTGCGGGCGGCCTGTTGTTGGTGGTGGTGGGTCGTCGTTCTCTTGAAGGTGAAGTGGACGCAGCTGTGGTCCGTCCATTGAAGTTCTGTGGCGTGGCTGAAGTCGATGTCTGTGCTGGAGGAGAAGACTGCGTCGAGTGTGTGTCCGGCGAGGTGGGTGGGGGTGGACACCAGTTGCTTGAGTCCCAGGTTGGCGAGGTTGTCGAGCAGGGTGCTGGTGTTGCGGTCGTTGTTGTTCTCCAGATGGAAGTTGAGGTCTCCCAGGAGGATGTAGTCAGCGGAGGGGAGGGCATGCGGGCTGACGAAGTCGGCGATGTCCTCGCTGAATTGTGTGCGTGGTCCAGGTGGTCGGTAGATCAGGGTGCCTCTGAGGGTGGTGTTCGGGTTGGTGTGGATCTGGAAATGCAGGTGTTCGGCGCTGGTCAGGGTGTTGTCGGTGCTGGTCGTGAGACGGATGGTGTTCCTGTGGATGATGGCGATGCCTCCTCCCATCTGGTTGGCGTTTCGGTCCCTCCGGACGATCTTGTAGCCCTCTGGGATGGCGATGGCGATGTCGGGCGCTGAGGAGGCGTTCATCCAGGTCTCCGTGAGGAAGGCAACGTCAGGGGCTGTGGCGTCTAGGAGGTTCCAGAGTTCGATGGCGTGTCTGTGGACGGAGCGGGTGTTGAGCAGGATGCACTTGAGGTGGGTGCTGCTGGTGTTCGACTTGGCGGGTGCTGGTGCGAGGCAGGTCCGGATGCAGGAGAACTTGCAGGCGTGGCAGCTGAAAGGTCCGTGGGTACGTCGTGGAGTGGCTTGATGGCATTCTGGGAGTCGGCCGGTGTTGAGAGCGGTGAGGGTGGCGGCGGAGTACGTCAGGCGGGTCGGTCGGGCTCTTCGGGGGCCAGGGGTCCTGGCACTGGGCGCGGTCCAGGCGCGGACGGGCGCAGACGGGCTTACCTTTGGCGCGCCTTCGGCGCACAATCGGCGCTCCCGCTGCGCGTGACCGCTGCGCGTTCGCACGGTCGCCATTTAAGGCGAAGTGCGCGGGTGGGCGGAGCAGCTGGGAGGCGGGAGCGGGGAGGGAAACAGAAGAGAAAAGGGGCGGGGCTAATGGCGGTGGCGGGGAGCGGAGGGCGGCGAGGTAGGCGGGGAAGCAGGAAGGAGACAGGCACAATGTACAGAGGAGTTCAAAACACGACGAGAAAACGGCACATACAAAAAACAGGCAACAATTCAAGTCAAAAACGGGGGAAAAAACAGTAAGCACACGATCTTGGGCACAGGAAGAAACGAGCACAAATTACTGACAAAAACGGGCGAAAACCAAAGGAGAGCGCTCAGGGCGGCAGCGAGGCCGGCGCTGAGGCAGAGGCAGGCACTGGGGGCACACGCAGCAGCTGGTGGCCGTGCGGCGCGGGGGTGTCCCACAAGTGGGACACCTGATTGGATCTGTTTGACACCTGATCAGGGCCTGATTGGATCTGTTTGCCTCCCTAGGTGGGTGGCGGTCTACAGCCACATCTACTACTGTATTAAAGTCCCCACCTATGATCAGTTCTCCCTCAGGAAGGTCAATTAGGAGTTTCCCCAGGTCTTGGAAGGCTGTCTTGTGGAGTGCCAGGGGAATGTACACTGAAACCATGTTATAGATACGTCCCTCCCATTGGCAGGATAATGCAGCGAATCTCCCCTGATTATCAGTCCAGGTCCTTTTAACCACTCTTGTGTATCATGGGCATTCTTATGTATCAAAATACCGGCCCCTCGGGACCCTGATGTAAAGTCCGCGTGAGCAACGATTTTGAAGCCCCAACGATCAAGTGCCTTACAGGCCGTTCCCATTAAGTGTGTTACTTGGAGTAACGCTACGGTAGGGCCCTTCCGCTTTAAATATTGTAGTACCAGTCCCCTCTTGATTTTGTGTCCCAATCCATTTACATTCCATGATATTACGGACAGGGGCGGGCCTTGTGTCAACTGAGAGCTGGCGTGTTGATTCTTAGTGTAGGGCATATGTGTGTAATTTGGAAAAATTACAGCCATTGTATTTACTTCGCAGTGTGATCTAAAGAGTTTGCCATGCATGCAAACATACGGTAGTGTCGTCGCCATCTGTCCGACTTGTGTGTGTACATTCTGCGCCAACATTAGCAAAATTCCATTGAGAGATTTTCTAACAATAAACTGGTAACTTAAACAAGTAACCTTCCCTGAACTCAAGATCCATACCCCCCACTCTGCCTCCCTGACCGGCAGATCTAGACCCATCCACCACCCCAACTGAGCAGAGTGCTTACAATTCCCAACAAACAGCGTCGTTCTTGAGGGTGAGTCTTCCGTGACCATTCTAAAGCCCCCCCTCTTGTACTAGCCATTCAGTGCTGGTCATAATTCAGTAAATCCTACCTGTGGGAGCGTTCTTCCCCACTCCCGACTCCTCCCATCGAGTGCATGTTTCGGTATCCGCACTCAGTTTTACCACCCCATTATTAGTGGTCAACCACGAGGCGTGTGACTGATATTGGTTCAATGTTCAGAGTCATACATAAGTCTTGTATGTTTATTTTGTGTTCCGGGATCTGTAGACGTTCAGTTCTCCACGTTCGCCGTTATTCACCAGCCCATCGCATCTTGTCTGTCCCGTCAGCGGTTATTCCATCCTATATCTCTGTTCTTGGGTCATTTGGCCGGTCACCAACCCTCGAGCCAGTCTCTTGCGTCCCCCGGTGATTCGAAGAACCATGTCTTCCCTTCTGATTCTACGCGCAATCTCTCTGGAAAGATCATTGAGTACTTTAATTCTTTGGCGCGTAACTCTTTTTTCACGTCTGTAAAACTTCTCCTTTGTTGTGCGACTGCCGCCGTGTAGTCAGGATAGAAGGTGACTTCCGCATTGTCAATTTTTATCGGTGGGGCGATACGTGCTGCCTGCAAAGTTGCGTCTCGGTCTCGAAAGTTGAAGATGCGCGCCAGGATTGGACGTGGTGGCGCTCCCGGACGTGGTCTTCCTCCAGGCACCCTATGAGCCCGTTCCACCGAAAAGTAGTTAGATAGGCCCTTCGGTTGAAGTTGATTCTGATGAGATCTTCCACAAAAAGATCTAAGGCCGGGCCTCCGGTCGTCTCCGGCACCCCAACTAGGCGTGCGTTATTGCGCCTGGACCGACGTTCTTGCTCATCGAGCTTGTCCTTTAACATGGTATTGTCTTCTTCCAGCTTTTGTACTTTTTTCCTTTAGATCCGCTGTATCTGTCGTTAGTCCCGTTTTTGTTTTCTCTACATCGATTAAGCGGTCCGACATTTTGGCGAAGTCCGCCCTTATAAGTGAAATGTCTGTGGAGATGGTGCCCTTTGAGGACTGCAATCTTTTCAGGGCTGCCATCACATCCTGCAGGGTTACCCCTTCAGCATTAACGGGTTGGTCGGTCGGTGGGGCTGTCGCTTGGGCCATAGTGCCTCTGGGGTTGTCCGGCGGGTCTTTTGCATACGCAAATTTGTCCAATCTGGGGGCCTGTGTCACTTTCGTCCCTCTCCCACTCATTTTCCTGTGCTGCGGGTGGTCTCCGAGCTATGGTACGCATTGTTGTTAGTGTGTCCTCGTGCTATCTTCGTGGTGCCCTAGGGTTCTATCTCTTGCAGATGTCATGCCGGTAATCTGCGCTATTGCCCCAACGTCCCTTCCCCGGTATTCTTGGGTAGTGTGGGTTTGTGATCTTCTTTTTCGTGGGCTGGGCTATTTCATTGTCCTTGCCAGTAGCGCCCACTGTCCCAGTCTGTCCTTCGTCTGCTTTAGGCCCTATAGCGCCGGGCCTCGTCAGGGCTCAGGGGTTGGTGTTGTTCCTCCCGCCTCAGCGTCTAATCCTGAGGCGGGTCCTGCTAGTGTATGGAGAGTCCAACTCGTCCCTGTCTCTATTCACGGGCCGCATGCCACGCCCCGCTTACCAGTGCTCAGAGGCCGTAGTGAAGCCTCGTGGTGTCTGCGGTGCAGTCGCTCGCTGGCCTCTCCACCGTCGCCAGAGTGGATAAAGGTTCCCCAGTTGCGAGCAGGGGTCCCCACTGTATGGCCACAGTATGTGTAGGGCCCGGTATTTCGGCCCTTCGTGGATCCGGCTGCGCCTCCGGCGATCGGTAATCTTACCGCCGTGTTCCACCGCGCGGTCCCGGGTCTGCCACCAACTTTAGTCCCCTGCTCCGGCGTCGGTTGTAGGCCGCAAGGTTCTCCTCGGTCTAACTTCTTGATTCTGGGGAGTTCAGTGTTAAGGATCGTCTCTTCTTGCGTCGGAATCTTCCGTGCAGGAGATCCTAACAGGCAGCACTGCTTTCGCTCAGGATAAGTGGTCGGATATTGAAGGGAATGCCCCGGTGGTCACGGAGCTCCGTTAAGCTGCGGCCATTTTGGCTGGTCGCTAGCTACGCCCCCTATCTCCACAATCTTGCCCCAGAGGGTTGTGAAAAATTCTAGGGTAGCTCTGTTGGGGCCGTAGCAGTATGCCAGCGTTATGGAGTCCGCACCGTTTTGCCCCAAAGCCAGGCAGTATCTCCCATCAGGGTCACTGAATGCACCTATCAAGGCGAAGGGTGTGCGTTTTTTTTTTTATAATAATGGCTGTGCCCCTGGCATATGATAAAAGGAAGAGAAGATTCTATGGTTAGCCCATTTCTGCGCAAAATTGTTAGTATACTGGGGATTACTATGTGTTTCTTGTAGCATGGCTATGTTGGTTTGGTGTCTATCTAAATAGGCTACTATCTGGCGTCTCTTGCGTGGATCTCGCAAACCCCGGACATTCCACGTGATGATGATCAGTTTTCCAGGGGAGGTTGTGTTAGTCATTAGTCCAGAGAATGTGTGATAAGTGTAATAAGTGACACTCTAGTTGCTCAGTGAACATGACTGGGTACGGAACTACTTTCCGGATTATCCTGCTTTGCTGTGAGCGTGCTAAAACGAAGAGAACCCCCCCCCCCCCCCCCGTCCCTCCCCCACCCACTGAAGCAACCCCAGCAGGCCAGTAGTACGGTCCCACCAAATATCCCAATACGATAAAACATATGCTGCGTAAAGTATGCAGCTATAAACAGTGGGGGATTGCCTGCTGGGGAGAACCCCTAGGTGTTGGCACAAGTTCACCTCGCCATCAGAGATCATGGTAGATGGTGTGAGTGATCTCTGAGAGGGCTGAGGGTGCCCAGCCCTTCATTAGAGGAAAGACCCTTTTTTGGCATCCAGCACCGTCCTGTTGTGCGGAGTGGGATCTCCGGAGAGTAGTTGTAGAAGATGAAAGTCTTCGGCCGCCGCCCTGCCATGCCTTATCTCATGGCTGGTTAAGGAATACCTGGGTAGCAGTCAATGTGAATCAGTCTCTGCAGTCAGCGAGGTGGAGCGCTGGGACGCAGACGGTGAACCAGGGTTGTGGTTAGTGCGTTTCAGTTGCTTTAAGAATTCGTCCACCTGCTGCAGTTTAGTGAAAAACGTTGTTTGCTTTGATAGGTAATTCTAAGGCGTGCAGGATAGATCAATGCGTAGTCTATTTGGGCCTGTCGCAGTTTATTTTTTGCTGCTGTAAATTTGCGCCTCTCCTCCTGCACTGTTGCCGTGAAATCTGGATAGATGGAAAACGTGATGCCATCAAGGACAATTGTTGTTTGCTTTTTGCCACACGGATTGCTCTGTCCTTGTCCCTATAATTCAGGAGTCACAATAATAGGACGAGGTGTGCTTCCCGGCGGTGGTCGTGGTCCCAAAGTACAGTGTGTGCCCTTGACGATGAACTGGGGTGAAAAAGATTCTGCACCTATGGAAGATATCAGTAATTTCTCTATATATTCCTCAATTTTCCCGGTGTTGGTCGTTTCCGGAAAACCTAGGACGCGGATGTTATTGCACCTACTTCCCGCTTCCAAGTCCTCGTTCTTGGCAGCTATGATTTTCAAGAGCTTGCCCATTTGTGCGACTTAAGTGGTGACCTGAGAGGAGGTGTCTTTAGTGTCCGATGTGCGGCGCTCCGCCTCCTTTATGGGTTCCTCATGACCCTCAAGTTTATGAACAATGGCATCCATCCACTCTGTCAGCTATGGCGGCAAAGCCTTGCCTGACCTCCTGCAGAATAGTCTTCATGTCCTCAGTCTGTGTGGCGTAGACATCTAGGGCGACTTCCCCGCCAGACGCATCCTACTCATCTTGTGGAGCTGTGGTAAATAAATAATTAATTACCGGTACTATTTTTGAATACATTAATGAAAACAGATAGCTCAATAAATAAGAGGCAGGATCCGGGGTATCTGAGTTGAACAGGCTTTAATCAGGCATAAGGGAAGGGACAGGATCGGAATAGCCTGGCATGAAATGGAACGGACTGGCAGCTGCAACGTTTCATCAACAGTACAAGGTATATATAGTAAAACATTACAATTGCATTGCATACAGTAGGCGTAACTAGTGACAAACGTAAGATAAGAATACATGGGCGTGAAAAGGAAGGCGTGCACAGGGCGTGCACGAAGACATGTGATGAGAACGTCACAGAAGTGTCATAAAATGGGTGGATACATGGAGGGGGCTACCTGAGCAGCTGGAACCTTTAACCTAGTGGTGCGCGCAAACGGACAATGACGTGTAACTGGGAGAACTGGGGGCTCTGACTTCTGCACTAGAAGAGGAGACGAAAGTCTGCGATGTCAGGACGACATGTACCTATAGCATATCTGGTATCTTGTGTTTGGAGTACATGTTGATAGAATCTAAAAGTTATCAGAGCAAAGGCTACTGGACACTAAGACTGGTGTATGCATATATTCTTCATGTATTGCGTGTGCTATGAATCTTCTATGAATATTAATACAGTAATTCACTTGCATGGAGACAGAAAGACTAGACTATAGCTGAAGATGTTTATGCGGTTCGTTAGCTTAGGAATGTGAAGACGGAGAGCTGAACTGATAACTAGAGGCATAACATATTCTTGGCAGACAGGCAGGCAGAGCCAGGCCGGGCACCGCGCTGCGCGGCAGGAAGTAAGCGAAGGGTCAGGGATGCAGGTGGGGGCTGCATCGCTCCTCGGAGTGGTTTCAGGAGACTGGAGCTTGAATCTGGTGTCCGGGCCCTTTGAGGCCTAGTAACTGGGACAATTCAATAAAATAACGTGCACAATGTAAAACGTTGGCAACATAGGCCTAATACTCGTTGCTTTCACAGGAACTGGAAACTGGCATACTAGAGTTGGACACAACTATACTTGCGTCTTTAATCGATCATAGGGGGATATATGCATATCGATCATGCACATATAACATAGGATGGGGAACACGTAGGCACACATGACAAGGCAAAATTCAATTTTCCTCATTGCGCGAGTGCTTTTTTTGGCCTCAAAGTGGAGCCGTGGTTGTCGTGTGTCTGGCTTCCCCGTTGCGGGCTTGGGCAATGATTGTTAACACAGCCCACTGCGTCACCGTCCTACATGCACAAAGCTGGGAAAGTAGTGTCTGGTGTGCTTGTTGTCTCGACTAGGAGGGGTGAGTCAATGTGGTGCCTTGAAACAGTTTCCCCCTCTTCCACTGGGAAAGTGTAGCCGGGTATGAGCGAAGTGAAGCACACAGATGTCGCCAAGTAATCACGCTCCTGTGCCCACAATCCTCTGTATGTGCAGGGTGCTCGCACCCACCACTATGCAGTTAGGTGATCTTGGCGGCATTGTCGGCAGGCTGGATGCTCCAGCGTTGAGACGTGGCCCCCCTCAATGTCGCTACTTTGAGGGGAGCGCTGGTGCCACAAGTTCTCTCTCTCTGTTGTGGGCACTATTCCAGCGATATAGACCCGGGTAGCTCACTGCGCAGTGCCGTAATGGCGGGCGTTGCCGCCCTTTTCTCTCAAAAAAATGAACGGAGAAACTCCTGCGGGCTCCCCTAGCGTGTTGCGCCACTTACCACATGTGTGTCCTTCGAGGCTGGCGCGACGTATCTCCCGATGACGATAACAACCAGCGTTGATCTTAATGCGGTGTGTGGCTGCAATATGCGGCTGCACCTTCCCTGGCGTATGGCGTCTCTCACGAGCTCCGTGCCCGGAGGCCTAGTCGCCACGTGTGAATCCGCGGCCTCACGCACTGTTGCCTGCCGCAACGCACTTCATTCGGCTCCCCCGGGGCAGCAAAGATGACCTTGCTGCGGCGACGTAGAGAGTGCTATTGAGACTAAACTTACACCGGAGCTTCTGCTTGTTATGAACTCGGGTGGGCTGTAGTTTGGGCCGTCCCAGTTGCCTATGAGCAGGATAAATGATGAATCTTGGCGCCGGGCTGCGGGAGCCTCACGTTAGTGCGGCTATCTTGCGTGTGCGCCACCGAATCGGGGGATAGTTTCAGCGACATCTGCCCAATAAGAGAATATAGAGATGCATGAACATTGTTTAATGTGGTCAGAATGTCTTGTAATGTGACTTCTGTTTCCCACCGGCCACAGAACTTGATGTGGGTGTGGCGCTATGTTCCGCGGACTCTGGCTGTGTCTTGGTGTAAGCATATTTCTCCAGCTTCGCCTGGTTCGGGCCCTTCTGGCTACTACTCCCCATCTCGGCTGTGGTCAAAGCTGTTTCAGGACGCTCTGGTACTGGGGCGGTACTGACCGCTGCCTGCCAGTGTGCTGTTACCACACATGCTGCCTATGTGGTTTTCCACCCCAGACCAGTTGCCTTACTGCTGCGTCAAAAAGGGGGTTGAGGCTTAGGGATCCGTCGTGTGGCTCAGCACTCCCTTTGGAGGCTGTACTGCTTGTAGTGGGTATATCGTGCGGCCAGCGTAGTTCGCTACCTGGCTGGGAAATCATACCTGTTGTGGGCCGGCGCCACTGTCCTGCCTGGGATATAGCTGTTGCCCTGAGTCACTGGTCAGTCATCCGTGTTGCGATCTGCAACAGGGTGTCGCACTCAGCACCTTGCCCCGGTGTTCCCAGCGTCTTCAAACCTCCCATGGGGAGGAGCGGTCTCCAGTAGTAGCAGCTGCAGGAGCGTGGGGGCAATGTTTTAAGGTGTATGCTCCATTTCAACTGGCAAGGTGTGTTAAAATGTTGTTGGCCGGTCGTACCACTCTTGGCTGTCCTCAATCCCCCGTCACCACACCTTACTGTTCGTCCCTCAGCCCGTCCTCTGGCCTCAGGACGTCTTCCAGCTTGGTCAGGGCCCGCACAGCTGTCACCAGTCTCTCCCGGTCTTCTGCTGGGCCCGGGCGCGTCACGGAGCGCAGCCCTCACCGATCCTCCAGGGTCTCAGATCTGCCTCTTCTGTCGAGGATGCGATCAGCACCTCACTCCATCCAATTGAACACCCCACAGGGGGCTGGTGGGGCCACCGTCAGCTATCGCGCCCTGCTCTCGTTCCGTAGCAGCGTCCCAATCGCGCCGTGCTGTCGTGGAACGTCCGATGGAGGCTCAGACCTCCAGTATAGGCCACGTTCCTTTCACACAGCGCTGTTATGCCGTGGAACGTCAGATGGAGTCCGGACCAAGGGCATCAGAGGCACCAATCGTTCCAACACCTCCCGCGTTGCGCTACACTGACCAACACCAGCGGATAACTGTACGGATTGATCGATCCCTAAGTAAACATGATAGATTCAAATGCATCATGGGAACGCAAGCCTGAAACTACCGCAAATTGTTTGGAGTTCTGAAGAGAAAGAATCCAGTGCTGAGGTGAGCCCAAAAGGACGCCTTTCACAGTGTAATTATGGATGCGGCCGAAAATAAGTAGTTTTTTTAAACGGACCGGTTATCATTTGCAGAAACTATTTCCTGAAAATTGAAACAGCCTTAAGCAGTGGCGGCGTAGTCCCACGGCGACAGTGAGCTCAAGGGTAAGCAACGTTCGAGTGGACTGCCTTGTTTCACTATGGTCGGCTGATTCACTAAGTAAAAAGCTCACTAATGCGCTCTTCCACAGGACACACTGGCGCCAAGTTAGAAGCACCTACCACGAGAAGGGGTCAGTTGGAGTTTTACCCCAGTAACGAGATGGTTACGACCTTTAATGTCCAAAAACAGTTAAGTTATGTCTTTCCTGTCCTATTGTGTCTCTCTGTCTTCTGTGTTTAGTGTTCACACACCAGACAAGAGAAAAGAGCCTACATTCTCTGGCGTTATGAAGGTAGGGATGCAGCCGGTTGACACTGAATAGAGATCATGTAGATATGTTAGAGAAGGGTGTCTAAAGTTGTGTATTTTATTTTTTGTAGAGTATATTGGTCCTGAGGAGAACCCCCCTTAATCATCGGGTTCGAAACGCGTCAACCTGGTCCCATGTCAGACAGAGAATATGTACAAATAGTGTATTTAATTTCAGATCTTGTGAAAAGGATATATACTCTAAGAATATTTAGAAGATTATTTACATTCTTTGTGTGTTTAATTTTGACATTGGGATTCTTGTTTTGTCCCCTACGGGGTGGTGTTGTGTTTGAGTGAATGAGGTATGAGGATAAGTGAGGTCTGAGTGTGATGGCCAAAGATGTGTGTGGATGTGTGATTTATATGTATATTGTGGAATTATATTGTATATAAAGTCTTTGTCGGTGTACTCAATACTTGTTTATGCACAAAAAAAGTTTTTCTTTTGTAAATGATGTGTGATTAATTAAAACATTTAGTGACGTAATTTAAAAACAGACTGTTATGTTTGATTCATAAAGGCCTTTGCACTAAGCACGCTGAATGTCTAGTCCAGTATTGGCATTTGTTCTGTTCTTTCGTTAATCTGACTCAGCCTTACTGGGTCCGAGTCAAGACCCTTGCTTGTTTTTTTGCATGGTCTTGATGGTGTCATCGATGCTCACGCTGGTCGAGGCTAGGAGGGGGTCGTGGTCGATGGTGTGCGGAAAGTCTGTTGTGTTGCTTTCTGTTGGGGCAGTCTGGGTGTTGAAACTGTCGTGGATGTCTTTCTTGCGGTGGAAGAAGGTGGTGAGGGAATCGCACAGGGCTTGCGACAGCGGGATGTCGTTGGTGTTGGAGCTGGGGTTGGAGAGTCCCTTCACGATGTTGAAGAGCTCTTTGCTATTGTGTGCATTGTTGTCGAGGCAGTCTTTGAAGGAGATACCCTTGGCAGTCCTGATGAGGTGATGGTGGTTGCGGGTGGCGTCCTTGTGGGCTGCGTGGCTGTCTGGAGTTTGTTCGCTGTGCCATTTTTTCTCTAGTTTCCGGCAGGCTCGCTTGGAGTCTAGGAGTTCTGGGGTGAGCCAGCTGCCCCTCCTGCTGGTGTCTCTGCGTGGAGGTTTCGTCAGTGGGGCGAGGGTTTTGGCGCAGTCGTCGATCCAGTGTCTGAGGCTGTGGGCAGCGTCGTCGGTGTTGGAGGGTTCGGTGGGTCGGCTGAGAACGATCTGATGTCATATTTGTCCAAAATGTTATGACTAACTCCTGTAACATCACCAGAATTCTATCAGGGATGGGAGTTGTCATGCCATGGAAACGGACAATATATGCGCTGGATTTTCTGTGCATCTATTGTTAGTGGCTCATAACCTGCCATCCATCTTTCTCCATTCCTGATAATTCATTGGCCAATGTGTGGAGGATGGATGGCAGGCTACCTGCCGAGCTTGAAGTGCACATGGAATACAAATGCTCCTATACCTGGTATCTTTTATCTCGTCCTTCTAGAAAAAAAAGTAGTAGGAGAAAAAAGAGCACGCCATTTGTCTCTAATCTTTCATACTCAAGAAATCTCACAGAAATCTTCTGTCCTCTTCTATGAAGCCCCTAATCCATAGGGGCTGGTGCTTTACTTCTGGGTTGCTGAGGAAAATGATGTTTGTGAGGCACAGGGTCAAGGCTGATTTGCATATGGCCATGTCTGAACTGGGGTGGTGTGGAGTGCAAAAAAACGATGGATTTAGGCCAAGATCTGTGTACTGGGGTGAATGTATGACATTGTTCTGCATTCTGTCCATCAACTGTTGGTTTTGCATTTGTAACCCCGAGTGGGATGGGTATGCTCAGACGTGAGTCCCATGCTCTCCACACCACTGGAGTCAAGCTATCCTGGCTGAAGACGGCTGATAGCCAGAAACCGGTCCTAGGATGCTTGATTCCGGTGCAGAAAAGACATGGCTTGGCAGTTCGGGCTGGACTGTTCGCATGAGGCCCAGGGTCAAGGCTGATTTGCATATGGCCATGTCTGAACTGGGGTGGTGTGGAGTACAAAAAAACGATGGATTTAGGCCCAGATCTCATTACTGGGGTGAATGTATGACATTGTTCTGCATTCTGTCCATCAACTGTTGGTTTTGCATTTGTCACCCCGAGTGGGATGGGTATGCTCAGACGTGAGTCCCATGCTCTCCACACCACTGGAGTCAAGCTATCCTGGCTGAAGACGGCTGATAGCCAGAAACCGGTCCTAGGATGCTTGATTCTGGTCCAGAAAGACATGGCTTGGCAGTTTGGGCTGGACTGTTCCCATGAGGCACAGGGTCAAGGCTGATTTGCATATGGCCATGTCTGAACTGGGGTGGTGTGGAGTGCAAAAAAACGATGGATTTAGACCCAGATCTCTGTACTGGGGTGAATGTATGACATTGTTCTGCATTCTGTCCATCAACTGTTGGTTTTGCATTTGTCACCCGAGTGAGATGGGTATGCTCAGACGTGAGTCCCATGCTCTCCACACCACTGGGGTCAAGCTATCCTGGCTGAAGACGGCTGATAGCCAGAAACCGGTCCTAGGATGCTTGATTCCGGTCCAGGAAAGACTTGGCTTGGCAGTTTGGGCTGGACTGTTCCCATGAGGCACAGGGTCAAGGCTGATACTGTTGGTTTTGCATTTGTCACCCCGAGTGGGATGGGTATGCTCAGACGTGAGTCCCATGCTCTCCACACCACTGGAGTCAAGCTATCCTGGCTGAAGACGGCTGATAGCCAGAAACCGGTCCTAGGATGCTTGATTCCGGTGCAGGAAAGACATGGCTTGGCAGTTCAGGCTGGACTGTTCCCATGAGGCACAGGGTCAAGGCTGATTTGCATATGGCCATGTCTGAACTGGGGTGGCGTGGAGTACAAAAAACGATGGATTTAGGCCCAGATCTATGTACTGGGGTGAATGTATGACATTGTTCTGCATTCTGTCCATCAACTGTTGGTTTTGCGTTAGTGGTTTATGCCAATCTGGGAACAGTGAAAGTAGAACACACTGCTTCCCTTCCTGAATACCTATATCTGATAGAGACATCGAGCTGTAGATTCCTTAACTTGTGAATTCTCCCCAGGCGTCAGACTGGATCTGAACATTTTTCAGCAGTACCTCTGCGCGCCGGGTGAAGTTTCTTCTTTTCTGCACTAGAACGTGGAGACTTAGAAGCGGTTTCTCGAGCCGTTTGTATTTTTGGCCTATTTCAATGCCTTTTTGTGTACAGAAATAGTGTGCAAGACCTGTGCGAGTCAGATGTCTGCTACGAAGTGCAACTCCTGTAAATTGCTAAAGCCTAAAGCCTTGTGAGGAAGGCAGATGAAGCGGTTGACGACCCGGCTCTTCCAGTGAGAGTCCAGGCGACGTCGGTCTCCTTCCTGTTCTGAGGTTCCTGCCTGGGGCCGGTTAAGGAACTGTTCCCTTGAGCGTTGCTCACCTAAGTCAGGAAAATCCCGGCCCAGTTTCTGCTGTGTCCTCCCATTCTTTAACGAGGACATCGCACAGGAGTCGACCCCATATCTCCCGCCTTATCCTGGAGCCGGGACGACTGATCCAGATGTGGGCATACTGTCATGCTTTGCATGCCTTTTTCGGGTTTATGCCTCCCCCTGGAGTGCCTCCTGGCCCCAAGGAGGTAGGGGGTACTCTGACAGGAAACACGCCGGTGGGTTCCCCATCGGCGCCAGACGAAGACCTCGAATCTATGCCTGGAGTTAACACAGCATCGGAGCGCAGCTAGGTTCAGCTTCCAGTTATGATGCCAGTTGCGTCGGATGAGGTGGCACAGGAGGCGGATACAACGCTGTCCCGATGTAGGGCTGCGCCTGAGACTATGCTCATTGCGGTACTTGTGTCTTCTACTTTACATTCTGAGGACGATGCAGGCCTTGTTGCTGTTTTTCCAGCATTACGTGGTGGCTCAGGTGATGCCGGTGACGTCAACCACTTGATTGGTCTGGTTCAGCCATTTGGGGGAGGTTCTTGGGCTATATTGGGTGAGGATGGTAGTCTACAACGCTCTCCAAATTCTGAGTTGCTTTCTCCACCAAGAATGGTGACAGAGGCTAGTGCAGCATTTGCTGAGGTTATAAAAAGAACTGCTGATACCTTGAAATTGCAGCTTCATTTGGTGACTTTGTCATCCGAGGTCTTATTGAATCTGCTTCATCAAGGTGTGACAGGTGTTGAACCCTTACTGTCCTATGGAGAGGCTCTATATGATATTCTTTTGGGAACTTGGGCGAGGCCAGTGACCGGAGTCTCTGTTGATCCTGCCATTTCTCATCATCGTCCTGCTCCGGCTGACCCAATCTGTCTTTCTCGACACCCTACTGCTAAGGGGTTCGTTGTGCAAGCTGCTATGACTTTGCCGAATCCAGATATCTCTTCTTTACTTCCACCTGGTAGAGTACTAGGTTGTTGTATCTGTGTGGCTGGAATATCTTTGCTTCGGCTAGTTCGGCCTTAAACACGTCTTGTGTCTTAGGCAGGGTTTCCTATGCATTATGGGACTCTGTAACCCATCCGCTTTCTTCCCTTCCTGAGATGGCAAAGTTTAATATCAAGTCGGCAATGGACACTACCGATTCTATTGACAGAGCCATGGTTCGGTCTGTTGCTTTTTGCAGACACACTTGGTTGCGAGATTTAAAATTCCCCGATAATGCTCGGGAGATTTGAAAGGATTTGGCCTTTGATGATGTTTGTTTATTTGATAGCCATGCAGATTCGGCGATACAACGCCTCATGGCTGGTCACTTGTATTTTGGCATTAACATGTTTTTTGGGTATCTCTTATATGTCCACAGTCGTGTTTTTTTAGGTGGAGGATTCAAATCCTGCTTCTGCTATTGTTACGCTTCGTGGTGTTGAAGTATTGAGCACTACTTATTTCTGACCGCAAGAGAGTTTGACTCCGGATTTGACTATTTGAATCTCCAGATTGTCTTTGCAGCTTTGTAGCTGGTTTGTTCTTTTACTTTACTCTGACGAGGAGCTTAGTTTCTCTATTTCATACCCTTTTTTGGGTGTATGTCTTACTCTACGTGGAGTATTGGTTTTCTGTTGTATAGCTCTTTAAGTGAACTATTTTTGTAGTCTATTTGTTTACTATTAAATAGATTAAGAGTACCTTGTCTTGTGTGGATATCACTTGGCTATACAGCTTAGTCCTACTTGGACTTTGTTATATGTTCTTAAGAGGTGTATTGTTGTGAGCTAATAGCCGTCTTTTCCTCTTGTGATACCCTTTTTGGGGGTTCTGTTACATTTACACGCTCTCTGGTTTTTCTTAGCCAGGGTTGTCAGTGCAGTTCATTTTCTCTTCTAGAGCGGACTGCCTATTTATTATAAGTGCTTTAATTTTTGAACAGTTGTGCTGGTAAATTCAGGGTTTGCGGTGTATTCTTTGGAATACACAAGTTAGTGTCCTTCTCCTTTGTGGGAGGGTATAGGAAATTCCTCTGTTCAATTTGGGAACATGGCGGTGTGAACTCTGTCTTAAGCTGTCTGATAGGCAGTGTCTGAAACAGATAAAGCTGTTGTTGGTCATGCATTTCATGGTAGGAGGTTTTTAGGCTTTATAGAACGCTCTTCTTGTTATTCTCCTACAGTGTTTCTGCATATGTTATTTCCGCCTGAAGGTTAGAGATTACCTGTTTTCTTGAGGTATGTATCCACTTTTCACTGTGCTTGACAGTCCTTGAGAAATTGTGACTGTTGCTCCTTGAAGAAGTGAAAATGATATATAAAATACCTTTTTGGACTTGCAATCAAATTGTATTTTGTTTCACAAGTTTGATCGTATGTGCTTGTTGCTGACAAGGATTCTTTTTATGTATGGTTTCTTTTTAATCTTATGTTGCACTAATGGGGGCAGTTCCTTTTTCGATAATGTTGTAAAGCGCTTTTGAACAGATTTTTCAGTTCTATTTGGCTATTAGGTATACAGAGTATACATGACTGTGTACATATGTGTTACACATATTTGGTCATCGATATTTAAAACAAAACAGACTTTTGGGATTTTATGGGACAGTTCTTTTTCTGATATTTCTCTATTATCATGAACAATGCAGATTGCATGACTTTGTCTTGTACTTGGCCCTTTTGATCAACATGCTCTCTTTCCCCTTTGGGGATAGAGGATAATGTCTGATAACTGACAGATCGTTGTTTACGGGTTTACCCCCTTTTTTTCCTCAAGGCCTGATTCCTTCAGGCCTGTAGGGTTGTTTATTACTTTTGTGTTCTGTGACAGTGGTCATGGATTCTGTTAAGAGCCAAGCTCTTGCTCTGCTATTCCTATGTGTTTGTGGTCAGTTGCTAGTTATGACCAGCTGATTCTCTTTGAGAACTTTCGTAGGTTTAATTTGCAGACCCTCCTCTAGGGGGGTATAGCTATCGAATTTAATTCACAAGTTAAGGAACTTGCGGCTGGATGTCTCTATCAGATGTACAAGTTATTCTGATAGATACATCTGCCGTGTGGATTCCTCACCTTGTGAATATCCCCTTGCGTCAGCAACATTCGGAAATTCTTTTCGTAGCCTCGCGCCGACGTGGACTTGGACGTCATAGAGACACGGCATCGCACGTGACTCCGCTGACGTCACCGACGCCTATAATAGGCCCACGCCGGCGTGATGACATCAGTTCCCTTTTTTCCGCGTCGTCGACGCTAATGGTTTCGGGAATCTCAGTAGCCAACTGGTACTTTGTTGCTTTTTTGTTACCACTTTCGGCTGGATGTCTCTATCAGATGTACAAGTTATTTACCTTCACTAACGTAATATCTGGTAGAGACACAGTCTAGCCACAGATTACTTAACGCCCTGCCCATCGTCCCCACTCTGCGACCGACCTATGAGGTAAGGGTTATACCCTATTTCAGTACTGGTTTTATATAGCAGTGATCACTGTCTCCTCTTAAGTTGGGATGCAGCTAAACTTCTTGGATTTGCCACATATGTTTTGTTAGAAGTTGCCATACCTTCCATTTCCAATGGTGAGTGATCAGTATATTGGGCGGGGTTTAAACACCAGTGGGCAGTGTTGTAGCCCTGCCAAGTATCACGCAACCAGAGTTAGACTAATGCATTTCAGTGTGGTGATCCGCATCACTGCACTGAAATGCAAAGTCACGCATTATAGCGGCTCCGCGGTTGTCAAGTCGGAGGCTGCTATAATGCACCATAGTGTCTGTGAAAGCTGTAGCAATGCACAGTGGGCACTGTTACTGGGCAGGCTAACGGGGATGACTCATCATATTGCAGCTCTAGCTGCTGCGCTGCTACAATGTTAAACATTAATGGCACCCGACAGCGCGGAATTGTCAGGAATCAGTGCCCAATGAGAATCTGCTGCCTGCAGCGCGAACCCTCATCGGCGTACTTGGAATCTGTTAATTTTGGCTGCCGCATAAATGGTGATGAGATTAGAGCCCACCAATGCAGGTGGCTGATTTGAATTTCCAGTGAGTTCTCTTCTACTCTAACAATCATGGCAGCTGCGCAGAGCTTCTGTGCTCGCACTGCAGTAATGTGGTTCCGCGCCCGGACCCGACCGGTACCTCAACAGCCCAGAGGCAGCATGTACCGCTGAGCCAGAATGTGGCCTGGCATTGCTGCAGAAGTGCACGAATCGTTGCGGCCAATTGCCGTTTTGCTCGGGCTCACCTCTGTGAGGTAATCTCTTAGGCCTAAATTGCTAATCCTGCATTTAAGGCTTGTAAACCGAGTTAAAGAAGGCGTTAGAGCAGACACCGTCAGCAGTGATCACTTTATATGTTTGATATTATTCTATATAATGTGTTGTGCCCCCACTTGATCATCATGTTTGTGTATGTTGTCTTTCACACGTCTGCCGTGGTCACCGGCGTCTCGGTATATTCCGATAGATTACACCGGTGACTTGTGTTTAAAGTTTTAGTACATTTTCACTGTATAGCGCGGCCTTCGCTTCCTAACATGACGGTGCGGTGTTACACATCATGCTAATAAAAATTTGCTCTGCCGGCATGTACGGTGACAGTCTTAATCACCATTTGAGCTGCCACCTGCCCTGTTACAGGTGGGAACTCTGTTCACTGACACTTTTAAACTATGTTAGCAGTCCCTTCCACTAAGACTTTTAGGGTCGGGTGACTGTAGGAGCCACTGTGGTGCCTGTCAACTTCTCAGCGTGCCGAGTTTCACGAAGTCAGCAGAGCCTGTAGTGACAGGCTGCAGCTGATGTGATGGTGACTGCTGCTAGCAGGGCTCTTCGGGTAGTGTACAGCACGCTGGACTAGGGAAAACTGCTCAGTCAGCTATTGATTTCTTTTGATGAGCATATTTCCTTTTGAAATAATACACCCTGTGGCCTATGATACGGCGACTCTTAGAGTTTCTCATTGCTCAAATGGGTGTAATTGCTAATATTTACATGTTTCCCTCGTCTGTATTGCTTGATTTTGCTCAGCCGAAAGTATCACTCATAATCTTTGAAATGTCACTCATATTAAAACTGAAATTATGAAAATGTCACTCATAGCAATCTGAAACATTGACAGCTATGGTGTTGTCATTTGGTTATTTTTTTAAAGTGTTTGTCTAGTATCATTATACATTATATTGGTACTGTCACTGTTAGAAATGGGGGTCTCTAGTTGGCAAAGGTAGGTACCTTTGTCCAAGTAGGGACCCTTCTTCCTCGTCAGGATAAGGGAGTTACACCTCTAAAATAACCCCTGCTCACCCCCTTGGTAGCTGGGCACTAGCAGTCCGGCTTATCTCAGAAACAGTGTGTAAAGCATTTGCACATAACCAACATTAATACAGTGAAAGCACTACAAAAGGACACCACACCAGTTTAGAAAAATATCCAATATTTTTATATATCCAAAACAAGACCAAAACGATAAAATCCAACATACAGTACTTAAAAAATATATACTTTGCAAGATATCCTTAAAATTTCAGAAATACCTCAACAACACAGTTCGAGTTGGTAACTCTCCTCCGGGGCTACCTCGATGCTAAAAACAACAGAGTCTAAAGGTTTCCAGCCGACCGTGTCGATACGGGCCAGTGAAAGCAAAGACAGACTCGATAACAGTACCTTTCTCGTTGTGGCTGGCACGTTGGTGCGAGCTGGTCGTGGCTGCGTTGTGAAATCCAAGCGGTGCAGGGTGCGGTGCCCACTCGATGCTGTGTAGGCAGTGGCTCAATGACTATCGTCCAGACGCCGTCTGTAAGACCAAGGTGTGTGAAAGTGGCTCTATATGTACTGGTCGAAAGTAAGGTACCGTGTGTATAGAGTCCACAATTCCCAAAGGTATAACAGAGGTTAAAGTCAGGTCTGACCTTACTCTCTAAAGTGGTAGCTTGGTCGAGCAGTAAGGCAGTACCAGATGACAGTGTAAAGCATTTGTTGTACACACTGAGTCCGCAAAAGGTTTCACACACTCAAGAACTGAACTCTAGGCCAATTGTTTTTATATCCAAAGATATAGTTTTATTTTTAGAACCAACAGGTATCAAAATATACTTTTCCCGATATGAGTAATCTCATGTAATTACTTTGCAAAGAGGCAATAAACTTTGTAAACACAATAGGTACAATGGTTGCTGTGGGCAACACAATTCTAAACACAATTTAACATTGAGCTCAATGGGTTTTTCTACATAAATGCAGCTGATTACTTTATCGATTACTTTTGTAACTCCAGAACTGTATCCTAGATTCAAGCCTGGGGTCTAAGCTGAAAACCGTTTTAGTTATTGCAATAATTTTTACAGAATAAAAAGGTATTTTAAAAGTTCACATTCCGAAACTTTTCAGTGAAAATCTAGCAATGTTATCCAATGGGAGAAAATTCAGGTTACAGGTAAAGTACGTTCTTGTTACTTTTGTAACCCAGTACTGGGCTCCTAGGTCCAGCACTGGGGTCTCTGCCTAAGACAGGTAGGTAATTACGTTTCAGTAGTAGGTACGATTTTTAAGGAATATTTCAAGTTTTTAAAAGTAGACAAGCAGACAATGGATTCCTATGGAGAAAATTCAGGTTTTGCAGCGTGAATCTTTCTGGATTCACTATGCTGTGCATTATTCCGCGGTCTTGTGGTTGGGTCCGGATTCGTAGTCTTTTCTTTCTTTTTTTTTTTCTTCTTTTTTTTCGTAGCCCAGGTGGGCGTCGACGTCCCACCCTTGGTGTATTTCCGGTGACGTCGGCACATTTCCCGCGGAAGCTCCTACTCCTGGGCGCCATCTTCAGATTATTTTTTCCGCGGTTGGGTCTGGATCGTTCCCGAAAGGGCTCCAGACATTTTTGGAGAAAGAAGAAGAAAAATACGCACCTTTTGCAAGAAAAGAGATTGAGAAGGCTACAGGAGACTACATCATCGAAGAGGACGAAGAAGGAGAAGAAGAACTACAAGAACTTCGATGTCCATCGGAGAATGCAAGCTCAGGGGGCCCCCTGAACGCATGAGATGGACAACACTCCTTTCAAATTCTGCCGTAATTGCCACCACAAGTACGCGCAGAAGGACCAGCACCCGGTCTGCAACCTTTGCCTACCGGTCGGCCACGAGAGCGAGGACTGCAACGCCTGCTCCCCCTTCACGCCGAAGACTCTTCGAGTGAGAGAGAGACAGAGGATAGCCAACGCCACCATGCAGGGCAAGGGACAGCCACAGTCCCTTTGAGACCTGGGGCTATCATCAGACGAGGAGGGCAAGGCCGCCGCCGAACACGACGGCTACACGATCGTAGAGACCGATATTACGAAGATTCCAAAGAAGGTAGGAGACTCTACGGCCCCTAAGGCACCGAGAGACCCAGAGTCTCGAAAAAATGTGGGCAAAACCTCGAAAGCGCCGACGCCGAAAACCTCGGCGTCCGCGGCTACATCAAGGCTCAGCAGATCCTCTGAGAAGGACTCCCATGCGCCGAGAGCTGGAGAACAGCAGAAGACGTCAAAAATCGCCCCCGAAAAGGAGCGTTTGACGCCGAGGGAAAAGGACCCGAAGGGTGCTTCAGCGCCAACGAAGGACCCGAGAGCCAGCTCGGCACCGAAACCTTTGACGACGAAAGTCGGCTCGGCGCCGAAAAGAGCGGCCGATCCATTCGACGCAGACCACGCGGCCGAAATGGAGAAAAAGAAAAGACGGCTCGAGGCCGAGATGGAAAACATCCTGCAGCGGAAAAAAGATTTCGACCCCAGGATGAAGGAATACACAATCCCGCCGAAACCTAGGCTACAGGTGGTCAAGGATACGGAAGAGGAGGACTACGACGTCGAAGGACAGTCGGTGGGCGTCGAGACCTTCGACGACCAAGAAGAGGTAGGACACTCCTCGGGTCTGCATCCTCGGAGACTCAGGAAATAGATTGGCAGGATGTCGACACCGAGAGCCCAGAGGAAGCCGTTGACTCATATCCCTCGAGGCCCTCGCCGCCGGATGACATCGGAGTCTAGAACACAGTCATCAGGAATGCAGCTGCAGTTTTCAAAGTAAAACTCGACGAAGAGAAGCAGAAAGCAGACTTTCTTCTCGAGACACTGCTCCCTACACAAACAAGGAGCCAGTTCCTGCCCATGCTCGACAGTGTCATGGCACAGGACAAAGAGGCTTTCAAAGAACCAGCTACATGCAAAGCCGTCACTCGCAGGACGGAGAAAAAGTATAAACATTCCTCCAAGGACCCACCCTATATTCAGGGATCGGTCTCAGCAGACTCCATCATCGCAGTCACGGCAAGAAAGAGGGCTAATGTGCCTACTACTTCTGGGCCACCTCCAGACAAAGAAAGCAAGAGGATGGACCTGGTGGGGAGAAGAATTGAACGGAATGCCGCAATGCACTGGCGCATGGCGAATTCCAATGCACTGCTCAACAGGCACCAATACCAGATCCTGGAAGAGCTGGGCCAGTTAATAAAAACATGCCACAGGAATTCAAGCAAAGAGCTGAAAACCTTGTCGAAGAGGGGAAGAATATAGCAAATTCTTGCCTCAAGACTGCCCTGGACGAAGCAGACACCTCTAGCAGGCTCTATAATGATGGGCATCACGGAAAGAAGACAAGCCTGGCCCAGAATTTCGGGCTTCAAGCCAGAATTGCAGCACAGCATCCTCAACACAACGTTCAACAGAGAAAACGTTGTTCGGGGCCCCAGTTGACGAGAAACTCAGCCAACTGAAGAAGGATAACGAGACTGCAAGATCCATGGGGGCATTGCAGTTCAGAGGTACTAAAAGGGGCACCCCGTCACGAAGACCTAACGGGAGGGGAAGAAACCAGCCAGGAACATCACACCAGGCGTTCCAACAAGCCCACCAAGCAGACAACCAGACACAGCAGGGGCAGCAAAAACAGTCCTGGCAGTACCAACCAAGAGGCCAGTCCTTTCGTGGGAGAGGGAATGGACGTGGACCGAATAAGAGAGGGGGACAGCAACCCGCCTCTAAGTGACTCGATAAAACTCCATGTGACCACCCGAGCGAAAATTCCCAGGGTGGAGCACAAACACATCGGACAGGAGTTATGCGAATTAAACACCTCCATACATGTAAGACCAGTGGGAGGAAGACTGAAACACTTCTTCAGGTAGTGGAAGAGTATAACATCAGACAAATGGGTACTCAACATCATACAGTACGGGTACTGCATAGAGCTGGTAGGAAAGCCACGGACAGAAAACCAAAAAGGCCACTAGCAAGGAAAGACTGAGAGCTCCTTCGGGAGGAATCAAAGGAGCTTCTGCAAAAACAAGCCATAGAACCAGTACCTTACAGGGAAAGAAACAAGGGCGTATACTCCACATACTTTCTGGTACCAAAGGAGGACAAAACTATGAGACCCATCCTGGACCTAAGATTCTTAAACAAGTTCGTAAGAACGCAAAAGTTCACGATGACCTCCCTACAAGAGGTACTTCCTCAATTGCAAGGCGGGGACTTCATGGTCACCATAGACCTAAAAGATGCCTATCTGCACATCCCAATGAACAGGGGCCACAAGCACCTCCTCAGATTCATCATCGGAGAAGACAACTACCAGTTCACAACCCTGGCTTTCGGACTCAAATCGGCACCAAGGGTTTTCACAAAGTGCCTCGCAACAGTCGCAGCACATCTACGAAGGGAAGGGATACACGTGTACCCTTACCTGGACGACTGGCTGATCAAAGCAAGCTCATACAAAACGTGCAAGCAGCATGCACAGAGAGTGACCAGCACACTGATGAACCTAGGATTCTCCATCCACTGGGGAAAATCCTCCTTGGAGCCAGAACAAATAAAAATCTTCCTGGGAGCACAGATCGACACTTTACAGAGCAAGGTGTTCCCCGGCGAGAAGAGAACGATAGCGCTCGTGAGGGAGACGCAGCTCTACCAGAAGGGGCAAGCTCGGACAGTGAGCAAAATCATGGGCATGATGGCATCATGCATACACCTAATGCCAAAACGTACGGCTCCACATGAAACTTTTACAGGAATGGCTACAGGAGCAATGGTCACAAGCTACAGGTCGTTGGGAGGATCTAGTGGTTGTAACGCATGCAGTGCAGAAAGAGATGGCATGGTGAAACATGGGGCACATAACAAGGGGGAAGCCTCTGACGCCACCAACGCCAACAGTAACCATTACCACAGACGCGTCCCAGAAGGGATGGGGCGCTCACATGGAGGAACTCAAAGTAAGAGGCCTGTGGACACCAGCAGACGTGGTCAGACACATCAATTACCTGGAGTTGAAGACAGTTTTCCTAGCCATAAACGCCTTCCAAACAAAACTGTACAACCAGAGCGTATTGATCCAGACAGACAACACAACAGCGATGTTTTACATCAACTAGCAGGGGGGGACACAATCCGCCCCGCTTTTGAAACTAGCGCAGGAGATATTGAGATGGACAATCCCACTCAAGATAGACCTGCTAGCCATACATCTACCAGGAAAGGACAATGTAGAAGCAGACTGGCTCAGCAGACAGACATCGGTATCCCACGAGTGGGAACTCCATGCACAAGAGACGAGAAGGCTCTTCGACAGGTGGGGGACACTGTCGGTAGACCTATTTGCAACACGACAGAATGCAAAATGCCAAAACTTCGCATCCAGGCAGCCCGGGGAGGGCTCCCTGGGGAATGCCCTATGGATAGACTGGTCCAGGACATTTGCTTACGCTTTTCCCCCGATACCGCTGATGCACAAGGTACTCAGCAAGTGCAGAGCGAGCAACATGACCCTGATACTGGTCGCACCGCAGTGGGCCAGGCAGACGTACTCGCAGATCATGGAGATGACACAGAGTGCACCCCACAGATTCGGGAGAAGAAAAGACCTACTCTTGCAAAACGGCGAAGTGCTGTACCCGGAGCCAGAGAGCCTGAGCCTCATAGCCTGGCTCCTGAGGACATAGAATTTGCGCATTTGGAACTGCCAGAAAGCACCCTAAGGGTACTTCGGGAGGCACGAAGACCCAGCACACGGAAGTGCTACGTAGCGAAATGGAAGAGATTTACACTGTGGTGCAGGAGGGAAAAGCTACACAATAAGATGAAAAAGTACTAGACAGTGCTAAAGTACCTCACGCACCTGCTCGACAAAAATCTGTGCTCATCCTCACTGAGGGTTCACTTGGCAGCGATAGTCGCTTACACGAGAGGAGAAACGTGCAAGAGTTTCTTCACATCACAGGTCGTTAAGAGATTCCTGGAGGGAGCAAAGAGGATCGCACCGCCAAAGGGGGTGCCACCACCTGCATGGAACCGTAATCTAGTCCTAACGGAACTCATGAAGGAACCTTTCGAACCAATTCACACGGTCTCCCTAGAAATGGTGACCATGAAAACAGCTTTCCTGGTAGCAATCTTTTCACTGCGCAGAGTGAGCGAACTGCAGGCACTAACGCTACAGGAACCCTACATACAGATACACAGCGATAGGGTGGTGATGAGAATGGACCCACACTTCATGCCAAAGGTGGTGTCAAGGTTCCACTTGAACCAGACTATACAGATACCGAGTTTCTTCCAAAAAGCGGCAACAAGAGCTGAAAGGGCACTGCACACTCTGGACGCCAGAAGGGCAGTCATGCACTACATTGAGAGAACGAAGGAACACAGGAAAACAAAGCAGTTCTTTGTGTCCTTCGCTAACATTTTCATGGGGAAACCAGTAACTAAAGGAACAATTGCGCGATGGATCGCCTAAACAATACAGTTCTTCCACAAGCGGGCAGGGCAGGAACTAGCAGAGGGGACACGTGTCCACTCTACCAGGAAAAAAGGAGCTACAATAGCTTTCCTAGCTAACACACCAATTCAGGACATATGCCTGGTGGCAACATGGGCTTCAGTGCACACGTTCACAAAGCACTACTGTGTGGATATACAGATGAACAAAGAAGCACAAGTTGGACAAAGGGTGCTTCAACACATATTCAATAACCAACGCTCATCTTCCACCCAGCCGCTACAAACATGAGAAACCGCTACAAAGTCTATGCACAGCATAGTGAATCCAGAAAGATTCACGCTGCAAAACGAATAGTTTCTTACCTGTCGGTGTAGTTTTGCAGCTTGATGATCTTTCACTAGCGAACTCACCCACCTCCGCCAGAAAGATGAGGCTGGAGAGAAAAGGTGGTTATAACAAAGACAATACTTGGAAAAGAAGCCTTAAGAGGTTAAAGCGGTGAAAAGACTTTAGTTGAACATTGCCATAACTTCGGTAACAAAACGAACACGAGAAAAAAGAATCCGAAGATGGAGCCCAGGAGTGGGAGCTTCAGCGGGAGGCGTGCCGACGTCACCGGAAATACACCAAAGGTGGGACGTCGACGCCCACCTGGGCTGCAAAAAAAAAAAAAAACGAAAGAAAAGACTACGAATCCGGACCCTACCACAAGACCGCGGAATAATGGACAGCATAGTGAATCCAGAAAGATCATCAAGCTGCAAAACTACACCGACAGGTAAGAAACTATTGGTTACTAGTAAACACGGTTATTATTACTTTTGCGGTTCAGTACTTGGCTAAAAGATACACTACTGGCGTCTCTCCTGATCACAGGTGAGTACTTCGGAATTCGTTATTCGGCTGATTTTAGATGAATATTTTAAAGTCTCAGAACTTCACACTTGGAAGATTTTACGAGTCAAACCAGTCAGTGTTATCCTATGGCAGGAAAGGGAGTCATCGGTTTTCAGGTGAGTACTCGACGGTGAAGTTAAGGTTCTGGGCATAGACTCAGGGGTCCCCCAGGGTCAGTTAGGTACAGTTGGTATACCCGCAGCGGCACAGGAGCGGCCGGGTGCAGAGCTAGTTAGGCCCAATGTTATCCAATGAGAGGCAGGGGGCCTTAGGTTGGTGGCTGCTGGCTAGCAGGCCATGCGGCTGTGGGAGCTGGGCTCCTGGTCACTTGCTCAGGGCAAATGGGGAAGTAGGATAGGGTACAGGTTGCACTGCCAGGGGCACTGGGGCGGCTGGGTGCAGGGTGCTTTTGAGCTGTCCGGGGCTCAATGTTATTCAATAACGATCTTGAAAAGGGAGCAAAGGCTGCAGGCTTGAACGGAGGATCTTCTGGAGTGACCAACACTTCGAGGGGTAAGTTGGGATCTTGGAGGATAGGTAGGCACCCAGAAGTTGGGCACAGGGAGCGCCTGGTGCAGGGGTGTCTTTTGAGGTCGGGAAATCTTACCCCCTGCTGGTCGCGGTCGGAGGGGTCCTTTGTCCTGAGGCTTCAGGCGTCGTCTGGGTCATCGAGGAGGGTCCTTGGGCACTGGATTCCAAGTCAGAATAGCCGGGGGGGACGTCCTCAGGGTCTTGATTCACTCCTTTTATTTTATTTAATTTTTTATTTAATGCGATTTTATATAGCGCAAACTTTACCCGAAGGTGTCAGAGCGCTTTACATAAGAACCAGTTGCAAAACATAAGGACTAAGGATTACATGTGTTACATAAAATATACAAACAGAAAAAAATTGCAAGATGTAGAGTCACACACGGAAGAGATACAAACAGAAAGAAGAGGTACGAATGGATATATTCTAAGAGTCACATAGGAATGGTAGAGAGTACACTGGTCTACTGCATATACTAGTGATTAGAGTTATCTCTATATACAGAAAATCAGAGTTCCATTAGGTGGGGTCGGAGGAGGGATGCAGTCACAGCACCAGGGGAGGGTGGGAGGGATACAAGGGTATGGAGAAAAGGCAAATCAGAAAAGGGAAGAAACATTTGAGGATCGTCGGGGGGGGGGGGAAAGGGTTAAAGGACGTGGGAATGGACTAGATGGCGGGTCAGAGTCCAGAGAAAAGCGGCCGAGATCAGCAGCAAAATGACGGCCAGGACAAAGGAAGAAGTAAATAAGTCCAGGAGAGTCCGTCGCGTAGTTTCTTTCATTCGAATGTGACTACAGGGCTGCTGCCTGCATCTGGTGATTTCACGGCCCCGCTGCTTTGTTTTGCGGAGGGGGGTGTGTGCTCCGAGTGCCACTTCCCACCGGCCCTCTCTGCTGGCCCAGAATTGCGGGGGCTGCCGCAGACGTGGGGCTCTGCTTGCGCTGGTTGCTGAGGCAGAAGGTGCAGATCTGCTTGGGCTGCGAGTTATCACCCTCCCGGGCCGGGCCGCTGCCCTGCTGGTGGTGGTAGTAGAAGATCCATCCAGGTTGGATGAATAAAAGTGGTCTGACTAATTGTGATTTATCTAAAGTTAGAGAGAGCATTAAGGATTCACAAACAAAGAATAAAATCTATTATGACTCTAAACATGGAGCTAGAGTGGTCAATCTTTGTAAGGGTCAATGGCTTTGAGTAATGAGTGCCAGGAAGACAACAAAAGGTGAGAGTAAATACAGCGAACCCAAAATGGTTATCAAAGTTATGAACAACACAGCTTCATTACAAAATGGTGAGGTATGGCATTTTAGCCGTCTTGCACCTGCGTCCCATGGTGATGTAAATGAAAATAAACAGGTGTGCAAAAATTCTACATCATGGTGGTGGGATATTACAGTAGAAGAATCACAGGATTGTGATGTCTCCAGTAATGATTCACCATCTGGAATTGATCCTATAGTTCATGACAGTAATTCTTTATCTGGAAGTAGTTCACAGGTTAAAGAAAATTTACAAGTGTTACCGAATGCATCCAACATCATTCCTAATGAATCTATTGTTAAAACTTCAAGTGGAAGGATTGTCAAAAAACCTAAAGGTTTGGTAATGTTTGATTGCACTTAGTCTTTGTTTTTTTTGTTGTTTTTTTTTGTTCTTTTAAGAAGGGGGATTGTGTAGTATATCACTTTAAGGTTAGTGTAATGTGTGGAATCTTGAGTAGGTTCTAGAATTGTTGATATGTGTATTGGATAACATTCTCTGGGAGCTGTTAAGAGAGAAGCTCTGTTTCCTGTCAGCTGTACAATTTATTCTCCTGTGCTGGGGGTTTAAATAAAGAACAAAGTTACAAGAAATTACCGGTGCATCTTTCATTACTACACCGATCTGGTGTGAGCAAAGATCCCAGGGTCCGACAGGGGCAGAAAACAGGCCCGGGCACCAAAATAAAAGTGGACCCGGGTCCCATTAGTGAATCTGATGGCTAAAAAAGTGGCCCATGTTTGCAAATTGGGACACCTTTGAACGTGTAAAGAGACGCTCTGCGATGTCCGGTATAGAAGGTGCATGGATGTGAGATTGTTGCAGGTAACAATCTGCAGGCGTGTCAAGGGGTGGCCTGTCTGCACACACCAGCATTTACCATGAGCCCAGGACCGTCACTGGTGTGGTACCCACCCTTCCATGCACAACACAAGCCAAGGGTCTATTCACCCTGCTACTGCCAGCCTAATAACACATGTTCACATTTTTAAACAGGTGACTATGTTACGTAACCCTCCTGTCATATGAGGGCAATGTTAGGTTATAGTAGTGGTCAAAATCGAGGGGAATGGGTAGACTGGGGCTAATGGGTAGGGTGAGAGAAAAGCAGATATATTCAAGCTGATATGTAAGTGGGCAGACTGGAATATGGGCAATGTGAAAGCAGACAAGTCTTCATGGAGGACTTACTGTCTGGTTGAAAGGTGGCAGGCTGAGAGGAAGGTTGTAACATACAGACTTGAAGGGACTGGCTACAGAGAAAGGGCAGGCTTAAGTTAAATCGAGCAGACTGAGGGGAAGTGCGGATACCTGGGAGGTGGGGAAAGGGTTGTTTGGGGAAGAGGGCAGGGTGAGATTGCAGTGGGCAAAAACAAGGGCAGACTCCGGTGGTGGTGGTGGTGGGGGGAGAGGCGGGGGGATATGGCCAGCCATTGGAGGAGCGGGGCGTCACTCCATTCAAGCCCCGTCTTTTTGGGATTCGGGGGTGTGTTTTTAACTTTAATTCTCTTTTCTTTCTCTCCTCTTGCCATTGGCCGGAATTTTACCTTCCAGCCAATGGGAAGAGGAGAGAAAGAAAAACACGCCCCTGAATCCCAAAATGAGGCTGTGTCTCTCCGAGGCATTTCTGCCACGCCTCGGAGAAAGGTGGTTGTGTGTCACCCCCTCCTCCGCTTCTGCCTCATCCCGTTTATTTATGCGTTTTTATATAGAGTGGACTTTACCCGAAGGAGTCAGAGCGCTTCACAATAGGAATAGAAAATTACAAGTGAACAAATTACAAAAGCGGACGAGAAGTTACATGAGGTAAAAGTGACAATTGTGAGCAAACAAAATACATGAGGTAACAAGCAGTGCATTACAGGAGGAAAGAGTGACAAGTGTGCAGGTTACAAGAGAAAACAAAGTACAATTAGAGGTAATATACTGCAATATATGATAGACACTGAGGCACAAGAACAAACGTTACGTAGGCAATGGTGGCACTTGTGCAAGTATCAAAAGCAAACAAAATGTGAGAGGTAGCAAACAGTGTGTTACAAGAGAAAAGTGGCGTGTGCATGTTACAAAAGAGTACCAAACACAGGTACAAGGATAATACTGCAATAAATGGCATACACTCCAACCACACAAACACACTGGGAAGACACTTCCATAGTCATGGAGAATAGAGTTTTCAGTAATGGGAGGTCTTCCTTCAGATAATAGAGAGGGCGTGAATTACTGTTGGAGGTGTCTTTGGAGGAGTAGGACTTTGAGGTCCGTTTTGAAGACCTGGGAGGAGGTGGTGGTCCGTAGCTGAGGCGGAAGTGAGTTCCAGATTCTCACCGCGTTGCCTGAAAAGAATTGGGCCATCGATCTTTCCTTCTTGAAAATGGGAGGTTCAAGCAGTAGATTTTCCGCATTACGTGATGGTCTAGAGCCTCCAGAGAGTTTCAGTTTATTCGCCAGGTAGCGGGGAGAGGCGGAGTGCAAGGCTTTGTGGATGATACAGGCAGTCTTGTAGATAGCTCTAGCCTCGATGGGAAGCCAGCGGAGGGTGGATAACATCGGTGTGATGTGGTCGCTTCTTTTGGCCCCATAAATGAAAAGAGCTGCTGAATGGAGAACAGATCTAAGGGGGGACAAGTGGGATTTGGGGAGGCCAGTAAGAAGAGAATTGCAGTAGTCCAGTCTCGAGAGGACCAGCGATTGCACCAGGGTTTTAAGGTCCTGCTCCGGGAAAAAGTAACAAATTCCCCAAAGAAGGCGCAGTTGGTATCGAGCAGACTTTGCAATGGAATTGATGTGGGTGATTAGTTTGAGTTTTTTGTCGAGTATGACACCAAGGGATTTTGCGCCGTCGACAATGATGGGTTAATTGTTAAGTAGATTCATCTGATTCATCCATGATTGAACCGGGGGAGGAGAGAGTAAGGAGGGCAGGAGGAGGAATTCAGTTTTGGAGGGATTCAGAACCCGTTGATGAGTTGACATCCAGTTTTGAATGGAGTTGAGAGTAAAGCTTAGGATGGAGAGATCGTGAGTGGAGGCAACCTTGAGGTAGATTTGAGTGTCGTCTGCATAGGGATGATAGTGGATCCCGGATTTACTTGGGAGATTTCCCAGTGGTTCGAAATAGAGATTGAACAATGTGGGTGCAAGTATAGAACCTTGAGGAACACCTTGACCTACCGCCACAGGAGATGAAAGACTGTTCGCTATTTTGATCATTTGGGATCTGTCTGAGAGGAAGGAGGCAAACCATTTAAGCACAGTGCCCTCCATGCCCATTCTCTGTTGAAGAATATTGAGGAGGGTGTTGTGATTGACAGTGTCAAAGGCTGCAGAAAGGTCTAAGAGAATTAGAAGACAGGACCCCCCGAATCGAGTATCCTCAGCGCGTCATCAACCACTTGCAGTAGGGCTGTTTCAGTGCTGCAGTTTTGGATGAAGCCGGACTGACAGTTGTCAAGAAGATCATTGTCCTAGATATGACGAGAGAGTTGTTTTGCTACACATTTTTTTGTGATCTTCGCAAGAAAGGGTAGATTAGTGATGGGGTGGAAGTTGTTGAGGTCATTCGCATCAGCAGTGGGTTTTTTAAGCAGAGGGGTGACCTGCCCAGTTTTGAAGGAGACAGGAAGGGAGCCTTGACGGAGGGAGAGGTTGACCAAAGTGGTCCAATAGGAAAGGGAATGGGAATAGAAGTCAATGGCAATGGCACTGGGGATGGGGCCCAGAGAATGGTTGAGGGCTTTGTTTCGCAGACGCACTTGAGGAGGGCATCTTCAGATATGGAGTCAAAGTTCTGCCAAATGGCTGAGGATTTGCGCTCCTCTAGAGGGGTAGGATGAGCGACCTGATCCACAAGAGATTTCACTTTTTCATCGAAGAATATAGCGAAATCCGCTGCTTTCTTTGTAGAATCCTCCAACTTGGAGGTTGGGGGAGAGCAGTTAAGAATCTTGATGAGATCGAATAGTTTTTTGGGTCTATTTTTGGCTGAGTCGAGAAGGGTTTTGAAGTGCAATGCTTTCCCAAGGAAGATGTGCTTGTGGTACTTGGATCTTGCTGAGCGAAGCATGGCTAAATTATCTGTGGAGGGCACTTGCCTCCATTGTTTCTCCAGGAATCTTAGCTGCTTCCTTTCTTCATGAAGGGATTTGTTGAACCAAGGTGCTGAGGGATTGGGCATTATCTTTTTGCTTTTGAGTGGAGCGACGTTATTGATTTCGGCTGCAAGGACTGCGAGGCATTGGGAGGTGAGTTCGTAAACATCTAGGTTAGGGTCTAGCCTTGGAAGTGATAACAAAGCGGATTCACAGAGGGGACCAACACCAATATTTTTCGCATCACGGAACCAGGAGGTAGCCCTCTTAGGTTGGCCAAGAGTTATAGAGTGTGATAGGTGAAGCGAGAATGGGATGAGGAGGTGGTCGGACCAGTCTACATGAATAGGGGTAGTGATAGAGAGCATGCCTGCTTTAGAAATAACCAGGTCCAGGATTGAGCCCTTAGAGTGTGATGATTCTGTGCAGTGTTGGATAAGATGAAGGTGGCCAGCTAGTTCGCCGAAGAGTCATGCGGTACACCCCAGTGGAGATTGAAGTCACCCACGAAGGTCTGATTATTACTTCGCGAGTATTGGTCGCTGATGAAGTCAGTGAGTTCCTCCATAAACGAAGGGCCACTACCAGGCGGGCAGTAAATGACATGGAATCTGAGGGGTGAGCGGTGGTGCAATTGAAGCTCAAGAGAAAGGCATTCAAAGGTGTGGAATGAGCTGATAGGAGAAGCCTTAAGTTGAAGGGAGTTTCTAAAGATGACTGCAACACCTCCCCCAATGTTGTCAGCTCTGTCATTCCTAAATATAGAATAGCCTGTGGGTAATAGGAGATCAAACATAGAGTGAGAGGCATCGTTGAACCAGGTCTCTGTGAGGAAGAGCATGTCAATATTGTGAAAGGTGATGGTATCGGAGATTTCAAGTTTGTGTTTTACTGCAGATCTGCAGTTGTGGAGCAGACAGCCCAGCTCTGTCAAGACTGTTTTGGTGACGGGGGCACTTGGGCTCTGAAGGGTGATCGGGATATTGTCCTTATGCGGGGGTGCTCGGGAGGGTTTAGGTGGATGCCTGGTTCTGACAGAGGAGATTGTCGGAATAGTGTAGATAGTAGAGTTACTAGGGGGTGCAATTTGAAGAAGGGTGGCGTTTAAAGGGCTTGTGTGAGTTAACGAAGTTTGCGGACGACAGGTTGAGCTTGGCTGTATTGGGGTGAGTGGGTGAGGTGCATCTCGTGGGAAGTTGGGAAGGAGTATAGGTGCATGGAAAAGTGGAAATCTTGGAGCTTAAAAGTGAAATGGCAGCTATAAGCTGGGAGATGGATGTGATAAGAGAGCCTAGCTTATTTTCCGGAGAGAGTAAGGCAGAGGACGGAAGGTTGGGTGGCTCAATGGAAACAGGAGAGGGTGGAATTGGTGGTGAAAGGCAGGGAGAGGTGGGGGGACAAGAGGTGAGTTGGGGTATGGGGTTCAAGAGTGGGGAGAGGTGGAGGTTGAGAGCGGGAGTTGATGAATCGGAGTTGAAGGGAGAGTTGTCTTTGTTGGCGTTGCAAGAGGGAAAGGAATTAAGGACATATTTAGGGGAGATGGGTGCGGAACAAGGCGGTAAGGTGGAAGGAGAGGGGAGGACTGTATGGAATCATGGGAATGTAGGAGGTTTGGGAGGAAAAGGGGCGAGCTGGTTGTAGAGGTTCTGTCAGCTAGGAGAGGTGGCTGTGAGGGAACGGGCATCTGGTAGAGTGAAGGGGGTTGAGAGAAAGGGAAGTTGAGGAAAGGAAGTGGTTCTGCTGGGCCCGAGTGAGGGAAATGGAAAGGGTTACCAAGGGAGGAAAGGGAGTAGCACAGCATTGCTGGAGGAGTGGGAGGGAGGAGAGAGATGCAGTGGGTTTGTGGAGAAATCGGGGTGAATAACGAGGGAAGGAGGGGTAGAAAAGAGGGGGGAGGGAGGAATAAGGGGAGCGTAGGGAAAGTTAACTGGGGGAGAAGGTTGGAGGAGAGGTGGACTAAAAAGGGGAGTGACAGGGGAGGAGAAGAGATTGGAGTACCGGGATGGTGCAGAATGGACGAGGAGCGTATTAGCTGAGGTAAGGCTGAAGTGATGCGGGGGGGGCATACTGTGAGGGGGTGGAATAGGAGAGGAGGTCATAGGGGAGGGGGAGGGAAGAGGGCCGACCTGTGCTTCTCGAGAGTGCAGCCAATTGGAGTGTAGGGGGTGAGGGGAGGAGAAAGGGAGTAATGGGTGGAGCTAGAAGGAGAGTCAGGGGAAAACCCGGTCACAGAGGAGGGGAGTAGGGAGGGGAAGAGGTGGTCAAAGAGCGAGAGACAGGTGTCTTTGCCTTGGATCATGACAGTACCGTTGTTGTAGAGTGAGATAGTGAGGTAGCCCTTGAAACACGCAGAGGGGGACATTTTTAGTTGTTTCCCATGAGGGATAGAGGAGGAGGAGGTGACGTTAAGGAATTGTATAAGCTGGTGGACCAAGAGGGGGTGTCGTGAGGGAAGAAAATCAAATCGTTTTTGAGCCTCCCAAAGTGACCATTGTAAAATTGATCAACAAAGAGGGAATCCGGGAAACGTTCAATAGTGTTATGTTTCAATCGTTTTATTGCAGCTTTAGTCTGGTTGGGAGGATAATTGATTTTGTAGCAATTGATTCCAGCCTTAACTCGAGTGGGGGCCATGTTGGGAAAGTGAGGCGGGGGAAGGTGGGGGGGGATATGAGAAGGGTGTAACTGGGAAAGCGGTGGTGAGAAGTAAAAGGGCATAAAGTGGGCACATATTACAGACGTTGGGTGATGATATCAGAACTAATGTGTCGTCCGGGAAGTGAGGTGGGTATTTGTTGGGCTCTTCCTCTTGGAATACATGATGCCACCTGGCACTAGATAATATTTACAAGGGAATTGTTAATATAGGATAGGACCAACATGACCACTTTCAGAACCTTCACAAAGCAAATATAGTTGAAGTAGAACAGAAATAAACGAACACCCAGTGACCATTGTTGAACACTGTACTTAACACCAGCCTGTTAACAGAGCCATATTCGGCACCAACCGCATTGTACGCCCATTATCTCAACAGGCTACTATTGGACCCTAAGCTCCTGAGAATCACTAACGTTAGGGGCAGAGAGCATAGGGTGGAGCAAAATCTGACTAGCAAAATCTAAATATGCACAACAACCTCGTCATCTTAAGACCACCTGTAGAGGTACTCAGAACAGTGTGCCGAAATCCTATTACAAGAAAAACATTTCCTAGCACCACATTTACGTACAAGGGCCTGGTGCCCTACAAACCTCGCAGTCTCCCTGGCCAACTGGCCCTGAATCCATAGTATCAATGGCGCTGCGAATGCAGCAGGAGACCTAACTCAATCAGAACTGTCCCCACGGATAAAGTTGCCTAAATGGTGCAGCTGGCACTACTTGCTGCGCAGCTGTAAAAGGCCTAAACGGTGCAGCTGGCACTACTTGCTGCGCAGCTGTAACTTAAGTATTTCATGAGCGCCTCTTTCAATGGTTTACTGGGAAATGTAATTAAAATCGCACTGTAAGTTGTACCATTTAACCCAAATTCCATAAACATTGCAAAGCAAGTCGCTGAACCGCTGGAGAAAGTCAGGCGGGTTCCTTTGCTTGTTGGCTTGCTGCATTTGAGGGGTGAATAGATTTGCATTTTACCACTTTCGAAGATTTGCTTTTGAAGCGAGAAGCTGGGCTGGAGGGAGTGACATTTGGGAGACAAAAAACACTGTTCGAGGTGACCTTGAACTGCAATCTGAAAGGAAACCGAGAGGGATGGAAAAATCCACTGGAAGGGGGGGGGCCTGGGGCAGTGGTGGGCCCCTGCCCCTTTTGGTGTTCCACTTCTCTTGAGCTTTCATCCAGTATCGTTTTTCCCGAGTTTCATTTTCTACCTCTCGTGGCCGATTCCTGCTCCGAATTTCGTTTCTTCTTCTCCCTGTTGTCACTGGGGTGGGGGAGGGGTGGGAGCGGTGCACATCCCCTAGGCTCCGGCGATACCCACCTTTCCAGTGCTATTTTGAGCAAATATGCTAGAAAGACACCCTACAAATAAAGTTAAGTGTAGAAATAAGGAATGCTGCTCTGTGGAAGGGGCATGCTGTTTTGAGTAATATGATGCTGACATGGAACCGGTAGCTGAAACACGGAGAAAGTAAGACTACCGGTAACGAGCGTGCTCTCCCGCGTCAGAAAAATCACGAGAGGGTCTCCATTACCTGTGGCTCAACTGGGTGAGCACGCCGTCCGTTTCTCAAAACTCTCCCGGGTTGCTCCTCCATGTCCGACTATGCCCTGGTGCTTTCTCCTGTGCCAAGGACGAGGACAAACCGTTCAAACTTCAACCCGCCGCTGGCATTCCGAAACACTGCTGAAATAACACACACGTGGAGTCCCCCGCCCTTACTTCAGAAGGTTCTGCAGCCTCTTGCTGGAGTCTCTTCTCACCAGGACGGTAGACATCTTCCTTGAACAGCAGCAGGGCGCTCGGGACCTCTGCACCAGGTGGAGCCACGCAGACTCCGGGCTGGCCGAGAGTGCATGTGGAATCTGCGGGGACTGGACGCAGTCTCCGGAGCCAGGAGTCCTTGTGAGAGTCGGACCAGACCCCAGCCACGCTGAGCTCAGGGGTACCCCGGGTGCGCCAGGACAGGAGCTGCGGTGTCTCGGGGGTACTTCAGTCAGACACGGGGAGAATAAGTGATTTGCCCAGAATCACGGGCTTGTGAGCCGACGCTAGAGACTCGGACCTCCAAATTCAGGCCAACACCACTAGGCATGCTAGGAGTTAAAGCGGACCTTCGACTGAGAGAATGCACGGTCGTGCTGCAAAAATGCATGGCCATATAACACATGATTTTGACAGACGTGCGAGCAGAGACCCTCTCCACCCCATGCTTCCTAACACATACCCTTTCCTCTTCGAGAAATATTACGCTATTTGCTTTCTATGGTTGTTGAAAGAAAAGCGTGATCCTGAATTGGCCGGTGCAGAGTGTGCAGGGTTTGCGGTTCCGGGCTGATGCCAGGGCTTGTTACTTGCTTTGAGCAGTACCACTGCTCGTGGGTGACCCAGGTAGTCAGAGTCACAAGGCAGTCGGGTCCTCCGGGGTTTTTGAGGTTGCTGACCACTGGAGATGCCCGGGTTTAAGAGGAGCAGGTTTGAGGGTCGACAGGCCGGTGGGGTCTGGGGCCAAATCAGTTGGTGTCCTCCTCTTTTTAGCAGCTGCACGGCAGGTCTTCGTGTTCCTTGATCTTCTTTCTTGTGTCGTAATCTGGATATGTGGAAAAGGGTTCAGGGTGCCCCCAAATACTGAATTTAGGGGCGTTAAAGGTAGGGCAAGGACAGGGACCAATGGGTCCCTGTCCTGGAGTGAGTACACCCCCTAGCCTGCTCCTCTCCTGTGGGTGCGGGGCAGGAGCCTAACTGTGAATGGGCAGGGCTCCTCATCTTCAAGATGTCTGGGCCCGGAGTCATGCTTCACCTCGCCTCTCCCACCTGAGGGGTGGGGTTGGCACAGGTTGGCCCACCCCCCTTTCTGACGTAGGATTTCCCGCCAGAGTGGGGGTCAGAACTGGTGGGGGCCAGTTGCTGAGTACAGCAAGTGGTCTGGAGAAGCTCACAAAGGCGGAATGCCTTTGAAGCTTCCCATGCCCATCCTGGGGAGGAGGCTTGCCACCTCGTCCCAGGATGAGCATTGTTGCAGGCCCAGGAGAGCGTGAGCTCTCCACCCGGGGGTCCGGCAACATGTCGGCTGTGTGGCAGCCTAGGCAGCCTCTCAGACAAGATGTGGATTGTAGGTTTAGGTTTCAGGGGGCATCTCTAAGATACCTTTTGTAGTGCATTTTACATTAAACCCCACACTGGCATCAGTGTGGGTTTAATGTGCTGAGAAGTTTGATATCAAACTTGTCAGCCTTCAGTGTAGCCATTATGGTGCTGTGGAGTTCGTAATGACAACCTCCCAGCACTATATACTCTTAATGGCATCACTGCACTTACAGTGTCCAGGAATGGCCCTGGGCACTGTAGGGGCACAGGGCTCATGCACCTGTGCCCACACCTCTGACATAGGGCACCCAACTAGAGGGGTGGCTGATGTATGCCAGGGCAGTGGGTTTGTGGACATCGCACACAGGGATGTGTGCCATGTTGACTCTTTGTTTAGTTCTGCACCAGGACACTCGGCCTGCAAAAGGCAGTGTGTGTGTGTGTCAGGGTACAGGGCCCCTAAGGGTGGCACAATAAGTGCTGCAGCCCTTAGGGGTCTTCTCTGGTCACACTGCCATGGGTACCTAGGGTACCATTTACTAGGGGCTGACATGTGGCCAGAGATGCTAATTGAGTTTAGGCTTTAGTACAGTTTTTAGGGAAGGAACATAGGCCTTGGGTACCTGATTGGCAGGGGCCCAGGGCACACCAAGGAAAAGTGCATCAGGTAACAGGCAAAAAGTGTGGGGGGGGTACTGCAACAGAAACTCACTTTCTCACACAAGGCTTACGATGTAGGGTGAGGCGATGCTCGATGCAGTGCTGACTGGTTGCGTTGCGACAGAGCCGGATAGCAGGAGCTGGCGTTGGGCGGCCTAAACTGCTGTGTGGGTCGAGGTGGTGCTTCGTGACACTTATGAGCGGTGCCCCATCCACGATGTGGTCACGGGTGCCGAAGTCAGCAGCCGCGATGGCGTTGGTGAGACCAGGGTGGCGAATCGATGCGGTGCGGAGTGCAGTACCCACAGGTCACGGTGCAAGCAGCGGCTCAGTAGCGATGGCGTCGGTCTTTGTCATCGGTAAGATCAGGGTTGCGGTGCAAGATGCGGACTGTGTCGTCTTCGGTGCTGTTAGGACACAGAGCCAGGGACTGAGTCGGTTGTGTTTCCCTTCTCTGTGGCAACTGAAACAGCAGTTCCAGAAGCTGCGCGCAGAGGTTGGTGAAGTCTTTGCAGTCCCTGAGACTTCAGAACAGGAGTCAAGCTGTACTTCAAGCCCTTGGAGATACTCAGCACAAGTAAAAGAAAGTTCAGTCTAGTACTTTCATTGTCCTAGGCAGAAGCAGCAACTGCCGGCTAACTCAACAAAGCAACAACACAGCAAAGGCGCAGTACTCCTCCTGGCAGCTCTTTCAGCTCTTCTTCTTGGCATGTTCCTTGATTTCGGCGAGTTCTAAAATTCAGGGGTCTGGGACCCAATATTTATACTCAAAATCCCTTTGTTCTCTCAGGCAGAGAGTGTCTGTGCTTAGTCCAAACCAGTTCGTCCTCTCTGGCACAGCTTGCTGGCAGGAAGTGGAGACAGTATTGTTTAATGCAGACCAGGCCCATTTAGGTGCAAGGAAATCTCCTTCCACTACTCTAAATGCAGCCCAGCCCTGACTCATCCAAAAAAGGCAGGACACCCCTCGACGCCCACCGTGGCTATCTGAAGAGAATGCACATCCCCAGCCCCTGTCACTCAATCCACAAACCCAGCAGAGGCACATAGGATGGCTAAGCAAGAAAATACCTACTTTCTAAAAGTGGTATTTTCAAACTCGGAACATAAAAATCATCTTCACTGAAAGATGTATTTTTACACTCTGAGCCCAGGCATACTAAACTCCATTTACCTATCTGGCCCCAATGGGAAGTTATGCTCATAAGAGGATATAAGTCAAACTCCCAGCCTTTCCAATGGGACTGATACCCTGGGTGTGTTGAAAAATGAAATACACTGTAATTCACCACCAGGACATGTCACACACACCAGTACATGTCCTTCCTTTAATATTCACAGCACTCTGCCCACAGGGGTACCTTTTGCCTACCTAAGAGGTGACTTGTGTGTAAGAAAGGGAAGATTAGGGCCTGGCAAGTGGGTGCACTTGCCAAGTCAACATGGCGGTCACAAACTGCGCACAGACTGCAGTGGCAGGTCTGAGTTACCTTTACTGGGCTACTCCTGTGGGTGGCACAATCAGTGCAGTAAGCAGCGCACTGGTCGTATTTGGTTTACAGGCCTTGGCACTCTTAAGTGCACTTTATTAGGGGCTTACCAGTAAATCAGATATGCCAATCATGGAAACACCAATCCATACTAACAATTTACAACAGGAGCACTTGCACTGAACAGCAGTGAGAAAGTGCGCAGACACTAAACCAACTAAAGCAGAATCAAAACCGGGAGGTCAGAAAGTAAAAAAGACGGTGGGAGCACGCGAAAAGCTGCCAAGTCTAACAGTCACCATGTCACGTATTGGTGAGACTTAACAAATAGCTTGATGTTGTTTTTCTATTGGTTTTGTTTTGCTCTTACTATGCCATTCATTACCATTGACGAATGGTCTGTAGAGAATAAGATTTTTTTTAATTCCCTTTCATACTAGTTATTCACTAGGCTGCAGGGTTTCACGTAGCCCTGTGCTTCGCTGATTCTTTTGGGGGTTTTCTTTAAAATCCATGTCTGGTATATAAAGTATGCCATTTGATATTCTTCTTTATTAATGTTTCAAAGATGTTTGATCTTTTTGGCACACTGTTTCCACAGCCAGTTTCTATAGCGGCTCCGTGTTCTGGCGTGGAAGGTTTCACAGAAGTAACTGACGTCCGCGCGCCAGTTGGAACTTTTATGGCACCACTGATGTCATGACCGGAGTCGACCTAATCACGGAGTTATACGACGCCGTCCCCCGGCGCGCAGAGGTACTGCTGAAAAATGTCCGGATACAGATTGGCACCTGGGAGAATTCAATTAAAAAGTTAATGAATCTACGGCTATACTTTGTGTTTACCAGACATTACGTTATCTAAGGTAAGTAACTTTTACTTCACACTGCAAAACGTGTAAATTCTTACCTGTCGGTGTAGTTTTGCAACTTGAAGAATTTTCAAGGATTCACAAGCGAAGCCACCCTCCTCCACCAAGGAAGATGAGAGGGGGAAGCAACAGGAAAAAACAAGCATTGGAAATGCAATAGGTCTCACATTTACTGGACTTGGAGCTATTGGCATTGTAAATGATAATGTCTTTTAGCCATGTGTTATGGATATATGTGGTGTGCAGTGGCATGATTTGTGTTGGATGGAATTGTTGTGGAATTGTGTGGTGTGAAGTGGATTTGTGTATTGCACCGTCAGAACAAGGAGGGAACTGTATAGACACAACAAAAATATCCTGGACCCGGTAGTAAAAGTGGCAGGCCTTTATTTTGCTCTTGATGTGTCCTCCATGGACGAAAAGTGAATTTCCAATGGGAGTGATATTCACAGTTGAGTCCCAAGAAATCTGAAGCTCATCCACCACAGCTTACATGTTTAAAACGTGGAATTCTCATTAAGATGCCACCAGACCACAAGAACTGGGCAGGAGCTTAAGAAGTCAATGAATAAGAAAGAAAGAAGTTAGAAGAAGTTAGAAGTAATGGTATCCCGAGCATAGTGCTTGGCATAATCCTTTGGATCTTTGCGACATATGCCGCCAATGAAAGGCACAATCATGTTGCTGCAGTCCAGAAATAAACTGGATCTAAATGTTCTGAAGGGGTTCCCTTAGAGAAAAGGACCCCTGGAAGTCAAGGTGAAACTTTAGATCTTTTTCAACACCTAAAGTTTCAATTCTCAGTGGTAACAGTTAGTATGAGCGCTCAGCACAGTAAAGGTACAAGTGAAATCTAGAATCAAAGTAAATGTGGTGCTCAAAGAGTGAGGGGGCTGGTTACCACAACCCCAAAGATAACCACAAGGGTACAAGCTGTAAATTGTCCATCCGAGCACTCGTTCAGTATCACAAAAGTCTTTAACGGTTTTCACCAGTCCATTTAATATCCAATTTCTTCAGTTGTATCACAAATCATAAGTCCCAGTCGTATTCCAAATCATAAATCCAACATATGAAACGATGCAGCCAACACGTGTTTCGTCTGGTCAGTAAGACCATTGACTTCCTCAGGGCTGCAACCCAAAATATCCACAATAAGTAACATTCTCTATATACATTATTTACAATTAAACCAAAGAATTTCCTACTCTCTAATAGATTTCCTAGAGAGAGAAAAAGAGATACATCCACAAGCCGTAAGATACTTTATAGTGTATGCGGAAAGAGAGGACATGTAAACCAAAGTCGTGTTTTCATCAGTAATTGCTTGTGTTCAGACATAAAGTAAAATTAATTTAGACAACTAACGTTATGTCATGATCAAAGTATCCTAAATAAGGGTCCCTGGTGATGCCACAGATGCTAGGTCCACGCCCAATGAGACTGAATATTACAAATAATAAATCCTCGCCCTAACTTAGCGCAACAACATGGCAATCCGAACTTCATCTAAAACCATGAATTTGAGGACTCTCACCTCCAAACTTTAGTATCCAGCACCGTATTCCAAACTGTATTTCCGATATCTATTCACGTAACATCCTGCAAGTATTTCCAAAAATATATATGTATATGTCTCAAATGTACGTACTGTAATACTCTCACATAACACAATATTATATTTATATGCAAAGTTGATTATGACTTCATTGGTCTCTGTTAGACCACATAACCTTACAGAAACTTTAATTCTTACCTCCTAGTCTCGATTCAATATACTCCTTGTATTCCAATCCTATCTTTAATCACCACACGTGTACGTGTCTGTAAGTGAAATACACCATAATGAGATATATACTCTTCTGTCCTTAATAACGTGAGAGCAACCCCTTTCTTTAGCTTACCGTTTGTATTAGTTCTCTCGCGTGTCAAATGGCGTTCTGCGCCAGCGCCATCTTGTAATGGCTTTTTATACTACGTTGCTCCTCACGTCCTATCTCGCTGTTCACACTTATTATTCCTGTAATTACTATCCGTGTTTATTTGGACCGTATTTGAACACAAATACTAGTAAATTCAGTTCAAAGTGAATCTCAGTAACTGAGCCGTGTTACTACACTCGTAATTCAAAAATCAACTCCGCACTCGTAATTTCAAAATCACACATCTAATGCCTTTAGAGTGTTTAAAGTCCGCATCGTAATACACCCCATTAGTTGGTTATGCCATATTGATTTAGTATTGTATTAATATTCGATTAAACACCAGGTATACAGTTATACTGCTATGTCGCAAACAGACGCCATCTTAGGTCAGGCATAGTATGTCACCTACTATATTAATTCTCGTTCTTATCACAAGTGTGTAATATATACTCGTAGAGAGTCTACATAGAATTATAATGTTCCAATTGTATATTATCCTTATCTCATCTTCCCATAGTAACAAGACGTCAGTGCTCATTGTTCGTGTATCCCGGGCATCCGCAGTATCCTCAGCCCCCCATTTCTTATGCAGTTGTTGAGCAAACAATTTGCACAACGGAGAAAAAGGCTCGGAGAGGTAGTTTAGAGTAGTAATTGATAAAAGCTATGTACATCATCATATTTTCACGGCATATAATAAAGCTTTACAAGTAATCAAATGTAAATCATTTCTTAACACGAGCTGTTATTGTAGTGAGACAAGATAGTTAAAGTGTTACTACATCATTCTGTTAATGACTGAGATGATTGCGGTAAGTGTTATAGGTGGGGATCATGGTACTCATACATCAGTATTATCAAAAGTATATACAAATTGATAACTAGTTGTTATTTCAGTCCTGTCTAACATATACATCTACCTACTGTCCCAGATAAAACTCAAATTCATGATCGACATTGAGCCCGCATTCCACAGCTTTCAATTTAATCAGCCATAGAACCTCCCTTCTTCTCAGTGTTAGAAGTCTGTTACCCCCACGGGGGTCAGGCTTGATGTGATCAATTCCATGGTATGAAAAGTTGTGTTGATCTCGATTGTCATAATTCTGTACTATGTGTGATGCGATCGGATAACGTGTATCTCCGTTTTTTAGGGCTCTAAAGTGCTCAGCCATTCGATCTCTCAGCCTCCTGATCGTACTCCCCACATATATCTTCCCGCAAGTACAAGTAATAACATAAACCACGAATGTAGTATCACAGTTGATAAACATACCAATCGTGTAATCACCTGAGTCATTATAGTTAAATTTCTGAACTTTCTTTTTTGCCCATCTGCATGAAACACATCTCCCACATTTATAAAAACCTTTGAAGCTGTTTAGCCAATCAGTTTTGTTTGTTTTGTCAGGGTAGCTGGGACTTAACATATTCCTCAGAGTATTTCCCCTCTTAAAGGTCAGGCTTGGTCTTTCATAAATATATGGTCTCAGGTCCTGATCCATAAATAGAAGGTGCCAATGTTTATTAAGAATAGAAAAAAGTCTAGAGATACCTAGACCATAGTTAGTTATTAGTCTGACCTTCTGATCTTTTGCTCTTGATTCTTTGCTCTGTCTAATTAGTGTGGATCTCCTTTTGACTTTCTTTACTCTGGATACTGCAGTCTTAACTACATCCTGTTTGTACCCACGATTCAAAAATCTATCTGTCATATCTGATAAATTCCTCTCAAAATCCAAATCAAGAGCACAATTTCGTCGAGCCCTGACCAGTTCACCATAAGGTATGGCATTCTTCTGGCTGCTGGGGTGGCAACTCCCAGCGTGCAGAATCGCATTACAACTGGTTGGCTTCCTGTACATCCTACTCTTGATCTTGTCTCCTTCTATAAACAGCTCCACATCCAAAAAAGTAATACTATGTCTGTCATGAGCCGTAGTAAATCTCAAATTATATGCATTGTCGTTCAAATAATCAAAGAAACCCTTCAGTCTCTCCACTGAGCCTGTCCAGATTAACAGGCAGTCGTCTATAAATCGACCCCAATAGTGGATATACTGTATCCACTGACTCCCATCTTGGCCCCAGATTCGCTCCGCCTCGAACCAACCCATAAACAGGTTGGCGAAAGACGGAGCGAATCGTGAACCCATAGCTGTACCAAGGCGCTGCCTGAACCAGTGTCCATCAAATAAAAAAACATTGTTCTTCAATACCAATTCAGTCATTCTCAAAATCATTTGGGTGTGATCGTACAATTCAGCTGCTCTTTGGCTAAGGAAATGATCCAAAGCACGTAAACCAAGAGAGTGGTCAATGATAGTATACAAAGATACCACGTCTAAAGTCACTAATATCATACCATCCTCCCATACAATGTCTTCCAACAGATTTAACACATGCTTAGTATCCTCAATAAAGGATGGCAGATTGTAAACATATTGTCTGAGAAAACAGTCAATGAACTCAGAAAGATGTTCCGTAGGTCCACCTATGCCGGAAACAATAGGCCGACCCGGCGGTTTGTCCCGGCACTTGTGGACCTTGGGAAGAGTGTACAAACAAGGTGATCTTGGTGTATTCAAAGTTAAGTATAGATATTCGTCATGATCAAGAAGTGATTGTTCATACCACACTTTGATTTCATTATTAATCTTAGCAATCAAATCATTCATTGGATTAGAGACTAGTCTCTCATAAAATCCTGTATCATTGAGTTGAGAGTAGATCTCATCGTTATAATCCTTAGTATTTAAAACCACTACGTTTCCTCCTTTGTCTGCACTACGTATGGTTATAGACTTGTTATTGATGAGTTCTTTCAGAGCCTCCCTTTCACCATAAGTTAAATTGTCTTGTCGTCTCCCAATACTCTTGGCTCGAGACATATCAATTTCTTTATCTATATCTGCACTGACCATCTTAAAGAACACATCAATGGTGTTGCCAGGTATAAGTTGAGGTGTCCACTTGGACTTTATTCTGAGTCCACTACTCTCACTCTGAAATCTCTCAATCTCTAGATCATCCAATAATCTCAACATCGTTACAGGATCATCCTCTTTTTCAGTTAGTGATAAAAGAAGTTGCGTGTCTCTCAATTCTTGAATCGATACATCACTCAGTGTTTTATTTGCTTGTTGTTTCTCTTTGTCTGGCACATTTGCAAAAAACTTTTTCAACTTAAGATTTCTAACAAATTTATAGAGATCTATTTTCGTCATACACCAATCATGTTTTGTTACTGGACAGAAGTTTAAACCTTTCTTGAGTACGGAAATCATATCAACAGACAATACACAAGCAGATAAATTGATCACCTCAATATCACATGCATTGGATTCATCCCTACTCGTCATTGTTACCAAGACCTTAGGCTCCTTTTTCTTGCATCTGGATCTCCTACCCCTGCTCCCTCTCCTTGTCTTTTTGTACTTAAATCGCGATTCCTCATCTCTGAGTCCCGATTGCCCCTCCTCAATCTCTGTACTTCCTCTAAAAAATGATTCTCATTTACCGGGACCACCTCGGGAGTATCCTCATTTTCACTACTAGATATTAGTGAAGAAGCATCAGTATCGCTGACCAGCGGGGTGCTGCCACTAGTTTTGGTAGAGGAACTCTTCTTAATTAGGTAGTCAAACCTCTTGGCAAAAGTATAAACCCTGCCTGTACTTTGTACTCTGAGGAATATGTTAAGTCCCAGCTACCCTGACAAAACAAACAAAACTGATTGGCTAAACAGCTTCAAAGGTTTTTATAAATGTGGGAGATGTGTTTCATGCAGATGGGCAAAAAAGAAAGTTCAGAAATTTAACTATAATGACTCAGGTGATTACACGATTGGTATGTTTATCAACTGTGATACTACATTCGTGGTTTATGTTATTACTTGTACTTGCGGGAAGATATATGTGGGGAGTACGATCAGGAGGCTGAGAGATCGAATGGCTGAGCACTTTAGAGCCCTAAAAAACGGAGATACACGTTATCCGATCGCATCACACATAGTACAGAATTATGACAATCGAGATCAACACAACTTTTCATACCATGGAATTGATCACATCAAGCCTGACCCCCGTGGGGGTAACAGACTTCTAACACTGAGAAGAAGGGAGGTTCTATGGCTGATTAAATTGAAAGCTGTGGAATGCGGGCTCAATGTCGATCATGAATTTGAGTTTTATCTGGGACAGTAGGTAGATGTATATGTTAGACAGGACTGAAATAACAACTAGTTATCAATTTGTATATACTTTTGATAATACTGATGTATGAGTACCATGATCCCCACCTATAACACTTACCGCAATCATCTCAGTCATTAACAGAATGATGTAGTAACACTTTAACTATCTTGTCTCACTACAATAACAGCTCGTGTTAAGAAATGATTTACATTTGATTACTTGTAAAGCTTTATTATATGCCGTGAAAATATGATGATGTACATAGCTTTTATCAATTACTACTCTAAACTACCTCTCCGAGCCTTTTTCTCCGTTGTGCAAATTGTTTGCTCAACAACTGCATAAGAAATGGGGGGCTGAGGATACTGCGGATGCCCGGGATACACGAACAATGAGCACTGACGTCTTGTTACTATGGGAAGATGAGATAAGGATAATATACAATTGGAACATTATAATTCTATGTAGACTCTCTACGAGTATATATTACACACTTGTGATAAGAACGAGAATTAATATAGTAGGTGACATACTATGCCTGACCTAAGATGGCGTCTGTTTGCGACATAGCAGTATAACTGTATACCTGGTGTTTAATCGAATATTAATACAATACTAAATCAATATGGCATAACCAACTAATGGGGTGTATTACGATGCGGACTTTAAACACTCTAAAGGCATTAGATGTGTGATTTTGAAATTACGAGTGCGGAGTTGATTTTTGAATTACGAGTGTAGTAACACGGCTCAGTTACTGAGATTCACTTTGAACTGAATTTACTAGTATTTGTGTTCAAATACGGTCCAAATAAACACGGATAGTAATTACAGGAATAATAAGTGTGAACAGCGAGATAGGACGTGAGGAGCAACGTAGTATAAAAAGCCATTACAAGATGGCGCTGGCGCAGAACGCCATTTGACACGCGAGAGAACTAATACAAACGGTAAGCTAAAGAAAGGGGTTGCTCTCACGTTATTAAGGACAGAAGAGTATATATCTCATTATGGTGTATTTCACTTACAGACACGTACACGTGTGGTGATTAAAGATAGGATTGGAATACAAGGAGTATATTGAATCGAGACTAGGAGGTAAGAATTAAAGTTTCTGTAAGGTTATGTGGTCTAACAGAGACCAATGAAGTCATAATCAACTTTGCATATAAATATAATATTGTGTTATGTGAGAGTATTACAGTACGTACATTTGAGACATATACATATATATTTTTGGAAATACTTGCAGGATGTTACGTGAATAGATATCGGAAATACAGTTTGGAATACGGTGCTGGATACTAAAGTTTGGAGGTGAGAGTCCTCAAATTCATGGTTTTAGATGAAGTTCGGATTGCCATGTTGTTGCGCTAAGTTAGGGCGAGGATTTATTATTTGTAATATTCAGTCTCATTGGGCGTGGACCTAGCATCTGTGGCATCACCAGGGACCCTTATTTAGGATACTTTGATCATGACATAACGTTAGTTGTCTAAATTAATTTTACTTTATGTCTGAACACAAGCAATTACTGATGAAAACACGACTTTGGTTTACATGTCCTCTCTTTCCGCATACACTATAAAGTATCTTACGGCTTGTGGATGTATCTCTTTTTCTCTCTCTAGGAAATCTATTAGAGAGTAGGAAATTCTTTGGTTTAATTGTAAATAATGTATATAGAGAATGTTACTTATTGTGGATATTTTGGGTTGCAGCCCTGAGGAAGTCAATGGTCTTACTGACCAGACGAAACACGTGTTGGCTGCATCGTTTCATATGTTGGATTTATGATTTGGAATACGACTGGGACTTATGATTTGTGATACAACTGAAGAAATTGGATATTAAATGGACTGGTGAAAACCGTTAAAGACTTTTGTGATACTGAACGAGTGCTCGGATGGACAATTTACAACCTAAAGTTTCAAAAGACCTGCAGAACAGACCTAAACTTAATCATAAAGGAGATACCATGTTTTTATTTTATTTGAGTTTTTTTTTTTAGAACATTAACATCCCTTATTCAGCCAAGGAGACAGGCAAACTCCTTTTTTAATACTCTTTTACATCATATTTGTGTTGGGTAGGCATTTCCTCAGTCCACCATGTACAATCTACAGATTCACTAGCAACTTGGCTCACATGTACCCTAAGCAGCTGAAAACACACGCAAACCCCTCTTTCTTGACACAGTGATGCAGTCCTCTTTCCATAATTTAATATTCTTATTCCTCTTTCAGGGAAGAGAAATCTTAGTTAAAGAGAACACCGAGATGTTTTGGCCTTGATTGTGCAAATGACCCAGTTGCATAGACCACAGCTTGCGGCACCAGCAGGTGTCATGATTACCAAGCGACACAATTTACATTTTAAAAATTAGAATTTGGAAAAATTTGAAGTATCGTCCAGATATGAAAAGCTTGCAAATGGTTATTATGTTGAATAGTGGTCTTCTGATCAAATTTAAGCAGGAACTAAGTGTCTTTGGCTTATAAAAATGTCTTAAAGTAGGAAGAACAAATTGGCTTCTCCAAAGACTGAACATAGAAATTAAATTAAATTGGAGATCTCCGAGTTCTGTGTGGAATGCCTCATCTCATGGCTATTTCAGATGAGTGAAAAGCGTGGAGGAGTAAAGTCTGTGTGATGTTCTTTAAAAGTTATAAATCCAGTGGTAGCTGCGCCCTTTAAACATGCTGCGGTAAGGCTGTCATTCAGGGCAGGATGATTAATAGTGATGAATACCTAGGAGTAGTCCAGAAGAAGCAAACCTGCCATTTCACCTTCACCTTTCAAGATTCACAGCTCATCTCGAATAGCAACTAAGCTGATTCTATATTGACTGGAGTTAAATTGGTCCAAGAGATTAATAATTCATAGCAATAGCCAACTGTCTGGAGATGAAAGGCAGGTAGAAGCATAATTGGGTGGAAGTTCTCGTTGTGGTTTAGTCCACTCTTTTTGATTAGCGGAATAAGCATGGCCTTCTGACTCAAGTCCAGAATCAGACTTAAGGCAGGAGAGGTGTTAATAAGCTACATTTCGTGCCCATCACAGGTCCAAATCCTTGCAGAATAGGGATATGATATGGGTATTTTGGAGAGCTTAATTTGAAATTCATCATGGCCTAATGTATTTCAGCTTCCTGCATTGCTTGAGGGGAGGCTGCCTTCCCTGAAGTGCCTGTGGAAAATGAGGAAGAAATTCCTAACATAGCTTATCTCTTACTGTCTATCGTCATAAATAGTCTTATTACTACATACATTTTGCGGATCTGCCAGAGAGTACAGTGACCTGAGGGCTAATAACAGTTGCCATTGGAGTTCTCATAACCAACCAACAATATTTTGATGTATTCATACGCTGACGCTTGTGTGCCTTGCCATATGATGAATAAATCATCAATATATCTGTGCCATTGCACCACCCTGCCTTGTTCAGTGCCCTCCACGGTTCTGGGCACCCGCTCCTCCCACCAGCCAACGAATAAATTTGCGTAGCTGGGGGCGAAGCAGGTACCCATTGCCGTTCCGGAGGTTTGTCTAAAAAATTGATCCTCAAATAAAAAGATATTGTTCCTCAGACAGAAATCTATACATTCAGTTAACATTTGATTGTGTAAACCAAATCGTAATGGACTTTTCCCAAGATAAAATTGTACAGCTTTTAGACCCAAATTGTGATCTATACAAGTATAGTATTTGGCAAAGCACACAAGCGTATGAATACATCAAAATATTGAATGATAACGATCTGAATCTTCACCTTTCAGGCACAGTTAGTCCGGTGGCAGCGGACTATCTGGACCTGAGGGTATACATTGAAGATAATGCCATACAAACTGCACTCTTTCGGAAGATTACCGCCGGGAATTCAGTGTTGTATGCAAGGAACAGTCATCCTACCACATTGATCAAAAGCATCCCCTATGGGGAGCTCCTCAGAATCAAGAGAAACTGTACGAAAGAGGAAGATTTTGACGCAGCTGCCTCTGCAAGTGTGGCAAGATTTAACATGAGAGGTTATGAGAACACACTACTAGAGAAGGCTTTACAAAAAGTCAGACGTATTCCCAGAGAGAAACTCCTCATGGATGGTAAAAAGAACAGTAAGACAACAGATAAAAATGAGGGTAAATTTAGAATGGTCACCTCCTACTCTTCGGAGGCTAATTGCTTGAAAAGATTGCTCAAAAAACATTGGCCTATTCCTAAGAAGGACAATGTTATCAAAGATGACATTCCGTCGCACCCACTGGTAACATTTAGAAAAGCCAGATCCATCAAAGATATGCTAGTACAGAGTCATCTAAACCGTATACCACAGAAACCAAGCACACTGAAAAACATGAAAGGCTTTTTTCCCTGTGGCAAATGCAAGGCCTGTGCCCAGAGCAAAAGGGTTTTGAATTACATCATACCCGACACAAGTGAAATCAAGAAAATTGCGAAATTTTTATCATGTAGCACAGCATACGCAGTTTGTCTAATATGTCCGTGCGGCCTAAAATACATAGGCAGTATAATACATCATCTAAAAGTAAGAATCCTCGAACATCAGAGGGCAATAGAAAAGGTTGATCTAGCATACCCAGTGGCACGCCGCTTTGCGGAGTGTCATGGCAAATATAGAACTAAACTCCAATATTTTGGTTTGGATTATGTACCAGTTAACCCACGTGGTGGCGACAGGTTGCGAACCCTCAGACGCCTTGAATCAAGGTATATCATTGACCTTTCTACCAAACATCCAAAAGGAATTAATTATGGGGAGGAATTAGGGGTACATCTGGGAAAGTAAAAAGGTAAAACAGTAAAGAGAACATGAGTGTCGAGGTCGGAAAAGTAATGAGTATAAATGTAATGATGTTCTTTTCTTACAACTCTAATTTAGTATGACTAAATAGTTGTTTTATTTGGTGCCAACTGATAATTTGAAAAATTAACATGATAGTAAAATTAAATGCGTTTCGTTAAAATATGTGAAAATATAGCATGCAAGTTTGACAATATCAGGGCATGATGCAAGGACATTGGGGAAAAGGGACATTTGCCGATACACGGCCAGATGGTGGTATGACTGTGGTTTAGAACGCAACGAAACAATGTACGAAATCAAATGAATATTTAACATGTTCGCGCATCTAGGCGCTTGATTTTAGTTTGTTGTTGTTCGCGTTTGTACCACAGTATTTTTTAGTCTATAATATGTTTTATTAAGCAAAACATTGACTTTTGTCCTCTTCAAAATGGCGCTTGATTTTACACGAGGATTTTGTGTCCCTTTTCAGTCTCGCAGCCTTTTGTCAACAATGCTTTATATACACTGTCTCATGATGCAATGGGTAACACGGAAGAAGGCTCCACGCCAAAACGTTTGTTGTTTCTCGCTCTGCCGAATAAAGTCTAGCGAGCCCCCCTACCTTGAGTGCGGTATCTTTTTTCCTTGGATATTGGAAGATAAAAAGAAACGAGCTTATATATATATATATATATATATATATATATATATATATATATATATATATATATATATATATATATGTATATATGTATGTTCGAGGCATATGAGCTGCAGATGCTACACTTTTGCATTAGATCGCCACCTGGTGTTGGGCTCGGATGATTGCATGTTGTTGTCATCTTGGAAGAAGTCTTTTGTAGTCACGAGATAGGTGACTCCTCCCTTGGACGATAGTGCGCATGGGCATCGACTCCATCCTTAGATTGTTTTTTTCCGCCACTGGGTTCGGATGAACTTTTTCCGCTCCGCCTCGAAATCTACTTTTCAAGTACTTTGAAGCTCAAAAAATCATAAAAACTTTACTTAACTAACTTCGATATCGACTGATATTGTTTCGACTCCATCAGCTCGATTCCGGTCGTCGGCGCGGGCCGTTGGGCCTGTCCACGCCGTGAGGCGTACACCTCATGGAAAGGACGCCATTTAAGAAATGCCCCGAGTGTGGAGCAAAGTTTCCACACAGTGACCACCACGAGGTCTGCATCCTGTGCTTATCGCCAGAACACGACGAATCCAGCTGTACAGCCTGCGCGTCCTTTCGATCCAAAAAAAACATCCAAGATCGGAGGGCCCGTCAAAGCGACATGCAGAGATCAGCTCCGGAATCGGTAGACATTTTCGACGAAGAGGTTCCACTCGTTCCCGAAGAAGATTCAGATGATCTCCAAATCGTATCAGAGGCAGACGACTCAGATGACTCATAACATCGGGTCAGCGCGTGAGTACTACTGCCCCAGCACCACACACTGCACCCAGATCGAAGGCAAAGGTCAACACTCCACCTCCGGGGCCCAGTCACGACCGAAAAACCACTTTGAAAGCCCCGCCATCGAGCCCGGCTCCGAAGAAAGCAGTTAAGCCTTCCGGTAGCTCTTTACAGAGCAAGCCGCACGTGCCGATCCCACCAGCTCCCTCGGCACCGAAACCGAAAGAAGTCTCGGATCCAAGACCGTCGACTTCGAAAGACAAAGGTGCAAAGCCAGCGTCCGACGCCTCGAAGCCGAAGAGACCAGCTTCCACTCCGAAGACATTGTCTTCGGTACCGAAACCGACAAGCCTGATTCCGATGCGCCCAAATCCTCGAAACCGCCTACGACACCGAAAACAACACCTTCAGAGCCGAAAACTACGCCAAAGGACAATGTAACACCTCCTAAGGCTAAAAACAAGCAGCAACCTCGTCCGGAACCGAAAAAATTGGCGCCGACAAAGGTTCTACAAGGAGAAGAACTTTTCCAACCAGATCCTCTGCAAAAGAAGATCTACATTGACCCCAAAACAGGTGCTGTATCCACTATAGAAGAGGAAGGCAGATACAACACCCACACCTGTAGTACCTGACAAGAAGCAGGACTCTGCCACATCTCCTATGCATCCTTCTTCTCCTACACTCCTTCTCCTTCATCCCCTGTTCCTCTTAACATTTCACCACAGATTTCTCCTCCACATTCTCCTACTCTGTCTTCACACTCACCTCAAAACGATGATGAGTATAGCCTAGGGAGAGGGATAGACCCAGATGAGCCTTTCCCATACCCTATAGATGATACAGACTGGGAGTACCCAAACCCAAGGGTTGTACCTGATATTACTGACCCACAGTCATACCCATCAAAACCTTCTCCCCCAGAAGATAACATTGGTTTTGGACACCTATTGAACAGAGCTGCCATTTACCATGGGGTCACTATGCACTCTGATGAAGCAGAGAAGGATTTTCTATTAGACACATTTGAACAATCGCAAAGGTCTGTTCAAATTCTTTCTATGATTAATGGGGTCATCAAACATGCTCCAGAGGTATTTAAAGACCCTGTACGTACTAGGATCCTAAACCCTAGAATTGAGAAAAAATATAGGCCTGCACCTGCCGATCCAGCCTACATTAAAGGACAACTACCATTAGATTCACTAGTTGTATCAAATGCTAGGAAAAGGGCAAACTCACAAACGTCAGGTGAAGCACCCCCACCTGACAAAGAATCTAAAGTCATAGATGCCTCAAGCAAAAGAATAGCTGCGCAAGCTACTAACATATGGCGTATAGCTAACACACAAGCCCTCCTTTCGAAATATGACAGGGCTCATTATGATCAGTTAGAGAAACTATTAGAACATCTCCCTGACCAATATAAGACGCGGGCAAATGACCTTATACAAGAAGGCAAGCTAATTTCCAATGCCTCAATCAAGTATGCACTTGATATGGCAGACACTGCGTCTAGGGCTGTGAACACTAGTGTTCTACTTAGAAAACATGCGTGGCTACTTATTTCAGGATTTAAACAGGAAGTGCAAACTACCATTTTAAATCAACCATTTAATCAAAATCAATTGTTTGGACCAGTGGTAGACACAGCACTTGAAAAGATGAAGAAGGATACAGAGACTGCCAAATCTATGGGAGCTTTACAGTCCACACAAGATAGAAGTTCCTTTCGTCGCTCCTTCTACAGAGCAGGCTCCAAACAGACTGGAGCAGACAACACAACATCCTTCAAATCGAACACACAAACATCCCTTAACAAATGTATTTTTAGAGGAGCATATAAAGGAAACAACTACAAAGGAAGAGGTTGGGGTAACAACAATAATCAAACCTCTTCCACCACAAAACAGTGACTTCCCTCTGCTTCCCCAACACCATTCCACTCCTGTGGGGGCAGATTAACACAGTTCCTACCTGTCTGGAATTCCATTACAACAGACAAGTGGGTAAGTTAAATTATCCAGTATGGCACCAGCCTCGAACTTGCAGCAAACCCTCCATACATACCACCCAAGCAGCGTCCAATGTCTGCAGAACATTTTACTCTGCTCAAACAAGAAGTCCTGTCACTTCTTCAAAAGGACGCAATAGAAATAGTTCCTTTACAACACCAAGGAACAGGGGTTTACTCGCTGTATTTTCTAATACCCAAGAAGGACGGGACACTAAGACCAATTCTCGACCTCAGGCCCCTCAATCATTACAAACAATCAGATCATTTTCATATGATCACTTTACAACAAGTGCTTCCACTGCTGTAACAAGGCGATATCCTTACAACACTAGATTTAAAGGACGCCTAGTTCCACATTCCGATACATCCTGCTCACAGGAAGTATCTAAGGTTTGTACTAGAAGGACAACATTATTAATTCAAAGTCCTTCCATTCGGAGTTACAACAGCACCAAGATTATTCACAAAGTGCCTAGCAGTAGTAGCAGCACATCTCAGGAGACAACAAATACATGTCTTCTCTTATCTAGACGATTGGCTCATAAAAGCCAAGTCATTCAATCCGTGCGTTCAACACACACATCAGACAATTCAAACATTGCACGACTTAGGGTTTACAATAAACTACACCAAGTCGCACCTGCAACCCTCTCATACACATCAGTAACTAGGGGCTACAATAAACACGTCCACAGCTCTAGTGTATCCCTGTCCAGCAAGGATACAGAGCATGCAGGCCTTAGTCATAAGCTTCCAACATCAACACTCTCTCCAAGCCAGATGTTCATGAGACTAATAGGCATGATGGCATCTTGCAGCTTCATAGTACCATATGCAAGACTGCAGATACGTCCGTTACAGGAATGTCTAGCACAACAGTGGAACCAGGCTCAAGGGCAACTAACACACCTGGTGTTGGTAGACAGCCGCACACATCGCTCTCTGCAGTGGTGGAACACCAAAAACTTGACAAAGGGATGGCCGTTCCTCGAACCTGTTACACAAGTAGTGCTCACAGCAGACTCATCTCTCACAGGTTGGGGAGCCCATCACCTACATCATACAACTCAATGACAATGGAACATTCAACAGAAATTGTTCCATATCAACCATCCAGAGCTGCTAGCAATATTCTTAGCACTCAAAACATTCCAAGTACAAGTACAAAACAAAGCTGTATTAATCCGGACGGACAACATGACAGCTATGTATTATATACAAACACAGGGGGGGACACACTCTCTACAACTGTCCCAGCTTGCACAGAACATTTGGAGATGGACCCTTCCACAAAATATATATCTGCTAGCACAGCACCTTCCAGGAGTTCACAATCAGATAGCAGATCTGTTGAGTCGGCAGACGCAACAAATTCACGAATGGGAACTACATCCGCAAGTTCTTCAACCATTTTTTCACAAGTGGGGTCATCCAGACATAGATCTGTTCGCCACACACGAAAACGCAAAATGCCCAACCTTCGCCGCCAGGTTTCCACACCCGCTGTCCAAGGGCAATGCGATATGGATGAACTGGTCAGGCAGATTTGCGTACGCTTTTCCACCACTACCACTAATACCATTGGTAAGTACGCAAGCTCAGACAACAGTCCCTAAAATTAATCTTGGTAGCTCCCACATGGGCACGCCAACCGTGGTTCACCACACTGCTAGAACTCTCTAGTTCCACACCAAAAATTACAGCTGACACCTTCCCTGGTAACGCAGAACCAGACATCAGACATCCAGACCCAAATCAACTGAATCTGGCGATCTGGCTCCTGAAGTCTTAGAGTTTGGTTATCTTAACCTACCACCGGACTGTATGAACATCATTAAAGAAGCCAGGAGACCTACTACCATACCTTGTTATGCTGCTAAATGGAAGAGATTTGCCATTTATTGCAACAATAACAAAGTTGATCCCCTGGATGCTTTATCCAAAATATCATTTGCTATCTTTTACATTTACAAAGATGTAACTTGGCATATTCCTCCATATGCCTGCATCTTGCAGCAATTGCAGCATATTTACAAAACAGACATCTGTCTCTTTTGTAGAGAACCTAAACGTTGTTCTTACACGACTCATGGGTCCCCCTTTTGAACCTTTTCACAAATGTGAACTGTAATTCCTCACATGGAAAACCGCTTTCCTGGTTGCTATTACCTCTCTTAGAAGAGTAAGTGAGATACAAGCTTTCACAATACAAGAACCATTTTTACAACTACATCGTAACAAGGTGGTTCTAAGAACTAATCCTAAAATCTGAAAGAAACAGGTTAGTATTAGATTCCTTACCTTAGAATATCCCCAGGCGTCAGTCTGGATCCGGAAACTTTTGCGTAGCAGTACCCCTGCGCGTCGGTAGGCGTCGTCTGCAGGCGTCCCCTGCGGCTCCGCGTCGTCGGCGTCGTGCGCCGTGATGACGTCGCTGGAGTATATAGACGCCGCCTCCGCGCGCTGACGTCAGTTCTTCTTTTTTCCGCGCCAGTTAGCGCAGATCCGAAGAGCAGTACTCCGGTCTTTTGACCAAGTGTTTGTTAACTTTAAATCTTTCTACGGTGCCGGTAGGATGCCTGGGTTTAAGAGTTGCGACGAGTGCGACCGCATGATGTCGGTCACCGACCACCATCGACTCTGCCTCCGGTGTCTGGGCGCGGACCACGACGTGGAGTCCTGCGTCGACTGTCGGGCCTTGACTGGTAAAGCTAGGCGGGAGCGGTCCCGCAAGCTTCTCGAGCTCCGAGTGTCGGCCCCGCGTCGAGAGCGGTCCCGGTCCGGTCGGAGGTCGAGGGAGCGGTCGAGGGAACGATCGCGGAGCCGCCATGAGCGCTCCGGGAGTCGCCACCATTCCTCCGGTTCGTCAGGTAAGCATCACAAGAGGTCGGGGCGTCGTCATCGCACCCCCGACTCCCCCCGACGCGGCCGGGGGCTCGGGTGGCCCCACCCCCGCGGCTCCGCGTGGGTCGTCGGCGCCGTCTACCCCATACCCGTCGGTCCCTGGGGAAGGCGCGTCGCGCGAGGAGATTGAGGAGTTCCTCATGGCTATGAGGGCGAGGTCTCCTCCGGCGGGGCCTACGGCGCCTGCGGGCCCGTCGGTCCCGTCTGGGGGCCCGAGCGGTTCGGGTGCTCCTGCCTCGACGCCGCCGGTGGCTCCGGCCCCGGCGCCGCTGGGCCCCTCAGGTTCGTCGCCGGCTGGTCTACCGGCCTCTCCGGCGTCGGTTCCTTTGGGCCAACCCGTGGTACCGCCTCCGCGCGGCGCAGTGACTCCGCCGTCGGTTCCGGCCGGCGTCGGGTCCCCGGCGCCGGCGCCGCGCGGCGCCACCCCCATTCCCCCTCTGACTCCTGACGCGGAGTCGGACCGGCGTCGTCCGACGCCGGATCCGGCGCCGATGGGGCCCATTGACCCCGAAGTCTATATCGTCGACCCAGACTACGGCGATGAGGACGAGTATGGAGAGGGTTGGGAGGGGTCTGAGGACCCTTTATCCCGTGCCTGCCAGTATGATGTGGACTGGGTAGGTGACTTGGGTGATGCCAGTGGTCTGGACGAGTCGCCCAACACTGGGTTTGTCTCGCCGACCCCTGTGGCGTCTGAGGCGGGGGCTGCCTATTCGGTGGTCCTGCTGAGGGCTGCCAAGACCTTGGGCCTTGAGCTCCCCGTCGCTAAGGTCAAACCAAACATTCTGACCGAAGTGTTTAAACCGCAGTCATGCCCTCAGGAGCCTCTGCTGCCGTTTAATGAGGCTCTGACGGATGTCCTTTTGGGCACCTGGTCTAGGCCCGCTTCCGGTGCACCGGTTGACCGGAACGTTGCCAGGCGTCACCGTCCGTGTTCGGACGACCCTGCCTTCCTCTCCACCCATCCCTCCCCGGAGAGTCTGGTGATCCAGGCCTCCACTTCGCAGTCCGCATTTCCATCGGCCCCGCCCGATCGGGAATCAAAGCGGTATGACCAATTTGGGAAAAAGGTCTTTTCCTCTTTGAGCGCTGGACTGCGGTCTTGTAATACCGCATGCCTCTTGGGCCGCTACACCCACTCCCTGTGGGATACGGTCGCGGAGTGTTTGCCGCAATGCCCGCAGGAAGTGCGGGACAAGCTCAACCAGGCCTTGGTTGAGGGGCGGGATGCGGCGAGGTACTCGATCCGGTGTGGTCTTGACACGACCGACTCGCTGGGACGGGCTATGTCCACGACTGTGGCGATTCGGCGCCATGCTTGGCTGAGATCTGCCAACTTCTCACCGGACGTCCAGAATGCCCTCATGGACATGCCATTTGATGGCAGTCGCCTGTTTGGTGACAAGGCGGATACAGCATGGTGGTGCAAGTTGCTTGTATAACATACTCGCTCTGTTTTCCACCTTCTGGCAACATCAGCACTCTTCTCTGACCGGTGCAAAAAACATGGAGGTGAATGTCCCGAGTACCTCCACTTGTTCAATTCACTGCCTGGTCCCGTGGTAGCAGCGCTGATAGTATCGCCAGTCATACAGACTTGTGGAGACATTGAAAGTCGCCGGCTCCAGCGCCGACTACCATGTAATAGTATGGTTTGACGAGGGGACTACCAGGCAGGGATTTGAACAACAAGTGGAGGTACTTTGGACATGGTGACAGACAAGCGGAGAACGCACATCTTTGGGAGTGCCCATCATGCGGAACAACATGCAATGCTTTATGAAGCCACCAAGACTGGGTAACATCGATAAAACTCCAAAAGCATACCATCACTTCCCTTAAAGCATGGAGGTAAAAAAGACATTGACATGGGATTGACCCAATCCCCTTCCTTCTCTTACCTGCTGCGACCAATGGGAACGGAGCTGTGATTTCAAAAGTACAGACACGAAGTTGCTGCCAGATGTTAAAGCGAGCTGGAAGAAGGCAGATACGCCGAAATGCGTCCTCGCAATAAATCCTTGAAGTACCACGTGAGTGCTGTTTGTCTAACTGAAAGACAGGAACCTTGAGATATATATATATATCCACTCCACTCCTTCAAAGAACGAGAAAGGCCACAGCTGAGGAACGGGTTTGGAAGCGCTTTATTGAGCTGCACAAACAACGGAGAGTTCAATCTCATCCTATGGCGGATGCATTTCGGCGTTCTTAGCCTCTTCAGCACCAGGTGCATGTGCTTGAATGGATAAGTGTGAGTAAGGAAGATATATCCTGCCTTCTCACCCACAGACCGCTGCTCCTCCCACTTTGATGACCTCACATCGCATACACCTCTTGTAGTCCGCTTAATGTTCGGCGCCTACAAGGTCCAGCATGCCACAGTAATGCATAGATAGGTATCGCCGGGGTAAAGTGGAAGGGAAAACAAATTTTGCATAGTCTGTGTGACCAAAAGTACATGTGCGCAGCTACGCTTCCTCCAGTCCCCATACCGCTTTAACCGCTGCAGCTCAGGAATCCTTTCTGACGGGGGCGAGTCTGGAAATCCGACTGGCCCGGCGTGATGCACCATGTCATCCTCACCGTCGTACTTCTTTCTTTGCTGCGTGGTGGGCTCTGTGAGTTCCGGTACCCCGGAGAAAATCCAAACTGCGAGCAGTGTTCCAGTATTCACAGAGCCATCTTAACAAAGCGGGAGCCTTTGAAGCGCATCACTGGAACTGCGCTATAAATCCACTCCACTCCTTCAAAGAACGAGAAAGGCCACAGCTGAGGAACGGGTTTGGAAGCACTTTATTGAGCTGCACAAACAACGGAGAGTTCAATCTCATCCTATGGCGGATGCATTTCGGCGTTCTTAGCCTCTTCAGCGCCAGGTGCATGTGCTTGAATGGATAAGTGTGAGTAAGGAAGATATATCCTGCCTTCTCACCCACAGACCGCTGCTCCTCCCACTTTGATGACCTCACATCGCATACACCTCTTGTAGTCCGCTTAATGTTCGGCGCCTACAAGGTCCAGCATGCCACAGTAATGCATAGATAGGTATCGCCTGGGTAAAGTGGAAGGGAAAACAAATTTTGCATAGTCTGTGTGACCAAAAGTACATGTGCGCAGCTGCGCTTCCTCTAGTCCCCATACCGCTTTAACCGCTGCAGCTCAGGAATCCTTTCTAACAGGGGCAAGTCTGGAAATCCGACTGGCCCGGCGTGATGCATCATGTCATCCTCACCGTCGTACTTCTTTCTTTGCTGCGTGGTGGGCTCTGTGAGTTCCGGTACCCCGGAGAAAATCCAAACTGCGAGCAGTGTTCCAGTATTCACAGAGCCATCTTAACAAAGCGGGAGCCTTTGAAGCGCATCACTGGAACTGCGCTATAAATCCACTCCACTCCTTCAAAGAACGAGAAAGGCCACAGCTGAGGAACGGGTTTGGAAGCGCTTTATTGAGCTGCACAAACAACGGAGAGTTCAATCTCATCCTATGGCGGATGCATTTCGGCGTTCTTAGCCTCTTCAGCGCCAGGTGCATGTGCTTGAATGGATAAGTGTGAGTAAGGAAGATATATCCTGCCTTCTCACCCACAGACTGCTGCTCCTCCCACTTTGATGACCTCACGTCGCATACACCTCTTGTAGTCCGCTTAATGTTCGGCGCCTACAAGGTCCAGCATGCCACAGTAATGCATAGATAGGTATCGCCGGGGTAAAGTGGAAGGGAAAACAAATTTTGCATAGTCTGTGTGACCAAAAGTACATGTGCGCAGCTGCGCTTCCTCCAGTCCCCATACCGCTTTAACCGCTGCAGCTCAGGAATCCTTTCTGACGGGGGCAAGTCTGGAAATCCGACTGGCCCGGCGTGATGCACCATGTCATCCTCACCATCGTACTTCTTTCTTTGCTGCATGGTGGGCTCTGTGAGTTCCGGTACCCCGGAGAAAATCCAAACTGCGAGCAGTGTTCCAGTATTCACAGAGCCATCTTAACAAAGCGGGAGCCTTTGAAGCGCATCACTGGAACTGGGCTATAAATCCACTCCACTCCTTCAAAGAACGAGAAAGGCCACAGCTGAGGAACGGGTTTGGAAGCGCTTTATTGAGCTGCACAAACAACAGAGAGTTCAATCTCATCCTATGGCGGATGCATTTCGGCGTTCTTAGCCTCTTCAGCGCCAGGTGCATGTGCTTGAATGGATAAGTGTGAGTAAGGAAGATAGATCCTGACTTCTCACCCACAGACCGCTGCTCCTCCCACTTTGATGACCTCACATCGCATACACCTCTTGTAGTCCGCTTAATGTATATATATATATAGAGATAGATAGATATATATATATAATATATATAGATATATAAAATATATATTAGGACTTTGTCCCTTTTTATCTCGGCGTGGATGGCATGTAGTAAAGGCAGGACCATGCGTGCACACATTGCTATGTTAGCTTAGTCTTATTAGTCGTTTAAACGCCATTTTGCCACTTTGAAGCTTTTGCACACAACACTGCATGTATCTGTTATTGTAAGTTAGACTGCTTGACTTTTCTTCACATGAGAAAACCTTGTTTTCAACATCTCTAGACTTACACAGTGATCTCTGTCTGTACAGTGTGTGCAGAAGCCTCCAAGGTTAACAAAACAATGTAAGCTGTTGTTTGGGCTGATCGGCCCACTCTCTAGACATAACATGCACACAGCTGCAGCTGACTGAAATTCTAGCTCTTTTAATATTGCACTGGATGCATGATTAGAGCACTTGGAGACAATCCTTTTCCTGAGAGAGAGAGAGCTGCTGATCCTGGTGTGATTCACTTCTGCTGATCTTGGAAGCATGGGGTTCCCCATTCAAGCCTGAGACCTTTTATTATTATAAAACATAGCTCCTGGCTAGGTAGGGTGGTATACTAGGCACTATAGGTCCTGTTTCCACTAGCATTATAATACGCTTTCTCCTTTTGTGTTTTATGGAATTGTAACAATGCTAATCGTATTATTATTAATCATATGCCTCCTTATGTTAGCAAAAATACTGCATCTTAGAGCACGTCGTTAAAAGAAACATTTTAAACTTTTCCGTGACTCTAACAAAAGTGTTCTTGATTTCCGCCATTCCTGAGAGTATCCTAAGTCGCATGTTCTGGGTTGTCTAATCATTGGTACCTTTGCTATAGGACGAAGAGCTAATGAGACACTGATGCTAGTCGATTAGGGGTTCTAGCTACTGAGGTGAGTTTTTCGGTCCACCACAATTCACTGAGGTCCTGAGTCTCTGTGCACAGTTCTGTGTATGAGCAGACTCCCCGCAACAGGCACTGTGCTAATCCTATTCTTAAAGACTTTGATAGAAAAGCAGACAGTTGAGGTGAGCAGATCTAGAGTGTTGCTGTTGTTGAGGGTGCTCTATACAGGGTCTCATTTCCACCTAAACTTGAGAACTACCCAGAATTCCTGTAGGAAAGGGCCCCTTTTTGACATGGCCACCCCCACTTTTGTTCTGGTATCTGATGCAGTTTTGACAGAAATGCACTTGGTTCCTACTATCCAGATCCCAGTGCCAGATCTCTTTCCCTAAAACTGTACTCTTTTTTCCTCCAATTGGTAATACGTTTAGCACCCCCTGTAATCTCTAGTAAATGGTAACCCTGATACCAAGGGCAAGGAGTCTAAAAAGGGTTCTTTAGGAGCTTCAGCACCAACATGTAAATTTGCTCTTGCAGGCTGCGTGCTATGGTGCAGAGAAAAGCTCCTGTGTGCCATGCCTGCAGATACTGCATGTAGTATAGGTAAGCCACCTCTACCGCAGGCCTTACAGCCCTAAGGCAGGGTGCACTATACTACAGGTGTGGGCATATGCACATGAGCAGATATGCCCCTGTGATGTCTGTCAATTCTTAGGAATTACAAGTGAACAGGGAAGCCATAAATAGTATACTTAAATGAAGTACGCTGTGCAGAGAGTCCAGTGGATCCCCACTTGGTAAAAACAGACAGTTCTAATGCTCTTTTTTGTGGTAGTGTGGGCGAGCAGTTAGGCTGATCAGAGGTTAGTGCTAAGCATTTGTCACACATGGAGGCAATAAATGAGACACACACTTGAGAATAAATCAGAGACAGATTAGGAAAAATAAAATCATATCTTTATAAATATATATATTTATATATTTCCAGAAACCAAGAACTTCATTCAGTTGTTCATAAATGCTTGTATTTCGATTTTTAACCAAATGCTGTTCAAGACACAAATGCTTTATTTAAATATTTTTATTTTGCCCAGAGAAAAAGCGAAAAAATACAACCTTCAAGAATACATTAGTTATTGAATTCATACAAGTACATATATAAATAATTTGGACCAAATTCATCGATTTACATATAATGGGTTATACGGACAGTTAATTATACCAGTTTCTTTTAAAAGAAGGGGATTAAATTACAACAGGTAACATTTTGCTAATATTGTGGATCTCATACAAATTCAAAGTTAAAACCACAAGATATACCACTCCCAGACATTCACCTTCTAAGAGTCATGTACAAGCCAGTCTCTATTGCCCTGTTCTTTGGTAAACAGCTTAGTCAGGGGGTGTTATGTTCCATATAGGTACCCCAATATAGGCTACGGTAGTCACTGACCTTTCACCTATATTATCTCCTACCATTACACTACATAATGGTTCTTAGTACTGACCTTTTACCTAGTTAAACTAATGTCCAAAGATGACATGGGGTTTTCTCTGAAAAGCTTAAGCTTCATTCAATGCATGAGGATTCTTGGAATCACAGTAGGACAGTAGGCCTACCATCTCCTGCATAATAACTTTGTATACGGGTCATTCCTTTCGTCATCCTAGTCCGACATGACACAGCAAGGTATATCTCCACGGGGTACCACTTTGGGTATATATACACCATATCTTGCTGGTGTAGTCAAAGAAGAAAAGGACTTGCATGCTGACCCACTGACGCGAGACGCTGAGGCTCCTGCATGCAGACACTCCAGCTCGCAGTGGTCCGACATCCCTTGCGGAGTGTCCATTTCGAGGCCAAGACTGGGTCCCACAGAAATGGAGGAGGTACCATGGGTTGGATGGGGGTTGTGACCAGGGGCGAAAGAAGTGAAGAGGGGTAAGAACACTGGAAGGAAGCCACCGGATATGGGGGGGTGGGGACACACCAGGCTATCACAATGCGGTACACGAGAAGATGGAACGACATGAACAGGTTAATCATGATGAGATATTGCTGGGGGGGGCGGAGGGTGGATTGGGAGGAAATGTGGTCCGAACATGATGTGATGTTTATGCTGATATATGATAAAATGCCAATAAAAATGTTAAAAAAAATAATACTGGGTCCCCCAGTCTCTCACTTCAGGTAATGAGGTTGACTTTATCCTAGAGGGAATCTTCGCTTTACACCCACACACATGCTAGGTACACTTAGGTACATCTAGGTAGGGGTGCATCGTAGGAGTACTCATTTTATTGTCATGTATTTTATATACTTGCATGTATTCATTGTTTTAGCACGATGGTAGAAATCTACCATTATTTTACTCTGTTAGTGCTTATAAGCATTTACATCTGTTACTGTATAATGGTTGTTTCAACACACCTCTTTTACACTAGAATGACGCTGGTTCAATAAATACTTATTGAAAAAATCCCCAATGTTTATTCTGTTTATCTCTCTGAGACAAAGTGAGCACGAGTGACTGAGCGTAAAATAGTACACTGTTTCCTCGATCCTGAGGGATCAGGGTTGTCCTGTTGGATAGTTGCCAAGAACTATTCTCTCCTTGGTGAGAGGGGTTTCTAGTGGTACTGTGAGCAAGCTGGTATACAGGCTAACATACCCAGTAGGGGTGTCTAACACCAATACTATAGTGTATGTTGTCTAAATGCGCAGATCCTCTGTAGGTTTATAGGAACTAGATGACAGGGGTACCAGATCTTTTGGCCCCTTTTCTTAGGACGCCTCCCTTTACATTTATAAAGGGTTATTTCTTGGTTATATATACCAATTAGATGACCCAGCCAGGTTTGATATGTAGGAGGCTCAAGTTCTTCCATCTAGTTACTATAAGGAGCTGAGCTACTGCAACCGAGATGAAAACAAAGTTAACCTGGGCTATGTCCAATGACACTTTGTCATAACCCAAAAGCATCATACGTGGCGTAATAGAAACCTAACACCTCTTGCAGGAATCCTTCCATCCATTGTAAAGTTTGCAGTTTTACACAGTTAAAAACATGTGTATCATGTCAGCTGGGCTTTGTGCACACCTAGAGTGTTTATCATCTTCCCTTTTGCCCCAACCAAATAACTTTGCAGGAGTAAAGTAAAGCTTGTAGATCGTTTTATAGTACTGGACTTTCAAGTTAGCTGATAAAAAGATTTCCTTTCCTAGTGCGATTGACCTAAATATGCCTGTCTCTCCATCGCCAAGCTTCGTAGCCAAGTTGTCTTCAACCTTCTCTAAATCATCCGGCATAGAATCCACCAAGATTTTATAAATGTGCTTTAATCGGCACTCCGGGTGGTTAACCACTTCCAAAAGAGAGATATTACCTAAGGAGAGTAATTTAGCTCCAATTTGATCTAAAAAGCTTGTGATCTGTATGTACTTAAACCCCGAGCCAGCACTTAATCCATATTCTTGCCGTTGATCTAAAAGCGGGTGTCTTCGTTCGGCCGAATACATATCTCCTATCTTGGTAATACCGGGCTGCTCCCATTGTCTACTCAGTCAGTCATATGAAATTGAGGGAAGCAGGGGAGACAGCCATAATGAAGTGTACCGATTTATATCTTGGTACCTGCAGTAGTTTATCCGCTTAGTCCCAAACCTTTCAGGCTGCCCGTTAAACACTTGCATGCGTTTTTATATAATAGCTGGCTTCCACTTGTCGAAGTAAAACCCCCCATGCCGCCCTTCCTGTGGCTATCTCATACATAGTGGAAATGGGAGCCTCATATTCCTGTTTCCCCGTATTTGTTAGTTTTTGCTAGTATAAACAGAATCGCCATCTGCTGCAAGAAGGTAGAATAGTTATAAATTACTAAATTAGGAGCTGCCCCCACCCTCCCTGTTTCTACGTTAGGGATAGATATTTTATAGATCTTCTGATTTTTTTTGTAGTGCCAAATAATATTAGTGAAGATAGAATCTAGTTTCTTGAGCATAGTACCTTCCACTTCGAGGGGGATAGATTGAAATAAATAAAGCAGCTTTGGAAGCATAACCATTTGAAGAATATTATATCTGCCGATGATTGAGAAGTAAAACCTGTCCATTCGTCTTAGATCGGTACTAATCTTAGTAACTAAAGGATTCAAATTGATCGGCCATATAGAGTCAACCATAATACTGATCCTAACCACCAGATATGTCACCACCTCTTTTGTATGGGGGCCAGGGTAGAGAATGTTAGGGGTACACACTAGCTGCGTTTTCTCATTATTCAGGATATATCCTGAGTTCCTGCCATATTCGCTTGCCAAACTCTCTGCGAATTCCATTGCCCTCTTTAGATCCGAGGTGAGAACCGCAATGTCATCTGCTTGTGCCATTACTTTTGTTTTGTATCCATTCACACACATAGGCTTTATTTTTTGACTTTGCAAAATTTGCTTAATAAACGGGTCGCTATATAGAGCAAACAAGACTGGGGAGCAAGGGCACCCCTATCTTGTTCCTCTCTTGACCTTAATACTAAGAGATTCCCTTCCCATAATTTGAAGCCTGGCGTATGGCTTGAAATACAGTGGCTGAATAGCCATGATAAAATGTGAGCCAAGCCCATTTTGTGCCAAGATCCCCCCCTCCCCCCAATAGATACTGCCATGACACTCAGTCAAAGGCTTTTTCTGCGTCCAGAAGGATCATAGCTAACTTATCTACTGTTGATTCGGTTATGTCAAACAAGGCGATGGTTCGCCTGACAAGATTGGCGGTCCCCCATCCAGGTATGAAGCCATGTTGCCATGGGGGGGACTAGGTGCTATATGATCATTCCTAGACTATTTGCTAATATTTTTTAATACAGTTTGCCATCTGAGTTTATAAGTGAGATCGGCCGATAAGAGGCGGGATTATCCAGATGTTTATCTTTCTTTGGAAAGATAACAATATCTGTTATCTGCCAAGACTCTGGAGGGCGCCTATTATGCTGTATGTCTCGGAATAGATCCAAGAGTACGGGTGCTAACTCCACCTGACATACTTTATATAGCTCGCGTGGAATTCTGTCGGGCCTGCGGCTTTTCCTGAGCCCATTGATTGGGAGTGCACTTAAGACTTCCTCAAGCGTAATATTTGCCTCCAACTCCTGCCTTGTTACATAGCAAATCCCTCCAGGCACCCCCTTGCATTTTCCTCTCTCCCAGTAAAGGTGATGTTATGGGTATCCTGTTGGTATAGTTCCTTGTAGAAATGTTCAAGTATACTAAGAATATCCTCTACCTCTGCTGTGTATCTCCCATCCATCACAGTTAAGCCTGCAATGTTATTCCTAGCCTGTTTCTGCCTTGTGCAGAGGGCTAATAGTTTTCCCAGAGACTCGCCATATTCATAACTTTCATCCCTATATGCCTGATATATTTCTGCAAGCCTTTTGTTATAATAACTATTGATTTCTGCTTTAACCAACATAATACCCTGCTGCAACTGCCTTTTGGACCCTGCTTGCCTGTGACTTATTGCTAGGGTATGGTGTTGTTCCATGGTGGCTAATCTTCCCATTAGATCTTTGATTTAATTATTCTGTTTCATCCATATCCATCCCACAAAACTAATCACTTCACCCCGCAACCGGCTATAAAACATTCCCAGACCGTCCCCCGAGAGGCGCTATAATGATTTTGTATCAAAATAATCTACAACCCATCGCTGAATATATTGAACAAACAATCAAATGTCTATCTAGGTGGGACCTTCACAACACCCTTAACCTTGATATCCTAAATGAAAGGGTTATGGTCGACAACAGCCTAGGTAATTTCTCAATCCCTAATTTCCCAAGCATAGTGATGGGGACTAAGAAGTAATCAAGTCTGATACGCTTCCTATATGGATATGAGAAATATGTGTACCCTGGATCAGCAGGTTTCTTAGCCACGCAAATATTGGTCAGATCATAGCTAAATTCTAGAGTAGCAAGAACCATGGCATTTATAGGTTCGGGTCTCATTCCCTTCCAGATGTATATTCAGGTCTCCACAGATTACCAAGGGATCAGGCCAGGATGCCAATTCCACCTCTAAGTAATGCAGCACATTAGGGGTGTCCTGGTTCGAGCCATAAATAGTGCATACAGTCAGTCCCATGGGGAGTGCAGCCACGGCCCATCTACCCCACTTGTCTTCCAAGACTCCTTTTACTGGTCCCCTATTGTTCCTAACATGAATAGCAACCCCCTGATGGTAGAGGATTGGGTGGAACATGCCACTAAGGTGTAGCCCTTAATCATCAGGTTGCCCTGTTACCCCATGCAATATGCGTCTTCTGTTGATATATAACATCGGCTCCTTGCAATCTTAGTACCTCAGCCACCCTTAATAGTTTGGTCTTGTTATTTAGGCCCCCCACATTAACCGAGCATATATGTATTTTACCTATTTAAATAAATAAAAGTAAATGCGATCTTTTGCTGTCTAAACAGCCCTTCAATTCATATACTTTTCAGATCTCCTACTACACTCACTCTCTGGATTTTCCACCCCTGTTGGTGCCCCCATCCCTCCACCCTATCCTGCCCTTCACATCACCTCCCTTGCCCCTCCACCACCCTGCCTTGAAAAGCATCCAGACCAGTCATCGGTCTACGGTGGATGAAAGCAGGCTCCCTGACCAGCATTCTAGTCAAAGTTAGACCACTGTTAACTCATGCAGATAAAAAAAACACAAATGCCCACAGGTTTTTAAGCATCCGCAGTCAATACCATCCATCAGGCAGAGACCTTCGCGGTCAAAGTGGAGAAAAGCATAGGGTTAGATAGTGGAGTACCGCCACCACATTTACCTTTGCGGTCGATGGAAGCAACACTCCGCCTTCGAGTTTTTGGGAGACAACAGTCGCCCAGAATTCAGGGGGGAGTTCTACTCCAGGGCAGTCAGAGTGTGGGAAGTCCAGGAGCTGGAGTACAGCAGGCAGTTCTGGGTTCCCAGGATCCGCGGTGCCGGAGGTTTTGGAATTCAGAATTGGTTCTTCACCGGCATCGTTCACCTGTCAGTGTGGTGCGAGCAGTCTGTCGCGGTCGTGCTCCAGTTTCTGCTTTCATGCATTCAAAGTCACCAGAAAGTGGGTACTGGCTCACAGAAGCAGGGCTATTTCCATCGCCAGTCGCCTTCAGGTTGGTGGATGCGTTGAAGGGATAAGTTGCCAGACTGGTGACCAACAGGCCTTAGCGGCTGCAACTTTTGGGTGACTAGATGTATCACGTCCACAAAGTCTGTGCAGGTCTTCACTTCATGGTGGTCTTTTGCCGGGGGAGTGACGCTAGTCCAAAGGGGAGGTCCCAGCAATTGGCAAAGGCTGACAGAGCTCTGGGGTTCTTGGACGCTGCACAGTTCTTGGGTAGGGATGGCAGACCACAGTTGAGTCCTTTCGGAGTTGACTGAGTTCGGCGCCAGTTTTTTCTGCAGCAGGACTCAGTTTATGGATCAGCAGCACGTCTTCTTCCTTTATCTTCTATAGGTTAGTCCATCTGAAGTTAAGGTCTCGGGGAGCCCCTTAAATACTGAATTAAGGGGCATTACAATGGGAGACAGGTAGTAGCCAATGAGCTACTTACCTTTAGGGTGTCTACACCCTCTAGTGATTACTTCCTGTGGGAAGAGGCACTGCCCTAACCTTGATTGTAGATTTTCTCACCATTTCAAGATGGTGGAATTTCAGGTAGGTGTTCACTTTGCCTGCCCTGCCCTAGGGGTGGTGTAAGCTTAGGGGGGGACCCGCCCCCTCATCAAACAAATATTCTTGCCTTTCCGCCCATCAAAAGTGGAACACGGAAGGGGGCTTGGGCTCCCTCACTATCTGGGTGTCCCTACGTTGGATTTCGAAGGTGGCATCGCTTTTGAAGCATCCGGCCTGGGAAGACTATCCTGTCCTAGAGGAGGTGTGAAACATCCAAGCCCAGAGCAGGTATTCGGTCATCCGAGAGCGCTGGCCCTCAGTCCATGAGGTCTGGTGTTGCAAAAACAACAGTTGATGGACAGAATGCAGAACAATGTCATACATTCACCCCAGTACAGAGATCTGGGCCTAAATCCATAGTTTTTTTGCCCTCCACACCACCCTAGTTCAGACATGGCCATATGCAAATCAGCCTTTACCCTGTGCCTCATGGGAACAGTCCAGCCCGAACTGCCAAGCCATGTCTTTCCTGGACCGGAATCAAGCAACCTAGGACTGGTTTCTGGCTATCAGCCGTCTTCAGCCTGGATAGCTTGACTCCAGTGGTGTGGAGAGCATGGGACTCACGTCTGAGCATACCCATCCTACTCGGGGTGACAAATGCAAAACCAACAGTTGATGGACAGAATGCAGAACAATGTCATACATTCACCCCAGTACAGAGATCTGGGACTAAATCCATAGTTTTTTTGCACTCCACACCACCCCAGTTCAGACATGGCCATATGCAAATCAGCCTTGACCCTGTGCCTCATGGGAACAGTCCAGCCCGAACTGCCAAGCCATGTCTTTCCTGGACTGGAATCAAGCATCGGGGTGCTTAAAACCGGCCAGACACACCACTGGTGTGTGCTTAGGTTTTCAGGGGACCCTCTGAAAGGGTCTCCTGCGTGAATTTATTATTAAATCCAGCACTGGCATCAGTGAGGATTTAGTAAGACAAGATGTTTGGTACAAAACATCTTAGAAATCAGTGAATCCATCATGGAGCTAGGAAACTTGTGTTTATGAGTATCCAGCCCATCTACTCCGTAAGGCTTCCCTGTTCACTTACAACATCACTGAATAGGCTGGACATCATAGATGCCGATCGCTCATGCAGTTAGGCCCACACATAGGATATAGAGCATCCTGCCTTAGGGCTGAAGACCTGCAGTCGTGGTGGCTTACCTATACCTTAAGCAGTGTATGGCAGGCATAGCAAACGGCTGTGTGCAATGTCGACTCTAAGGATTTTCCTACACCAAGACACGCAACCTGCAGTGGCAGAGTGCATATCCTTGGTGAGGGGGCCCTTGGGTGGCACAATCCGTGCTGCAGCCCCAGAGGACCCTCTTCAGTACTCATGCCCTAGGTAATAGGGGTATCATTTACTAGGAACTTATAGGCGTGGCTGAAGTTGTGCCAATCGTGGTACAGTTTTGAGGAAAGAGATCTGGCACTGGTAATCTGGTTAGCTGGGACCCAGTGCACTAACACTTCTAAATCACATCAGGCAAAAAAAGTGGGGTCAACCATGCAGAAAGAGGCACATTCCTACAACTGGTATTTACAAGTTTCCCAGCTTAATTCTGTATTGTGTTCTGTTAGTGGAATTTAGAAAGTGCATGGCGAACCGAAGTCATCCCAGCGCTGTTGTGCAACAGAGTCTGTGACAGCAGGCTCCTTAGTGTTTTGTTCACGAACAGGAAGATTTTGAGCAGTTTCCTAAATGTCAGTTCGTTATCAATTGTCCGCAACAAGAGGAGCAGGGAGGTCCAAAGTATTGCCATATTAAATCTAAAGGATCTTCTTCCCTTTCTAACCCTCTTCACAGAAGTGACTACAGCCCATAGGGTTTGAGCATATCTAAGAACTCAACCAAGTTTAAAGGGAGCAATCAGCTGTCTGGAAATGGAGGGATCTCAATCTTGAAAAGCTCTGTGTGAGATGCACAGTGCCTTGAAATTGATCCTCTGCATGACCAGAAGCCAATGTAGGGCCGTTCAAGGCCTGAGGTGCTGAGTGGTGTCTAGGGATTTTTAACAGTGTCCTTGCTGCTGCATTTTGCACCACCTGAAGTTTACCTGAAGTTTACTTGGGAGCTTTAGGGCTCCCAAGTAAAAGGAGTTACCGTACTCCAGGTGAGAGAGAATAAAAGCCTGGACTACTAGCCTCCAGGAGAGGAGGAATTGGGTACATAATGTTCCACAGCATTCTAGGGATCCAATAGCAGCAGGCTGAGAGTTTAGTTGCCAAGTCTCTATGGAGAGGCTTGTGTCAAGTCATACCCCCAAACTCTTGACCAATGTTTTAGGGGCAGGAGGCAGACCTCGACAGTCAGGCCAACCCAGGGGTAAATGAGGATTTGCATTTTTCCCTAATATCATCAGCTCGGTTTTGAGTATTAGACCAGACTTGTCTATCTAATTGGCTACCCTCTCAAGGCAGGACCCAAGGGACTGAGCAGCAGGTTTGCTGTTTGGGGTAAGGGAGAACCCTAGCTGGGTGTCAGCCATATAGGACAGCAATGAAATACTGTGAGAAAGTGCCTTCATTCTTGCATGGTATACCCCCACTTTTTTGCTGAATTGCTGATGTGCTTTGACGGAGTGTGTCCTGGGCTCCTGCCAATCAGGTGCCCAGGGCATATGTTCCTTCCCTAAATCTGTCTTGAAGCTAAAACCCAATTGGCATCTCTGCCCACATGTCAGCCCCTGGTAAATGGTACCTTAGGTACCCAGGGCATTGTGACCAGAGAAGACCCCTAAGGGCTGCAGCACTTATTGTGCCACCCTTAGGGGCCCTGCACCCTGACACACACACACTGCCTTTGCAAGCTGAGTGTCCTGGTGCAGAACTAAACAAAGAGTCGACATGGCACACATCCCTGTGTGCCATGCCCACAACCCCACTGCCCTGGCATACATCAGTCACCCCTCTAGCTGGGTGCCATATACCAGTGGCGTGGGCACAGGTGCATGAGCCCTGTGCCCCTACAGTACCCAGTGCCATTCCTGGACACTGTAAGTGCAGTGATGCCAATAAGAGTATATGGTGCTGGGAGGTTGTCATTACGAACTCCACAGCACCATAATGGCTACACTGAAGACTAACCAATTTGATATCAAACTCCTCAGCGCATTAAACCCACACGGATGTCAGTGTGGGATTTAGTGTAAAATGCACTACAGAGGGCATCTTAGAGATGGCCACTGAAACCTAACCAACAATCCACGTCTTGTCTGAGAGGCTGCCTAGACTGCCACACAGCAGACATGTTGCTGGACCCCTGGGTGGAGAGCCCCCCCCCCCGCTCTCCTGGGCCTCCAACAATGCACATCCTGGGCGAGGTGCTAGGTCTCCTCCCCCAGGATGGGCAGGGGAAAACTTCAAAGGCATGCCACTTTTGTGAGCTTCTCAAGGCCACTTGCTATACTCAGCAACTGGCCCCCACCAAGTCTGCCCCCCATTCTGGCAGGAAGACTGGTGGGAAACCCTACGTCAACAATGTAAAGATTGCAAGCAATGTAAAGATTTATTTGAGTGATCGGTCTTTTAAAAACAAAAAACATTACACCAATGACATTTATAATAGTACTACTGCATACTTATATAAACACGTAAAATCATTAATACATTTTTTACATGGTTGGTCTAAAACATACTGCTATACATCAATTATTTAAAATTTTGTTTAAAATGGAGATTTGGGAGTTCTTGTCTTTATGACAGTCTATTGCGATCTCCACGGGGTTTCAGCCAATTTTCTTTAAATACACATTTAGGAGTTTCACCTCCCTGCATACTAGAGGGATTGAGGCGCTGTCAAGCCAGGTGATTACAGCTTCCCTGCACGTTCGTATGTTCATACTATTCAGTAGTGCTTTTATTAGTGACTTCTGTTCTTTTAGTAACTTCGGGCATACACAAACAATATGTTGAATTGATTTGTATTTGTATCCACAAAGTCTGCAGTCTCGGTCATCACTTTTATCCTTCCATGCTGGGATTAAATCTTTTGTTTCCCACATGCCAAGACGCAGCCTCATAAATTGATGTTTTAGGGTAGGCGAAAAATAGGCTGATAAATATTCCTGTGGCTTCCTTTTTCCGTATGAGCTGATAACAGCCTACGTCAGGAAAGGGGGTGTGCCAGCCTGTGCCAACTCCACCCCTCAGGTGGAGGAGGCGAGGTGAAGCACGACTCCGGGCTACCGCCATCTTGAGGATGGGGAGCCCTACCCACTCACAGCTAGGTCCCTGCCCCCCTCCCACAGGAGAGGAGCAGGTTAGGGGGTGTACTCACCCCAGGACAGAGACCTATTGGTCCCTTCCCTAGCCCTACCTGTAGCGCCACTACATTTCGTATTTAGGGGCACCCTGAACCTTCCTTCCTCAGATCCCGATACGAAAACAAGAAAGCAGATCAAGAAGAAGACCCGCCGTGCAGCTGCTAACAAATGGACAAAACCAACTGACTTGGCCCCAGCCCTACAGGCCTGTCGATCTTTGAACTTGCTCATGCTAAATCCCGGCGACTCCTGAAAGCAGCAACCTTGAAAACCACAGAGGCTCCTGCCTGCCTTGAACCTCTGAAAGACTGAGACTCCCAGGAGCAGTGGTTCTGCTCCAACAGCAATACACCTGGTGCCAGCCAGGAACCGCGACTCCATCACACTCTGAACCCGCCAAGCCCGACCCGTGCCTGAGTGACCCAAGACCACGAGGATGTCCCCCTGGCGACTGGGACACAAAGTCTAGTGCCCAAAGACCCTCCTCGACGAACCAGACGACACCTGCAGCCTTACAACCAGGGACCCCTCCAACCGTGACCAGCTGAGAGTAAGATTTCTCGACGTCAAAAGACACCCCTGCACCCGGTGCCCCATGGCCCCCTGTGCCCAACTGCTGGGTGCCTACCTATCCTCCAAGACCCCAACTTACCTCTCGAAGTGTTGGTCACCCTTGAAATGAAATGAAATGAAATGCGTTTTGTAAAGCACAAATAGTTGCCCGGAGGCGTCCAAGCGCTGTGACTGAAATGTGTACTTACGATTGGGCGGATGACACGGGGGGTGTAGAGGGCCTATTTATTAAACAAAAAAGTTTTCAATTGTTTCCTGAAGGAAGTTAGGTCTGGATTGGACCTTAGGTGGAGGGGGAGAGTGTTCCACAACCTGGCCACATTTAGAGTGAAAGAACGGCCTCCCACTCTAGTCCGTTTAACCTTGGGCACGACAGCAAGAAATGCGTTGGCTGACCGCAGCTGTCTGCTGGGGAGGTAAGGGGTGATTAAAGGGCGATTGATTGCTGGACCAGTTTCCCAGAATGACTGGTGGGCAATGCAGAGGGACTTGAAGCTAATCATGTCCCTAACAGAGAGCCAATGCAATGTTATTAGTCCAGGTTTGGCAGAAAGCCTACGGGGGATTTGCAGTAAGGTGCGGGCCGCACAGTTTTGAATAACTTGCAGTTTCCGCAATGTGGAGTCAGGGGCTCCAAGATAAAGTGCGTTTATAAAATCCAGCCTAGAATGGATCAATCCCTGTACGACAGTTTGTTTGGCCTTGAATGGTAGCAGGGGGAGTATCCTCCTTAACATTCTGAGAAGGCCAAAGCAGGTGGCAGATAGCTTGACGGCCTGGTAATCTAACGTTAGGGATCTATCCAGCCAAATGCCCAGACTCTTGATGGCATTCTTGGGAGCTGGAGGGGGACCCAAACAGGCTGGCCAAATTGAGCCCATCGAAGATGGAGCCGAGCGTCCCACCAGCATTACCTCTGTCTTGTCCCCATTACGTTTGAGACAAGACAGGGTCATCCAGCTGTTCACTTCGCTCAGGCAACCCGCCAGATCTACCATAGCCGTAGAGCCCTCGGCCCGCGTCAGAGAGACCACCAGCTGGGTATCGTCCGCATAGGTAACGATCTTAATACCATATGGACGGACGATCCCAGCCAGCGGCCTCATATAAACGTTGAACAACGTCGGGCTAAGCGAGGAGCCCTGCGGGACCCCACAGCCCAGAGGTCTGCTGGTGGAGATGGTATTTCCCTCAAAAACCTGAAAGGTTCTATCACTCAGGAATGACCTGAGCCATTTCTACGCTCCTCCCTGAATCCCAATATCATAGAGACGTTGCAGTAAGATATTATGATTTACCGTGTCAAAGGCAGCACTTAGATCGAGGAGGATGACTGCCACCGATCCTCCCCGATCTAAGATTCCTCTAGTTTTCTCCAAAACTGCCAGCAAAGCAGATTCTGTCCCATGTTTCGGGCGGAAGCCCGTTTGTGAGAGGTCAAGCAACTGATTATTTTCTAGAAAATTAGTCAAAAGACTATTGATGTATTTCTCTATTATCTTGCTGACCCAAGGGAGCAGGGAAATGGGACGATAATTACTAAAGTTCTTAATGTCCATGTTGGGTTTCTTCACGAGTGCCCTCACCCTAGCCTCTTTCCATGCCGGTGGGACAGTGTTAGTAGAGATTGAGGCATTGAGTACCTCCAGCATAACAGGAAGGATAGTGTGGCAGGCGGCCATTAGAGAGCTCGGAGGAGCAGGATCACCGGGAGAGCCTGATTTTACCTGCGTCATTAAGGTAACAAGTAATTCTGGGTGTAGCCGAGGGAACTCAACCAGCACAGAAGACAGATTGCCTAAATTATCCTGCTTAGAATTTGCCAAGATATCTACTGGAGCATTTGGTACGGTGGTTGAAAATGATGAGTAAAGAAGATCCACTTTGTTGTAAAAAAAAGTCCGCTAGGTCATTACAGCGAGCTTGTAAGTCTTCACTATTTACAGGGGGCTGGGGGAGTTTAGTAAGACTTTTTACAATCAGGTAGATCTCCTTAGAATTAGCGCTGGCTTCGGAGATTTTTTTGTGTATAGTACAGGGCTTGTGCTTTTTTTTTATCTCCTTCTTGTAGTCCCTGATGGAATTTCTGTACAAGGTTTTATATGGGTCTGTGTAACCCAGACGCCATTTCCTCTCTAGCCTCTTACACTTGCGTTTAATGTCCCTAAGCTCCTCCGAATACCAGGGAGCCGAGGTCCTAGATCTTTTTGCCAGGGTTTTCCTAACGGGGAGTATGATGTTCAGTGATTTAGTGATCCAGTTGTTGAAATCATCATTAGCTACTAAGGTATCTGCGTTGATAGATGGTATTGTGGCTTGTAGCTCGTCGACCCACTTGTCTAGTGAGAGTTTGGACCAGTTTCATGCTTCCCGTAGCCCTGGTATCAAGGCGGGGGGGTTTATAAGTGTTCCAAATAAGAGGGACTAACCAATGGTCAGTCCACGGGAGCGCAGTAGGAGGCTCTGCCTTCAAATCGGGGCAGGATCCAGCAAGTGCCCTTTAATATGTGTGGGTAGTGAGACAAGCTGGGTTAACTGTAATGCGGAGAAATCTGCGATTAACTCTTGTGCCATATGGTCCCTGGTGTCGTCGAAATGCATATTCAAATCGCCCAACAGTGTGAAATTGAAGAGTCAACGTCCCCGAGCCTGCAGCCTTTTTCCACTTTCCAAGATCTCCATTGAATAACATTGAGTGTCCGCCGGCTCAAAAGCACCCTGCACCCAGCCGCCCGAGTGCCCCTGGCCATGCAACCTTTGTCTTATCCTGCTTCCCCATTTGCCCTGAGCAAGTGACCAGGAGCCCAGCTCCCACAGCCGCGTGGCCTGCTAGCCAGCAGCCACCAACCGAAGGCCCCCTGCCTCTCTTTGGATAACATTGGGCCTAACTATCTCTGCACCCGGCTGCCCCTGTGCCGCCAAGGATGTACCGACTGGACCTACCTGACCCTGGGAGACCCCTGAGTCTATGCCCAGAACCTTAACTCTTCCAGTCGAGTACTTACCTAAAAGCCAATAACTCACTTTTCTTCCATAAGCAAAACATTGACTGGTTTCACTCAGAATTTCTTCTAAGTGTGGAGTTTTTGAACTTTAAAATATTCACCTAAAATCAGCCGAACAACGAATTCCGACTTACTCACCTGTTATCAGGAGAGACCTCAGTGCTGCATCTTTTAGCCCAGCACAAACCCTGAAAAGTAATTTTAACCGTACTTACCAGTAAACTGATTTTCTTCCATAGGAAACCGTTGACTGTTTTTCTGTGTTGATTTTTGCAAACTACAAATATTCTTTAAAAATCGTACCAACTACCAAAACATAATTGCTTACCTGTTTTAGATAGATGTCCCAGTGCTGAACATAGGACTCCAGTACTGGATTACAAAAGTAACATGAACATACTTTACCTGCAACTTTAATTTCCTTCCATAGGATAACATTGGTAATTTCAACTGAAAAAGTTTCGAAGTGTCAACTTTTAAAATACTAATATTCCTTAAAAATCACTACTGTAACCAAAACACTTTTACTTAACTGTTTACAGGACGTGTCCCCTGACTGAATCTAGGATCCAGTCTTGTGGTTAGAAAAGTAATCTACTAAGTAATTAATTGCATTTAACTGAAAATTCCCTTTGAGCTCAATGTTGCATTGTATTTGAAATTGTGTTGCCAATTGCAACAAACTGTAACTATTGGATTTCAAACGTGTAATGCCTATTTGAAAAATATTTAACTAAAGATAACTCATTCTGAGAAAGTATATTTTGATACCTTGTTGGTTCTAAAATAAAACTATATCTTTTGATATAAAACAATTGGCCTAGAGTTCAGTTCTTTAATGTGTGAGACCATTTGCTGACTGAGTGTGTACAACAAATGCTTTACACTGTCCTCTGATACCGCCTTACTGCTCGCCCAAGCTACCACTTTAGAGAGTAAGGTTATATCTAACTTTAGCCTCTGCCAAACCTCTGGGGACTGGGGACTCTATACACACTGTACCTCACTTTCGTCCAGTATATATAGAGCCACTTTCCTACAAATACCAAAAGGCAGTGCAATGTTGGCCAAAGCTTGCATGTATAGGTTAAACAAAGTGGGGCTCTGAAGAGTCCTGTGGAACCCCGCATCTTAGAGGAAAAATGTTGGAGGAACATGCTTTGTCGAAGACCTGAAAAGATCTGTCGGCCAGAAATGAGCTGACCCATTCAAGGCCAGACCTGATACTCCTGCATTCTGAACTCCCTTAATAAGGATCCTGTGGTCCCTTGCGTCAAAGGCAGGCCTAGATCCAGGAGGCTGAGGGCTACCATACCTCCTAGATCTGTGTTTTTTTGCCTCTTCCACAACCGACATAAGGGCTCTTAAGAGGCTTGATAGGCCTCTGTCACCTTTGGTATGAGTGCCAAAGTTTCCCCAGACACATTTGCCACCAGGAGTGATGAAACAATTAGCTAATCTAGCTAATCTGGAGGCGTTCCCACTCCACACCCCACCAAAGACTAATTCCACCTCTAAGGTGGGCTACCTGATCTTGGATTCTGGCAGAATTAGGCTACCTGGCTGAGGGTTATGTCAACTTACCACAGGAAGTGGTCATAGAGAGTGTGGTCACCCTAAAGGTAAGTAGCCCATTATCAACTACCTGTCACTTCCTTTAATGCCCCTAAATGAGTATTTAGGTGGCACTCCTGAGATCAGGAATTCGGATTCCATAGATCCAGAAGAAGAGGACGAATAAGAGCCGTGAGGAAAGTGAGAACTGAAGGCTTACTGTAGACTTTTGGCGCCAAACCCTGCCTGCACCAGTCTCAACAGTAAAAGTGGCTCGTCCAGTGCTGAACTGCTTCTAAGAACCCCGGGTGACTGCCAGCCCTTGGCAACTTGCCAGTAATGTCCCTTGGAGTAAAGGAGCTACTCCCCTGCAGTCCGAAGACTCAAAGTCCAGTTAACTGAATTGCCGCTCCCCGGCCAGCCCAACAGAGGAACCCCCCCAGGAAGTGGTACCTGTGCTCATGAAGGTCCGATCTGTCCTCCCTTCGAGGGAGATGACACCAGGACCGACCAGAGCCGCACAAACCAATTCCTGGAGTACCAGACCCCTTGCAGCAAACCGATCATGTGAGAGTCTGATCCGGTTTCTCACTACACTGAGAGCGAGCAGCCGTGAAGGGATGTCAGCACTGCAGAGACCCACCTCCAGAGTGGCCCAGCTGTCCTGATTTTGCACCCTCAACCGGCAAGACCGACAGCCGCAAGGCCCTAGGACGCACAGAGACCAGCTGACCTTTCCACTCTGCACCCACTTGCCCCAGCCCGGTACCGACGAACAGGCTGTGCCCACTTGTTCCTAGGACACTTGTGGTCCAAGCACCCCGTTGTCCCCAAGTCCCCATTTACAGCCTGTTTCTAGGTGGACCCCTTCTTTCCACTGGCATAGCTTGCACAGCTACCAACCCGACCAGCACTTCTGCAGCCAGACGCCCCAGCATGGGTAACGAGTAACAGCTGGTGGTACTTTGGACCTTGGCCCCCTACAACCCGAAGTCCTGAACGAGACCCCCGGTAATTGCCCGGAAATAACTATGCAACATATGCCTTTTCTCCCACAGGGAAGCATTGCTGTTTGAAGACGCATTCAACTGACCTATTTGCTTACCTTTAACAATTGATATTTAAAAAAGTACTTACTCGATAACGAAGTTCTTGGTATCAAAGTTTATACAACAATACAACTTATTTTTCTAAATTGGTCTCAGATTTATTCTTCAGTGTGTCTCATATTTCTTGCCAGTGTGAATACAACAAACGCTTAGCACTACCCTCTGATCACCCTAAACTGCGTGCCCACAATACCACAAAAGAGAGCATTTAGTGTTCTCATTTTTGCCTCTGTAAACCAATAAGTTTTGCCTAGACTCTTTACACAGTGCACCTCATTTTGGCCCACTATATAAAGAGCGAGCTTCCTACATGGCCCCCTTAGCTAAACTCATTGAATCGCCTGGTCTTTTAACCAATTTATATGCTGATGACACTCTGATGCTTCTCACCTTTGACCACTCCATTACTGATAAGGCCTCATCCTTAGCTGCATGTTTGAAGGCTGTCCTGAATTGTATGAGGGAGAATCACCTGCAATGCAATGTTGATAAACCGTAATTTGTGTTGTTAAGGATCAATGGATAAACAGTTGATCAGGTGATCTTCGCCTGCCCGCCTCTTATCCCTGTTGCTAAGAATGTAGCAGTTATGATAGATGACAAGTTGTCCCTGCGTTCTCAAATCCTGTCAGTGACGAGTACTTGTTTTACCTTGCTCCAGTAAATCAGGATATTTCTTCATATGGTCCTCGAGAAGCACACAGAACAATAGTCAATGCGTTTATAACTTATACGCTGGACTATTCTAATGGCCTATATCATGGACTTCCGGAGTACAGAATCGGGTAACTTCAAGTGTGGCAAAGTTCAGTGGCCCAATCCTAAGGTCGCCCTAGGGGTTTACTTCGACTCCCTATTAGGAAAAGAATCTTGTTCAAGGCACTTCATTTTATCCATCAAGCATTTAATAAGTGCAGTCCTATTTATTTGATTACCAGGTCGGTACCTAGATTTTATGTGGTCAGAACCGATGGGCGTTCTTTATTGGTACTTGCCAGCAATCACTCCATGCAATTTCTAAAGAATCGGTATTTAGAAAAGCGCTCAAACATTCCTCTTTTCACTCGTTCACAGACTGGTCTGAAAATGTGCCTGTATATGTGTAGTACCAGGACACTTTCTTGAATAACTGTGTGCTTTAGAAATTCATTAATTCATTTATTAATCCATTCATTCATTCTACGGTTACTTCAGAGTTCACTGTATGTACTGAAACTTATGCCTGATTTCAGAGTTCATTGCTTTTCATGCGCCCATGAAATATGCACCACGAGAAATACGCTCCTAGACTCCTACGTTATTTGGGAGGCATGGTCACACAGGACTGTAAGCAATAATATCATCGGAATTATAAACCCCTTGTTGATAAACAGCTGGGGATGTACAGTTCAGTTTGATAGGAAGGAAACTAACATGAAGATTCTCTCTAAATGGCTGTATGTGTTCTTCATCAGTTCATTTTTCCCCTAAAAATAAATAGATTGATAATTGACTTCATTTCTTCTGGAAAATGGTCCTGAATGAGGTGAAGAAAGCTGAAAGGTATCTCGAGGAAGATGAGGGAGTCTGGGCTCTCTTTTGACTTTACCAAATGTTACTATAAAAAGGAACACTTTATCATAAGTGACACTTGGTTGCTCCTGAATATAATGAACATGACCCTTCTGCCGAACCTGTAGAGGGATTCCTATTTATGGTTCAGAATCCCATTAAAAAAACGAATCTGTGTTAAAGTAGCTTTTGACATGCTACACATGGAATCATAATTTATGTGAAAGTTAAATTCAAATCCTACACAAATTCACCACTTGATGGTAGAATCTAGACTTACTAGTTGGGCTAGCTTTATGTGGCTATAATTCACATGATATGTAAAGTCTGTGGTATCCACTTTTATAACAATGCAATTTTTTGGGGGAAAGTAGAAGAATAGTTTGGTAAACCTCCGAGGGTATGTTTTTTTTTTAATTATATACAGCTGCACACCTAGATGGCTGCGATGTGGCAGTTTAAAACTCTGTTATTATTGTTTTTACCAATTACCAATTGCCATTTGTACGACACCTTAAGTGAAATGAAATGAAAATGCGATTATAGAGCACACTAATACTCTGGGGTGTCGAGGTGCTAAGATCTGAAGTAAGGTAGCCTACTGGAGTGGAGCAGATTATGGGGAAAGAAGGAGCTATAAGTTAAAAAGCCAGGTTTTCAGGGTTCCCTAAAAGCTAGCAGATCAGTCTTTCTTCTCAGTTCAAAAGGGAGGGAGTTCCAGAGTCTGGTTGCGCCCCCCCCCCCGCAAAGCTCCTCCTGCCCCACTGGGATTTTATTTTCATTTTGGACTACAAAATTTTAGGCTGCTGCAGAGCGGAGCATTCTCGGCAGGTGTACCACTGGAAACTTAGCTTGAGGTAGGCCGTGCCAGTGCCGTGGAGTGCCCTGAAAGTAATACACAGGGCCTTAAGTGGATGTACACGGTGAAATGGCTCAACAGTCAATGTTGCACAAGATGTAGTTCAGTGACGAGTCACAGCAACATATGATATGGTTATGTATGAAGTTACAGGCATGTTCATTGTAATATTGGAGATTATTAGCATTGTGGTTTCCTTGTGTAGATATGCTACTATGCTTGGGGTGGAGTTTTCAAAGCCGATGAATAGTAGACTGGTGACAGCTAGGTTTTATTTATTTGCATTTGTAGCATGAGCTTAATCACTAGGAACTGCAGCTTCTCCCTCCTTTCACAGCTCCTGCTATCCATGCTTGCCATTTAACTGTTGCATGTTCAGCCATGTCTGTAACCTACAAACGATCCATTTTCTTTTTTTGGCAAGAGAGAACGAGATACAGCACCTGTAGAGAATTCCCACACCTCTTCGACACTTGCATTGCATATCGTTGACACTATGAACCATGAGAGGAGAACGCAGTATCAGCCTGATTTTTTCAACAAATGCTTGTTGGACTTTGCATTTTTACTCATATGTTTTGCTGGCCTCCTATATGTACTTACTTTTTCTCGTGGATTAAGTAGTGGCTGACAATATTAAACCAAGAGACCTAATGGTTTATGTTCACAGATATTGTAATCACAGTTCCTTTCCTCAGGGTTTTGTTTTAGCCATCTGCATATCTGATGCATTTCATTTGGGCTCTACCACAGTCAACATAAGTTTATAGCTGAGTTGTTTAACCGTGACACTTTTGAATTAAAGACATGCTTTAAAAGATGTTTTTGTTACTGTAATGCTGTATATATGCTGCAACCAGGTAACTGAAAATAAACGTTGTACATTTAATTTTTGCTATATTGTAGATAAAACCATATGTAGCTGTATGTAATTGTATTATGCGTTTTCAGGTAAAGGATGTGGAGCAAAACGGGGAATGGTTTAAAGAGGGAATGAAACTGGAAGCTATTGATCCCTTAAACTTATCGGCAATTTGTGTCGCAACTATTAGAAAGGTAAGTGATTTAAATTTAACCTTGCACATAGATGTCGACCCTGAGCTGGTTTGAAAACGTTATCACTTGTAAAAATCTTTGTTTCATTCACACCACTGTGTAGATACATATTCTGTGGTCTGTACTTTTTCAGTGACCATATGATAACCATTGCCAATCAAACTTTGTTACATATATTCCTCTCTTTTCAGACCTGTGTTCAGTGTACATTTATTTGTATACAAATCAGACACAATCTGAGAGAATATCATTTCTCCAAATATAAGTAATTGCACTATATGCTTATGTAATATGGAAGTCTTCCCAGGCTGCACTCAGACTTTGCATATTGCTTCCCTTGTTTTGAGGTTTGTCTCCAGCTTTAGCTTTCTGACAGATCTCAGGGGGAGAGGACACCTGGTGTAAGATGGGTTTGTTATAGCATCACTGGTTTCACATGTATTTTCCCATGTATTTCTTTCTTTTTTGAGTGAAAAGCTTAATTGTTATCAAGTACAGCAGTGATTATTTCCTTCTGCGCTTTGGTCAGCTTGAAAAGAAGGCTTCCCAAGCTTAAAGCAATGCATTAAATATACTATATCAATTGGAGAATGCTTAAATTAAAAGGCAATCTTTTGGTTTTTTTTGTACATAATATACAACACAAATTATCCCAAAGACAAAAATGTATTTAAAACTAATAGATTCTACTTCAAGTAATCTTGTGCTTCATTCAGTGGCTAAAACTGGCTTTCTCAGAGGGCTTCTCTGGGTGTGCTCCTTTTTTTGTTCTTATCTTGCAAGTTGTGATGGGCATTCCTATTAAAATTCCCCAGTGATCCATCCTGCTTACGGAGCTCTTCTTGACACCAATCTCCTCAAAGTCTTGAAATCCAAAGGCCCCGATGGCCCCTACACATGCACAGTATTGTTCCACTGACACCTTCTGCTCTGGCCTTAGCATGGGTAGGAACAGGCAAGAGCAGTGGGATCTTGGAACCTCAGAACTTTGGACTGCTGCACCATACCTGCCTGAGAAGCAGTGCACTAGTACAGAGAAGGGTACAGTGAGGTGCCCAGATGGAGCAGCACCTGTCAGTCAGAGTTTGGCAGAGGGCTGTGGCCCTGGGGGATTGGCAGGCGGCAGGGGCTTTGGGGGATTGGTAGACTGCAGGTCGGTGGAGGATAGGCAAATTCAGGACCCATATGAAGTAGACCAAGTCAGGGGCTGTAGGGGATCGGACGTGAGCGTAGGTCATGAAAATCAGGAGAAGACGGTGTGGAGAATCTGCAGATGTCGCGTTGCGGAGATCTGCAGAGGGCAAGGGGCCATAGCTTCCAGCAGAGGGCAGAACCTCAGGGATTGAACAAGAAGGCAATAGGGCTACCTGTCCTCTTTATACCAGCTTCGACCCTCAGGGCGACTGAAGGTCAAGAGCCGGTGTGTACTTTGTCTTGGAGCTGCCTTTTGCCCGTTGGTGTGCTTCAGGTGAAGGATAAGTGGAAATGATTTGGGGTTTGCTGCAACACCTAAGGCCGTTTTAGGCCTTCTTGGCATATGGGCTGTTATGGGAGACAGGATGCACATTCAGGTCAAAGAAAAAAAGAAGCGCCGGTCTCTGGCATTGTTCGGTCGATTTGGTCATTCACTGCAGACTAAAATGGGCCAACAGGCATAGAGTTGTAGTTGCAGATCCTTGTTTGTTTTTTGAGGACACAATAGTTGAGCATGTCACTCCCCAGGGCAATGACAAAAGATCACACTACAGAATTTGTTGTGCAATATATTGTTGCAATAGATATGTGAACTAAAATGTGCTCAGTCAGAGGCTTATAGGTGACAGCCCTTAATGGGACTCATTAAGATGCTATGGACCCTAAACCACCAAGGAAAATGGACCCTTCTGGCTACTTGTTTGGTAGTGATAGCCACAGATGGGATGCACAGGACCTCTCTTTCCTGAGGCCCCTGTGCCACTAAACCTATTTAACTGGTGATAGCTAAGCCCCTGGTAATGGGAAATTACCAACTCTGTGCCTACTGAGAGCAAGACATGCATGGAAGGTTACCAAGGATTTCCTAAGGATTACTTGACTGACTTAGAAAAAATTGTTGGTCATATGTCACTGGCTAGGACTTTTTGTGGGGCATGCTGACAGTGCTCCACAGTTTTACAGTTCAGGTGTGTTTTTGTAAGGCTCTGCAGCTCCTGCTAATTGAAATATGTAATAATTATAAAATTAACAGTCTAAGTAGTGGTTCTTGTGTATCACTTTTTATAAATCATTTTAGCTATGTTCAAAAGCTGCATAGCCTGTCCAATTGTTTCCATTATCCATTACGCTAAATATGTTATGTATATATTATGAAACAAGAGGAGAGCACACCTACATCTAGGACTTTGGGCCGTTAAAGAACCTCTGATTCTCCAGCAAGGGGTCCTCTACAGATTTATATATGTATATCCAGATTCCTGGCTGAATCGCTAAAAGATCGCAAATTGTATTTGTTTTAGCTGAGGTAAAAACAAATAGACCCCTTTAAAAGGTCTCTGTACAAAAACATTATGTGCTACCTTTTACACTTACAAAAGGTAGGCCATTGACATCCATGCGCCGTAGTTGAAGCATGTATGCAAAATAGGGAACATTAATCCGTCTTCAAAATACCTGTGGTTAAGACATTCATGGAGGGTCTTAAAATATGATAACTCCTAGAATGTCTCCTCCCCTATGTGGAAACTCAACATAGTCCTCACATAGCTCATGGGTCCCACTTTTGAATCCCTCCACTCCTGTAACTTGCAGTTTCTTTCCTGGAAGATAGTTTTCCTCCTATTGATGATTTAGCTCTGGTGCATTAGCGAGCTATGAGTAGTCATAATTCAGGAATCTTCCATCTAGGTCCCTAAAGACATGATGGTCCTTATACCAACCCTAACTTTATGTTCACGGTAGCCTCACCTTTCTATATCAATGAGACCATTCTGCTGCCTGTCTTCTTCTTGCATGCAGACTCTGTAGTGGAAAGAGCCTTACTCTAGATGTTAAAAGGGTGCTTATGTATTGAATTGTATTGACAGGACCAAGTACTTTCGTAAAACAAACCAACTTTTTGTAGCCCTTGCTCAACCCTCCAATGGACAACCCAGCTCTAAATCAGGCATTAATTTGACCTGTGCGGTGCATCCAGACTTTCTACTCCAAAGCAAGTCGTGTGCTGATTCCTCCCTGCGCACACACCATGCACAAAAGGGCTATAACTTTCCTGGGTAACATCCCACTAGCCAATACGTGCAAGACTGCTTCTTGGTCAACACTACACACATTCTTTAAACACTACAGTGTGAATTTTCAAGCCCGCCAACAAGTAAACCTTGTCCTGACTGTGTTAAGACCTTTTCTCCACATCATCTACTTGCAAGCTACTACTTTTGGGAGGAAATTGCTGCACATTTTATGAAGAGCATGTTTATCTACAGCTACAAGTGCTACGAATAGAAAATACCTTGTAAGAATCTGTTCATAATTTATAGTCCACATTCCTCCCAAGAAGTGGGCAGTGCTCACAGATATTTAATCACCTTTCTGTTAGTTTTACGGTGTAAGCCGGGAATATTGAATATAACTATCAACACCTCTGAATACTGTTACAATATATGGGACACAATATCAAAAGGTACGTTTCTATACACATTTTATACCTCTCTCCACATATACGTACCTTGGTGATGTATATTTCTTCAAGTTATGTAGATGTGGAGCAAAGAATAGACAATCCCTCCCTCCCTCTGTGCACTTAGCTATTCGATAGTTTGTCCCTCGCTATTGTAACCATATTTTGTTGCCTCAATATTCTGTATTCAATATTCCCAGCCGCAGTCACTTTTCACTTCTAAAATACACAGTGCACATTATACTGGTCTTTGACACTCCACGCATACTACTGCTCTGCTGGGTGCAAAACAATCTGAGGGGGAGCCTGAGTCCTTGTACATTGTGGACTGTCATGGGAGTTGATTCACTAAAATGCCAGAGTAACGAAAGTGACATAAAATACGTTTAGACCTTAATGCCGTCAGAGTAAGTGACATCATATGATCCTGATTGTTTTCCAGGTAGATATGCCACATTACTATAATACCAACAATTGACATTGCTGAAGTTAAATAATAACTGCATGATTAGTACGGAAACATAACACAGACACATGTCTGTTTACGGGACCACCTATATTATGGTGCCGTTTTGATCTTTGAAAGTTCTGGAGTATAATAGTTGTCCTGCATTCTTGTGAGAACGTGAAGCAAGTAAGCCATATGTTTTCTGGAGGGTGAGGGGGGAGTCTCCTCCTAAGAAAGTTTTTTAAACAATGAGTGAAAATAGTGCATTTTAGAGCACATTTTGTCACATAAATTTGCTAAAATGCCATAAGTGCTGAAAGAGCACTCGTTAAATATTAAAATACTTTTGTGGTGGGCAAAGCCAATGACGTCCATTGGGAGTTGATCCAATTGGGACTGAAATGTTCTATGGGTGGCCCTTTATGTCAAATCTGAATTCCATTGGGCCAGCATTTTGTCATGTGTGCCCCCATGTGTCACAGATGCCCTCATATAAAAAATAGCATGTCTGTCTCCTCTCCCAACTCACTCGAAAGGAGCAACCCTAGACTGGATCATCTCCAAGGAAACCACCGTCAAGCTCACCTCGATAGAGCCCTGCGACTGGTCTGACCACCATTCCATCGCCTTTCTGTTACCTAGCACACGCACGACAAGGTCACCACAACAGGTACTCCCAAAACGCTGGGTCTGAGACACCAAAAACCTTGACATCAACAAACTTGAGATCCGCTGCAAAACCGACCTACCCCACATCACCTCGGTCAGTGACCTCAATGATCACTACTCTGCTACAATGTCAAACATCTTGGATGACCTAGCCCCTCTCAAACTAAAAAGAATTCAAGCCAGAGATAGAAACCCATGGTTCACTGGCTCCCTCAATGATGAGACAAGATCCCTTCGGCAATATGAAAGAATCTGGAGACAGCACCCTTCGACAGATCACCTAAAACTTCTTCGCCAGGCCAGAAATATCAGACCATCGTCAACTCAAAAAAAGAATTCTTCAGAGCGGAACTAGGAAATGCCCAGAACAGACCTCGCAAACTCTTTGAGATGGTCAAACTCCAATCGAACAAACTGTCCAAAACAGCGAAAGTAAAACCCAAGTCTCTCATCTCCTCTGAGGTGTTCTCTTCATTTTTCGCAAACAAAATTAAAACCTTAGACACTGAATTCAAGGCCGCCTCCTTTCCCCCTCCGAACTTTGACCCTCTGCCTCCTCCCTCTTTGCCGCCATGGTCCTTACCGAAGAATTTAGCACACTGGTCCGAATTTGCACCCTATGATGAAGTCGCTGTCGCGAAAATCCTTGCCTCCCTGAACCCCAACAACCACTTCAATGGCACGCTCCCTTCAAACTGTCTCGCGACAGTTACCAAATCCATCATTCCCAGCTGGACTGCAATCATCGATGCCTCCGTACGACAGGGATCAATACCGACCTCGCTGAAAACAGGCCAAGTCCTACCCTTTCTGAAAAAGCCGTCGCTGGACCCAGGCTCCCCAGACAACTTTAGACCAATTTCCAACATTCCGCTCCTGGCTAAAGTGCTGGAAAAGTGTGTACAAATACAGCTAAGTCACCACATCCACAACTTCCATCTACTCGATGACTGCCAATCAGGCTTCCGACCGGGGCACAGCACCGAAACCACCATGCTCCACATCGTTGATGACGCTCTTCAAGCCCTTGACCAAGACAAAACCTGTCTCCTGATCCTCCTTGATCTATCATCGGCCTTCGACACGGTCAACCATGAGATGCTACTCGAACGCCTCAATCTCAGGATGGGATTAGATGGCACAGTCCTCGACTGGTTTAGTTCCTACCTCCATAAGCGATCTCAGAGATTCCTAGTCAATGGCGAACTGTCCGCTCCATCCGTGGTCACGGTGGGAGTCCCTCAGGGATCAACATTGTCCCCCACCTTTGTTGAAATCTGAGTCGGGTCGGGGACAATCGATATTTGCCCGGCGGTATTGCCTCTGTGACCCTCTAGTTATTTAATCAATGAAGAGGCAGGCGCTGGAGACTGGAAAGCAGGAAACAAGGTTTTTATTCTCTCCGGAGGAGAACACAGCAAAACGGACAGAAGGTATCGTTCTGAGGTGCTCTAACTTACGTTTTGGGGCATGGCCCCTTATATACAGTGTTTGTGGTTTTTATTACAGTTTACATACATATGATAAAGCTTTGATGTACGAAAAGACATTCCAGGAATCCCCCTTCGGGCCCGTTCCCACACATATCTACAGTAGAAATCCCCACCCTGGTCACAGCAGGTGATAACTATCGCGCAGCTGGATATTCCGCCAATTCATGGAATGCGGGGTTCGATCGGATCTCATGGGGTGGGGGGGCTTTGATCAACTCGGGGGTCCTTTGAGGAGGGAAGCTTTCTATTGTACGGGGAGGGGCAAGGGATAGTATCGGCAGAGCTGGGTGTCGGCCTGGGAACGGGGAAGACAAACGGGCACACGGGGAAAAGGGGGTTTGATTCTAAGGGCCGGGGATCATGAAAGGGAAGAAGGGAGGTGTCGCGCTGGGAACAGGATGAGGGCCTGGGGCAGAGCAGCGCCGAAGAGGGGTTTATGATTCAAGGCAGGTGCAAGCAGGGGGGGGTGGTCAGCGTGCAGGCTTAGTGAAGGCGAAGGGCTATGTCAGGGGCCAGCGGCATGCAAAAGGGTTCGTTCTGATCGGGGCGTCTTAAAATGGCGGGTGCGCACGACAAAAGTGTGGCATCAGGGGAAGAGGCAAGATGGCGCGGATAATGTTCACCAAAACGTACTAATTTTCAACACCTTTTTCAATCTCTATCTGGAACCCCTTGCCGAAGTCCTGCGCACTGCAAATATCTCCTTCCATATGTACGCTGATGACACTCAGATCTACATATAAATCTCATCTGTTGCAGAGATCCTCACCCTGAATGAGGCCCTGAAGCTGACCGTCAGATGGCTCTCCTCCAATCAACTTAAACTCAATGCTAAGAAAACTGAGTTCTCCAGTATTAGGGGTGTCTTTCATAGATTCACATGCCTGAATCATTCCCCGTCGTCGGAGTGGGAGTCCCACGGTACATAAAAAAGCAATAAAATGCTATAAATATATAGTAATACCAATAGAAATGAACCAGGAAGTAAAACAGCCAATGGTACAGTAGGCAAAAAACTTCCACATCTATGACTCTCATAGTCATTATGTATAGTCCAAACTACAGCCAATCAGGCGCCAGCACCCACCAGAATGTTCTCCCCAGAGGCTCAGGCTCTCAGATTTTCTACCGCACGTCGTGTGAAGGGAGTCTCCCTGAGCTCTGCTCAGTTTTCTAACTTCTAACTTCATCTGTGTCTTTTCTTCAGGATGTCTTCAAAGAAATCTCTCTTTAGAGCCTGTGACTGCTGTGGTAAGCCTCGGCTTTTTGAGAAAGATCCACACAAGAAATGTATCTATTGTCTCTACCCAGATCACCAGGCCTCTGACCGTAAGATCTGCAGGACCATGCCTCAAAAGACTCTCAGGGATAGAGAGGGTCGTTTACTGCTGTGGTTGAAGAGGCTAAAGGATTCTTCTAATCCTGTTTCTGAGGTAGGAAGTGTCACCTCTGCTTCCACTTCAGCCTCCAGGAAGAGACCTGCGCCTGAGGGAATGTCATCTCCCAAGGCTAAACTGCCTAAAAAACAACCACCTGCTAAAGGACTGGATCAGCCTTCCACTTCTCAGGCTGTCCCCACCTCCATGGGCATGGAAAGCGCTTCTGCTTCCACAAAGGGGAAAAAACTCAAGCTTCCCCTATCTTCTGAGAGGATGTTACCACAGACTTCATCTCCGCCTCCTGTGAAGTCCTCTTCAGCTTCCTCGTCGACGAGAACGACGACTTCAGTGACATCTACGGTAACATTTTCATCTCCTAAACCTAGTATGGTTATGTCCTCGTCTACGGCGTCTCCAACGATGGTTTTTGTTTCTGTGAGGCCTATTTCGTCGACGTCCGTCGTCGACGCCTCGTCGTCGACGCCTTTAAAGGCTTTACCGCCGACAAAAAAGGCTCCGTCGACGAGCTCGTCGTCAGGCTCTACGCCGTCGACGAAAATAACACCGTCGACGAGGAGTGACTCGTCCACGAAGACGGTCCCGTCGACGAAGGGTGTCCCGTCGACGAAGGGTGTCCCGTCGACGAAGGGTGTTCCGTCGACGAAGAGTGTCCCGTCGACGAAGAGTGTCCCGTCGACGAAGAGTGTCCCGTCGACGAAGAGTGTCCCGTCGACGATGGGTGTCCCGTCGACGATGGGTGTCCCGTCGACGAAGACTGTCCCGTCGACGAAAGGTGTCCCGTCGACGACGAGTGTCCCGTCGACGACGACTATTCCGTTGGCGAAAAGTGTCCCGTCGACGAGAGGTGATCCGTCGACGACAAATCCATCGGGAGTTAACCCTCCGACGACGCCGCAGTTATCCTCATGCACGGCACTACAGGTGTGGTCTCCGTCGACGGTGTTTTTAACACCAGGGCAAGCAGCAGAACAACTGCGCAACACTGTAATGAGGCTTTCACCCCTTCGTTTTTCACCTCACAAGGTGTCCTCTGAAGTGCCAGACCAACTGCTGGATTCTGACAGTGACAATGAGATGGTCCAGAATACTTTTGGGCAAGCTACTAGTCCATCGGAGTTACATATTAAACTTCAAGATGATGAATATGATGATTCTCACTCTCCTGTTGAGGTATCGATGCCTGTGAGTACCCCTGTTGCTCAAGTGCCTTTGGATTTAATATCCAACTTACAATTTATGCTGCACGATTACTATCGGAGGTTTCCCCCTTCGGAATCGGCAGGTTCTGGACAGGCAACTCCAACTTCGGAAACGCCTCCACCCGTGCTCCCATCGGTGTGTCCACCTTCACACCCACAACCTGCTCACGAAGAGGACCCGCAATCCTCGGAAGATGACGACCAACGGGAAGAAGGAGAAGTGGATGATTTATCGGAGTGGGAGGACTATCAGGTACAATCTCCTTCAACATCTCCTCAGACTGCGTCGGCCTCCCCTCCTGTTGATGTAGCGAATTTTCACTTGCTGATGGAGCGTGCAACCGCACGTTTTCATATGAAAATGGAGCATACACAACAAGAATGTTTCCTTTACGATTTTAAAGATCAGCCCAGGCGACAAATTAGGACAATACCCATCGTGGAATTCATCTGGAAGGAAGGTGTTAAGGTGATGTCAACGCCGGCTTCCATTCCTCCAGTCTTGCCAAGAATTGATAAGAAATATAAAGCTCCAGACAAGACGCCTGCATGTCTTATTGGACAAGCAAAACTTGACTCGGTAATTGTCCAGGCGGCTCAGAAAAGGGCCAGAAATCCGTCCTCTGCAGTTACGGCGCCGCCGGATAGAGATGGCAGACGCCTAGACTCAATAGGAAAACGAGTTTCCACCATGGCTGCAACGACTGTCCGTGCTGCCAACGCATTAGCCATCTTAGGACGGTACGACCGTCAAATGTGGTCTGACATCTCACCATTCATCGATCTCCTCCCTGAGCCATCCAAGGCAGAGGCACTCCAAATTCTCCATGAAGGTCAAAGGACCTCTGAAGAGATAATTGATTCAGCTGTTGATGTTGCATCTACAGGTTTTCGCCAATTAGCAGGAGCTGCGGTTCTCCGTAGACAGGGGTGGTTACGTTCCACTGCCTTCAGACAGGAAGTACAAAACCGAGTTCTAGACATGCCATTTGATTGCGAATATTTATTCGGCCCCAAGGTAGAGGAGGCTTTACAAACTATCAAGAAGGATACCGAAACAGCCAGATCCTTAGGCACTCTACAATTCCACAAGCCGCCCTTTCGAGGAGCGAGAGGACGAGGAACGTCCTTCAATAGAGGTGGATACCAGCAACAACATCAACTATCCTCATACCGTCAGGGTAATCAGCGCTACCAGACTCAGCGCTACCAGTCTTATGGGCAGAAAAGATCTCAATACACCCCAAACAGGGGTAAGGCTACCTACCGCGGCAAGGACAAGCGACAATGAAACTTTTCACCTGCCACCACCGTCTTTCCACCCTCTCAAAAGACTTGGCGGAAGAATATCCAAATTTTACTCCAATTGGCAGTCGATAACAACGGACAAATGGGTCCTGGATATTGTGGCCAGGGGCCATGCCCTAGAATTCGAAAAATTCCCCCCAAAGGTACCGCCAAAGGGCCCACCTCCAGCTCACCTGAAGGAGCTGCTTACCCAAATCAAAATGATGATACAAAAAGGAGCTATCGAGAGCGTTCCTCAGAGGATGAGAGGACTAGGATTTTACTCCAGGTTCTTCCTGATCAGAAAGAAGAACGGGGAGTGGCGCCTGATCCTCGATCTTCGTGCCTTAAACAAATATCTAAGGAAATTGACATTCCGGATGCTCTCTCTTCAAGAAATTTTGCATCTTCTAACACCAGGAGATTGCATGGTCACCCTAGACCTCCAAGATGCATATTTCCACATCCCCATCCTACCTCGCCACAGGAAATTCCTTCGCTTCAGGGTGGCTGGCAGGGACTACCAATTCAAAGTCCTTCCTTTTGGACTACGGTCAGCCCCAAGAGTTTTTATGAAAGTTTTAGCTCCAGTAGCTGCGCACCTCCGGCTGGAGGGAATACAAATTTTCCCATATCTGGACGATTGCCTTATAAAGGCCAATTCTCATGGCACCGTTCGACGTCACCTTCAACAGTGTCTCCACCTGTTTCAGTCTCTAGGCCTGACAATAAATTTCTCCAAATCCCAAATGCAATCGTCTCAAAGAATAGCATTCTTAGGAGCAATGTTGGACACTCACAAATGCAAAGCTTTCGTCTCCAAGGAGAGACAAATGAAAATAAGTCGGCTAGCGCAAGATCTCAGGCAAAGAAAGTCAGTTTCTGTCCGACTATACAAATCCTTTCTAGGGATGGCATCGGCTTGTATTCCATTACTTCCAAATTGCCGGCTTCAAATGAGACCGCTTCAGGAGGAACTAACCTTGCAATGGCAACAGGTTTCAGGCACTTTCGAGGACCTCATTCAAATCACACCACTCATGAAGGAGTCTCTTCTGTGGTGGTCACAGAGGTGTCATCTCAGTCAGGGTCATGCGTTCCTTCAAGAACCACCAAGTCTCACCATCACTACAGATGCATCCCTCGAGGGCTGGGGGGCTCATCTACAAGGCCTCACGATCAGTGGCAAATGGACTGCGCAACAGAAACTGTGGCACATCAATCGTTTGGAACTCAGAGCCATTTTTCTTGCCCTCAAGGCGTTTTGTGCCATCATTCAGAACACCAATGTGTTGATAAGAACAGACAACACAACAAGTATGCACTACGTCAACAAACAGGGAGGAACTCGATCTCTTCTCCTGTCTCAAGAGGCGCAGGAATTATGGACATGGGCTCTTCACCACAATGTACAGTTGCATGCGGTGCATGTTCCGGGAACGGAAAACGTCCTTGCGGACGCACTCAGCAGGACAACGATCACCAACCACGAATGGGAGCTTCACCAGGACACAGTGGACCACATCTTTCATCAGTGGGGTTGGCCAGACCTGGACCTATTTGCGACAAGTACCAACAGCAAATGCCTGAGATTCGCCAGCTGGCACCCCCACAAGAATTCTCTGGGGAATGCGTTCTCCATCGATTGGTCCCTGATGTTTGCGTACGCCTTCCCACCGATTCCGTTAGTCCCCAAGGTTCTGCGGAAGATGAAGAAGGAACCTTGCCGACTGATCCTGATCGCGCCCAGATGGCCGCGCCAGTATTGGTTTACAGAGCTCCTCCTACTATCAGAGAGCAAACCAATTCAGTTACATCCAATCCCGAACTTGCTCAGTGTTCAGGAAGGTCAAGTCTTCCATCCGGACCCAGCATCGCTGAGATTAGCGGCTTGGCTCCTGAACACCATGAATTTGCACACTTGAACATCCCGGCAGACTGTAAAGAGGTGTTGGCCAAAGCTAGAGCACCCGCTACCATCAAGACTTACAGTCTCAAATGGAAACGCTTCTGTATCTGGTGCCGTTCAGCAGGTGTTCACCCTTTTTTGGCAAAGCCTGAGGAAATTCTTCCTTTTTTCTTGCAGTTGGCACGAACAGGTCTGTCCCATGCTACTTTAAAGGTATTTCTGGCTGCAATATCCAGATATCGACAGGATGGGTCCAATTCTCTGTATTCAGCAAGAATTATCCAACAGTTCTTTAAAGGCCTCTTTAGAATGTTCCCTCCCGTACGTCGTCCACCTCCTTTGTGGCATCTGAATGTGGTCCTGGGTCAACTCATGCGTCACCCATTTGAGCCCATCCATCGAGCTGACTTGAAGTATCTTTCGTGGAAGGTATCACTGCTTTTAGCCTTAACATCCGCCAAGAGAGTTAGTGATATCCAAGCTTTCACTGTTCATCATCCTTTCCTCCAATTCACAAGCGATTCTGTCATACTTCGCACAAATCCCAAATACATTCCTAAAGTACCTTCGGATTTCCATCTGAACGAACCTGTTGTTCTTAAATCATTTTTTCCAGACCCGCAAACTCCTGCGGAAAGAGCTTTACACTCGCTTGACATTAGAAGATGTCTTAAATTCTATCTACAAAGAACTTCTACTGTACGCACCTCTGACCAGTTGTTCATTACCTACGGTGCGATTCGTAAGGGGCAGGCAGTATCAAAACAGACTATTGCAAGATGGATATCTGCTGCCATTGCCTTTTGCCATGCACAGGCTGGGAGACCTTTACTATCTGCGCCCAGAGCGCACTCTACAAGAGCAGTCTCCTCATCTACGGCCTTATTTGCTGGAGTCCCTCTTCAGCAGATCTGCAAAGCGGCTACTTGGGCGAGTCGCCATACCTTTACCAGACATTACTGTCTAGAGTCCATCAGCGAGGCTGATACTTCTGTGGGTCGAGCTGTTCTACGGAATCTGTTTCATTAAGGTGAGCCTCTGTTTCCCACCTCCTTGTTTTCTGCTGTCAGACGCTTCTTATGTTATGTTTTCACATATTTCCATGATTGCATTATGTTATGCTTTATACGATATGTGTATATTCACTTTGCATTGTTATTTGCATTACTAACTGACAAGCTGGGTGTTATGAGCGTCTGTTCAGCAAAGATATGTACTGCTAGCTACTCTGATTCAGGCATGTGAATCTATGAAAGACACCCCTAATACTGGAGAAGAACAATAGTTACTTACCTGTAATCTGTGGTTCTCCAGTATTGGTGTCTTTCATAGATTCACATGCAACCCGCCCACCTCCCCTCAGAGGCATTTTAGGCTATTATGGTTTACCTTCACTCCTTGCGAGAAAATCTGAGAGCCTGAGCCTCTGGGGAGAACATTCTGGTGGGTGCTGGCGCCTGATTGGCTGTAGTTTGGACTATACATAATGACTATGAGAGTCATAGATGTGGAAGTTTTTTGCCTACTGTACCATTGGCTGTTTTACTTCCTGGTTCATTTCTATTGGTATTACTATATTTTTATAGCATTTTATTGCTTTTTTATGTACCGTGGGACTCCCACTCCGACGACGGGGAATGATTCAGGCATGTGAATCTATGAAAGACACCAATACTGGAGAACCACAGATTACAGGTAAGTAACTATTGTTCTTCCTTCTAATCTCCACGCCCAAGAACAACCCTGATATCCAGACATGGATTAAAGCCATCACAGCCTTAAACTGTTCCCCGACCATTGCGGATTCAGCCAAATCGCTGGGAATTACCTTGGACTATAACCTAAATATGCGAGACCACATCAACACAATGGCGAAATCAGCCAGATTCCACCTGAGGTAACTATGGAATTTGAAACCCTTTCTAGACGCTCCGGACCTAAAACTCGCAGTCCAATCATTAGTCCTCTCTCGACTGGAATATGGTTGCTCCACCCTCTCTGGCTTACCTAAGATCTCGCTGGCACCCTTAAAAGCCTGCCTCAACGCAGCCGCCAGACTACATACAGGCTCAAAAAAATTCGATCACATCACTCCTCACTTGAAAGCGTTAAACTGGCTCCCCTTCGAGGCTAGGATTCGCTGGCGTGCATCACGCACCAAGCTCTACACTCGAACTCCCCTGCGTATCTTGCACAGAAGCTTGTGTTATCCGGAGGAAACAGAAACTCAAGATCGACCAAGGCCCTCCTACTCCGGCCTGCACACCGTAGGAAAATAAAAACCTACAATTGGGCTTTCACCAAGACTGCACCAAGAATATGGAACTCCCTCCCTCCCGACATCAGAAAAATCCCTTCCTTTGCACGCTTCAAAAAAGAGCCCAAGGCCTTTCTCATGGGTAAATTACTTGGCTAAACTCGTTCCCACAGCCACCTGAGAGACTATTGCCTTATCCTGCGTCCTTGTACATTACTCTTTTGTTTATTGTAATATTTTTGTCCTGCTGTTATAGCTTATCCTATCCCTCAATGTACAGTACTTGTATGCTACCCCGTCCCACCTACGACCCCCTGATTCTGTAAGCTCTCCGACGTACTAATTTTTCCTGTTTTGTTTATGTCCTGCCGTAACCTTGTATTACTCTATTAAATCTGTAAAGCGCTCTGATACCCTCACGGGTCATGTTCGCGCTCTATAAAACCTTAAAATAAAATAAATAAGATTTTCCTTAGATGAATTGTCTAATGCATGAGGTTGTTCTACTACACAACATGCATGATCCCTTTGGGTACCCTGAGTCTGTTCAAAGAGAGGGAAAGTCTACCATTGTGACTTTGTTTCACAATTTGTTTTCCAGCTTATCTGTAAAGCACTGTTTTGTCAATTTGTACATACATCCCACTGGCATTACTACTCAGATTCAGATAGAAGAACTGATTCTCAAGTAGTTCAGTCGTTAGTTAGAAATTCATTTTGTTAATCAACCTCCATTTCCCTCCTCCCTTGGAGGAGCTGTACTGCTGCTTTGGAATCTGTTTAGTAGGTTCTGAATCTGGGGCATATACTATCCTGGAGAAGGAAAGATTACTTTCCTGTGACTGCAGTTCCCCAGAATATTGGGGCAGCTGTGAACTGCTTGCCCCAAATACATAGATGTCTAGTAGTGAAGGACACATAAGCATAACTGTGGGGTGTGGCATCCCCTGCAGCACAAAAGTGTTTTTAAACAAAAGGGTGATTCAGTATCAGTCTATGAGGGCATGGAACCATCTACAGGTAAATTGCTTGAAAAATTAATTGATGTGTGTTACCTGCTCCTCTCACTTGCATGCTTTGCTAGATATTACACTGATGAAGACCTCTGTTGAGGAGTATGACGTTTTTCAAAGTCACTTTCCTGCACAGGGTTGTTTACAGTTCACCCTCTAACTTACATTTAGGCACCAAACTTCAATTTGCTGTTTGCGTTGGACGAGCATTGGTTGCATGTGTTTTCAATCAAGTTGCCCAGAAGTTATCTAGAAATAACGCTTCTAGAGTCCCAGATCAATAATAAATTGTCTGTATAGTGAATACTCAATATCACATGGTCCATTTGATATTGCTTGTTGAGCGTTTACACTATTTCCTGCTCCCACCAGCCCCTAGTGATTAACAAAAAGTTGGATGCAAGTAGTGTCTCCACCACAATGCCTCTTCGTTGCTTTGGTACACTTGCTTAAACAGGAAAATGTTTATTTAAGTATAATTTGTTTGATCAATGATTTCGCCATGCTTAGTAGTTTAAATGGTCCATTTCTCCATGATTTCTCTTTAGCCACTCTGTACGCAATCATGATGGCAGTAGATTTGTCAGATGGTTTTATGATAATAGCCATATCTGATTATAGACTCTCTCTCCTGGCAAAAGATTTTGAGTTTCTCATGGCATTTTTTTTGAGTTGCACTCCTGTAAACTTTAAATGACAAGTTCATGAAATACCACCACCTTGAATTGTTGGCATTCATTTTCATTCATTTTCATTTATGGCTTGTGGTTGTTTTTTTAGTGGCATGCACATCTCAGTCTAAGTGACTCACCTATCATCCTCTATTCATCATCTAGCCTCAAAATAACACAATGGGAAGGTATTTGCCTTCCTCTAGGATACTGTCTGACTCACAGGACTGTTCAGAAACTTGGAAGGTACCATTCCCGATGCCAGTCTCTTCCTCATCTGAGCCTATTCTGGTTCTGAAAAAGATGAAGCTGGAGCTATTGACTGCTTTTGCCTACTGTTCATAGACCGAGGCCCCCATAGGCTTTTTCCCAAGGCACTGGGTTTGGTGAGTCCTACATGATCTCACTTCCAAGTAAGCCTGCTAAGGCGCTGCCCTTCTTAACTTTGATACTGCGTATGAGGCTCTCGCAATCATTCTTAGTGCCGTGTAAGCCATTGGAGTCAGCTTAGGTTATCTGACTGGCGAGAGAAAAAGTGTGAGCCTGCTTCGAGATTTTGCACCTGGCAGAGCCTCTCCTCTTTAGCTCCAATTATGATGCTTTATGTATTTCTACCTAAATTATGAACATCTGGTGGAAAATGAGTCAGAAGCTCACAATCTCATATATTCTTCACACAGAGTCAGCCTCTTTCTAGACCTACAAAGGGCATAACTGGTAACCTATAAACCCCAACTGGGGTTGAGAATGCTGGCTTTTCTTTTGCTCCTGGGATCTGACCAATCTGCTAGTACCCTGATGTCAAATCAAAATTACTAAGAGATGTGGATGCCCCCAACCTGTCAATTAGCTCATCGGCTCTAGGAGTTGGGTGTGCATCTGTCTTGGTTACTGCATTGAGGTCCCTACAGTCCACAGAGTCTCAGCTCTAGAGTTTCTATCCTTAGAATGAGGTTTTGGAATTAACACAATTGGGCTGGCCCAGGTGCTCTGAGAGGGTTCCGTGACTCTCAATTCCAGAATCTTGCTGACTTCAGCTCAGAAGCTGTCCTTAACTTGATCAAACTGTCTGTATATTTTGATTTTGACTGGTGTGTTGTCCCCAGTGTCCACATCATTTGTACACCAGGTTGTCGGACCTGGGTCTAGGGAGAAGAGCTCAGCATACTGCTCCCGGACTTGTCTGCAGACAGCTTGCTGTTGTATAGAGAGGGTGTCCGAGAAGAAAACTCCATCCACTTACCCATCTTTTGGGCAGTAGGAGAGGAGGTCAGGGAGATGTTCACACTGCTTTCTGTTCCTCATCAGTGACTGTGAGCATTGTCACATCAACCTTCTAATAGAAAGGCTTCAGGCAATTGACATGGATGACACTGTGAGGGATCGTGCAAGTGCCAAGGTCAACCGGATAGGTGACCCCACCTTTCCTCTTAAGGATATGGTAGGGACCACTCCACCTGTCATGGAGGACCCTAGGTGCCACAGGCTCAAAAACCCATACCTTCTGCTCTGGTTTGAACTTCACCAGTAAAGCCTTTTGGTCACACCAAAGCTTCTGGAGCTCTTGGCTGGCCTCAAGGTTTTTGGATGCTTTTCCCATGTACTCCGCCATCCTTGAACATAGGCTAAGCACATAGTCCACAATGTCTTGTTTAGTCTCCTTGAGGGGGTCTCTCCTAGCCTTCCTTAACTAGACACAGGGGTCTTCTTTTAGGATGCCCAAACAGAAATTCAAAGGAACTAAACCCTACTGCCTTGTGAGTTACTTCTCTGTAAGCGAGAAACATGCATGGCAAAAGAACATCCCATCCCTTTCTGAGTTTTTCAGGGAATCCCATGACCATACCATTCATGATTTTGTTGAATCTCTTATCCCTGTCTGATTCTCCTCCTGAGGCGGAAAGCCGGGAGGTGTGCTGTGAGAACTGACAGACTTGTGTGTGTGAACCCCTTATGTAGTGTTGTGCCACGGATTTATCGCGGCGCTTTCTCTTTTTAATACATTAAAAATGTATTCACTGTAAATTTTACCTTGCACTCTGCTCCAATTTAGGTAGCAGTTTTAAAACCTGCATTTCTCCGCTCTCCGGGAGGTACTCAGCCGAGTTAGGTGCCGAGTCCCTTGGTCCCGGGCTGTGCATTTCGGCAGCGGCCATCTTGGGTGGGAGGTACTACACTCTGCACTCTAGTCGTCAGTATTTAAGTAGACGGCTATGTCTCCGCACAGCGGATGCGGTCAGCAGACGTGCCGTATCAGCGCCGGAGTCACGCCAGAGTCCAGCCCGTCTGTGCCCGTCTGCGCCCGTCTGTGCCCGTCTGCGCCCGTCTGCGCCCGTCCATGCCCCGACCGGGCATAGGGCCATAAATGCTGCCTGTTTAGTTAACACCAGGATTTTTAGTAGGGAGGAGCTCCTATATTTACAGTCTGGCTCCCGCATCTGTACCCATCAACTAGATATATCACGATGGAAGGGCCCTGTGAGTTGCCGGGGATGTCAGAAAAGCTTTCTCTGGACACAAACTGCCGCACTTACGGTGGGGAAAAATGAGCTAAAGGGGCGGTTGATTAGTGCTAGATCATTGCCCAAACACGCGCTCCATATTTATGATTTAATAATTGAAGAGAATTTAGATTGTCTTTTTGTCACGGAAACATGGCTTAAATCATGGTGCATCCTCGATATAGTACATGCCCTACCACCAGGATATTGTATACAAAGGGCGGAGAGTGGGGAAAAGCAGGGGGCAGGGGTGGCCATTATTTACAGGGACTCACTCAACTGCACCGTGGTTGAATTACAAGAACTGAAGGAGGCCGAAGGGATGGGCTTTCATATCAAGATCAATGATACTTTTTCGTTTGCGGGTGCGTTGATATATCTCGCCTGTGCAAAGGCTTCTTTGAGAGTATTGGGGAGGCTTTGAGCACCCTGACACTCCGGTTCTCTAACTTCACGATACTCGGGGACGTCAACATCCACCTGGAGTCTCCTACAGATGCGGCAGCAATTGCTTTTAGGGACACGATGGACGTGTTGGGGCTAGAGATTCGTACCACACAGCCTACCCATGAGGCAGGCCACACTATTGACTGTATTTCCACCAATCTTTATGCACTTAAGGCCAAATACCCTATGGTCCAAACATGGACCGACCATGCGCTGCTACCCTTTACCATATCAGTAGAAGTTATTAGGAAGGACAAGCAGTTGGGGGAAAAGTAGTCAGGGACAAGAGGAATGGAAAGTCGTGATGGGCCATCCGGACCTGGTGGGGATGGCTAGGGATTGTATGCCCCAACTTACAGGACACCCGGACACGGATAACAACATTTTTTGTGAATGGATGTTCAAACTTAAAGACATTAGAGGCCCCATGAGAAACAGAGACAGGCTACTCCAAAAGAGACAATCAGCTCCATGGTTTGACCGGTTGCTTAAAGCCAAACAAGGGGAGGTACGTAGAGCTGAGCGCAGATGGCGGAAAGAGTACTGCAATGAAGAGCGCAGCAAATATAAAACAGCTAGAAGCGCATACCATGCACTGATTAAACAAGCTAAAATTAAGTTTTACACAGCAGCAATTGAAACTGCTAGGAACAAACAAAAAGCCATTTTTAAGATCGTAAACAGCTTCAATAAACCTAAAATATTAGTGCAAGACGCCCTCGAAGAGTCTCTGCGATACTATTGCAGACTTCTTCGAGGAAAAAGTACAGGGCCTCGCGAAGGATTTCGCAGTTCCTGTTTTAGGGGCAGGAGATGGTAGTCGCAAGGTTAGTCACGAGGGTGACCAGCTGGCGACCTTTTGCCCAATTTCTTTGGAGGAGACTCACCGAGCAATATTGGCGACCAAATCTGGCTTCAACATTTGATCCGTGCCCTCCTGTGCTCCTACATCGGATTGTGGAGGTTGTTAATCCTGTGATCAATGAAATTGTAAACTCCTCACTGGCCACAGCTAACATTCCCCCAGATTGGAAACTAGCGGCGGTTAAACCGCTGCAGAAAAAACAACTGCCCGACCCCACCACGTTATCTAACCTCCGACCAATCTCACTACTCCCTGTACTGTGTAAGATCACATTTGTAAATTAACAGATGACCAAGTTCTTGGAAGACAGTGAGGCGTGGCACCCTAATCAATCAGGCTTCAGAGCACAGCACTCTACCGAGTCAGCCCTCCTGTTCACCACTGATACCATCCGTATGGCTCTGGACCAGGGTAAGAAGGCCGTCCTGATCTTATTAGATCTGTTGGCGGCCTTCGACACGGTCTCGCATGCCAGCTTGATTAACCGGTTAATAACATCTGGCATTACCGGTAAAGTCCTGGAATGGACTAAGAACTTTTTGAGTGGCAGGAGACAAGTGGTTACTTTGGGTGAATTTAGCTCAAAGGAGAAACTACTGACGACGGGAGTGCCACAAGGGTCCAGTCTGAGTCCGACATTGTTTAATGTCTATACTACCCCTCTGATCAGGTTGATATCATCATTTGGCATTGATGTGGTGGCATATGCCGATGAGACCCAACTGATCCTGGTCCTTGATAAAGACACTCAGGACTGGGAAGATAATCTCAAGTGATGCCTGACAGCTACATTCGATTGGATGAGGAGAAACCATCTGAAATGCAATACGGGCAAGACTGAGATCATGCCAATGGACCCACAAAATGATTTTGTCCCGGAGAAGGCAGAAATACCGCCTCATACCACTGACTCGGCTCATAATTTGGGGATTAACTTTGACAATGCCCTGTCATTCAAGCAACAGGCACTGAAAGTAGCAGGGGCATGTTTCAGTATCATCAAGGGACTAAGGAAGTTTTTCGATCTACTTCCATTGGAGGCGAGGAAAACGGTAACAGTTGCCCTGGTGACATCAAGGATAGACTATTGTAATAGTCTATATGCAGGTACTAACAAAATAGTTACCCATAAACTTCAGATGGTGCAACACGCAGCAGCCAGGCTGGTGCTGAAATGGCCGAAGAGGTCATCAGCAACTGCAGCATTAAACACTATATTGGCTACCAATAATCAAAAGGGTCCTTTTTAAGATACTGATCATTACCTTCAGAGCCATCCACTCCCTAGGGCCCAAGTACCCATGGAGGAAGTTCGCTAGGTATCACCCAACACCACCCTACATTCCTCAAATGCTAATCTGCTGTCTGTGCCGGCCTTTAGACTTAGTACGAGAGGAGGTAAATCATTACCAGTTTTAGGGTCAAAAGCCTGGAATACCCTTCCCCCCCCCAACTGCGAGCATTAGAGAGGGAAACGGAGTTTTGAAAGGCACTTAAAACCTGGATTTTTAAACTACAGGACACCCACGCTAGAGCACTAGTGTGAAAGTCAGATCAGTGGACATAAGCAGCCTGACCGGTTTATACATATCTGAGTCATTCAGTGGCACCTAGATGCTCCTTGGAGCGACAGTTGAGCGGTATAAAACGCATTACATTAACTAAACCATTTGGTTGTGGGTGAAATGGAGTGTTAACCTTGTACGTCACCCCACATGGCTTTCAGGTAGTCAGACATAGTTGCTACCACCTCCTTACGGAAAACCACTCTTCTAAAAATTCTTAGGAGGGATCTGGCACTGCTGCAGCAAAAACAGTAATAAGTGGAATCGATAGGGGGTACATGGTGGCATGATCCACCAGCATGAAAATATTCCCTGATGCTGTTGGGGGGCCCAATGGGCCAACATTGTCAACCCCTACCCTTTCAGAGGGAACCTCGACCTCTAGAAGTGAAATTAAGGGGGCCTTTGGGTGGTTATCTGTCTTGCCACTGGATTGACAAGTAAGACAGGAGTTTACCAAAATCCTTCACCTTCTGGGACATATTTGGCCAGTAGACGTGGTGACTAGCCTACTCAAAGTGTTGCTTTGGCCAAGGTGCTCAGCAAGGGGGATGTAATGAGCCAATGAGAGTAAACACTCTATCTATTGCTGAGGCACCACCACTCTCCTAGTGGCACCAGGCTTGGGCTCTCTGGCAACAGTTTACGGGAGTCCCTCCTCCCAGTAGGTCCTGTTGGAGCCATTGACATCTCTCTGTCACTGTGCAGCAGCTTGCTGTCTCAGGCTTTCAAGAGTAGAACAGATCTTCTGTCCTTGGCAAAGCTCTTTCCTAGAGGGTCCCCCCTGGCCGAGGAGCTCTTCTGTGTAAGGCCCAAGTTCCTGGGTTCAGTTCCCTCTGGGGCTGACCGGTCTTCTCCCTGAGAAGAGGGGACCTGAGCTGGTGGCTGTTCAGAAGTTGGTTTTGTACACTATTTAAATTTTCTCTTGGAGTGTTGGGCCATTATTCCAGACTTTAACTCCTGTTATTCACCCTGGGCTTTGCTCTGTGCTTGGGTTTTATGCACACCCATTCAGGGATTCACAGTATAGCTGCATGATACCTTCGCTCTACCTTAGCCCATGCTGAGGACTCCACATCATTCCCTAGCAAACTTTCAACAGGAATTGCAGAGGACATGACCATCTTCTTTTGGCCAGTAACTCCTCCCCCCCCTCCAAGGAAATCATAGCCATGGGATGAATCCTGGTCACATTATCAGCAATGGTGACTGGATAAGACTGTCTAGTTGGGTACTATTCTGGAGATACTCGTTTTTTAGTCACCATTGATGACACTTGCACCTGTATCTCTCAGTGCTTCTACTCTGAATCCATTATTCACAGGTTGCTGTCTGTAATTTTGGATGTAATGTGGGCCTGACAGCCAGAGCAGCTACATCTACCCCGCCCTCAGAGACTAGGGTAGCTTCTGTGTGCTCTCTGACTTGGTCAGGGCACAGTAACGATCCCATCAGGAGACTTACCACTTCAGACGTAGGTGGCGGTGCACTAGAGGAATTTCTTTATCGGGGCACATAGGGTCTCCAGTTCGGTGCCCATTGGCTTTGCAATTGAAGTACCAAGCCTTCTTGTGATCCTAGTTCTTACCCTGGTACCCACCCTTGGTATGTGTATCGTCTCGGAGGCCACCCTCGTGAACAGGTTTTTGGGGGCCTTTAGAATATTCTTTGTTTTTGTCTTTAGACTGTTCACCATCTTTCCCTTAGCAGGGGCTTAGCAACCCCTTTCTTTTGCTAAATTCCCACCATAAGTTGTATTGGTTACCCTAGTCTTAAGCCAGTGGCCAGCCTTCTTTTCCAATTCTTGGGGAGAGACTGGACCTAGGTCCACCAAGCACTGATGCACATTATCAGGAACACAGTTACTTACAGATGCTCTTTCATAATAAGATTATAAAGCCCATCATAGTCTTGCACCCTTTTACCTTTTTACCTGCCACCTAGTGTTTTGACTGTTAAGTCAACAGAATCTTCCCAGGTATGACACGCGGTTTTGTGAGTCTCTCTGAATGTAATTCTGTACTCAGTGGTGAGTACAAAGCCCTCCACATCTGTCTCATTAAACCTCAGGAGTCTCTCTGCACTTGCCTGAAAACAGCTCCCAGTCTAGAGAGCCCCAATACTTATGGCTGAATTTCCTCATCCTGCAAGTCCTATCAAAGGCTGTAATGCCCTTGGTGATATCATCACCTTCTACATGTTTAGGGACAATCCATTTGAGTATTTTAGGATCAAAGCTTCACCCTTCTCCCTATTTAGAATTTTGCTGCCACCAGAGACGGGTCCTGGGTCCATCTCAGCTCTTCCTTTTTCGATGGCTAATATTTTACCTTTCAGAGCTGCTATTCTAGATTTTTAAAGCTCAAGATCTTCCTCTTCCGTCTCATCTGGGGTACTACCAAAAGTACTCCCAGTAGGGGTGATTTCAGCAGGGGAATCTGAGAACTCATGGTCCTCACTGACATCTCCATCCTTGACCCATTAGGGATTTCTTCCATTGCCATGGATATATCATGCTCCGCAGGCAGATTTTGTAAATGTGCCTTATTAGGTTTAGACTCCATGACAAGGTTCCTTGCTTTACAGAGGTCCATAAGGTGGGCTAACTTGAGTTTCTTGTAGTGACACATGTTGGGTGCCTGGTTAGTACCCTCTGTCTCACACATGGTATTAAATCAGTTGGGACTTTTTTAGAAATGCAAAACAAAATCTTTGACTATCTTTTAAAGGCCTAACTGTCTTGGATACTTTTAAACTTAACCAATGCCCTTACTGTTCGAATTAGCAAATTTTGAAAAATCATAAAAAATTCTCCAACAATTTTTTAACTAATGTCAGTTGTGGATTTACTTCACGGAGTCACCGATTGACCAAGTGGTATCAGCAAATGCAAAGTTTTGTAGCCCATCCACTGAACCACCAGTGTAGGAAGCTGGTTCTGTATATAGTGTACCAAACAAGGTACATTGTGCTGAGAGTCCAAGCAACCCTTATTGGTTTACAGAGGCAAAAATAACACTAAATGCTCTCTTTTGTGGTAGTATGGACGAGCAGTTTAGGCCTCTCAGAGTGTAGTGCTAAGCATTTGTTGTACTCACAGAGGCAGTAAATGAGAGACACACTCCAGAATAATTCTGAGATAACTTTAGAATAATAAGTTAAACGTTTTTGTCAAAACTGTTTTTATTCATTTCACGATAGGCATTCAATACATTGAAGTCAATGGAACAGCCTCCCAGAAAGATACATAGCTAATAGGAAACACAGTTTGTATGACATGAGAGCTGTTCTTTACATTGTCGCCTTAAAGGCCTACCGTTGAAACAAACCACTCTGGATCCCCTTCCTCAATCCCCCTCAAAACCCCCAAAAACATAACCTTTGGTACATGTGTGCTACTAAGCTTGAGTATTGAGGAGTTGGCTGTATAGTTCCTTTCCGACGGCCGTGGAGTATTACAAAGTCTGGGACCGGTAGGACCCACACCTCAGTCTCCTTCCGAAATGTAATCTCAGTTTAAAATTGGAAAAGGTGTGGAGCCCTTGTGGGAGTGGGGCACGCACACAGAGAGGCAGACCTATGGAAAGATAGCTCACCGGGGAGCCCCAGGTATATTCCGAATTCCTGTATGAGTCTGTTGTACTATCAGTCATTCCTTCCATCGTAACTGCATACCACAATCTAGCATGCCGTTGTGTCAGGGAGGGTGCTGCTTTACATTTCCATGCTGCCGTTACGGCATTTGCACGGCCCCTAGGCACAACCACATCACTGATTTGTCCCCATTAATCTGATACCTGAGAGTTTTGTTTCACAACACCAGGAAGACTAGTTCTGGGTTCTCGGGTATAGGGTAGCCCAGTATGACTTTGATTTGGACATGGATTTCAGCCCAGAAGGGGTGGATGATCAGGCAATCCCACAATGTGTGCTTAAAGTCACCTAACATTCCGCAGCCCCTGCAACACAGCTCTGACATCTGGGGAAAGATCTCTTTCGTTTGGTGGGGTATAGGTACCAATCGCACTCATTGAATGATTGCATAGTTTAATATCCACCACGATCTAGACCAGGTAGAGTCTGAGATAGCTTCCCCCATGATCTGTTCACCTAGTGCCATATGTCGTGGGCCCAGTGATTCTAATAAATGTGCATATAGCCCTTCATCCCACAGACTCTCTTAGCAAATTGTTCCAGCTGTTAAGTCTCTAGTGGCTGCCTCCCTCATATTCAACTGAAGGACTAAATGTTTAAGTTTAGTGTAACGGAATAGTTCTATGTCAGCGAGATGGAAGTCTTGTTTACATTGTTAGGAAGTTTTAATGTCCCCATTATGAAAAAGATCCATTATCGTCAATAAATCCCCTAGTCACCACGCCTCAAAGTGTCCCATTTGTACTTCCTGGGGAAATGCAGGGTTAAGGTTTATGGGAGTAAAGGGAGAGGGAAAAGGTGTCCATCCCATTTGCCTATTTGTTGACCCATACCCTCAGTGTAGTCCGTGTGGGGGTGCTTAAATAAACATTCGGCGGGCGGTCAATCTTTGGCTTTCAGATCAAGTCCCAGATATATTTTCACACTACATTTCTGTTCATGTGTAACCAATGTTTGTCTGATCCTTGAGGGGTCACTCATAGTTGGGCTGCCTTTTTAATATAGTTTAAAGTCTGGCAGTACGAGGCCACCAGCTGATTTGGGAAGACCCATCACTTTAAACAATAGGCAAGCTCTCCTCCCTTGCCATATAAAGCGAATTACTAAAGCGCGCAAGGCTCAGATGAATCCTTTTTCCAGTTCGATGGGCAGGCCTTAAAATAGCTAGAGGGGCTTGGGCAGTACTGTCATCTTAACTACCTGAATGCGTCTAATCCAGGACAAAAATAGTGGAGCCCCACTTTTGAAGTCTGCTCTCAATTGATGCCTCAGTGGTGGATAGTTGGCCTCGTATAATCCACCGAGACGAGGGATAATCTTTATTTCCAGATATGTAATGTCCTTCTTAACCCACTGGAAGGGGGTGGTCTTTTCCAAGGAGACCCTTTCTGCCGGTGGTAACGTTAAGTTGAGCAATAAGGACTTTGTTAGGTTGATTCAGAATCCCGCTACCTGTTTGAATCTACTTAAGTCCCCCATGAGGGCGATCAAAGAAGTATCAGGAGAGGTCAGGGATAGCAGGATGTCATCTGCAATTCGAGAGATCTTATGGTCTGTGGGGCCAAAATGGACACCCTGTATCTGTGCTGTGGAGCCTATTTTAGTCGCCAAATGGTTTGATACTCAATGCGAATAGAAGGGGTGACAGCAGGCACCCCTGTCTAGTCCACCACCCCAGCTGAAAGACCTTTGAGCACACCCCATTAACCAGCTCTCGGGCCATATAGTTCGCCTTATTCATAGTGATAAAATGGTCACAAGAGCCAAATTTACTTAGCGTGTAGAACAGAAAAGCCCAGTCCACTCGGTCAAAAGCTTTTTCTACGTCGAGGGCTACCAGGACCACCAGAATCGATTTTTTTGGATGTTTTCTCTGCCAGGTGAATGACTCTCCGGATATTGCCTTGCGTCTGGCGTCCTTTGATAAATCCTGATTGATCCGGGTGGCTCAATTTGAGGAGTAGAGTGTGTAGTCTAGTGGCTACGATTTTTTAAAATAGTTTTGCGTCAGGGTTTAAAAGAGCTATCGGTCTATATGACCCACAGGCTCTAGGGACTTTGCCTTGTTTTGGCATCACCAAAATGATTGCTTCACTCCTGGTTGCGGTGACCTCCCCCGCTACTGCCATATAATTAAAGAGGGACACTCAATGAGGAGTGGGTTCAGAGCTGAATGTTTTATAAAACTGGGCAGTCAGCCCATCTGGTCCGGGGGTCTTGTGCAGGTTCAGAGTTCCTATCGCCTCTCGGACCTCCTCCTCTGTTATTGCGCTCCTTAATCAGTCGTTCTGTGCCTTTGTCACTTGGGGGAGGGTGATCCCATCTAGATCGTCCGACTGGGCTAGCTCTGTCGGTTCTTCTGCCTTGTACAAGGTCTCATAAAAGCAACCAAATATGTGTGCCTTATCGGACCTGCCACCGTGATCTCTCCCATGTCATTCCTAATTTTGCCAATGTATTCCTTTTCTCTTTTGACCCTCAGTTGCTGTGCCAAATGGTAGCCCACCTTATTACCCTGGTCATAACCCGTCTGTTGGAGGCGCAAAAGGGTAATTTCGGCCTGGTTAGTGCAGATAGCATTGAGGTTCCCCCTGAGTGCTGTTACTTTCTGTTGTTGAGCTAAAGGCGGATTTTTGGTGGGAGATTTTGCTGCCACTGCAAGTTCTGTCTCTAGTGTCTGCTGCTCCGTGGCTCTGTGCTCATTCAAAGAAGAGTTGAGGGCTATACATTGTCCCCTCAACACTGCCTTCAAGGTGTCCCGGGTGTTTGAAGGGGAGGTGGAGCCTGGATTGTTGAGTTAGAAATATTCCCTAATCAACTTTCGCAAGGCATCTTGTAGGAGTCGATCTCAAATTAGAAATCTGGGAAAGAACCGTCTGATACCTGGTCTGCTGGACCTCCCAGTCTATGGCCGTTTCCATTGGATCGTCGTCTGACAAGGTGATGGGATGTATTGTTGCGTAGTGCTAATCCTGAACTAAGGTGTTGCTCACAAAGACATAATCTATGCGTGAATACCTGTGGTGTGAGTGTGAAAAAAAAGTGTAGTCCCTGCCGTTTGGGTGTAATGTTCGCCAGGTGTCCACCCGTCCTAGTTCTCCAAATTTCTTCTTCAGTGCTCTGGAGAAGCTGCTAGTGTTGTATGGGGTGGGCTGTGTGCTATCCACACTGGGGTCCCAGGTCAATTTAAAGTTGCCCAACATCACCATGTCACTCTTCGCGAAGCCCCCCAGCATGCCCAAAAATGTATATAAAAAGGGGGTCTGATTAGCTTTGGGGGGGCATAAATTGTGGCAAAGGGGCATTATTAACTTCCCCCTAGGTGGCCCTTCCTCCTAACCATCCGACCCTCTTCATGGTTTTACAGCCTGTCGGAGTAAACTGTAGTGACGTGTGAAAGAAGAGTGGCGCCCCTTTATGTTTGGAGGTTATGGATGATTTTTGCATCAGTTGATACCCTCTATGCTGCAGTCTGTTTTCCTCTGATAGTTTCAAGTGGGTTTCCTGAAGGACTACATCATTTCGCCTATCTCTTATATATTTCCATATTCTATGGCGTTTCGTGGGAGAATTCAAGCCCTTCACATTCCTTATTAGTGTGGTGATCACCATACCTCAGCCCTGTAGTGCAAGTACCCATTTAGCCACATATCGTCATCGTCCTCTCCCCTCCCCCTCCACTCCGCCACCCACTTGGAATGGGAACATAGCGCCTGTTTATCCCTCTTACCCTCCACTGCTAATCGTGATGGTGAAATCCCATCTACCAGTGTTGAACGAAAATCAAAACTCCAAACTGTAATGTGTAAAATAACATTTCCATGCACATTGAACACTTCCATTATAGTATGTCTACTCGGGTTCTATGGGCAAAACCCGCTAAGGCAAAACAGCAGCGGCCTATGAACAACAGGAAATGTAACTGTGTCAGAGGCATGATTAAAATGATGTCTAAGCCCTACGTGTGCCATTCAGTGCATAGTCCCCAAACCGTTGAGTCCAATGCCACCACACCACATCCCAGCCTGCTAGCTGCGTTGTAGGGAGAGAGCTTCAAACTAATCTTGTGCCTGGGGGTTCCTCGGATCACCCTAACTGTTTTGTTTAGTTTTCTGTTGAAGGGCACTGTTGCTGGCACAGAAAAGGACAGCCTTCATGGAGATGTGGCACAAATAGTTTATGCACAATTGTATGTCACTGTTGCATGTTTTTTTTGTATCTTAGGACATTAAAGGCAGACCACTGCTGGTTTTCTTTTAGCGAGAGGTTGGCACCTGCACAATGCTGCCGGGCTGCTAAATTGGCTTCATTAGCGCTGCCTCCTGCATATACTGTATTATTTAATTTACCATTATAAAATGGGCATCCGCTATCTTGCAACTGTAAATTCAGACTAAAGTATAAAGAAATGATTACACAAAGACTGCTGTCGGTGGATCATGGGTCTGGCTTAGATTTTACAACCCGTGCACGAGCTCTGCACTAGAAACATCTGCTATGTAAAACATACAACATACAACAAACATCATATAAAATATAATAGTCTATTCAACATTTACAAAAAATATTTCTTTAACATGTGAAAGCTTTGCCAGTAAAATTGTGCGATCGCGCCAGTTTTGCATAATTATAGATGTTGCCGCATTTCCCACATAGTCCATCTGCTGCTGCATAAGCTGCAAATTTTAACAAAAGAAAACATTTTGTTTCTAGCTCTTACAGTTCAAAAGTTACTTAAAATGCAGCAACGCATGTTTTCGCTCAGTGGAAGGCCCTTTGCAAAGCTAGACTGTCGCCTTTCTGTTGCTTATTGTTATTTTTGGGTCTTAAACGTGTACTAATGAGGTTAAACAAATGCCCAGACAGTGATACAAAGTTTAACAAGCATTGGCATAGCCAGTAGGTCTCGCGTTTGGACCTTATACATTTTTAGCTAGGTAGCACATTACAACCATCGTGCAGTTTATAAGTGACATTAAATATTACTCCCATTCATCAAGGAATTGGCTATTAGCAAAGTACACAATTCTACATAAATCCTCAACCGTCAACTAAACCGTTAGATCATCACTATAGTAATGTTTAAGAGAAAAAGTCCATATTTATTCCAGTAGCATTATGTATTGAAGATTCCATATGTGCTAAACCCAGGCTCCACCTAAAAATGGCACATTCTTGGTTTGTCATTGTAGCAGACTGAAAGGGTGGCAGTGGTAAAACGTGAAGTTTACAAAGCGAGATAGGCAAAACCTAAATAAAGAAAGTCCCAATCACATGTTTTATGATGTGTCTTTTCCCACTGGAGACTCCCTTTAAGTTAGTATGTGTTTAGTTTATAGCACGGATTAAATGTATTTGAAAAGAAACCAAGTGCCACATGTGATTGTATTAAAGAAGCATAGTTTAATAAATTGTTATATTCAAGTATTCTAAACATCCTTGATCCTGCTGGCATATTACTATGTTTGATTCTCTCCATGTCTTCTCCCGGTCCAATATGCATCTTATTCATTACCGGCAAGATGCCGTTTGGGTGCGAGAGCGCAATATAAAAACTGTAACATGGTATTAGTAATTTATGTTCATTTAATAAATATGTAAAAAGTTTTAAGAGGATGGAAAGAGAGAGAGAGAGAGTGTGTGTGCCTGTACTTACGCAGGTCGGTGTGCTTTTTACAGAAATTATGTAAGTTTAATATAGAGGTGACCCTCAGTGGCGGCTGGTGACATTTGAATGTAGTGGGCCGTAACATGATTGTCGCACTGCACTGTGTTTAATAAAGCAATTATTTCGGTGTCACACCTCAAACACCCGCGCCCACCCGAAGCTACTCCTCTATACAGCAGACACACTGCATATTGCATGTAATTTGCAACCTGACACACTCTACAGACTGTCCACGTGGCATCCTTCCAATCAGAGATGCTGATGCACGGGCAAGCCCAGAGCTCCCTTCTTCCAGGGGCCCCTCTTAAAGTGACTGGAACTGACAGGCGTTGTGCTATAATAAAGCTGTTGACCTCTGTCTACCTCACCTTCTCCTCTCTCGACCTAACCTCTTTCTTCATACCACAGCTTTCTCACACATGTGCACACCTCTCCTCATAAGTGTGCATATTGGAGCACGCCTCTTCTCACCCGTGTGCACACTGGAAGCTCGCCTGTACTCATACATGTGCACACCTAAGCTTGCCATTTCTCACATGCCTGCACATCGGTATCGCGCCTCTTCTCACACGTGAGCACAATGGAAGCTTGCTTATTCCCAACACATGCACACTGGGAGCTTGTCTCTTACACCCACGGACACCGGAAACTTGGTATCCATGTGTGCACATGGTTACCCTGCCTCTTCTCACACGAGTGCACACCAGGAGCTAGTCTCTTCACATGTGTGCACAGTGGGAGCTCGCCTCTTCTCAAACACCTCCTAGAAGTGCAAGTGACCATATGGAAACATTTCACACGCAAGTGCTCGGTTGGTTCCCACTGCCTGTCTATAGAACAGAGCTCCGCGGACTGGCATACCGGGCGACGTGCGTGTCTGGTGGCACAATAACTTATCTCTTTTTAACTAGGGCGTTGGGTGCGGGTATAAGCTTGTCGAGTGTGATGTGTTTTTAACTGTTTGGACGGAATCAGTGCTCAGTGGTGTTTGTAAAGGGTACAAGGATGTCAGTGCTGATTAGAGGTGTGAGTGCTGTGCTTGATAAAAGTGAAGACTGATGGCTAAAGGCCCTCCTAGAGCAGCGCTATACCAGAACCTAAAAATGATGAAATAATGAAGTTATACTATTACAAAATGCCGCATAATGCCGTATAATTTCCCTTTTCTTGCTGCATAATTTATCCAACCCTGCCACATAATTTGCCCCTCTCCTGCCACATAATTCCAGTGGCCTTGATTATACTATCGCACCTAGAAGTAATTATTAAAAATGAATAGTTTTGTACACCTGGGAGTCTGAACTCCCTACATATGCGATAATGAAGAAAAAAATAGTTTTGGTGAAAATAAAATATTTGCCTAAGATCACCCTATTTAAGCGAGGAAGCTATGATTATACAGGTTTTCTGATTTCACTTTGGGCAAATCAGCCAGAAAATGGGTATGTATTTGTCTTTCCTTATGTTAATGCTTTGTTTTTTACCTTTTAGTGCACTGTTCAGAATATAGCACAAAATCACCCCGAAGGTATCGGAGCCCTCTATATGAGCAGCAGTTACATTACACAAGGACATATGCATTGTTCATTAGGCACAGTGAGGTTAAATAATTTCCCCAGAATCACAGGATGTTGCGCCAATGCCGAGATTTGAAACTGTTTCCCCATTTCCACAGTTTACAGCTATGACCGTAACGCCATATTCTGGGTAGAGTGTGGGAGGCAGGCTGTACAAAGAAACAAAAAGAGTCCCAATCCAAAAAGGAAAAGGATTCTAAGTCACGTCTAACACAAATGCATAGAACAGATTCCAAAAATGATTTAGATAGAGATGCTAGTGCCACTTTGATAGATACACCATTTCGAAAAAATTATGAAACATATATAAGAAAAGTAACAACAATATCGCTCTCTTTTAAAAGATTTTTGTTCATTTTATTCAATATGGTTACAAAAACTTATTGTTAAAAAATATTTCTCAATAGTCCGACACAATGATACAAATCACATTTAAAATCACGTTTCTTGCCAAATAACAAAAAAGCGAGAAGCAGTTGTCGACGCAGCGTTTCGTTTTTTTTTTGTTAGATTAAAAACACCTTCTTCAGGACAGTTCTCAAGCTAAAATATTTCAGAGGTACCAGAAAATGATTTTTGATTTCTTTTCCAATTCTTTAATCCGTCAGAACCCAAATGAGAATGTGTGGTCAGCACCGAAGACACCACTCGCATGATAAACACCATCCACTCCGGCTCCCCAACCAACCCCTGTCCACACCACATCTTCAACAAAACTGACTCCAGCATCGCTCCCCAACTCCGGGACATCATCAACAGCTCCTTCGCATCCGCCACCTTCCCAGAGAGCTGGAAACATGCCAAGCTCAGCGCCCTCCTGAAGAAACCCACCGCCACCCCACGGACCTCAAGAACTTCCGCCCCATCTCGCTCCTCCCGTTTCCTGCCAAAGTCATCGAGAAGATTGTCAACAAACAACTCTCCGCCTTCCTTGAGACAAACGGATCCCTTGACCCCTCGCAGTTCGGTTTCTGAGCAAACCACAGCACCGAGACCGCCCTCATCGCAGCTACCGACGACATCAGGTCCCGGCTTGACAACGGGGAAACAGCTGCCCTCATCCTCCTGGACCTGTCAGCCGCCTTCGACACCGTATGCCACCGCACCCTGATACAACGCCTCAGCAACACCGGAATACAAGGAAAGGCCATGGAGTGGATCATCTCGCCGGAAGAACCCAGAGAGTCCGCATCCCCCCGTTCCGATCCGCGGCCACCAAAGTAATCTGCGGCGTACCGCAAGGATCCTTGCTCAGCCCCACCCTCTTAGCCATCGCACGCCAACACAACCTAAACATCATCTCCTACGCGGACGACACCCAGCTGATCCTCTCACTCACCAACAACCCCGCCACCGCCAGAACCAGCCTCCAGGAAGGAATGAAAGACGTCGCTGAATGGATGAAGCTCAGCCGTCTGAAACTGAACTCCGATATGACGGAAGTCTTCATTCTGGGACCGTCCCCCTCTGCCTGGGACGACTCCTGGTGGCCCCCTGCCCTGGGCACCGCCCACAAGCCAACGGACCACGCACGCAACCTGGGCTTCATCCTGGACTCCTCGCTCACGATGACCAAGCAAGTCAACGCTGTCTCGTCATCCTGCTTCAACACCCTGCGCATGCTCCGAAAGATCTTCCGGTGGATCCCCACCGAAACCAGGAAGACGGTCACCCAGGCTCTCGTCACCAGCCGACTGGACTACGGCAACACCCTCTACGCTGGAACCACAGCAAAACTCCAGTATAGACTCCAGCGCATACAGAACGCCTCTGCACGACTCATCCTGGACATCCCCCGCCACAGCCACATCTCTGCCCATCAAAAAGACCTGCACTGGCTCCCCGTCAGCAAGAGGGTCACGTTCAGACTCCTCACCCACGCACACAAGGCTCTCCACGACATGGGCCCCAAATATCTCAACAGCCGCCTCACATTCTACACACCCACCCGCCAGCTCCGATTCGCCAGCCTCGCCCTCGCCACCGTCCCACGAATTCGCAAAGCCACCGCCGGAGGAAGATCCTTCTCCTACATGGCGGCCAAGACATGGAACTCCCTCCCCAGCCACCTACGGCTTACCCAGGACAATCTCTCCTTCAGGAAACAACTCAAGACCTGGCTGTTCAAGCAGTAGCGACTCCCCCTGCCCCCAGCGCCATGAGACCCTAGCGGGTGAGTAGCGCGCTATACAAATTTGTTTGATTGATTGATTGATGGATACTGGGCATCATTTGTAGGTCTGTTATCCTCAAATCCCAATTATGAGGGATCATGGATGCACAGCGGAGCCACCGATATTCAATTTGGTTTTCAAAGTTGATTCTAATTAAAAACAGGTAAGAAAATATCTATATATATATATTGCCATGGCCGTGATCCGGACTCTGCTTATGTCAGCGGCATATAATGCACAGGGGTTATCCTCCCGTAGTCATTTCAATCGTTAAAAATTATTTCGGCCTCCCTGTTCCATCTGTCACCGCTTATTCAAATAATGACAGATGCCTCACAGATGGGATGGGGAGCTCACTTGAACAACCGCAAAAAAAGAGGGGACTGTGGCTACAGCAGGAAGCTCTACAGTACATCAACATCCTAGAATTAAAGACAGTGTTCCTAGTCTTTCAAAAACAGCTATACGGGGAAAGAATTCTAATGCAAATGGACAACACAACCACCATGTTTTACATCAACAAACAAGGAGGAACGCATTCAGTGGCACTTTCGAGTGTAGCTCAGCAACTCTGGACGTCGACAATTCCACAGAACATAAACATAATAGCAATCCACCTGCTAGGACAGGACAATGTAGAAGTGGAAAGACTGAGCCGTCAAGCTTTGTCATCCCACGAGTGGGAGATGAATCCATACAAACTCAACAACGACCTCTTTGCAACACCCCACAATGCAAAATGCCAACGCTTCGCATCCAAGCAACCTTGCATATATTTGCTTATGCTCCCCCATGATACCATTACTTCACAAGGTGATCAACAAATGCAAGATCAGCCACATGACAATGATTCTTATTGCACCACAATGGGTGAGGCAGACCTGGTTTTCAGAGATAATGGAGATAGCTCAAGGGTTAATTCACAAATTGCCAAACAGACAAGACTTACTAACCATGCAAGAGGGTAGATTGCTCCACCCAGAACTGGAAAGCCTGAGCCTCGCTGAATGGCACCTGTGGACATAGAATTTACGCACGTAAAACTATCAGAAAGCACAATGGTAGTCCTAAGGGAAGCGAGAAAGCTAACCACAAGGAAATGTTACACGGCAAAATGGAAAAGATACTCTCTATGGTGCCTCAAAGAAGGTCTTTCCCAAAACATCACAAAGGAAAAGATAGTTCTGAAGTACTCAACTCATCTGCTGCATAGTAAACTAACCTACACATCACAAAGTTCATTTAGCATCAATTGTAGCATATACAAGAGTATATACACATATACACAGGCAAGAGCTTCTTCACTTCTCACATGGTTAAAAGGTTCCTAGAAGGAGCAAAAAGAATTGCCCTAACAAAGACGTGCCAGCACCCACATGGAACCAAAATATAGTACTCGCTCAGCTGATGACACCTCCATTTAAACCACTACACAAGAACGGCGCCACAAATGCTCACACTGAAGACAGCCTTTTTGGTAGTGATAACATCACTACATAGAGTTAGTGAGATGCAGGCACCAACATTACAGGAACCCTACTTTCAAATACATAATGACAGAATCGTCATGAGAACACTTCCATTCATGCCAAAGGTGGTATCACGATTCCACATAAACCAATAAATACAAATACCAAGTTTCTTTCAGAATCCAAAGACCCACGCAGAAAGGGCATTGCACCCTCTTGACGCTAGAAGAGCAGTCATGTATTACATTGAAAAGACAAAGGAATACCGAAAGACAGAACAACTCTATGTATCTTTTGCAAACAGTTTCTTGGGAAGACCAGTAACCAAGAACACAATTGCAAGTTGGATTGCACAAGCCATACATTTGTGCCACAAACAAGCAGGACAAAAATTACATAGAGCTCCACGGGCTCCCTCAGCAAGATAAAAAGGGGCAACGATCGCCTTTCTAGCCAATACTCCAAGACATTTACATGGCAGCAATATGGTCTTCAGTGCTCATGTTCACATAACATTACTGCGTGGACATCCAAATGAATAAAGAAGAACAAGTAGGACAAAAAGTCTTGCAGCATCTATTCACAAACCAACGCTCATCTTCAACCCAGCAACCACAGAACTAACAAACCTCTACAAAATCTATGCACAGCATTTGAATCAAGAAAAGATTCACGCTGCAAAACGTATAGTTTCTTACCTGTTGGTGTAGTTTTCCAGCTTGAAGAATTTTCTGGATCCACTAGCGAAACTGTTAGACGGGGACCCTGAGGGTCGGCCGGATACCGAGGGAGAGATCCCCGAGGGGGACCGTCTCCGGCGATCGTACAGACAAGTACCCTCCCTCCCCACAAACAGGCACCACACCAAGTCGAGTTCAAGGCTTTATATAAGGTTCTTAAGGCAAGGATATCAGCGATACAGGATAACTTGGACCCGGGGGTCCTCTCACTTCTAGTCTCTGTAGGGAAAGGGGGTAGCGGGACAGTCTTAGTACCGGGTCGGTACAGGTGGTGGTAAAAGGCGAGCTCACAATCCTCGAGCTGGAGGGTCTGTGGATCGGGCCGCGGCAGCGCCAGCAGGCCAAGGTGATAGTCTCCTAAAGCAGAGGGCCGCGGCAGCGCCAGCAGGCCAAGATGGTTTCACGAGGCAGAGGGCCGCGGCAGCGCCAGCAGGCCAAGACGATGGTTTCACGAGGCAGAGGGCCGCGGCAGCGCCAGCAGGCCAAGACGATGGTTTCACGAGGCAGAGGGCCGCGGCAGCGCCAGCAGGCCAAGACGATGGTTTCACGAGGCAGAGGGCCGCGGCAGCGCCAGCAGGCCAAGACGATGGTTTCACGAGGCAGAGGGCCGCGGCAGCGCCAGCAGGCCAAGACGATGGTTTCACGAGGCAGAGGGCCGCGGCAGCGCCAGCAGGCCAAGATGGTTTCACGAGGCAGAGGGCCGCGGCAGCGCCAGCAGGCCAAGTCACGGATGAGTTCTTCTCGGATCTCTCGACTCCAGGATACAACTGCCTTCCTGGTCTGGTCCTGCCCCAGTTATAGGTCTGGTCCCCTTTGATGTCCGGACCCTCGCGCCTGGGGGCCGGGAGGTCCGGGATGAGGGAGTCCAGACACCCAGCAGGGGGGTGGAGCCAGTGCCCAGGCGGCCTGGGGTGATCGACACATGGTGGAGGAGAGCCGTTGACGATTCCTTCTCCCATTGACTCGCCAAGTGGTCACTCTGCCTCCTGGGGGGAGGTTGGTGCCTCGATGTCGGGCCCGGCCGGGCCCAGGGTGAGGGTCGAGTTGAGGCCACGCGGCCTCGTGCTGCAGCGCCCCAAGATGGCGGCCGGGTCGATGTCGTGGGGTAGATGGTGACCCGGGCCAGCGGGGTCCGGAGCTGGTGTCTTGTAGTGGAGGGATTGCAGGGTACTTCGGGTGGTCGTTGGTGGACTCTGGCTGGGGATGCAGGGAGAGCCAGGGTCCTGGTCCCTATTGCGGGGAGGGGGTACAGCTCGAACATGCGGCCTGTCCAACATGCGTCCCCCCCAGCTGAAGGCGGGGAGAGTCAGCCATCTTCCTGGGGACTCTCCTCGCTGAGGCGGAAAAAGCGTGACAGGCCGTCGGCGTTGGCGTGGTCCTGGCCTGGACGATGTTCCACCGTGAAGTCCATCGCCTGCAGGGAGATGGACCAGCGCAACAGCTTCGGGTTCTCCCCCCGCATTTGCATCAGCCATTGCAGGGGTCGGTGGTCTGTTTGCACCCGGAAGTGGGTGCCGAAGAGGTATGGCCGGAGCTTCTTGAGTGCCCAGACTACGGCGAAGGCCTCCCTCTCAATGGTGCTCCAGCGCTGTTCTCGGGGCAAGAGGCGTCTGCTGATGAAGACCACCGGATGGTCGACCCCTTCGGCGTTGAGTTGGGAGAGGACGGCCCCCACACCATGATCGGAGGCGTCCGTCTGCACAATGAATTCCCGGCTGTAGTCGGGAGCCTGGAGCACGGGGGCCGTGCACATGGCGGTCTTTAGCTTCTCGAAGGCTGATTGGCAGCCCGGGGTCCAGTTGACGGTTTTGGGGCTCTTTTTGGAGGTGAGCTCTGTGAGGGGCCCCACGATGCTGCCATAGTCCTTCACGAACCGCCGGTAGTATCCGGTGAGCCCCAGGAAGGCCCGGACCTCCGTTTGGCTCGTAGGGGGTTGCCAGGCCTGGATGGCAGCAATCTTGAGTTGGAGAGGGGCCACCAGCCCGCTTCCCACTTGGTGTCCCAGGTAGGTCACGGACCCTTGGCCAACTTGGCACTTGCTGGCCTTGATGGTGAGCCCGGCTTGCTGGAGGGCGAGTAGAACCTCCCGCAGGTGGCGGAGGTGGTCGGTCCACTGGTGGCTGTACACAGCAATGTCGTCCAGGTAGGCGGCGCTGAAGTCTTCCAGGCCCGCCAGTACCTGGTTTACCAGCCGTTGGAACGTTGCCGGGGCGTTTTTCATGCCGAAGGGCATGACTTTAAAGTGGTAGTGCCCGTCTGGGGTAGAGAAGGCGGATCGTTCTTGGGCCCTAGGGGTGAGGCCGATCTGCCAGTAGCCCGCTGTTAAGTCGAAGATGCTCAGGTAGCGGGCGGCCCCCATCCGGTCAATTAGCTCGTCTGCCCGGGGGATGGGATGAGCGTCGGTCCGGGTAACTGCATTCAGCCCTCGATAGTCCACGCAGAACCGGAGCTCAGGGGCGACGCCCGGGGCAGCTGCCTTGGGAACCAGGACGACTGGGCTCGCCCAGGGACTGTCTGAGGGTTCGATCACTCCTAGGGTCAGCATCTTGGACACCTCGGTCTGGATGCAGGCTCGTACCCGGTCTGGTACGCGGTATGCTCGGTGTCGAATAGGAGGGCTGTCCCCGGTGTCCACATCGTGGAGGCACCAGGGGGTGACTCCGGGGGTGAGGGAGAACAGGGAGGCGAACTGCCTCAGGAGCGTTTGGCAGTCTTGGCGTTGCTCCGGGGACAGGGCCTCGGAGAGCTGGACCCCTTCCACTGAGCCATCCTGCTCGAAGGCCCTCAGTAAGTCCGGAAGGGGTTCGGAGTCTTCTTCTGTCCCAGTATCGGTAGCCATTAGGAGGCTGAGTTCGGATCGCACAAAATGGGGTTTGAGCCTGTTGGCATGGAGGACCCGTAGGGGGTTCCGGGCAGTCTCCATGTCGATTAAATAGGTGACGGGCCCCTTGCGTTCGATTACCTTGAAGGGCCCGGACCATCTGTCTTGGAGGGCACAGGGCTCAACCGGGGACATCACCCAGACCTGTTGTCCAGGTTCGAACTCAATGGAGGACGTGTGCTGATCGTACCACCTCTTCATGTCCTCCTGACTGGCCTCGAGGTTGGCTTTGGCGGTGTCTCGGAACCGCCGGGTCTGGTTGCGGAGAGCCAGGAGATACCGGTAGATGTCCGGGGGCGTTTTCTGGGGAGGCTGCTCCCAACCTTCCTTGACTAGGCTGAGGGGGCCCCGGACGGGGTGTCCGTACAGTAGTTCAAAGGGGCTGAAGCCGAGGGACTTCTGCGGGACCTCCCGATAGGCAAACAGGAGGCATGGCAGCAGTACGTCCCACTGGCGTCGAAGGGGTTCTTCTAGACCCATAATCATCCCCTTGAGGGTGCGGTTGAATCTCTCGACCAGTCCGTTTCCTTGCGGGTGATAGGGGGTCGTGAATTTGTAGGTGACCCCGCATTGCTGCCAGAGGGACTTCATATATCTGGAGATAAAGTTCGTGCCCCTGTCACTGACGACCTCCCGGGGGAACCCCACCCGGGAGAAGATCCCCATCAGGGCCCGGCCCACCACGGGGGCCGTCACAGTCCGAAGAGGGATGGCCTCGGGATAGCAGGTGGCGTGGTCTACCAGGACCAGGATGAACCGGTGTCCTTGGGCTGTTCGAGGGTCGAGGGGCCCCACAATGTCTATTCCCACTCGTTCAAACGGGGTGGTGACGACAGGAAAGGGTTGTAATGGTGCTTTGATTTTTCGGCCACTTTTTCCGCTGGCCTGGCAGGTGGGGCAGGCCTTGCAGTGGTTGGTGACATCCTTCTGCATGTGGGGCCAGAAAAAATGGGTCACCAGGCGGTCGTAGGTTTTATCCTGCCCCAGGTGTCCGGCAAGGGGGACATCGTGGGCTAAGTTCAGGAGGAAGTCTCGGAAGCGAAGGGGCACCACCAGCACCCGACTGGCCCCTAGTTCTGCAATTTTCTGCTCGCTGTAGAGCAGGTCTTGGTCCCAGTAGATCCAGTGGGCCCCCGAGGTATCCCCGGTGCTCTGGGCCAGGGCTTGCTGCCGGAGTCCTTCGAGAGAAGGACAGGTTTGTTGCTCGGCCCGGAATTGTTCCTGCGTGGGGCCTCCCTCCTGCCGCCATTGTGCCAGGTCAGGGACGTCCCGAAGCTGGTCGGGTCCTTCTTCGGTTTGGGTCAAGGGAATGGCTTCTGGGGCGGCCTCCTCTGGGATGAGCGCGGGAGGAGGTTCTGGCCACTCGGGCTCTTCTGGGCTGGGGACCGCGCGGGCGGTCATGGACCGGGTCGTGACGCAGACCCATTCGGGGAGGCCAAGCATCCCCAGGTGCTCCCTCCGTTCGACAGCTGCCCAGGGAGAGCTTTCAAGGTCGTTTCCTAGGAGGCAGTCCACGGGGGCATCATCGCGGACAGTTACTTTTAGCATCCCTGTTACTCCTCCCCACTCGAAGGGGACGCAGGCCATGTGGCATAGGCTTTCGGAGTTGTCGGCTGATCGAACAGGGCAAAGAATGTTCGGCAAGATTTGGTCTGGAGTGACGAGGTGGCGTCGGACCGCCGTTACACTGGCCCCGGTGTCGCGGAGGGCTTCCGCCCGGCGGCCATTGATGTTGACCCATTGACCGTACTTCTGTGTGTTGGCGGGAAGGGGGGCCCGCGGAATCATGTCTCTCTCCCCTAAGCAGACCAGTGCCATGGCGGCGGGTGCCCATTCAGAGGGATCGGTCTCGTACTCCTCTTGGTCTTCCGGGATTATTTCTTCCCCTAGGGCCGCCGCTGCAACTTGGCGGGGAGTAGTGTTCGGATTCTTTGGGCAGTTGGGATCACTGGCGTAGTGGCCGGGTCGCTGGCACCTGTGGCACGTAATGTTGGCCCGGAAACCGGCCCGGACGGCAGGGCTTCCCCGGCCAACCGGGGTCGAGGGGTTTCTGGGGGGTGACGAGGGGCCGGGGTCTCTCCCCCGACCCTGACTTCCTCCTCCCCCTCGGGGGCGATACGATCTGGATACTTCGCTGGGTGCGCTCCGGCCAACTCGGGTGCTTTCCCACCGGTCGGCTTCGGCGGCGAGTTGTCGAGGGTCGGTTAGCTTGCTGTCCAGGAGGTGTTGCCGGAGCTCCACGAAGCAGTTGTTCGACAGGTGTTCCCATACGATAAGGTCAAAGAGTTGGTCGTAGGTGGTTACTTTGTTGCCCTTGATCCACCCCTCGAAGGCTCGGCTAAAAAAGTTCACGTACTCCACCCAAGTTGTACCCGGAATCCGTTTGCAGTCGCGGAACCGTTGGCGGTACATCTCAGGTGTGAGCCCGTATCGAGTGAGGAGGGCGGCCTTCATGTGGTCGTAGGAGGTCATCAGCTGGTCCGGGAGTTGCAGCAGGGCGTCCCGCCCTTCGTTGACAAACCTCCCCCATAATCCGGCTCCCCAATCGCTTCGGGGAATCCGGTGGGAGGTCATTGCCACCTCATAGGCTTTAAACCACTGCTGGATATCATCGTTCTTGTGGTATTCCCGGATGACATCTTTGGGGATGTGAACCTTGGGTTCGGTCGAGGCAGACGGGGTCGGTCGTTCGGGGAGCCCGAGGTCTTTATTCTGTTTCTGAATCTCCAGTGCTTTGAGATTGCGCTCATGTTCGTATTCTAGTCTCTTTTCCTCTAGCTCCCTCTGTCTTTGCTTGTCTTCCCGCTCTTCCCTGAGTCGTAAGTGTTCCAGGGTTATTTTTTGTTCTGCCAGCTTGAGTTCCCCATCCAAGCGAAGTCGGGCAAGTTCTAATTCGTGGAGTCTGGTTTTTTCTCTTTCTCGGATCTCTTCCAGGGAGAGATCCGTTCTTTCTTTAGTTGGTGCGGGGCTCGTTTCGGTTGTCTGTGTTCGGGGTACGGCCGTACCCGTTTCTGCCCAAGCTTCTGTGGTAAATAAATAAATAATACCCTATTTTTGGATGAATGAATGAATAACAGATAGCTCAATAAATAAGAGTCAAGATTCGAGGTAGTAGGAGTTTCTGCAGGTTTATTACAGCATAAGGACAGGATCAGGACAACCTGCATAGGAATAGGATGACAGGGGAAAAGAGGCCCGGCAGCTGCCGGGGCTTGGTCTGGGATGAGCGCGCTAACATTCAATAACAAGACATTCATTTATATACATAACGCAAACACATAGCATTACATTGCAGTAGGCGTAACAGTGGGTGGAGTAGAAGGCATGACGTGTAGCAGTCGCGAGAGATAACAGTAAAAAGAGGTGTAACTGGGAGTTTACTTAGACATGTGAAGTAAAACGTAACAGAATATGTCATGAATGGGCGGACACATAGGAGGGGGCTACCTAAGGAGCCGGGACCTCTAACCTAATGGTGCGCGAAAACTGGCAATGACGTGTTACTAGGAGAAGCTGGGGGCTACGAACTCTGTGCTAGGAGCAGAGACTAGAGTCTGGAGGGTCGGAGCGACATGTACCTAAACCCTATCTGGTATCTAATGTTTAGGGAACATGTTGATATAAACTAGAAGTCATGAGGGGAGAGGCTAACTTGATTCTAAGACTGGACCATGCATTATTCTACATGAAATGCGTGATGAAGAATACTAAATGACCATTAAATACAGTATTTCTCTAACAGGGAGACGAGAAGGCTAGACAACGACGGAAACTATTGATGCAGTTCAGTAGCTTAGGAATGCAAAAGAGGAGGACTGAACTGATAGCTGGAACTATAACATACTTTTGGCAGACTTAGAGGCAGGGCCGGGCTGCACCGGGCACTGCAAGGCAGGAAGTAAGTGAAAGGTCGAGGATACAGGTGGGGGCTGTATCGCTCCTCAGCGAGGCTTTCAGGAGACAGGAGCTGAATCCAGGGTCCGGGCCCTTTTGAGGCCTAGAAACGGGGACTTTATAATGGAATAACGTGCACACTGAGAAACGTGGCAACATTAATTTACATAGGCCTGATATTCGTAGTATTCACGAGGACTGGAAACTAACATATTAGAGGTGGACACAACTGTAATTGCGTCATTAATCAGAAATGGGGAATAACATATGCATATTGGTCATGCATACATAACATATGATGGATGGGGCGTAGGGACACAGAACATGGCAAAATTTACTTTTCCACATTCCCTCCTTGTCACTACGTTTCCATCAGGAAACATCAATATTCATGATACCGTCTATCATTTCATACAGTACCATTTGCTCGTCTCGAATTGTCTTGGAACGGGATTTAGAACGGGGCTTGGGACTAGGAATACAAGAGGTAGCACACATGCTGCAAATCGCAGGGCCACATTGTATACAGAGGCAGCAGCTAAATATGATCGCTACTGCAATACCTAGAAAGGACAGGACTTTCCATCCCCATGCGGAAATTACATTCCAGAACCAACCGGACCATGTCCAGGTGCCTGGATCTTGATGTAACAGATGGGCAATTTTATGGAGTCTGGTTATAGCTGAATAAACAGACGGCGCGTTATTTGGAATGAAAATGCAACAACTGGATCCGAGAATTCTACAGGCCCCGCCCCTATCGGCCAGTATGACGTCAAGGACGAGACGATTCTGTAAAACGACAATTCTCATAAAGGATTGTTCTTCAGTTAAGTTACCTAGAGCAGAGGCAGTCTCATCTACTACAGCTTCAAGGGTTCTTGTTAACCTACGAATTAACTTACTATTTACAACTGTACCTAAATAAGGGAAAACACCTTTATCTATATCAATGAATTGCTCTGCGGCGGTTTCAGTATAATCGACAATCGGGAGATTTCTCTTGTGTCTAGTGTGTACTAAGAAAGAATTCCTATGATAATCAGGTGGGGCTAGAAAAACAGGTGGCAGTAGGAAAGCAATGTAACAGGTTCCCTCCCAATCGAGGGGCAGACGGACATATGCAGTTTGACCACAAACAAAATAAGAATGACGTGAAGCTATAAAAATAGATTTCCCACTGTCACTATACTGGATAACAGTAGTACATTCACTATGACCTATATGTACAGAACCATAACTACGGACACATAATTCGCCTTTGACTGGTAGTACTGAAATAGCGGGTGAGTCTGGAGTAGTATCAGACTGAACATTCAGAACCATGAAATTCGACGAATAATTTCCTAAATTATATACTTCATTTTCTAGATCTAAACCTGTTCTATGGGGGAAACCTTGCTTGTCTGGGAAACATGTACTGTTAAGAAAAAACATATCTGTTGAGGATGACGTTAACGTGGACCATGCTCCACACGAACCATTGTGTGAAAATGGATAAGGAAACAGTGGCAGAACTCCCTTCGATGTCTGGAAAGGGGGGAGTCGACCACACACCCAACAATTAGTGGCATTGCTGGTCTGGTGTGAATAATGTAACATACGGATGAATGTGTTATTACGCATGGCGAGGCGGTATGAATATTCGTGAGGAGGCAGATCACTAAACGTGTGCTCTACTGTAATATGAGCAGACATATTTACATGAGGAACTGGAAAACACAGATAGAAAGCATAACTGGTGCAGGAAATCATTATGCTAAGAAATAATATGAAACTTAGAAAAACGATGCATTGCAGTGAACTTCGACTGACTCTCTCACTATGGGGGTCTATTTTATACATGTCAGAAACAGTCTAACCGTTTCACCTAGGGGAGGACTTATACAATCAAACTGGCTGACTTATTAGACCTGAGCTTTAACTTATACTCCTGTTGCGGAGTTTTCTCTACCAAGGGAGGGGTTGTAATAAAGTCTGGTGCGGGACAGTCCTTTAAAACAATGTTCTGGCAATCCTTCGAATCCTGGGAAATGTTCTTGGCAATGTCTTTGAAGTCTGGCTTTGGTCCTTTGAAAAGTTTTACATGAGAGAGGTGGACCCACCCCTTCCTGCCTTCTAACTTGACGGCAGTTCGGGTGGTCAAGAGGACCTGACGTGGCTCCTTCCAACGTGGTTCCAGCGGACTTGATCTGTCAAAATTGCGGACCATCACCAAGGATCCTGGAACGATCTCGTGCGGTGCCACCTCTGTATTGTCTGGAAATGCGGCGGCAACCTGTGAACGACATGAGTTGAGGGCAGACATCAAGGAAGCTAGGTAATCTGTCAGCATATTACATGAAACATCGGTAATACTTCGGGGTCTAGGAGTACCCCACATGTTAGGGGGGCGGCCGAATACGACCTCATACAGGGACAGACCTGATCTGGAATGTGCGACCATACGCATGTAAAATAGAGCGACTGGCAAAGCTACTAACCAGTCCACACCCTTGTCTTTACAGACTTTTGCTATACGGATTTTCAGAGTCTGATTATGTCTTTCGACTAGTCCAGCTGCTTCTGGATGGCGTACACAATGGAACTTCCACTGGTACCCTAACAACAGGGAAACGTGTTTCATGAGTTCGGATGAGAATGGCTGACCGTTATCAGAATATACGACTCTAGGGAGTCCGTATCTAGGGAAGAATTCACGAACCAGCTGCTTGGCAGTGGTCGCGGCTGTGTAATCTGGGACTGGATATGCTTCTGTCCACCTGGACAAAGCGCATACAACTACAAGGACATACTTGAAACCTCGACATCGCTCCATCTGAATATAATCCATCTGGAGGACCTCAAAAGGGTGGTCAGGGGGCTGGAAACCACCTTGTTCCACCGGGACACTTTTACCTGGATTAAACTGGCAACATATCATACAGGTACGGACTTTCTGCTTGGCTGCAGCTCGTAAATGCTTGTTGAACCAAATGTTCTGGATACTGTCTAACATAGCTTTTTCTCCTAAATGTGCTGGACTATGTGCGGTATTGATAATAACTTGAACCATAGAATCGGGGAGAAACCATGTGGCTCTACCCTTCGTTAACCATCCTTGATCTGTCTGGACCCCTCCTTGTACAGACCATTTCTTGATTTCATCGGGAGTAGCATGTAACTGAATATCTATGACATCTTGTGTAGGGTCCTTAACTGTCATGCATGTAATCAGATCTGGAGTATGTGTCATGTTTACTGGAATGTCTGGTGTCTGTGCTGTAAGCTTGGCTGTGCGGTCTGCTAGATCATTACCTTGGGAAATAATGTCAGTAACTTTCGTATGTGCTTTGCACTTCATGATAGCAATAGATGTCGGTAAATGTATGGCATCTAACAGAGCTTGAATAAGGAGACCATGCTGAATCTTGGTTCCATGAGAAGTCATAAAACCTCTCTCCTGCCAGAGCACTCCGAAGTCGTGTACAACTCCGAATGCGTAACGTGAATCTGTGTAAACATTAACTTTCAGGTTCTTGGCGTGTATACAGGCTTGTGTCAGAGCAACTAGCTCTGCTGCTTGAGCGGACAGGGTATCAATACGGTGTGTTTCAATAACTTCAGTGTCAGTAGTCACTGCATACGCGGCGACTAGTTCTCCTGTACTAGTTCTCATACATGAACCATCCACATAAAGTGTCAGGTCAGGATCTGGTAACGGAATGTCTGTCAGGTCTTGTCTTGGCTTTGTCGTAACGTTAACTACTTCCACACAGTCATGTGTGTCTGGATTTGAATTAACTGATGGTAACAGTGTAGCAGGATTCAGGACGTTGCAGCGTCTAATTTCTATGTGTGGCTGGAACAGTGTCAATTCATAACCTGTTAAACGTGCAATTGTCAAGTGCTGAGTTTGTGTTCGGTTTAAAAGAACTTCTACTGAATGTGGAACTTGTACTGTCAGGGAATGTCCTAAAACTATGGAATCACTTTGTCTGATAGCTAGTGCTGTGGCTGCAACTGACTTGAGGCACGCAGGCAACGCCTGGGCGACTGGATCTAATGTGCTTGAAAAATAAGCACAGGGCTTGTATTGACCTGCTTGATCTTGTGTAAGAACAGATAATGCTGTACCTTCGCGTTCTGTAACGAAAAGTGTAAAAGGCTTACTGTAGTTCGGTGTAGCTAGAACTGGAGCTTGGCATAGGGCTTTCTTTAACTCGTTGAAACTAAGTGTATGTTCAGATGTCCAAGGGAGGACAGTCGATACGGCTGCCTCCTGTGTCGTTAACTGTATCAGTGGCTTGGCTAGAAATGCATACTGGGGAATCCATTGTCTACAATAAGAAGTAAGGCCGATAAAAGCACGTACCTCCTTCTGGGTTCTGGGCTGGAGAAGACTCGCTATTAACTGGATACGGTCGGGTGTCAACTGCCTACCCCTCTTGGACAGCAAGTGTCCTAAGTATACCACTTGCTGGACACAGAATTGAAGCTTTGAAGGTGACACCTTGTGCCCCATCTCGGCTAGAAAATACAGAACTGTAAGTGATGCTCGCTCGCAAGCACGTTCAGAACGGGCTGTGATCAGTAGATCATCGACATACTGGAGCAGGGCAGTGTCAGTTGGCATGTGAATATTGTCTAGTTGTCTCTTGAGTGCTTGACTGTAAATACTAGGGCTTTCTGTGAAACCTTGAGGAGCGCGTGTAAACATATAGCTCCTTCCATTTAAACAAAATCCGAAAAGAAACTGGCTGTCTGGATGAATTGGAACACTAAAAAATGCATTCTTGAGGTCAATAACAGTGAAAAACATGGCTTCGGAATCAATGGCAGTTAACAGGGAAGAAATGTCTGGAACAACTGGATACTGAGGAATAATACATTTATTAAGCTCTCGTAAATCAATCACTAATCGATATACTGGGGGTGCATTTGGATCAGTACGTTTCATGACTGGAATGATCGGAGAATTGCATACATTGGAGTCAGTTTCTACAACTACTCCTTGAGCCATGAGCTCGTCAATAATTTTGGATAAGGCTGCTACAGCCTCAGGTGGCAATCTGTACTGTCTGATTCGGGGTAACACTACACCTGGTTTGAGAGTCACACGATAGGGTGTGATTTGCATGTAACCTACATCAGTTGGACCTTGCGCCCATAAATGCTGCGGAACATTAGACAATCTGGAATCAAAATCTCGTAATACATAGTGACCCTTAAAGTCACGTAGGAACAGACGTATTCCCTCTGGGGAACAGCAAATAACTGCACCTAACTCTTTCAGTGTCTTAATACCTAACAGATTTTCTGGACATGCCTTAGTAAGTAACAGATCAGTAGTACGGGACAATGGACCTACTTCTAGAGTAACTGGCTGAGATATTTCATTAACTATGGGTTTTCCTGAAAATCCAAGGGAAACATTTCTTGAGCCTGAGAGCGGAGCCCCTGGAACTTCGGCGTGACTAATTGTGGTCCTACTTGCCCCTGTATCGATCAGAAACTTTCTGTCTTTCCCTAATACTTGACTGTGTACATAGGGACCTTCTTGGTCTACAGGTATCTCGATGAGAGGCAAGCCTACCTCCCTCTCTAGGCTGTTTCATGAATATGACTGGTACTCTGGATACTCAGACTGTGCATACTGGTACATCTGCGATGTAACGTGCTGTGTTGCAGCAATAGGCTGCGGTACTGTAACTGTCTGTTGTGCATTCTGTGACTGAGGAATCTGTGAAACTTGTTCTTGTCTCGGCGGACGTGGTCTTTCTTTAGTCTTACCAGTAGCTATGTTGTGTTTCAGAACTGCACACTCGTTTATAAAATGACCTGGCTGTTTACAATAATTGCAGTTCCCTTTAACGGGAGCTGCAGGATGACTGGCTTGAATCGGACCCCTCTTCTGACTGTCTTGAGGAATAGATTGTGCAACTAGCACTTTCATTTTCGTGTCTTTCATACGTTTTCTTTCGTGTTCTTGCTCTTCTCTGATTCTATTCTGGTGATACTGGAGCATCTGGAGCATCTGGGACGGAGTATTTGCTTGCCAGGTGCTTTCGACTTTCAAAACTCGGTTTTTAATTTGTGGACTTGAATTCTCGACTAATTTGGTAACGAAAAGATGAGGGTATGACTCACTACTTGTCTTGAGACCACTATTAATACTGAAACATTTCTCAAATCTAGAATAAAAATCACTAATGTCTTCATCTTGTTTCTGTTTACAGGCTGAGATGGCATCCCAGTCTTCTTTTCTAGTTGTCAATAATCTGGGTAAAACTTGAATCAATAATTCTGGTAATTCTTTACATTTATCTCCAAGACCGGTACCTGGTACTCGTGCCTTGTCTTCAGCTTCTAGAGCTGTCCAATCGATCTTTTTCTCTCCCACCTCCCATTCTTTTTCCTTTAACTTTTCATACACCCCTGCGGGTAGCAGAACCTTTAACATTTTAATGACATCTGGGTACGTGTATTCTCCCATACGGAGCATGTCTTTTAATTCTCTATGGAACCCTGCTGGATCTTTGTCATGACAGGGAATTAGCTTTTTCATTTCGAGGAGTTCCATCTTTGAAATCGGAGTGTATACAAACACTCGTTGCATTTCGCCACCCGTCCCTTGGACTGGGTGGACTTCTCGTAACGGATTCTGTCTGTCTATGTAGAATGGTTTACTTTCTGGGGGTGAGACGTGAACAAAATGCGGGTTCAGGAACGTTCTATACTTGTGACGCTGTTCTAGAATAACACTAATTAAATCGGTACCTAGACCTCTCCATCTGTACTGGAGTAACTCGTTCAGGATATCGTGTAACGGGCCTGGATCAGAGTGTTGACCCTCATACTGAGTAATGAGGTGCTGGATCATATACATACCCACCAGTCGTTGCTCGGCTGGGGGCAGTTTCAGAAACATTTGTGCCACTATTTCGTCTGGAAAAGTGGTAGAATCAGTAATCCATCGGACTGCTGATCGGGCTAATTCTTGTTCATGCATGGTGCTTAACTCGCTATAACCGACTCGTGATTTCAGAATGTGATCGGTAGCTTGAAATGCTTGTTCTAGAGAACAAGGCTCTCGTTCTGGTGCTGGATGATGAAAAATAGACTTGGGTTCTAGACGTAAATGGCGATCTGGAAATCTGGATTTCCCTACATACGCTATTCTGGCGGGATTCTCGTCTTCCTCTTCAGGATCAGAGATACTTTCTTTCTCACTTACTTGTGCTGCTTTACGCTGTTCGTGTAACCTTACTATTTCTTTACGAATTTTCTTGTACATACTTTCCATGGCACTAATGGTCTTGTGCTTACCCTCGGCTATATTATCACTCCACCTTGTCAGGATTCTCATTTCGGCGGGATCTTTAGACGGGTAATCTTGTTCTCTTATTAGACAATTGATCAGGAACTTTAATATCATGAGCTGAATCTCGGCTTTCCTTTGAGACATGATCTCGCCAATACTTTCTGGATCATCCCCTGTACGGATGAAACGATATATTCTGTCTAGATCTTCTTTCATATTTGGTAAGGTGACTAGATACTCGGTCACCCTTCTTACACGTACGGAATATAAAACCATATTATATTCGCCTGGAACTGGATCATAAACACATTCGGCAAGGGCTTGTCTGATTTCTGTAACAGACTTATTACTTTTAGGAGTACGCTGTGATGCTTGAGCATGTAATTCGAGTGCTGATAAACGTTTGTGTGGCGGCGGGGTTTGAGGAGGACCTCCTCCTGCGGCCCCTAGACTAGAATCGTCGACTGACATTCTTCGTGCTTGCAGGGTCGGTAATTGTAACGTGGGCTGAACTTGTATGGCAGGCTGACCCGGGGGTACCGTAACAGGTACTCCGGTGTCTGGAGGAACGGGAAGTGCCTGATTTACAGGGACTAGCGGAGCGCGAACAGGATTTGCATATTCTGGAACTGTGTCGTCCAAATAGGACGAAATAAAAATATCAGCTGCGGTCGGTTTGTGACGTAGCTTGGTCGGAACTAATGGTGGCGGGAAATTACTGGGTGCCTCTGGGGTCGCTTTTGGCAAGCCTTCGGCAAGGAGAGGATACATACCCCTAATAAGGGCATGCCTCTGTCTGTCTGACTGTTCGGTTTTGACTTGTTCACCTATCTCGATTAATTCTCTTTCTTGAGCTCGTTCTTGGGATTCTCTACTTAACTCTGACTTTCTGACTTCCTTTTCCGTTCTTTTATGAGCTTCCTTACGCCATAACTCGATGGCATCTTTCTGTGACTGTCTGGCTTTCTTTTTCCATAATGCTTCTTCTACTCGCATGATACATTCGGCATCCCATGTACCCGATACGGGCCATCTATACTTTTCTTCTAACTGTTTGGTATACTCTACCCATAAATCTAGATACAATATGGCGCTTATGCCATGTTTCTGATACATAAAGTGACCTGGACTGTCCCTAGGCGGAACAGGAACTGCTGCTTCCAGCAGACCCTTTCTAGTTTTTAACTGACGTAACTTGGAAAAGAGCGGCATTCTAAACTTGAATCGGAACACAATACAATACACGAAAAACAATAACAATTGGGGAAACAATTCAGGCATACCACGACATTGGAAATACATTAAACAACATTATAAATAACAGTTCGAACAGAATACTACCTGAAAATACTGAAACACTGCTGAAACAGTACGGAACATACCGGTCCCATAAAGGAACACATCAAGACCCGTATCCACCTAGGTGAACACTTCGTTTGTGAGCTTGGGTACCACCAACCCACGGACCAGAGTCAATTTAGACTGACCCTGTCTAGACACTACCCCAGCAATGGTACTCACCGGGCAGCACGGAACGGAAGGCCTCGGACGGGACTGGACTACGACGACGAACTTCGGACTTCGGACTTCAGTTACGGGTGGACCTCCGGATACCTCGGACCTTGGACTCTCGGCTTGGGCTCTGGTCGGGACTCGCCGCGTTCCTCCACCGTCTCGTTCGGATGCTGGACCGCCTCCTCCGTCTCCTCCGTGGGCCTGAGGGATACTTGAAGCAGAAATATCTGCCAGGTGCACGGTATGGTTCCGTCACGACTGCAGAGGGTCAGGGGGTCGGCGTGGCTTCACCGACGCGTGGGGAAAGGGCAAGTCCCTATTCGGGCGCCATTATGTGGTAAATAAATAAATAATACCCTATTTTTGGATGAATGAATGAATAACAGATAGCTCAATAAATAAGAGTCAAGATTCGAGGTAGTAGGAGTTTCTGCAGGTTTATTACAGCATAAGGACAGGATCAGGACAACCTGCATAGGAATAGGATGACAGGGGAAAAGAGGCCCGGCAGCTGCCGGGGCTTGGTCTGGGATGAGCGCGCTAACATTCAATAACAAGACATTCATTTATATACATAACGCAAACACATAGCATTACATTGCAGTAGGCGTAACAGTGGGTGGAGTAGAAGGCATGACGTGTAGCAGTCGCGAGAGATAACAGTAAAAAGAGGTGTAACTGGGAGTTTACTTAGACATGTGAAGTAAAACGTAACAGAATATGTCATGAATGGGCGGACACATAGGAGGGGGCTACCTAAGGAGCCGGGACCTCTAACCTAATGGTGCGCGAAAACTGGCAATGACGTGTTACTAGGAGAAGCTGGGGGCTACGAACTCTGTGCTAGGAGCAGAGACTAGAGTCTGGAGGGTCGGAGCGACATGTACCTAAACCCTATCTGGTATCTAATGTTTAGGGAACATGTTGATATAAACTAGAAGTCATGAGGGGAGAGGCTAACTTGATTCTAAGACTGGACCATGCATTATTCTACATGAAATGCGTGATGAAGAATACTAAATGACCATTAAATACAGTATTTCTCTAACAGGGAGACGAGAAGGCTAGACAACGACGGAAACTATTGATGCAGTTCAGTAGCTTAGGAATGCAAAAGAGGAGGACTGAACTGATAGCTGGAACTATAACATACTTTTGGCAGACTTAGAGGCAGGGCCGGGCTGCACCGGGCACTGCAAGGCAGGAAGTAAGTGAAAGGTCGAGGATACAGGTGGGGGCTGTATCGCTCCTCAGCGAGGCTTTCAGGAGACAGGAGCTGAATCCAGGGTCCGGGCCCTTTTGAGGCCTAGAAACGGGGACTTTATAATGGAATAACGTGCACACTGAGAAACGTGGCAACATTAATTTACATAGGCCTGATATTCGTAGTATTCACGAGGACTGGAAACTAACATATTAGAGGTGGACACAACTGTAATTGCGTCATTAATCAGAAATGGGGAATAACATATGCATATTGGTCATGCATACATAACATATGATGGATGGGGCGTAGGGACACAGAACATGGCAAAATTTACTTTTCCACAGTTTGAAGTCTTCCTTTGTGCTAAGACCTGTGGTTGGAAGTCCAAGTTCTATGCAATATTGCTTCAGTTCCCGGTGGTTGTAGTCTTCCAATTTTTCCATCTGAAATTTTTCCGTTGTTCCGCTCTCTATTGACATGGTTGTTGTGTGTGGTGGGGCGAGTGACTTTCTGTACGATTATGCGTAGGTTCGGATCCCGTCGCTGGCCACCAATGTTAGACGGGGACCCTGAGGGTCGGCCGGATACCGAGGGAGAGATCCCCGAGGGGGACCGTCTCCGGCGATCGTACAGACAAGTACCCTCCCTCCCCACAAACAGGCACCACACCAAGTCGAGTTCAAGGCTTTATATAAGGTTCTTAAGGCAAGGATATCAGCGATACAGGATAACTTGGACCCGGGGGTCCTCTCACTTCTAGTCTCTGTAGGGAAAGGGGGTAGCGGGACAGTCTTAGTACCGGGTCGGTACAGGTGGTGGTAAAAGGCGAGCTCACAATCCTCGAGCTGGAGGGTCTGTGGATCGGGCCGCGGCAGCGCCAGCAGGCCAAGGTGATAGTCTCCTAAAGCAGAGGGCCGCGGCAGCGCCAGCAGGCCAAGATGGTTTCACGAGGCAGAGGGCCGCGGCAGCGCCAGCAGGCCAAGACGATGGTTTCACGAGGCAGAGGGCCGCGGCAGCGCCAGCAGGCCAAGACGATGGTTTCACGAGGCAGAGGGCCGCGGCAGCGCCAGCAGGCCAAGACGATGGTTTCACGAGGCAGAGGGCCGCGGCAGCGCCAGCAGGCCAAGACGATGGTTTCACGAGGCAGAGGGCCGCGGCAGCGCCAGCAGGCCAAGACGATGGTTTCACGAGGCAGAGGGCCGCGGCAGCGCCAGCAGGCCAAGATGGTTTCACGAGGCAGAGGGCCGCGGCAGCGCCAGCAGGCCAAGTCACGGATGAGTTCTTCTCGGATCTCTCGACTCCAGGATACAACTGCCTTCCTGGTCTGGTCCTGCCCCAGTTATAGGTCTGGTCCCCTTTGATGTCCGGACCCTCGCGCCTGTGGGCCGGGAGGTCCGGGATGAGGGAGTCCAGACACCCAGCAGGGGGGTGGAGCCAGTGCCCAGGCGGCCTGGGGTGATCGACACCTGGTGGAGGAGAGCCGTTGACGATTCCTTCTCCCATTGACTCGCCAAGTGGTCACTCTGCCTCCTGGGGGGAGGTTGGTGCCTCGATGTCGGGCCCGGCCGGGCCCAGGGTGAGGGTCGAGTTGAGGCCACGCGGCCTCGTGCTGCAGCGCCCCAAGATGGCGGCCGGGTCGATGTCGTGGGGTAGATGGTGACCCGGGCCAGCGGGGTCCGGAGCTGGTGTCTTGTAGTGGAGGGATTGCAGGGTACTTCGGGTGGTCGTTGGTGGACTCTGGCTGGGGATGCAGGGAGAGCCAGGGTCCTGGTCCCTATTGCGGGGAGGGGGTACAGCTCGAACATGCGGCCTGTCCAACAGAAACCACCCTCCTCAACCAAGAAAGATGAGACAGAGGGGAAAGAGAACAAAAGCATCCGAAGTTGGCGACTGAAGGTGGGAGCTTCTGGAGGAAGCACGCCACCGTCACAAGAGGACACCAAATGGTATGTCGATGCTTACTAAAAAGACAAAAAAAGACAAGGACAAATAGAGCAATTCAGGATCCAACCACTAAATGGCGTAATAATGCACCGCATGTGAATCTAGAAAGTTCTTCAAGCTGCAAAACTACACCAACAGGTAAGAAACTATACGTTTTTCTTTCTCATATTTTTTCAGTCCTTTTTAGGTTTCACCTGCTAAGCACTTACACTTTGCTTGTGACATCTCTTGTATTTAATATATCTTAAAAGGGGGCTGTTATCAGTTTCAATACTGTGCTAATTCGCTTTTGTGTTGAACTTTTTTTTTGGTAACTTCCACTGGCTCCATTTACGATACTTCTACTAAAGCTGTTCACACTGTTTAAACCCCATTCACCGTCAAGATAAGATCTCTTCCCATGTAAAAAGCAGACTGCTTCTAACAGTGTGGTGGGTTGCCTGCTTTTTATTACTTAGTTGTGGAAAGCAGATGCTTTAGTAGTAGAATTGTTGTGGCTTTTTCTATTCATGCCTCAGTACCTTTCTTTACACTTTGTAGGCATTATCAGATTGAGTTTTTCACCTTAATCCACCTGGTCATTATGATCAAATTCTAACTGTTGTAATAAACATTGCACATTAAAAGAAAAGTTAATATACAAGAGCTATGCTATATTTTACTACCAAAGAGGGAGCCGCAAGTGCGGTTACATCGTAGACAACAGAGTAAAGATTTGATAGGTGCAACGGGTGCAGTAGCACCGGACCCAAAAGTTGTCATATTTGACTACTCAACAGGCAGTCACAATTGCAGTTACCTTGCAGTTAAAAGGGAGTTGATTTGAATGCTGCATCAGGTGCAGTGGGAGCCGGGCCAAAAGGTCTAGGGTCCACCCTAAACCCAGATTATTGCTAACGTTTTAAAGTAAACAGGCATTCACAAGTGCAGTTACCTTGCAGTTAAAAGGGTATTTATTTAAATGGTGCATCAGGTGTATTGGCACTGGGTTCAAAAGTTACTAGAATTCCTCTAAACACCTAATATTGCTATATTTTACTCCTAAACAGTCAATCACAAGTGCAGTTACCTTGCACAAAACAGGGTCATGATTTGAATGGTGCAGCAGGAGCAGTAGATCAGGCTCAAAAGTTTTGAGAACTTTTCTAAGCACATAATATTGCTATATTTGAATACTAAACAGGCAGTCACAATTGCAGTTACCTTGCAGTTAAAAGGGACTTGATTTGAATGATGCAGCACTGGCATTGAGACCAAAAGCTCTCGGAACCTCACTAAACCCATATTACTGCAAAATGTTATTACTAAACAAGACAGTCACAAGTGCAGTTATCTTGCAGGCAATAGGATTATGATTTGAATGGTGCGGCAGGCGCAATGACACGGCGGCCCAAAGCTCTAGGAACCCTTTTAAACACCAAATTGTGCAATGTTTTACTACTAAGCAGGCAGTCACAAGTGCAGTTACCTTACAGGCAATAGGGTGAAAATTTGAATGGTGCAGCAGGTGAAGTTGCACCAGGCCCAAAAGTGGTCAGAACTCCCCTAAACACACAATATTGCTATTACATCAATGAATTCTTTTATTTATCTCTCATTTCGTTTTTCAAAATTTTGCTGTTACTTACCCGCACTATACCACTAGTAACAGCATAATATATTGCCTTATGGTCAATTATGAAAGAGAAAAATAACTGACCTCGTGTCTGCAGCGGCAGGCCCCTCCCTCCAAAGGTTGGAGCTGTCCATCAGCGTATGACAGCCTGTGATCCACAGGGCAGTGACGCCCGATCACCGGAGGGAGGGAGGCCGCTCTCAAAGATCGGCTCCTGCACCTGGCCACAGCCCGGCGAGCTGGGAGGCGGATTCACAAAGTGCTTGGGACTTGTTGTTTGGTGGTGGTGGGGGCAGGACCAAAGCCCCCAGCATTCCTTGCGCCAGCATTTACAGCAGCACCCGGAGGCGCCTTCATTAGACAGAAGGGTTTCCACTGCGCGTGATTCACCCTGGCCAAGACCTGGCCCGTGTGCGCCAGGAAGAGCCAGGGCAGGGCAACCCCCTTTATATCTGCAAAAGGTACTGGTTTATATTGCTATTATTTCTTTTGACTGGGGGGGGGGGGGGGGGTTACAGACCCCAGGTGCATCTGCCCACCTCTTTATTTCCTGAACCATATATGGCGACCTCTAATAGTCAGTCATAAATACTTTAATTCGATTTCCATAAAAAAAATCGTAAAAGGGTGGGGAACCACCATAAATAAAAAATACATTATAAATTTAACAGGAGAAATTAAAACATTAAGACAATGCCATTGATGGGTATTCTGGAACTAATTAAATTACTGAATGATTTCTTTTTTATCCTGCTCTCTTGCTGCCATTTTGAGAAATGTTATTGCTCTACAGGACAGTTGGAATGATGACCCCCCAAGGCATTGGATGACAGCAGCCCTGCATGTCCGTATTTCTTCCTTCCTTAAGGCTTCCCGACCTCTAATAGGTTTTCTCCTTTGTCTCAATTGTGCCCACAGGACTAACTTATAGCTATAGTTACTCCCTTTGGTCTAAGTGATAGATCAGTTGAGCCTGTGCTACCTGGGACACATATTGAATCTAAACTCCATGTGCCCACTGGGTGTAATCTCGTTCCCACTAGGGCTAGCATATGTTACCCTAAGCAAACTCTGTCCATAGCCTCTTCGAACACCGCTGGTTTAGCTTGTAAAAGGGATAGGCCAGACGAGCTTTAGTACATCAAATGCCATGGTATTATTTGCCTACAGGAGAAGTCTTATTGACCCTATGTATGTGAATGGGTTTGCCACAAACCACACGGCAGCAGTAGCTTGTAGTAATATGGGCAGGACTACGAGTGATCTGATCACTTTGTTTCTCTTTCCTCTATTTCAAAGATATTCTGAACAAAATATGACTCAGTATATTACTATATGATTCTATTCCGTGTTCTGCCGCTAGATTGCTGCTGATAAATCTATACAACAATGTTTTTGACCACTTCTAGGTCACTTTAGCATGTTTTTTACTTAAGGACATGGTGAATTGTTTCAACAGCATACATGGTGATTGTGCCTTGTGCCTTGGTTCTATGAAGGGATTTTAACTTAAAATCTGTCAGGATCTGCTAGTATTCTCATGAAAATATTTGTGGGCTTGAGGATATGGTCTCTATCACCCATTTTGCACATTGTCCTCTTGCCAGAAATTAGTAAAAATACAGCACAATTTTGGATTTTTTGAAAAAATGGGAAACAAATTGCTGCGGAGGAGTTCCTGTGGAAATGACATCAATAAAAAGTGTTTGTGGTGCTAAAATCACCATCTTCTCAGCTTTCAGGGATACGCAGACTTTTGTCAGAAAACCAAACTTTTTTTTATAGATTTTTGGCATTTTACTGGGACATGGCCTATTTTTACTATTTTCTATTCTTTGAACCTCCTTCCTGTTAGTGGTAGAAATGGGTGTGAAACCAGTAATTGATCACAGGAATCTATACATTTCTGAAAACTAGACAACATTCTGAATTCAGCAAGGGGTCAGTTGTGTAGATGCTTCAAGGTTTTTTCAATATAAACTAACCGTTGAAAACTGAAAATACTGAAATTGAGTTGGAAAAAAAACAGCCATTTGTGCCTACTACAGTGGTGAAGATCAATGTACTGGACGAAGTGTTATTTTTCCTTTCATGTTCTTTGTATTAAATATTTTTTTCTGACTGGGGATATTCAGTTATATATTTGTCTGTGCTGTGCTCTGTTACTATTCTGTATTGCTTATGTATATGGAAAATTCTGTATATATTTATTAGCACTGTGGATGGCACTGTGCAAAGACATTGAGCATGCCTTGAAAAAGATTAGAACTTGTTTAACTTATGTGCAAACACAATAGAGGTGCTGGCTACAGTTTGGAAAACCACTGCCATCATTTGTCTGTGTATGAATACCGTAACATACGCTGGACCCTCCAGGTTGTGGGGATATATAGGAATTTTAGGTTCACTAAGAACCGAGGAACCCAGAGCCAATAACTGAGCTGCTTCATGCGTGAAAAATAGGTACCAAGAAAACAAATATATATTTCCATAATGGGAACAAAATATAGAGTTTATAAGCAGTGTTTTTTTTCACATCTCCAAAATTGTGAGTACCCATACAAGCATGTAAAAAATTGCTAATTTTTCAAAAGGACTTATTTTTTTTACAAATTGTCTTACATTTGGAAGGTAGAAATACAAAGAAAGTCAATTGGTAATAACACTTTAACTATTCTGCGTTCCCCTAAGTCCCCCGATTAAAACGTTTCTTAATTTGTGTGGGTAGGCCTAGTGTCCGTGACAGGCAACGGCCCAAAACGCAACACATCAAACTAATCCAAGTGTAAACTGACCCTTTTTTGGCAGTGTGCCTAGCTGTGGATTTTGAACCCTGTCTCAGCCGGTGTTAGACTTGGCATCCTTTCGTGTGTTTCCCCTGCCTTTTTGCTTTCTGAACTTCCTGTTTTGATTCTGTTTTTGCTGGTTTAGTGTCTCTGCGCACCTTCTCACTGCTGTTCAGTGTTAAAGTGCAGTTATCCTGTTGTAAATTGTTGTTATGAATTGGTGATTCCATGATTAGTTATTTGATTTACTAGTCAGTCCCTACCACTTGCCAGGCCCTAACCTTCCCTTTTCTTGAATGTGAGTCACCCCTAAGGTAGGCCCAAGGTATCCCTGTGGGCAGAGTACAGTGTATGTGAAAGGTAGGACATGCCCTGGTGTGTGTGGCGTGTCCTGATAGTGAAATACTGCCAATTTCGTTTTTCACTATTGAAAGGCTATTTGGCCCATAGGAAAGCATGGGAGTAAGTTTATAACATCTTATCAATATAACTTCCCATTTGGACCAGGTAGGAAAATAAAGTTTAGTATGCCTGAACTCAAGAGTCCAAAGATTCATCTTTTAGTAAAGGTTATTTTTACATTCCATGTTTGAAAATACCCCTTTTAGAAATTAGATATTTTATTGCTTCGCTGTCCTGTGTGCCTCTGCTTTGATATGTATTGACTGTCTGGCTTTGGAGTGACAGGGGCTGAGGATATGCAGTGGCTCCATAGAGTCTGGATGAGTCAGTGCTGGGTGAAATAGACCTGGGCTGCATTTAAAGTAGTGGGGGGGGGGAAGATTCCCTTCCACCTGAATGGGCATTGCTTGCCCTCCGGAATGCTGTCTCCGCCTACTGCTGGGAAGCTGGGCCAGAGAGGACAGACTGGTTTAGACTAAAAACAGTCACTCTCTGCCTGAGAGGACAAAGGAATTTGGGGTATAAATATTGGGGACCAGACCCAAGAACTTTAGAACTCCTTAGGAACCAAGAAGAAGAGCTGGAGAAGCTATGAGCAGGGACCACCACTTTTCTGTGTTGGCCTGCAGTGGCTACTTCTGCCATGGGCAGTGAAAGGACTGGACAGAACTTTCTGCAATTTGTTTTTTGAGAGTTTCTCCAAGGGCTTGAGGTAGAGCTTGCCCCCTGTTCAAGAATTCTCAGGAACAGCAAGGACTTAAAGTTCTTCTGCCATCAGCACTTGGGACTGTGTGTTTAGTGCTTAGACAGAAGAAAAAGCAACCTGGCGCCGTCTACGATGCCGCTGCCGACTCCGTGTTCTGAAGGCACCACAGACGGCACCAACGCACGCTGCACCGCAACCCTGGTCTCACCGATGCCACCACCTGACGTCTCCACCGAGCCGCTGCTTGCACCGCGATCTATGGGCACCGCACTCCGCACCGCCTCGCTTCACGCTGTCTTCTTGGTATCCCCGATGACTCTGCTCCACGCCGACATCGATGCTGCTGCCTGCACCGTGGTTCGAGGGCACTTCTCGTAAGTTATATGACACACCTTCCTCATCCCGCACCACAGCCTTGGCCTGCCGGCACCATTGACTCCAGTTCGTCAGTCGACGACCGCGCTTCAGCAACGAATACACCGCTGCTTGCACCATGACCTGACAGCACCGCATCACTTCGCACCGCAGCCCTGGTCTTACCGATGCCGCTGGACGACCGTCACAGAGCCTCTGCCTGCACCGCGACCTGAGGGCACCACACGCTGACCCGCTGCACTTGGCACCGCAGCCCTGATGCCCGCCGGCGCTCCCGATTTCTACCGCGAGGAGTTCGATCTGCAATGTTTGTGACTTCAAGGGCCCGACGACTCCTGCACCGACCACCCGTACCGACGCCTGCGGACACCGGCCTTACGGGGCTCATCGAGAGGTCACAGCCTCCCTACGTTTCTAAAGGTACTGTTTTGCAGGTCCTCCCGACACTGTAGCTGGTCCGCGGTGAGCCAGAACTGTTTGGATTTGTTGTTCACGACACCGTGATAACCCCAGACAAAGCTATCGTCTTCAAGGAACTGTATTTCAAGTCTATTTTGATTACTGAAGATTTCTGAGAAGTGTATAGTGGATTTCTATTGTTTTTGGTCTTGTTTTAAGTATATACAATATTGGATATTTTTCTAAAACTGGTGTGGTGTCCGTTTGTAGTGTTTTCACTGTATTACTGTTGGTTATGTGCAAATGCTTCACACACTGCCTCTAAGATAAGCCTGACTGCTCTTGCCAAGCTACCAAGGGGGTGAGCTGGGAATATTTTAGGAGTGTAACTCCCTTATCCTGACTAGAAGGAAATGTCCCTTCTTGGACAGAGGTGCAAACCCTTGCCAACCAGAGATGCCTATTTCTAACAGCCGGTACCTAGGGAAACCTAGCAAACGTATACATTTTTGAAAACTAGACACTCGGGGGGAATCCAGGATGGGAAGACTTGTGTGCTCTCACCAGGTTCTGTTACCCAGAATCCCTTCCAAACCTCAAACTTCATCAAGAAAAACACATTTTCCTCACATTTCTGTGACGTAAATTTTGGAATCTGTGTGGATCCACAAACCTCCACTCACCCTGCGTTCCCCAAAGTCTTCCGATAAAAATGGTACCTCACTTGTGTGGGTAGGCCTAGTGCCTGCAACAGGAAACGGGCCTAAACGCAATGTGGACACAGCACATTTTTACAGTGAAGACTGACCCTTTTTTTTTTGCAAAGGGCCTAACTGGGAATCCAGGATGGGGTGACATGTGTGGCTCTTGCCAGGTTCTGTCATCCAGAATCCCTCGCACACCTCAAACTTTGTACAAATAAAACATCAAATTTTACTCTTTTTGTCTGTGATGGAAAGTTCTGGAATCTGCGTGAATCTACAAACTTCCACCCACCCCATATTCCCAAAAGTCTCACGATTAAAATGGTACCTCGGCGGGCGTGGTCATCCTGCCTATGGAGTAGGACGCGTCTCGCAGTAGCTCCGCTCTCCTGCAGCCGACCTAAACTCATATTATGGCATTGAGACCTGGGACTCGGTGGCGGACCCGTCAGCAGCTGCCTTTTTCAGATGCTCCGGGGCGGATTGCCTAACCTTAACAACGTGCCTCTGGAGCCGGGGATGGCCGGACCAGCCATCTTGGGGTCGGGCAGGAGCGGGGACGATGGAATCCAGAGGGCCGGGAACTGGTCTCTGCAATATTACGGGCCTGCTGCTTGGGCATGGGCTGGGCCCCTGTTGCTGCCGCCTTCCTGAGAATATAGAAGCGGCTCGCCCGGCCGAGGTGCCGCCATCTTGACTGATCTCACTGCGGCCTGGCCTAGCAGGGGCCTTGCCTCCTAGCCGGATGAGGCCAGGAGGGCTTTGCTGCGGGCCCCCTTCTGTCAACCTACATAGGCCCCGGAGGTCATCCTGAAAGGCAGCTCCCTTTTTGGTGGTGGGTGCTGAACTACGGCCTGAAAATATCGGTGGTCCTACCTGTCCCTTGGACGCACACATCTCGAGGAGTGGTGTGGCCCAGGAGAGACCTGTCGGCAGTCCGCCGGCTCTATATCCGAGGCTGCCACCGAGACCAGATGGGGCATCATCGAGGTGAGGCATTTTCCTGGCCTACATTTCCACATCTGGTTGTGGAGATGGGGGGGGGGTTGATCGGCTGCACTATTGGGCAGCGGGTGTTTCCCCCGTCGCCCCCCTGAGCGACTGAGTCTGACAAACCTTGCCGCCTGGGCCTGGTAACTATTGCTGGTGATCGGGCCTGTCTGGGGCTATACACCGCCCAGGGAGACTGCTCAGGCCCTTTCCCCACTCTAGCTCCTGCTGCACAATTGGTGGCCCCATGCCTCGACTCACTGCTGCCCCCCCCTTTGTTGGTTCAGGGTGAATGTAAACCTGAAAGTCGGGAGGACCCCTTGTGCTGCTGTTAACAGAGGGGGTCGCCTGGAGTGGGGCATGGGCGATCAACCGCATTGTCGGGCGCCTATCCCCCTGCCTCCATGACCCCTGGTGCCTGATTGTTGTTTAGCGCCTGGAACACAGTGGGGAGACCTGTCAATTTGGAGCCCACACACAAGCCTGGAGGGGCTGGGATGGGGCTCATTTCCCAAGCCCTCTTGCTGTTAAGTTAGAGGCCTGACTTTCTTCTTGAGGTACTCTGCGCGTATTAGCCTATTTCCTGACCCAGACCCAGACCCAGACTCCTCTGTGGGTCCCTTCACCTGCCTCCTCTCACATTCTGGCCTCTGAGGCGATGCTGGGACCTACCTTTGGGCTGCTGCTTTGTTTCCCAAGAGACTTTGACCCTAAAGGGAGATGACCTTGGGGTAGTGGTGCTTCCCCCTCTCTTTGGCCCACAGAGATGCTATTCACAAACCTAAAATATCCAGGTGTCTACAACCATATTCTGGACACTAAACAGTCTGAAGGAAAAAACAACAGTGAGATACTCACCAAAAAGAGAGGAAATATACCATTAATTTACGGATTCCCATCACTCACCAAACTGGTGACATGCTTCATCATCTGTGTCTCCTCTTTAAGTCATATCGGTGACACTAAGGGCTACAACCCTATCATAATGATGGGGAGCCCGAGGATGTTTTCATATAGGAGTGTTAACTACTCAAATCTGGGATGATGAAGAGCTAAGTGTGTGGGAAAAGAGTGCAGTGCGTAGGTGAAAAAGTGTAGTTAAAATTGAGTTGCGATTGACCCTGACTTTATTAATGTCTTTCGCAAATCAAATTAAAACAGTACAAAAAGACAGTTTAACCAAATAGCTGTATAGAATTTATAAAGTGGTCAAATACCCGGAGATACTAGACCTACAGCACCATTAAATCCTGATTGTGTAACGGCTCCTGCACTGGCCGCTGTCACCCTCCACCGGAGTCCCTGTGGAGTGTGGGCCGTGGGAGAACATTCTCTGCACCAAGGCTGGAAAGGATACACCTTCCGCTTTATCCAGAGATGCCACAGTCCTAGCCATGTGGCTGCAATTGAGCTCCTCTTCCTCGGCCCCACCGGATCCCCCCCCCAGACTCCTACATCGGGAGAATCGGCTTCAAATCCTCTCACGTAGGCCTTTATGACTAACTTCCTGCAGTGATTGGCTCACTCAAGTCAGACTTTAAAGCTTGCCTCCATGAGCTCAGGCGGGTTGTGATTGAAATTAGTGGCAGGGTCGTTGACCTTGAACCTACTAAGGACCTATGGCGCAGGACAAACACGCTGGAGGAGCAACATATCAAGCTCCATGTGAAACAGGAGGACTTAGAAAATAGGAGCAGGATAAGCAACCTCCGCATTAGGGGGATCCCTAGGGGTGAGATGACGTACAAGGCGGACCTTCTCAAGGCTGTTAGAGGTGACGATGATGCCTCTCCACCTGCCTTAGATAGAGCCCACTGAGTGGCAGCCCCACGTGGCTGCCTGGATCTCATGCTGGAAATTCTCACTCTGGTGCAGTCAGGGACAAAGCGGAGATTACCTACAATGTCCATTGTATCCAATTTTTCCCAGGATCTCTCCAAGGTGACACTTCCACGTTGCAAAGGACTTTAAACCTGTCACCGACAAGGTGCAAGAGCTTCACATGAAATACCAATGGGGCCATCCCTTTGCCCTGATCTTTACATGAGAAGGCAAATGCAGATTGCTCCGATCATTGCAGGAGGCCCCGCAACTGCACACACACGGGCCAAAGACCTCATATGTCCAGAGTGGACAACTGTTCCGCGCTCAAGACACAAGTCTCAGGCCAAGGGAAAGTTTATTCTCCAGGTTAAGCAGGACATCATACAGCACCTGCGCTCCATGGACGACGCTCAATCCCCCACTCACTCTCCGGCGGCATCCCTCCCAAGCACACCTTTGCTTACGGAGGCAACTCGTTGGTGTGTACTGGCCGGTCAGGGAAATCTGCCCTAGAGGCCTCCTCACTAACGCATACAGACAAGAGATGTGCAAGGCACGATAACTTTGTTGGACAGAACAGACATCTCCCCTTCTTTAAGATATCCATGCCCAGAACTGCCTTAACACTATCCTGGGTCCAAGAGAGATTGTTTTCTTACCAGTGTTGATGGCTGGCTGCGAGGATCGGTGGCCGGGACCTGCAAAGAAGATTTTCTCGCCTCCCCCATTCAACATGTCCCTAAGGGGAGTGACTTCCGAAGAATGGACCTAAGCATTACCAATGGACCATTCCAGGACTTGAATGGCTATCTATGGCCCTGTTGGCCTTCTTGCACTTGTTATGGTTGTTCTTCTCTCCTACTCTGATCCTGGGGCCCTAGGGTTTGCTGGTCGCTATAACCTTCTTTTTGCCACTTCTCCTTGACATATGGGGTGTGTTCTATTACATGCTGCTGGGCGATTGGGATCAAGCGCTCTGTGTCTCCTTTCCCATCCCTACATTTGCGGACAGCGGGTCGATGGTTGGACAGAGATTGCAACACTGCACATCATCATGCCCTACACGAATAATCATGGCACACACAACATTTTCCTCCCTAAATGTAAAAGGTCTCAATGCCCCCAACAAGCGCAGACAGGTCTGGCGATATCTCTTGGTGCAAGACCCAGATATTATCTTTCTGCAAGAAACACATCTGCTACGCTCAGACACACTCTGTATGGCACAACCCAAATACCCCACTCAATACTGGGAGTCTTCTACAACAAGAACAGCAGGGGTGGCCATTCTCCTCAAGGTGGGTCTTCTTTTACAAGGGGCACAAGTGACACAGGACAGGGAAGGACAATATCTTAAAACCCTGATTAATAACAAATCTCTCATCATGATTAATATCTACGCCCCTAACCAATTAAAGGATTTATTCCTTAGAAACGTTCTTAAGGACCTAGCCCCACAAGATGACGAGCTGTTGCTCATTGGTGGGACTTCAATTTGGTATTTAATCCTGAGATGGATCGAAGTGCAACTTTCTTTCAGGACGCAGGGCGATATCAGCAGCCTTGAAGAGGGACATTACTGCTTTGGGCTTGGTAGATGCATGGTGTTACAAATCCCCTGATGCACAAGGCGTCCTTTTTCTCCCATGTCCACCGTTCGTACTCACGTATCGACTATTTTTTCCTATCACACTCCCTTATCTGGTCCCTTTGGTCGGTAAGCATTTCTGACATATCTGTCTCGGACCACTCCCACCTTGGGTGTTGGGAGGGCGTCCTGCTCTGCGGTGCGGGCTTCCCCCTCATATCTCATGTGATTCTCTCATTATCGCAGAGATCCGGCAATAGATCCAAGCCTACTTTGAGGCTAACGCCCTCCCTGACACTGAGAAGCACACTCTGTTGAACCCCTTTTAAGGCGGCCATTCTTGACACTATCACATCCATCATTATCACCTGTACCCAAGAGGCCCTGGATGTTGGAAAATGGACTAACCAGGAACATTAAAGTCCTGGAGCCCTTGCACCATGCTGCCCCTTCGAGACGGCACAAGAAGCAGTTAGCATTACTGCGCGGCCAACTACAGGTGATGAGGGTAAACTTAGTGGAGAGCTCACTCATGCTGAAACCAAAATACGAAGGTGGGAACAAGGTTGGCTCCCTTTTGATGTGTACCTGAATCTCTTGAGCCCTTCGCTCCAAGATCAGAAACGAGGATGGCCACCTCCGAAATCGACAAACAGCTGGCATTTTATAAATTCTACTCCACCCTCTATGAGCAAGGGAATATGTCCCCAGGTGAGGGGGGTCACTTCCTTGCCTCGTGTCCATGGCTGCCCCTAGACCCGGCCCCTACACACAGCTTGGATTTTCTGTTTACACTAGATGAGGTGCGCCTGGCACTGAAAGACCTGCCGATGGGTAAGACCCCAGGCCCCGATGTGCTCACGGTGTCCTTCTACTGCCTACTTTTCCCCCCAAATACAGGACCACCTTCTTAACCTTTTTAATGTTTCACCGACAAGACTAGCCTGACACCCACGATGTCTATGGCCGATATAGTTTTGATACCCAAGCCGGGGAAGGACCAGTCACTTTGTGCATCCTACCATCCATGTCTCTCCTCAACACGGATGCCAAGATCTACACCAAGCTCCAGGCAAACTGACTGGAACCCTATCTACCTGGCCGATTACAACCAGGTCTCGTTCATTCGCCAGCGACAGGGAGCAGACACTATTCAGTACCTGGCCCACCTGGTGGAAAAGGTCCAGCAACGGGATATTCCAGCCTGAATCCTCTCCTTGGACCCCGAGAAAGCTTTTGACAGGGTTGACTGGTTCTTTCTCAGAGCGGTTCTTCACAAAGATCAGGTTCGGGCCTAACCTGATATTCCGGATGATGGCATCCTATGTTGCCCGTACCACGCAAATCCTGGTCAACGGTCTTCTTTCCACTCCAGTGGAAATCCGCTGGGGCACCCAACAGGGATGTCCTCTCTTCCCTCTAATTTTCGCCCTAGCAGTGGAACCTCCGGCGATAGCCATCCGCCAGGCATCTAATAATAAGGGTATCCTCTTTGGAGGTGATGATCACAAAGTTGCGTTATTTGCGGATGAACTTTGGCTGACCTTGACCAATCACAGCGATTCCTTCCCTGCCTGGATTTCCCAGCTTTGCAACCCTACTCATTCCTGGACTGGGCGGAAGGGGAATGTCGCACATTCAGTGCTCACTTGTTACCCTCTTCTGGAAGGTGGTGTTGATTCACATTAAAGACACGCTGGGGTTCCCCCATACCGAGTACGCAGCGAGTAACTATCTTAGAGATCCAGCCCCAATCTCTCAAGGCTATGACACACACTGACTGGCACCTGATCCTGCAAATGCGAGGGACAGCAGAAACAAACTATCACCGTACAGTGGAAAACGCCCAGGACCCCCCCACCGCCTCCCGTTATGGTTTACCCGTTTATGGCACACTATGGCAATGGAGTTTCTAACTTGTTGTATTACACTCCCTGAAGCCAAATATACACATGTATGGCAATCACTACTAGATCACCTTTCTAAACTAGAACATTGGTGCTTCACTCCGCCTTCGTGCTCTGCAGCTCTTTGACGATATTCTTCTACCATGTGAAGCTGAGTCCTCATAACGAGCTGGCCCACCTTAGCATAGCAAGGGACCCTCAGCCTCTTCCCTTCCCCCTAGTCCTACTACCATAACTCTTCGGCACCCCTTTTCACTCACTCATGCCCCTCTTCGAATATGGTTAGGCGCTGAATGAAAATCTTCATCGGCCCCACTGCCCCTGCCCTCATTCCCCCCTTCCCTCTGTTTCTTTTTGTTTTTATTTAGTTATGCTGTTCTATGTGACATAAACCGAATCCTGTCTCTAGATTGCAGCCCATTTCCATGCCCAGGCAGTGTAGCCGCTCTGCATACTGAGCAATGGTTTCTATACCTCACATTATCTGTCCAGAAGCAACATATCCCTCATAGCAATATCACCGGGGAGGTGGGAGGGGGGGAGGGAGGGGGTGTACGGTTGAGATTGCTACAAAATATTTAATGGGGACATAGAGCAAGCCAGAATAACAATTTTGAGAACCAAATGTTGCCCTACACGATTGCACAAAATTCCCCTTTCTTTTCTTTTTATTTAATAATGTTGATATGATATTTATATATTACTCTTTGAAATAGGCCTGGATTCAGTGGACACTGCTATACACCTATACCCAATGCACTGTGATAAGACCTCTTAGGACGCTGTGGGCAACTAGAAGTGTATTGACAGGATCCGCCAAGTTATTAATATACTGTACAATTGATAATGTTATATGGGTAATAACTGCCTTTACAGTCACTTGAAAACAATAATACCTTGTGCCTATTGGGCTTTCTGCCCCCCCTAGGGGCGCTGATCATGGGCTATTGCCCCCATCTGCCTCGGAGGAGGGGGGACGGGGGGGGGGGGGGTGTAGACAGACTGGAATTTTTTTCCGGGGGATCGGGGCATTGAAATGGGCATTTTGGGCAGCCCCCACCGTTATTTACATTAGATAAAAATCCCTGGTGCCTAGTGTGCTTTCTGCCCCCGAGGAGGCAGAAAAATTGTGGAATTTTGTGGGGCTTGGGGGCATTGGCATGCCCATCTCGGGCAGCCCCCCACCTAAATAATTTAAAAAAAAAAGAATACCTGGCATCTAGTGGGCTTTCTGCCCTCTGAGGGGGCAGATCGGGAGCTACTGCCCCCATCTGCCTCCCAGGGGGGGCAGAAAGACAACAACATTTTGCGGGTGGTGTGGGCATTGGCATGCCCATCTCGAGCATCCCCCACCCCTAAATAATATCACTATCCCTGTCATCTAGTGGGTCTTCTGCCGCCCCTGGAGGGGGCAGATCAGTGGCTATTGCCCTCATCTGCCTCAGAAGGGGGCAGAAAGACTGTGAAATATTTCGGGTTAGGGGGCATTGGCATGCCCATCTAGGGCAGCCCCCACCCCTCGATACAATATAAAAATAATTCCTGCATCTAGTGGGCTTTTTGCCCCCCCAGGGGGTCCGAAAGACTGATTTGCCCCAAATTATTTTTGGGGGAGCAAAGTCCCAAGGGGCGTCTCCCCCTCCCTGGTGTCCAGTGGGTGGATCGGAGGGTGATCCCCCAAGCAGGGATCTACTGGGGACCGGTACTATTGGAAAGGGGAGATTCTCCCCTTTCTACTGATACCTCTCCTGTCTTTCTAGGTGCTTGGGGGGCTGCGTTAGCCGCCTTGAACAAACAAAAAGTGAAACTGAAATGAGCCTATTGGCTCATTTCAGTTTTGGTTTCTCTGAAATGAGTCAGCGTGACGTGCACGCTGATAGTCATTGCAGAGAAACCACAGTTACAGCCTCTGGAGATGGGGGAAGCCCTACCCCACCTACTGAGGCTGATGGGGAGAGAAGGAAATCCCTCTGGTTCCCGCACCAGAGGGATTTTCAGTGCCATGTGCGCAGACGGCCGGGATCTGTCCGACGCACATGAGCACTGGTGCGTCTGACTGCTCCCGGCTGTCCGATGCACCGGAAAAAATTCAACCCCTCCTTTTGTGGCTTAGAATCTGGACCAAACGCCAGACATCCTTAATGGGGCTGTGCTTGTTGACTGTTTATCACTCAACCACTGTTCGAGTATTCCTTGGTTGAAGTAGATACACAATTTGTCACAGCATGGGACAGGAGGACTTGTTTACCTCGCCTAGCACTGCTTCAGCCACCTCCATCAGGACTTTGAAGTATACAGTTAAATTAGTCTTTATTCGATTAATGCATCATAAAAGACATAAAATACAATATATACATGTAAAAATGCATTTAAACCGTATTAAATCACATGTATAGACTACATAGGTAAAACAAAAGGCATTACACGGAGCCTAACTAACAAGCACATATAAAATATTAATCGAAACACGAAGACATGAACTTTATGAGGATAAAAAAAAAAATATGAAAGAAACCACAGGCTAGATATTTTTTATATACCTGCTTCTGACTAGCCAGGCCCTACCTAAATATTTTGCTAGCCCCACAACAATTAGTGGGGTTAGGTTGGTTTTTAAAATACGACTTGCTTCTTGGGCTGAGCGGGTACCTAGGCTTCTACAAACCGGTCTTAACCATTTGGTTTTAGGTGCAGAATACAAAGGACACACAAACAAAAAATGGTCAAGACTTTCACCCTGGCCTGGACATTTTGGACAGTGCCCAGACCCACCAAAACCCCATTTTTTTGTGAAATCCCCTAACGGTAAAGAACCGCATCTAAACTGGTGAAATAGTTTGCGTTCCTGGGGCTTGGTGATCATGTCCCAATATTTTTCAAGTCTGGATGTGTCTTTATGAACAATAAATAGACCTGTGAGGTTACTCGAGCCCAGTCTCGTGTGTCTCTTGTGGATCACCCAGTCCCAATAACGCGTTTTTAGTTCTTTTTTTGTTGGGAAGATGGCAGAATCTGGTGTTGTCCACAAGTCACCATACCCTAAGGCCAGGAGGGAAGAGCTTAAATCCTTGAACCAGCCTATACTCGAGGAGCCAGACAAGTTTTTGACCTCCAGGCAAGCCTTTGCATAACACAGGAGTTCCGGCGTTGTCCATAGACGTCGCCAGAATGCCAGGGGACGAAACCTTGCTTGATCCTCCACTGGTTGGCACCCAAGGTCATACAGTAGCGGGATCCGGGGGGTTGACTGTGGGAGGCCCGTAACCACTCTGAGAAATTTATTTTGGGCTAATCTCAGAGGGTCCAAATTACTAAAACCCCATAGTTCCGCCCCGTATAAGACAGAGGGTAAAACCTTAGACCCATAAATCTTAAGTAACGGTGACATTGGCCTAGTGAAGGAGCCTTTATGCTCCTTTATCAAGGCTCCACCTATCTGTAGATGCCTTAGGGCCTGAGCTCAACCTGATGGGACCAACTTAGAGTCTCACTAAATGTAACCCCCAGGTAGGTGAAGTACTTGGTTTGCTCCAATAATGACCCCCCCCATTGTAACACTTGAGGTGATTTGAGTGTGTCCCCTTAAGACCATAAATTTGGTCTTTGATACATTCACCTCAAGCTCATGTTCGCTGCAGAAACTCTCAAACCTTGACAGTGCCTGTTGAAGACCCTGTCTGGTTTTTTAAATCAAAAGAGTATCGTCAGCGAACATGAGCAACGGTATTTTCATTCCCGCTAAGGAAGGAGCGTCCGTGGGATGTGTTTCAAAGTACTTAGTGACCCTATTAATATATAAGGAAAAAAGGGTGGGGGCCAACACACACCCTTGTCTAACACCCTTGGCCACAGGAAACCTGCCCGTCACCTCGCCTGGTTTACCCCATCGAACCTGGGCATAGGTGTCTGCATGAAAATTCACCAGCAGGCGAACAAGGGGGGGGGCGGCATACCCATTTCAAGCAGACACTTCCACAACCCAGACCTCGGGACAAGATCAAAAGCAGACCGCAGGTCCACAAAGGCTGCGTATAGGTTTCCCCTGCCCAAAAAGACCGTTTTCCAATAAAGGCGCATGAACCGATAGGCCTGGTCCAAGGTGCTCACATGGGCTCTAAAGCCCGCTTGGAGGGGAGTTAGAATATTAAAATCCTCAATCCATTCCTGGATTCTTACGAGAACCAGGCGGGCTACAATTTTTTGTACCGCATCTATAAGGCTGATCGGCCGGTAGTTGGAAGGAACCGACCGATCACCTTTCTTATAGATCGGCAAGATTTCAGCACCTGCCCAGGATTCAGGAATTTTGGCACCAGAAGCTAGTGCATTAGCCAAGTGCACTAAATACGGTACCCACAAGTCATGATCGTGATGGAATAGATCAGCCGGAATACAGTCGGGACCAGGGGCCTTACCCCTAGGAATAGACTTCAGAACTAATTCGACGTCCCTAGCAGAGAAGACAAGGGGCTCAATCGAGATTGGCCAACAGATGTTATCATGAGCATAAACCTCACACCTGAATTGATTCTCAAAATATAATATCCATTGTTGTTGGTCCACCGAGGCTGGGCTTGGACGATCATCCTGTGCCAAGCCCCATTTGAGTAAGTGCCAGAATCGTTGTAGATTACGAGAGCCACATGCTTCAGATAATGCTAGCCATCGTTCATCATCCCATGTGGCCTTAGCAGAATGTTTAGCAGCATTAAAAGCCTTCCTACAAGACCTTACAAGAGCCAAGTTCTTAAGTTTGAGGGCTTTAAACAATTCTGCGTGGGTCCGACGACACTCCTGATCAAACCAACTAGAGGTTTTCTTATTCCCACTACTACCCTTTTTGGATACCGATTTAACAAATAGATCCTTTAAAGATATAAACAATCTAGAGTACGTATCCATAAACATTGTGTTAAACTCCTCCTGTGAATCGCATTTAGAGATCACAGCCAAAGAGTTAGTAAGCATGGATCTAATTGCTTTTCGAGCTTCCATATCTACAGCGATCTTGGGCCAGCGAACCCTCCTCATATCATTGGTAAGCACAACTGCCTCCTGTACTATATTAGACAAGCAATTAACCGACCTCGAAAAGCTACGATCCCTTAGGTCCACCACCAATGGATCATGATCACTTTCTGGGCGTGACTTAACTTCCATGTCCACTACTCTAGGCCATAGTTTCACATCCAGTAAAACGTAGTCAATACGGCTGCTGTATCTTCCATTACAAAAGGTATGTTTGCCCAACCTGTCAGAGCGTACTCTACCGTTTAAGGCACGTAATCCCAGGTCCAGACATAACCCTTTAATAAAAGTAGCCGATTTGGACCACTTTTTGATAGGTGTTAAATCAAGTTGGGGTATCCCCCAAGCCATATCCTCAGTCTCTGTTAGGAGACCCTCATCTAAACTCAGCGGTTCAAAACAGGTGTTCAGATCACCCATTATAATCCAGTGACAATCAATGGGGACTTCACCAAGGTATGCATCCAAGCAAAGAAGGGCAGGGGAGACCCTACCACCCTGGGTACTCCTGGCATATACATTAATCACCAAAATATTTAACCTACTGGTAGACTTAATACTGACCATTAATATGTCGGGGCTGTCTATATAAACTTCCTTAGCTGACACTCCCTCAACTTGACGGACCCAAACAGACCAGCCACCCATAGCTCTACCTCTTTTCCCTCTAGTTGCAGGTTTGCTAAAATTCAGATAGCCTGTGAGGAACAATGGGAGAAGCGCCCAAGTTTCCTGGAAGGACCAAACGTCGCCTTGACGAATAAATTTGGTCCAATCAGGAGTACACAGTCGTGACTCCAGGCCTGCAATGTTCCAGGAGCCCAGAGTGGTACTATATCTACCCCTACAGAGACTGGCATTATCTATAACAAGGGAAGAAGCTTCATCATTCCTGGGAGCAATACTGTTCCTGGGAGCAATACTATCGTCAAATATGGCAGCTCCAGTTACAATCTCAGTAGGGATACCTGAGAACCCACCCTGGGTACCTAAACCCTTTTTAGTACTCTCAACTGTTTGAACAGAAGGGAGCTCTGTTTCCGATAGAATCACATTTTCTATGGGCATACACAAATGTTTGGAGCCCCTCTCATTACCGGGGGCTGGCCGAGTTTTTAAGTTTACTATATGGTTAGATAAATCAGCCATATCGTCTGCTGAGCCCATACAATCGATATTATCCTCCATAACCCCAGGTTTGATAGCTGGTCAATCGTTATAGGCCAACTCTGATAGAGGGTCGTAGAGGTTCCTCAGCGGAATGCTCCAAAACTCATTGGCCTGGTTATACTTACTCAAGTTATTACGAGCAGGCAGGTGACCATGGGGCTGATTGCGATGTGAGAAGGCTGGTGTAGAGGGTAGACCCACAAACTGAGGCTTAGGGTTGGCCCATAATGGGGTGTGTGATGAACCATTGTAGCTAGATTGCGCATAGGAATGAAACCGGGCTTCCGGGTTGATTGGTGGCCCAAAAAAACTTGGTGTAAAGTTAGACCATCTTAGGGGCTGGAGTGGATTTTTAGGATGATGTTGACCAGGTGGTTTAAGGAGAGACTCAGGATAAAAATAACTGAGATTCCTCGTTGAGATCCCTCCCTCATTATTACCCACAAACCAGTCTGATAAATAGGGAGCCACTCTATGGTCTCTGAAGTTAATAATCACAGTGTCACCCTCTATATCTTCAGGTCGTAGACCTACCCACTTGCATCTCCTGACTGAAACAATATACCCATTAAGATGGGCAGGAAGGGGTCTATTAGTTTTCAGCCAGAAAATGACTTTATTTTTAAAGTTATCATTATTTTCCCGATTCCCATTTGAGATAGGAGGAACTCCCGTCAATATAATCACGTAATTGGTTGAATCAGGGGGGAGATCTACAATATTCCTATGATTTGTGGTTTGAATATGGTTGGGAATGGCAGTTTTAACAGCCCCAGAATTGGCTGATGGCAACAATCCCTCTAAAGATGGTTTATTACCAACCCCCAGGGGTTTAGCTTTAGCAAGATCTGTAACACACGTAGATTTTGGTCCCATATCTAAATCTTTGGGTTTTGTAAAGCCAACAGTTTTGTTAGCTTTGAGTTGAATATCTTTAGAAGTGTTACTAGCAGAAATGGTTTTACACTAGATGTGAGTGGAGGGTTAGATTGTTTAGCGTGACCATTGGGATGGGGGATGGAGCCAGTAGCCAATAAACAATCCAGTTTATCCCCTAGTAGCCTAACACGTTCCATCAAGGGCAACATGTATGATTTAATGAGTTTCTTGAAATATTCGAAACTCTCCTTATTGTTGAGCCCTGGTGCTACAACTTCTGGTGGGGCTTGATGGGACAATGTTGTTGAAGGGGCCACAACCACCGGCAAGGACATAAAATTAGTAATAGGATTAACTAGTGAAGGAGAGTGAGTCTGTTGACACAGACCTTTTCTTTTGACACCACCCTTTTTCCTTTTTTTCCTGGGGGGAGAGGACACCAGCTTTTTTATCTTGGTGGGCCCAGAACCACTAGCACTATTATTTTGATCCAATAAATTCACACAGGGATCAGCACAACCTAGTGACCTATTAGTAAGTGTAGAATGCAGGTTGGGTGCCACAATCTGTATAGATGGGGTATTTAAATCAATTAAACTAATAGTAGAAGAGGAGTGTCCATGTATGTGATCATCACTATGAGTACTAGTACGTACTGGGGAATCATTTGAAGCCCTAAATATACTGGGGATTTGATCCAAACCAGACATATCTGCATCATTAGCTGACTTCCCTAGATCATCCACAGAATGCAAAATATTAGGTTGTAATTGGGTGTTCAGTGGGAGTAGCTTAAGATGTTCTATTGAACGTAGACGCTCAGCACGTCTCTCGATTAAAAGAAGTTCCTTATCAACCTCCTTGTGGGCTCTCTCGAAATATTTATCGAGAGGCCCAAGGAAGGACACCCCCACTGTGGAGGGAAGAGAACTGGACATTTCGACTATAACACAATAAATGGATTACTATAAATGCCTAGCAGAAACCCAGACAACTGCTCACAAGGAGTACAATACTACATGCAGCTCAGAAACGGTAAATGTCAATAATCAGGCCCAGCCCGGCCTCCCTCGGCCCCGGACGGCCACAGACGGCCCGCCCTTTGCCCGGGCTTAGCCCGGGGCACGCCCGCGCGCGTCCCGCGACGCGGGACCTCTCTCCCCGATTTGAAGCGCCTCCTGGCGCGAAATACTTGGTGGGCGGGGTCAGGTGAGGTCAGCCGCGGGGAGTGGTGGGGCTTGTGGTCTCCCCCCTCGGCGGCCGCGCGCAGTGGTGGAAAATGCAGCGGCAGCGGGGGAGACCTAAAGGAGACAGCCAGATGGTCGAGAGCGTCTCTTGACACCTACAGCCCTCACGGAGACAGCAGCAGAATCCCCAGGTATGGCCAGCAGCACAGCGGTCCTTCGTCACTCACAACACGGAGCAGTATACATTTCTAGAGGGATGCCTGGAGAAAAGAATGTGGTGTACTGTAGACAAACCAACATTACAGACCTATATGGGGATTTGTCCGGTTGAAAGTCCTGCGCCTTACTTAGTATGGGTGGGAGACCCACACCACAGATTCTTATTGAAGAGGCACAAGGCACTTTGTTCACAACTTACTTTATGCCCATGTGAAGATCTGTCCCCTTAGACCACCTTACATTTTATTTATTTTTTTACATTTTATTCGTTGTTGAGGACTGCTATCTGCTGCCCATCTATAGGGCGGGCAACATTTGTTACTGTAGAGCCATGAGTAAGATCTGCTTCTCCATTGCCACTTATATTGATTGTGCTATTGTGCAGAGGGCTACAGTTCTTATATGATGTTTTATGAGTCTTATGTGGTTTGTATGGATTTTATTTCATTCTTATGATAGATCATTGTGCTCTTGATTGTAGAATTGACTGTCCTCAATAAGTTTGATTTTCTGCTTAAAATAACCCAGTGGAGATAGTAGACCCCTAACGAGTTTTTCTTCTAGGACTCCTTTCAAGGTTTTTGTTACTTTGGTTTTATCTGAGCTTGTGATATTCCATTTGACGAAGCTTGCTGTATGATGATTTATTTATTGCTGGGATGAGTATTTCAATGCTTTAATTATATATATTGCTCTGCACTGTGCACTTTTATGGTTCAAATGAGCTGAAATAAAGTTATTTTGATGATGATTGACTTTTTCTACATAAACAAGTCATAACACTTTAACAGACTTTCTATATTGTACAACTACTCAGCAAGCGACAACTTAACGAAAAACAGCTTATTGGTAATCATGTAGGTGAGACCTTATACATTTACTAATGCTTGTTTGTAGTGTGTAGGCTTTTTATACTCTAATAGATCACCCTTTACTCCCCTCCCCCTCCCCTCAGATTCCAACAAAACCCTATATAGCGGTGTAGAAGAGAACCGTCGCCGCACCATACCAAAAGGCATACAATGGATTAACTCATTTGAAACTCTACTGAACAAAATCTTCTGTCATTGGAAGAATTGCATAGTGACTATCTTTAGCATCTCCAAATGTGCCTTGTCTGGAACAGAAATGTTACAGCACTTTTTTCTAACTACGTGTTCGAGGCATGTGAGCTGTAGATCACATGCCTTGCACAGCCTGCCATCTAGTGTTGGGTATGGATGTTTGCACTTTGTTTTTCTTCGAAGAAGTCTTTTCCAGTCGCGAGGTAGGTGACTCCTCCTTTTGATGATAGTGCGCATGGGCATCAACTCCATTGTTAGATTGTTTTTCCCCCCAGGTTCAGATGTGAATTGCTGCGCTCCGGTTCGGCACCGTTTCTCGGGTTCCCTTCAACGCACAATACACTACCCTCAACTGTATTGTTACTCGATCGCTTTTCCTGTTTTTCACATATTGTTTGTACTCAAAGACCTTCGATTGGAAAACAGGACTCCATTCATGCTCTGGTCCGGGTGTCGCGTTAAGTTTCCGTGCACCGACTTGCACAAAGTGTTCTACCTCTGCCTATCCCCGAACACTACAAAAAAGACTGCGCCGCGTGCCGATCGTTTCGATCGACGAAGAAGCTCCATGACCGTCGGATTCGATGTCACGAAATGCAACATCAGTGCGGTTCCGCACCGGACATCTTCGGCGAATATTCTGATAGAGAAGAACTAGGCGCTCGAGGAGCTGAAGATGCAGAACATATCTCTGTGTCCCAGGCCGACTCCGACATGGAAGAAGAGGTGCAAGTTACACCGGGTCAGCGTACCGTGAGTACATAAACCCCCTTTCCCCAGCAACACAAGACCAAAAAGGCTTTGGTCCTTCCTCTGCCTTAAGGCCAAGATCAGCACCGAGGCAAAGTTTCGGACGCTCCACCCTCGGGCCCGGCTCCAAAACACAAGGAAAAGCTTTCTGGCTCAGGCTTGAGTCGGCCCCATGCCGGTGCCGAGCCGAGCCGAAACCTTCGGCGTTGAAACTGAAGCATGTCTTGGTAACCATTCCACCGTTACAGAAGAGTAAATCTCCAGAGCCGAAGGGTTCGGAGCCGAAACTTGCAACGCCATAGGAGCCTTGGTCCGACGTTCCACCGAAACAGAAAGAACTGGTAATACATCCAGACACTGGACATATCCATGCCAAACTACCTGAGAAAAGGAAAATGGGCCTGCGAGAGGATTACTACATTAATCTAAAGAGAAAAAATGTGGGTACTAACCCCTCTCCACATTCCATTCCATCTCCTTCGCTCAATGATCTAAATTTACTCATCACACCCATAAATTCACCCCCACCACCACTATCCCCTGACCCACAAGATGATGGAGGTGGGGATGGGAATGAGGATAGGCCACAAGATACTGACCCTTGGGAAGATTATGGCACTGACCCAAAAACACGAATAATGGCCCTGATTTATATCCAGCCAGACCCTCACCACCCGACGACAACATAGGATACATTGAGCTAGTTAACGGGGCTGCTCAATATCATGCGGTGGAGCTGCATAAGGAGGCTTTAGAAGAGGATTTCTTATTCAAAATCTTAAGTTCCTCTCAGAAAGCTACTCATACACTGCCAATGCTTAAAGGGTTGCTTAATCATACAGATGAGATCGTTAAAGATCCTGTGAGGGCAAGAATCATTACACCCAGGGTGGAGAAAAAATATAAACCTGCACCTACTGACCCCGCCTACATCAAGGGTCAGCTGCCTTTAGACTCTCTTGTGGAGCTCGCAAGAGAGCTAATTCACAGACCACAGGTGAGGCCCCTCCTCCTGATAAGGAGTCAAAATTAATTGATGCCTCAGGCAAAAGGGTAGCGTCGCAAGCAGCCAATCAAGCTTTGTTAGCTCGCTATGATAGGCTCATTATGATGAGTTAGAGAAGCTAATGCAATTTCTGCCTGATGAGCATAAATCAAAGGCTAATGACCTTATTCAGGAAGGTAAATTAATCCCAAACACCTCCATCAGGTGCGCCTTAGACGCAGCAAACACAGCAGCCAGCGCAGTAAACTAATTGTACTGCTACGCAGGCATGCTTGGTTGAGAATTTCAGGATTCAAACAAGCCTCTATTCTCAACCAACCATTTGACAAGGAACACCTTTAGGCCCAGCAGTTGACACTTCGCTGGAAAAAATAAAAAAAGACAATGAGGGCGCCAAGTCCATGGGGGCTTTGCAGTTACCTTCAAATAGGGGATCCTTTTGTCGCTCCTTTCACAGGGGTGGCTCCAAGAATATATCCACAGAGAACCCCTCCTCCTCTTACAAGGGCAACAACCAATCTCCCTCATCAAGAGGCTATTTTAGAGGCGGGTTTAGAGGAAACTATGGTAAGAGAAGAGGCAGACGCAACTCAACACGCACTTCCCCCCTCAAACAACAAGCAGTGACTTCCTTCCCCTACCCCCTGATCATTCCAATCCTGTGGGGAGACATCTCTCGCAATTTCTACCTGTCTGGAATACAATCACCTCAGACAAATGGGTTCTACAAATTATCCAATATGGTTACTGCCTCGAACTTGACACTCCTCCAAACATTCTTCCAAGATCACAGTGTCACAAGAACATCTCACCCTTCTCAAACAAGAAGTTCTTTCCTTTTTGGAGAAAGGAGCTATTTGTTTTTTTAAATTGATACATTTTACATAACATCTGATATATCTGCAATTCTGCATAATTAGTATAATAAAACTGCACAACACGGCGTAAATGCGAGAGGATACATCACAGCCAGTTACACAATTTTTCTAGTCCGGTGTGTGGTCAGCTGGCAAAATGTCTTGGCAATCAGAGTTTGATTTATAACCAACATAGCAATAACATTACATAACGTATATCCCACCCCCTTGGATTCTCTGTATTGTGTTTGTATGTCAGCGCTCTATATTGTGTTTGTTTTTCAGCGCTACTATCCATGTCTTCGAGTTGTCCCAGCTGCCCAGCCTTTTAAACATTCTGTTTAATGTTTTTCAGATAACACATACATTCAATTCTCATTACCATCATAACACAATTTCTGTGCAGGTCCAATATCACTGTACACATAGTTACTTCACTATGTAATATATAACATACTGCTAATAATATCACATTCGGTATCACTTTTCTGTACCGGTTCTAGTAACAACTGTCCTGCAATGTCATATATATCCTTAACGACAAATCATCTATCATATGCTCTTTAGTAGGTTTCCCATCTCCACTCCTAGGTTCATGTGTAGTCTTATACCAATATCTGTGTTGCCTCAGCGACCCCTACAAATCCCCCACCCGTCCCACATGTCTTCTCAATCTCTCAATCCTCCTGTAATACCAACCAGTTTCACTCAACTTGTGGGCAATTCTGTAGTGTTCTAGCTTATCTTTCGGGTTATTAATCAGATAGCACGTTAGTGGGACCCATATATCATTAGGTCTGGAAGACATAGGTAGCAGTTGCGCATATGTGGGTAGCTGCTCCTGACACGTTATCAGGTCATTCAGCCATGTCTTAAATTTAGGCGCCCGTCCCCTTCCCCATCTGCAGGCCACCCTCCTTTTTGCCATTAAAAGCACTATTGCTATGAATCTACAATGCTCTGCTTTTATTGGCTTAACATATCCTAGTATCGCCAACAGGGGGTCTGGTTCCAACGGGGTGTCTTATCATTTGTTGTAATGCACTAAACACTTGACTCCAGTATTCCCTAACACTCAGGCATTCCCACGCCAAGTGTAAGAAATCAGCTCCCTCAGTGTGACATCTATCGCAGTTATCTTCTGGTCTAAGCTTGAACCTACACATCTTAGCTGGAGTGTAGTATAGTCTGTGTAAAAACTTATAGTGTATAATTCGGAGTCTACTATTCTCTGATACTCTCTCTGTTTGTAGGCAGCAATTCTCCCATTGGTCATCTGACAGAGCCGTGCCTAGTTCCTCCCCCCAGCGTATATGCAAGTGTGTGTCAGGCCTCTCTTTCTGGGCGTGTACCGATTTGTATAGTAAAGAAACTAGTCGCACAGGCCTGGTCCTTTCCAGTATGAGTTGCAGGGAGCAAGCACCGTGGGCTCCTCTGGTACCTCTAGAGTTAGTGATCTTATACTTTGCCGCAATCTAATGTACAAAAAGACATCTAGAGGTGTCCTCTGCTCCACCGGGCACATATGTTCAAGTGTGCGAAATTTGCTCTTGTGGTACAGGTTCCCCCCAATGTACTATATTATGTTTTCGTCTAAATTTGTGAAACGTTTCTTCCTGCAGTAGCGTCATGTCTGGGTGGTACGTTAGGGGCAACAGCGGCGAGTATAACAGCGGTACCTCCAGCATTCGGGCAATCTTCTGCCAAGCCGCTATCGTACAGTGAAGTGCATCAGGTTGTCTATTTCTTACCCGTACCGGCATATATAGCACACCATCTATAGTTGTAGGGTGTGCTAGCCAATGATCTGCTGCCACTTTCGGCATATATCGGGGTTGTTTAATCCAATACCATACAAAGTGTGCTTGCGCTGCCGTAAAATAAAGTTCAAAATCAGGTATTCCAAACCATCCCCGTCATTACCTCTCATTGTAATCTAGGCTGCTTGCCACCCCACACTAGTCTGATCAGCTCTGACTTGAGCGTTTTAAAGAAGTGCATACCCGGGTAGTATGGTATATTCAGAAAGAGATACAGAAGCTGCGGCAGTATTACCATTTTGATCAGGGATGCTCGCCCTGCCATGCACAACGGTAATGCCACCCACTGTGTCACATTATCTGACAGTTTTGTCATGGCCGTCCCATAATTTAATCTCAGGAATTCCCCCCTATCTTTCGTGATTCTGATCCCTAAGTATCTCAGGTCATCTGCCTTCCACTCCAAGGGATAGTCTAATGCAAAGCGTACAGTGGCGTCCGTGAGCGGGAAGAAACTAGACTTCGTCCAGTTAATCTGTACACCAGAAAGTCTACCAAAGATTATGATTTCTCGTAATATTGGATTCAGGTTCTGTTGCGGGTCTCGTACATACAGGGTGATGTCATCTGCATAGAGGGATACAAGGATTTGGCGTTGAAAACATTGCAGTGCTGTGTCCTTGTGGTGTTGCCTCAATTTTGCCGCCAGTGGTTCCACCGCTAGCGCAAACAATAACGATGACAATGGGCATCCTTGCCTAGTCCCTCTCGTAAGATCGAATGTTTGCGATGTGTGTCCATTAATCAGAATCTTAGCTACTGGTTTGTTATATAATAATCTAATCCATGATAAAAATAAAGGCGGGAACCCCATTCTCCTCAACACTCCAAAAATATAGCTCCATTCCACGGAGCCAAAAGCCTTGGTTGCATCCAAGAAAATCGCTGCCATAGGGAGGTCTGGGGATACCGTATTCAAAACACCGAACAGAGTTCTCAAATTGTGAGAGGTGGCTCTTCCGGGCACAAAACCCGATTGATCTGGCAAGATCAAGTTTTCCATGAGCAGACTCAATCTCGTAGCAATGAGTTTGGCCAATATTTTGGCATCACAGTTGAGAAGCGACAGCGGCCTGTAAGAATCACATAGTTCCGGTGCCTTGCTGGGTTTCAACCGTGACAGTATGAGGGCATCTCTCATAGTAGGGGGTAGATGCCCTACATCCAGTGCATCTTCATAAACTTCCCTAAGTACAGGAGCCATGATGTCAATGTATGTTTTATAATATTCCACAGGTATCCCATCCGTGCCTATGGCCTTGCCAGACTGCATACTCATTATTGCCTCCCGCACCTCGTCCAGTTCAAATGGCGCACATAAGAAAGCTCTTTCAGCCAACCCAATTCAACATCCCCAAGGAAGTCATCCAGCTAACTAGTGCCCTGTCCCATTGTGGTATATAGTGTGCTGTAATGCTCCACAAATGCATTCAGGATAGTGTGTGTATCTCTGCAAACCTCTTCATTTAAGTTTCTTGCCTCCGTTATGTATGTGGAGCATCTAGGTCCCAGCCGCCCAGCCTTGCTCGTGTATTATGTAATTTTGAAATCATAGGCCTATCACTGTCTAGGTTCCTTCTCAGCGTGTTTTCTGGGGCCTAAGTACATGCTGGTCCTTCTGCTGTATGTTCCCCATCGATCTCAGGCTTGTCCGCTAGCGCCCCTAGGTGCCTCCTTCAGGCCGTGCGGAAATCTGATAAAATTGTGTCCCATGCCGCCTCCAAAGGCTGCTTCCGCAGTCCCATCGCGTCCTCGCGGCAGAGCGCTATTCTTTCCGGCTGTTCCCAACATAATGCGGATTGATACCAGGCCTTTGCTACTGGGACTTCAAGCGACGTTGCTACTGTGGGAACAGGGGACTTCTAGCGACGTGTGAGTAAATGCTTAGCCACTATTAGGCCCAAATCTATGTATCTAGACGTCACTTAAAAAATTTTGGGTCTCTGGTACAGTCCTACTTTTCATGTTTCTCAGGTCCAGTCTAAAGTATGTTCTGTGCACTGGGATAAGCACGTAATAACCTCTTCCCAATATAATTGAATGGCTGTGCATGACCACAGTATGTGCAATAGGTCTTCCCCTGCCTCATCGCACCTCTCGCACTTGGCATGTGCATGAACAAAATATTTGTTTATTTTTGCTGGCGTCTGGTAGGCTCTATGTATTATCTAATATTGGATAAGTCGAAACATGGCATTACGGGGAATGCGTGTGGGGCTTTCAAGTATTTGTTGCCATTCCCGGTCCATAGCGGGTCTCTGTAGATCTGTGTACCAATAGGTGCACAAGGAGAGTAGCTGTGGTGTCGTTTGGTCTCTGCCACCCCAGTTCAGACATGGCTATATGCAAATCAGTCTGACCCTGTGCCTCATGGGAACAGTCCAGCCCGAACTGCCAAGCCATGTCTTCCCTGGACCGGAAACAAGCTTCCGAGGACCGGTTTCTAGCATTCCAGCCGTCTTCAGCCCGGCTTGCTTGAATCCAGTGGCAAAGTGAGCAAGGGACTCACGTCTGAGCATACCCTGCCACACTTATGGCGGCCAAAAGCGGTACAAAAGGGGGTGGTGAATGGACGGAGTATCTGAATCAATCAAACACTCACACCCAGTCAAAAGATCTGGGTTTAATCCATCACCGTTTTTTATTTTATTTATTTATTTTGAAAGTTTTATATAGCGCGGACAAGATCTTTGCAGATATCAGAGCGCTTTACAAAGAGGGGTACATGAGGGAGCATAGTCAGACAAATATATCAATAGATCAAACAGTACAGGTAGGTGGCTGCAAAGCCAATCAAGTGAGCAAGGACGTGAGTCCCTTGCTCAGTTTGCCACTGGATTGAAGCAAGCCGGGCTGAAGACGGCTGTAATGCCAGAAACCGGTCCTCGGAAGCTTGTTTCCGGTCCAGGGAAGGCATGGCTTGGCAGTTCGGGCTGGACTGTTCCCATGAGGCACAGGGTCAGACTGATTTGCATATAGCCATGTCTGAACTGGGGTGGCAGAGTGGGCTAAAGAACGGTGATGGATCAAACCCAGATCTTTTGACTGGGTGTGAGTGTTTGATTGGCTCAGATGCTCCGTCCATCACCACCCCCTTTTGTACCGCATGGCCGGCTTATTACACAAATAGGTAGGTGACGACATGGTGAGTAACGTGAGTTCATGGAATGTAACTGGGTGGGAGACTAGGGGTGTGGCTAAAACGTTTTGTGACACAACTGGGAAAGAGCAGAAAGAACACGTGTGTCTGCCCAAACAGGTAACAACGCCATTTGGCAACTCACGGCTGTGGTAGCTGATTAAAATTAACTAGGATGGGTGAAAAGAGTGTGGTGCACGGGTGATATGAGCTGGGGCCCGTCTTGCACATGTACGTGCATGCACTATGCCATATATTGTGTCATACGCTAGTAGCTGAAGTTTAGAGTGTATGCTTGTCGTTGTCAGCCCCCCTGTGCGGCGTAAGCCCACGTAGGAGGCTACTCGTGCATGGGATATGTTTCTCACAAATAAAGACTTGTACAATCTAATACTTGCATGTCTACAGATTACATAACACTGCTACATTAAGTCATCCGGAGTTTGGGGTGTCACAACCGGAAGTGATAGCGATATTCGTGCACCGGCCACATAGCCTGCAAATTGTCATCACTCAGCGACTGTTCATAGGAGGCAACCGTGTCTCAGCTGTACTGCTGTTTTCTCAAGTCCACCACCGCTTGTAGTGCGTCTCTTCTTTCTTGCATTACTTGTTCCCGGTTGGGGGCAGCTGTCGATTGCTGTGGAGAGTCTGTCATTCGCATCCTGCGTCTGCTACGGCGATTCCTTTGAGTGTCCACCTGCGACTCCGTAGTGCCATGCCTCTGGCTCGGTGAGGTGTGATGTCCTTGGGTTTCAAGCCAGTCCCACGCATCTTCTGCTTTATTAAAGAAGTTTGTAGTCCCATCCGCGATTACCTGCAGTTGGGCTGGAAACTTAAGAGAGTATTTCAGGTTCAGATCACGCATTCGCTGTTTGACTGCGAGAAATGCACTCTGCTGCCTCTGCACACCCAGGTCGTCTGAGAAGAAGAGAACTTGCGTATTTCCCAACTTGATTGCTTCCATTTTCCTGGCCTCTCAGAGTGTTGCATCTCTGTCTTTAAAATTCATGAGGCAGAACAGGAAAGGTCGTAGTCCCTCTCACGGCGGCGGACGCTTTGAGGGTACCCTGTGCCCACTCTCTACAGCAAAGAAAGTAGAAGGCTTGCCCTTCGACATTAAAGACTGCAACCAGGCTTCGGTGTATGCTACTGCGTCTCCACCTTCTGTGCCTTCTGGTAGCCCCATCACCAGTACGTTATTCCTGCTGGATCGGCCCTCTGCATCGTCCATCCTGCATTACAGGAAATGAAATCGTGAGGCGAGATTGCGAACTTCTGTTGACAGTATCGTGGCTACTGGGTCGATTGCCTTCACCTCTGCAGTTAGTTTGTTGACTCTCCCTGTCAATGGTCTGTGGTCAGCATGAAGGAGCGTTTAGTCTGCAGTGACCTTATCTATCGGGCCTTCAAGAGATGTACGGGTCTGTGTCAGTGCTTCGCTGATTTGTGTAACTGCTTGGAGCACAGAGTCTAGTTTTTTTTTTTAAACAAATTTTATTCGTCAAATGACCAATATATTGCAGAGCACTGTAACCCAGCAACTCATGCATACAGAATGGACATGTGAATTGACTTTGACAATTTCACCTAGAATAGAGGACAAATAAAGAGCAATATAGTTATAATATTTTAGCAAACAAAAAAAAGGTCAAAGAAATAAACCCAAAACCCACCCCCAACGCATTCACGCCTACCCAACAACACTACCATATATGAATAATCTCGTTCAGCCAGACACCTGTAACTAAGGAGCGATATTGCATGTCAATTACTGGGGGAGTGTCCCCAAGTCCGCGGGCCTGGCCACTGAAACCGATTCCAACTCCAGGCCGCAATATTCTGCTCAACGCCTCCAGATTTTGTAATGTTTAAGCGGGCATTCCCTGGCCGCAAAGATGGGAATTTCCAGCCCCACACAGAAATCCATGCTGTTTTTCCACACAGACACCGAGGGCGCCCTCGGAGCCTTCTAAGCTTTGCCAATATCTCTCTTGGCTAAGGTGAACCCTAATAACATCAAGTGGCGTTTGTATATGTTGCCCCCTACATCCTCCACGACCTGTAGTAGGACCAATTTTGGGGAATTTGGGAGGTCCCAGCCCAGTAATTCGGATAGGCACGACAAGACGCCTCGCCAAAATCGTGTCAAGGCTGTACATTGCCAGATTGTGTGAAGCAAGGTACCCTCCTCATGTTGGCATCTAAGACACATCGGGAACCCACCAATTCCGCCCTCCAGAGCCTAACCCTGGTGAAATAGACTCGATGGAGATATTTAAATTGAGGCGAAGACATAAGGCGATAGATGACCCCCGCGGGGAGGCCAGGGCCTCCACCCAGTCCTCCTCCAGTGGGCCTATGTCTCCCTTCCAAGCCTCCCGAAGTCGCTGTAGTGTGGGGGAACTATGGACAACCAGGGGCTGATAAATCTTGTGGTCGTGGAGGTCTCCCATGAATACCTTGGCCTCTATGGCACTAAACTCAGCCAGGGACCCCAACCCCTCAATGTAAGGAGTGATGGCATGCTGTAGCTGCAAATATCGGAAAAATTGAGTTTTCGGCATGTGGAAGTCCTTCTGTAGCTCCTGAAAGGACTTTAGAACTGGTCCCTGCATGACGACCCCGAGAGTAGAGATGCCAATGCAGTCCCAGCTTCGGAAACCGGACAGCATTGCCCCTTGCGGAAGTCACCCTTTGACCAAAGGGGAGTCTCCTGAGTCAACCTATTCCACCACCCTGTCCGTCGCAAAGCCTGTCGCCATATTTGAAATATCAGTTTCGTAGCCAGTGGTAGGGAGTTGCGCAGTGGCGCAGAGTACAATATAGTCTGTAGTGTTATCCCCCAAAAACCGCCTCTCGACCGCATAGGCAGCATCAGCCCTATCACCATACCACCACTCATTGAGGATCCGGAGATGGGAGGCTAAATAATAAGATAGGATATCAGAGGTTGCCAATCCCCCGCAATACGTGGACTGGAAGCAAGTCCGTAGAGCTACCTTTGCCATACCGCCAGCCCATAGAAACTGACCCAAGGCTGTATTGACATGTCTGAACCAGCCGGGGGAAAACTGATAGGGATGTTTTTTTTAGCTGATACAGGAGGTGGGGAAGGGACACCATTTTAAAAATGGCCATATATTGAAAGAGGCATGTGGGACCAAGTTTTAAGATCTTCCCGCTCCCATACAGGGGCCAGATTCTGTTCCCAAGAGACGATCGGAGAATCAGATAAAAACACTCCCAGGTACTTCAGCCCCCCAGCAGCTACCTGAACGGAGGAGGCCCAGGGGCCGGGGCCCGCCCCTCCCCCCAAGACCCACAGTGTAGATTTATGAGGGTTCATAAATAGACCCGACGTCTCCCCGAATATTTGCATAATGCGTAGTAGGTGTTCTCGATCTGAGTAAGAAAAAAAGAGTACAGCATCCTCATATAAGGCAATGCGATCCGAGAGACCCATTGCCCATTCCAGTCCCGTAACCTGGGCATCGATGCGCACCCAGGACGCCAGAGGCTCCATAACCAGCGCAAACATAAAAGGGGGACAACGGGCAACCCTGCCTAGTGCCCCGACCAATTGAGAATGAGGGGGAGACGGCACCTGCCACTCATAGGGACGCTGTCAGGTCAGTATAGAGAAAGGTCAGATAGGACAAGAATCACGGTTCAAAGTTTAATCTACTGAGAAGTGCAAATAAATATGCCCAGCTTAAGGAGTCAAAGGCTCTGTCCATAGCAGCAAGTAATAACGCAGCCCACTCCCCCAACCCCTGGATGGTTGACACTGCAACATGTGCGCGCCTTATTTTGTGCCGGGTCGCCCGATGGGGCATGAACCCGGCTCGATCGGGATGCACTAACGATGTAATATGGGCACGGAGGCGATTGGCCAATGCCTTGGCCAACACCTTGGCCTCCATATTAAGGAGGGATATAGGGCTATAAGATGCATGTTGTTTCGTGGGTCTTCCCGGCTTGTGGAACATGACAATCTCCGTGTGCCTCCAGTTACGTGGCATGCAAACCCGCTCCCTGGCCTCCTTAACCACTCTACAGAAATGAGGTCCCAATTGCAGAAAATAACTTTTAAAAAACTTGCATGGGAAGCCATTCGGCCGGAGGGCCTTTCCAGGCTGCATCTCACTCAGCGCCGCACCCAGCTCCTCCTCGGTAAGCGGGAGATCCAGCTCCTCTCGCACCTGGTCAGAGAGGGCCTTGGGCGGTAGATCGTTGAGGATTCGACCCACCATCGCTTCGTGGAGGCACTCCCTATTGGCATAGAGGTCCGCATAGTATCTGGCAAAGTGGTCAGCAATATTAGAGGGGTCAGTGAGAACGGACCCATCCGGGCCCAAAACACCCGGCAGGACCAGGGAGTACAATGACCGCTGGCACAACCTATGTAACAATTTGCTGGATTTGTCTCCCCATTGATAAATTATACTGCGGGTCACCAGCCATGCTCAATATGCGCATTATCCTGCTGCATCAAAAGAAGTTGGCGGCGAGCATGGTGGTCTGCGCCATCCTTGCTGCGGGATTCCAATGCCAGGAGCTTAGCCTCCGCCTGAACAGGAGTCTCCCTACGTAATCTGCGGGCTGCTGCACAATATGAAATATCCACCCCTCAAAGCGTGGGTTTTATGGCCTCCCACAGGCAATTAGCCCCCTCCACCATCCCCACATTAAGTGACAAAAATTGGTTCGAGGCATGTGGGCTGCTGAATTCATATCTGTAGCATAGATCGCCGCCTAGTGTTGGGTCCGGATGATTGCACATTGTTGTCCTGGAAGAGTCTTCGAAGTATCACAAGATAGGTGGCTCCTCCCCTGGACTACAGTGCGCATGGGCATCGACTCCATCCCCAGATTGTTTTTTTCCGCCATTGGGTTCGGATGTACTTTCGTTCTCTCCAGTTCGGAATCGACAATATTCTCTAGGCCCAAAGGCCTTTTTCTCCTATCGTCGGTATTGTTTGCGTTCGATGCCCGGTTCTGTTCGGACTCGCATCCCGAGTTTGACATCCAGGGAGTCGCGTGGCTCTTTGGTGATCGAGGCCCAGTCGGCGCAGCAAGACCCTTGACGACGCGACATGGAATGGAGCCCGTTCAAGAAGTGTCCCGTGTGTGGATCGAAGTACCCACACATCGACGTCCACCCGGTGTGCAACAAGTGCTTGTCGCCGGACCACGATGAAGCCAACTGTATGGCTTGTTCACGGTTTCGTTAGAAGAAAACGATTCGGCTTCGGCGCGTGGCGCGCATGGAGGCCCGGCAGTCGGCACCAGCACCGGTGGACATCTTCGACAGCGAGGAAGCAGACGAACACGACGTTCAACTGCAGATTTCACCTCTGGCAGAAGAAATCGACTACGACTATCAAGTGGATGTCGAAGGCCTACCCGTAGAAGAAGTCGTCGACGAGGTAGGAGACGACGATGAGGCCATGGAAGATAGCTCAGAGGAAGATCTATGCCCCGTTCGAACTCTTACGAAGGCTCAGGTCGAGGGATCGCCTATCGGCCTTACCCAAGACCTTCTATCAAAATCCCCGGCCCCCCCTCCCGGCCCGGCTACGGACACTTCGACGGAGCCGCCATTACCGAAAACAAAACTGAAAGGGAAACCTTCGGTGTCCACAATACCTAAAGTGGTTCAATCGCTTTCGAAACCGAAACCTTCTGCTCCACCGTCCACAGCCTCGTCCTCCGAGGTGTCGGAACAGCCCAGGCCGAAAAAGCCTGTTGACCCGGCGAAGTCGGTAAAATCCGTCCAGCCAAAGCAGACCAAGGGCGTCGAGCAGAAGTCCAAAAAGGCCGTCGAGACAGTCAAGCAAGGGCGTCGAGCCGAAGTTTAAGACGGGCGTCGAGCCGGAGCCAAGCAAAGGCGTAGAGCCGCAAGAGGCGTCGAGCCGAAGACCAGCAAGGGCATCGAGCCGAAGCCTGGTGCCCCAAAGGCGGTTGCCCAGGCCGCCGACACAATCAAGCCTCGGACCGAACAGCCCAAGGCATTGACGCTCGACTCTTCACACGTTGGTGGACCAAGATCTTCTGTCGTGTCGACGAAGCCATCCGCTTCCTTCACGAAGCAGGTCTCGGACTCCCTGAAGCGTATCAGGGACAAGGCTTCAGCGGAGGACCCCAGAACACCTTCCGCACCGAAGCAGTCGGTCCCCACCTCCAAGTCATCGACGCCACTCCTCTTCACGTTGCCGCCGAAGGTGGCACCGAAGGCATTCGCACCACGGGCGGCGCCCGAAGCGACCTTGCTGAGTGCTGCGGGGTCCAAGGCCACTCTCCCGGCTGGGGGCTTGACGCATCGACCACCATTAATGGAGGACCAGTCGGAACGTTTCATCGATGCCGACACTGGGAAGCTTACGCTTTACAAGCGGAAAATTACTGCGACAACGCCTTTGGAGTCATACACCATTCCTCTAAAGCGCAAAAAGCCTGCATCAGATTCACCGGTCTTGGTCGAACCACTGACTCCTCGGACTCAAAGGGTTGCCACACCCTCGCCAGCTTATTCGGATGCCGAGGATGCTGGGGATCAGGACGAGGAATACAGCTTCCCGGCCCACACAGATCCTGATGAACAACAGGACGCATGGGTGGACACAGGGGACCAGGGGGATCAGCAACCCGCCCTTGATCCTCAGATATACAATGTCAAAACCTCTCCCACTGAGGATTCTGCGGCATTCAATGCCTTAATTGAAAGGGCGGCAAAAAACCACGACGTTGAACTGCATGCTGACCCTGTGGAGGTGGACTTCCTCTTTGACACTTTTTCAACAGCTGAAAAGACTGTAAAAACCCTCCCCATGCTAAAAGGGGTACTCAAACATGCTGCGGACATCTTCAAAGAGCCCACACGGGCAAGGGTGGTCAACCCTAGAATTGAAAAAAAATACCGACCGGCACCTGGCGACCCCACCTACATCAAAGGCCAGTTGCCATTGGACTCCTTGGTCGTTTCTAATGCCCGCAAAAGGGCGAATTCGCAGACCACCGGTGAAGCTCCTCCCCCAGACAAAGAGTCCAAAGTGCTAGAGGCATCGGGGAAGAGAGTAGCAGCTCAAGCGGCCAATATCTGGCGTATCTCTAACACGCAGGCACTCTTGGCTCGGTACGACAGGGCACACTACGACACACTAGAGACCCTGGTGCAACATCTCCCCGACCAATATAAGGAGGCTGCGGAGATGCTTATCCAGGAAGGGAAGCTCATCTCCAACGCTTCAATTAAGTGTGCACTAGACGTTGCGGACACTGCGGCCAGGGCAATTAACACCAGTGTGATGTTAAGGCGTCAAGCATGGCTCAGAATCTCCGGATTTAAGCCTGAGATCCAAACTACCATCCTCAACCAGTCAGTTAACCCTGACAGATTATTTGGTCCAGAGGTGGATACCACCTTGGAAAAAATAAAAAAGGATACAGAGACTGCGAAGTCCATGGGCACTCTCCAATCCCAACAGTTTCGGGGGAGCACTTTTCGTCGCTCAGGCAATAGGGGTGTTTCCAGAGGCCAAATGTCCCAGCAAACACAATTCAATAAAGGTGGGTAGCAATCCTCTTACCCCAAGCAAAATAGAGGAGGTTATCGTGGCAACAACACCAAGGGCAGAGGCAGGGGGCACGGCCTTGGCATGGATGGAAAATCTCCTTGCAGACAGGAAACAGACTACTGTCCTGGGACAGTATCTATCAGCAAAAAAATCTAATCCAACAGGTGTACCCCAGGGATCAAGGCTAAGCCCGGTGCTGTTTAATCTATACATGACACCTCTAGTTGAGCTAATAACATCATTTAACATCAATACAGTATCATACGCAGATGATACTCAGCTCATCTTAGTTTTAGACAGCAAATCTACAAGAGCGGAGGAGAATCTTGGAAAATGCCTCACCGCAATCTTTAACTGGATGAAGACTAACCATCTGAAATGTAACACGGGCAAGACTGAAATTCTCCCTGTGGGTCCCCAAAATCTGTTTTACCCCCAGCTATGGTGGCCCCCTAATGAGGAAATTCCGCCAAAAACAGTACTATCCGCACGTAACCTGGGAGTCAGATTTGATGAAAAACTCTGTTTTAAACAACAAGTGAATGCAGTGGCAGGATCCTGTTTCAACATCATACGCGGTCTTCGAAAGTTTTTCAACTTTATCCCTTTGGAAGCAAAAAAGACAGTTGCAGTGGCACTAATTTTATCACGTTTAGACTACTGCAACAGCATATACGCAGGAGTGAATAGATCTACCCTGCACAGGTTGCAGGTTGTCCAAAATGCTGCGGCACGCCTGGTGCTTAATCTTCCAAGGAGGTCTTCTGCTTCTGCTGCCTTAAAACAGTTACACTGGCTCCCCATACATAAGCGAGTGCTCTTTAAGATACTGGTAATTACCTTTAGAGCATACTACAAAAAAGGGCCTAAATATCTGCTCCCACGGTTCAAGCCGTACATACCTAGTCGGAACTTGAGGTCATCAGACATGTGTCTCCTAACAGTCCCCAGATTTAGACTAGCCACAAAAGGAGGAAGATCTCTTGCCGTCCTTGGTACTAAAGCCTGGAATAAACTCCCACAAAGCCTACGGCGAACCCCCACTGAAATCGAATTCAATCTACCAGACACGGTTAGTAAACAGTTAGTCTAGGCTCAAATAAACCTTCAGGTACTTTGAAATTGATGTGAGTAGTATCTCCGGCCCACCATTCTAGGCTACGGAATCACAGCGCCAAGATGCTCCTTGGAGCGATACTATGCGCTCTATAAAAACTATCTTACAATTACAATTACAGGGGCAACAACAACTCCCGTTCCTCCGCCTCCAACAAACAGTGACGCCCTGTCACTGCCCCCGACCATTCCCCACATGTCGGGGGGAGACTCCAGCAGTTCCTGCCAGTCTGGAAATCCATCACCACAGACAGGTGGGTCAGGAAACTTATCCGGTACGGTTATTGTTTGGAGCTCACATCCACTCCACCCAACATACCACCAAAACACCGTCCTATGTCCGCAGAGCATTTGCACTTATTGCAGCAGGAAGTTCTTGTCATGCTGCAAAAAGGCGCTATAGAGCTTGTGCCGGTGGAGGAAGAGGGCACAGGAGTGTACTCCCTGTACTTCTTAATCCCGAAAAAGGACGGGTCCCTCAGGCCTATTCTCGACCTCCGGCCCCTGAACCAATACATTCTCTCGGAACACTTCCACATGCTTACGCTGCAGCAGGTTCTTCCGTTACTCACTCAAGGGGACTTCCTCGCAACCTTGGACCTCAAGGGTGCTTACTTCCACATTCTACTCCATCCATCACACAAAAAATACCTCAGGTTCACCATTCAAAATCGGCATTATCAATTCAAGGTCCTTCCTTTTGGAGTGACCACGGTCCCCAGGGTGTTCACCAAATGTCTGGCGACAGTGGCTGCGCACCTCAGGAGGCAACACATCCATGTCTACCCTTATCTGGACGACTGGCTGGTGCAGGCAAAGTCAGCCCAGCAGTGCGCCGCCGACATGTCCCACACCATTCACCTTCTTCACGGTCTGGGCTTCTCCCTAAACTATCCAAAGTCGCACCTTCAGCCGGCCCATGTGCGGCAATATCTGGGTGCAACAATCAATACTCTGGCAGCCACGGCACAGCCAACTTTAGCGCGGATCAATAACATCCAGTCGCTAATCCAACAGTTCAGACCGCAACACTCGCTTCCTGCGAGAGTGTTCATGCAGTTCATAGGCATGATGGCCTCCTGCATTTTCATAGTCCCGCACGCGAGGTTACATATGCGTCCGCTCCAGGAATGCTTAGCGCATCAGTGGAATCGGGCTCAGGGGCAGTTGAAAGACCTAGTGTTGGTCACCGGTCGGGCATACAACTCTCTGCATTGGTGGAATCCACACAACCTTTGCAAGGGCCGACCGTTCCAAGAGCCTGTCCCACAGATCATCCTGACGGCGGACGCGTCTCTCCAGGGATGGGGAGCTCACGTGCTCCACTACACAGTGCAGGGATTATGGACAATACAGCAAAAGAAGATGCACATCAACTACCTAGAACTGATGGCAATCTTCATGGCACTGAAAGCATTCAAAGTACATCTGTGCAGCAAGGTCGTGTTGATCCGGACGGACAACATGACAGCCATGTACTACATCCAGAAGCAGGGAGGTACACACTCTCCACAGTTGTCTCATCTGGCTCAGAGCATGTGGAAGTGGGCCATTCAGAGGAACATCTTCCTCATGGCAGAACACCTCCCGGGCACAGAGAATCAAATGGTGGACCTGCTCAGCAGGTACAGCCACCAAATGCACGAGTGGGAGATACATCCATCAGTACTTCGCCCATACTTCCAGCAGTGGGGTCATCCACAGATAGACCTGTTCGCCACAAGGGAAAACGCAAAATGCCAAAGCTTTGCCGCCAGGTTCCCTCACCCACAGTCGCAAGGCAATGCGATATGGATGAACTGGTCAGGCAGATTTGCGTACACTTTTCCCCCAGCACCTCTCATACCGCTGGTGGCAAGAAAGCTAAAGCAACACTCGATGACACTCATCCTAGTTGCTCCGATGTGGGCACGCCAGCCATGGTACACCACGTTTCTAGAACTCTCCACACTCTTGCTGTCAAACGAGCCTTGATGTACTACATCGATAGGACCAAACACTTTAGGAAAACACAACAACTCTTTGTTGCCTTCTCAGCCCAGCACAAAGGCAACCCCATTTCCAAAGCAGGTATAGCCAGGTGGATCGTTAAGTGCATTCAGATTTGCTATCACAAGGCTAAGCGCACTTTAACGGTCCCTCAAAGAGCCCACTCCACCCGGAAGTTGAGGGCCTCTATGGCTTTCCTTGGTAATATCCCTTTGGAAGATATTTGTAGAGCAGCCACATGGTCTACACCACACACATTTACTAAACATTACTGTGTAGATGTGCACTCCAAGCAGCAGGCAGCTGTAGGGCAGGCTGTTCTTAAAACACTTTTTCAAACTTCTGCAGCTGGCACAGGCGGTCGCCGTTAATGGAGGGACTGCTATATATTCTATGCTACAGATATGAATTCAGCAGTCCACATGCCTCGAACTGAATATGCTACTTACCAGTATGCATCTGTTCTTGGCATGTAGGGCTGCTGACATTCATATCGCCTCCTCCCCGGCGCCTGTAGCGGCTGCAGACTATTTTCATTTGCTCTTAGCATGGCCATCGCTTACACTCTAACACTCCATCTTTGCCACAATGGCTAAAAACAATCTGGGGATGGAGTCGATGCCCATGCGCACTGTAGTCCAGGGGAGGAGCCACCTATCTCGTGATACTTCGAAGACTCTTCCAGGACAACAATGTGCAATCATCCGGACCCAACACTAGGCGGCGATCTATGCTACAGATATGAATGTCAGCAGCCCTACATGCCAAGAACAGATGCATACTGGTAAGTAGCATATTCAATTAGTGGCGTCTCCCATATGTTCTCGATAGTCCTCCTTCTGGAGTTTCCACACCGAAAGACGCCACCGAAATGACTGCAGTGCTCGACCCATATTTAATGTAAGAGTGATCGGTGAGTGGTCCGACAGTCCACGCGAGAGAATATCAGCGGCAATTACCCTGTGCTCCAGGGCACGCAGATGTAATCAAGGCGGGAGAAGGAGCCATGAACAGCCGACAAGTATGTGTAGCCCTGTGTCGTCCTATGCAGGCGACACCAGGGGTCTAGCCAATCCTGACCCGACACTAGTGCATGCAGCTTCGTAGGCCCAACCGTGGCCGACGGCCACCAGGCCGCCAACGATCCCCAACCGGGTCTAATTCATCATTCCAGTCTTCCCCCACAACCATGAGCCCTTCAGGTATGTGTGTCAGCAGTGTCATGAGCCTGTCAACCATGCCTCAGGAGAGTGGCGGGGAGGCATAAACACTACCCAGGACTATGGATTCCGTTCCTATCATCCCCTGGAGGAACAGATACCTGCCCTGTGTGTCCCTCCATACCTTCACGTGTGTGTAAAGGACTCTTCTATGGATCAGGATTGCAACCCCTGGGATCCCCTTACAAAACCGGAGTGAAAAACGTGCACGTTTACAAAACGTTGAAAACAGAGCGCCTTATTCCCCCTAAGATGTGTTTCCTGGAGTAGGAGAATGTCGACATGTACGCGCTTCGCCTGTTTAAGTATCGCGCCACGCTTAATTTGGTCAAGCGCCCCCGAACATTCCAACACATTATTTGAAGGGTCCCCAGGGAACCCGCCTATCGCTAAGGGGGCCCGTCATGAGACAGTGTGGAACATGGGTGTGTACCAGGCCGCACCATGTGAACTGGACAAGATGACTCTGAGGCGATGTAGGCTAGTGCGATCAAGCAACGACCCCACCCCCCAAACAAACCAACAAACCACCCCCCCCCCCCCCCTCCACCCAATACCTCAAAAGCAATGAAGTACCTGTTGTGGTGAGTGTACGTGGCAGACCCCAACGGGGGTTCCCCCCTTCCGCCCGCCAATGGATCCCCAACTTACAACCCATTGTCAGCTGGCCCTTTCCCCGTCTGCAGATGTGCTGCAGGGGTAACGGCCCTCAATCGTGCTTCCCGGTCAAGGCAAACAGGACAAGAAATCCTCTCCTAGCGCACGCATGCCTCCAAACCCCCCACGCACCCATCACACACACAGAGTCTAGTTTTGATTCCAGATTGGAAGTTCTGGAGACGCCCGACATCTCAGACTCCTGATCTGATTGAGCTGGGCCCGTCGCTGCTCGCGTGACCGCCGCACCCATGCCTGTGTGCTGTTTGCCCATCTTGTTGGAGTACAGGTGTTGTTGTGCTTGGAGGTAGGATAACACACCGCGTCCCTTGGCGTTTGGCAATTTTTCTGAACGGGGCCCACATGCACAGCTGAGTAGGCTGACTTATGCCGAGATTATAAGTGCTGTTTAAATGCTTAGTCTACTTCAGACTGTACTCTGGGTCTGAGCGCCCACCGTAGTCTCTACTGTCTGATTAGCCTTCAGTGTCACCATGACTGTGCCCAAGTACATTGCCTCAATGTGCATGTAATTCAACGCTTTTCCTTCGCGCTAATGGCGGGGTCTGTATAGGAGCTGTACCATGCTTTTGTTGCGCTCCTCTAGGCACCTGCGTTCATGCCCCAGACCATTTCCAACTTGGCGCCGATACTGCGACGCGCTTCTGCTGTTGCGTTGCATTGCGTGCAGACTAGGCATAGGGATTACATTGTGCCAATGACTGTATGCTGCATGCCAGGTCCTTTAGTGGTTATTGCGTTATCTCCTACCGTATTCACCACTGTTAGCCCACCCGACACCCCAGGGGGCTGCACGTCACCACACATGTATGCGCCGCCCTTCCGCGACTCCTGGCCTTTCCCCAGTGCTGGCTTGCAGTTCGGCTGCAAGTTCGCCCTCTGTTAAGGCTTATGCTCACCGAGCAACTATGTCATGGCAGGGTACTTTGCATTTGCTTCCATAAACTGTTAGTGATCAAACCGTATAGGTCCGCCTCCTGCGCGTCGCTGCAGGTGCTTGTGGTTACCACCACAACTCGCCACAGGCATCTTCTCATGTGTCACGCAGTACGGCTTGGGTTCGCGCTGCTGCTCGCATCCGCACCCGCCTCGTCGGTGCGAATGGGCCTGAGCAGTGGTCCTCGGCATCACAGCCCACTCAGCCTCAGCTCACACAGTGTTTCTTAAAAAATAGGATCCCAGGCAGGGTGAGGCAGACCCAGCAGCGGACCGCAGCCCGTCTTGTCACCCCAGCCCCCACGCGACCTCAAGCGGGTGGGTATTTCTATGCGCCTCATTGTCCGTTGTTGTATGCGGCGATGGTGCCCCCAGCACACGTCCAGTCCCGGAGCAAGGGAGAAGAGAAAAAGATAGAGAGGGGGAGAACTACACCGCTTCCCGCTCTGCTTCAGTCCCAATCAGCTATCTGCTCTGGTTACCTCCGCGATGGAGCGTTGTCACATCCAGTCTCGCTCTCCGCCGCCCAATGGATGCTCCGCTCCGCCTCCGCTGCTCGCGCCCAAGTGCGGCCGGGCTGATGACACATCACTGCTTCTGCGACCGGGGACTGGACAGACTTTTATCTGGGCACCGTCGGGTCACATCACGCACCAACTGGCTCTCCTGCCTCTGCTGCAAGTTACTCTGCTTGATTGTAGCCATTACAAAAAAAATTTGATGAACAGAATGCAGAACAATGTCATACATTCACCCTAGTACAGAGATCTGGGCCCAAATCCATTGTTCTTTTGCTCACAATGCAATTCCAGTTTGGACCCAGCCATATTCAAATCAGTCTTGACCCTGCGCCCAATGGGATAAGATAAGATAAGATAATTTATTGCACAGTTAATAAAAACTCACAATTTAAGATGCACAGCTTTAAAAAGAAGTATGTATCAAGAATAAACAAGCATTTACAATGCAATAGGTCTCGCATTAATTAAGTTTGAACTATTGGCATTGCTAAATATTGCAACACCAATTGCAACAAAAGTCTATAAATTGTAGGCCAAAAAAATGTGTATTTATTTTTGTAGCAATGATGGCATGCTGCGCTTTAAATGAATATGTTAAAAAGTAAAGTGCGCCATACTGCGATTGCTACAATAGTTAATTGTGGTTGCGTTAACAATTGATGTGTGCGCTGGTGGTGTGTGTGCCTGTAGAAATGGTGCACTGATGCTGTGTGGTTGTGGTGATGTGTGTGGTTGTGTGTGTCATGTGTATGGTTGTGTGTGTGGTGTGTGTGGTTGTGTGCGTGTTTGGTTGTGTGTGTTTGGTTGCGTGTGTGGTTGTGTGTGGCTGTGTATGTGTGGTTGTGTGTGTGTGTGGTTGTGGGGGTGTGGTTGTGGGTGGGTGTGGGTGTGGTTGTGTGTGTGGTTGTGTGTGTGTGGCTGGGTGTGTGTGGTTGGGTGTGTATGGTTGTGTGGGTGTGTGTGGTTGGATGTGTGTGGTTTTGTGGTGGTGTGGTTGTGGGTGTGGTTAGGTGTGATTGACTCTCGCTGCGCAGTGTATCGCGCTAGGCGCGAGACCTAAAAACACACTTCATTAAAATAACACGCTCATTGGATGAAAGTGTGAAGACAGAAAAGCTGGTCACACTTATGAGAATAGTCTAAAATCATATATAACAAGAGCACGCTTCTTGCTCAGGGTCCAGACAGAAAATTATGTTTCTGACCATCTACAGCAGGGTTCCCAAAAGTCAGTCCTGCAGGACCGGATCCATGCCAGATATTTAAGATTACTACATTTATCTAAATGGGGATATTCTAAAAATCTGGGATGAATCCGGCCCTCCAGGATCGACTTTGGAGAACCCTCATTCTACAGACACCTACACATACACCCCTACAGGTGATAGGATTCTGTACAATCATATATGACATAACAGATAGCACCTTTTGTTAAATCTAATTTCTTATCTGATATTCTCCATAATGCTATTCCAATTATGGAGGAGAATCTACTGGTGGATTCTTCTCTGCATTTAGACCTTCACCTTGGAGGATTCTCCATCACCACTCTACTCTAAATCAGGCACCATGTCTCATTTATGATATTTCGTAACATCTAAAAAGTCAGACATCTGTGTTTTTCAGTCCATCAGCGTGCCTCTGTTACATCTTAATCCTTTGTGTAATGTTGTCTTCCACAGAGATGCCTTTTCAGGCTACTTGTTGTCTTGCACACAGTGTGATGTCCCCGTTTGACCTAACCTTTCAATTACATTTCCATTTTGACTCTATTTTTGCTAATGGGGCATGATGTGAACACAGTTGCCAAGTGTTTGATATTTTCCCTCACATCTGCTGTAATCCTGCCTATCACGCTGACAGTCACGAGCCCCCAGGGCACTTTGCGTGATGTCATGTTTTTTCTGCTTCATTGCTGACAGAGGGGTGTTGACAGGTACAACGAGGTATTATGGCCACAGGCACAGAAAAAGAAGTGCCACATGACAAGGTCTACTTTAAGACGCCATATTGACATTGTTCTCCACAAAGTTGCAATGTGAGCCGAATGTGTCCAAACAGCTGTTAATGCCAGGGTAAATGCCTAGAGTGCTGAGATGCCTTCGAGGATACACCAAAACGACAGAGCTGGAATTCAGTCCTGCTGCAAAATATGTAACCGAAGCTCACTGCGTTTGGAGCCTTCGAATGACTGCCCCATTCTGTCAGAACATGACTTGGTGGCTGCAAACTGCGCGTACATTGATGGCTTCTACAGTGTGGTGTCAGTCCCCCGTATCCATCCACGCGCCCCCAGGCGTAGCCTCCTCACCTTCTGTTTTACGTTGACAGTGCAGAAAAAGTGTCTACGAGTTTTGGTGCAAGGAGAATACACTTGCTTTGTCACTGCTCCACCGAACTGTCCATCGATTGAAGGTATTCCTACAAATCTGTATTCGTTGTGAGGATTTGATAACTTTAGGATAGAATAGCACTGAACTGTAAAAAAAAAAAAACGTTACCTGCAGAATAGGAGATCATTTGAGAGGGTTATTATATACAATGCTTCAATTTGATCACCTAGTTTAACAAGCGGGAGGCGGCTCGGGCGCAGCACGTCTTCCGGAGACGTGCGCGTTCACAGAGCTGAGTCGGCTCGTGCACAGCTCTAGACTCCCTTGCCAGTGAACACGGCGACTATAGAACTCGCTGGCGGGAGCGCTTCGCGCTCCAACGCCAGCTCGCCCTAAAAATTAATTGGTGGAAGTTAAAATTATGTAAAAATCATGTTACAATTTACATTTTATAATATTGTTCGTTGGAGCTGTGGACCCAAGGTTTTATACTCGAAGGCACTGTCTGTCTGTTACTCAGTTTCCTCCTTTTGTGTCTGCTTAATTCTCTCCGCCACGACGTCAAAGAATTTTGTAAATCGGCAGTTCAATTGGGTCTCCTGCGGGTTAAAACATGGTTTAACTGCCTGTCTGCAAGTTCTAATGCCCTTCTGGTTCCATATTACGTGAAGTAAGGATCTCCTTTTGTCCATTAAGGTTGGGCAAATACAAATTATATGGATTAGATCTTCAGGTCCTGCATTGCAGAGTCGGCAGGTTTTATCATCCCGATTCCTTTTCCATGGGGCCAAATGAGGGCGAATTGGTACTATACCGAGACGCAGCTTTAGAAATTTTTCTTTAGTCTTCTGTTTGAATCCATGGTCCATGTACGCTTGGGTCTTTAATATTTTGTGATCGTTTAGGACTGTCCATCCATGTGCCCTTTTTGCTAGAGTTTCCTTGTCTTCTAATAGCGATGTTATTTTTGTAACCTTTGTTACTAGCTTTTTAAAACTTTTGTGATCTACTGGAGTATTCAAGAGGTTAGTCAGTTCAAGTCTTTCTAATGATTCCATCAAATACTTCCTAGCATAAGATCGTTCTCGTCGCTGCAGCTCAATCCAGAGGTGGGCACTTAAGGTGCCCTGCTCTGCGTTTCTGATCTTGTGCCAACATTTTATGAAGCTGCCCCTTCTTTCTACTGTCTGTTTTTGAACCCCGAACTCCAGACGGATTTGGGCAGGAGATACGTGGCTAGGTAGCCGAAAGATGGTTCTATACGTTTTACTGATCACTTTGTCGAGGGTAAGTGCGTCTTTTCCGAGAGTTGACTCGCTCCCGTATGTTAGCGTCGGTTGAAGGCGAGCTCTCAGTACTTGGAGAAGCGGGTCAAGAGTAAAGTCTGGCAATATTTTCTTTAAGGGGATCATTGCGAGATAGGTCATGGTGCCTTTTCGATGTAATGTCTCTAATTGCGTTTTAGATGAGCCTCTGCTGTCTACTAGGACTCCCAGGTATTTGTAGCACGCTACATGGTCCAGTTTGCGTCCGGCCAAGTATCAGCTGTTTTTTCTGACCTTCTTACAGTTCACAGCCATAGTTTTAGTTTTCTTTATGTTGATTTTTAGTCCATTGCGCTGTGAAAATGAGCTGGTGGTGTTTAGAAGATGCTGAAGGCCAGTGGGAGTATGACTTATTAGGACCAGGTCGTCGGCATAGAGGAGATTGGACAGCGTGATGTCTCCCAACCGTGGGGAATGCGATTTTGTGCTGTCCAATTCCCCTGGGAGGTCTGCCAGAAAAAGATTAAGCAAGGTAGGGGCTAGGACACACCCTTGCTTCAATCCTTTGAAGGTGTTAATTTGTCTGGAGAGGTGCGTCACGTCTCCCAGCTTAATCTTGACCCAGGTGTTGGTATGAAGTAAAATTAGCTGCTTCAGGAGGGGTTGCGGTATCCCCCATTTTTCAAGCTTTCGCCAAAGTTGGCCTCGGTCCACATGGTCGAAGGCTGAGCTGTAATCGATAAAACATAGAAACAGCGAGCTCTTTTCTGCTTTGGCCGCATCTGTCAGCAGAGTTAGCGCCATGAGATTGGTGGTAGTTCCTTGTCCTCTGCAAAACCCTGTTTGATTTACCGGGATTAAGTGTTTTGACGCCGCCCAAGATGTCAATTCATCCAATAAAATACCAGCATAATATTTAGCTTCTATATCCAGTAGAGCGATCAACCGATAATTGGAAGGATCACTCCTGTCTCCCTGCTTGTAAATTGGGCTTATAGTTGATCCTTGCCAGGATTCCAGGCAGGTTTCTAATTCCTGTATGCCCACAAAGAGTGGTGCTAGTGTGCTACTCCAGAAATCGATATCGTATTTAAATATTATTGGCGGTATCCCATTTGGCCCTGGTGCACCTTCCGATTTCCCCTTCTTTATTTGCGTTTTTATCCCAATGGGAGCAGTCCAGCATGAACTGCCAGGCCAGGTCCTCCCTGGACTGGAAACAAGAAACCTAGGACCGGTTTCAGGCTTTCAGCCCTCATCAGTCAGGATCGCTTTACTCCAGTGGCATGGAGAGCACGGGACTCACGTCTGAGCATGCCCGTCCCACTCGAGGTGACAAATGCAAAAAGAACAATTGATGGACAGAATGCAGAACAATGTTATACACTCACCCTAGTACAGAGATCAGGTCCCAAATCCATCATTTTGCCATCACCATGCCAATTCATTTTGGACCCAGCCATATGCAAATCAGTATTGACGCTACGCCCAATGGGAACAGTCTAGCCCGAACTGCCAGGCCTGGTCCTCCCTGAACTGGAAAGAAGCATCGGGCTTTCAGCCCTAATCAGCCAGGATAGCTTGACTCCAGTGGCATGGAGAGCACGGGACTCACGTCTGCGCATACTAATGAGAGCACTGGACTCACGTCTGAGCATACCGACAATTGATGGACAGAATGCAGAACAATGTCATACACTCACCCCAGTACAGAGATCTGGGCCACAATAGCAGTTTGGGCTGGACTGTTCCCATGAGGCACAGGGTCAAGACTGATTTGCATATGGCCAGGTCTAAACTGGGGTGGCATGGTGAGGAAAAGAATTATGGATTTAACCCAGATCTCTTGACTGGTGGTGAATGTTTTGCTTTGTTCAGCATTCCATCCATCAATTGTGTGCCTTGGCGCTCACGGTACTCGCGGTGTCTCCCGGCTACTGGCCCAGCGCTATGGCGTCCTCTCCACGCAGGCAGCCGTGTCTTGGTTCACACAGCTTCCAACTTTACTGCACTGACTCACACCGGCATCTCAAAGCTATTGGGATGACACCAGCAACTTGATGACACTGCTGTGCACGGGATAAATAGCGGATTGTTTGGCAGTGAGACGAGCCTCACCAGAGTGCATCCGCCATCATGGCTGGCTAGCCACGCCCCTGTTAGAGAAATGAGCTATAGAACCAGTCCCTCTACAATATCAAGGGGCCGGTGTATACTCCCTGTACTTCCTAATTCCCAAGAAGGACGGCTCTCTCAGGCCTATACTAGACCACAGAGAAGTAAATATATACATTCAGTCGGACCACTTCAGTCGGTGACACTCCAACAAGTGCTTCCACTCCTTCAGCAAGGCGACTTTCTGTCCACTCTGGAATTAAAGGGCGCCTATTTCCATATCCCAATACACCCTGCTCACCGCAAATACCTCCGCTTCATGGTAGCAGGCCAGCATTATCAATTCAAGGTGCTCGCATTTGGAGTAACTGCCGCACTCAGGGTTTTCACCAAATGTCTGGCAGTAGTCGCAGATGATCTACGAAGACCACACATTCACGTCTTCCCATCCTTAGACGACTTGCTCATAAAAGCCAGCTCTCAATAGAGCTGAATACGTTACATTCACACAACAGTACAGCAGTACAGTTGCTCCACGATCTTGGATTCACAGTAAATCTGCCCAAGTCCCATCTCCAACCATCCAACACACAAGCGTATTTGGAAGCCACTAGAGACACCCAAAAGGCTCTGGCCTACCCCAATCCGGCCAAAGTCCGCAATATGCAGACACTACTCTCTCAGTTTCAGCCTCAACACTCATTGCCAGCTCGAATGTTCATACAGTTACTAGGGATGATGGCGTCTTGTATCCTAATAGTCCCTTACGCAAGACTTCACATGCATTCCCTGCAGGAATGCTATGCACGACAGTGGAACCAAGCTCAGGGTCTGTTATCAGATCTAGTGTTGGTGGACGGCTGCACCCATTGCTCTCTGCAGTGGTGGAGTACACAAAACCTTTCAAAAGGGTGGCCCTTCATCAACCCAGTAACATAGATAGTGCTAACAGCAGACGCATCGCTCACTGGTTGGGGAGCTCATCTCCAGATGCACTCAATTCAGGGCATGTGGAACCTACAGCAAAAGCAGCTTCACTTAAATCATCCATTATCACCATCTGCGGGAAAACAATCTAACAATGGAGTCGATGCCCATGCGCACTATCACCAAAAGGAGGAGTCACCTACCTCGTCATTGGAAAAGACTTCTTCGAAGAATAACAAAGTTTAAACATCCGGACACACTAGATGGCAGGCTACGCAAAGCATGTGAATCTACAGCTCTACATGCCAAGAACAGATGCATCCTGTGTAAGTAGCATTTTCCTTAACCATGGTGTACAGCGACGCCAATTCCATCCATCCTATGGCCATACCACCCTGAAAGCACCTGATCTCTTCTGATTTCAGAAGTTAAGCAGTGTCAGGCCTGGTTAGTACTAGGATGGGAGTCTGCCTGGAAATACCAAGTGCTGTAGGCGTTTTTATCAATTGATTGATGGATGGAATTGGGAATCAGGACTATAACCGGTGATGTTCTTTCTGGTCTCGGATATTTACTGGTTTATACCTTGGTGTTATTTCAGATAAATCATGAATTGAACTGATACTAGAGTCTTGCTATTGTTTAGCACTTTATTACACCACAGTTGACCCAGCATGGAACCTTATCAACAATTCGGTAAAGGCTAATTGCCGCATGGGTAGCCCATATTGCCATACAATTGTCTGTCATTCCAGTTTATATATTAGACAATGTGTCTCCGTTAGGGTTTATCCAACTCTTGGGTTTGTTCAAGAGAGAAAGAGGGTAGAGAAATATTATTCAACCAACTCTTAACCGCCTCGGCAGATATTGTTTTGTCTTCTTGATATATTTCTTGGAAGAATTCCCTAAATGCTTTCCTAATTTCCTCATCAGAAGAAAGATAGATGTTTCCGATTTTTATAGATGCAATGTTGTTCCGGACCTGATCTACTTTGGTCTTCCAAGCCAGTAATTTACCAGCACCCTCCCCATATTCGAAGTGCGCCAACTTATTAGACAAGCGTAATAAGCATTGGCATTAATGAATTAGGTTTTTCATATGAATTTTAATGTTTATACTTTTTTTGTTTTTATTATTTAGAATTTATTTATGAAATGTGAAGTTAATTTTGAATTGTGCAATGATGAATTGTTCATGCATGATTGTTAAGAGAATTTGACTTTTCATAGTATTTTGTCTATGTCCATTATGTCAAAGCTTATTTCTATGGTGAGTGGAGCACATTGTGTAAACTTGACTAAGGCTTCAGAGCTGAAACGCATTGTTTTGCACATTAAATATTTGTACTATTCACTTGGTGTGCCGCATTCATCATCTAGAATGATGAATGCGGCACACCAAGTGAATAGCACAAATATTATACATATATAGGAGAGGTGTGGCGCCGCGGCCAGGGCGACTGACGCTGGAATCTGGGGATCAGGGTTCGATCCCCGGCTCCGGCGGCAGGTTAGCCCAGCACCATGTGACTCTGGGCAATAGCTTGCTTAATCTTCCCGACGGCCCCCAGCGCCTAGAGACCCTTACGGGTGATTGTGCGCTTTACAAATGTGGATTATATATGTGTATGTTTACGTATATGTGTATGTGTATGCATATATGTCTGTGCATATGTCTATGCATATCTGTGTATGGGTATGTATGTATATATATATATGTGTGTGTGTGTGTGTATATATATATATATATATATATATATATATATATATATATATAATATATACATCTGTTGCAATTTTGGGGTTTTAGCCAATTTGATGGCTCAGGTTGCATATATATATATATATATATATATATATATATATATATATATATACTTCACATTTGGCGAGGTGGCATTCCAACCTTGCCCCCGCCGAAAGGAGCCCTGTGGCACGGAGGTTGATAAGGTTTTGGGGACTCGAGGGGGCCCTTTGCTTTGGAGACACATTGACTTTGGCCAACAACATCGTAGGTGCTACTCCACCATCCGCAATACCTGCCAGCAATCAACAGTGCATGCGGGGACCTGTAGGCGCCACACATGAGGCGGCTGTGAGGAGGTATAGGCAATTGGTAGTTACCTTGGGGGGTGGAGCAGCCCTCTACAAATCAAGATGCAGCAGGACATTCAAGTCGAGAAACACGCCTGCATCTGGTTTGAATCACCCTCGGCGCTGAAGAAGGCATAAACGCCGAAATGCATCCGCCACATTGGGTGCTTTAACACTGCCAGGACATTTGTTCAAAATAAAGGCGCTTCCTATGATTTCCTTGCTGTGGCTTCTACTTTCTTCGTGGAGGACGTTTTTTGTTCATATATATATATATATGTATATAATATGCAACCTAAGCCATCAAATCGGCTAAAACCCCAAAATTGCATTGGATTTTTCATTAAAAAGAAATACATATCTATTTAGAATTTCTGTAGCATAGAACATGCACTCGTTTGCTGTTTTAACATACCCTTTATTTTCAAAGAAAAAGGCAAAGTAATAGCAGACAGTTAGCCCATAGGCTTCATAGAGACACCACAACAGAATACAACTGGCGCCGTGCCTCTATGACCTCCAAGACCTCCATGCTCCCATCATGCTCCACATGTGACTGGTCAATTCATTTTTCTGGCTCCATCTGTGAGGATACTGGAGCATTGAGCTCGTCAGTTTTTGACTTTGTGAAATAATTGATATTTAGAAATTGTTTTTTTGACCATTATTTGACATTTTTTGAATAACCAGCTGTATTACCATTCTCTTTTTTCTGACCTTTTTGCTTATTTTTCAGTCCGAAATGCCAGCCTTGTTTAACAAAGGGCCTTCGTGTGGAAAAAAGATGGCAAATCTGACCCACACTCTGTATGCATTGTGTGTTTGCCATCTTCTCACCAACCAGATAAGTGTTATTATTATTAACAAAATTTTCTAGAAGTGTACTCTGCGGGACAGGGAAAGAATCAAGCTGCATGCCATACAGGAAAGAGGAAAGGTGAGATCTAGAAGTGGCCTAGAAGGTTCACAACAGGCTTTTAAAGAGCCCTCCTCTCAAGTGCGGTCTGAGCACAGGGGCAGAAAGGACATAGTAAGACACAGCTCTGCCTCTTCATTGACGTAGAGAAGCTCAGGGTCGTAAATACCTGTTTGCGCACAGTCTGCATCAAAATCGGCAGCGGAAAGGCTTCTTCAGCAACCGTCATCATTGGAGGTAAAGTCACTGTGGAAACTGTGCCCGAAACCAGTGGCGAAAAAGTCTGCATCTAAATCACGTCCAGAGGGTCAAGAATGGTCGTCTAAGATGGCACTAAGTAAGACTACATCTAGGCTTGAGTCACCGTCAAAAGCATTGCCGCCGCTGCACCAGCTGACGTCGACAACTCCTCAGCGCCGCATTTGATGCCATCTCTCACACCATACTCATAGAGACACTAACCTCTATGGGTATCGGCGGCTCTGCTCTGAGCTGGCTGGCTTCCTTCCTCACTTACCGCACGTTTCAAATCTTTTCCAACACAGCAACCTCCAAAACTCATGCATCTCCCTATGGAGTACCCTAGAGCTCTGTACTCAGCCCCCTTCTTTTTAACTTATACGTCAAACCATTGGCCCATATAGCGGAACAAGAAGGTCTTACTCTTTTCACCTATGCCGATGACTCCCAGATCGCATTCTCCCTCTCAAACCCTGACCAGGGCCCCACATCCCTCCTGCAGTCAGGTCTGAGGAAAATTGCCGACTGGATGAATCACAATCTACTGAAATTGAACGGAGGTAAAACCTAAGTTTTAATTCTGGGTCAAAAACACGACCTTTGGAGCTCCAAACACTGGCTTTCTGAGATGGGTACCCTCCCTCTTCCTTCTGACCATGTTCGCAACCTAGGTTTTACCATTGACAATGCTCTAACTATGCAACATCAGGTAAACAAGGTTTCGGCCATCTGCTTTACTATACTGTGATGGCTTAAGAAAATTATCTGGATGTTGCCTAGAGACACCCAAAAATGCATGGTCCCTGCCCTCATTACTTCTCGACTGGACTACGGTAATGTCCTTTACCTTGGGGCTAACAAGGCTGTGACAAGACGTCTACAGCTAGTTCAAAACGCCGCCGCAAGACAGCTGTGTAAAATCCCCAGATCGAGCCACATTTCAGGACCCCTCCGTGATTTACATTGGCTTAGGGTTGAGAGTCGTATAAAACTTAAAACCCTGAGCTACATGTTCAAGATCAAATCGGGCACAGCTCCCCTTTACTTGCAATCCCTTGTCCATACCTACACTCCCTCACGCCACCTTCAATCCTCTTCTCTGTCCTACTTTATCGTGCCCAGAATCCGATTCGCTAGAATGGGAGGCAGGTCTTTTGCTTACTTAGGCCCCACTCTTTGGAACTCTCTGCCCCTGAGTATCCGTACTGAAACCAACTATGTCCGCTTATTAAGACCTGGCTTTTCAATCAATAGTCTCCAGTAACTGCTGAAACGGTGGCTTCCGAGCACATTGCCTGTCTAGCGCCGGGAAACCCTTTTTGGGTAGCTGTTGTGCTTAATAAGCTTAATTAATAAATAAATAAATAAGATCGCTGCCGCCGACAGAAAGCAGGTGCTTAATGTCTAGAGCCTCGACTCCTCACATGTATAGGATGTCGTCTTCGAAGCCTCCACCGTCGTCGGGCCATAGACTTTCACCATAGAGTGCCTGTCCACCAGCCAGGCTTAGACTTTCGACATCACTTATGTCAAGACAGAGGTGCTCCACCTCTAGAAGGTTGATGTGGAGACTGCTGTCTTCACACATTTCCCCACCGGTAAAGAGGCAGCAGATTTCTGGTTCATCCGCACCGATGTGGAGACCTCCCTCGACGTCAAAAGAAGCACGTGTCAGAAACACAGAGGCCAGCGTCGAGGTCTAGACGGTCGATGTTGAGAAGCACATTTACCTCCCCAGGTCTCAGGATTGTGCAGATTACGCCGGAGGGATCTCCTGCTCGAGAACAGACGCCACCAATTAAACTCTCACTGCGCTGGCTTTAAAGTGTGAAGGAGTGGAGAGTCCCAAGACAAAGTCCAGGTTCGGACTTTTCGCAAACATATTCACATTCCAGAATTTCCGCTGTCACTCATCCACCTTTGACACCGCTCACAAGATCTCCCCGAAGGTCTCCAAGAAGGCCTTAGTCTCCTTCAACCAGGTGATCGCGATCTAGGACACTTCACAGGAGAATTTCCTTCCAGATCTAGTCTTTCCCACTCTTCCAGGTCTCAGAGGCATAGACGCAGGTCTCCTTCCTGGTCTATAGAGACATCAAGATAGTCTGTTGGAGACTGCTCACCTACACTGTCTGCGACCCCTCCAGCCAGGGTGTCACCAGTAGAGGATATCGTCATGTTCAATGAGGTCCTATGTAGAGGTGCAACTAAGTTGAATATTGAGATGCCTGCTCCAACCACCTCAGCATCAGTGATCTTTGAAACACTGTACCACAGATAGTCTTCTTGACCACTGCTTCCTCTGGTACCTGGTCTACTTGAACCAGCTACTCGGTCATTTCTTACACTTGCGGAGATAGGGCCTGCACCATTAGGCATTTCAAAGAAGTACAAGCGTCAGACCATGATCCACTCTTTGAGGGCCGAACCACCACGGACTCAGTCATAGTGGCTGCGGCTAGGAAGCCTCATATAGGAGTGGCGTCCTCCACAGTGCCACCCGATAAGGACAGCAAACATTTGGATTCTGCTCCCTATATGAAGGTTGCTAGTGTCTCAGCGCTTCTCGGAAGATATGATCGGGCACTATGGGACTCCCTGTCTAGGGTCACAAAGAAACTGCCAAAATAAAATCAGTAGGATTTTTAGGAAATTCTTCAGGAAGGCGGATTGGAGGCGAATCAGGTGTTTAGTGCAGCAGCTGATGCTTCGGACCTAGCAGCCCATGACTATTCTCATGGCATCTGTGCTAGGCGATCCCCTTGGCTGCGACTTACAGGTCTAAAACCTGAGGCCCAACACAGGTTTCTGAACTCACCCTTCAGTGGAACCTAACCTAACTATATGGTACCCATGCCGATGATGAAATGGCAAGGATGATATCTGAACTCGACATTCTAAAGGCAGTCGGTCTGGAGAAGAGCAAGGAATTCTGATAGATGCATCTGCCTGTGGATTCCTCACCTTTTGACTTACCCCTGCGCCAGTATTCCATGGAAACTTTTTTCCTAGCTCTCCCACGTTGACGAGGGCGTCCCAATGACACGCGACTCCGTTTGATGTCATCGGAGCCACGAATAGACCTAGTGGGCGTACTGACGTCAGTTTCCTTTTTTCCGCGCTGACGACACGTAACCGTTTTCTAGAGCTCTCCATTATACTACTTTAGTTACTTTGTTTCTGCTGTTTCCTTTGGAGTGGGAGTGCAATGGCATTGAAGTCTGGGTTTAAACCTTGTAGAGAATGAGGTTATATATGTTGATCGCGGACCCCCATGAAAAATGTTTGTGGTGCCTCTCTTTGGACCATGACGTTGATAGTTGTACTTGCTGTCGAAAGATGAACCCGAAGGCCTTGAAGGAGCGTGAGGCCAAGTTGTTTATGACGAAGGCAAGGAAGGAGAAAAGAGGTAAAAAAAGATCGAAGTCAAAGTAGTCAACTTCGCATGCTACAAATCGAAGAAGCACAAGGAGAAGAGGAGGCGTGGTTCTCGTCGAAAGGTAGGGCTTAGAGATTGCCCTCCCTGGCTCCGAGACATCGTTCTAGAGATGTAATTTCTCCATCGCCTTCAACTCCAGCGACTCCGGTTCGTTCTCCGATGCCGACACCATTGCCCGCGTCGGAAGCTGTTCCTTCGGCCCAGTGCCTGTTTAATCAGCACCATCAACGCCGAACCCTGTCCCAAAGATGAGCTCTAGAAGAGAAGTGCAGAGGCTTCTTGAAGAAGAGAAGTATCAGCAGGATGAGGCTGAAGAAGGCGAGATTAAAGAAGATGAGTTTGAAGTCCTTCAGGAAGCAAGTGGATTAGATACTTCCCCAGAATGGGAACTTTCATCTCCAAAGGCTTTACCCTCGCAAGATGTTGAGACTTATCATGCAGTTATTAGAAAGGCTGCTGAACTTTTAGATCTTCAGCTTCCCACTGCTGATTTCAGGCCGAATATTATGACGGAGGTATTAGATGCTCCTTCCTCTGTGATTGAGCCTCTTTTGCCATTTAATGAGGTTTTAACTGAGCCTATTTTGGAGGTGTGAAGGAAGCCTCTTTCTGCACCTGTGGTTTCAAGGACCATAGCAAGAAGGTACAGGCCTGCTACAAATGATCCTAGATTTCTTTCAAGTCATCCTTCTCCTAAAAGATTGGTGGTACAGGCTTCTTGTTCAAAGCAATCAATGGGATCTTTTCCCCAGACTCCTGGGGACAGGGATTCAAACAAATTGGAATAGTCTGCTAAAAAGATTTTTTCCTTTTCAATTATGGCCTTGAACTCCACTAATGCAACCTGCTTGTTGGGGAGGTACATCCATGCCTTAATGGACAAGCAGTTAAGCAGTTAATTCCAAAGCTACCGGAGAATGATCATATATCTTTTGAGGAGATACTGAGCGGATACTCAGGCAGCAACTCGTCAGGTTATACAGTCTGGATTGGACACTGCTGATTCAGTGGCAAGAGTGATGGGTTCTCCTTTTGCTACAAGAAGGCATGCCTGGCTTAGGTCTTCAGGTTTCTCTCCTGATGTTCAAAATACTGTTCTTGATCTTCCCTTTGATGGTTCAAGGCTTTTTAGGGAAAAGGCTGATTCTGCACTGCAGAGGTTTAAGGACAGTAGAGCCACGGCTACATGTTTAGGACTCACATCCCAATATAGAGGATTTGGTTTAAGAAGGTATTGTGGCTTTCCTTTCGAGGCTGTCAACAACCTCAGCTACAGCAGAAGCAGAACCTCCGGTACAAAACTTAGAGGGGAGAACAGAGGTCGTTAACGGGGTGCAGCCCGTTAACTCTCCTTCTTCTTCTTCTTTTGTGCCCCTCCTACTGGTATTTCTGGAAAGCAGCCCTTGATCCCCTATCTTGGAGCATGCTGGTCCTGTAGGGGGTCATGTGTCCCATTTTCTACAAGATTAGAAATCTAACTTTACACCCAACCGACGGCACATGTGACAGTTAACAATCACATCTCCAGTAGTTTTCCATTGCTGCAGGGCACGAGGCAGGGGGTGCCCTTTGTCACCCCTACTGTTTGCACTCGTATTGGAGCCGCTGGCCGTCTGGATTAGGGGTGACCCAGAGATGAGAGGACTCAAGTGGACCGACGATCATGAGGATCGCATTTCGCTCTATGTGGACGACTTCCTCCTCTACTTGGCCTCGCCCTTGCGGTCCCTCGGTCGAGTGCTCCACATATTCCATATATTCAGTGCCCACTCGGGCTATACAATCAACTGGGATAAGTCCCAACTATGTGATGTGGGGTGATCTTCCACTTAGCTCCAGGGGCTATAACATACTGGTGGCAGCTCGAGGCTTTAGATAACCTCAGCATCTTCGTTACCCCGGAACCTACTTTATTTTATGAAACCAATCTGCTGGGGTCACTGACTCTTCTGAAATCGGACGCCAGACATTGGCAATCTCTTCCTCTCACTCTTTTGGGGGATGACCGTCGCTCTTTAAGATGCATGCGCTACCGCGTTTCCTATATACACTGCAAAACATCCCCAATGTGATTCCTGACGCCTATTTCTCCCGTATTGATAACGTTGTGCGGGGATTGCAATGGGAGGGACGGACACAGCGTATAGCCATGAACAAACTTATCATGGGGTTGTATGATGGAGGTATTGCGCTGCCTGATCTACTAGGCGTCGCAACTGGTTGCGGTTAATAGGTGAACGCATGGGAAATACGACGATCCAAACTTTCGCACAGACCATTGTCTTTTGGGATGGGGAGGATACAATAGGGCACTCTACACGAACCCCCGTAAACTTTCTCTTACGGGCCCCACCACCCGTACAGTGGAGGTCTGGCACAGGATCACAAAGAAATGGGGCTGGCACAATTGACTTATAAAAGCTACGCCACTCTGGGAACCAGACATATTGGGTCAGCTTAGTAAATGTCCTGGCTTTGACAGGTGGGATATGATCGGCATCTCAACGGTGGGGGACATGTGGGTGAAGGGAAAATTTGCTTCTTTTGCTGAATTACAAGCCAAGTATCAATTGGCTACCTCTGAGACGTTCAGGTACCACAGATCAGTCATGCTAACGCTGCTGCCAAGCCCAAGGAGCTCCCCTTGCCTGCATCTTCTCCATTAGAAGACAGATTAATGCTCAACCCTATGCCCACAAAAGCGATCTCCCTTACCTACAAAAAACTGTTAAATAATAGGCCTGATCCTATGCAACGCCTGAGGCAGGGGTGGGAGTCGGACCTGGCGAGCATGGATGACGAAGACTGGGGCGACGCGCTTGCTTCTCCTACACAGTGTGTACTTCGACGCAAAGCTGCTGTTTAAACTGGGTATGAGGCCTAATCCCCTATGCTTGCGAAACTGTAATCAGACTGGCACCTTCTTCCACATCCTATGGGACTGTCTGGTGACGGGGCGCTACTGGAACAAAGTCACAAAGCTGATGGAGAGGGCGTGTGGCAAGACCCTGAAGGCCTCCCCCCAGCTTTGCCTCCGCAGTGTGTGGGAGGCCACTGATCTCTCACAGATTGAACAAACATGGGCCCTCAATGGGATGGGCCATTGCAAAACGCAACATAGCACAGAAATGGGGGTTGGGGACGGCACCATGCTTACGAGACTGGGCTATAGACATGGATTGGGCAATGATTGCAGAGAAGGACGTGTTAAAGCATAGAGGCTGCCCCAACAAGTGGCACTATAAATGGGGTAAATGGAACAAAGACAGAGGTGATTTATGTGTATCCCCTTCCATAGAACTACAACGTGAAAGAAAACTATTGTTGGACCAGCTAGCAAGCTATGCGGAGCCCACGCTCTAACTCCTGTATCCATTGACCCAATTGTATGCTTCCATCTGCTATGCATGCTGTTGACATACCTCTGTCTTGTTCTTGAAGTTTACCGGACAGACAAGACACTGTCACACTGGTTCCTCTCTATCATTTATATTGTGGATCTGACCATTGATTTGACATTGCCTTGCACTTTTTCTTTCTTTTGTTTAATAAAAATTGTAAAAAAAAGGAAATCTATAATATCAGACAATTGGGTTTTGAATCTTGTGAAAAATGGGTACGCCCTTCCCTTCCGGGAGTTTCCCCCTCCTTACCCTCCTCGCCAGGGCGGGTGTTCAGAGGACCATTTGCTGGTTCTACAGCAAGAGGTTCTTGTGTTATTGCAAAAAGGTGCAATAGAGGTGGTTCCGGAGCAGGAAAGGGGTCAGGGATGCTACTCCTGGTATTTTTTGATTCCCAAGAAGGCTTGCAGGATAAGGCCTATTCTAGACCTCAGGGTGTTGGATTTTTACCTCAGGCAGGAGAAATTCAAGATGTTGACCCTAGCTCAGGTACTTTTAGAGTTGCAGCAAGAAGGCTGGATGGTGTCAATCGATTTGCAGGATGCGTATTTTCATATCCTGAAGTCACATCGGAAGTATCTCCGTTTCACGGTAGGGTTCCAACACTACCAGTTTGGACTTACTTCCGCACCTCGAGTCTTCACAAAGGTGATGGTGATGGTGGCAGCTCATCTCAGAAGGTCCCTTACCTGGACGACTGACTGCTCCAAGCAAATTTGCCGGAGATGGTCCTTCATCATCTGCAGATAACAGCACGGCTGTTGTACGTTTTGGGTTTTTCGATAAATGTACCCAAGTCTCACCTGGTACCCTCACAGCGCAACCTGTTCATAGTGGCATTATTGGATACTACAGTGTGTTGAGCCTTTCCACCTCCGCAGATGATTCTCAACATTCAGGAAATGATTCCCTTGTTTCACGATGGAGCGGTTCTTCCAGCCCTGAAGGTCCTATGCCTGCTTAGTCTGTTTGCTTCCTACATTCTGTTGGTCAGCCATGCACGCTGGCACATAAGGGCGCTCTAGTGGTGTCCCCGCAGGCAGTGGTATCAGCACAACGGGGTTCTCAGGGAGTCAGTCAAGATCTCCAGAGAAACTGCAGCGGATCTGTCTTGGTCGAGTGTACAGGGCAACTTGTCTCAAGAGAGGCCCTTTCAGCTTCCTCCACCGATGGCCACAGTGATCATGGATGCCTCCACTCTAGGGTGGGGAGCTCATCTGGGGGATCTGGAGGTCAAAGGTCTTTGGTCTCCAGAGGAAAGGTTGCTTCCCATCAACATTCTGGAATTGCATGCGATTCGTTTGGCACCGAAGGCTTTCCTTCCGTCCCTTCTCGGTCAGTCAGTTCAGGTCCTGATGGACAACACTACTGCAATGTGGTATATCAACAAACAGGGAGGTCGTATTGTCTCTGCGACTCTGGCCCTGGGTTCAGGGCCATCAGATTTGGGTGATTGCAAATCATCTGGCCGGTGTGCATAATGCACGTGCGGACAGTCTCAGTCTGCAATACTCTGTCGATCACGAGTGGCGGCTTCATCCAGAGGTAGTCCATCTTGTCTTCAAGATGTGGGCATTTCCTCGGTTGGACCTCTTTGCCACTCATGAGAACGCACACTGCCCGTCATTCTGCAGTCTCCAGTTTCTGTTGGATTGGAGTTACGAGTTTCCTCCCATACCCTTGATTTCTTGAGTTCTGAGAAAAATTCACCAAGACCGGGCCCAAGTCATATTGATCGACCTGCATTGGCCAAGAAGGTTGTGGTACATAGATCTACTTCACCTCTCATCGCATCCTCCCCTCCATCTCCCTCTCAGGGCAGACCTCCATTCGCAGTCGCAGGGACAGGCTCTACACCCCCACCTCCAGAGCTTGCACTTTCATGCCTGGAGATAGAACGGGCAAACTGAGTTCTTTCTCTATCCCACCGGATGTTGTGGACGTAATTTTATCATCCACGAGACACTCAACCAAGTCTGTTTATTCCTCTAGGTGTTCCAGATTTGTTAAATGGTGTGAAGAGAGGTCCATTGATCCTTTGAAAGCCCGTTTGTCTAACATTCTAGAGTTTTCTCTTTCTGGGTAGTGCAGAGTTGTGCTGTGAAGGGATATTTGTCTGCTTTTCTATGTTTGCCGGACCAGCCGTCTTTAATTGCCCCATTGGTGTGAGGTTCATTAAGGGCCTTACTAATAGGTTTCCTCCCACTCCTTTCATTATGCTTCAATGGGATTTGAATCTTGTTCTTACATTCATGATGGGATCTTCTTTTGAGCCTCTTCATAGTTGTCTGTTGAGGCTTCTTTCTTTCAAAACGGTCTTTCTGATTGCTATTACCTCGGCTAGGATGGTAAGTGAGCTTCAGGCTCTTAGTTCTAAACCTTCCTTTTGACCATTCATACCGAAAAGATGGTTCTTCGGTCCAGGGCTGCTTTCCTTCCTAAGGTGGTTACCCCTTTCCATCTTTGGGAAATCCATTACTTTACCTACTTTCTAGCCCCCCTCACCCTTCCAAGGAGGAGGAGGGACTTAATCGCTTGGATCCTAAGAGGGCCGTCAGTTTCAATCTGGACAGAACCAATGATCTGAGGCTGGAAGATCAGCTCTTTGTGGGCTATGTTGGGGGAATGAAAGGCAAGGCGGTGCACAAGCAGGCTCTCTCCAGGTGGATCATCTTGTGCATCAAGATTATGCTACGCCTTGGCCAAGAAGGAACTGCTGGAAGGTTTCAGAGCTCATTCCACCAGAGATAAGTCTTCTTCTGCTTTGGCTAGAGGTGTTCCTGTTGTTGATATTTGTAAGGCAGCAACTTGGGCCTCCCTCCACACCTTTGCAAAGCATTACTGCTTGGATTCTGAGGTTAGTAGGGATGGCCATTTTGCACGCTCAGTGCTTCAGGATTTTTTGGTAAAGGTTGGTGGACACCCTCCTCCGGGATTGGGACTGCTGTGGGATTCAATTCAAAAGGTGAGGAATCTACAGGCAGATGAACTTTTTCTGGTGTATACAGTATCTGCCTGTGGATTCCTCACTGACCCACTTCCTTATGCATTCCTTACAGACCCACTCTTCTCCTCGTTGTTCACCTTTGTATACCAAAGGTTTTATGAATTATTTAACATAGTTGTTTTCCTGTGTATTTTAAATGCCTTGTTTCGTTTATAGGAAATGCTTAGTTTATTTTGCTTTTCCTATGATTCTTTATACTGTGTGTATTTATGTTTATATTGTATACTGTGTATACTTCAATTATGACGTTGGTCCACCCGTTTGCCTCGGAGGCACGTGAAAAATGAGTGGAACTGGCATCAGTACGCCAACAAGGTCTATTTGTGGCTCAGATGACGTCAGATGTAGTCATGAGTGGAGCTGTGTCAATGCGACGACCTCGTCGATGTGGCATAGCTAGGAAAAAAATGTCAGTGGAATTCTGGCGCAGGGGTAATTCAAAAGGTGAGGAATCCACAGGCAAATACTGTATCCATCAGAAAAAGCATTACCAAAGGTAAGTAACTTGTTCTTTAGGCGCAGATACCGTCCCTATGACCATCGTCGGTATCAGTGGAGGGTTCAAATCCCTCTCTGGATCTCGCAACAACACCTTTCCAGGTCCCACTACCATCAGCGTCAGCCAGAATGTGGACGGGGAGCTGCTAGAACGTCCGCTTCCTCTGCTAAGCAACCAAACAAATAATGAACGCTTGCTTCCCCCAGCTCTGTTCCCCACTCGAGTGGGGGGGGCAGGAAGTATCATGGCACATCTGGGCGAGTGGCCCAAAATCGCAAAGGACAAGTGGGTGCTTAATATTGTGCAGAATGGTTATTCAATCAGATTCAAATCCCCGCCTCTGGCAATCCCACCTCGGAGAACGTCTGTCCATCAGCAAGACCTACTTCAGGCAGAGGTCACTATTCTGCTACAAAAAGAAGCCTTCAAAAATGTTCCCTGGACCCAGCTACAACAGGGGATCTAATTTCTAGTTTTAAAAAAGGGAGTACAGGCCTATACTCTACCTCAGACTCTAAATTTGATTTATCTGTAAAGAAAGGCTTGGATGCTGGCACTTCATCAAATTGCCCCCCAGCTCCATCAAGGGAACTGGATGTCCTCCATCGACCTGCAGGATGTATATTTTCATATACAAATTTCTCAAACATTGGAAATTCCTATGGTTCCAGGTGGCGTTAGAGCATTTACAGTGCAAAGTACTCCCTTTCGGACTCAAGTCAGCACCCTGCACATTCTTGAAATGCATGGCAGTGGAATCAACCTTCCTGCGGAAGCAGAAGATCAACGTCTACCCGTACTTGGACAATTGGTTCCTCAAGAGGTCATCTCCTCATCTGCTGCAAGAGCACCTTCAATCCTGCATTTGAGTGCTTGGTCGTTAGGGCCTGCAAGTCAACAACAAAAATGAAATTCTCAATCTAACCCAAAGAATTCACTACCTGGGTGCCATTCTGGATACCGCAGACACAAGAGTGTGTCCTTCGGAGAAGAGGTTATCCTCAATCAACAACAACTGCTGCACTCTCCTCCACACAGTTCATTCCACAGCCAGACAAGTATCCTCTCTCCTGGTATCCATGGTGTCCTGGATTTTCATCATCCTCAATACCAGGCTGCAAATGCAACCTCTCCAGTTACTCTCCCTCTCTCCCTTGGGAGCTTAATGTAGTCCTTTCTAATTTGATGGGTCCTCCCTTCTAAACCATACATAAAACATCCCAGCAATATCTAATGTGGAAGACTGCTTTCTTAACGCAATTACCATAGCGAGATACAAGCTCTGTGTTCTAGGGAACCTTATTTCATTTTCCATGCCAACAGGGTGGTCCTAAGTACCCACCCTAGTTTTCTTTTTTTTACCTAAGATTGTTTGTGATTTTCACATTAATCAGTCTACTACACTTCTACCTTTTTCCCGAACCACTCTACCCCTCCTGAGAGGGCCAAAAGGAAATCAGACCATTTATTTGTAAATTATGGTCACATGCGCATTGGTTTGCCTTCATCTAAACAAACCATCTCTAGATGGATAGTCACATGCATTACCTTACCTTACCAGTTTGCTTGAAGATAACTCCCTGGTAGACGAAAGGCTCATTCCACCAGCGGAAGGCCCTCCACTACACCTCTCCTCAGAAATGTACCTATTACAGAGATATGTAAAGCTGTCACATCATGATCCGTACACACCTTTCCTCGCCACTATTGTTTAGATTCTGACACTCAGACGGATGCTCAGTTTTGGTAAGCCATTTTAAGGAACCTGTTTGGGTAAATTGTTCTTAGGGTGTTTTAACTATACTGGTGTTCATCCGCAGGATTGTGGGGACGGGCTTGCTATTCTGTTCAGTGCTTATGACTATTGATGACGATCTCCTGGAAGACTGGAATATTTTACTTATCTGTAATCCTAGTTCTCTTCCAGGGCTATACTCATCAAAGTCATAAACCACCCACCCCCCTCCACGGACAAATAATTTTGTTAGAGTAGTATTGTGCCTTCCTATTATCACTACACATGATGATATGCCGTAAAAGAGACTTGACCTAACTGTCACCTTTGGAGCATGGAGGTCTTGGAGGTCATAAAGACCAGTTTTATTCTGTTGTGTTTTCTCTATGTTGTCTATGGGCTAACTACCTGCTATAATTTGCCTTTTTCTTTGAAAATAAAGGCTACTTTAAAACAGCAAAGGAGTACATGTTCTATGTTACAGAAATGCTAAATAGATGTATATTTATTTTTTAAACTACAAGCGCAGCCAGAGACGCAAATGTAATTAAAGAGAGCAAAAACGGAGGAAAAAAGGTGGCGAGAGGCCAATGGAATCTATTCCAAAGTCGAAATCCGGTCCAACAAAAAACCCCAACACAGTAATTAATTTAACCAATTTGAAGTTGACTTCAGGAGAGGAAGTGGTCCTAGGATTAGGACTATCCTATTGTCCTCCTTGCAATTTCAATTATGCGGATACTAGAATGGACACCTACAGATTTATAAGGAAGTTAAAACTAAGCAAATTCCATCTCCTACAACCAAAAAAGAAGGCATACTCTGAGGCCTTCACTAGTCCCTCTCTGCTGGAGATCGAGAGCTCTTTGAGGATGCATGGTCTTTACAAAATGAACAGGGGGATACTACGAACATGGTGGAACCATCACTGGCTGAGGATTTGAGTAAATGCATAACTCCTTTTAAACCAAAGTCAGTTTTTCAGCCCGTCATGGTAAATGACAATTTGGATGTCTATCAGGATATGGTCATTCAGGACCTAAAGAAACTGTATACCGTCACCAATAAAAAGTGCTGTGCAATTAACAAACAAAATCGTTGTTAGAAACAACTAATTGGAAAGCTGGAGTCTGACCGTAATATTATAGTCCGAGAAGCTGACAAAGGTGGTAACATTGTCCTATGGCCCCGCCAACTGTATTTGGAGGAGGCAGAGTTACAGTTGGGAGATTTATCCTGCTACAGGAAGAGCAACATCCAGATAGTTAAAGCTGCATGGATGGATCAATACTCGAAACTCCAGGCTTGGAGAAGTGGGGGTTTCATTTCAGAGGAGGAATATTGTTTTTGAGAAAAGAACACCCTGTCATCCCCACCTTTTATTTGATCCCAAAAATACATAAGAACATAGAGAAACCCCCTGGTAGACCTATTATCTCGGCCATAAATAGTTCAATGGAAAATACATCTAGATACATTGACTATTTTTTACAAGACTGGGTCAAAAGATTAAAATCGTATGTGCAGGACACTTCTGATTTTGTACGCAAGATTGATCATGTGACTTGGGGTCCAGATATGTTTTTAATGACTTTGGATGTTTCCGCCCTATATACATCGATAAGGCACTGTGATGGACTGAAAGCGATTGAACACTTCCTGATTAAACGTCCGATGAACTTTTCATCGCATAACAAAATGTTGCTTACCATGGTACAGATGTGTTTAGAGCAGAATACCAACAAACTAGGGGAGTTGCAATGGGGGCCTGTTTCTCCCAAAGTTACACATGTTTACACATGGGGCTGTGGGAGGAACAGGTCCTCATGGGGCAGCTTAGAGAAACTGCAGAACGCAACATAATCATGTATCTAAGGTATATAGATGATTTGTTCTTCGTTTGGAGGGGTTCACAAGACAGTGCCCGGGCATTTGTGGATGACCTAAATAACAACAGCCTAAATTTAAATTTTACATCTAATATCCCCGCTACTTCTATTTGCTTCCTTGATGTGGAAATATATGTAGAAAACAACACCTTGGCAACAAAACTTTTCAGGAACCCACTGCCGGGAATACTGTCCTGTATGCGGCGAGTCATCATCCGCACCACCTGATCTGCAGTATCCCCTACGGGGAGATGCTGCGTATCAGGAGGATATACAGTTCTGACACTGAATGTGCAATCGCACAGGAGGCAAGCAGGTTACGCTTTCGAGCCTGGGGTTATTCTCATAAAGTTCTTGAGGTTGCTATTAAGCGCACTCAAAACACGACAAGGCAGGAAGCACTAATTCCAAAAGTCAAATCTAGCTCTAAAACAACTAATGAACCCAGTATCCAGTCACGTGTCATTCTTACTTACAATTGACAACACCCTGAATTAAGGAAAATCTTCTATAAAAATTGGAATCTGATTAAGTGGTATCCCATAATTGGTGCCAACAAACCAGCACTCACTTTCAGAAGGTCTCCTTCCATGGCGAAGGCTCTAGTGAGCAACAGCCTTGAAACATCAACTTCAGGTACATGGATGTCTCTTAGTAAGGGTTTCAAGAAGTGTCCTCAATGCAAAGCCTGTCACTTTGTGTGCAACAAGGCTCCTTGTAGTAGTCCTTTTAAACAGGAACCCATTGAAATCACTAAAAGATTGACTTGTAAAACTGATCAAGCTGTCTATGTGCTGGAGTGTCCTTGTGGGTTGAGGTATGTCAGGAGTACCAGGCTACCCGCCCACAAACGGATACTCCAGCACATTACGGCAATCACGGGCAAAGATCAGGCATATCCAGTTGCCAGGCACTTTGAAACAAAACATGAAGGAAATCCAGTCCATCTCCAGTATTTTGTTATTAACACGCTGTTACCATTGGACCGTGAGTCCAAATTACGCTTCCTCCAAACCCGCTACATACTGGAGCTTGATAGCAAAAATCCCAAAGAGCCGAATGCCAGTGAGGATCTTTATACTTGTCTTTAGATCCCACTTTTTAAGTGCCTGTCTGTATGGAAGAGTGTGACAGGGCGAGCCTGCCAGCAACCTCAGATGTTCCCGCTACGGAATGGTGGGTAGTGAAACCTACAACACCTCCTTGTATCCCTTCCCTACAGGGTAAATGGAGGAGTGACAGCACACTCCAGGAAAACACAGCGAACGACAAAATCAACAGGGGTCCCTTTAACTGGGCCGATTCCTTCAAAGAAGCCCCGCCCTCTGAGGACGTCAGCGGCCAACCATTGGAGAAAAGTAGAAAAGCGCAGACATGGGTGTGTCCCGACACCGCGGAGAAGACGGAGGGAGATTTGGTGGCGTTTGCGGCTTACCGGAGAAGGGAAGACTGTGACCCTAAAGAGCCAAGACGGGAGGAAGAACACGGCGCCCGAAGTGCACCGAGGACTGAGAAGGAGACGGCGGAGCCTAAAGGCCAAAGACCCGACGACACTGCGAGCCACGTTCCCGGAGGAACGTGGCTGTTCCAGGTACGGAGGAAGGTCTCTTGGTAGGTTGAGAGGTGGGGAGTTCGTCAGAGTGAAAGCCCGGCTCGCATCAAGCTGCCCCCTCCCCCCCACTTCCTTCCTTCCTTCCTTCATCAGGATCTGATTCCTTCTCTCATCTGTCTCTAGTATTCACGGACACAACCCCCCCTTTTTGTTACCGTCTTCCCGTGTGAATTCCTTCACGTGTGCTTTCTTTCACGTGCGATTTCGCTACACCGCAGAACGTTAGTGCACACAGTCAGCGGTGGTCCCTGTACTCCCGGTTCCTCCTTGGATGATGTTATAAGCTTAGAACATCCAGCTGAAGCATTGTCTCTTGTTTTGTTTTTCCACCCCTGGCGGGAGTTTTCCAGAACGGCTACTCTTACTGATTGGAGAGACAAGGTCAATCGACACTCTATAACTATCCGCCGAAGACTCCAGACAAGAGTATCCTCTTTTTCATCACTGATTCCTTCTCCAGGGACTAAGAGAGACTGATAAACCCTATTGGAAAATCATTAAAAAAAATAAAACCTTACGCTTCACGACCTGGCCTACGTTCTTTTCGTTCGGCTTGTTCACAAAGAGGTATTACCATCATGGGAATTTTATCAAATCCTATAAATATTATAAGTCTGCCTCCGTTTTTCTTGGTTTTACTAAATGCAATATGCAAGATGAGATTTGATTTTTAGATTTACTATTTGAACTTACTGTTTTTTGCACATTGGGGTACTATTTGCTCATATGATTGTTAAGGATCGGCCATATTGAAATGTTTAGAATGAAGTGCATTTTATTTGGCCCACTTGGGCTGTATTGTTTTGAGAGGCATTGACTTGAGCAATTATCAGCTATAATAACAAAAAGTGATTATCATGCACTATACAGGAATTTACAGGTTATCACTCATGGGGCTGTATTTATTCATTTCATTTTTTGAGGTTTTTTTTTTGGAATTTTAATCAAATATGTGATTTTTTTAAAAAGGGAACCTTGGATTTTAAAATATTTAATGTGTATATGCCCCATGGATTTTATTAATCATGCATCACCGTACTACAATGTCAATGATTTCTGCTTGTAGTATGTTCTTTATTTCTATGCTTTCTTTGCACTGAATGTGACCATTTTCGATGCACTAGCACTTTAAAAAGCCATCCTGATCTTTCGTAACATGTCATGTGATCAAGCTGCGCAGGGAAGTGAAACTCGTTATGGCGGACATGCCTGGCACAATAAAGGCACTTTAATTCTGCACCTGAAACCTTGGGTCTGCTCTTCGTCATTTTGCTGCGCAGGAAAGCAGTTGGTGGTGGCGAATATATATATATATATATATATATGTATATATATATATATATATACCAACCAGTCCTGAATTACAGCACGATCCCCGCAGCATACTCGGGTACAGACCACAAAGGCACGAAAGAATTTAGATATTCAGTGATTTATTCCTCGATAGTCTCCAGCATGACGCGTTTCGGCTGCGTCACTGCAGCCTTGTTCACACATATATATATATATATATCCCCGTTGCCAGTAGGTAGTTATAGTTAGGACCTAGTTTCCATAAATTATTTATTCCGCACTCGTAACAAAACCGCAACAACACATTTCTACCGTAAACGGCCTTGATCACACACATAACAGCGCTGAAAGGGTATATCGCCATATATATATATATATATATATATATATATATATATATATATATTTTTTTTTTTTTTAAAGATTTATTACACTTTGCCCATTTTACACAGCTTCGTCGTGGCTACAACCCTGGGACCGGCAGCGTGGATTAACAATAAACTTGGATCAGATACACAGCTTAAATGCCGACATCCCGGGGGTCTGGCAGCGATTTTATCTTGAGCAAAAAAATCTGTGTGCAAGTCATCTATGGCAACAATAATAACAGCCTTTACAATCCTGTATATTTTATCCACCAATAATTGAATAATCTTAAACTTACCCCTAACCCTCCCCCATCTGCCAACATCTGCCCATCCCCAGTTCTGCGTTATTTAGCCTTGGTTAAGTGTGATAGCTGGCCCTTAGATCTGGTACCCACGGTATTACCCCTTCTCTTGCATCTAGGGGCAGCACCCAGATATCCCTGTTGTCCACCATCCTGATTTTTCTCAGTACCCGATCCACTGTCAAATCATACATGTCACTGATCAGTATCTATACAGCGTAGATCGCCATATTTAATGTGACAGTGCTCAATAGCCAAATAATGGACATAAACAGCATACTCTATCGTAATTTTAAATACTTGCACAAATGCATTTGTTAAAAGGCATAAATACATTTCTAAAAACATGATAGTATGCACCAATAAAATTTCATATCACAAATTTACATATGGCACAAATTAGTGTTTCATCTAGTAACCAGTTGGTATATCGCTTAAGTGCTTGAGTATTATTATTGTTCCAATCCATAAACAGATGGCTTTATTTAAAATAGTTTTTTATGTTATTTTATTTTAGTGCCACACCTCCTATTATGTTATAAATATATAATATAACCCCAGAACTTGTCGAATTTATTCACCCCTATATTCATTTGCCTACTATCTATGTCTATGCTTCTTCGGCTGGCTCACAATTATGCACATGATTGCTAAAGCGCCTTGTTTGATACCCAACAACATTTTTATTTAATGAGTTTGAGCAGTGTAAAACATAACCTTGCCAATAGAAATATCTGATTATTCATGTGCAAACCAGTCTCTGAGCTATAAGACAATTGACAAATCTTAAACAAAGTGACTAGGTGCTCAACTCCCCCTGAAGTGCAAAACCACATAAAGTGCTAAGTGCTACATGTCCCATATTATCAGCAGCATCTATTTATGACATAGTGTCCTTATGCTCCATTGATAATACATATTCATCTATAGTCCAAAAACGAACTAAAGGCTATAATTTGACAATAAGTATCTTTCAAACAGTTGATCCCCACAAATGTTAATACAGATATATAACTGTATAAATACACATAAATATAAATACACTCCAACTGCCAAAATAGATAAAAATTGTTCACAAATTGCTTATAGAAAATTAAGATTATCCTAATGATCAGAAGCTCCACATTACATTTTATCATTTCAATCAATAGTGCAAATATAGTTAAAGGTAAAATTGATCATCTAAAATCCATTATACACTATATCATTGAAACTGGTAAATGATAAAATCTTGTTGCAGAGCATTTAGTCTCAAAAGTACCCAAGTAATAACTCCATAATCGATCTGACAGGGCCAAAAACACATACAATCACCTATACTATTGTGTATACATATACATGCGCACATGAGTGAGGCAAAGATGGTGTCAGTGATGTAATCAATTTCCACTAAAATCCTAAAGATATGTGTTGGACTTGGCCCTTTTCACAGAAATGTTTTGCTTTTTGCTTCCCCGAATTCTGGATGTCCCCCCTTTGTAATGTAGTTCTATAGACCCTTTGAGGTTGTAATGCCCTTGGTAATGTTAAATCCATGCTAGGTGCAGGTGCCCTCTACCCTCAAAATGACTACCACTGACCCCTGTTACTGCAGCGTGGTCTTGTTAAGGCGCATTCTAGCCGCCAGGAGCTGGCTGAGTCCCCATTCATTGTTGCCATTCCAGCCTGCCTTGCCTGCCCATAGTTAGAGTAGGGAAGCTCCTGGCACCTTCTAGAATAGGGGTGGAGCTTAGTTTTGCCACCTTAGAGGGTGGTCACCTGACCTGGGCCTATAAAAGGAAAGGGAGCGAAACTTTCCAGTCAGTTGGGGCATCACTGACCTGGGGGACCCACGCAGGAGATTTAGGCGGTAGGGCCTAGTCAGGGACTTATGCCACTGAGAGTGACAGGGCTTAGGTGCAGCCTCTTAAGTCTACAGTCCCGCCCACAGCCAGCAAACGGGTTAAAGGGTCTGCGGAGCATTTGAGAGGTGTGACCCCCTGTTGAATCCTGACGCCGAGAGGATACCTTGGACGTTTTTTCCCCTCACCTCACCTGTGCCAGCGCTACTGTTTGCCGCTCCCGCTTTGCGGGAGCCGCTTCATGGGAGGACTCGTTGCCTGCTCCCTGTTTGCCCCGTGTCACCCAGTGGTGCAGAGAGGCTGCAGGGGAGGCGCGCGGCAGGGACTCACTCTCCCAGGAGTCCCTGCGTGACCACACAACATCCGGTCAGCGCCCCCTGCGTGCCCCGCCCACAGCCTCCCTCCTTACAAAATCAGGCGTAGGTCCGCCTTGCGGGACGCAAGCGGGACGCCGAGCGAAGCCCGGGCAAAGGGCGGGCCGTCTGTGGCCGTCCGGGGACGGAGGAGGACGGGACGGGACACCCCTCTTTTGCCCTCACTAGCCTCCCAGGTTGTTGGGAAGGTAGGACGCTTCTACTATGACCTCTAAGTTTGACAAATCGGCTTCTGCGGGGGGAAGTAGTAAAGGAACACTAGAGGGCTATTTCACGAGAACTTCTATGAAGCTGGACAAGGATATTGAGATGGCTGAGCGCAGGTCTGAGCGACGTCGCTCCATTGATTCAATGAAAACTAGACACCTGTTGGAATTGAGGGCTGATTCCACTCCGCCGGATTCTACCTCTGTTTCCTCCAGCGAGGACCCACTGTCCTTGGACAAATTTCCATTACTCCTAAGAGACACCTCACCGAATTCAGTTGTTGTAAATACCACACTTACACCCATTGTGGCGTCCCCAAGTATTTATATTACAGGTTCAAATGTATCTAACGTGCCTTCTCTTTCAGCCAGGGAGCTACCTAAAAAGAAGGGCAAGCTGCCCAATGTCCCCAAAGTTCATGGTCCCCCTCCTGCCAAACGGAGAAGAGGGGGGGCACCCCAGAGAAGCAAGCTCAGCCATTTAGAGTTCGGCAAATCACTTAAATCTAATGTTTCAGTTGTATCCAAGTTTAAGGCTAAAGATATCCCTGTGGTAGTTTCACCGGCCCCTGTGGTGCTGGTATCACCGTCCATAGAGGTTTTAGATACATCAGAATTAAAGTCTGTCACTGATCTAGTATGTGAAACGAGGTCAGCCCTTCCCCCCCCTTTAGAGAAAGATTTAATGTCCAATATTCCATGTGAGTCTATCGAGCACCTACTTAGGTCCTTTGTGCATCCAATATTGGATATTTTGAAGAGGGTGGAACAAAGGCTGGGGAATCTTGAGTCCTTGTTTGCTGACAATGTAGAGGCAGGGCCCTTATTGACTAATGATAAGCCAGCCCCTCCTTCGAAGGTCACAGTTCAGGCCCAAATTGCTCCTGTCCAGCCCCCGGCTGCCACCAAGGGTCCTGTCAAGGGCACCACTGGAGTTAACAATCTCCCAGTTAATACTCATTTGGGAGTATCAGCTACCCAGCAAGTTGTCCAACAGGTCCCTTTTGTGACTGCAGTAAAATCAGCTGTATTGGCGGTTAGTGAACCACTGATGGGAGGGGATAGTCTGACACCCCCTAACCAACGAATGGGACGGGGAAAGTTGAGTCGACCTATTAAAGATAAAATGCAGGGTCCTAACGTTGAACTGCCCCCCGATTCTGTGCCCTTTGTGGTCGTGCTTACTGGCATCCCAACCCTAGAGGTCGGTAAAAGGGAGGGATATTCCCAACTAAAAAACAAAACATTGCACTGGCTGGGACTAAACAGACCACTCGCATACTATGTTAATGGAGAGATTGTTCACGTCAGGCGCATCTCATGGTTGGGTAGTAGGGAAAAAAACTTAAAGGGAGACCTCATAGTCATAAACTTTAGAGACCCAGAGGCAGTCCGATTTATACTGAACGGGTCTTCGGGAAACTCGAGCAGTGCCATAGTTCCACACGACTTAACCTTTTTTTACCCAAGATCCCTTGTGTGCCCCCCCTTCCTCCCAGGAGGCTTAGTTGACACTCAACATAATATGTATATGCCATCCACTAACAGCTACATGGGGCAGGCCTTTAGACCTTTGCCCATTAGGAATGACCTTGGGTGGAATACAGTGCCTGCCAGAAACTACGGTATGCCACCAGGGAGGTTGGACCAAGCGTATGGGGACAGGAGGATGGACCACTTGATTCCATTCACCCCGTTAGAAACATCCAATAGATTTAATATCTTCTCCTGCTTCGATGGATGCGATTGACAGCTGGGGGAATCTGTTGGCAGTCCACCGGGTACGTTCACCTTTAGATCAAATCCTTTATCAGAACCAGCATATGAGCGGCCCTTATCTGCTTTATCTCCCGACCCCAAAACTGTTTTACCTTCTGTTGATTGTTGCATACTTGTTGAGGGATCTGACAAAGCCATCCCTGGTGTTTTATTATCCCCAGTCTTGCCTGTAAGTTTCCAACTTTTCTCGCTATGACGCCACTCTTTGTTCACCTTGCCCTGCCACATCTGGCCCGGCAGGAGCGGGGAAGGAGGTATCCAATTTGTGTTTGTTGAAGTTACGGATAAGTTCTTGGAACATTGCTGGACTTGAATCAAAGCTTGACTTGCCGGATTGTGGGACCTTTATTGACCACTCTGACATTTGGACATTTCAGGAAACCTGGGCCCTCGGGCCTATTTTTCGTGCTGGGTTTCTGAATTACTCTAGACCAGCTGTGAAGGGTGCAAGGGGCAGACCAGTGGGTGGCCTAGCTATCTGGGTACGCCAACATGCAGGTGTAACGGTGGAGGAGTTCCCATTGGATAATCCCGACATATTGGCCATACGGGTAATCTCGTCTTCTGGACTAAATATGGTGATTGTAAACATCTACATGCGGGGTATCCAAGGGGGGAAATGCTCTCCTGTTGCTCTGGTGCTGGACGGATTCCTAAGCTCACTACCGGTGAACACAAACAGGGTGGTATTGGGGGATTTCAATACCTGTTTCGAACCTATGGGGTTGGACGATGGTATGCTCGACGAGGATTCTCTGTGGGGCATCCTGGGTCTGGAATTACAACCCATCAAGAAATGGTCTCAATCAGCCATATTTTTGAAGGGTCTCTGTTTGAATCAAGGATTGCGTGCAGTCAATGGGCGTCTGAAGTCCGATAGGACGGGGGCAATGACTTTTGATAATGGCAGATCCGGCTCTCGCATTGACTATATCCTGGTGAATGTGGAAATGTGGCCCAGTTTGCTGGATATGGTGGTTGTAAATAGAGCTGAAAGTGACCATAATCCTTTGGTTCTATCAATCAAAGAAGGTGCTTTCGTAGTGCCCACGGTGGCAGAGGCGTCCCTGCCACAGGTTTTAATAACCAACAATGGAAGAAGGGTTAGTTGGCCCAAAATAGCCCTGGATGAGGAGGTTCTGTTAAGGATTAGAACCATGCTGAGGGATACAATTACCCAAATCAGCGGGTTTAGTCAGGAGTCGGCCCTACTGGATAATATCACTTCACTTCATAGGGATCTTTTCTTAAATCTCAAAACCTTTTTCATTAAATCTACTGGCCCTAGTAGGAACAAGCCAAAGCCCCATACCTGGTATGACAGCGCCTGCAGGGAATCACAAAAGGCACTACACGCAGCTTTACGGTTAAGAGACCAGACCTTAATTCGCTGCTGCAGGGCCACCTATAAAGTTGTGCAGGCCACTGCTAAGAAGAATTGGGACGAGACCCGTTGGAAGGAATTGCTGGAGGCTTGCCAGATTAATAATATGACCAAATTCTGGCAGCAGCTTAAATGGGGCAATCGCCCACATGATAGATCCCCCACAAATAGTGTTGAGCCAAGGGAACCAATTCAAAGAGAATGTTTCCAGCCCCGCTAATCTGATGCACATTACCACCAACGAAGCTTTGGTTTTTACGCCTACAGAAGTGAGGGCGGTGTTAAGGGTTATTCCGGGAGGCAAAGCACCAGGTCCCGACTGCATACCAGCTGACATGTTTAAGCAGGAACAGGACCTCTGGGTCCCATATATTGTTCTCTTGGCGAATGCATTGGCAAGGGGTGCGAAAGTTCCCGAATCATGGCTTGGGGCGGAGATCCTCCCCATTCATAAGAAGGGTGACCGCTCAGTAACGGCCAACTATCGACCCATAAGCCTCATCGATGCAGTACAAAAGATTGTGGCCCGCCTTCTTTTGGGTAGGATTCAGATTTGGATTTCTGACCATGATGTTTTAAGTCCTCTCCAGGCGGGTTTTCGGCAACATATGGGGACCCTAGAGCAAGTTTTTAGATTTATGTTATTATATTGGAAGGTGGTCCTTCTTGGGGGAGGCCTGTTGTTTGCGGCATTCGTGGACCTCAGGCCAGCCTTCGACCTTGTACCCAGGAGTAAGCTATGGGAAGTTTTGCTGGATTTAGGCATGCCCAAAGAGCTGGTGATGCTGTTGATTAATTTGCATACAAATACCTATGCCAAAGTAAGATGGGGTGGTCCAGGGGAAGTCACTGATAGCTTTAAAGTGGCTAAGGGGGTTAGACAAGGGTGTGTGTTGGCCCCGACCCTTTTCTCTTTGTTTATTAATGGGGTGACCAAGTATTTCTCTAATTTCCCAAGGGACGCGCCCACTTTTGCTGGAAGGAAAATTCCCCTCCTCATGGTCGCTGACGACACCCTTATTATTTCTAAAACGAGGCAGGGACTGCAGTCAGCCCTGGCTCGTTTTGAGTGTTTTTGCAGCGAGCATGAGTTAGAGGTGAATGTCAATAAGACCAAATTTATGGTTATGCGAGGCCCCAAGGCTGTGAAGGCCAAGGTGTCAATGTGCTGTGCCATTTTGGCCCAAACGGAGGTCTTCACATACTTGGGTGTCACACTAAGTGAGAATTTGAGCCGGAAACCACAAATGGATCTTATGACCTTGAAACATGGGCAACTTGGGGGAGCCTTTTTGAAGGAGTACGCTAAATCTCTCACCAAACCCATGGCACCGTTGGTTAAAATTTATGGTTCCAAGGTAATTCCCGCAACTATCTATGGGGCCGAATTGTGGGGGTATAGTGATCTATCCTCTCTGAGGGTGGCTCAGAACAGGTTCCTGAGAATGGCAACTGGCCTCCCACAATCGACACCCTGCTTACCCTTGCAGTTAGATCTAGGTGTCAAATCCATTGAGGATGAGGCACGGTGCAGACCACTGGCGTTTTGGCGGCGTCTGTGGACTATACCGGAATTATCCCTGTTTGCTGAGGCCATCGATGATGTGAGGGGTCTTGAAGGGTCTCACAGGGTACCCTGGTTCCGTCACCTCAGGACGCTCCTGAAAAATTTAAACCTGGAGGCTCTATGGGTAGATCCAGCACGCGCGATCTTTCCTACAAAAAAGGCACTCAAGGATATTTATTGGCACTGGATCACTGAGAGGAGATCTGTTATGGTTGATGGTCCGACCATGACACTGGAATTTTTGGTTGTAAAAGATGTCCCTAAATACGAAGCTTATTGGGACTTAATCACCAAGCCAAACGATCGCAAACTGTACCACCAATTACTAATAGGCTCGCTACCTGTGCGGGGGCTCACGCACTCCTGGACAATTGGTGGTAGTAATAAGTGCCCCTTCTGTGTAACTGCAGTAGAGAACATTGAACACTTTTTTTTCTGCTGCCCCATGTATTTGCTACCCAGGAAAGTTTGGCTTCTACCAGTTTGTCGGTTATTAGGCACCAGATCTGCTGTTGCAGCGTTTAGAATTCTTAAAACTGATACCTCCCCCTCTATCGCTATTGGTGTAGCAAAATTTGTGAGCTGGGCATGGTCAATTCGAACCCGTAACCTTGGCAAATGAAGTTCCCATTGTACAGTTTTTATGATTATTAGTTTTAAAGTAACATTGTTCTTATGTAGCAAGGGGTCACTCGTCCATCATTGTCTAACAAATTTAATATTTTTTTAACATGGTTTTAAATTGTAATGTATTTATTATCTTATATGCAAAACAAATTATTTTTTATATGTATATGTATTTGTCTTTTATGATGTAAATCGAATAAAGACCTCTTGACTGACTGGCTTATAGAAAATTAAGATTATCCTAATGATCAGAAGCTCCACATTACATTTTATCATTTCAATCAATAGTGCAAATATAGTTAAAGGTAAAATTGATCATCTAAAATCCATTATACACTATATCATTGAAACTGGTAAATGATAAAATCTTGTTGCAGAGCATTTAGTCTCAAAAGTACCCAAGTAATAACTCCATAATCGATCTGACAGGGCCAAAAACACATACAATCACCTATACTATTGTGTATACATATACATGCGCACATGAGTGAGGCAAAGATGGTGTCAGTGATGTAATCAATTTCCACTAAAATACTAAAGATATGTGTTGGACTTGGCCCTTTTCACAGAAATATTTAGCTTTTTGCTTCCCCGAATTCTGGATGTCCCCCCTTTGTAATGTAGTTCTATAGACCCTTTGAGGTTGTAATGCCCTTGGTAATGTTAAAATCCATGCTAGGTGCAGGTGCCCTCTACCCTCAAAATGACTACCACTGACCCCTGTTACTGCAGCGTGGTCTTGTTAAGGCGCATTCTAGCCGCCAGGAGCTGGCTGAGTCCCCATTCATTGTTGCCATTCCAGCCTGCCTTGCCTGCCCATAGTTAGAGTAGGGAAGCTCCTGGCACCTTCTAGAATAGGGGTGGAGCTTAGTTTTGCCACCTTAGAGGGTGGTCACCTGACCTGGGCCTATAAAAGGAAAGGGAGGGAAACTTTCCAGTCAGTTGGGGCATCACTGACCTGGGGGACCCACGCAGGAGATTTAGGCGGTAGGGCCTAGTCAGGGACTTATGCCACTGAGAGTGAATGCGCTTAGGTGCAGCCTCTTAAGTCTACAGTGACCTGCAGAGGAATCCTGCCTGTAGCCCTCAACTCAACCCCCCTTTAAAGTAACAAGAAACAAGAAACTGCTATTTACAAGGGCGCAAGAACCATCAAACGCTAAGAAGAGAACTTAATTACCACAGGACTGCTGGGGATCAACCAGGTACCGGATGCTGCTACATGGCCCTGTCCTGCCTAGCTCCCCCTTGACTAAACTCCATGAATTGCTGTTAGGCGCTCCCTTCTAAGCGCTAGAACTGTGAATTGCCCAGACTGTTAATTGTCCTGCCACCGTCGTGTGGCCTGTCCTGCCCTGCCTACCCAGCGCTCTTCGACTGTGCTCCCTCTGCAAGCGCTGGGATCTGCCTTATAAGCGCTATAACTCGCCCCAGGCGCTGGACTGCCTCGTGCTACTGTGGCCTGTACTGCTTCCCCCCCCTCGCGCCTGAAGTGCTGTGGCGCCCGAGGCTGGTGAAGCTCTGAGGAGCACTGTAATTACCTCACTAAGCGCTGTTGTGCCCGCGAAACGCTGCCTGTGAGTGGGGGACTCACCGGTGCTGCCCTGCAGAGGCGCCGACACTGTCGTCATTTGCCCCCGGCGGCCCCCCTACGCCAGGAGAGGACCGCCGCCGTGTCGCCGTGGGCCGTGCCCGGCCCGGAAGAAGAGTGAAGCAGAGGCGCTGTTACTCGGTGCGCCAGGGCCCCATTCACCGCCGCGGGCCCGGCTCGCCTGGAGGGCCTTCCCGCTATTGCCTGCCTTGTCGCGGTGGCCCCCGATGTGAGGGGAGGGCCGCCGTAGTGTTGTAGGAGGCCGCGATAGGCCCGACGCCACCACCTCTCTCACCACGTGACGGGGGCGCTTGGCCGTGTCACGGGCCGTGCCCCCGCCGTAGCCGCAATCACAGGGAGAAGAGCTGTGACGCCCCGCAGGCCGCGCTGCCATTGGCGGCCGTGGCGCGCCCCCACACAGAAGCCCGCTGATTGGTCCCCGGCCCGGGACCCGAGGATAAACCTGCGCCGGGGCTCAGAAGGAGCCCGAGAGCCCCCACCTGCTAACGCGGGCTCCCGGAGGGCCTGGAATCGCCTGGAAGGCGGCGTGGAGCCGACCCAAGGGCTGGTGCCCTCCCACCTCGCCTGAGAATCTGCGCAAGGGGCCATGTAGGCCCGAAAAAACCAGGTAAACCCCCCCCGGGAGAGAGGGCGGAAGGCCCTGAGGAGGCCCTCCCCTGGGAGAGACCGTGCTGGGCCCTGTTGGCCCTATTTGACCCCCCCTGTCAGCACTGAACCTGGGTCAGAGCCCCAAAAGACACCGTGGGGGCATCAATTAATAAAAGTTAAACCCTAGCTAGGGGTCTGGTACTGCATAGGGAAGTACTGTTCCATCTTGGCTGATTATTAATGATCTGTTTATCCTGGAGCCATGAAATGGCATTCCTGCCTGATTTCCAGTGAGCCGCGTATTCTGATTGTTAACGAAATGTTGTAGGCTCCTGTTTTGTGCTGCATGTCCTGAATGTCTACAGTTAACTACTGGAATGGTGGCCCTTCCCTACTGAAAGGTTTTATATGTGCAAGCCCAGTCCTATAAGCTCATTCTTGCGACATGAAATGCTTATGCTTGCCTGTTGAAATATTTAGCCCTGCATAGGGGTCTGTTACTGTTTTCTCTAAAGGTGGCTTGATCCTTGATGAAACGTTTAATGGGTTATTACTATTAAAAGAAATGTTTCTATTGATATAAGGGGATGTTCATTCCTGCCTGATCGTGATCAACTGCTATTTTTCTGATCCTTACTGGAAGTAAATGTAAATGTAAATGTAAATGTACATTTTTAAGTGGTTCCTCAAATGTTATTCTGGCCCCAAGGAAATGTTTCATATGCCTACGCCAAGTTTTATATGTTTAAGGCTATGCTGATTTCTAATGTGATGAGGTGCTCATGTTACTGTAGGCACTGTTTCTTACTGCCTTAGGGAATGGCTGTGAAGTCTTGTTAAAATGGTTGCCTAATGGAAGGGTTGGTTTTACCCTACTGAAATGTTTACTCCTACTTCGTAATTTAATCAAAAGGAGACAAGAAAAGACTCTAGTATGTTTCGTCATAGAGTGGGAACACCTGGTGAGTGTGTTCATAAAGCCCTCACCCACCAACCTAGTTGGTGGCATGCTTCATCATCGGGCCCACCCAGTAGCACCTAGCGTGCCCCGGGTGTGCTTCAACGCCTGATTACAGCAGAGCTGGTATTTTGCTGAGTGTGCAGTGAAGATAGTTAAGAAAGTGATGTTAAAACGGCTTGGCGGGGGTCCCAGTACCCGAGGGTAGGATTAGACTTTAATACCTGGGCCGCCGTCAGCGGTTAAAAAATAAGGCTGGAGGATGTAAGAGGCGAGTTACGACCTCTCACATCCAATGGGTCAACATGTTTCAGCCAGTGCCTTATGTCTATGCTGGCTTTCTTCAGGACCTAAATAAAAGGGGGTGAGTGTGAGTAAGCTAATGGGAGTGTGGTATAGACTATGTGTCTACACGCCCTAAAGTGTATCTACCGGTATGCGAAGGAGGCACTACAGGTCCAGAGCAGGCTCTACCCAGAAAAGCTGGTCAAGCCCTTGCCTCCTCCCAACCTTGAGGTCAGACTGAGCAAAAACTAGCGTGGTCTTGAGAAGGGAATCCCCCTCTCACACATAGATACACTTTAGGGCGTGTAGACACATAGTCTATACCACACTCCCATTAGCTTACTCACACTCACCCCCTTTTATTTAGGTCCTGAAGAAAGCCAGCATAGACATAAGGCACTGGCTGAAACATGTTGACCCTTTGGATGTGAGAGGTCGTAACTCGCCTCTTACATCCTCCAGCCTTATTTTTTAACCGCTGACGGAGGCCCAGGTATTAAAGTCTAATCCTACCCTCGGGTACTGGGACCCCCGCCAAGCCGTTTTAACATCATTTTCTTAACTATCTTCACTGCACACTCAGCAAAATACCAGCTCCGCTGTAATCAGGCGTTGAAGCACACCCGGGGCACGCTTGGTGCTACTGGGTGGGCCCGATGATGAAGCATGCCACCAACTAGGTTGGTGGGTGAGGGCTTTATGAACACACTCACCAGGTGTTCCCACTCTATGACGAAACATACTAGAGTCTTTTCTTGTTTTTGTGTAAATCTAAAATAAATATGAGCTAGTCTCCTTTTGATTAAATTACATATTACCCCGGGGATAAGGACTAGCTTTCTGGTCCTCTCTCTCTCTTGATTTCGCATACTCCTACTTCGTGTCACATTCCTTGACAGCTTCCAGCTACCTAAAGCACGGGTTATCACTGAAGTGAAGAAACGCTTATTCCCTGAATAAAATGCTTTCCCGGAAGCCTACAGTCACCTACTGAAATGTTCACTGCGGTGTAAAGAAACGTTATTTCTTTCCTGACAGGATTTTTGCAAGGTGCTGCATTGATGACGAATGTTTTCGTTTTACCCCATGAAATGTTCTTGATTAATAGGGGTGCTGCTCTGCTTATTCAGGCAGCAGGTAATGTGTTGGTTTTCACCCTAACGAAATGTTCTTATTCTCACCTGATGAAAAGTATTTCGTTACCAAATGAAAAGTTCTCATTCCTATCTAGTGTCCAGTTCCTTCCTGCTAAGGAGTTTAATGGAATGTTCACCTTTGCTTGGTGAGAAGTTAATTGATTTGTCTACTGAACAGGTTACTTACCTGATGACCTGTGGACTCTTGCTGCAGGATACGCTCATCCTTGCCTGATGAGCTGGCTGTTCATGCGAAAGGAGATGCTCAGCTTTGATGGGTGCTTTGTTATTTAATGCCTAATGAAATGTTTCTTCCTGGTTAAGGAGAGGTTCACCCTGGCGTAAGGAAGTGCCTATCTCGGCGCAAAGTGATTACTGGGAAGTCTACTTCTAACGAAGGAAATGTGTTACCCTGGTTTAATGACATGCCAATTTCTAATGCAATGAAAAGGTTGTTGTGAAGGAATGAAATGCTAAATTCTCTAATGAAATGTTATTGCAACATGTTAAATTGGATATTGAACTGCTCCCTTTACTCCCCTCTAATGAAATTCTTTGATGACTAATTGATACTATGATTTTCCACTCCTGATCCTTGATCTTAGATAAAAAGTTATTGTTTTTAATCAAACTCACTGGAGTGGCGTCAGTCATTGCGTGCCTTTTATTGTCTCAGTGGTTGCGTGTGCTGTGTAGTCACTTAACACCTAAGCTTTCGGGTGCCTACCTGCTCGTGCCAGGCTACCCCCGGGGAACTGGTGACCCCAGTTCTTACAATATGTGTGTAAGTCTTCACTCGTGTTAAGGCCCCCTGGGTACTTGGTATCTAACTCTAATATATATCGAGTCTCGAGGTGCCTTAACTTGGCCTCCCGGTTGCCGCCTCTTTTTTGCGGCAGTATTGCATCAATGACAAAGTACTGCAGATGTTTAAGACTACTATTGTGACATTCTTTAAAATGTCTCGCGACCGGGTAGCTAGAATCGTTATTAACAATGGCCCTTGTGTTTTGTAAAATCCTCTTATGGGCAGCCAGCTTGGTGCTGCCAATATACTGGAGATTGCAACTACATTCCAACACGTAAATTGCATGATCTGTCTTACAAGTCAAATGTTGGTTGATCACCTGTATTCGATTGTTAAAAGCTGTTTGGTAAGTAGTCTTATTCATGCCATACTGGCAGGCTTTACTGCTTGAGCATTTATAGAAGCCTTTCCAAGCTGTAGACCTAATCCCTGCATCTTGATCTTCTGGGCTACTCTTAACCAATGCATTGCCCATAATTTTTCTTTATGTAATAGCAGGTTTTTTCGGAAGGAAACTACCAATTACCGGGTCATCCAACACAATAGGCCAATTACATCTTATAATAGCCCTGAGCTGTTTATACTGTCTAGAATAAGAGAGAATTAATCTAGTTGGCTCATTGGGTGCATCTGCACTGTTGCTAACTACACCCGGGACTTTGTTTTGTATCGGAGCAAGTCATCTGTAGATCGCTTCTTAGACTTAGTGATGGCTGCATCTTTAGTCTTAATGCTCTAGCCTCTTTCTAAGAAGCGTGTTTTACTCTGATTGTTTGGCAGAGGAATTGATCTCATCACTGCAGATCTTCCTTATTCATAGCATTTCCCCATACGGGATGCTTTGTAGGAGGTGTGGAGGATGCCAGCTAGATGTGTGTAATACTGTATTTCCAGCTGTTTGTTTGCGATACAAGGATGTGGACAATGTACTGTTTACTATATGGATTTGCACATCTAAAAAAGTGACACTTTCATTACTAATGGAAGAGGTGAAACTCAAATTGACCTCATTATCATTAATTTGTGCGATAAACTCCTCCGCACTTTGCTCTGTGCCATGCCATACAATGAATAAATTGTCGATGAATCTCAACTAAGAATTTACCCTTTAATTATTGGTATGCTCAAATTATTTCCTGTGGACCAGCTCCTCCCACCAGCCCATGAATAAACATGCATAGCTGGGGGAGAAACTTAAAAAGAAACAGATTATTTCCAGACAAAACACCAGCATACTAATGAACATTTTTTTGTATTGAGCATATTTTAACGGTCTAGTTACCAGGAAATGCTCCACCTCCCTGATGCCATCATGATTCCTTATGCATGTGTATAATGACGATACACCCAGGGCAATCAAGAGATACCCACTTTGCCAATGTATGTCTTTTATCTTGCGAAGAAAATTGCTGGTGTCCTGCACATAGGATCTTAAGTTTTTGACATTTTCCTGTAGAAAGTAGTTGAGATATATTTACATATTTTTAAGTAGCCCATTGCATGCCGCTATAATAGGCCTGCCTGGTGGCTTATGCATGTTCTTGTGCACTTTGGGAATACAATATATTACAGGAATGGTGGGTTGCTCCTTTTTCAAATACTTCTATTCCTCTAAGCTCAATAGGCCCAAGCTTTTCCATGCCAAACGTTTTGTAAAAAAATAGATCATATGTATGTATGTGTATATATATATTAGAACACTTCACTCGGATGTATATATATATGTGTATGTGTGTATATATATATATATTCACTGAAAAAACCATAGGTTATAGACCATATATAGTTAGGAATTAGCATTTAAAAAACCTTATTTTACTCACACAAAACCATTGAAATTCCATATATAGTTAGTTGCACTAACTATATATCGCGCACCTGCAATCCACTGCTGATCATGTCACATATTACATCATTCATGACATGGTCAGTGACATCACTGATGACATCACTGATGACATCTCAAATGACATCACTGATGACATCACTGATGACATCTCATTTGACATCATTCTTGTGCTAATACGATAAACCTCTTCAGACTCTAATATAACCTTAGATACACTCAGTGTATACAGACACACACACTTCCACTCATCCATGGAGTTACTCACACACCCAGTCAGTCATGCAAAGAAACAATTTCATCTCCATTTCTTCAACTATACAGTTAAACACACCTTACTTATTGAAACATATACTAACACATATTTACTCTCTTATACAATCCCTGATACAAGTTCACAATGATCGATACAACCACTCACTCATTCGGTGGCTCTCATGCACAGTTATTTATATATGCCAACTCTCACATGTACTGTGTTTTACATATGTACTTACTATGACATGTAGCATTGAGATATCCATTCACTCATCAATACACTCATGCACACAGTCAACTGCCCATGTAGCTGTTTCCACATGCACTCTTGAACTCATACACCTAGTGAATAAACTGTTCACACATCTATGCATAGAGTCACACACCTTCCAGCCACCCCCACACAAACTCAATCTCCCATAGAAATACTTGGGCAAGCAATTAATAACACATATAGCCTCTCGTATAGCTAATGATCAACACATGCAGCAGTTTACAGAACAACAGACATAATGATGCACAAATTAAGACAGTTTAGTCACTAACCCATGCATTCAGTGAGACACATTTATAATCACTCACTCATACAGTCAGTCACGCACCTACTAAATCCTTCATCCAGACACTTATACATCCACTCATTCTTCAATATGTAAGATATATTTTAACTTTACAGAAACATACAGTCACTGGATGTTGTCATCAGTGATGTCATCAGTGATGTCATTTGAGATGTCATCAGTGATGTCATCAGTGATGTCACTGACCATGTCATGAATGATGTAATATGTGACATGATCAGCAGTGGATTGCAGGTGCGCGATATATAGTTAGTGCAACTAACTATATATGGAATTTCAATGGTTTTGTGTGAGTAAAATAAGGTTTTTTAAATGCTAATTCCTAACTATATATGGTCTATAACCTATGGTTTTTTCAGTGAATTTTCAAGGTTTTGTAAATGCTAATTCCTAACTATATATGGTCTATAACCTATGGTTTTTTCAGTGAATTTCAATGGTTTTTTAATAGCAAATATCATAAGCTGTCGAATGTCAAGTACGTGGTAAGTGAAAACATTTTCGTGTTTATGCACACTGATCTGCTTTGAATGGTGCCCCCCCCCCTCATTTCTATTAGGAGTACTCTCTCTTTGCAGATAGTGAAAGGTAGTTAACGCAGGCCTTTGCCCCCGTTGTAATCCGTCGTGCCTGCTTCTCTCTCCATTTGATTGATTGTTATCCAAGTATTTACTGTTTTAGAATTAGTTCTCTTTGGTTCATTCTCTATTTACAAACAAACACAGAGTCGCAATACTCTGTTTAGTCTTTGCAGATAACGAAAAATCGTGTAAAAAAAAAGAAAAGGAATCGAGCAAAATCAGTAGGCCACTAATGGGATCTCTTTTTGACCTCGCTAAAATAGAAACATTAGGAACAACCCCTCATGACAAATACAAAACTAGTGAGATGAACTGAACTCCACACAATGATGGCTGCAAAACAGCTCGGCTCCGCCACCCACCCCGCCCAAAATAACGATAAAGAGCGGCTGCCATGATTGGTTGCGGAATGGCCACGACGGAGCTACGAAATGATGCTGCTCTCATGCTAACCCCAGCTTCAGTCTGAAACATCCAGAAACACTGTAGACTACCAATTCGATCAGTTCCGGTAGCGCCCCAATGTAACCCGGTAGAGAAGAACTAGCCCTCCCCTCTTTCACTGATGGTTCTTGTTGCCTGTCCCTTCTGTTCTCATTTAACAGAACTATTTAGCCTGCTGAAAGGGGTTGTGTTCCGACCGCTGGTTGGTGGAGACATTTTGACTATATTCTGGACCTGCGTTGTCGCGTAATGCGTCATATGACGCGCCGCGTTAGCGCATCCGGGGCGCGCAGCGCGTAACGTAAGCATAACAAGTCATGTGACTTGTTAATAAAACTTTTCATTGGTTCATTTTACTTTTCTTATTGTAATGATGAAAGGCTTGCTCATATGACCTAAAAATTACGCTTTTCATTACTTCCGAACATTATTTTTTCTTAAATATATGTTATAATGTTCCAGGCTAATGTACTTTCCCGGAAATTTTACAACTGTCCTGCAAGTAAAATATATTCTTTTTTCGAGAAAAAGAGCGTTTCTTCGTCCCATGATGGAGCCGTTGAGCAAAAGAGGGTCGACCTGCTGTCTTAGTCGCCGATACGCCTGAATATGAGATTCTTATCGATCACTTTATGTTGCAGGAATAGAAAACACAACAGCCCTTGACCATTTATCTTTACTGCGTTCCTTCGTATTATACCTTTTACCCTTCATGTAATTGGTCTGCTTTATTTCACTTGCCTTTTAATGATTCTAAAACAGTGACTATTATTACAAACTTTACCAATGTATATACTACTACCATGTTTTCTTTTAAAAACCTTTATTGTGAAAATTTCATTATACAAATACGAGCCTATAACCACGTGGGCCGGCCACGGAGCAAACTGTAATCGTATGTGATGAGTAGACATTTACACTGTAGAGGAACGTAACGGGCGGGCCATTAGGTTGCAAGAACTAAGGTGTCTAACAGTTACGGAATCGGTGGACGTACATTTTATAATTAAAATACGACAGGGCCAGTTACAATAAAATTATCTAGATATACATTTGCGGGCAAGTACCATGGGTGACGTTAATTCGAACTTTCAACAGTACAGTAATCAATAACACATCAGAACTTAATATCAATAGGGATGTCGAAATATTCAATCAATTCTCGTCCCCGCCCGCCATGTGCTTCAAAACTGCATACGTATCTCGTGATTTCAAGGTTCTGCAACCAGTACACAACAAGGAGTTACGAGTCCCATTTATTCCGGCGCCATTTTGGGCGAGGACGGGCAGGTCCAGGATATAGTCAAAATGTCTCTACCAACCATCGACTATGATGATGTTCATATGCTGTATTTATTAGAGTAACACTCATCTGCCCACATGAAATTAATTTACCACAATCTAAACATGTCATTTTAATCTTTCCAAAGTTCTTCTAAATATTTGGGACCGTTTCCCTTGCCTCTGAAGCTCTCAGTGCCACTTCTTTGATGAATGTACTAGCAGGTCAGGGGTTCTCCTCCAAATCTCTCTTTTATGCAGCACTATAATTAATTGGTACCACCTCTCCATATGACGATGCATGGTATAGTTACCACAACTATATATTTTTTCGGTTCCTCTGGAGAGTTCATCGTGGCAGATGAAGCGTGTAACATACCGGGCATTTACCTTTTTTTGCATGTACAGGAAAGGAAAAAAAAATCGAGCGTTCGAGTTCTTAGGTGTCCCAGGGCCATTTTAGTGGACCAGGCCCAAATCCAAAGAACAGCTATCTCACAGGCTAATGGGGCGACCCACGCCGAGTTTCAGCATTGTAGGATGACCACACAAGTACAGCAACTTGCTAGACATCACCTCGGTGCCATCCGGATCTCGGCGCCCCACTGCAGATGAAGTGCCTCTCAACTATGAAACCACCAGAAAACGCTTGAGTCAGCTTTGTGTGAAGCCGCCATTTTGATTCAATCAATAGCGTCCCCCTGCACACATTCAGGGACCTGGTCGTGTCTTCAGGTCAAACGAATTTGGGACAAGATGCAGAAAGGAAAAGGAAAAAAGTTCCGCCGGACCCCGGGAGGTGGCCGCCTATGTCATGGGCGATCTTAGGCCACACCAGGGCAATAGTGAAGCTGCAGCAGGTGCAAATAAGCTTCAGACAGTGTTACAAGCGCTGCTCAGAACTCTCAACTATGACACCACCTCGGTGCCATCCGGATCTTGGCGCCTTGTGCTGGTTCCGGCCTATTCACACATCGGTCCGCTACTGACGCCACCTCACAGGCCAACGGGGCACCCCACGCCGACTTTCGGCGCAGCATTGTAGGATGGCCACACCAGTGCGGCAAATTGCTAGACACCACCTCGGTGCCATCCAGATCTCGGCGCGTTGTGCTGCCTTCGGCCTATTCGCCACAAGTGCGCACGCAACTCAGCTGCATAGCGAGTGAAACACCAAGGGGCGCCCCACTGCAGCCGAGGAACCTCCATCTTGGGGGCGACGCACAGCATCACATTGCTTTCCAATGCAGTCAGATCCTCAAACAGCCCCCACTGACTGACGCGAACTCACAGGCCAACGGGGCGCCCCACGCCGACTTTCGGCGCAGCATTGTAGGATGGCCACACCAGTGCGGCAAGTTGCTGGACACCACCTCGGTGCCATCCGGATCTTGGCGCGTTGTGCTGCCTTTGGCCCCATTCGCACATCAGTCCGCTACTGACGCCATCTCACAGGCTAATGGGGCGCCCCACGCCGACTTTCAGCATTGTAGGATGACCACACCAGTACAGCAACTTGCTAGACATCACCTCGGTGCCATCCGGATCTCGGCGCCCCACTGCAGATGAAGTGCCTCTCAACTATGAAACCACCACTGTGACATCCGGATCTTGGCGCGTTGTGCTGCCTTCGGCCTATTCGCACATCGGTCCGCTACTGACGCCATCTCACAGGCTAATGGGGCGACCCACGCCGAGTTTCAGCATTGTAGGATGACCACACCAGTGCAGCAACTTGCTAGACATCACCTTGGTGCCATCCGAATCTTGGCATCTCAACGCCTAGTGGTATCTTCCATACAGAAAATATTGTTACGCTACCTTTGGCCCCATTCGCACATCAGTCCGCAACTTAGACATCACCTCGGTGCCATCCGGATCTTGGCATCTCAGCGCCTTGTGGTGTCTTCTCGTCAGAAAATATTGTTGCGCTGCCTTTGGCCCCATTCGCACATCAGTCCGCTACTGACACCATCTCACAGGCCAACAGGGCGCCCCACGCCGACTTTCAGCATTGTAGGATGGCCACACCAGTGCGGCAACTTACTAGACACCACCTCGGTGCCATCCGGATCTTGGCGCGTTGTGCTGCCTTCGGCCTATTCGCACATCGGTCCGCTACTGACGCAAACTCACAGGCCAACGGGGCGCCCCACGCCGACTTTCAACATTGTAGGATGGCCACACCAGTGCTGCAACTTGCTGGACACCACCTCGGTGCCATCCGGATCTTGGCGCGCTGTGTTGCCTTCGGCCTATTCGCACATCGGTCCGCTACTGACGCCGCCTCACGTGCCAACGTATTTTCTCCGCATTTTATACCCTATGCCGCATAACAGGTCATGTGACTTGTTTATAAAACTTTTCATTGGTTCATTTTACTTTTGGTTTCCTAATGATGGAAGGCTTGATCATATGACCTAAAAACAACACTTTTCATTGGATGAAAACTTTTTTTTTTTTCCAAACGATGAAAGCCCCACCTTGTTTCTGGATGTTTCAGACTGAAGCTGGCGTCAGCATGAGAGCACCACCATCTCGTAGCTCCGTCGTGGTCATTCCGCGAGCAATCATGGCAGCCGCTCCCCACCAGAAGCCTGCAGGAGTCGGGGCCCCCAAAACTTTTGATGAATTCTCAAAGCGGAGGGGACGCTTTCGAGAATGGGGTCCAAGACCTAGCAGACAAGCGTCCGATTTCCAAGGTGTCCCAGGGCCATTTCAGTGGACCAGGCCCAAAAAGGAAAGAGCCTGCCGCCATTTTGAGAGTCCTGTGGCAGCCGACTATCGCTGCACCGCAAGAGTGGGCGCAACTCAGCTGAATTGCGGCTTTTGACACAGTGGACCAAAAACGGACGGAATGGCAACTGAAACGGTAAAGGGGCGCCCCACTACAACAGATGACACTCCACCTGGAGAGGCCCGTTCACGCCGCCTCCCCCGGGGCGCTCCACGCCGTTATTCGGAGCAGCATTGTAGGATACCAAAACCAGTGCGGCAACTTACTGGACATCACCTTGGTGCCATCGTTCTGCTGCCTTGGAACTATTCGCACAACAGTTTGCTACTGAAGACCCACCCCCCGCGACGCCCCACGCCGTTATTTGCTGGGTGGCAACTTACTAGACATCACTTTTGTGTCATGTAGATTTCAGCGCGTTCTGCTGCCTTGGAACTATTCGCACAACAGTTTGCTACTGATGACCCGCCCCACGCCGGAAATCTGGACGTTGTGCTGCGTTGGGACTATTCGCACAGCCGACCGCTACTTCGTTGTTTTTCCCTAAAAATGTTTATATGTTATTACTATTTTTGTTTTCTTGTATATATTTATAAATTATTAAAGTTTTATAATCTTACTACTTTGTCGGAGTGCTATATATTTTTAATGTGACACATAATTGTAAAAACTTTGATGTACAAAGAGTCATCCCTGGAATCTTCCGCTTCACGCTCGGTCCCCTCCCCAATCACAATACAGGATGGTTTTCAGATAATAGCAACGCTTCTGCTGTGACGGATCTCATCGAGTGTGGGCCTTGATCTACTATAACTCCTTTGAAGAGGGGTGAATCTTTACAGCTGTGGCCATAAACTACATCTGCAGGGCTAGCTGATACCCTAGGACCAGCCTGGACAATCGGACACAGAGGAAAAGGAGTGTCAGAGGGTGCAGTAGTGAATAGGGCGAAAGGGAGGTGTCGGGCGGGCACAGGGTGTGATTCTCAGGAAAGAGCAGCGCAGATGGGGGGAGGTTTATTACCCATGCATAAGACAGAGAGCGGGGGTGACCACTGCCTGGGGGAGATGCTTGCGAGGGTGGGGAGCCATGCTAAGGATCGACAGCGTGCACAGAGTGGGTCTGGTCAAGGCATCTAAAATGGCTGCCGTGCACGACAAAAGTGTGGCATTTGAAAAAAGACAAGATGGCGCAGACAATGTTTTTCAACACTTCCTGATTTCCTTCGAATCGAACGTTAACAGACGTTGGGGCATATTACCAAAGTTAAGCGATATTTATCCCTAACGATGCATTGCAAAGATTTTTTTACCGTCAGAAATTATCGCAGATAAACGTTGCTATTATCAAAGTTTATCGCAAATACGATAAAAACCGACCGCAATGCATTAATATCGCTGAAAACTCAGCGATATTCATGCATTACCGAGCTAATCCTCTTAGCCATGTTATCCACCTCCCATAGGATAACATGGCTAAGAACTGCTCAGGGCAGCTGTTACTTTTTGGAGATATTCGCGCTTATCTCGAATATTTCCAAAAGTTGATAATAGGAGATAGCGATGTTAGCGACTGTTTCCAGTCGCTAACATCTTGGCATGCCCACTTTGCATGTCATTAGTGATAAATATCACTCACATGCAAAGTGGGGCCCAAGATGGTCGCTATCTCCTACTAGCCGTCGCTAACTGGTGTTAGCAACAGCTAGGTAATACAGATATAATTTTATCTCCGCGAAGCGGAGCGCTGTTACAGATATATATCTTGTTTTTGAACGTTAATTTCTCAAAATGCACTGAAGCACATATATTGAGACCTAGCAAAGGCACATCGGGCTACCAGTCCCTAATATTTTACCAAGTTTCGTGCAAATCCATTCAGCCGTTCGATTATTATTATTATTTATTTTTTTTGCCCCGCGGGGCCCTTTTAAAACCTCCACATCAAACCTAGGGGATCAGCGAGGATCTACTATGCCCCCTTATGGTCATTTGCCCCTTCGCTTTGGCCTCCTCTTGTCTCTCGATCCTACCGAGAGACAAGATGGCGGCCGCTACGGACTGTTTGGAATGTTTACAGACACCGGAGAGCCAATCAGCTTCGCTTCGCAAAGCTCCGTAACGCGAAAAGTACGCGAAGCGGTCCGCTGTTACAGATATATATCTTTTTTTGAACGTTAATTTCTCAAAATCCACTGAAGCACATATATTGAGACCTAGCAAAGGCACATCGGGCTACCAGTCCCTACAATTTTGCCAAGTTTCGTGCAAATCCATTCAGCCGTAAGATTATTATTATAATTTTTTTTTTTTGCCCCGCGGGGCCCTTTTAAAACCTCCACATCAAACCTAGGGGGTCAGCGAGGATCTACTATTCCCCCTTATGGTCATTTGCCCCTTCGCTTTGGCCTCCTCTTGTCTCTCGATCCTACCGAGAGACAAGATGGCGGCCGCTACGGACTTTTTGGAATGTTGACAGACGCCAGAGAACCAATCAGCTTCGCTTCACAAAGCTCCGTTGCGCGAAAAGTCCGCGAACCAGTGCGCTAACTGGTCCGCTGTTACAGATATATATCTTTTTTTAAACGTTAATTTCTCAAAATCCACTGGAGCACATATATTGAGACCTACAAAAGGCACATCGGGCTACCAGTCCCTACAATTTTGCCAAGTTTCGTGCAAATCCATTCAGCCGTTCGGGCTAAAAGTGAGGCCAACCGCCCTATGGAAAACTCAATGTTAAAAACACGTTTTGGGACCCCCCTTTTTTCTCGGCCCCCACCGGACGAACCCCCCCCAAATTTTCAAGGGCTGCTCAGAAACAAAATGTGCCATTTTCCTGAAAATTTCAGCCAATTCCGTCCACAAACGCCAAAGTTATTAGACATAGAATTTTCAAAAAACCCATAGAGAAAAAATCCTAACTATATATACCTACTGGCGACCGCCAGTAGGTAATATATATATATATATATATATATATATATATATATATATATATATATATATATATATATATATATATTTTAAAACAACATTCGGTTAACTAAGACCAGACCATTTAATTTTGCAGGCTCATAGATTTGTTGTGATATACTGAAAGTCATTTAGTGGCACTTTCCTGACTATGTGTGGCTGGAGCTTTTCTTTGGTCGATCCATTTTTGTTCAACAGTGTAACATTCCTCTTATTTTGTCTTAGGACTTAGCTTCCATAACAGTTTTACATATTACAATGTTCAACAAAATATCATTTTTTATAACAGCACACACTTCAATGATTTCTAAACATTTTTTGTTTCTGTTTGTTACAACAGGTATTAGCTGATGGTTATCTCATGATTGCGATTGATGGCTCTGAAGCAGCTGATGGTTCTGACTGGTTTTGCTATCATGCCACCTCTCCTTCTGTGTTTCCTGTTGGGTTCTGTGAAATTAACATGATTGAACTAACCCCACCCAGAGGTATGTTCTTTTAGACAAAAATATACAGAATGAGAAGTTTTCTGGGGCAAACAATCACTAAAACTCTGTTATTTAGTCTTTACTAAATGAGATGTTTGCTGCCTGCAGACATACACTTCAGTTCCAACCATACATATGTTGATATTTTTGCTATTAAAACAAATTCCTTTCCTTCTTAGTCATGTACAAAAATGTTCAACTCCTTCTTGCTTAGCTGGTGCCCTAACATCTGAAAATGTAGTGGCCATTTTGTTGGCAATGTTCGACAGACATAAATCTGTGACAAGGAAGAGTAGGACTTATAAATGAATGCCACCAATAGTATCTCGTCTACTCCATTTCCCTCTTAGCTTGGACAGCTCTTAAAGATGAATCACAATCCACAATGAAGCATGTTGTCCTGGCTGTTTCATTCCCACAAAAGGAGAATAATACAAGGGGAGGAGTCACCAGTAGTTCATGTAGTTCTAGTATTACCAGGCTGCAACCCGTTCAAGTGATAAAAGTGAAACATAAAAGAACGGCCTAGAAGGATCATAGACCTGCACAATGGCTCAGGCAGCTACGTTTAATATAACAAATATGTACAATGTGCAAGATTGTCATCTTCCTGCTCGTAGCAACTGAATTAAATAGTGTTGTGAGAACATGGTTGTCCCTGCATGGCTGGCTGAGTCTGTGGTCATCACGACAATTGTTGCCTTGTTTGGGTGCGGAGGGATAGAAAAGCAATGCGGGTGACCACATGGTCATAGGGCCATAGAATGCACAATCAATCCTACAAGACAACATGGGGCTTGTGCAAAGTTTCAGTAGTAAGTGACAATGATGCTAGCTGCACCATAGTACCGTTTGCCAACCAGACAGTTATGCCACTTGAAAGCTCTTGAGATGAGGCAGTCTCAATCCCACCTTTCATGAAAATTAGTCCTCATGTTGGAGTTAAAATGGCCTTTTTGAGACTTAAACCCCACTACCCTTGGGTCATTGATTCAAAAGCTCTTCTGTGCCAAAGAAGCTTGCTAATAATTCTATAGAGCACCCTTTCCACACCATGACAACAAAATACGTTATCTGGAAAATTCTGAAGAAATTATTATAAAATAATTTTCCCTTTTGTTTAAAAAAAAAAAAAGAAAAGTCGACCCCAAGTGGATTTGATGGATCCGTGGACAATTTTGCACCTCAATCTTTTTGGCTGAACCTCGATCAGACTGGTTTTCACCCATTCCTTAGGATTAAATCAATATTGATGGCTACTCTAGCCAGTAAAGAAAAACCAAAGGTGGTGATGGACGGAGCGTTGACAATACAAACACTCACCCCCAGTCAACTGATCTGGGTTTAATCCATCACCGTTCTTTAGCTCACTCCGCCACCCCAGTTCAGACATGGCCATATGCAGATCAGTCTGACCCTGTGCCTCATGGGAACAGTCCAGCCCGAACTGCCAAGCCATGTCTTCCCTGGACCGGAATCAAGCTTCCCAGGACCGGTTTCTGGCATTACAGCCGTCTTCAGCCGGGCTTGCTTGACTCCAGTGGCAAAGTGAGCAAGGGACTCACGTCTGAGCATACCCTGCCAACTTAGGGCGAACAAAGAAAAACCAAAGGTGGTGATGGACGGAGCGTTGACAATACAAACACTCACCCCCAGTCAACTGATCTGGGTTTAATCCATCACCGTTCTTTAGCTCACTCCGCCACCCCAGTTCAGACATGGCCATATGCAAATATGTGATGGATTAAACCCAGATCAGTTGACTGGGGGTGAGTGTTTGATTTGTTCAAGCGCTCCGTCCATCATCCCCTTTTGTATCGCTTTGTTCGCCCTAAGTGTGGCAGGGTATACTCAGACGTGAGTCCCTTGTTCACTTGGCCACTGGATTCAAGATAGCCTGGCTGATGAGGATTATGAATCCGAAACCGGTCCCAGGATGCTTGTTTCCGGTCCAGGGAAGACATGGCTTGGCAGTTCGGGCTGGACTGTTCCCATAAGGCACAGGGTCAGACTGATTTGCATATAGCCATGTCTGAACTGGGGTGGCTGAGTGAACTAAAGAATGGTGATGGATTAAACCCAGATCAGTTGACTGGGGGTGAGTGTTTGATTTGTTCAAGCGCTCCGTCCATCATCCCCTTTTGTATCGCTTTACTCTAGCCAGTATTCACCTACTTCTAGACTCTGGAGGATTAGAAGTTGTGATTGTTGGAAATGGCCCTTTTTGCAGGGTTATCCCCAAACTTTTTGCTTCTTCCTCCCCTATTCTTCCTGACCCGTGGCTGTTGGCAATAGGACTCTGGGCACTTTACCACTGCTGATCAATGCTAATCAATGCTAAAGTGCCTATGCTCTCTGTGTAAATTGTTATTATGATTGGTTATCCATGATTGGCATATTTGTGTCACCAAGAAGTCCCTAGTAAAGTGCACTGAGTGTGCCAGGGCTAGTGATAACAAATACTACTAGTGGGCCTGCAGCACTGATTGTGCCACCCACATGAGTAGCCCTAAAATGGTGTCTCAGGCCTGGCACCGCAGTGCCTGTGTGCAGTCCGTGAACTGCCATGTCCTCCTGGTCAGTGTCCCCCTGACCAGGCCTAACCCTTCCCTTTCTGTGCACATTGGTCACCCCTATGGAAGGCTCAAGGTACCCCCTTGGGCATGGTGCAGTGTATGTGAAAGGTAGAGCATGTACTTGTGCAGGTGACATGCTCTGGTAGTGAATTACAGCCAATTTAGTTTTTCACTGCTGCAAGGCTATCTTGCTCCATAGGCTATCATGGGGTATGCTGGCTACAGTGGCTACCAGCATATCTTCCCATAAGAGCAAGCTAGGACATAAAAGTCTGGTATGCCTGAACTCAGAATTTAATAACACTTCTTTTAGGAAAGGTGGTTTTTAACTCCTGTGTTTGAGAATAGCACTTTTAGAAAGTAGCTGTTCTCTTGTCTGACCTTTCTGTGTGCCTTGGCCTGATTGTGAATTGACTGTCTGGTTTGAGAGTGACAGGGGCTGGGGATTCCCCAGGAGGCTGGCTGAGTCAGCCCTAGGCTGAATGACTGCATTTGTAACTTGAGTGTTGGGAGGAGATAGCACCTGGGCCTGAATAGGGCTGTGCCTGCCTTCCACAATGCTGGCTCCACCTCCTGCTGGGCGGCAGACGACCCTGCCCCTCACTCTGAAAGGAAAGGAGAAGCCAAGAAAACAAAGTGCTCAAGGAACACCCAGAACTGGTTTAGACCGGGCTCAGAGCCCTCCTGCACAAAGGAAACAAAGACTTTTAGGGGTATAAGTACAGGACCCCTGACTACAGAAAATTAGATCATCCTGGAATCAAGAAGGAACCTCTGCCAAGGAGAAAGCTGAAACTGAAGAAGGAAGCCTGTCCTGCTGTTGCTCTGCTGGACTGATCTGCTGTTGCTTTGCTGCCAATAAGAGGGGAAGGACTTCACTTTGTGCTGTGTCCCCTTGCTTGAAGGAATCTCCAAGGGACTGAGAGAGAGCTGGCTCCCTGTTATGAAGTCCCAGGAACAAAAGGACTTCACCCCCAGCTTCCCTGAACTCTACTGAGAGAGTTCTGTCCTTCCTGGAGTGCGAGGCCCATGTGTGGTGCCTCTGGAAGTTGTACCTGTGTTGGGGAGTTGGAAATCAAGCTTTTAAAGACTTTGCTACAGAAAATCTATCGCAAACCCGGCCTCGAGCGAGAAAATTTGCGCTGCTACGAAGACCGAGATCGTCGCAGCGCCTGTTGCCGCTGCCTGAAGACGTCGCACCCTTCGTTAGCGGGAAGATTTCCGCCGCTGCGAACATCGTCGCAGAGCCTGTCATCGCTGGGTGAAATCATCGCATCACGTCGCTGCGAGAATCGTCGCTGAGCCATCGCATCGAGGAGCTGCGAGAGAAAGATCGCCGCTGGACCGCGCATCGTCGTCCTGGAGACTGTCGCAACACCCGAGGATCATCGCATCGTGCCATTGCGGGAAAAAACTTCCTACATAACCTACGCACCGGAATCCATACAAGTGGCCTTCCTCCCCATACAGACCGGATTCGTCGCAACACGCCCGCTGCTACAGCGGGGCTGTCGCTAACGCCTCCCCAAGGGTCTCAGGAGAAAAGCATCGCTTGTTTTTCACCGCTACAGCTTCTGTGCTTGGAACTTTTTATCGCTAACAAAGGTACTGTGGCTAAAACGTGACGCAACTGTGGATAATTTTATCGCTAACCTTAAGAACATTAAGAACGCTTTTGCAACCATATTCTTGAACTGTGTATGTTGGATTTTTGTCGTTTTGGTCTTGTGTAGTTTGGATTAAATACCTTTATTTTTCTAAACTGTTGTGGAGGCAGCTTGTGGTGTTTTCACTGTGTTACTGTGAGTGTTGGTACAAATACTTTACACATTGCTTTTGGATAAGCCTGACTGCTTGTGCCAAGCTACCAAGGGGGTGAGCAGAGGTTATCTAAAGAGTGTTTCCTCCTTACCCTACTAGAAGCAAGGGTCCAAATTTGGACAGTGGTACCTACCTCTGCCAACTAGAAGACCCCCAGTTCTAACAGTGATCCTCCTGGATTTTTCCACAGTATTTAACACGTGTCTCATTCCATTCTACAACATATAATTTTCTTTTGCATTTATAAATACTAAAAAAGTCTTGCCCCTAACTATTCTGATAATTATATGGCAATACAAACATAAAAAAATATATATATATTTTAAATGCAAACACAGTAAATTTGCACCTTATCACACACTTCCAGTGTTTCAAACTCTACAATAAAGGCCAATTTAAATCTTAATCAAAAGCAAGCTCATTGCAGCATAGCACCAACAAATGTAATTTAATTAAAGTTTTTCTTTTTTTTATTTTCTTTTTATTGGCAGTAAGCAAATTAGGATCATTGTTTATACGTTGTTTAAAAAATATCGATAGCTGTGTGAGCACCCTATCAGGCTACCCTTCGTACAATCTTATAACACAGAGCAGCAATTTGCAGGCTTCTTACATAAGCAAATCTTTTTGTACTAACCCAGCCCACATCTCCGGTACAACATTTTTGATAAACCCAGCGGGCGGACTACACCTCATATAGCCTGGCCTGTAGCCACTTCTTTGCGACCGCAGGGGTGATCCGTATGTAGTTGCTATCCTCCCATCTTCTTACTCCTTTTTTTTTTTTTTTTAAAGTACATTTTTTTTTTACCAAACAAAATTTTTAAGCTTATTGTTGCTATTGACAGCATCTGGCGGTAAAAGCATCCTCCCTCTCGTTATACTTTTGTGTCTTTAGTTGAGAGTCGAAAGAGGTTTTCACGTGTTGCTGCGTCTCTCAAATTTTATTAAAGTTGAGTCAACTAAAGTAATTACAGCCAGACTTGCAGCAGCCATAGAATTGTGCTGAAAATCAGCACTGCTCCGTTGAGGAAATAGAAGCTTCCATCGTACAGCATGGTTTGTGCTGGCAATAGCAACAATATGTCAATTTTTTTGCAGCAGCCATAGAATTGTGCTGAAAATCAGCACTGCTCCGTTGAGGAAATAGAAGCTTCCATCGTACAGCATGGTTTGTGCTGGCAATAGCAACAATATGTCAATTTTTTTCTCCTGCTTATGTGAGAGGATGCCTCCATTGAAAGTAGAAAATATGTATTCTTTATTCATGAAGTGTCATGGTTGTGGGAGAAAGAACGCAGCAAAGAGACTTCATGAATTAACTTGATTGTGCCTTCTAAACTCACATGCAGTTGACGAATGACAATTTTAGCATGAAATATTGTAAAGAACCCAGAATGACGTAGGAGAGGCTTGCAGGAAATAGCACAATAGAGGAAGGAGTTTTATAACAGCAAGGACCATAGCAGAGCTACCAAGAAAAGGGGCTCTTTGCATTCTAGTTGGACTTTAATAAAGTTCACTAGTTCACTGCTTGGTTGACGGCCAACCTTATATTGAGATCTACAAAGTTGAAAGGTAAACCTAATCCTACCTTTAGGTCTACATTGAGACATAATTTGTAGTCAAGACCACTCATGTCACCACTTGCTGTTGAACCACTTGACGGCATCACATAAGCTTAGATCTATGTGTGTGTGTATATGTAAGTATCTGTGTGTGTGTGTGTGTGTGTGTGTGTGTGTATATATATATATATATATATATATATATATATATTACCTACTGGCGGTCGCCAGTAGGTAGTTAAGTTAGGATTGATTTCCATAGGGAAATCGCAACATTCTATTTGGAATAACTTTGGCGCCGGTTGAGGAATCGGCCTGAATTTTTCAGCAACTTTGCCTCGCGGCGCTCCGCTCCTTCTGTGAAAGTTTGGGGGGGGGGGGGGTTCGTCAAATGGGGGCCGAGATAAAAGGGGGTCCCAAAACGTGTTTTCCCCATGTTAATTTCCATAGGGCGGTCGGTCGCACTTTTAGCTCGAACGGCTGAATGGATTTTCACCAAACTTGGCAAAATTGTAGGGACTGGTAGCCCGAAGTGCCTTTGCTATGTCTCAAGATATGTGCTCCAGAGGACTTTGAGTAATTTAGGTTAAAAAAAAATTATATATCTAGAGCCACGCCCCGGTACGCGCACCGGGGAGCGCTCCGGGCGCGCCACGCGACTTGCGCACGGGAAGCTGATTGGCTCTCGGGTGTCTGTAAACATTCGAAACAGTCCGGAGCGGCCGCCATCTTGTGTCTCGGTAGGACCGAGACACAAGAGGTGGCTAAAAACAAAAGGGGGAAATGACCAAAAGGGGGCAGGGTACACCCCCCTAGGTTTGATGTGGGGGCCATAAAAGGGTCCCGCGGGACAAAAACATTTTTTAATTTTTTTTCTGATTTTCACGGGGGGGAGCGCCTGGTACGCACACCGGGGAGCGTACTATGGAGAAAAAAGAATGACAGAGTTTTTAAAAAATGTAGCATTTTTTTTATAAATTGGAGGTAGTTCTGAAAAGAACTTTTTTTTTAAATTTTAGTTTTTTAATATTTTTTTATACTTTTTTAAAACAGGGATTCCAAAACTGCTCAACAGGAGCAAAAAATTTTGAAAAATTAGGGACGGGGAGGGCAGCGGTGTTCCAGTCTCTTTATAGCAATGAGTTCAACGCTCTGCTCCCCATAACAGAGCAGTTCATCACAGTCCACGCATAGAAATGTTATGCCTGCAAACACCGGCTGCACGTTAGGGACCATTCTTCCACATGGTGTTCCTGAAGTTGTTGCTCCAACAGTGGAGGTGCTGCTGCCATCTCTTGGTAATTTCCGTGCCAGGTCCCTCACACTCTCCCTGGCATAGTTTTTTGTGTGTCTTCTCTGGACATGCCTAATTAAATTGGCATTTCCAAAGCTTTATTTTTTATTAGGATTGCCTCTGGATAAAATACTGCCACATATCTTGCAGGTTACCTTAGCAGCATTAACCTTTTTTTTCCTTAAGGGATGTCATAAAATTTCCAAATGAAGTGGTCCTTTGTTTTGTGGTGAGGAGGGTCATCACGCAAAAAACCATCAGAATCACTGCTGGATGACTCCCTTGCAGCCATTGCTGTAGATCAGGAAACTTTGAGAAGCAGATAATGCAAAGAACACCTCTTGCTCTCTCCAAGTACAAAGCAATAGTGAGAGAAATGGGTGGGTTTCTCAATATTTTGAAAAAAAATGTTCTGAACCAATGAAAAGTGTTATTTTAAAGTCACATGGCTTGACACGCTTACGCTACGCGCCCTGGGGCGCGTCCCGGGGTGCGTAGCGTAAGCGCGTCGGGGCGCTTAAGTTGCACGATCGTATGCGATCGCGTGCTTCCGGGTGCGCTTACGCAGTGCGTCATATGACGCATCACGCGGCTACGCGACATGTCACGATGTTGTTTTCGTTCGCGGGAATAGCGCTAACGGGATGCTCCCCGGTACGCGCCCCGGGCGCGCCGTAACATTGCGCTTACCCGTGCGTTTACCGGTACGCGCCCCGGGAGCGCACCAGGCAAAAAATATAAAAAAATAAATAAAAAAAGTACATATTTATACAATATAAAATTCATTATAAAAAATATTATTTCGTACCTATAGAGATTTGCTATTAAAAAACCGATGAAATTCACTGAAAAAACCATAGATTTCACACCAGTTATAGTTAGGAATTAGCATTTAAAAAACCTATTAAATTCACTGGAAAAACCAAAGGTTTTACACCAGTTATAGTTAGCTGGGAATTTTACTCGCATAAAACCATTGAAATTCCCACGTTATAGTTAGTTGGACTCACTATAACTTGCGCGTGCAATGCACTGCTGATGACGTCACATATTACATCACTCATGACATGGTCAGTGACATCACTCATGACATCACTGATGACACCATCCTTGTGACAGAGTGACAGACCTCCTTTCACTGTAATGTAACCCTTGAAACACATATTCAAAAATAGAAACTAAAATTGTCAACAAAATGGAGATACCCATACCAGTTACAACAACAAATTCAGTAATTCCACCATCTATAAACACATCCACTCATTCACCAACAGTTCTATGTAGTCAGTCATACATATACTCACTCATCATATGTAGTGATACACCTATACATCCTGTTACATACCGACAGTCATCCAAAAGATACTGTCACACATACTCACACATGCAAATAAACTATTAAACATCCATTTATTTACATATACAGTTATACACACACTACCACTTTACTTTTAAGGAAACTTACACATACTTACTCTCTTAAACAATCACTTATAGAAACACATACTAATTTAAAAAGGAACTCTTACAATCCCTCACTCTCACATATACTCACTTATATACATCAATATTCACATATACTACATTAAAACATATGTAGTTACTGATAAAGACACTAGTGAGACAGTCATTCACTCACTAACATACACATATACACACTCATCCACCCATAAAGTCCTGCACATGTGCTGTATTGAAAACACATACAAACAGAGAGTCAGTCATTCATGCATCTATGTGCTAAGTACTACCCCCATCAAACCATACAAACACTTATACTGATACTAAGAAAAACATCTAATAACCCATATACCTACACATGTAGCTACACACCAACCCATGCAGCCACTTATACACAAAGTGTTACATTAATACATATATTTAAATATTTAAACATTACTCACTATTATTTATTTTTCAGAAAGAGACACATTCACTGGATGGTGTCATGAGTGATGTCATGAGTGATGTCACTGACCATGTCATGAGTGATGTAATATGTGACGTCATCAGCAGTGCATTGCACGCGCAAGTTATAGTGAGTCCAACTAACTATAACGTGGGAATTTCAATGGTTTTATGCGAGTAAAATTCCCAGCTAACTATAACTGGTGTAAAACCTATGGTTTTTTCAGTGAATATATATATATATATATATATATATATATATATATATATATATATATATATATATATACATACACCATCTTTTCTTTATAATTGCGCCCTACATAAGAAGTCTGCACTGCTTATTGTAAAACCTGATGCTTTCCTGCATCCATTGCAGCCCCTGAATGTGTGAGGCCATAAAGGAATGTCTCGATTTATGGTTGTGCTAAGACACAATTCAGATAAGTTTTGGCATGTTCAGTAGTTTCTTCTGAAGATTATTTTTTTGATGCCACTTACTGATCCTCCCGTGCCCAAATGTTATTTAGGTCTAAGAGTTTCTATCATTCCTTATGAATCTGGGGCAGTTATGTTTGAGAAGTCTAACAAGATTAGAAAAGATGACAACCTTGAAGCACCAAGAAAACGTACAATGAAGCATACGGCATTTAAAAGGTAAACTTTTGTAGAAATAGAATATTTAGATTTTCATACAGTGTTTTGTGTGCCTCTGGGGCTCTTAGTTTGTTTGTCGGTTTAATATTATTACCTTTCAATAAGAATTGCTGAGAGGACCTTAATAATCCTCTAGCAACACTGCAGTCATCATGGAGACATTATCTCGGAGTGCCTCAACTAGATCATTGTTACTTTTCCTACTAGATGTTCAAGAGATGGCAAAAAAACGTAACAACTGCTACGACAAACCCATCAGTCCCAAGGTTCGGAGAGGAGATCCAGATTCTTTTTTAGTGTTTGATATATAAGAAACTGCATCAGTTCCATTATCTATGTCATCTTACAAGTAGAATAAAATATTATATCCTGTTAGAAGACAAGCAAGAAGTAAGCAATCTTTCCTTCTGTATCATAGTATCACAGGTTCTTCATTGGTAGTTATGAACGATAGAATGAAATAGGAATCCACCAGAATCCCAATTGATCTAAATTCATGTTAAGATACAAATACTGATGAGGATACTTCTCCTGAAAAAAAGATGATTGAACTAGTTCCTTCTGCACAAAGAGGAAAGGGAGTTCATTTCTCATTCCAAAAAGATGCTCCAAGAAAGAAGTCATGCCCTTTTTTGGTCTCAAATTGACAAACAAATGGATGAAGAAGAAACCATTTTGAATATTAACACTGCTTGAAATTTACTCTTAGGTTGTAGAAGAATGATTTGATAGGCACTATATATATTCAAATTGCACTAAAGCATGGGACTTTTTTTTTTAGTTCTTCCCTTTGCCATCAATCAATCAGGGTTTGTATAGTGTGGCTAGTCACCTGTGAGGGTCTCAAAGCGTTGTGGGGGAAAGGGGGGGGGGCTGGTGATCCATCTGGGCACTGGGGTTCAGTCGAAGAGCCAGGACTTAAGATCTATCTTGAATGGGGTCAGGAACCAGGATTGCCTGCGGTGGAGAGGCAGGGTGTTGCAGGTCCTCGCGGCGAGATAGGAGAAGGATCTTCCTTCGGTTCTGATCTTGCGGGTCCATGGGACGGTGGGCGGACCAGTTGGGCGGAACAAGGATGGCATAAAATCATCCCTTTGAAATTTCTCAAAGTGCATGGTAGTGGCTTATTTGAGAAGAAGGAAATTAATATATCTTTGCTTGGTCAATTAGTTTGTAATGGCTAGCTCACCATATAGGGTATTTCAAAATTTCAACATGATCTTAGGACTTGTAACTCATTGATGTATAAGCCTATGAGTCATTTAAAAATGTTATTCTTGTTGAGAGGTTGAAATACTAGTTGGTTATACTAGAGACACTTCAAGGAAAAAATATTCTTCGCCAGCAGGTACCTTGACAATTCCAAAGAAACTAATTCTTCATAGCAAACCAAGTGCTCCAATACCTGGTCTGACTTCATCACTTCAAAGATCAGTGGCATCATGCATTTTCATTGTTTCAAATGCCAGACTGCAAATGAGACCATTAGAAAAGTTTATGGTGGAAAAAGAGGCTATTTCTGTTACAGGAGTGTTTGTAGTTCAAGTGATGGTCAACTCAACAGAATAAACTAATTGGAGTTCCATTACTTCAAGAATGACCATCACAGACTACAGTTAGGGATGGGGTGCTCATCTGGGCCATCTGACAAGTTATAAGGGCTCTGGTCTCAAAAGGAGACCATGAGTTGTTGGAATTCAGGGCTTTACCCTTTGGGTGTTTATATGTCTCAAGTGATTGACAGAATTCCGATTTAGACGAACGGCACCACTACCATGTATTACCCCAACAAGCAAGGTGTCCAGTCGTCTGTCACAGGAAGCCCAAATTAATTAGACATGGTTGCTGTATCGAAAACTCTTTTAGGGCACTCAATGTTCCTGGTGGTGAAAAGATTCAAGCACATATCTTGAACATCCACATGTTGGAAAACCACAACTGGTTGTTGGCCAACAGTGTTCTCCAAGACATATTTTGAGATTGCGATCTACCATTAATAGATTTAGTCTTCAAATGCAGAAAGCAAAATATTCCTAAGCTTTGGCTACAGGTTTTAGGATAATATCTGTGTGGTCTGTGCTGGCCATGCCCTTTTGAAGAAGTGTTCAGAAAATTTCTTTACACCTCCCTGTCAATTCTTCTGATTCGTTTGACTGATGAAAATAGAGCAGTCAATATAAAAAGCTGATTAATTTCTCCAGTATGGCTGAGGTGATTGTAGTGCTTTGAACCAACTTTTTAACCTGAATGGAGACAAAAATCTTCATTCCCATCTTACATTTGTCGAGTTTAGCAATATGACTCATGAATTCAGACATTATCGTTATGTTGATACATTTTGTAGGTCATCCTGTAGAACACAGCCCAGAATTTGTTTTGTTAGATGCCATGGCACTAAGGAAGTAGTGTGCCAACCTGAGATAGAACCAGTTGAATTGCAACTACTCCACAATCCACTAAGCAATACTTGAGTGAGATGCGTTTCTTATAGGCATCAGTCTTATGAAAAATCACAATGGAATTCAAACACTCTTTCATCATGGAATAACACACTCAAGAGCACAACGAAACAATTGATATATTTTAACCCGTTTGCTGCCTCGAACGTACAGCACCGGTGCGGAACGGTCTATTAAGCGGGCGGGGCCACGTCTGCCAACGGACGTGCGCAGCACTGCTGAGGTACTGCTTGCGTCCGCCGTTGGGTGACAAAAGTAGCAAACGGGTTAATGATTTGTTTCGAAAACCAAAAATCTCACATAGTGCACACAATATGAATCGTAACAACAATAAAGATGAACAGAATGACAGCTGTAACGTTTTCTAAAAGTGCGAACAACAAAAATATTCTGATACAAAAATATTCTGACATATTTGATATACACTTATAGTAATTCCCCCATTTTCCTGTTTTCTAAGTTAATTTGAATTTCAGAGATGATTCACACCCCTGTATCGCTTGAAAAATAAAGCTTAATGTTAAGAATTGCATGCTCTGCTATTATACTGGTCTTGTGCTTATGGCTGGGCTAATAAATCTAGCAAGTGAAGGCTGAATTCCTTCTTGTTAGCCTTCAGCCAAAGTAGATGATTCGATTTGTATAGCCTATCTCATCCTTTGCCGTCTGAGAGGAAGATACTCTCTAACCCTTCACAATTTGGACTCCGCTTATATAACATTTAGTCATTGTAACTTTAGATAAACAATTAGCAGAAAGTGGTCTTCTTTGATGTCCTTTTTGTTATTTTCATTCTGCAAGGCTGTGTTTTTTGAATAGCAATACTTGAGACGCAGAGTTATCTGCTTTACATGAAACTTTGTTCACAACTCAGGAACAGTTATTTAGAACAAAACAGTTTTCTTAGATTAAATACTGTGAATATATTCGAAAAGAGTTAATGTTACAAAAAAAGACACATGAATAAACATGCATTATATATTAACCACACACATTGACTTCTAAATGATGAATGATGAGAAAGCCTGGCGCAGAGACCCAACATCGGACAACATGACTACCCTCAAGCTCGCCACCCGAAAACACCACCAACTGATGCACACCACCAAGAAAACTGCATTCAAGGAACGACTGGACAACAACGCACACAACAGCAAGGAACTCTTCAACATCATCAAAGAGCTCTCCAACCCCAACGCCGGAAACAACGACATCACCCCTTCGCAAGACCTCTGCAACTCCCTCGCCTCATACTTCCACGACAAGATCACGGACATACACAACAGCTTCAGCACTCAACCGACGCACGCCACGACCGAACCACCGCCCCCCACCACCACCCTCCGCGCCTGGACCCCGATCAGCACCGAAGACACCATCCGCACGATGAACACCATCCACTCCGGATCTCCGACAGACCCCTGCCCTCACCACGTCTTCAACAAGGCCGACGCTGTCATCGCACCCCACCTGCGGGACATCATCAACACCTCCTTCGACACCGCTACCTTCCCGGAGAGCTGGAAGCACGCCGAACTCAGCGCCCTACTAATGAAGCCATCAGCCGACCCCTCCGACCTCAAGAACTACCGACCCATCTCGCTGCTCCCGTTCCCCGCAAAAGTCATCGAGAAGACCGTCAACAAGCAGCTGGCCGCCTTCCTCGAGACGAACGGATCCCTCGACCTCTCGCAGTCTGGCTTCAGGACCAACCACAGCACAGAGACCGCCCTGATCGCAGCCACCGATGACATCCGAGCCCTGCTCGACAACAGAGAAACAGCGGCCCTCATCCTCCTAGACCTCTCCGCGGCCTTCGACACCGTCTGCCACCGTACCCTAGTACAGCGCCTCAGCAACGTCGGAATCCGGGAGAAGGCGCTGCAGTGGACCATCTCCTTCCTCGCCGGAAGGACACAGAGAGTCCGCCTCCCACCGTTCAGATCAGAAGCCACCGAAGTCATCTGCGGCGTTCCTCAAGGCTCCTCGCTCAGCCCAACCCTCTTACACGTCTACATGAGTCCCCTCGCAGCCATCGCACGACAGCACAACCTCAACATCATCTCCTACGCCGACGACACCCAGCTGATCCTCTCCCTCACCAACGACCCCGCCACCGCCAGAGCCAACCTACACGAAGAGATGAAGGAGGTAGCCGAATGGATGAAGAACAGCGGCCTGAAACTGAACTCGGACAGGCCGGAAGTCCTCATCCTGGGATCCTCACCCTCCGCCTGGGACGACTCCTGGTGGCCCCCCGCCCTGGGCAGTGCACCCAAACCAACAGACCACGCACGCAACCTGGGCTTCATCCTGGACTCATCCCTCTCCATGACCAGACAAGTCAACGCCGTCTCCTCGTCGTGCTTCAACATCCTACGCATGCTATGCAAGATCCTCCGGTGGATCCCCACCGAGACCAGGAAGACGGTCACCCAGGCCCTCGTCACCAGCCGACTGGACTACGGCAACGCCCTCTACGCCGGAACCACCGCCAAACTCCAGAAGAGACTCCAGCGGATCCAGAACGCCTCAGCAAGGCTCATCCTGGACATCCCCCGTCGCAACCACATCTCCGGACACCTGCGAGACCTGCACTGGCTCCCGGTCTACAAGAGAATCACCTTCCGTCTCCTCACCCACGCACACAAAGCCCTGCACAACCAAGGACCAGGATACCTCAACAGCCGCCTCAATTTCTACGCTCCCAAACGCCAGCTCCGATCGACCGGCCACGCTCTCGCCGCCGTCCCCCGCATCCGAAGAGTCACCACAGGGGGAAGGTCCTTCTCCTACCTCGCCGCCAAGACCTGGAACTCCCTCCCGACCCACCTCCGCCTGACCCAAGACCACCTCGCCTTCAGGAAGCAGCTCAAGACCTGGCTGTTCGAGCAGTAGCCGACCCCCCCTCCCCAAGCGCCTTGAGACCCTCCGGGTGAGTAGCGCGCTATACAAATGCTTTGATTGATTGATTGATTGAACATGTTTAACCTAAAAACGGAACACCTAGAAGAGACAAATATCATAATCCTAACAATTTGAATAGTTGAATCTGCCTAAGAGATGTATGATGATTTTGAACCAGATGAGAAATACTGTCAATAATAAGGGGCTTATGAAGAGATTCTGTTTTTAGCATCAGCAGAATGGCTCCAAATCAATCACTTGCCAAGAATAAGCAGAACTGCCATAATTGTGCATTTTTCAAAAGAAGGTTTGCAATTTTTTTCCACCATAATTCACTTGGTAAATATTGCAGCATGGAAAAAATGCTCTATCACAGCCTTGTTTCTTCAATAGTCCTGCTATTAAAGATTTAGGCATAATTTCCTAGATGGATGAACCTTAATTCTAGTTCATCGTACCTAGAATTGTAGAGTATTTTTGCTCAGTGCCTTTCATTCAACCCCCACATAAAAAAAATAGCTGCTTCCTATTCAAGGGTCTCAAAACCCTCTTTAACGCTTACACTTCTCCCTCTGTCATGCAGGAAGATTGACTCAGAGAGAGTATGACAGTGCTCTATTTCTGCGATTCCTGAAGTGCTTGATTTGCCAGCCCCGAATCATTGTAGATCAGAATTCAGCCATTCGAGTCATTTTCTTTCTTCCTTCAGAGAGAGCATATTTCTGGGCACTTAAAGAATCTGTAATGTCTTACAATCCATAAAAAGATTGTATTTAAAAGAAGATGTATTTGCTACAAAGCTTTTCAGGATTTGAAAACTTCTTTTTTCTGAAACCGCCAATCTGCTTCTACTAATATACCGATTCTTCCCCATGTCAGTCTGGTTACGGCAAGTAGAAGATCTTTTCCCATTCTCACTGCCAAGTTCTGGAACAACCTACCAATCACGTATTGTGCTATCTTAAATCATCTGGGTTTTACTAAAGCCTGGAAGGCATACCTTTTTCATTTTCATAAATATTTTTGTTGCATCAGTTCTGCCAAATTTTAAGCCCTGGGAGACAAGACAGCAGTCACTGTTTGCACTTCAGAAATTACAGTCAGAAATGCATGTATTCATTCATTCAACTTTAGTGTGTTAAAGGCCTATGCATATAGAGTTCTGACGGATACATCTGCCTGTGGGTTCCTCACCTTATGAATATCCCCTCATCCAGCATTCCGCAGAATTTTTTCCCCAGCTCTCTACGCCAACGAGGACGTCCCAATGCCACGGCTCCACTCGCGACTCTGCATGTCATCACCGGAGCCATAAGAGAGCCTCGTCGGCGTGATGAACTCGGTTCCCTTTTTTCCGCACCGTCGACGCTGTAAGAGTTTTCTGTTTCTCTCCATATTTGTATAGTTACTTTGTTGTTATTCATTCTATAACAGTTGCTGTTAGGGTATCTTCTCCGAGGAAGTCTGGATTCAAGCCCTGTAGGGAGTGTGTGGGTTACATGTCCATCACTGACCCCCATGAAGATTGCTTATGGTATTTGTCGTCTGATCACGACATGGAGGACTGTTCCAGTTGCAGAAAAATGAACCCTAAGGGTCTTAAAGAACGGGCAGCCAAGCTGTTTTTGGCTAAGGCAAAGAAGGAAGGAAGAGGCCGTAAAAGAGCTAAGTCGAAGTAGTCTGCTTCGCATTCGTTAAAGTCGAGGAAACAGAAATAGAAGACTTACATCTCTGCGCCATTCGTCAAAGGGTAAGGCTTCGAGGTCGCCTTCGCCCCCCTTGATGTCATCAGAAGAACTTGTGTCTCCTTCGTTTTCTCCTCGAGTGACTCCGGAGAGATCTCCTTCAAAAGGCACTTCTGTGCAGTCTCTGGTGCCGAGGGGTTCACAGGTTTCGGAAGGGTTACCAGTCTAGGTTGCTCCTTCTCCTGTGCATAAGGTCGATCCTGTGGCTCCGGTGGATCCAGCTGTTTCGACGCCGGATGCTCCTTGTTTGGATTCTGGGTCAGATCCATTTCCACAATTTCCTACTCCAAGTTCAGATCCAACACATTTTTTAAATGCAATGTACGGAGTATTTGCCAAGGCTGCCTTCCCCTCCGGAGCACCTTTGGGTCCTGTGGGTCCGCTGGCCTTCAACTTGGGTGTACCTCAGCACTATGCCCAGGCACCCTTTGTACCTTTCCTGCTGACAGCGCCGTCATTGCAGTTTTCGGCTCTGAGGGTTTTGACGCCGTTTATGGATTCCCCGGCGCCGTCTGGTGGACCTTCCTCTTGGCCTTGTGCGGTGCCGATTCCGCCTTCGGATCCTCCTTCGATGCCGGGTCCACGCGCCGCCGATTCCAACATTTCGATCAAGGAGAGACTGCTGGAGGAAGAGCAGTATTAGAGACAGGAGGTTGAAGAGGGTGAGATAGATGATTCAGTGGATGATTTTGAAGGTATTCAGGACGCAAGTGGGCTGGGCACTTCTCCTGAGTGTGAGCTTTCTTCCACAAGGGCTTCTCCACTTCAAGAGGTAGCCCCATACCATACTGTTATAAGAAAGGCTGCGAAGCTTTTGGACTTACAATTACCAACTGCTGAATATAGGCCAAATTTGCTCACTGAAGTTTTACATTCTCCTTCTTCAATAATTGAGTCCTTGTTGCCTTTTAATGAAGCCTTGACCGAGCCTATTCTCGAGGTGTGACGTAAAGCATTCTCTTCTCATGCAGTGTCTAAATCTGTGGCAAGAAGATATAGGTCTCCTCCAGGGGATCCACTCTTTCTTTCTTGTCATCCTTCTCCAGAAAGTTTGGTGGTACAGGCGTCCTGCTCTAAACAATCTTCAGGTGCTTTCCCCCAGGCTACTGCTGATAGGAACTCTAAGAAACTGGAGCAGTCGGCTGAAAAGGTCTTTTCATCTTCTAGCATGGCTCTGAAATCTACCAATGCTACCTGTTTCATGGGTGTGGAATTTCATGATATATGTTCTTGTCCATGGGACAAGTAGCTTCATAAATCTACTTGTCCTGTAACAAAATCCACTTGTCCCTTTGGTGCCATGCAGTGAGCTGTCAACTAATGGATGTAATCTCTTTATAGAAGATCTCTGATAATAGCCTCTCTGGTTATGTCAGGCTAATACTATAGAAGGATTTACATTTTTTTCACCAGTTTTCACCAGCTCTTCTCTAACCTTTACCCATACTGAGAAAGGTCGGAAATTTACCTCTGACAACAGCAGAAGTAAAGTTTCTTCCAAGGCTGGGAAAAATGTGGTTGGAGAAAAAATGAACTTGTAAACACTCAACAGATTTCCGCTGGGGCGTATTCATATTTGCCCATGCTAAGATGCAATTCACAAATATATTCTAGGACTACGGTTTCCTGACCTACTTAAGGAAATTCATGTGAATTCATGAAAAACGTAAATCTGCATTAATACAAGGACATATATCATGGGTGCACTTTCGTGACTTTAACATTTGAACCCCTAATTAAATTTGAGTTAACCAAGACCTTTTGTTTTTATTAAAATGCTAACTTTTCCTATTTGTGAGCTGGCTTCATTGTGTGTGACAGTATTCTGCTCCTTTCACAAAGTAGTTTTGTTGAGTGCCAGGAATTTCTATGGCAATGTGGCCTTCATGAGACCAAATACTAGCTGTCTAGTAAGAACGTGCTGGCAAACAGCACCACGCCTACCTTATTATCCCAAGGTAGAGGAAGGAGCATAGTGTAGGCCAAGTGAGTAACCAGAAAATGTAAATACCCCCCACGTTGATTCAAAGTTCTTATGACGTCAAGCAAGCAAAAAAAGTCATTGGAATGCTTTCCAGAATAGCTCTCTTGTCTCTTCCATCTAAGCATCTATCCATTCATCCTTTTTCCCACTGATATCTAGCATTTCACCTTTACATTGGCACCCATTCATTCTTTTATCCATTAGCCTTTCACCAATCTGTTCGTCCATCTGTTCATCCGTCAGTCCATCCACTCATCCATATCCAAATCTACCCATCCATCTTTAAACCTATCCATTTCAACCATCCATCCATCCTTTCGCTCATCCATACACCCTCCCTTTCACTCCATCTATCTCCCCTCCCTTTCACTCATCCTTCCACCCACCCTTCGACTCCTCCATCAATCCATCCATTTATCCTTTACACTCATCCATCCTTTCGCTCTCTAATCCTTACACCCTGTAACCCATCCACTCATTCACCCTTTCCATTATAACATCCTTTGTTCATCCACCATCCCCGTCACTCAACCATCCCAGTCCCTCATTCATCCATCCATCCATCTAGCCAACCACACTTCCACTCACTCATCCTTTTACCCACACATCCATTCATCCTTTCAAATTAATTACGAGTCTTTGTCTGCTGAGCTGCAGACAGAATAGGCCCATCAAGAGCTCCACCTCTACCTCTAAAGCCTATCCTGCCATCTCCAAAACTATCAATCCAACTGATCCATCCCGCCTTCCTTTCACTCATCCATCCTTTTGCTCATCCATCCATCCATCCTTTCACCCCACACATCCTTCTTTTCACTCCTATCCACCTACCCTTTCACTTCATCCGTTTATGCTTTCGCTCATCCATCCACCTATCCATCTTCCGTTTCGCTCATATATCCATCCACCCTTTCACTTATCCCTCCATCCACCTTTACACTCAACTGTCCACCCATCCATCCATCAACCCTTCCACCCAGCCACCCACCCACCCATCCATCCCCCACCCAGTCAGCCATCTATTCATCTACTCTCACCCAGAAATCCACCCTTTCAATAAGCCGTCCATCCACTTTCAACCTATCCATCCACTCACCCATCCCTTCATTCACCCTTGCACTTATCCTCCCATTCTATCACACATCCATCCTTCCATTCATCCACGCATCTATCCATTCACCCTTTCACTCCACTCATTCATCCATCTATCCATCCAGCCTTTCACTCATTCATTCATCCATGCATCCATCGATTCACCCTTTCACTCATTAATGTATGCATCTATCATCCACTCTTGCACGTATTCATCCATGCCTTTATACTTCCACTTATTCATACATGCATCTATCCAGTCACCCTTTCACTCATTAATTTATGCATCTGTCATCCACTTTTGCACATATTCATACATGCATCTGTACATCCACCCTTTCATTTCTTCATACATGCATCTACCCATCCACCCTTTCACTCATTCATACATGCATCTATTCATCCACACTTTCACTCACCCACCCTTCCTTTCAAGTCCATTATTGGCCTTTGTCTGCGGACCTGCAGACTGAAGAGGCCCATCAAAAACTCCACAGCTGCTGTAGTTTCTCCAGCGGTGTGTTCACAAAGCCCCTGGTGCAGACACAAAGTAAGATGAGAGGCCTAGTGCAAGGACAGAATTGGGGGTGGCCTTAGGCCTGCATGAAAACCCATGGGGAAACTAATGAGCTTTAATGTAAGCCCTCAATGACGTAAGATAGGAGAGGCCAAGAGGAGCGGGTCAGGGATGTCAGAGAGGGCGGCGGAGGGTGGTGGGTGGGGTTAGCAGGTTCAGACAAGGGTTTAATATAAGGTGTACAGGAAAGGCAAAGTGCAAAGGAGGGGGTGCATGAGAAGGGAAAGCAACGTCAGTTGAAGATGAAGCCCAGGAGTGGAGCAGAGAATACAAGGCAGGGGTCATACAGTTCAAGTCAGAGCAAGGGACCAAGAGACAGATAAGGCAGCCTCTTACATGCCATTGCTGTGAGTGTACTGGAGCTGCAGAAGCTGATGTTTGTCTCATGCTTGAAGAAAATAAAAGGACCAGGGGAGGGCCTGGAAGCCACACGGGCATATCAAGCTGGCTCCAACTTTGAGCTCTGCTTTTTCATTTTGTTGTTATGTTCTGGGGAAATTAAAGTGCAGGCCCCAGCTTTTGCATTCACCCTTTCACTGCCAATTAAGTGCTCAGAGCAACTTATTAACTGGCTATGACCTACAGGGTTGAACAGCTTTGTATCGGATTACCATAAAACTGTCAACTTGTCCTTTGGACAAAATAAGAAATTAAAACCTCTAGCCCTCCTAAGAAATCTAGATGTGTTGGGCGTCGGGAAATAGGAATTCCCCACCCCTGCTGTTTGTTGGGCCGTTATATACATGCCTTGATGGACTTGGCTAAGCAATTGGCACCCAAGTTACCTGATGAGCGGGGAAATTTTATGGAGGTTCTGTCAGATGCTCATGCTGCAGCTAGAGCTGTTATTCACTCCGGCCTGGATACGGCTGATTCGGTGGCCAGAGGTATGGGCTTCTCCATTGCTACCAGGAGACAAGCTTGGCTTAGATCCTCTGGTTTTTTCCCGGATGTTCAGGCTACACTTCTTGATTTGCCCTTTCATGGTTCAAAGCTTTTTGGGGAGAAGGCGGATTCTGCTCTTCAAAGGTTTAAATTTAGCAGAGCAACGGCGACATTTTTGGGACTGCAAACCCAGTCAAGGGGGTTTGGATATAAAAAGTATTGTGGATTTGGAAGGTCTTCCTTTCGTAGCTTGCGACAACCGCAGTAGGAGCAAAATCCGCTCTATAAGTCCTATAGAGGAAGAGCCAAGGGTCGCCAACTTGGGTCTACCCGGAATCTCTCCTCCTCCTCTTCTACCTCCCCTGCTCCCCCTGGTAACACAGGAAAGCAGACCTAGATCCCCCATCCTGGATCATGTAGGTCCTGTAGGGAGTCGGTTATCTAATTTTGTTCCGGGGTGGAAATTAGTCACGTAAGACCTTTGGGTTTTAAACCTTGTAGAGAATGGGTACGCCCTTCCCTTTTGAGAAGTTTTTCCACCTTACCCTCCTTGCCAAGGCTTTTGTTCAGAGGACCATTTACTACTTCTACAGAAGGAAGTCCTTGTTCTGTTACAGAAAGGTGCGATAGAGGTGGTCCCGGAGCAGGGGAGGGGTCAGGGATGCTACTCCCGGTATTTCCTGATCCCCAAGAAGAATGGCAGGTTACGTCAGATCCTGTACCTCAGGATCTTGAATTGTTACCTCAAGCAGGAGAAATTCAAGATGCTGACCCTTGCGCAGGTTCTTTTGGCGCTGAAGCAAGAGGACTGGATGGTGTCAATCGATTTACAGGATGCGTATTTTCACAATCCCTTCCTGAAGTCGCACAGGAAGTATCTCCATTTTAAGGTGGGGTCGCAGCACTACCAGTTTTCGGTCCTGCCGTTTGGTCTTACTACTGCACCTCAAGTCTTCACAAAGGTGATGGCAGTGGTGGCAGCTTATTTCAGAAGATCAGGGATCCCAGTGTTCCCTTATCTAGACGACTGGCTGCTAAAAGCGGAGTCGTCGGAGGTGGTGCTTCATCATCTGCATATAACAACTCAACTGTAGTTCAACTTGGGCTTTTTAATAAATGTGCCCAAATCTCACCTTGTGCCCTCTTAGCGCAACCTGTTCATAGGGGTGGAGCTTTTCCTCCTCCTCAAAGAATTCTCGACATTCAGGAGAGGATTCCTTTGTTTCACAATGTAGAGGTTCCTGTCTTGAAGGCCCTTCGCCTGCTCGGTCTGTTCGCTTTCTGAATACTATTGGTCAGTCATGCACGCTGGCACATAAGGGCACTCCAGTGGTGCCTCCGCAGGCAGAAGTATCAACACAACAGAGATCTCAGGGAGTCCCTCAGGATCTCCAGAGAAGCTGCAGCGGAGCTGACTTGGAGTGTGCAGGGCAACCTGACTCAAGGGAAGCCCTTTCAGTCTCCTCCTCCAGTGGCCACAGTGATCACGGATGCCTCCACTTTAGGGTGGGGTGCTCACCTGAAGGATCTGGAGGTCAAAGGTCTTTGGTCTCCAGAGGAAAGGTTGCTTCACATCAACCTTCTGGAATTGCGGGCCATATGTTTGGCACTAAAGGCTTTCCTTTTTCCCTTCACGTTCAGTCGGTTCAGGTCCTGACGAACAACACTACCGCAATGTGGTACATCAACAAGCAGGGAGAAGTAGGGTCGTACTGTCTCTGCCAAGAGACCCTGCGACTCCGGTCCTGGCCACAGAACCATCAGATTTGTGTCTTTGCAAATCATCTGGCCGGTGTGCTAAATGTTCGTGCGGACAGTCTCAGTCGGCATTACTCGGCCGATCACGAGTGGAGGCTTCACCCAGAGGTGGTCCATCACATCTTCCAGATGTGAGGGGCTCCTCGGTTGGACCCGTTTGCCACTCAAGATGAACGCATACTGCCCGTTGTTCTGCAGTCTTCAGTATCCGGTGTAGGGGCGTTGAGGGACGCGTTTCAATTGAATTGGAGCTCGCAACTCCTTTACGTGTTTCCTCCCATACCCGTGAGTGAGCTTCAGGCTCTCAGTTCAAAACCCCCGTTTTTAACCATACATGCTGAAAGGATGGTCCTTAGGACCAGGGCTGCTTTTCTGCCTAAGGTGGTTACTCCTTTCCATCTAGGGCGGTCCATTACTCTTCCTGTGTTCTATCCTCCCCTCACCCTTCCAAGGAGGAAAGATTTCACCGCCTGGATCCTAAAAGAGCGGTGAGCTTTTATTTGGACAGGACTAAGGACTTGTGAGTGGACGATCAGCTCTTTGTGGGCTACGTTGGACGAATGAAGGGCAAGGCTGCGCATAAGCGCACTCTATCCAGATGGATCATCTTGTGCATCAAGATTTGCTACACCCTGGCTGGTAATGAGCCTCCTGAAGGTATTAGGGCTTATTCTACAAGAGCTAAGTCGTCAACTTCTGCTTTGGCCAGAGGTGTACCTGTAGTCCCATTTGGCATGATTTAACAACAGGTTTAAGGTACCCATAAGTCCTAGAAGCCTCAGTCATTCTCATCGAAATAGAGGATAGAGGTTAAAACATTGGTATCATAGCCTGACTATCCTGGACTCGCTGCTCAGGAGGCTAAACCAGAAACTGCACTGTGTCCAGAACATCTCAGATGAAAGGGAGCGTCTGAGAAGGAGTCATGTGGGACTTCAGCATGTTTAAAGAGGAAAAAACACTCACTTGTGAGGGAAGGATGGGAGAAACTCCATCATCCACCAAAAGAAAATGTGGTGGACTATGTACTAGGCCTTAGTTCCAGGATGGCAGAGTACATGCAGAAACAGCAAAGAAGCTTGAGGTCAGCCAGGAGCTCCAGAAGCTCTGGTATGACCAGAAAGCTGCACTGGTAGAATTTCAACCAGGGCAACAGGTGTGGGTCTTGGAGCCAGTGGCACCAAGGCCTCTCAAGAACAAATGTCCCTTAGCCCATCCTAGAACAGAAGAGTGAAAAAGAATCTGAAGACTATGTCAGCAAAAAATACAGAACTGGAACCTTAGGTAACACATTATCTGGTAGAGACAATATCTAGCTGTAAATTCCTTCCGGACCCACCCATGCCTCCCCGCTCTTAAGACTCCCTTGTCAGGGCCCTAGTTGTTACTCACAGAAGTCAGTTCACTTCATGGCTCTGCGCTTCTGCTGTGGAAAAAATAAAATGTAACTGCTGTCTGCATGCCTGGGTGTGCCTATATAGTGGACTGCAACATCAAAACCTATGCTAACGATGGCGACGACGTCACGCTGAGCCGAACGGAGCCACCCGACGATGCGCAGTGGTACTACTCACGCAAAAGTTTCTGGATCCAGCCTGACGCATGGGGAATTCAAAGGTAACAAATCTGCATCTAGATATTGTCTCTACCAGATAATGCGGTACAGAAGGTAGGTAACTTGTTCGTCTAGCTCCTTAAAAAAATGGAATGCAGCGAGATGACTCGAAGCTTCGTGGAATTATATACAAGGCGAGGTAAAATGACCATTTTCGCTAAGGCTATCTTGTCTGCCAAGGCCAGGTTCTGCCAGAAATGTACCTGGGTTCTGATATGTGAAGATTCCCCTTGTACAATTCCAGAGGGGTGTGATTGAGATGAATCCCTAGATAGCAGATTGCTTCCTCATGCCAGCGAAGGCAAGCAGCAAAGTGGTTTAATAGCTGATTTCGGCCAGTCGTTTTGAAGCCCTGCGGCGGAAGGGTACTAAGATAGGGTATCCCAGAGTGGAGATACGTCGGATGGTATATCCCGCAAAATATAAAGGAAGACGTACCATACAATGATATAGCATGCTCCTGTCTGCAAGGGGGATGCACCACTCCAGGCCTTCCCTCCCAATCATATTGCAGGAAGCTTCATCGCAAGCACGAAGAGCAATGGGGAATGCCGACACCTCTTTCTAGTCTCACGTCCCACCTGGAAGGGGGCGAGACTAGGCGTCCCAAGCGTATGCGTGAGATTGATTTTCTGTAGAGTAGCCGGGTGTAAGCAAAGAGCTTTGGTCCTATACCGATGCAGGCCAGGGCTGTCAGCATGTGGAACACCATCTTTAGATCTAAAATGAGACAGGCCGCTCGTGGAAATTGTCCCCTGACTCGATCCTGTACATGGAAAATACGACAGATGTTCTGGGAGGTACTATGGCCTTGGACAGATCAATTTTGGTCAGAATGTACAAACCCCAGGAGGATCTGGGCACATTTATCTGCTAGGATCTTTCCCAAGATTTTATAATCAGCCCCAAGGATGACAATGGGCCAATAGGCCTAGAAGATGTCAGTTGTGTGGAGTTTCTGTCTGGTTTAGGGAGGGAGACCAAAAGGGACTCCCAAAGTGAATGTGGGAGCTCGCCGGAATGCAAGGCAGCCTTATACATTTCTGCAAGGCTGGGTGGCAGGATCAAAGAAAAGGTACAATATTATTCTAGTGATAGGCCCAAAGTTTTTTTCCCAGCAAGGTCCTGAATCGCCTGCGCTACATCATTAGACATGATTTCGGCATTTAGGAAAAGTCTGGTGGAAGGGGGGATGCGAGGGAGAGTAATGTGCGCTAAGAATGGATTGAAATGTCCCTTGTGTTGTCCGGTGGCTCCTGGTAGATGGAGGAGTGGTAATTGTAAAAGGCCTGCAGAATGTCACCCTGTGTGTGGGCAGTAGTGCTTGAAATAGAGACCACTTCAGTGATAGGGTGGACTGAGGACTCTTGTCTGATCAGCCAGGCCAGAAGTTTGCCAGATTTGTCACCCTCTCCTTGAACCTTGTCCACATGAGCTGTAAAATTATAGCGTCACACGTGCTCCATGAGGGCTGTGTGGGAAGTTTTTGCGTCCACGAGCTGTGGGGTGAGCGCAGGATTATTGTCGTCCGCTTTACCCAATCTAGCGAGGGGTTTCTCGATGTCTCTATCTAAAGTCCGCCGGACTCTCACTCTTCTGAATACAGATTTCTCTTGTCACCACCTTAAAGGCATTCCACTCCAACGTCCTGGCAGAGGCTGTGTAATGGTTCTTGTAGAAGTACTTCTGAAGGCGGTCCCCTTGTCCTTCTTAGACAACTGGGCCCTCCAGGCAAATTTGCCGGAGGCCCATCACGTATGGATCATGATTGGAGGCGATGTATCCCAGATAATCCAAGTGTGGTACCAGGGAAGCAGAACAAAGGAAGCGGTCAAGGAGCACACAAAGGAAATGGGGTGCTGAGTGGAAGTAACAGAGCTGGGCTCTAGATTCTGAGACTGCCATGCTTCTGTGAGCGGCCATTGACGTACCCAGCTTTGGAACCGGTCCGCCTGTGTATTCAGGGGCGAGCGGGCTAAAGTAGGATGACATCTGTCCAAAGCAAGGTCAAGCACACAGTAGTAATCTCCTCCCAGCACACACGGTAGCACTGTACTATGGGCGAATTCAGTGGAGAGGTGTAGGAAGCTGGATTTGTACATACTATACCAAAGTGAGGTATAGTGTGCACAGAGTCCAGTGGAACCCAAAAGTAGGCAGAGTTAAAAATATATAGCACCTTAGTCTCTCTTTGTGGTAGTGTGAGTGAACAGTAATGCTTTTTCAGAGGGTAGCATTTGTTGTACACACTCAATCGGCAAATGATGTCACAGACTCAAAGACTGAACTCAGACCAATTTGATTTGTATAAAAATATAATTTTAGTAATATTTATTTCTTAGAAAGAAGTAAGCCTGGCACAGATAAGTGCATATGTTACTTTTAAAGGCAGGTTGAACAATACAAGCAAGTTGAATGAAAACGACTTTGTTACAGGTTTGTAAATCTGTTAAATTCAATGGAAATTGCTATTAGATTACTTTTAATAACTTTGCAGATTACTTTCTGGATTACTTTTTCTACTCAGTGTTCTATACCTAGATATCACGCTGGGGCATTTCCTAGAGAAAAGGAAAGTAAGACATTTTAAAGTTCTTTGCTGTTTGTCAAAGTTCCATACAAAACCAACTCCACACATTTTTCAAGGAAAAACAGTCAATGTATTCCTATGGAGGGAAATTAAGTTATCAATCAATCAATCATTTGTAAAGCGCACTACATACTCGCGAGGGTCTCCAGGTGCTGGGGGGGGGGGGCTACTGATCGAACAGCCAGGTCTTGAGTATCCTCCTGAAGGTCAGCAGGTCTTGCGTCTGTCGTACGCTCAGTGGAAGGGTGTTCCATGTCTTGGCGGCGAGGAGGGAGAAGGATCTCCCACTGGTGGTTGTTCTTCAGATGCGCGGGACGGTGGCGAGTGAGAGGTCGGCGGAGCGTAGCTGGCGGTTGGGGATGTAGAAGGAGAGCCGTCTGTTGAGGTAGGCTGGGCCAGTCTTTTTGAGTGCTTTGTTTGCGTGGCTGAGGAGCTTGAAGGATATCCTCTTGTTGATGGGGAGCCAGTGCAGGTTTCTCAGGTGGGGGTTGATGTGGCCGTGGCGTGGTACGTCGAGAATCCGTCGTGCCGAGGCGTTTTGGATGCGTTGCAGTCGTTTGATGAGCTTGGTCGGGGCTCCCGCGTAGAGGGCCTTTCCGTAGTGGAGTCTGCTGCTGACGAGGGCCTGGGTGACTGTCTTTCTTGTATATGTCGGGATCCATCTGTAGATCTTGTGGAGCATGCTGAGGGTGTTGAAGCAGGAGGAGGAGACAGTGTTGACTTGCTTGGTCATTGAGAGCATTGAGTCGAGGATGATTCACAGGTTGCGTGCGTGGTCGGTGGGTGTCGGGCTGCCCCCAGTGCCGTCGGCCACCAGGAGTCATCCTAGGCTGAAGGGTTGGAGCAGAGGATGAGGACCTCCGTCTTGTCCGAGTTCAGCTTCAGACGGCTGGTCTTCATCCAGTCGGCGACGGCCTTCATTCCTTTGTGGAGGTTGGCTTTGGCGGTGATGGGGTCCTTGGTGAGGGAGAGGATCAGCTGAGTGTTGTCACGTAGGAGATTGTGTTGAGGTCGTGCTGTCGGGCTATGTGTGCAAGCGGGGCCATGTAAATGTTAAACAGTGTCAGGCTGAGGGAGGATCCCTGGGGTACGCCACAGATGATCTCGGAGGCTTTGGAACGGAAGGGGGGGGAGGTGGACACTCTGGGTTCTGCCGGAGAGGAGGGAGGTGGTCCAATCCAGAGCCTTGCCTCGGATCCCTGCGGCATGGAGGCGTGCGCGAAGTGTGCAGTGGCAGACTGTGTCGTAGGCGGCAGAGAGGTCTAGGAGGATGAGTGCTGCGGTCTCGCCGTTGTCCAGCAGGGTCCTGATGTCGTCGGTGGCGGAGATGAGGGCAGTCTCTGTGCTGTGGTTGCTGCGGAACCCTGACTGGGAAGGGTCCAGGATTCTGTTTTCTTCGAGGTATCGGGTTAGCTGTCTGTTGACTGTTTTCTCGATGACCTTGGCCGTGAAGGGGAGCAGAGAGATGGGCCGGAAGTTCCTGAGGTCTCTTGGGTCTGCCTTAGGTTTTTTGAGTAGGGCGTTCATCTCGGCGTGTTTCCAGATCTCTGGTAGGGTGCAATGGAGCTGCTTGCTCTGTTGAAGACTTGGTGCGGGAATGGGTCTGTGCCCATGGTCTTGATGGTGTCATCGATGCTCACGGTGGCCCAGGCTAGCAGGGGGTCGTGGTCGATGGTGTACGGAGGGTCTGTTGTGTTGCTGTCTGTTGGGGCTGTGAGTGTTGAAGCTGTCGTGGATGTCTGCTATCTTGCGTTAGAAAAAGGTGGCGAGGGAGTCGCACAGTGCTTGCGACGGCGGGATGGTGTTGGAGCTGGGGTTGGAGAGTTCCTTCACGATGTTGAAGAGCTCCTTGCTATTGTGTGCGTTGTTGTCGAGGCAGTCTTTGAAGGAGGTACTCTTGGCCACCCTGATGAGGTGGTGGTGGTTGCAGATGGCGTCCTTGTGTGCTGCGTGGCTGTCTGGAGTTTGTTCACTGTGCCATTTCTTCTCTAGTTTCCGGCAGCCTTGCTAGGAGGCTAGGAGTTCTGGGGTGAACCACCTGGCCCTCTTGCTGGTGTCTCTGTGGGGGGGTTTCTTCAGCTGGTAGAGAATGTTGAAGCAGTCCTCGATCCAGCGTTTGAGGCTGTGGGCAGCGTCGTCGGTGTTGGAGGGTTCGGTGGGTGGGCTGAGCGAGTTTTGCGTGTAGTTGGTCTCAGGTGATTTTGCTCCAGCAGCGGCGGGGGATCTGTTGGGTGCGGTGGTGTGTGGTGGGTTTCTGGAAGGTGAAGTGGATGCAGCGTTGGTAGGTCCAGAGGAGTTCGGTGGTGTGGCTGATGGAGAAGTACGGGCTTGAGGAGAAGACTGGGTCGAGCGTGTGGCTGGCGGAGTGGGTGGGCGTTGTGACGAGTTTCTTTAGTCCAAGGTTGGCGAGGTTATCGATCAGGGTTGTGCAGTTGTCGTTGTTGTCGTTCTCAAGGTAAAAGTTCAGGTCTCCGAGAAATATGTAGTCTGTGGAGGTCAGGGTGTGCGTGCTGATCAAGATGGCGATGGAGTTGCTGAACTGGGGGCATGGTCCGGGGGGGGGGGGGGGGGTGGGTTGGTAGACGAGGGTGCCTCTGAGGGTGGAATTAGGGTATGTGTGGATCTGGAAATGCATGTGTTTGGCGGTGCTGAGCACGTTGTCGGTGCTAGTCGAGACCCTGATGCTGTTCTTGTGGACAATGGCGATTCCTCCTCCGACTCCGTATGTGCGGTCTCTGCGGGTGATTTTGTAACCGTCTGGGATGACTATGGCGATATCTGGTGCGGAGGAGTCGTTTAACCAGGTCTCTGTCAGGAAGATGTTGTGTTGAGCAGGTCCCAGAGCTCGAGGGCATGCTCGCGTGTGCGGAGCTGGTGTTCAGTAGTATGCATCGGAGATGGTTGGGGTCTTTCTTGGCGGGTGGTTCGTCTGCTCTGAGGCTGGTGTAGCTGCAGTTCCGGCAGGTGAAGGGGCCGTGTGTGCGTTTCGGGGCGGCCTTGAAGCAGGTGTGGCTCCGTCCGGAGTTGAGATCGTGCAGAGTGCTGGTGTCGTAGTGGTGGTGGTCATCGTGGCGGGTACGGGGGCCAGGGGTTTTGGCACTGGGTGCGGTCCAGGCGTGGACGGGCGCAGACAGGCACGCCTTAGGCACTCCTTCGGCGGCCGCGCAGTGGCTGGCATATATGGGGAGGTGGGAGGGAGGAGCAGCTGGGAGGTGGGGGCAGCGAATGGGCAGTGGGCAGTCAGGGGGCGGGGCCGCAGGGAACGCAGCGGCGAGGGCAGTGAGGGACACGAAGGTAACAGAAGGAAAAGGGGCACAAAATCGAGGATAAAGCGAGTCGCACTGAAGGCAAAAGGGCACAAAAAACGAGTGGCACGGAGGGCAGAAGGGCACAAAAAACAAGGGAAAACGAGTGGAACAGAGGGCAGAAAGGCACAAAAAACGAGGGAAAAACGAGTGGCACAGAGGGCAGAAGGGCACAAAAAAACGAGTGGAACAGAGGGCAGAAGGGCACAAAAAGTGAGGGAAAAACGAGTGGAACAGAGGGCAGAAAGGCACAAAAAACAAGAGAAAAACTAGTGGAACAGAGGGCAGAAAGGCACAAAAAACTAGGGAAAAACGAGTGGAACAGAGTGCAGAAAGGCACAAAAAACTAGGGAAAATCGAGTGGCACATTGGGCAGAAGGGCACAAAAAGACAAGTGGAACAGAGGCAGAACACAGAGTACAGAAATACAGGGGCAGCTAAGATTAGAAGGCAGAAGGGGCAGAGAGAGCACGGGAAAGCGAGGGGAACAGAGGGAAGAAAAAGGGGCACGGACCACGAACAGGCAGCGGGGGAAGACAGACAACAGCAGTCAGACACAACAATGAAAATACAGGCAATACAATAAAAGCAATAAAGCGAAGGATGAACAAACCTGCCTACCACTGGCCACCAGGGATGAGGCGCAGGTGGTAGCCTGCGGGTGGTGGAGGGCCTCGAACGTCCTCAGCAGCGCCAGGGAGACACAGGGGGTGCTGTGCAGAGCGGGAGCGACCTGCCTGGTGGGGTCAAGGGTCGCTTATTGGTTAACAGGTAAGTACTTTGTTGTGGGAGTTGATATTCTGGGGTTAGAACCAGGGTTCCCCCAGGGTCAAGGATGCACTCTCAAAACACCCTCAGCGGCACTAGGGTGGACGGATGCAGAGTACTGAGGCCCAATGTTATCCAATGGGAGAAAGCGGGTCTCCGGTTGGTGGCTGCTCACGAGCAGGCCACAAGGTTGTGGGAGCAAATCTGCTGGGGTTTAGCTCAGGACAATGGGGATCCAATTTAGCACCCAAGGTACACCCGCAGCAGCCCAGGGACAGCTGGGTGCAGGGTGTCAGTTTAGTGTCGGGTGCCCGGTTGATTTCAATGGGGATTCTCCGGTTTCAACAAAGACTGCAGGCTCGGGGACGAAGATCTTTTGGAGGTGGAGAGGTAAGTTGGGATGCCTGGGGATGCTGGGACATTGTCGGTTGGGCCACCCGAGGCCGTGGGACTTCGGATGCAAGGGTGTCTTTAGGCATTGGTTTTTCCTCACCAGCTCCAGTCGCGGTCAGGGGGATCTTCCAGAAAGAGGCTGCAGGCTTTGCTGGGAGATTCGAGGCAGGTCAAATATCACCAGATCTCAGGTCAGGATCGCCGGGGAGATCTACTCGTGGTGTTGGGCCACTCAAACTGAGGCCGTGGGCGTCTGGTGCAGAGTGGTGCAGATTCGTGGTTTTGCCATAGTTTGTGGGTGAGCAAATCCGGTGCTCACAGAAGAAAAAGTCTTCTTGCGGAAGGCAGGGCAGATCCTCGCGGTTCTTGATGTTGCTGGCTGCAGAGCACACTGGGATTTTGCTTCTGCAGGTTCGAGGTGGAGACAGGCCGGTAGGGCTGGGGCCAAGTCAGTGGGCGTCCTCCTCCTCCTCTTAGCTTTAGCACAGCTTCTTCAGTGCTTCATCTACCTTTCTTCATGGTTGGTTCTTGTCTGAGGAGGCAAGGTTCAGAGGTGCCCCTAAATACTAGATTTAGGGAAATTACAGGTAGGTATAGGTTGGGTCCAATGGGTCCTTTCCTTGGGGTGGGTACACCAACTATTATGCCACTCTCCAGTCGGAGGGGGTGTATGCCTCACTCTGGTTGGCTGGGTTTTGCCATCTGCAAAATGGCGAGTTGTGCTTCACCTCGCCACCCCCACCTGAGGGCCGGGGTTGGCAAAGGTGGGCTCCCCTTCCTTTCTCACTTAGTTTTCCCGCCGATTCTCGTGCCTAAAGCGGGGGTCAGAACCAGTAGGGGCCAGTTGTTGGAAGCTGCAAAAGGCCTGGGGAAGCTAACAAAGGTGGTAAGCCGTTGAAGCTTCCCCTCTGTGGACCCTGCCCATCCTTGGGGAGGAAGCTTGGCACCTCGTCCCAGGATATGCATTGTTTCAGACTCCCGAGAGGAGCAAGCTCTCGACCCAAGGATCCAGAAACATGTCTGGTGGTGGCAGCTGGCAAGCAGCCACTCAGCCTGGACACAAGTGTTAGGTCGTTTTTCACGGGGCATCTCTAAGATGCCCCACTGTGTGCGTTTTTCATTAAATCCCACACTGGCATTAGTTTGGGTTTAATGTGCTGAGACATTTGATACCAAACTTCCCAGTTTTCAGTAAAGCTGTTACGGTGCTGTGGATTTCGTAATGACAAACTCCCAGTACCATATACTTTTAATGGCATTACTGCACTTACAATGACTAAGAATTGGCTTAGACACTAGGGGTCAGGGATCATGCACCTGTACACTCACCACTGGTCTAGTGCACCCAGCTAGAGGGGTGGCTGTGGGTTGTAGGCACGGTACATAGGGATGTGGGCGATGTCGACTCTTCACTTTGTTCTGCACCAAAACACTCAGCTTTCAAAGGCAATGTGTGTGTAAAGTTACAAGGACTCTAAAGGTGGCACAATAAGTGCTGCAACCCTTAGAGGCCTTGCCTGGCCACAGTGCGTTTGGTACCCCTGGTACCATTTACAAGGGACTGACCTGTGGCCAAAGAGTGGCCAAAGAGTGCCAATGGGTTTTGTTTTCAATGCAGCTGTAGGGAAAGAACATCGGCCCTGGGTACCTGTTTGGCAGGAACCCAGGGCACACTCAGTCAAAGCACCTCAGCAGTTTAGCAAAAAGTGGGGCCAACCATGAAGGTTATCCTCTGCAGGTCTCTCAGGTGGGGTGTGATGTGGCTGCGGCGGGGGATGTCGAGGATCAGGCGTGCGGAGGCGTTCTGGATGTGTTGGAGCCGTTTCAGGTGTTTGGCCGGGGCTCCTGCGTAGAGTGCGTTTCCGTAGTCCAGTCTACTGCTGACGAGGGCCTGGGTGACCGTCCTTCTCGTTTCGGTGGGGATCCACTTGAAGATTCTGCGAAGCATGCGGAGGGTGTTGAAGCAGGAGGAGGAGACAGCGTTGACCTGCTTTGTCATGGAGAGGGTAGAGTCGAGGATGACCCATAGGTTGCGTGCGTGGTCGGTGGGTGTTGGGGGTGTTCCTAGTGCAGTCGGCCACCAGGAGCCATCCCAGGCCGAGGGGGTGGGTCCGAGGATGAGGACCTCCGTCTTGTCCGAGTTCAGCTTCAGTCAGCTGTTCCTCATCCAGTCAGCGACGGCCTTCATTCCTTCGCGGAGGTTGGTTTTGGCTTTGTGGGGATCCTTGATGAGGGAGAGGATCAGCTGGATGTCAGCGTAGGAGATGATGTTGAGGTGGTGCGACATGGGCGAGCAGTGCCATGTAGACGTTGAACAACGTTGGGCTGGGGATGATCCCGGTGGCTTCGGAGCGGAAGGCGGGGAGGTGGACGCTCTGTGTTCTGCTGGAGACGAAGGAGGTGGTCCAGTCCAGGGCCTTCTCTTGAATCCCAGCGTCATGGAGGCATGTTCGTAGTGTGCGGTGGCAGACCGTGTCGAAGGCGGCTGACAGGTCCAGGAGGATGAGGGCTGCGGTTTCTCCGTTGTCTAGCAGGGTCCTGATGTCATCGGTGGCGGCGATGAGGGCAGTTTCCGTGCTGTGGTTGCTGTGGAACCCGGACTGAGAAGGGTCCAGGATGCTGTTCTCCTCGAGGAAGCTGGTCAGTTGGTTGTTGACGGCCTTTTCGATGACTTTCGCCGGGAACGAGAGCAGGGAGATGTGCGGAAGTTCTTGAGGTACTTGGGGTCCGCCTTGGGTTTCTTGAGTAAGGCGTGCTTCCAATTCTCCGGGAAGGTCGCTGTCTTGAAGGAAATGTTGATGTTTTCCGGAGATGGGGTGCGATGGTGCTGCTGGCTTTGTTGAAGATGTGGTGTTGGCTGGGGTCTTCTGGGGATCCCGAGTGGATGGTGTTCATGATCTTGATGGTATTGTCATTCTTTTTTTTTTTTTTAAACAGATTTGATTGTTAAACACACAATAGATGCAGAGCCCTGCCATCCAGAGTCTACTGCCACAATCAATGTAACAACATCACAGTCAACAGTGTGCAAAGGGAGCAATACCACCCCCCAAAGAGGCTTAGCAAGAATAGGATACACAGCCCCCCCCTCCTTAGCACCCTCCCCCAACAACACCCCAACACCCCCCTAACTCCCCTCCCCCCCTTGCGCAGCCGCTGCCCCACCAGCAAATGAGACCAGAAGAAGCCATGAGCCATATGCACCTTACGCCAAAAGTGACATTGCACAGTCCAGCACATCAGGAAGTTGGAAGAGTGGCCTCTGCAGGAGGCGGGTCGAGGTCCAGACCCAGATAGTCAGCCCACCTTTTCCATATCTTGTAATGTTTGCAGGGGCACCCCCTGGCGACAAATATAGGCTGCTCCAGACCCATACTAAAGTCCAGGCCGTTCTTCCAGGCGGCAAGTGACGGGGCCTGGGGCGCCTTACATGCCCTCGCGATATCGCGCTTTGCCAACGTGAGACCCAGCAGCAGCAGGTGTCGCTTGTAACGGTTGCCCCCCACCCCAGCCATAACATGCAGCAGCGCCAGCTTAGGTTCTCTCTGGATCTCCCATGCCAAAACCTCCGCCAAGCAGCGGTGTACCCCCTCCCAGAACCTTCGCAGCGCTGGACATTCCCAGACCGTGTGCAGCAGTGTACCCTCCTCCGAGCCGCATCTGAGGCAGTCGGGCGACGCAACCATACCCGCCTTCCATAAGCACTGTCGAGTGTAATATGTGCGGTGTAAGTACCGGAACTGAATCAATCGGAGACGCGTGGAAATCGCCGCCCCTCTAGGGCTCTCTAGGGCCTCAACCCAATCTTCCTCGTCCAAATCACCGACGTCCCGTACCCAAGCACCTCTAAGACTGACCAAATCCGACGAACAGTGGCGCACCAGCATTTGATATATGCACGAAAGTTTCTTATCCGGCAGCTCTCCCATAAAGGGGCTGAACTCCGGAAGCTGTTCCAAGCCCGCCAGGGAGGGCGACAATGCGTGACGAAACTGGAGGTACCTGAAGAACTGGGAGCTGGGCATTCCAAATTCTCCCCGTAACTCCGTGAAAGATTTAAGGACGCATCCCGACAGTACATCCCCCAGGGTGGAGATGCCAATCGCATCCCACTCCCGTAATCCCTTCAGCGCAAGCAGCTGGGGCAATCGCCCATTGTTCCTTAAGGGGTCTCCTGGGTGAGCACGTTCCACCACCCCATTCTCCGCAGTGTCTCCATACATGAAAGACCACTTGCGTGGCCGCAGGAAGGGACCTCCGCCGTGGTGCTGAGTATAGCAAGGTGTGCAGAGAGGCCGTGCCCATCATTACCCTCTCCACGGCGTAGGCCGGATCCCCCCTATCCCCGTACCACCAGTCGTTCAGCACCAAGAGGTGCGCCGCTTGATAGTAGGAGAGCACGTCCGACGTGGCTAACCCCCCTGTGTAAGTAGAAAGGAAACATGTCCTCAGGGCCACCCGCGCAACACCCCCCTCCCACAGGAAGCTACTCAAGGCCGAATTGAGCTGTCGAAACCAGCGAGGCGGGATCGCGTGCGAGTGGTTCTGCAGCTGGTATGCCAGTCGAGGCAGCGCCACCATCTTAAAGATGTACAAAAGGGGGGTGGTGATGGACGGAGCATCTGAATCAATCAAACACTCACACCCAGTCAAAAGATCTGAGTTTAATCCATCACCGTTCTTTAACCCACTCTGCCACCCCAGTTCAGACATGGCTATATGCAAAAAGATGGCAGATCTGCCTTGTATTGACAATGGCATCTTCGTCCATATCCTAAGGTCCTCGCGCGTGCGATCCCACACCGGGGCAAGGTTGCGGTCACAGGACACCGCCGCGTCTTCCGTCAAATATACGCCTAGGTACTTCACCCCGTCTGAGGCCAGCTGCAGTCCCGACGCCCAGTCGCACACATCCTGGCCGCCGCCCAGCAACCACAAAGTAGACTTACCCGGATTCACGTACAAGCCAGGCGTTTCGCCAAAGATTTGTAGAATGCGCAGGAGTCGCAGCCCAGACCTGGCCAGGTCAGTAAGAAAGAACAGTACGTTGTCGGCGTACAGTGCGATTCTATCTTGAATAATCAACGGACCACCGAAAGCTTTTAAGCTGGGTATCTATACGAACCCACGCCGCAAGAGGCTCCATGGCGAGCGCAAACAAGTATGGGGAGAGGGGGCAACCCTGCCGCGTCCCCCGCAAGACCGGGAACGAACGGGAGGCCACCCCCCAATCCGCACCGACGCCGTGAGACCAGTATACAGCAACTAGACATACTTCAGGAACCGCGGGCCGAGGTTGAGGCGCCGCAACAGAGCAAATAAATACGTCCAATTCAAGGAGCCCTGTCCATGTCCGCCAGAAACAGCGCCGCCGGTTCCCCGATGCACCTCCAGGCAGACACCGCGACCTGGGCCCGTCGAATGTTATGACGAGTAGCCCGTTGTGGCATGAATCCCGCCTGGTCAGGGTGGACCAGGTCAGTGATGTATGGTTTAAGTCTCGTGGCCAGGGCCTTCGCAAGAATCTTCGCCTCCATATTCAACAGGGAGATTGGACGATACGACGCGTGGCTCTCCGTGGGCCGTTCTGGTTTCAGAAAAACTACGACCTCAGCATGTCGCCAGTCTGGCGGAAGCGCACCGTTCTTATACGCCTCCTCAACCACTGGCAGGAGGTGAGGGCCAAGCTGGACCATAAAGCGGCGGAATAATTTGCACGGATTCCCGTTGGGGCCCGGTGCTTTACCCGAATTAAGTTCACCCAATGCCGCTCCCAGCTCCTCGTGTGACAGGGGCTGATCCAAAATGTCCCTCACCTCATCCGAGACAGCTCTCGGGGGGAGATCGTCAATGAAGCGCTGAACAAAGTCAGCCGCCAGGCACTCACGGGGCGCGTATAGCCCTCGTAATACCCCGCAAAGCTCTCAGCTAGTTCCGCAGGCTCAAGGATGGGCACTCCCTCTGGGGAAGCAATCCGGGGTAGAGGTTGAGCATGTATGATGCCCTGACGGACGGTGCAGCATCTTACATGACTTGTCACCCCACTGGTAGATCCGACTACGGGTGGCAAGCCATGCCTGTCGCGCCTCATCCAGGAGGACCGTGGCATATTGCTGCTGCGCTAGAGCTAGCTGTCTCCGAGCCGGGCTGCCCCCGACCTCACGACTCCTGCGCTCCAAGGCCTCCAAGTCCGCCTCGCGCCGCACCAGATCTCTCCGTTTCTCCCGTCGGGCCGCTGCGCACCAGGAGATGTCCATGCCTCTCAATGTCTCAAGTTCGTTCAAGGATCCAGTTTTTTTTTTAGTTTTCTGCAGGGTCACTTGGAGGCCTGGAGGTCTTCGGTGAACCAGCTGGCTTTCTTGCTGGTGTGGGTGTTGGAGGGTTTCTTGAGGATGTTGGCGCAGTCGTTGATCCACTGTCAAGGGTTGCAAGTGGCGGTGTCTGAGTCGGTCGGGTCTGCGGGTGGGCTCATGGCGAGGGTGGTGGAAAGCTGGTGTTCGGTGACTTTCTTCCAGCAGCAGCTCGGAATCTGTTGGGTGCAGTGGTGAGTGGTGGGTGGTGAAGTGGATGCAGCGGTGATCAGTCCAGTGGAGCTCAGTGGAGTGGTTGAAGGAGACGTGGGAGCTTGCAGAAAAGATGGGGTCAAGTGTGTGGGCGGCGGAGTGGGTGGGTGTAGTGATGAGTTGTCTGAGTCCGAGGTTGGCGAGGTTGTCAATCAGGGTGGTAGAGTTGGTGTCGTTGTTGTTCTCGAGGTGGAAGTTCATGTCCCCGAGGAGGATGTAGTCCGTGGAGGCGAGGGCGTGTGTGCTGACTAGGTCGGTGATGGAGTCACTAAACTGTGCTCAGGGTCCGGGGGGTCTGTAGACGAGGGTTTCTCTGAGCATGGTGTTGGGATCAGTGTGAATCTGGAAGTCCAGATGTTCGGCGGTGCTGAGGGTGTCATCGGTTTTGGTTGAGACTTTGAAAGAGTTCCTGGGGAAGATGGCGATTCCTCCTCCTGCTCCATTGGTGCGATCCCTGCGGGTGATCTTATAGACTTCCAGGATGGATATGGCAATGTCTGGTGCAGAGGAGGGGTTCAGCCAGGTCTCCGTCAGGAAGGCGACGTCTGGGGTGTTGGATTCCAGTAGGTCCCAGAGTTCCACGGCGTGTTTGCGAGCGGAACAGGTGTTGAGAAGGAAGCTTCTGAGGTAGTTGGGTTCTTTGGTAGGTGGGTTGGCGGGACAGATGCTGGTGGAGCTGCAGTTCCAGCAGGAGAAGGGTCATTGGGTGCGCTTCGGGGCGGCCAGGCAGCAGGTGCGTGATCGTCCGGCGTTAAGTGCGTGGAGGGCGCTGGCCTCGCATACATCAGTCAACCCTGTAGCTGGGTGCCCTATGTCAGTGGTGAGGGTACAGGTGCATGCAACCTGTACCCCTACAGTACCCAGGTCCATTCCTGGACTCTGTGTGTAGTGCTGCCATTAAGAGTATATGGTGCTGGTAGTTTGTCATCACAAACTCCACAGCACCATACTGGCCACACTGAAGACTGGAAAGTTTGGTATCAAACTTCTCAGCACATTAAATCCACACTGATGCCAGTGTGGGATTTAATGTAAAATGCACCACAAGAGGGCATCTTAGAGATGCCCCCTGAAACTCGACAAACCTCCAGTGACCTGACTGAGTGGCTGCCTAGGCTGCCAACACTAGACATGTTTATGGACCCTTGGGTCGAGAGCTTGCCACTCTCGGGGGCCTGAAACAATGCACATCCTGGGACAAGGTACCAATCCTCCTCCCCCACAATGGGCAGGGTTCACGAAGGAGAAGCTTCAAAGGCATACCGCCTTTGTGATCCTCTCTAGACCACTTGCTGCTCTCAGCAACTGGTCCCCGCGGGTTCTACCCCCCACACACACTTTGGGCAGGAGAACTGGCATGAAAAACAAGTGAGGAAGAGAGGTGTGCCCACCTCTGCCAACTCCACCCCTAAGGTGGGGGAGGCGAGGTGAAGCACAACCTCGAGTCCCCGCCATCTTGAGAATGTGGGGACCTGGCCAACCAGGGACAGGCTCCTGCTCTCCTCCCACTGGAGAGTGGCAGAATAGGGGGTGTACCCACCCAAGGGCAGGGACCCATTCGTCCCTGCCCTTTACCCACCTGTAACGCCCCTAAATTTTGTTTCTAGGGGCGCTTTGAACCTTCTTTCCTCAGATCCAGCAACCACAAGAAAAAGAAGAGAAGAAAAAGGACAAGAAGCTGTGCAGAGCTAACAAGAGGACGAGGCCCACTGACTTGGCCCCAGCCCTACAGGCCTGTCTCCCCTCGTACCTGCTCGTGCAAAACCCCAGAGTGTCCAGCGGCCAGCAACCTCAAAAACCCCAGAGGACCAGCCTGCCTACACTTTCCAAGCTGTTTCTCCCGTGTACACCGGTCGTGTTTGAATTGCAGCTTCTGGTGCCAGCCAGGAACCGCAAATCCAGCCCACTCTGCCCCTGCTGAACCCGGCCGAGCTTGAGTGGAAAAACACCACGAGGAGGTCTCCCAGGTGATCCTGACCCGAGATCCCGTGAACCCTCCTCTGCCTCAAGCCTCCGGACGCCGCCTGCAGCCTCAATCCAGAGGACCCCCCTACCACGACTAGAGCAGGTAAGAAAATCTGACGTCCCAAGGCACCCCTGCACCTGACGCCCCACGGCCTTGTGTGCCCAACCCATCGGTGCCTAACCAACCCTCTACATCCCTACTTACCCCTTGAAGTGATGGTCGATCTTGGAAGATCCTCGTCCCCGAGCCTGCACTGTTGCTTTGTCCCGGAGAATCTCCATTGAAATCAACAGGGCACCTGACCTCAAAACAGCACCCTGCACCCGGCCGTCCTAGTGCCCCTGACGGTGCCCATTTTGTGCTAACCTGGTCCCCACCTTGCCCTGAGCTAAACCCTAGGAGATTTGCTTCCACAACCCCATGGCCTGCTTGCCAGCAGCCACCAACCGGAGTCCCCCTATCCTCCATAGGATAACATTGGGCCTCAACACTCTGCACCTGGCCGCCCAAGTGCCGCTGAGCGTGCAACAACAGGGCATCACTGACCCTGGGAGACCCCTTAGTCTAATCCCAGTACCCTAACTCCAAAGACCTATTACCTACCTGGAAACCGATAACCAATTTTTCCTCATAGAATAACATTGACGCCTTTTCTCCCAAAAAGTTTCGAAGTGTCGACTTTTGAAAACTGAGAATATTCCTTAAAAATCACCCGATTAACCAAAACGCATTTTCTCAACTGTATTCTGGAGATGTCCCAGTGCTGAATCTAGGTATCCTGTAGAACAACAAAGGTTTTGGATCCTACATCTACCCAACCCGGATCTCAACAACAAAGTAAACAGAGCAAGATGGCTGGATAGGGAAGGTTTATGTAATGAATTGCAGTGACGCAGTCAATATGTACTACGTAACCAAGGTCTTCTGTACCAAAACAAATTTATTAAATTTTTTAATCTGGTTTTTCAGATTTTTTTCAGAACACATGGGCAGACCAAAGACTGTCACGACAGTGAATACATGAATACAATATTTACATTTATACACACATACCAATATACATTATTTACAACGTGAAATAAGCACCATTAAATCAAGGCAATTATCATTGACACACCAAAAAAGCAGTAACGTGATTTAGTATTCAGACATTAGTTGCATTTATATACAGTGAAAAATTTTCATACAAAAAGCAAGGGTACAACCAGTCCATAGGGATGTGAAACCAAGGTACAGGCGGGGACAGATGGAGTAGTACGCCTGCCTGCCTGACACAACTGTGGTTCAATATTTGTATTGGGTTGCACCACTAGGGACCCAGGTGGTATGTCGTTTCTCTTCCTAGGTGCACCCTTTTGAATAACCACAGGGTGGAATCTAGGTATCCAGCACTGAGTAAGAAAAGCATTGTTAAAGTAACTTACCTGCTAAGTGAATTTCCTCCCATAGGATAATATTGGTGATTCTATGTGAAAAAGTTTCTAAGTGTCAACTTTTGAAATAGAATAATAATCTTTAATATTGTAATATTGTAATTGTACCTGTAACTAAAGCAAACTTTCTCAACTGTTTTCAGGAAATGTCCCAGTGCTGAATCTAGGATCCAGCCCTGTGTTAGCAAAAGTAACCTGAAAAGTAATTAATGGCATTTTACTTAAAAAGCCAACTCATTCGAATGTACTATACCTCCTAAGTGTTGCAAACTGCTTACTTAACCTGTAACCAAGATCAGTTTTGCAATTTTGAACTGTGTTCATACAAGTAATTTACTACTGCAAAGTGCCAGGCTTGCTTGGTTCTAGAAATAAAACGTCAGTATAATAAAACAATTGGCCTAGAGTTCTGTACTTGAGTGGGTGAATTAATTTGCTGACTGAGTGTGTACATCAAATGCTTAACACTGTCCTCTGATACTGCCTTACTACTCGACCAAGCTACCACTTTAGAGAGTAAGGTTCTATCTAACTTTAACCTCTGCCAAACCTCTGGATACCCTTGGACTCCATAAACACACTGTTCCTCACTTTGGTGGAGTATATATAGAACCAGGTTCTTACAAAGGGTGTCCCAAAAGGCTACCTGATCCTTATTGGGGATGTAGATGCTTCCAATGAGCATTGTCTGAAGGTCGAGGTGGCCCTCGAGGAGCACATACCCACCCTCTTTATCTATAGTTGTGCCTACTTCTTGAACAGGAATTCCGGGCCAAACACATAGCATGGAGCCTTGTGCATATGCAAGTAAATAGTGGCTTGAATAAGGCCCCTCTAACGTCTGCGCAAGCGCTCCTGTTTCTCCCCTTGTGGTGTGAGTCTCCTGTAAAGGGATCATCTGTGCCTGTTGGCGTTTGACATATGAATAGACCGCATAGTACTTTCTGGCAGTGCACATTCCTTGGATATTTTAGTTAGGAAAGCGAATATCAGCTATGGGAGCCATCGCACTAAGAGCGAACAGTATGCGAGGAAGGGACCACCAAGGGCAAGCTCCAAGACAACAGACCACATAGCCCACGCCTCATTGGATATATAAAACCCATCCGCCAAGGCCAATCGTGCATGTAAAGGGAAGGAAATAAGGGATACTGTGACAAATAAGGAAAAAACAAATGCTGAGTGCCTACCACAACTGACGTTTGATGCAAGTTACAACCATCAATCGTACATTTTCAGACTGCCTTATATGCATAAACAATATATGTAAAGTAGGCTTTTTGGTCCAGCCTGTCTAAACTATTCTGGTGAGGCTTTGTTAGTCACGTGTTGTCTAAGCCCAATGGGGTGTTCATTGTTCATCTAATGCTAATGGTTGTTTGGGCATATCCTTCTTCTTTCTTCCTTTATTGCATGGCTTTCATTGAGCTTCTGGGACTGCTTTACAACCACAGCCCTCTGTTGATTTCTGCTGGCATCTTCCTCACTGTAGTGTGCTAACCCTGCATACATTAGCACATTCAACCCAGACCTATTGACGTTTCCAATACTTATTTAGCTTGCATTTTAACAATTACCTGAAGACTTTTGCATAGGCACACAAATTACATTGAATTGATATTTTATTTCAATAATTATGTATTAAAGTTTATTCTAAATTCTTGTCTTAGCACTTCTAAAGTATCTTGTTTTATGAATGACCAAAACGTTACTAAATAAATACATTTAAAAAAAAGTCTACATTTAAGGTATTTTGAAGTCACATTGGTTGTGAAACAGTTAATATTCCTTTATAATGTTCTTATTTTGGTACTTTTTTGTGCAGGTTATGCAAAGCTACCATTCAAATGGTTTGACTACCTAAGGGAAACAGGCTCAATAGCAGCACCAGTGAAGTTATTTACTAAGGTATTGTAAAATACATGTTATAAAATGCATATTAGCTACATAACTTATGCAAATTATATATGTGCATATTTTGGCAGTGTGAAATCTTTCCTATACTATCATGCTGTTCATAGTTCTGCTATGAAGTTGATAGATGGGTTTGTGGTAGTACTTATAATTTTCTGTTGAGCAGTGATCCAGGTGGATTCATGTCACTCACTATGATGTAGTGTGTAAGCCCACAATACCCCTGAATGTTAACTCTATCTTAGATTATTATTTTCTGCTCTTGGTTTTGGAAGTGTACTGGCTGAGCTACCAAACTAACAGGACATTTTGTCCACTATTTTGATAGCAACTTCATGGTTTGGTTTGGCAGACAACATTGTTGAATCGAAGGAACAGGTTGTTGAAAGTTAAGCTTTGACTGGGTCAGGTAATGTGTGCAGATAGGGTTATCATTCTGGAACCTTTTACATGCCATTTTAGATAATACACATTCTGCCTGAATGGCAACTCAAAATTCGCTATAAATGGCAAACATCTAGTATGTATGGTATGCCTCCCAAGAGTCCATAAGCAAGATGATTGTAATGCCTGCTCTTTTTTCATGCTAAAGACTCTCATTCATAGAAGAAAAATGAATCCTGACACACTAGGTTAATCTTGATTATGCAGAATTAGTGTAAGAAAGGCAGAGAGAATATTCCCCATCCATGGATGATATGTTTTATTCGTTGGAAGAAGACATTTCAGAGGAGGCTGTAGGGTAAAGTTATGGGGATTCTGACGTTAAGATTGATTTGAGTGAAACTATCTATCTAACCAAAAGTACATTGCCAAACTGCAAGGACTACTCCATGCTACTAATAATACTTATCAAGAGGTTGATGAAGAAACAAAGTCAAAAGTTGTCTAAAAGGAACCCCATGTCTAAGACGTTTATAAGAAACATCCTTCCAGATGTTAAGATCCAAAATACTTGACCGACATCTGAAAGTTATTGAGGTTGAAAAAACAGGGAGGAATTGTTGTACTCTACCTCGGTGCATGATCGAAGCCAAAATCATAGAAACATCTTTTCACATTCACCTTCAGTGTACTTTTAACTCCAATTACCAAAAGATAAATCTACCAGATCACATTTAGAGCCTGATTGAGCCTGGGAATGAAGGGAAAGATTGATTAATTTCAGACGACATAAAAATATCAGCCCCTCGACATAGTCGCCATCTTCTGTCGGAAGTATCAGCGACAAGGCGAAAAGTTTCCAAGCTGAGAAGGCTGCACATTTATTGTGCTTTCCACAAGGAAGACCCTACCAGAGAGTGGCTAATCATATCCGCCTTGTTGCTGATACTTCAGACAAGATTCCAACCTGTAAGGTGGAATTTTGCTTTGACTATTGGTGTGGTAAACCTTATACCACCGCCCTCTTGATTTGTACCTTTAATGAAACAACCATTACAGGCTTCCATGTTGGGAGACCTGATGTATGTTATTTTTGGACTAAAACCATCCACCAGTAATGCATTCTTGATGTGTGTGAACATATTTCCCATCCTTGGCTTTGGCTGTCCTCTGCTGTTTTTAGTCCTGAGAAAGACCCGCTTTGACGCGCTTTCATTCATGCATATGTCAGGGTCGCTGCACGTTGACTTGATCTGCCCAGGGTCCCTGCCAATCATGTACCCAGGGCCTGTGTTCTTCCCCAAAACTGTACCTTTGTATCTCCAATTGGCACCTCTCTGGCCACGTGTAAGTCCATTGTAAAAGGTACCATGGGTACCAAGAGCACTGTGACCCGGGATGGCCTCAAAGGGCTGAAGCACATATTGTGCCACCCTTAGAGGTCCTGTTCCCTAACACACACACTGCCATTGCAGGCTGTGTGTTTGGGTTCAAAGAAAAGTGATGAGTCGACATGGCACACATACCTGTGTGCCATGCCTGCAACCCTCTGCCTATGGAATAGGTTAGACACCCCCCTATAGCTGGGTGCACTTTATCACTAGTGAGAGTACAGTTGCATGAGCACTGTTCCCCTACAGTGTCTTAAGTCCATTTTTAGACATTGTAAGTGCAGTAAGGCCATAAAGAGTATATGATCTGGGAGTTTGTCATTATGAACTCCACTGCACCATATGGCTTTACTGAATTCGGGGAAGTTTGGTTGCAAACGTCTCAGCATAATAAAACCACGCTAATGCCAGTGTAGGATTTATTAAACAATGCACTCAGAGGGCATCTGAAAGTGTGTGGATTCTCATACTGGTAAATATCAGCCTGCTACTACGAGGCTTGTTTCTGGACCCTTGGGGTTGGAGCCTTTGCTCCCTAAGCCCAGAAACAAAGCCTTTGCTGGGCGGAGGTGTTCACACCTTCCTCAGGTCAGGAAGATCCATCTGTGGCAGGGGAGCTTCAATGGCCTTGCTGCTTTTTCAATGCGACCCCATGCCTCTTCTGCTATCAGGAGCAGGCCCCCTTCAAGTCTTACCGCCTCTTGGCGGAAAGTCCAGTAAGTGTGCCCACCTCTGCTAATCCCACCCCACAGGTGGGGGAGGCAGGGTAAAGCCCACACTTCAGTGCCTGACAGCTTGCAGATGGCAGGCACTCTCAAATCAGGATTAAGGATTGTGCCCACTCCCCCACGTGGAGTGAGCACACCAAGGGTGTAGTCACCCTAAGGTCAGTAGCCCATTGGCTACTTACCCAGGACCCCTAAAACGCTCCCTAAAAGCAGTGTTTAGGGGGAAGCCCTGAACCAAGAAGGCAATTCCCCCAAACTATGAAGGAGGACGAAAGAAGACACCCAGCAGAATAGACTGCAGAGAAGAACTGACTTGACCCCAGCCCTACTGGCCCGTCTGCAGTCTCTAGAGAACCGACTCCAAAAGTCACCTTGTCCTGCAGCCAGTGACCTCCAGAACCCCTGGGAGGACTGAGTGCCTACAACAAAGACCAGAAACTCCAAGGAAAGACTCCGAGCCTGCTGAGGACAAAGAAACCAGATTCCTGGAACCACCACTGCACCTGCCGCCTTTGGTCCGGGTCCAAGTGGCCCACTGGTCCCAGTGAGGCCCCCCCAGTGCTCTAGAGTGTGAGTACACTGTGGGTTGACCCCTCCAGTAATCCCTGAGGTCTCCTGCAACCTGTGCATGAAGACCCCTCCCCAACCGCAAGTGGCCCAGTAAGGTGAAACCTGACCTCAAAAGGCTCCCCTGCATCCAGCCGCCCTGTGTCCTGGAGGAGAGGACCTGAAGTGCACCTACATCCACGAGCCTAACTTACCTGCCCAGCTGTTGGTTCCTCGCAGAAGACTTCCTGGACTGAGTCTGCAGCTAAAAACCAAAACTTGCCATCTCCGTAGGATTGCACTGGGCTCCTGACCCCTCCTATGCACTCTGCACACAGCCGCCCCTCCGCCGCTTGTGGTGTGGACTTAGTGCTGACCTGGCGCACCCTTTACCCTGAGCTTAACCCTAGAAGCTTTTCTCCCTCAACCCTGTGGCTTGCCCGATAGCAGCCACCAACCCACGGCGCCATGCTTGGTTGCAGGATAACGTCTTCCCGGAGAATATCCGAGAGCGCCTTGTTGATCTGCCTTTGGATGGGGTCCTATTTTTTGATGCCCACGCCGAATCGTCTGTTCAATGACTCCTTGAGGGCTTCCGGCCTCTTGGATAAGTCTGTATTTAGCAGGTCTTCTTTTCACATGTTCTGGGGTGGTTACCTTCTTGTTTAGCATCCTTCAGATGCACTATACGTTTTAGGCTGGCAGTAAGCCTACTGTGGTGTTTTTTCACAAATTGTTTGTGTTTGGCCTCTGACTGTGGGTTTCCCTAAGAGATCTTCCCCGTTGTTTGGGGGTGTGACATACTCCAAGTGGGGTACTTGTATGCTATTGTATAGCTCTGCTATCTGTCAAATGGTCCTAGAGATCCCTTTGGGCTGTACGTCCACTGGCGCTTTTATCTTACCGTTGTACGGTGTTTAATGTTGTAACTTTCGGCGCTATCTCCTTTACGCCGTAAGTCACATTACCTATGTGTTCATTCTCCTCCCTTGAAGGCTTTCACTGTATTTATCACGCTTAAAATGCGGCTCCTTCCTGCCAATAATGCACTAAGTGAGTTCCTCCTATGGCACCCGTGTGGCGTGGTTGTGGATCATTCCACCCCCCCTTTTTTTTAATATATATATATATCTATATCTACGGGTTGCCCATGGATACCCTTTTTTCTATATCTCCAACTCTCTTCCTTACTGCGAAGTCTGGTCCATGTCTCCGTGTTTCAAGGACATTTTCGATGCTGTACTCGGGCTCGCCTTGTTCTAAGCGACAGTGATTATGTTCAGTGCGGTTAAGTGCACTTTGTTGATTTTTCCTGTATCCTCCACATTAAGGGTTCCTTTTGCATCACACTCCCTGAGGTGGTACTACAGCTTCACGCTGCTCCTTTCTTGGTGCTCAGATGCTGGACGATCTATCTCTCTCTCTCTCTCTCTCTCTCTCTCTCTCTCTCTCTCTCTCTCTCTCTCTCTTCTCTCTCTCTCTCGCTCTCTCTCTTTTTCTCCAACAGTCAGAGGATGTGGTCTAGAACTCTGAGGTTCTTTTTATCGTTAATACATGTTCCTCTTCACAGCTCCTATTGGCACTGTGTACCTCTATTGCCACTCCCTTCAGTGGTGTCCTTTTCATTTGGATATGACCCTACTCTATATCTGCTGTGCCCTGGGGACGGCTCCTCTGATGCCGGTCTGCCAGGTTGTGCCCTGCATTTCTGTATTTGTGAGTTAGTTCTCACCTTGGCCTTCAAGCTGCCTACCTGGGCCGTTCTATGTTCATTTTAGCTACGCCACCCTGTTGTCCCGGTGCCTGTATGCTTTGTACATTTTTCAGTTGTGGCCGCACCAGTGTGCTTCAGGTTGACACTTGGGTGGCTTGGTGTGTACTTGGCATGTTCTTGCACACGCCTATTCTCCTCACATGTTGCTCAGTTCTGCCTCTTGCCCTTCGGTTCTTAGATGTGGCCTCTCTGGCCTACCTTCCATGGGCTAGCCTGGCAGGTTACATCTCCTCATGTTTTCTCAACCTTTGGTTGGTGTCCACATAGTGCACCATTCAGCTGAGAGTGGTCCTTCTTCCTCCTTCCTCCTTCCTCCTTCGTTCTGGACTCTCTCTCCCCCCTCTTTTGGCCTGGGATATAACTGGTGCCTTTATACATCCCATACTTATGACGAATATGGTATTGCTTCCTGTTATCTTTTACTGTTCACGTGCTACTTGGTTTACTGTCTGGCTGTTCCACCACAGTTTTTCCCATGCTCCGTCACTCAGTTGCCGGCTCAGTGCTTTGGGCACTTTCTGTTGTTCTGTCGCAGACCCACCTCCCCCCTGGGGTATGGCTTTGGTATCTATTCTAAGTTAAGGAATCTGCGGCTAGATGTCTCTCATGAGATGTACGAGTTACTTACCTTCGGTAACGATGTATCTAGTAGAGAAGTTGTCTAGCCGCAGATTCCTTAACGCCCACCCATCCTCCCCGTTCTGCTCTTTTTGCATGGTTAGCCCCCCACATTTTGCCTGGTTTTGATGTAGTTTCAAATTTAGGGCACAGGGGCCCTGCCAACTAGGCCCCCTGTGCCAGTGCTCCTTCCCTTTAACAAAACCCCAATTGGTACTTTTGCCCCTTGTAAGTCCCTAGTAAATGGTAACCTGGGTACGTGGTGCCTGGGAGCTCAAGAGGGTACCTTGGGACCTCCTCCAATGGACCATGCCACTGCCCTTGCAGGCTGCATGCCCCTGTGAGGGAGAACATGACAAAGTCGACATGGCACCCTGCCTAGGTGCCATGCAAGCTAGCCCTTCCTGACAGCATAGGTAAGCCACCCTTGTAGTAGGCCTCACAGCCCGAAGGCAGGGTGCACTATACCACACCAAATGTAAATGTAAATGTAGGTGTACTTATATAGCGCAAACCTGTCACCCAAAGGGCATCCTGGCGCTTGCTTAAGGAACCCGTCCTGGTATTCCCCTGTGAGAAACCCCGGCAGGGTGTCCACAAGGTGAAAGCCAGGCATCCCGCCGCGAGGGGCCGTAGTGGAGATTAAGCAAGCTATTGCCCAGAGTTGCAGAGTGTGACCCCGTGATTCGAGTAGGCACCGAAGCGAGAATTGTCGAGTCCGTGGAATTTTTTGAGCCCGATGCCCGCCGAGGCGGGGAATCGAACCCTGGTCCGCAGTCGATCTCAGCTTCTGGGTCTGCCGCCTCTAACCACTGAGCCACGCTTCTCCGAGACACAAAGGGAGTCCAAAATTCATATCTCTTTGTCCCCTGATCCGAGATATCCTATGTAACTGATAGATTTGAGCCAAACATCCTTAGTTGGGGGCGCCAGAGATACCCATAATTTACAAATCTCTCTGCGCGCTAATAGCACAGCATTGAAAAGCAACGTTGTGCTGTCCTCTGTAACAATACCTTGCAGATCCAATCTTCGAAATATAACCAATTCAGCTTACCTTAATCTGCAGATTTAAAATACTGGACAGGCAATTACTCACAGCCTCCCAAAAGGACTGAATGTTTGGACAGTATATAAACATGTGTAGATCATCTTCATTCTGACTGCCACATTTAGCACACGCCGCCACCCCTGCTGACCCAAATTTGGATAACCTTTGTGGAGTCCAGTAAGCCCTACGCATAGTAAAAAGATGCTTCCTCCTCCGTTTAACTATTTTATAAAGCATCGACATTGACACTTGCCAATGATCTTCCAGCGCGGTCCCTGGCAAGCATCCTCCCCACAGATCTTCCGGCAAGGTTAACATACCGTCTTCTGTCTCAAGGATCAGCCAGTACCACAGTACAATTTCCTTCTTAAACTCAAGGCTGGACAGAAGATTTTCCTCAAGTTCATTAGAATCTCCTATTTTCTCACCCAACGCCGAATACCAACTTTGAATCTGGAGGAGTCTAAATCTCTAAAACGTTGGACCTATAGCCTGCTCGCACCAACCCTACGATATCAATTGACCATCTGACAACAACTGCTACCACCTAACTATACCCGTATCTTTTAACAGTAAAGCCACTATGTCCTTAGTCCATTCCGGAGAACCAGGTGCGTCCCATATCGAGGCCAGCTAATTAAAGTATGGAACCTTTTGGGCCTTTCTAATTTTGTACCACATTTCAGCCATGTCCCTAAAAATCTTTAATTTAACTTTCCTAAAATATTTCGGATCAGCTTATTTATACAAAAACCCCACTTCTGCTCCCTTTTCTTTATTCAGCATTTCTTCAAACATCCTACCGATCTCTGAATCTAGAAGGGTGTCCAATAACATTCTACTGTTTTGTAGCCTAAAAGCCAAGGAATAGAAAAATAAATCAGGCAGCGCTAAACCCCCCTTCACCAACCACCTCCTGAGTTTACGCCAGGCAATACGCAGCCCTTTAGATTGCAAAATAAATGAAGTAATTTCAATCTGCATTTTTATGAACCATTCTTTTCTAAAACTTATGGGGAAACCCACCTCTGTGTTTTTAAAAAAAACGTCCTACTTTCCCCTTACGTAAGGTGTGTCCCCTGTAAGATATGTGCAGGGCAATCCTTCAAATACTGCATTATATTATCTCTCCTATCCTTCACCCGAAGACCGTTCACATTCCACGATAAATCTTTTAACTCATTTGCTCTATTCCAAGTCATCCTCTAAATAATCTCACATTATTCACTAGTTTGGTGAAAAACAAGACATTTGAGGTATTTTTCTCCCTTATGCTCCCCACCCTGTGTTCTCTACACCCCATCCCCCCACCCTTGTAAAACCCTGTCTGACTTCTGATGGCCAAGCCCTATGGGAAACCCCTAGGCGTGCAACAAAAAGAAAAGTGCGAGAAAGACCGAAAACCATACAATATTAGCTTAACTTATTAAACTAACACACAGGATAAACAAGTTTACCTACATCTACATAGTAACTTTTAGTGACCCCCCGATTGGAGCTCCTCAATAAACTTATCCACCTCCTCAACGAAACAGAAAGAGTGCATTTTGTTATTAATATCACTTTGAGTAGAGCTGGGAATTTTAACTGAACCGATGCACCTAACTCTCTTAGAGGCTCCATTCTTTTCCCAAGCTCCCATTGCCTGTTGGATGTTACTACCGATAAGTCTGATCTTATCTCAATTCTTGCTCCGTCCAGTTCTAATGTTTTGTTCTTCAGAGCTTTAGCTAGAATTTTTTCTTTCAGAGTGTAAGTGAGGAAATTAACTAAAATTCTCCTAGGTTTAGTTCTATTTGTATTTAACTTGAAAGGATCTCTATGGATCCTTTGAATGTCTCTAGCAATTTCCTCCTCAGTTTCCTCCAGCTGAAGCTCTCTTTTAAACATCTGGACCACATAGCTTTCAATATCTCCTCCTTCCTTACCCTTGGGGAATTTTAGAATCTTTAAATTGTTTCTCCTCTGAAAAATCTCCAACCGTTCCACTCTTTCCTCTTGCTCTCTCTCCCTTACTCTGAGATGAGACCTTCTATCTCCTTCCTATTAACCTGCAATTCCTCCTTAAGGTCTCTTACTTCAGCTTCTAATACCAGTGTTCTGCCATTTAAGCCATCCAACTTTGTCTTTAAAACTCAAAAAGGGGGCAACCTTGCCGCGTTCCTCTCAGTATGAGGAAAGAAGTGGATGAGAGACCATTGACCCTAACTGTTGCCTGGGGGGGGGGCGTTGTAGACGCAGCGTGACCAAGCAATGAATCTGTCCCCGAACCCAAAGCACCAAAGCATGGCAAATAAGTATAGCCTTCTCAGCGTCGACAGAGAGGAGAAGGTCCTCTTTTTGCGATCGTCTGATGAGGTCCGTGAGATGAATGAGGCGCTTAGTATTATCCCTGCATTGTCTTGACGGGATAAATCCGTCCTGATATGGGTCGTCTTGACCCTGCATAAGAGGATTGAGACGCGCAGCCAAGATGCCTGTGAACAATTTCGGGTCCGTATTGAGCAGGGAGATGGGACGGTACAACCCTCAGTCCTTAAAATCTTTGAGGGGCTTCAGGATAACCGAGAAGTAAACCTCTGACATCGAGTCGGGCAGGCGCCCGAATTCTAAGAATGAGTTGAACAGCCTGGCAAGCATGGGTGCTAGGATCTGACAAACCTTCTTGTAAAATAGTGGGGAGAAGCCGTTGGGGCCTTGTGCTTTGGAGGGCTTGATATGTGCGATTGCCAAAATGACCTCCTCTATTTGGTTGGGACGCTCTAATCGGGAGGCAGTCTCCGGCAGGATTTTTGATAGATACACTCCCCTCAAATAGGACTCAATGTTACCAGAGGGAGAGTCATCCCCTCCATAGAGCTTGCTATGAAGTCCCCTGCAATCTCGGGGTCTGAATGGACCTCCACCCGAGTAGAAGTGCGAATTGTACCGATAGAACCAGAGGTTGCCCTGATGCGCAGTTTTGTGCTAGCATTCGTCCTGACCGATCTCCACTGACATAAAACGTATGCCTGAGGCGTAGTAAGGCGTATTCCGCCCAGTCGATATCTAAGCGTCGTAGCATCAGGTGCTGTTTTTCTAGTTACCTCCAAACTCGGGGAAGTGCCTGTGTATTTGTGTATTTCCTCCAGCTTCGCGACCACTGCCTAAGGCTGCCGACGCTTATCGGAGCGCAATTTATTCTCTGCTACTGAGATGACTGTAAACTCACCCCTGAGAACTAGCATCTGAAAGAGACACGTTAGTGATAGATTCCTTACCTTAGAATATCCCCAGGCGTCAGACTGGATCTGGAATTTTTTGCGTAGCAGTACCCATGCGCGTCGGTAGGCGTCGTCCGCGTCGTGGCGCCGTGATGATGTCGTCGGAGTAATTAGACGCCGCCTCCGCGTGCTGACGTCAGTTATTTTTTCCGCGCCAGCTAGCGCAGATCTGGAAAAAGTTGTACCCTAGTCACTTTTTGACTAACCTTTTGAGATCCTTTTTGATCCATTTTCGAAGTCTATTCGACTCAGACAGTGCCGGTAGGGATGCCTCGGGTTCAAGCCCTGAGCCAACTACAACCGAATGATGTCGGTTACCGACCCCCATCGCCGGTGCCTGCACTGTTTAGGCCTGGACCACGACGACAAGTCCTGCTCCAACTGCCGAGCCCTGCCGTCTAAGGCTAGACTGGAGCGGTCCCGTAAGCGACTCGAGCTTTGGCAGTCCGCCCCGCGCCGCTCGAGGTCCCGGTCCGAAAGGAGGTCGAGGGACCGGTCGCGGGGCCGAAGCGCCCACAGTTCCGGGAGTCGTCATCGGTCTTCGGGCTCGAAGGTAAGAGGCACAAGAAGTCGAAGAGGCATCAACGCTCTTCTGACTACCCCCGACACTCGCGCAACGCGGCCGGGGGTTCGGGCGACACCGCCCACGCGGCTCCGCTGGAGCCGCAGGTGTCGCGGCCTGCTCCACACCCACCGGTCCCTGGGCAGGACGCGACGCCGTGAAGATTGCAGACTTCCTCATGGTCATGGGGTCGCTCGCTCCTCCGTCGGGTTCCGCGGCATCTTCGGGCCAAGAGGCTCTGACTGAGTCCCCACGCGGGCCGGGCGCTCCGGCCCCGGCGCCATCGGGTGCTCCGGCGCCGTCGTGAATTAGGTCCCGGACGCCGCAGGGCCCCGCTGGGTCTGGTTCAGGATCCGGGTCGCCGCCGGTTGACTTCACGACCTCGCCGGTGGCGGCCCCACGGGTGTCGCCCCCAGCGCCGTCCCAGGACGACGTCGTCCCTGGTCCTGCCCTCGATTCGAGTCTGGCGCCGGAGCCGCACCGTTCCGCACCGCTATTGACGTCGTTTGGAGATTTCTATTTCTATGACCCGGCCCCATCTTTTGAGCCTGAGTACCAGGCGGTGGGTGATGAGGAGGATTGGGAGGGGTCTGAGGACCCTCTGGCACGTGAATGTCAGACTTCTGCGGACTGGACAGGAGAGCCTGGGGAGGCCAGTGGTCTGGACACTTCGCCCGACACTGGTTTTGTCTCCCGTCCTAGCGTGGCTACGGAGGAGGGGACTGCTTATAGCGTGGTGCTGATGAGGAGGGCGGCCAAGGCCCTGGGCCTTGAGCTCCCCGTCGCAGCCGTGAGGACTAACCTCCTCACTGAGGTCCTTAAACCGCAGTCAAGCTCGGCCGAGCCTCTGCTGCCATTTAATGAGGCCTTGTCAGACGTTCTTTTGGGCACTTGGTCAAGGCCTGCCACAGGGCAGCCTGTGTATAGGAACGTGGCCAGACGCCACCGCCCGGCTCCGGGCCACCCTTGCTTTCTGTCTACCCACCCCACCCCTGAGAGCCTGGTTATCCAGGCCTCCAATTCCCAGACCGCATTCCCGTCTGCTCCCCCCGACCGGGAATCCAAGAGGTACGAGACTTACTGGAAAAAGGTATTCTCCTCCCTGAGTTTGGGATTGCAGTCAGTCAATACCGCGTGCCTCTTGGGCCACTACACCCACTCTCTGTGGGACACGGTCGCGACCGTGCTGCCAGAATGCCCGATGGAGGTACGGGCTAAACTCGGCCAGGCCCTTGTGATAGGCCGAGATGCGGCACGGTATTCCATCCGGTGTGGGCTGCCCACTACCGACTCTCTAGGCAGAGCGATGGCGATTCGTCATCACGCCTGGTTGAGGTCTGCCAATTTCTCGGCCGATGTCCAAAACACACTTATGGACATGCCGTTCGATGGCCGTCGCCTCTTTGGCGACAAGGCAGACCATGCGCTTGAGCGCTTTAAGGACTCCAGGGCGTGTTCTGACAGCCACGTGACGCAGACTACCATCCAGCACGGTGGCGGACGTGGAAACCGCCGTGGCGGAGGTCGGGGACAACGGCGAGGCCAGTCCACACCTGACCCTGCAGCATCTGCCTCAAAACCTTCCTAGTCCGTGCTTTCAGGCCCATGTGACGCCAGTGGGGGGCAGGGTGCGCCATCACCACCTTCACTGGCGCACTGTCACATCGGACATCGGGTGCTGCAAATCGTCCGAAGGGGCTACTCCCTCCCCGTGGAGGCGACCCCTCCAGCCATGCCACCGCAGTACCACCGCGTGTCGGGGGATCACTTGCAACTTTTGCAAGAGGAAGTTACGGCCCTCTTGGCCAAGGAGGCCATCGAGCACGTTCCTGGGCCAGAAGTAGGGCGTGGTTGTTACCCCCACTACTTTCTGGTACCCAAGAAGGGCAAAGGGCCCTATCTTGGATCTACGGAACGTCAACGGCTTCCTCCGGAAGGAGAAGTTCAAGATGCTGACATTGGCTCAGGTCTTAGCTGCCCTAGACCCTGGAGACTGGATGGTAGCGTTGGACTTGCAGGACGCTTATTTTCACATCCCCGTCCTGCCGGCCCACCGGCGTTACCTGCGGTTCACAGTAGGCCACAAGCACTTTCAGTTTACCGTGCTCCCCTTCGGCCTTACCAGTGCCCCACGGGTGTTCACGAAAGTGATGGCGGTGGTCGCAGCTCATCTGCGCAGGTTAGGGATTTCAGTCTTCCCCTACTTCGACGACTGGTTGTTGAAGGTGGGCTAGCCCCAGACAGTCATAAGCCACCTCCAGACTACTGCCGACCTCCTGCAACTGCTGGCTGGGGTTCACCATCAATGTGCCGAAGTCACACCTGTGTCCCTCTCAGAAGCTCCTCTTCATCGGAGCGGTTCTAGACTCGGCGCAGTTTCGGGTTTATCCTCCAAAGCAGCGGGTTCGGGATATTCAGGCTCTGGTTCCGATCTTTCAGCCTTTATCCCGAGTATCGGTCAGGTTGACGCTGCGGCTTCTGGGGCTGAGGGCCTCCTTCATCCTTCTAGTGCATCACGCCAGGTGGCGGATTCGGGCTCTGCAGTGGGACCTGAAGTTTCAGTGGGCCCAGCATCAGGGCAACTTGTCCGACCATGTCTTGATCTCGGAGGGCACTGCAAGACAGTTGCAGTGGTGGCTCACGGACCGCGATTGGGTCAGCGGCAGATCCCTCTCCCGACCCCAACCGGAACACGTAGTTGTGACGGACGCGTCCCTCCAGGGCTGGGGAGGCCACATGGGAGAGGCGGAGATCGGAGGCCTCTGGTCTCCGGCAGAGTCCCAGCTCCACATCAACCTTTTGGAGCTGCGGGCGATCCGGCTTGCACTGAAGGCATTCCTCCCCTCTGTCCGGGGGAGTGTAGTGCAGGTGTTCACGGACAACACCACCGCCATGTGGTACTGCAACAAACAGGGCGGGGTGGGATCGTGGACATAATGCCAGGAGGTTCTGCGCCTCTGGCAGTGGCTGGAACATCAGGACGCGACCCTGATGGTTCAACACCTGGCAGGTTCTTTGAACGCCAGGGCGGACGAACTCAGCCGTTGGTGCATGATGGATCACGAATGGCGTCTGAACTCGGACGTGGCGCAAGGCCTCTTTCAGCAGTGGGGAGAGCCTTGGTTAGATCTATTCGCCACAGAAGAGAACGCGCAATGTCATCAGTTCTGCGCGTTGGAATTTCCAAGGTGGCACTCGCTCGGCGACACTTTTCGTCGCGAGTGAAGTTGCGGTCTATTGTATGCCTTTCCGCCTATACCACTTCTGCCCAGAGTGCTGAAGAAGATCAGGCGCGACCGGGCCCAGGTTATCTTTGTTGCTCCGGATTGGGCACGAAGGTAATGGTATCCAGAGCTACTCAGCATGTCTGTCGATTCCCCCGATTCGTCTGCCTCTTCAGGAGGACCTTCTGTCGCAGCAGCAGGGGTCGGTCCTCCACCCGAACCTGTCCAGTCTCCACCTACAAGCTTGGAGATTGAGCGGCGACAGTTGAGACCATTTGACTTGCCTCCTGAAGTCTGTAATGTCATTCTGGCAGCCAGGCGTCCCTCCACAAAGTCGGTATACGCTTGCAGGTGGAACAGATTTTTGGCATGGTGCACAGCAAAGGCTGTGGATCCTCTCTCTGCACCCCTTTCTGAGGTTCTCCTCTTCCTTCTTTATCTTGCCCAGCAGGGTTCTGCTCTGGGCACTATCAAGGGCTACCTTTCTGCCCTTTCTGCCTTCTTAAGGCTACCTGATCAGCCATCTTTGTTCAAGTCCCCCATTGTAAATAGGTTTTTGAAGGGCATCACACACATGTTCCCTCCTTGTCCATTTGTGATACCTCAGTGGGACTTGAACCTTGTGCTTACCTTTCTGATGTGTGCTCCCTTCTAGCTACTTCATAACTGTCCTCTCCGTCTTCTTACTCTAAAGACTGCTTTCCTGGTTGCCATCACCTCTGCCAGGTGAGTGAGTGAGCTCCAGGCTCTTTCTTCCAAACCTCCTTTCCTTTCTGTCCATCCGGACAAGGTTGTGTTGCGGACGAGACCCTCTTTCCTGCCCAAGGTAGTCACAGCCTTCCACATCGGGCAGTTCATCACCTTGCCCACCTTCTTCCCGCCTCCACATCCCTCTAAAGAGGAAGAGCGGCTCCATCGTCTGGACCCAAAACGTGCGCTGTCATTCTATCTAGACCGCACACGCCAGTTCCGGGTGGATGACCAACTCTTTGCTGGTTACGTGGGCGCTAAGAAGGGATGGGCGGTGCACAAGCGGACCATCTCTCGGTGGATCATTTTGTGCATCCAGGCGTGTTACTCCTTGGCTAAGAAGGCACCCCCTGTTGGGCTGAGGGCTCATTCCACTCGGGCCACGGCGACTACAACTGCCTTAGGCCGAGGAGGGCCCTTGCAGGACATTTGTCAGGCAGCTACGTGGGCCTCGCTGCACACGTTTGCGAGACACTACTGCCTGGGCAACCAAGCCCGGAGGGATGGCTTCTTTGGCCGTTCCGTCCTCCAGGACTTTCTGGTGTGATTATTGGTTCGCAGACCCACCACCGGGGTTGGTATTGCTGGGGCATCTATTCTAAGGTAAGGAATCTATCACTAACGTGTCTCTTTCAGATGCACAAGTTACTACTTGTGTAACGATATATCTGTAAGAGACATTAGTTAGTGATAGATTCCTTACCGACCCACCCATGTAAATGTAAATGTATTGCGACTTATATAGCGCACGTATCACCCGAAGGCATCTGCGAACCGATATCTAGGGTTAAGGTCATCCCCTTTCAGGGCCCTTGTTTCATGGCACCAGTGTTGGTTCTATCATGGCTCTGCGTATCTGACGCGGAAAAGCTGTGTATAAGAACTGACGTCAGCACGCGGAGGCGGCGTCTAAGCACTCTGACGTCATCACGGCGCCACGACGCCGACGACTGACGCAGAGCCGCGTACGACGCCTACCAACGCGCATGGGTACTGCTACACAAAAAATTTCCGGATCCAGTCTGACGCCTGGGGATATTCTAAGGTAAGGAATCTATCACTAACTAATGTCTCTTACAGATATATCGTTACACAAGTAGCAACTTGTGCTTCAGCACCTACAAACCGATGCAAAGCAGGTTTTTCCGCAATTATTTATTCTAAGGTAGTCTGTAAGGGTCGTGTGGATCGCTTTCACCATCTTTTCAGACTGTAGCATGGCGTCCCGCAGTCACCAGCATGAAGGGCGATGGCGAAGGCCGCCCATGTTCAGTGTCAGCGTGATGGGCGTGTGGTCCGACAGGGAGCTGGGCTCATTGCCTGCGTCTCCGACACAGGCAGTCAGGGCCGCTGTTGTGAGAAAGTGATCTATACTGGTTTAGGATTTGTGCGCTGCAAAATAGAAGCTATGATCCCTTGTGGTGGGATGATCGTTCTCTTAGTGACCTAAGAGAACGATCAACGGGCCATGGGAGCCCGGCCGGCGCGAATTCCCCTGTCTGTGACATGCAATAACTTGACCGGTCCAGGTCCGTATCCATTACTAGATTAAAGTCTCCCCTTGTAAGTACGGCTAAGCTAGGACCGATGAGAGAGTGGCCATTGTAAAGCATTCCTGATTATTGTTTGGAGCATATTGTGTAGCTATTGTGAAGTGTACTATTCCCCATTGAATCCTGAGGCCCAGTGCCCTTCTCTTAATTTCCATCAATGTGAAGGTGACTTTCCCGTGGAACTTCTGGGCTATGAGAATGGCATCCCCATTTTTTTTTAGCCGGGCCAGCTGACCAAAACTACTCAGGAAATCCTCTATAGTGCATGTGGGGGTGTCCCTTAGCCACCACTGTGCACTCACTTGGTACTGCCAGGTTACTACTTTGCCACAGCCTTGGGTCAACTTCCGTCCACCTTGACAGCTTCACCCCTTCCGCAAGGCTCAATGGGGGGGCCAGCTCCTCATCGACCGTCGCCGATCCATGTATCGGCTCAGGTCCCCCGCTGCTAGCTGCCTGCACTGTAGCACCCGCCGGAAGTCGCGAATGCTAGGCACCACCTGGAGGCCTCGTCGTCAGGGCCTCTCGGTCTGCCCCCTACCGGGCACCATCTTTGTGCATGCTTCGGGGCAAACCACTCGTTCCTGGTGATCGTCGAGATTGCTGCTTGCGCTATACTGCTTCAGGTTCCTGGACGAGGTGTCAGTACTCTGTAAAACATTGGTGGCGACGGCACCAAGGGATCAAGAAAGACGGCCTAGCCGTCTACCATCTTGGACCCCAACTCCAGCTTTTACAGAATACTGCTGCCCAACTCTAGAAGGTATCTAAATTTCACTCAGTGTCTCAAGCGTTAGTAGAACCTAATTGGCACCCAATTAAGAAATGGGTGGCTTTTAAGAAACTTTGTATGGCCCACAAATTCCTTCATGGTATTAGACCATTGCCTTTGCAGAAAGGTTTCAAGTGGTATGTACCAAGCAGACACCTGTGCTCCACTGCATCCAGAGCACTGGTACTACCCAACTGAAATAAAGTTTCATGAAGTGGCAAGAGTTTTGTGTATTCCATATGCAAATTTTGGAACACACTCAACGTGGAACATGAATTTTAGCAGAATTTATCTAGTTTTAAACAGCCACTTAAAACTTGACTTTTTTCAGCCTCTCTTTAAGGCCGGCCTATTCTGGTGCTTCCTACTTGATGTTGGCGCCAAGATGCCTCCAGGTATTTATCGCGCTTAATAAAACTATATCACATCATATCATATATTTTGCATCACTTGCTACTATAAGTACCAGAGGACAGACCTGCATGAAGTATGTCACCTCTTTATATCCCTTGACCATTGAGAATATTCATGTTCGGCATGCCTCTTGTTTCGGAATCAGAAAATACTTCGGAACCGTCAAGCACGTCACATTGCTTCGGCATCCATGGCACATCTGAGAGAGGAAGAGTATATTTCCAACTTCTTTGGGAACCGGGACTCCGAAGATCCCCAGTATCTTGACATTCCTGTTGCTGAGATAGAAGAGGTCTCCTTGGCGGACAGTGACTACTCCAATGACGAGTGCCACCAATAACTCAGTTCTGCCATTGAAGGATGTTGCAGTGAGTACCACTTTCCCACACTCTGTGAGAAGTTGGCCTGATATATGATGCTCACTAGTTCTAGTGATCACCTTGTATCAGTCCAAACAACCCTTATGGTGATTGGTTGTAAGTCAACCTTATAGACCAGCTATCCTAATGGTAGCATGGGCAAAGCAGTCTTAGGCTAAACTCTTTCGGCATGTGAAGCCAGCTGTTTTACCACAGTACAACCCCTTGAATACCAGATGAAAGGACACCACACAGGTTGTTATGAAAATAAACAATATATTTATTAATAACAACACCTCTGAACTCTTTATGAGATCAGAGGACTAAGCACATGACAATACTAAGAAGGCAATACGAGTTAGCACAATATTTACACGTGTGCCTTAGGGGCACGACAAACCATACACTAGGAACAATGGAATGCGAGGAAAGAAAGTACTGTAAGGAGATCCAGAGGCTGGAGGATCGCTGGGACTACGCTACGAACTAGGTAAGTAAGGAGCAGGAGGCCCACGGGACTCACGTGCAGAGTGGAAACTCTCACGCGGGATGCGTACCAACGTCTATGGATACTACAGTTTACAAAGTTACGGATTCCGGACGAACCCGGCTGGATGGAGGGAAAACAACAGTGGACCTGGACACTAGGATAGTGAACACTGACTTCAGCACCTAGAAGCTTTAGTTACCTAACCCACAGGCTGCGGGTGCATAGGGCTGAAGTGGTGTCGGGTTTGCTGCGTTGATCCCGGTGATGCCTGAAACAAGGAGTTGCTGGCAGGCAGCCAGATGGAGGAGTCCGGTGGTTCCAAGGATGGAACTGGAAAGGAGAAGTCCTGAAAGGGAAGGGGACAGAGTCTTGGTCACTAGCCAGTGACGGTGCTGGAACCAGGAGGGAACCAGATGCTGTCGCCTGCGTTCAGGTGAAGGAAGGGTCGCTTCTCTCTGTAGCTGCGTGGATCAGGAGCTGTTCTTCACGATCAGGTTGGAGGCACGAGCTGTCCCACGTAGTCTGCTGCTGATGGCGGTGTTGGATTGTCGATCTGGTCAACAGGCCTTGGCAAGTGCAAGCCACGCGGTGGAACAAAGATGGCATCTGGTGCGGACCAGGAGGGTCCGGGGTGCTTCTCTTTCACAAGGAAGCAAGGGCCAGTCTGGGGGACCAGGCCAGCAGTGTTGAAATCTTCGGGTCGTCGTCTCAGAGGTCATGAGCCAGCCGGCAAGTGACCAGACAACAGGAAAAGCAGCAACCAGGCAAAAGGGCCCCACGCAGATCTCGTGGAGGCTGGGGGGCTGATCTTTGATGCAGGTGCTGTGTCGGTGTAGGGCTTCTCAGACCCCGGTGCACTCACTCGAGCATCCCTCGGTGGTCGTGCTGGAAGCGCTTTGCAGGTTTCTTCAAGATGGCCGTCTCCACGTTGCTCGTCGCACCCACGGGTCCCAGCTGTGCTGTGGATGTGGGTAGAGGTCAGAGGGGTCTGGAGGTCCGGATCTCGTTGAGCTGGGTCGTCGGATTCCAGGAAGGAAGGACTTGCGGCAAACCGCACAGGAGCTTGATGGTGCCTGCGAAGCAGGATGGTGAATGGGGAATGGGACCAGCTCCTACCTTTATTCAGCTAAAGGGGGCTGCACTACGACTAGGTCCCTCCCCTGGGTGGGACCAGGAAGGGGGGTGGTTACACCCCCTATCCTTTGTCCGGTTTCCCGCCAGAGCTGGGGCTGGAGTGACCCAGCAACTGGTTGGAACCGGTGTATGCACAGGGCACCTTGTGTGCCCCAGGCATGTCTCATTCCTTTCAGCCTTGGCGTACCTAATACACAAATTCCTGTCTGGGGTGGTGCTAGCACCTCCCAAGGCAGGAAAACCTTTGTCTGAGCCTCCCTCGCTGGAAGGACTCCCAGCAGCAGGAGGTCAGACTTGTGTCTGTGGTGGCAGCATCCATTTTGTGATGCTGAGGCTCGAGTTAACTTTAACCGGGGTTCACAGTTACATACATGTCGTGTCCCTCTAGAAGGGTGGAATGCTACCCCCGTCGCCAGAATTGGCGAGGGGGTAGTATTCCAAGTCGTATGACACCTTACTCGACATGTTTTGATAATGTTATACCAGAGTTAGCATTTAACCGCGAGGATTATAATGCACTTAAGAGTATATGGTATAGCGTTATCATGGAACAGCTATTAGGACTTGGTTCCGCAAGCTGCAAACGGGCTCAGCTCATGCCAGAGCACCATCTCACATAATTCCAAGCACTCTGCCTTCAGGATTGATAAGGCCTTCCATAGGAGTGACTGATAGGAATATATGTGTCCATTTTAAGTTTAGATATAGGGAACTATATCTAAAGCAAAGGGTGATTACACCACCTTGCCCCAGCTGTCGTGCAGCCAGTTGTGTCTGTTTAGATGGCCAGCCAGGGGTGGCATAATACATGCTTCAGCCCCTGGTAGGCCCTGGGTACACCTATGCCCTGGATACCTAAGGTATGCTGTACAGGGACTGATAAGGTGGCCCAGTACCAATTGGTAAATACACCTAGGGTACATGGTTGTTATTTTAGAGAGAGAACAGCTAGGCTGTGGGTCTGATTAGCAGGCCCACAGCCAGGGAAAGTCGTAAACCAGTGAAGCAAAAAGCAAAAATCTGGGGTGGCCATGGGATTGCAGACCCCACTCTCCTACACACTCCACTCACCCCAAGGAGGTGCCAGCTTCCAGGTCGCAGGCTATCCCTGAGGTCTCTGGCCTGCCACTGTTGTCACTGTACACTCGACCTGGACACCAAACCCATCCAACACTTGGCGCTGGTGTCGAAGACTGCCTCCATCAGAGCCCAAACCCTTGGAGTCCAGATCTACGAAGCAGAAACCCTTGGAGCTGAAAACCACAGAACGAAAACACCTTTTCCCTCTGGTCACTGGAAGGTCTAGGCTCTGACCAGCATGGCGTGCACAGCGGCCTCCTCCACTGCTTCTGAGAATCTCGACTGGCTGATCCTCCAACAGCTTCAAGAACCGCTGGACATCAGGCAGCGACACATCCAAATCCAGCCTAACATGGGTTGTATCATGGCCAAGTCTGTCCATGCACCTTAAGACCCTGTTCATCATAAGAGGAAGGTACTTTTGAGGAGGCCCTTAACCCACCTTTCGAGCCAATGTTCAAGAAGCCTTGGTTCCACAATAGGAGCACCTGTCCAGTCCCTCAGATACACTCCCATCGGTCTCCTCATCCTCCTCCCACTCTACTTGTGCCTACCTCTCCTTTGCTACCTGGGGACCCTCCACCACATTCACCACAGAGTTCTTCACATTCTGGTAGGGGGGGGGGGGTTCAGTCCTGGATCACTATACTATCCTCAGGGTGCGATCCTTGGGATAACTGACACTGATCTGAACCTATATCTTACAAAGCCCTCGCCCTCATATAATACCAACTCGTATCATGAAGTTTTGTACAGGGCAGCCAACTTCCACACATGTTGAGCCTGAAGAGGATGACTTCCTTATGGAGATCCTCTGCTCCACAGAGCTGTCCCTCAGGTATCAACCCATTCTGAAAGGCATGCTTAAGCCCGCAAGTGAAATCTTCAAGGAGCCTAGTCTCGTCATGTCTTGAGATGGTAAAAAAATATAACGCATTTCCATCTGACCCATCTCATATCAACTGCTAGCTACCCCTGACTCCTTGGCCGTACACACAGCAAGAAAGCACGCTAGCTCCCCAAGATTATTGCAGGTGGCAAGCGTGTTGCAGAAACGTTTCCCACCCAGTGGCATATTGCCAATTCTATAGGCCAACTCTCCTGGTACGACCAGACTCGATGGGACTTCCAGACCAATATAAGAAATGGGGTCAAGAGTTGGTCGCGGAAGATCAAGCAGTGGCAGACCAGAGAGATGCAGTCAAATTCACCATGCGATCTGGATTGGATACCACCGACTTGCTGGACAGAACGACTGCCATGTTGGTAGCTGTTAGACGCTACGCCTGGTTGAGGACATCTGGCTTTTCATGTCCAGTCTAACTTGATGACACTCACATTTTTGGCGACAAGACAGACTCAGCGCTTTAGGATTCTCGAGTTGCGGCCAGATCCTTGGGACTCGTGGCTACCTCATGTCCATCTCAGTCTGCCTTTTGTCCCTTCTGTGGCTACTGAAGGGGCGCCCAGCCACGTCCTTTCCAGCCCAGTCATGCAACCTGTCCAGTCTCTGTGGCCACAGGCTTGGGGCCCAGCGTCCTCGCGGCTCAGGGAAGCAGCAGATGGGCCAGTCCACCTTCTCACCTCCACCTACCCTCCCACCCCCCACCCCCACCTACCCTCCCACCCCCCACCCCCACCTACCCTCCCACCCCCCACGCCCCTCCCGCTGCAGCCTCCAACCCCTCCAAGTCCGACATTTCAGGTCCATCAACGGCCAGTTAAAGCCAGGATCCGCCATCACCTCCTTCACTGGCAATCCATCACGTTGGACAGATGGGTTTTGCAAATATTCCGAAGGGGCTACTTCCTCCCGTTCGAGACTACCCCTCCTTCCATGCCACCACATTACGATCGCATGACGGAGGATCATTTGGCACTTCTCTGCCAGGAAGTATTGTCTCTCTTGGTCAAGGGAGCTATAGAGAGGGTCCCTGTGTCAGAAGTAGGTTGTGGTTGTTATTCCCGCTACTTTCTGGTACCCAAGAAGCATGAAGTCCTGCATTCTGTTTAGACTTCCGGGTCCTCAACTTTTTCCTCTGGAAGGAGGAGTTGAAAATGCTCACCCTAGCCCAAGTTCTGTCTGCACTCGGCCCAGGAGACTGGCTGGTGGCGTTGGACTTGCAGGATGATTACTTTCATATCCCCGTCCTGCCGGCCCACAGACATTACCTTCGGTTCACGGTGGGCCACAAGCACTTTCAGTTCACCATGCTCCCATTTGGCCTAACCCACTGCTCCTCTGGTGTTCGCTAAGGTGATGGCGCTGGTCGCAGCTCACCTGCGCAGATTGGGGCTTCCAGTCTTCCCCTATCTTTACGACTGGCTGTTGAAGGCTGGCTTGCCCCCAGGCTGTCTTCCCACCGCCAGACTACGGTGGACCTCCTGCATTTGCTGGGGTTCACTATCAACATTCCAAAGTCACACCTGACTCCCTCTCAGATGTTCCCTTTCATCGGGGCAGTTCTAGACAAAGCGCAGTTTCAGGCCTATCCTCCTGAGCAGCGAGTCCAGGATATTTGGGCTATGATACCGATGTTTCCGCCTCTATCCTGGATTTCAGTGAGAATGACTCCAAGACTGCTGGGCCTCATGGCCCCCTGCATCCTGCTGGTGGATTATGCCAGATGACATATGCAGACTCGACAGTGGAACCTGAAGTTTCAGTGGGCACAGCATCAGAGGAATCTTTCTGACTAAGTACAAATCTCAGAGGGAACTGTATACCAACTGCAGTGGTGGATTACGAAACAGATTGGGTCAGAGGCAAATCTCTCTACCTTTCTCAACCAGACCTAACAGTGGTGACAGATGTGTCACTTCTGTGATGGGGTGGCCACCTGGGAGAGGCGGATGTCAGAGGCATCTGGTCTCTGGCAGAGTCTGGCCTCCATATCAACCTTTTGGAGCTTCAGGCGATCAAACTGGCACTGAAGGCATTCCATCCCTCTCTCACGGGGAAAGTGGTGCAGATGTTCACCGACAACACCACCTCCATGTGGTACTGCAAAAAACACGGTGGGGTTAGTTTGTGGACCTTTTGTTAAGAAGCTCTCCGCTTCTGGACATGGCTGGAACATCAGGACTTAATCCTGGTGGTTCAACACGTGGCAGGCTCCCTGAACGCCAGGGTGCATGAACAAACTCAGCCGTCGGTGCCTAGTCGATCACAAATGCTGTCTCCATCTGGAAGTGGTGCAAGGTCTCTTTCAGCAGTAGTGAGAGCCTTGGTTAGATCTGTTCGCATTCCGAAGAGAATGCGCAATGTCAGCAATTTTGCGTGTTGGAGTTGCCAGTGCAGCACTTGCTCAGCAACGCTTTTCATCACGAGTAGAGCTTCGGCCTCTTGTGCGCCTTTCCGCCTGTATCTCTTCTTCCCAGAGTGCTCAAGAAGATCAAGCACGACTGGGCACACGTCATTCTTGTAGCTCCAGACTGGGCACAGAGTCTGGTACACCGACCAACTGAGGATGGCTATCGATCCTCCTGTCAGACTGCCCCTTTGGGAGTATCTTCTGTCGCAGCAGGGGAGGGCTCTTCACCTGAACCTGTCCAGTCTCCACCTCCTTGCATGGAGATTGAGGGGCGGCAAGTGACAGCTTTTGACCTTCCGCCCGAAGCCTGTTATTTTATATAGGCAGCCAGGCATCCCTCCACTAAAATTGTATAAGCCTGTAGATGGAACACATTTGTGGCATGGTGCACAGCGAAGGCTGCTGATCTCCTTTGTGCTCCTTTTTCAGAGGTTCTCTTGTATATGCTTTCTTTAGCTAGATATCTCTATCATGGATTTGACATGTAGCATGTAAGAGTTCTACTTGATCTGAGAATCTATTGACAGTCAAGTCGATCCTTGCCTACACAATTATGTGCCACATGGCCCATTCAAGCTACTGGAGGCACTAGTACAGCCTGCTAGTTGACTGTATGACCTATCTACACAATATTTTTATTCTTTCACACACACAGTATATAGTGATGTGACTTATAACTCTGGTTCTGAGAAATGCCTTGAACTACATAGTCAGATATGGCAGAAACATGTTGACTATAGCATAGGGTAATCTCAGTATCCGTATTTCACGATGCTTTGAGTTCTATTCACTTTTTCTTTCTGCACTCTGCCCTCATAGGTAGTAGTACTAGTACTGTATGTGCTACACCCCTGCTGCTTTCCTATGGGAAAATCGTTGCCCACACTGGGCACCTTGTGGTCCCAGAATGCGGAGGGGACCCTATGATGAAGCATATCACCGCAGGGTGAGTGAGGGTTCTCGTCCGAACATAAGCAGTGCTCCACACTCTCCCTTGGTTCTTTATCTTGTTTACCCTTGTACATAGTGTGAGTTGATAGTTTAGTTTGGAGCAGTACAGTTGATGGTGGGTAATTAGACTCCTCACAGACCCTCTTTCGTGTGAGATTAATAAAAATGTTATATTGGCAGCCAGGCGTCCGTCCCTCCACTAAAATGGTATACGCCTGTAGATGGAACAAATTTGTTGCATGGTGCACAGCGAAGGCTGTTGATACCGTTTCTGCTCCTCTTTCAGAGGTTCTCTTGTATATACTTTGTTTATCCCAGCAGGTTTCTACCTTGGGCACTCTTGCAGGATATCGTGCAGCCATCTCTGCTTTTCTCTGGCTGCCAGATTAGCCTTCTATATTCAAATCTTCTATCATTTACAGTTTCTGTAAAGGCCTTACTAATCTGTTCCCTCCATCTCCTTGTGCAATGCCCCAAAGGCCTTTCTTACGTGTGCTCCCTTCGAGCCTCTTCATAACTGTCCTCTCAGGCTGCTCTCAAAACTGCCTTCTTGTTACCATCAACTCTGCTCGCAGGGTGAACGAGCTGCAGGCTTTATCTTCTAAGCCTCTTTTTCTGTCTATCTATCTGGATAAAGTGGTTTTTCAGACCAAGTCTAAATTCCTTCCTAAGGTAGTCACGTTTTTTTTATGAGGGACAATCCATTACTCTGCCCACCTTTTATCCATCTCCACATCCCTCCAAGGAGGAGAGAGTCCACCGTCCGGTCCCAAAACGTGCATTGTCTTTTTATCTTGATTTCCAAAAGACTCTTCTTTGGCTATGTGGGTGCTAAGAAAGGTCGGGCTGTTCAAAAATGGACCATCTCCTGATGGGTTGTCCTTTGCATCAAAATATCCTATGCTTTGGTGAAAAAGGACCCTCCTGTGCGGTTGCGTGCTCATTCCACCCGAGCAACGACAGCAACCATGGCTTTAGTATGTGGAATTCCAGTTCTTGACATCTGTTAGGCAGCAACATCGGCTTCCTGCACAAGTATACCAGACACTACTGCCTGGATAGCCAAGTCCGAGGGATGGGTACTTTGCCCGTTCGGTCCTCCAGGACTTCTGGTCTGATCTTGGTTTGCAGACCCTCCTTAGGGGGTGACATTGCTGGGGTATCTATTCTAAGATAAGCTATCTACAACTAACAGTCTCTATCGGATGAACAAGTTACTTACCTTTGGTAATGATGTATCTGGTAGAGACATATGTTGGTGTAGATTCCATACTGCCTCACCCATCCTCCCCGCTCAGCCAACTGATTTATAGAGATAGAGATAGGGACTGCACTAAAGGGCCCTAGTTTTGATGCACCAGTGGTCAGTGTCTTTCATGGCTCTGCGCTTCCGAGGTGGAAAGTTGTGATAAGAACTGACGTCTGAACGCATGGGCAGCGTCTATGTAGGTACCGCAACGTCATCCCAGCGGCTACGACGCCGGCGACGGACGCGGAGCTGACCGACGCCACTGTGGAAAGGAAGCGGCCCTTACCTCAGCAGGGCGGCATGCGAGCCTAACATCCTTGGTTCACGAACCCAGCCATAACGCGTCCCTGTCAACCCGGACTCCTCCCCTCTCTCTCCCTCTACAGGAACCAGTGGCGGCGTGCGCAGGACCGGAAGCAGTTCCCCTTGACCCCGGAAGCACATCCCTGGATCAAAGAAAAGACGGCAATCCGGAAGAGAAAGCGTTCCGAGCAGCAGACCCTTGGCAGGAGGAAGCAAGCGAAGAACCCGAGGCCGAGAGCGGAGGCAAGGAGAAGAATCGTGGTGAGGACGAGGAAGAAGACGTCTGGTCTGAAGACTGGTGGAGTTCTCAGGAGGGGCACGTGAGTACACAGTTACCTCGTCTCCGTGTCCCCTGTGTACGTAGTTGTAAATAGTGTAAAAGTAATAGCACCGGATATCTCACCGCCTCACTGTATATAATACGATTGCACCGTTTTCTGTAGAGAGACCTCTGTGCTAGCCCTCACTTAATCACCCTCTTCCCCAACCCTTTTCTGATCCTCTCCTTCTTAGCCCTCCCCTCAGTCCTACACTCACAGTTCGTTTTCCGGTCCTACACATCCCCGGTGTTGGTGGCAGTGCTTCAATCGTCCTACGCTAAAGGACTAACGGCCCTGTACTTTCTCTCTTTTCCATATACCTCTCATGAGCCCCGACTTCACACAGCCCTTCATCCTTCAGACAGATGCCTCAGATCAGGGTTTGGGAGCTGTCCTTTCACAGAGGGACCCAAAAGGGGCAGACCGACCTATCCTCTACCTCAGCAGAAAGCTCTTCCCTCGTGAGATGAATTATGCAGTTGTCGAGAAAGAGGCCCTGGCAATCAAGTGGGCAGTAGAAAGCCTTAGATATTATCTTGAAGGTCGGGAATTCGTCTTATACACCGACCATTCCCCGCTGGAATGGATGGCCCGCAACAGGGGCCACAATGATCGAGTGCTCCGATGGTTCCTGTCCCTGCAACCCTATCGGTTCAAGACACTACACCGGAAAGGGACGGAACAGGGTAACGCGGACTACCTCTCCCATTATCCACCTCCCTCCACCCCCACAAGAAAGACTGCTAGGGAAAGGGGATGTGGAAAGGAAGCGGCCCTTACCTCAGCAGGGTGGCGTGCGAGCCTAACATCCTTGGTTCACGAACCCAGCCATAACGCGTCCCTGTCAACCCGGACTCCTCCCCTCTCTCTCCCTCTACAGGAACCAGTGGCGGCGTGCGCAGGACCAGAAGCAGTTCCCCTTGACCCCGGAAGCACGTCCCTGGATCAAAGAAAAGACGGCAATCTGGAAGAGAAAGCGTTCCGAGCAGCAGACCCGTGGCAGGAGGAAGCAAGCGAAGAACCCGAGGCCGAGAGCGGAGGCAAGGAGAAGAATTGTGGCGAGGACGAGGAAGAAGATGTCTGGTCTGAAGACTGGTGGAGTTCTCAGGAGGTGGCTTGAGAGCGGCCGTAACTCACAGGAGAGTTACGGCGGGGCACGTGAGTACACAGTTACATCGTCTCCGTGTCCCCTGTGTACGTAGTTGTAAATAGTGTAAGAGTAATAGCACCGGATATCTCACCGCCTCACTGTATATAATACGATTGCACCGTTTTCTGTAGAGAGACCCCTGCGCTAGCCCTCACTTAATCACCCTCTTCCCCTCCCCTTTTCTGATCCTCTCCTTCTTAGCCCTCCCCTCCGTCCTACACTCACAGTTCGTTTTCTGGTCCTACACATCCCCGGTGTCGGTGGCAGTGCTTCAATCGTCCTACGCTAAAGGACTAACGGCCCTGTACTTTCTCTCTTTTCCATATACCTCGGAGGGACACCAGTGCACATCACAGGACCTGAGCACCCTCATCCAGCAGGGAACCCCTCCCGACGACGTCCATCCGGGCGAAGACTTCAAAAACCTACCGGACATTACTTCTCCCATTTCTGCAATCTTACCGTCTTGTCTAAAACAATAAATACTGTTAAAACATAGCGCACTACTTCCGGCCTCCCCGCCTGTTATTCTGGTCTGCCCGAACCCCTCCTCCACAGCCACCTAATGGCGCACAGGGATACTGCTGAAGGAAACATCTCCGGATCCAGACTGACTCCTGGGGGAAATTCTAAGGTAAGGAATCAACAACTAACATATGTCTATACTAGATACATCGTTACCGAAGGTAACTAACTTTTTCTTTAAGAAAGATCTTCGCAGTAAGGTAAGTACATTTTTAACTAAAAATCCCTTTCACTTTAAAAAGTCAACACTTTGTTCAATTTCTGAACAGTCCAATATCCTCTTACGGAGGAAAACAATAATGCGGTTTAACAGGTAAGTACAACACTTAAAATTCCAGTCTTCGGGACTAAAGGTCAGCAAGGGACAAGGGTCCGGTGAGTACCAAAACAGCCTAGTGCAGAGGTCAAAATCGGAATTCGACACAATTAGTTTCAATAGAGATTAGGGGTGCTTGAAGCCACACTGCTTGCAGGTAAGTAGATCGTTTGCAGGGGCCAAGCTTTGGTGTTTAGGACAATCACAGGAGGGGGTGGGGGGGCACAAAGCAGCACCAAACACACCCCCCCAGTGGCACAGAGGCGGACGGTTGCAGATTGCTTTTTCAACATCTGGGGCGCAGTGCTGGACAAGGGAGAATCTTCTTTTGGAAAACAGGCTGTAGGTGTCGAACCAGAGGGGGGCGGCAGAACACCAGCAACAGCACAGGTTAGTTGGGATCCTGGGGATCCACAGATGCACCGTTAGTCAACCTCCTCAAAGCCCGTGGGCTGCGGGTGCAGAGGTGCTTTTAGACGTCAGATTTCTTCTTACCGGGCTAGTCTCGGTGGAGAGATACTTTCCAGGTTCCCACAGCAGGTGCCGTCGTGGAGGTCAGGAGAGGTCGGCTAGCACTGTATTCGGAGTCCGAATCACTTGGGTGACTTCACTGGGCAGGAGGGCCACTCTGACTAAGGCCATGGGTGTTGAGTGCAGAGTGGGGAGGAGACTTGGATCTTCCTGGATCCGAGGTCCTTGTAGTAGATATCCTTTTTCGAAGGTAGCAGTCCTCTCAGGGTTTTTAGAGGTCACAGGGTCGCCGAAGCTGAAGACCGGCCAGTAGGGCTGGGGCCAAGGCATTCGTCGTCTCTAGGGTTCTCTACAGGGGTGTCTTCTTTCTTCTTAGGTTGTCACAGATCCAGTTTCTAGGTCTGGGGGAGCTCTCTGAATACTAAATTTAAGGGGCGATTTATAGGAGTAGTAGGTAGGGCCAATGGGCATGTTACCTGGGCAGGGCTCGAAAAATCCACTTGCCTGCTCGCATTTGCAAGCCAGATTTAATTAGGATGAGCTATTTTTAGGTCCTACCCGCCTTTTGTAGGAAGGCAGACTGACTTTTGACCTCTGTCTCTGAAAGCAGAGCAAATGTGACAAGATAGTAAGATTTAAAAGCATCTTCATTGCTCACAAAGTGAATGAGGAATAATAATGCCTTTAAGTCTTGCTAACTTGTCACATGTGCTCACAGAGGTCAAGTGCATTACAGTTAGGTCGAGTAGATTTTTGAAGTTACTAGGCCTGCAAGTCTAGTATGAATTTTTGGATTTTTCGAGCACTGCTGGGGTGAGCACTGCTGGGGTAACTACACCCACTATTCTGATAAATACATCTGCCAGTGGATTCCTCACCTTGTGAATATCCCCCTTGCGTCAGCAACATTCGGAAATTCTTTTCGTAGCTACGCGCCGACTTGGACGTCATAGAGACACGGCATCGCTCGCTACTCCGCTGATGTCACTGACGCCCATAATAGGCCCACGCCGGCGTGATGACATCAGTTCCCTTTTTTCCGCGTCGTCGACGCGAACGGTTTCGGGGAATCTCAGTAGCTTTCTAGTGACTTTGTTGCTATTTCCTTCGTCTTTCTGCTTCTTTGTTTCGTGACAATGTCGTCAAGGAAGACTGGCTTAAAGCCCTGCAGGGAATGCGGGAAAATGATGTCCATCACGGACCCGCATGAGGACTGCTTATGGTGCTTAAGCTCTGACCATGATGTGGATGGTTGTTCATCTTGTCGAAAGATGAACCCGAAGGCCCTGAGGGAAAGAGAAACCAAGCTCCTGGTGGCGAAGTTGAAGGCTGACAAAGGTAGGTAGTCTTCACGATCTCGTTCGAAGTCCAGATCTAGATGTCGAGAGGAGTCGACCTCTAAGTCCTCTACGGAACATGCTTCAAAATCAAGAAAGAAGCATAAGAAGAGGAGACATGAGTCCCGACGTCACTCGGGTAAGGAGTCGGACTCGAGATCGAAGTCGCCTAAGAAGGTTCGATCGAAGGTGATCCCTCCGCAGGAAACTTCGAATCAGGAAGGTGAGGTTTCGCCTTCGGAGTAGCAGGTGCAGTCGCCGACTCCGGCTTCCAATCCGTCTCCGGCGCATTCCCCGTCCCGAGAGGAAGAAGAAGTTCCGGTGGAAGGGGAATCTGTGCCTGTGGAGGAGCCGTATTCGTTCCCACCTCAAGTCCAGCCTGAGGGTGTTTAGCCACCTTTTCCTGCCCCAGGCCAAGACCCATCAGCGTTTTTGAACGCTATGTATGGCGTCTTTTCAAGGGCTTGGTACCCCTCTGGAGCACCTTCGGGTCCCATGAGTCCACTGGCATTTAATTTGGGGGTGCCTCATTCCTATGCCCCGGCTCCATTTATGCCGGCCCCGACGCCGACATGGCAATACACGGCTCCGCCGAAGTCGTCAACGCTGGTCCCGGCGTCGCCCGCTCCAAGTCGACCTCGAGTACAACCCACTGGGCCATCGAATTCGGTACCGACGTTGGTTCCAGCTCGTCGGAGTCGATGGGGGATCCAGTGGAGAGGCGTGTTAAGGAGAGGTCCAGGAGGGAGGCACAACGCCTTTTGGAGGAGCAGAGATATGTCGACTCTCATCCTGATGTGGAGGAAGGTGAGCTAGATGAAGACTGCTTTGAAGACCTAGCAGATGCTAGTGGCCTGGATTTTTCCCGGAATGGGAGTTCCCATCAGGTTCTGATGCGCCTTCAAAGGACGTCCAGCCTTATCATATAGTAATGAAGAAGGCTGCGGGACTTCTTAATTTGACTTTGCCTACAGTTGAGTCTAAGTCTAATCTTCTAACTGAGGTCCTACACTCGCCTAGTTCGGTGGTGGAACCGTTGCTTCCGTTTAATGAGGCTTTAACAGAGCCTATTATGGAGGTGTGGAAAAAGCCTCTAACTGCTCCGGCTGTTTCCAAAAGTGTGGCAAGATGATACAGGGTTGCACCAGAAGACCCTGCCTTTTTAACATCTCATCCTTCTTCTGAGAGCCTGGTCATTCAGGCAGCATGTTCAAAGATGTCTTTGAGTGCGTTTCCCCAAGTGCCTGGGATAAGGAGGCCAAGAAACAGGATCAGGTGGCCAAAAAGACTTTCTCCTCGGCAAGTATAGCATTGAAGTCCACTAATGCCACTTGTCTCATGGGGAGATATGTGCACGCACTTATGGATTCAATGCGTTCTTTGGCTCCTAAGATCCCTGATGGAAGTAGGAGTGATTTTGAGGAAGTTTTGTCTGACGCTCAAGCAGCGGCACGCCAAGTAATACAAAGCGGATTGGACACTGCTGATTCTATGGCTCGCATCATGGGCACGGCGGTTGCCACGAGAAGATCGGCTTGGCTTAAATCATCAGACTTTTCCGCAGATGTCCAAGCGGCTTTATTGGATCTGCCATTCGATGGTGTTGGTCTCTTTGGCAAAAAGGCCGATACTGCCTTAGAGAGGTTTAAGGACAGTAGAGCTACTGCCAAATCTTTAGGTCTCCAGATCAGAGGTTCTTCGGCCAGGAGATTCAGAGGTTTTGGACGCTCTTCCTTTCGCAATTATCGACAAGGTCAGCAGCAGCAACAACAGCAGCAACAGCAGAATCCCTTGTACAGGTCTTACAGGGGAAAGCAAAGAGCTCGTCCTCGTGGACGTCAGGCCTCTTCCTCCTCCACCTCCTCCAACCCCCCAGCCACAAAAAAGCAGCCCTAGATCCTCCATTCAGGATCATGCGGGTCCGGTATGGGGTCGGCTTACCCACTTTCTACGGGATTGGGAATCGGTTACATCAGATCTTTGGGTTCTCAATCTCGTAGAAAATGGGTATGCCCTTCCCTTTCGGGAATTTCCTCCCAATTACCCTCCTTGCCAAGATTTTTACACGGAGGAACATCTGTTGCTTCTACAGGAGGAAGTGCAGACTCTATTAAGAAAGGGTGCGATAGAGGTGGTCCCAGAGCAGGAAAGGGGTCAGGGATGCTACTCCCGGTATTTCCTGATTCCCAAGAAGGATGGCAGACTTCGTCCAATCCTGGATCTCAGGATCTTGAATCTCTATCTGAAACAAGAGAAATTCAAGATGCTCACCCTTGCTCAGGTTCTTCAAGCGCTGCTGGAATAAGACTGGATGGTGTCGCTCGACTTGCAGGATGCGTATTTTCACATCCCAATCCTGAAGTCGCACTGGAAGTATCTCCGTTTTACGGTGGGGTCGCAACACTATCAGTTTGCGGTCCTTCCTTTTGGAATTACTACTGCGCCTCGAGTCTTTACCAAGGTGATGGCGGTGGTGGCAGCTCATCTCCGAAGGTCTGGATTCCAGTATTCCCCTATTTGGACGACTGGCTGATCAAAGCAGAGTCATCAGGGAGAGTGCTCCATCATCTGCAAGAGACAACCCAGTTGTTGTACAGGTTGGGTTTTTCGATAAATGTACCCAAGTCTCACCTGGTGCCCTCCCAGCGCATCCTGTTCATAGGTGCTGTACTGGACAGAACTATATGTCGTGCATTCCCTCCTCCTCAAAGAATTCGCGACTTTCAGGAAATGATTCCTTTATTTTACAATGGAGCGGTTGTGCCAGTCCTGAAGGTCCTTCGCCTGCTCGGTCTGATGGCTTCATGCATTCTGTTGGTCAACCATGCACTCTGGCAAATGAGGGCACTCCAGTGGTGCCTCCGCAGGCAGTGCTATCAGCACAACGGAGATCTCAGGGAGTCAGTGGGGATCTCCAGAGAAGCTGCAGTGGATCTGACTTGGTGGGGCGTGGAAGGCAACCTGTCTCAGGGGAAGCCTTTTCATCTGCCTCCTCCGGTAGCCACAGTAATAACGGATGCATCCACTCTAGGGTGGGGTGCTCATCTGGAGAACCTGGAGGTCAAGGGTCTTTGGTCTCCAGAGGAAAGGTTGCTTCATATCAACCTTCTGGAATTGTGGGCGATACGTTTGGCATTCAAGGCCTTCCTCCCTTCCCTTCGCGGTCGGTCGGTTCAAGTCCTGACGGACAACACGACCGCGATGTGGTATATCAACAAGCAGGGAGGAGTGGGGTCGCAGTGTCTCAGCAGGGAGGCTCTGCGACTCTGGTCCTGGGTTCAGGACCATCAGATTTGTCTGATGGCAAATCATCTGGCCGGGGTTCTGAACGTTCGTGCGGACACTCTCAGTCGGCAGTTCTCGGCCGACCACGAGTGGAGGCTCCATCCAGAGGTAGTTCACGACATCTTTCAGATGTGGGGAACTCCTCGGGTGGAGCTGTTCGCCACTCACGAGAATGCTCACTGCCCGTCTTTTTGCAGTCTCCAGTATCCGATGCAAGGAGCCTTGGGGGGCGCGTTTCAGTTGAGTTGGGGAAGACAACTCCTTTACGCGTTTCCTCCCATACCTTTGATTCCTTGGGTTTTGAGGAAGATTCGCCAAGACCGGGCCCAAGTCATATTAGTTGCCCCGGATTGGCCAAGAAGGGTGTGGTACACCGATCTTCTCCACCTCTCCTCTCACCCGCCGCTCTCTCAGAAGGAGGGGCAGGTTCTACATCCCCACCTCCAGACATTACACCTTCATGCTTGGAGATTGAACGGGGCCACCTGAACTCCTTTTCTCTCCCACATGATGTGGTGGATGTCATTCTTTCAGCTAGACGTGACTCCACTAAGTCCATTTATTCATTTATTTATTTATTTTTTATTTTTTTAAGAAAGACCTTTATTCGTCCAATACACAGTGTACACATCTGCGTTGCTTACAACCCAGCCGGGCCAGCTGCAGTCAGTGGAGTTCGGAGCATGTAAAGAGAATAAACACAGCTTCAAGCCCGGCAACCCTGGGGTCCAGCAGCGTATAACAACATTTCACATTACATCATGACGCATACATCGTTAGTGTTTAGCATGTGTGCGGTCTATGGGTTTTTCAGCATGGATACAGTGGTCTAGTTGGGTGCGCTGAATCTACCCCCATCTGTGCCTGTAACGATGATCGTGTCCGTCGCTACCAATACGTGTCGGTTGCGGGTGTTTCTATGGAAGTCTGCAGTAGGACGGGTGCATCATCGTGTAAGGGAGCATAGAGGGTGTTCAGCGACTTAAGGTGAATGGGGCGTGTAACCTCCATGTGTATCCGCAGCAGCGGGGAGAAATGTACTGCACCTCAGTGCCCATGTGGGGTGTCCAATCCTCGGCCGCTACACCTGAGGATGTCCTGTGACGTGAAAGGATATAAAGCATGGAGTTGTATGCGTATGGACATGGTCTAACAGAGGATTAACTCGGATCAACAACCAACTATAAAACAGGGGGGACAAGGGTTTCACGGGAGGTGGGTAGGGGTAGGTGTGTGCAGAGTCCGCCATAGCGCCTGGTAGGTAGAAGCCCGTGTTAGTATGTCAACCGTGTCCTGCGGGGTAGGCAGGCGGGGGGGGGCCGGGGCCCAGGGGAGCGCGTGTCTTCCGTGGAGCAAGGCCATTAGTGGGGGGGTCATCCGAGCGGTCGGAGGGTGCGGCGTCGCGGCGTATTGCCCGGGCCTTCGCCGCCGTTGTCATGTGGTGGCATGTCTTCGGGGTTGGGGTGAGTGGTGGCAGTATGAAACATGAAAACAGCAGCCAGACAGTATGCCGAGACCGACGGCAATAGGGAGTCATATGGAGTGTCGTGTGTAATCAGTGTGGTGCCGTAGCAGGAAAGGGGGAGTGGGAGTGCATGTGTCTTCACGTGATTCCCTGTTCCACGCATTTCTGCAGGAAGGAGTGTAGTATGCCCTCCCATTGGTGTGCAATGGGGAACTTCCTGAGCCCCGCCGTTTCCTCCCGCTGTAGAACAGAGTTTTCAGCTTGCGCCCAATTAGTCAGTGACAGGCACCAGTGTCGGAGGTGAGGGGGTGTGGCAGCCTTCCATCTCTTGGTGAGCAGTCGTTTGGCCGTGATAAGTCCGAGGTCCCAGAATCTAGCTTGGACTCTATTTAGGTGGGTGCGTTTATATAGCCCCAGTATACAGGCTTCCCATGTGTTCGGTACAGGTTCCCCAGTACAGTGTCGGAGTATCTTAGTCACACCTTCCCAATACTGCTGTAGGGCGGGGCAGAGCCATAGCATGTGAAGGAGATCCGCGCCTATGAGGGAACAGCGGCCGCAGGCAGTGTCAGTTGCAGAGAAGTAGTTATTTATGTTATCAGGGGTGAGGTATGCACGGTGTAAGATATAAAATTGTATAATTTTAAAACGGGGGCTGCGGGGGATGTTCACTGGGCCAACGAGGATCATAGCCCATTCCTTGTCCGTCCAGTCCCGCCCTCTGTCCGTCGCCCATTTTTCCCGTAGGCGTACAGTCGCCGGGCATGTATGTAGGAGAAGTGCTTGTGTCAACCAATGAATGATGTGGGTGCCGTTGCTCATGACATGTAAGTACTGTATGAAGTGGTGTGTCGGTGGTTCACTAGACATGTCTCCCCAGGCGGCGGTCAACGCGTGAACGAGAGACGCGTGTGTCAGGAACTGACCAGCTGGGAGGGACGTGTCCTCCGCGAGGGTTGCAAAGGGTATAAGGGCTCCGTCGGAGTAAAGGTCACCCAAAGTCTCCACCTCCGCGGTGACCCAGCTGTTCAACCGCATAGCGGTCAGGGTCCCCGCCGTCGTCGGGGTGCCTAATAGTGGCAATATCGGCGCGTAGGGCGTCGTCTCTCGCGTTAGGCGCAAACATCGGAGGAAGCATTTGCGCGCCACTGCGAGCAGTAGTTGCGATGGTGTGGGAGTCCGAGTCAGCGGGTGGAACAGTGTTTGTATTTGGGGCTGGGACCAAACGGCGGTGTCTGTCGCCGTGTCACTCAGGTTCTTACCACCCAGCCAGCACGACACCCACTGCATTTGTGCAGCCAGATAATATAACTCCATGTTGGGAACTGCCAGTCCGCCCTCCGTAGTAGGCATGTAGAGCTTCGTCAGCGCTACCCGGGGTCGGCCTTTGTTCCAAATCAGGGTTCGGAGCAGAACTTCAATGTCTCGGAACACCCGGGTGGGCACATTGGTTGGTATGTTCGCGAAATAGTACAACAGCCGCGGGAGTACTATCATTTTAGCCAAGGTAGTGCGACTAGGGACATTGAGTGGTAGAGTATTCCAGAACCCCACCTGCGCTCTGGTGGAGGCGATCGCCCTCATCAGATTGCCTTCCAGGATGTCTGTCGGGTCTCGGTAGACGTATATCCCCAGATATCTAAACGTGCTGGGATACCACTGCAACCTTCCACCCCCGATGTGTATGTCACATTCGGGAACGTTCGGGTCGAACGAGTAGGCCCCCGATTTGGCCCAGTTCACTCGCAGTCCCGACATTTCCTCGAAGGTGCCGAAAATGTCGGTGAGGGATCCCGGGACATCGGTGAGGTCCCTGACGTAAAGAAGCAGGTCGTCAGCGTATAAGGACACTACATGCAATCCGTCTGCCAACGGTATTCCCCAGTCGGCTCCTTGCAACCGGAGCATCTCGGCTAGGGGTTCCACAGCTAGGGAGAACAGCAGGGATGACAGTGGACAACCTTGCCTAGTGCCTCTCTGTACGCGGATGGAGTCAGAGAGTAATGTCCCTGTGCGGACCCGGACCGTGGGCTCGCGGTATAGGAGGCCCACCATCATCAGATAGTCATCTCCCAGCTCAAACTTTTCCAACGCCGCACGCAGGTAGGGCCACTCCACCGAGTCAAAAGCCTTCTCCAGGTCAAGCACAAGGCATCCCGCTCTCGGCCATTGTCTCGTGGCGTACTCCTGCAGGCGAAATAATCGTCGGATATTGTGTGATGTGTGTCTCGTCGGCACAAATCCGTTTTGGTCGTGATGTACCAACGTAGGCACGAAGGGGGCCAGCCTGCGGGCAAGCGCGGAGGCAAGGATTTTATAGTCCGTGTTCAAAAGCACGAGAGGGCGATAGGAGCCCAGCTGGGTGCTATCCCTTCCAGGCTTGGGCAAAGAGATAAGCGTCGCCTCATTGAGGGTCGGGGGCAGGGCGAAATCGTCAGTGGCTGCGGAAAACATCTTCACCAGTTGTGGGATCAGGATGACCGAGGCGGCCTTGTAAAACTCGGCCGGTAAGCCATCCGGTCCCGGAGTTTTTCCGTTCGAGAGGTTAAATATGGTGTCTCGGAGTTCCTCGGGGTCAAGCGGTGCCCCTAGTTCACCCTGTTGCGTCGCAGTCAAGGTGGGTAGCCGTAGTTCAGACAGGTAATTGACAATGGTGGGCAGGAAGACCCGGAGGCGGGAGCGGTACAGATCAGTGTAGTGTTCCGTGAATGCCTCGTGTATTTGGCGCTGAGAGTATAGTGTCCTGCCATCCCCGGTTTGTATGTTCGATATCGGAGCTGATCGGTCTTCCCGTGCGATCAGCCAGGTCAGTAGTTTGCCCGGCCTATCACCTTGTCTATGCATCCGGGCAGAGTGTGCCGCAAAGTTGACACATTTCAAACGGTCCAACAGGCGGTCATGTTCCGCACGGGCTGCAGTCAGTCGGGCGCTCTCACCTCCATCCGCAGGGCATTCGAGGTCAAGCAGTTCCGATTCCAGTCGCGTCAGATCACGTTCAAGCTGGCGTCTCATGTGACCCTGTGTCCCTAGACAATACCCCCGTGTCACCACTTTGAAAGCGTCCCATTCGATTTGGGGGGAGGATGCTGAGTCAGCATTGAGTTCAAAGTATTGGGCTGATTGTGTGAGCAGTGAGTTTCGGAACGATGCATCAAGTAAAACGTCCGGCTGAAGGCGCCAGGTGGGAATGGGGGGATGTGGGACGTCCCATGCAATGGTCAATGTGTGAGGGTTGTGATCCGAGTGGGTGCGGCCCATATACTGGGAATCTAGGACTAGCGGGAGAATGTCTGGGGAAACCATGTACCTGTCTAAGCGGACATGTAGCGCATGCGCACCTGACCAGTAGGAGTACGTGCGTGTCGTGGGGTTGCGGGTTCTCCATGCATCCTGCAGCCGCCATTGTTGGGCCCAGTTGAGGAGAGCTTTCGATGTAACGTGTGCCTGCGCGCTAGGTGGGGGAGCAGTGGACCTATCTAAGTGCACATCCAGGACACTGTTATAATCGCCTCCGAGTATCCATGGAAGCCCATGCCAGGGCGCCAGCGCTGTGGAGAGGCTGTCGAGGAAACCGCCTTGTTCAGTGTTAGGGAAGTACATGGAGGCAAGTACTATCGGATGTCCATCGAGTCTACCCCTAACTATCACATACCGGCCTCCCACATCTATCTGCGTGTCCATGACTGCCCAGGGAGTGCCCGGCCTTACCCATATGAGCGCCCCACGGGCATAGGAGGAATATTCGGTAGCATAGATTTGTCCGCGCCATCTCCTGCGCAGCGCGTGTACCTCAGCCTAATTGAGATGTGTTTCCTGTAATAAGGCTACATGGAATTTGTGGCGGCGCAAGTATGAGTATATTTGGTAACGCCTCGAGGGTGTGTGCATACCTCTCACATTCCATGTACAGATCTGAATCTCAGCCATACCCACTATCTCGGTGCGGGGCCTCCGCCTCTTTCGCCGCCCATCCCCCAGGCGACCGCCCCCCCAAGGCCACTCGTCCCCCCCCCCACCCCCCGCAGGCACAGATATCGACATGTTCAACAAGGGCATAGGCAGTACTCTGAGGTGGGGAAGAAGGAATATAACTGGGGTCACTAATAGTGCAAAACAGTAAAAAATACCAAGAGGTCGGCAACAGAACATGTTGCCGTCCAAACACGCCAATAGGCGAAAGTTTAGCGTTCAAGTCTAGGGGGCAGCTTTAGCTAGGTATCAAGAAGGTAGTCTCTCAAAGTCCAGTCAAGGGATACCGGACTGTTGCCCTTCCCCGGGCCATCAATAGTTCCCGCCACACAGTCTACTGCAACCTCCGATTAGGCCTTATCTGGCCCAGTGGTTCTGCCCCTGGGTGACTGTGTACGAATCATTATTGACATCGGGCCAAGTTCCCCAAGCATGCGGGAGAGGAGTGTGGCTACATGATAAGAACGGAGGTCGCAGCAATCCCACCCTCCAATCGCCTGCTTTAGCGTCCATACCTCTCAGGTGAGTACTCACAGCGTCAGGACTTCTCCGTCTGTTTCCAGGGCGGTGAGGGGTTTCTCCATGTGCGGCTGTGACCGTAGCAGTTCAGCAAATGTTCGCCCATGAGTCCCGCCTCCACCGCCCCGGTGTCAGCTATCGGTCACACATGCCATAAGTCAATGTAGCATGTCGGCCGTTTGTGGCGTGACATCTGGAAACTCCACCGAAAGTTGAGAATCCGAAATTCCGTAGATGGCTTCATCGTCCTCGCTGTGTGCCAATGGCGGACTCGTGGCTCGCGTGTTCTCCGAGGTTGGCGAGGTGCTGATTTGGGAGACTCTCCTGAGGGCGTCTTGTTGTTCCTGAAGTATTTGGTCCATTGGCGGGGAGTGGTGGGTCGCGTCGCCTGGGTGGACAGTTGCGTGGCCTCTGTTCCTTCGCCTACGCCGCGGTCCGCGGCCCCAGGGCCGCGGCTCAGGATGTTGCGCATTTCTCGGCGTCGTGTCCGTTCCGCTGTCGAGCCAGTCGCTCACTTCCACAGGGTTGTTGAAGAAATAAGTCTTGTCTCGCGCCACTACTCTGAGCTTTGCGGGGAAGAGTAGGGAGTACTTGAGGCCTGCCTCTCGTAGTCGGCGCTTTACTTCCAGAAAGTCATGACGTTGACGTTGGACCTGTATGGTATAGTCCGGGAAAAACATCACCGTGACGTTATCGATCCGGACCTCCCCGAGACGTCTGGTTTCCCTCAAAATGGTGTCCCTGTCCCGGTAGTTCAGGACCTTAAAGAGTAGCGGCCTTGCGTTGGAACCGGTGGCATAAGGCCTCGTGGGTACTCGATGCGCCCTTTCCACTACGAATTGCGGTGAGAGCGTGTCCGCAGGTAACAGCTCTCGTATCCAATCCTCCACGCGTTGAGCCGGCCTGGTGCCTTCCCATTTCTCCGGGACACCGACGAGCCTGATGTTATTGCGTCTCGCCCTCCCTTCCGCATCCTCAGCACGGTCTTCTAGGAATTCTACTCTTGCCAAGAGGTCTTGCACTTGCTTGTCAGTTTGTGAGACAGCGGGGCCAAGGTCATTCACTGTCCCCTCCAGTGTTTTAGTGCGATCAGCCAGTTTCTTGTGGTCGTCTCGCAAGTGGGTAAGGTCTATGGCTACTCCGTCTATCTTAGATTCCAGGGACGTCCTGGTTTGTTGAAGGGATTGTTCCAAGCGTTCCATGGCAGCAAGCATGTTGTCTAACCGTGATGTGACCTGGTCCGCCGCCATTTTGCGTGATGTCGTGTCAGATTTTCCTTTCAGCAGGGCTCCTCCGGTGCCAGTGCGAGTCCTCACCCCTCCGGACATGTGCGAGGTAGCTCCACCGGCGGTGAAGCCAGGGGACGGGGTGGCAGTCGTTCCCAGGTTCAGCTATGTCGTCCGGGCACGGGGGGGGGTGCATTCGACGTCTGCTTCCGCGAGGCCGCGTGGTCCGTCCTCAGCGTGCTTCCTGCTTGAGGGGCGCAGGTGTACAGCGGTGTGTCGCAACAGGCTGCCAACGTCAATGTTGCGTGCCTCTCGCAGGCAGCCAAGTCCCCAGGTAGGTTTGAGCCCACAGGTGCAGATGTTCCGGGTCACCTACCAGGTCAATGGAAGGAATCAGTTCGCGGCCCGCAATCTCCAGGGAGTTCAGGAGTATCTAGCACGGTCCTGGCGTGTTGTCTGGCGGCTGCGCAGCGGAGCGCCGCTGCGGCCTCCAAAGTATAGTTAGTATGGCAAGTGGGCCGGGCCCCCAGCGTCCATCCCACGCAGAGCCTCGCTCCCCGAGAAGGTGAATTGCGCCTTGGAGTTCCACCACCGGCTGGCACTGTGTCTCGTGGGGTAGCCCCAGGGGAGCTCCAGTTCAGGAAAGCCACTGACCCCTGCTCAGGTCAGTCAGTGAGTAGTGAGGAGGTGCGGGGCTAGGCGTGGTATGAGGGCTGTGTCCACTCGTGTGTTGCTGACGTGGTCTGGTCGTGTTGGGGGTCAGACCCTTCGTGCAGCCCGGGCACTGTCGTGGCGGGGGTGTCAACAGGCGGGGGGTCGCCGCAATGCCTACCAGTTAGGTCGGCGAGGCCCACACGCCACCATCTCCGATCCGCTCTCCGGTCACCGGCCCCGTCTCCTCTGAAGTGCAGATGGTCAGTGCGTCAGCTGCTCCACAAGTGCGGGTGCCATCCGCATCATGGCGCTCGGGCGGGCGCCAGCCGGTCAGTGCATCCGCAGCAGCCGCAGGGCGAGGGGGGGGGAGAAGGGTGCCCGCCAGGGAGACCAGGCAATGGCTGAGTCCGGGGTCCGGAGTCCGGCTGCCCCCGAAGCCGCGTTGCGGAGCCAGGTCAATGGGCCTCTGCCTCGGGCCCCCACCGACTCCCCTGGTGCTCCGGTCACAGCAAAGGCCCTCCAGCGAGGCCGTCGCCCCACTCCCGGGCAGACAGCTCCGTGAGCGCAGTCCTGGCCCGCGTCGCCGGCAGTGCAGGATCCCCGTCTCACCCGCGACGTCTGTATGACGCGCTCGGCTCCGCTCCAGCAATGGGGTGAGGGGGGTGCAGGGGGCAGGTCGCTTGGGGACCCCCCGAGGTCCGGGCTCCAACGTCGGTGGAAGCGGGCAAGTCCGGACCCCAGGCCGCGTTTTTTGGGGCCTTGATGCACGGCCAAGTCCCCGACCTCCCGTGGCCGTCCTCACCGGTCGCGTGACAGCAAGTCCCGCTCGGGGGCGCAGGAAAGTCCGGTGCTCCGGTGGCGGTCCTTGAGAATGAAAATCGGCCAGATCGCCGGAGGTGCTTAGCTGGTGGTCCGCCTGCAGTTTCAGGCGGTTTCAGCTGAAATTGACGGATAAATCGCCCGGGGAAGGGGAGGCTCAGCTCGGAGCTCTACCCGGGTGCTACCGTCCACATTGCGTGCCTAGCCACGCCCCCACTAAGTCCATTTATTCATATAGACGGTCTAGATTTGTCACCTGGTGTGGAGAGAAATCTGTAGACCCTTTAGAAGCCCATTTATCTGATATTCTCCAGTTTGCTCTCTCTTTGGCGCAGCAAGGGCTTGCTGTTGCCACAGTCATGGGTTATCTCTCGGCTTTGTCGGCGTTTCTATGTTTGCTGGACCAGCCGTCTCTTTTCAAATCTCCTGTAGTTTTAAGATTTTTGAAGGGTCTCACTAATAAATTATCTCCTACTCCCTTTATTGTGCCTCAATGGGACTTAAATCTTGTCTTAACATACTTGATGGGTGCTCCCTTTGAGCCCTTACACAAGTGTCCTGTGAGGTTTTTGACTTTTAAGACAGTCTTCCTGGTTGCAATTACCTCGGCAAGGAGGGTAAGTGAGCCTCAAGCTCTTAGTTCCAAGCCCCCATTCTTGACCATTCATGCTGAACGAATGGTTCTTAGGACCAGGGCTGCTTTTCTCCCTAAGGTGGTGACTCCCTTCCACCTAGGACAATCCATTACCCTCCCTACCTTTTATCCTCCACCACACCCTTCCAAGGAGGACTAGAGGTTACACCGTCTGGACCCTAGGACGACGGTGAGCTTTTACCTGGACAGAACTAAAGACTGTCGAGTGGATGACCAGCTCTTCATTGGGTTTGCTGGCTGCAAAAAAGGAAGAGCGGTTCATAAAAGAACTCTTTCAAGATGGATCATCCTTTGTATAAAGATCTGCTACTCCCTGGCCGGTAAGGAACCTCCAGAAGGTATAAGGGCTCATTCTACAAGAGCTAAGTCGTCAACCTCAGCTTTGTCTAGAGGTGTTCCTGTAGAGGATATTTGTAGGGCCGCAACTTGGTCCTCCCTCCACACTTTCGCGAAGCATTACTGCTTGGATGCCGAGGTGAGGAGGGACGGCCACTTTGCGCGTTCTGTCCTCCAGGATTTTCTGGTATAGATGAGTGGACTCCCTCCTCTAGGAGTAGGGACTGCTGTGGGAATCTATTCACAAGGTGAAGAATCCACTGGCAGATGTATCTATCAGAAGAACAAGTTCGAGGCATGTGGGCTGCTGAATTTATATCTATGCATAGATCGCCGCCTAGTGTTGGGTCCGGATGATTGCACATTGTTGTCCTGGAAGAGTCTTCGAAGTATCACGAGATAGGTGGCTCCTCCCTTGGACTACAGTGCGCATGGGCATCCTCTCCATCTTCAGATAGTTTTTTTCCGCCATTGGGTTCGGATGTACCTTCTCGACTCAAGTTCGGAATATACTTTAAATACTTTTCGCAGGGCCAAAAGGCCTTCGGGGCGTCGGTATTGTCTCTCGTTCGGTGCCCAGTGCTTCATCCAGTTCTTCGAACAGGACGTTGAAGGCCGTGGGCCTTCCGACAGCTAGGCCCCGACGAGCGTCGACGATGGAACGGAGCCCGTTCAAGAGATGCCCCGTCTGCAACTCCAAATACCCTCACATCGATGTGCACCCAGTGTGCAACAAGTGCCTTCCCCGGACCACGACGAGGCCAGCTGCATGGCCTGTTCCAAGTTCCGGTCCAAGAAAACACTTCGGCTTCGACGCGCCGCGAGGCAGTCGGCCCAGCAAACAGCACCAGACCCAGAAGATATCTTCCAAGCAGACGTCATCGAGGGCGCCCATCAAGAGGATCCAGACCAGCAGTCGGACCCTGCGTTGGAGCACGACTCCCAATATAGTGTGGACGACGAACACGTCTACGTCCATGCAGAAGACATCGTCGAGGTAGGAGACGACGCAGACGCCATCGGATCCGTCGATGACGACTCGAGCGATGATCAAGGCCCGTCCACAATCGCGGGGCCCGATACTGACACTATACTCTTTACGGCTCAGGTCGAGGCATCGCCGGAAGGCCTTAGCCAAGATCTTTACCCGCATTCGACAGCCCCGCTTCCAGGCCCGTCTAAGAATACTTCTACGTAGCCATCCGTCCATCCGCCGCTTTCGGTAGCGAAAACTAAACCGAAACCGACAGGAACTGTATTGAAATCGAAACTGCTTACGTCAGTCCTCGGATCGACGGATACGGATTCGTCGGCTCCGACACAATCTAAGAGTGTCCTTAACCCTTCGGGGTCACAAGGGGGCGTCGACCCAAAACGTGGGACGCCGAAGCCTGTCTCTGTCGTCAAGCACGTCGCGCTGACGCTGTGGACGTCCATGCCCAAAGCTGGCGACACTGCCAAAGGACTCAAGGCTAGAAAGACTGTCGATCCAAAACTTTCAGCCTCGGCTCCGATATCCAGCAAGGCCTTCGAGTCGAAAGGTGCACCCGACCCGAAAGAGCACATTGCGTCGAAGCAAAAAGGCGCACCTGTTGCGCACCGACAGCTTGAATCGACGCAAGGCCGCAAGCAGCCCAGTGATCCTAAAACGTTAGTCGGATCGAAGACGGCGACACACTCCAAACAGGTCAGCTCGTCTCCACTGGTTTCAAAGCCTATTAAATATGGACTGCCCCCAACCGCTCGACCGAAGAACTTCGAGCCACAAGAGAGCACCGACACTACCACAAAAGTGTCTGTAGTTTTGAGGCGTCAGTCCACTGAAGGGGATGTAATCTTCCAACCACCCTCCTATGACAATCAGTCGAAACTGTTCATCGACTCGGATACAGGTAGACTCACCATTTACAAACCTAAAATAGCTCCAGGACATCCTTTGGAGTCCTACAAGATCCCTCTAAAAAGAAAGAGAGACTCTACTACCTCTCCTGTTTTTTTCTGAGCCTGTGGAGTCCTATGAACAAGACTACTCTTATTCACCCACATGCACCTATGAGGATATAGGGGAGGGATACAATGAAGAGGAGTTCAATTATCCTGCTGACACAGATCAGGATGACCAGCAAACCTGGACTGACCCTGTTGACCCTGGTGAGCCACAAACCATGCCCGACATTCAGTCCTATACCATCAAAACCTCGCCAACTGAGGATACTGCTGCGTTTAACTCTCTGATTGAACGGGCAGCCACAAACCATGATGTGGACATGCATGCTGACCCAGTAGAGGAGGACTTTTTGTTTGATACTTTCTTAACATCAGAAAGATCAGTAAAAACATTGCCTATGCTGAAGGGTGTCCTTAAACACGCTACTGACATCTTCAAGGAGACCACAAGGGCACGGGTTGTAAACCCTAGAATTGAAAAGAAGTACCGGCCAGCACCTGTGGACCCTACGTACATCAAAGGCCAGCTCCCGTTGGACTCCCTCGTAGTGGCTAATGCTCGTAAAAGGGCAAACTCTCAAACCAGTGGTGATGCTCCCCCTCCGGACAAAGAGTCCAAAATCTTTGAAGCTTCTGGCAAGCGAGTAGCAGCTCAAGCAGCGAATATTTGGAGGATCACCAACACACAAGCCCTATTAGCCAGATTTGATAGGGCACACTACGACACGTTAGAGCAGCTACTGCAAGACCTGCCTGAAGCTTATAAGGAGGGAGCAGAAATGCTGATACAGGAGGGGAAATTAATTTCCAATGCGTCCATCAAGTGTGCGCTTGATGCAGCAGACACTTGTGTTTAGACAGAACAAGGGAACCCTTAAGGTATAGCATAGGGACCTTGGGCATTACATATTGTAGAGAACATTGGTCCCTATATGAAAGTAATGAACACAAAATACAATGATCATACAATTAATAAGTCGTATGTCTACTGTCCGTCCGGACAGGCTTTCAATTTTTTATTATTTAAGTATAAAATTTATGCGTTTCTCGGTAATGTCAAGCGGGCACAGCCGTGACCTTCAACATACAAGAGACAACAACAAAAAGATGTGAAAAGCAGGGGATCTGTCTGTACACTTGTGTTTCAGTGAAACACAAGTGTACAGACAGATCCCCTGCTTATTAATTGTATGATCATTGTATTTTGTGGGCGTTACAATATGTAATGCCCAAGGTCCCTATGCTATACCTTAAGGGTTCCCTTGTTCTGTCTAAACATAATTAGCGCAATCGCCGGATTGCAAGGGATCTTGCTTATCCCAGGCCCCTTTTCTCAAGTGGGCTCACCCTGTCCTGTGTCACATTTTTGTCCCTTTTCATTTTGTCTCTTATTTGTCCTCATTAGTATGTCTGACCCTCACCCGCCTATGTACAATTTAGAGTATATTAATAAAATACTAGGGGGTCCCTCTCTTCTTTCAGACCCAACCGAAACACCGACAACATCAAGTACCTCCCAAACAGATGACTTAGAGAAGTTAAAGAAAAAAGAGGTTCGCCTACTTCTAATGGTTAGACTTTTGACCGACTACCTAAAATCCAACACTATACCCTTAGGGCTACAAGTACGTAACGTACCTGGGGTGTTTACTACAAATCCGAAATATCTGAAAGGATTTAGCTACATCAGTACTACTTGTTCCCGGCACTGGATGGTGCTGGGTATTGAAATTGCGACAGAAGAACTACAAAAATTGAGTATCGAAATAACAGATTTGGAAAAACAGATCAAAGATAATACCACTAGCGTAGAAACCAGTAAACTCCTTGAAAAAATAACCAAGACTATAGATGAGTTTCACAAATTTGAATTAAATAAAAAACAAATTAAGGTTAAGAAGGACATTAAAAATTTCAATCAGGAAAGAGCTTACCCGTACCTCAATAAAGACTACTATACTAATCGCCCTTACAACGGTCCACAACAACAGAGACCTTGGGGTAGATATAATAGGAGACAGCAATACGTCGGCTTTACTGACAGTTCAGCCGATACATCTGGAAACTCAGATCAAAGCGACAGCCCAGGCCCTTCTAATAGGAATTTTTTAGAGGGGGGCAGAGGCCAACCCAGAGGGAGAGGAAAAACATGGCCCAAACCACAAAACCCGCCCGGGGAACGATTCACACGCCACAAACATTACCAGTGGTAGCTGTGCCTAATGAACCCATCATTAATCCAGCAATGAATACTCTAGAAGCAGGCCTTCTCCCCATCTTTAACCTCACTAACCACATGCTATCTAGCAATGAGATGTCACTGCTCAGCAGAGGTTTATCCTTCGTCCCCACAGTAAGGCCTAATTTCCAGGAAGCACAAACGGAAATCCTAAGATTTTTCCGGAAAATCCGTTTGAAAGGCTATTTCACTCTGAATCCTCCCATACCAAAACAGTCTAATACCCCCTTTAGACCACCGTCCAAATTCTCTCCCACGGCTGGCATGATTCCAGCAGAGATCCCTACATTTGAGAAACTGGTTCTAAAGGATCTTTCAGACCTTGAGGGGAAAAGATCTTTTATTCCTTACAATATTTCTCTCGAAGAAAAGAATGCCATTTCCTCCCTCAAAACTAACCAATCCCTTGTCATAAAACCTGCGGATAAAGGGGGAGGAATAGTAATCCAAGATACTGAAATCTACAAGAATGAAGTGCTCCGCCAATTGAACAATCAGGAGCACTATTGCAAACTCCCGCGAAATCCCACTGCTGAAATTCAAAACATGATAACTACTGTCACTGACAGAGCACTTGAGTCAGGCTTCTGCACAAAAAAAGAATATGATTTTCTCAATATTAAATCCCCACGGATCCCAGTTATCTATTGTCTGCCCAAAATTCATAAAAACTCCCAATCACCACCAGGTCGCCCCATAGTTTCGGGCTGCGGTTCGATTCTCGAACCATTAGGGCACTATATAGACTACTTCATTAAGCCATTTGTCCCAGACACCAGCTGCTACATTAGGGACAGTATGGCCATGATAAATCTCATTGAAGATTACCCCTTTGATCCCACATCCAGCACTATGTGTACGCTGGATGTGGAATCTCTTTATACTAATATCCCACAATTCGAATCCCTACGTGTAATAGAGAAGGTACTTGAATCAAGACCACGACCCCATAATGTGCCCTCTATATTCATTCTTGAACTTCTTGAAATTTGCCTGACCAAAAACTTTTTTCTGTTTGAGGGACAATTTTATGGTCAAGTTAAAGGGACATCCATGGGAGCAATTTTTGCTCCCAACCTGGCCATTCTATACATGGACCATCTGGAGACCAGCAACATTCTCCACACGTCGAATCCCTTCCACAATGGCATTGCCTTGTGGAAGCGATATATCGACGACATTTTCCTCCTATGGAATGATACTCCAGAAAATCTCGCACTTTTCCAACACTGGTTAAACAACAACAGCGGAGGACTCTGTTATACCTTGTCCACCAGCAAAGACTCCATTCCATTCCTCGATCTAAACATAAGGCACACAGAAGGACGTCTCACTACCACACTGCACCGCAAGCCCACTGAACGCAACACTTTGCTCGAATACACTAGCCACCACCCTCGGGCCCTCCGTGATTCATTACCTTTTTCCCAGTTCCTCCGCATTAGGCGAAACTGCTATTTTAGGGATGATTATTTTACCGAGGCAAAAATTCTGAGCAAAAAATTAAGAGCTAGAGGCTATCCACGAAAACTGGTACGGAAATCTCTAAAAAGGGCATGGTATTGTCCAAGAGAGACTTTGCTGGAACCTAAAGAAAAGACTACCCAAGAAAAATTAATTTGTGTTACCACATTCTCACCGGCTTCCAATGCCATTAGAAAAAGCATTCTTAAACACTGGTCAGTCCTTAATGTGGGGCAACTTACATTAGAAAAACCCATGTTTGCATTTAAACGTGCCAAGAACGTAAAAGATCACCTTGTCAGGGCAGCTCTCCCTCAACCTGTGCTAAAAACGACTATAAATGATGCGTGGGGCCTTCCACCGCTCACAGGCCATGTCAAATGTGGGGGCTGTGTTTGTTGTGACACCACTATAGAAGGAAAGACATTTGAATTTGGAACTATTAAACATGAACGGAACTTCTTTTCTAATTGTAATTCTGCTAATCTGGTGTATGCCATCCTGTGTCCTTGCATGTTGATCTACATAGGACAAACCAGTCAGAAAATAAAACTGCGGATTGGCCAGCACAAGAGCAGGATAAAATGTAAAACAGCGAATGCGCCATTGGTGGAACATTTTTCTGATAAAGGACACACTGAAAAAGACTTTGTCTGGACTGTGATCACCACCATTAAACCCCCATCCAGAGGAGGAGACATGTCACAACTTTTAAACAAGGAAGAGCTACGATGGATTTTGCCCACTAACAGTATTCGGAATGGGCTAAACCGACTTGAAGATTGGACGTCCCTGCTGTAATTTTATTAATCACATGTATATTTATTTCCCAGCAAATTGTGCAAAGCGCTAAAAATGTATGTTCACCAATGCACGATCCACCACTTAGAAATGGCCGCCGGGAACACTGCCATTCACCTCACTTCACTCGCATCACCCAGTCCCTTCACGCTGTTCACTACCGCCGAAGTCACAGCCCACGCGGTTTAAACCAGAAAATTTTCAGACCCAGCACTAGAACGCCAGACCCGTGGCATCGCCGAGCTGCATCTTAAGTAAGTTCTTCACCATTCTCCTGAGTAAGGTACAATAGCGGCATGTAATTCCGGCCACTAAAATCTGCATTCACTTTTGCAGATAAGCCATTGCGCTGCCAACGTATCATTGAATACGGACGCTCGCGTACACCGCGTTATTGAATTCCGGTCATTTCTAAGGTAACGTGTTCGTCTCTTCGTTCGCGTATTTTGCATGCGAGATAACTTAAAGTTATAACGGGCAGTGCTTTTGTTGTTTATCAATTATAGATTTACTGTCATAGCGCAGTAACCCTCTCGGTACCGCTAATCCTTCCAGCAAAGAAATGTCACCACGTAGGTTCATTATTCAATTTCTGCTCTCTGCACGCCTGTATGCGCACTGTCGGCGATGCACTTCACTATCTAGAAACTATTCTGCGCTCACAAATGCCCTGCACTTCACTATTCAGAAACTTCTCTGTGCTCGCAAACGCCAAGTGTTCTTCACCTTATTCCATTGCCCACTGTTCTGCATTGTGTCCCGCGCCGCAATTCACTATTTCTCATCACTCCTGAGCCCGATTCACCAATACCTTGAAACAAAGGTTTAATTTCCCTAGGTTAAAAAACCTCCTTTGTGCATGCTACCACTGTCACCAGGAAAGTTACCTGTGGGAACTGTGAATGACATGGCTGCACCAAAACACCGGGTAATTGCCCTCACCTTATGTACATAGGAGGATCGTTGTCATATGTGATATTTTTACTAATTGTATGTATCTCTCTGTTTTCTCTTCCCCTCTTCTTTTGTCCATTGTAAATATGTGTGTAAAGTAAATGTGGAATTTTAACCTTGACAACAATAATGTCATGTAATGTCCTGATGATGATGTCTGCATTTTAGAAAGACATCGAAACGTCGACCTCTAACCCCATATGCAAACGTCCTAAATAATTATTGAATGATGCAATGGTGCGGTTTATGTAAATATCCTAAGTCTGACTCACTGAAACACAAGTGTACAGACAGATCCCCTGCTTTTCACATCTTTTTGTTGTTGTCTCTTGTATGTTGAAGGTCACGGCTGTGCCCGCTTGACATTACCGAGAAACGCATAAATTTTATACTTAAATAATAAAAAATTGAAAGCCTGTCCGGACGGACAGTAGACATACGACTTATTAATTGTATGATCATTGTATTTTGTGTTCATTACTTTCATATAGGGACCAATGTTCTCTACAATATGATGCAGCAGACACGGCAGCTAGGGCCATAAACACAAGTGTGATGCTTAGAAGGCATGCCTGGCTACGCATCTCTGGTTTTAAGCCAGAGATACAAACTACTTTACTCAACCAGCCTGTTAACCCAGATTTTCTCTTTGGCCCTGATGTGGACACAACCCTTGAGAAAATTAAAAAAGACACTGAGACAGCAAAATCCATGGGGGCTCTGCAGTCACAACAGTTCAGGGGCAGTTCCTTTCGTCGCTCCGGTAACAGGGGAGCCTCCAGAGGTCAAGCATCGCAGCAAACACAATACAACAAAGGGGGCTCGCAAAACACCTATAACAAGAACAATAGGGGTGGATATCGTTGGAACAGCACCAAAGGCAGAGGACGAAGAAATAATAATGCCAGATCCTCCGCCACCAATAAACAGTGACGTCTTGTCACTGCCCCCCGACCATATACCACCAGTCGGGGGAAGACTCCAGCAGTTCCTGCCAGTCTGGGAAGGCATAACCACAGACAGGTGGGTGAGAGACATTATACAACACCGCTATTGTCTAGAACTAACCTCCACTCCACCCAACATACCCCCAAGGCACTATCCTATGTCCGCAGAGCACATGCACTTATTGCAGCATGAAGTGCTCAGCATGCTGCAAAAAGGGGCCATAGAACTCGTGCCTTTAAATCAGCGAGGTACAGGGGTGTACTCACTGTACTTCTTAATCCCAAAAAAGGACGGGTCTCTCAGACCCATTCTAGACCTCAGACCCCTGAACCACTACATCTTGTCAGAACATTTTCACCTGATGACATTTATATCACCCACCCTCCTCCCCGGTGCCTGTCGCAGCTTTAGCACTCACAATCATTCTCAGGCATGGTCATCACTTCCTGTATTGCACTCCATCTCTGCCGCAATACGAAAAACAATCTGAAGATGGAGAGGATGCCCATGCGCACTGTAGTCCAAGGGGGGAGCCACCTATCTCGTGATACTTCGAAGACTCTTCCAGGACAACAATGTGCAATCATCCGGACCCAACACTAGGCGGCGATCTATGCATAGATATAAATGTCAGCAGCCCTACATGCCAAGAACAGATGCATACTGGTAAGTAGCATATTCCGTTACTTACCTTCGGTAACGCTTTTTCTGGTAGATACAGTATCTGCCTGTGGATTCCTCACTGACCCACCCGCCTCCCCGTTGTCCACTCTTCTATACCAGGGTAACTGTATTGTATTTGTTTTATGGTCAAGGTAAATGTGTTATTTCGAATGTTTACTTACATTTGCTTCACACTGTGTGTGTTACCTTGACTATTGTGTACTGTGTATACTATGTATATATATACTGTCATTGGTCCGTCCGTGTGCCTCGAAGGCACGGAAAAAAGGGCGGAACTGATGTCATCACGCCGGCGTGGGCCTATTATGGGCGTCGGTGATGTCAAGGGAGTCGCGAGCGATGCCGTGTCTCTATGACGTCCAAGTCCACGTCGGCGCGTAGCTACGAAAAGAATTTCCGAATGTTGCTGACGCAAGGGGGATATTCACAAGGTGAGGAATCCACAGGCAGATACTGTATCTACCAGAAAAAGCGTTACCGAAGGTAAGTAACTTGTTCTTATGCCACCCTCCTGTGGGAGGGGCAAAGCTCTAGCCCTTAATTGGGGGAGTCCCCTCCTCTTCAGGATTGCGGGTACTGAAAGATTTGCTTCACTTTGCCTCCCACACCTTAGGGGTGAAGTTGGCAGAGGTGGGCACACCTCCTATTCTTTTATGTTTTCCCACCGGTCTTCCGCCCTAAGTAAGGGTGCCATCTGCTGCAAGCAACTGAGGCTGGGGGTCACGTTACAAAGGTGTCAGGCCATTGAAGTTTCCCCTTTGAGAACTGGCCCATCCTGGGGGTGGCGGCGTGACACCTCCGCCCAGGATATATATTGGTTTCGGTCCCAGAGAGCATAAGCTCTCCACCCAGGGGTCCAGTAACATGTCTGTATGTGGCAGGCTGCCTAAAACCAGTCAGTGACCGCACTAGAGTCGGTAGGTTTTCATGCAGCACCTCTGAGGTCCCCTCTGAGTACATGGTTTAATAAATCTCACACTGGCATCAGTGTGGATTAATTGCAAGGAGTTGTTTGAACCAAACACTCCTTGCTTCAGTGAAGCCATCATTGTGCTGGGGAACTTGAGTTGTCAAGTTCCCAGCCCATGTACTCTTTATGGCTTCACTGGCACTTACAATATTAAGGAATAGACTCTAATACTATAGGGGCATATCCGCTCATGCAGATATGGCCGCACCTGTGATATAGCGCACCCTACCGTAGGGTTTGCAAGGCCTGCTTAGAGGGATGAATTACCTATATCTTGGGCACTGCTCGTTGGCAGTGTGCCATGTCGACTTTGTTTAGTTTGCACCAGGCCATGCATATTGTAGTGGCAGTCTGCATGGCCTAGGTAAGGGGTCTCAAGGGGACCCTCTTCAGTCCCAATGCCCTAGGTACCCAATGTTCCTTTTACTAGAAATTTACTAAGCCCATCCCTACCTCCGAAGCCCCTGGGACCTTGGGGACCTCAGCCATCAATTTCCCTACATCCCCTAGCATTTCTACTTACCTTGGCAGTTGTGAGTTTTCTTCTCCCGGCCTCGTGGCCTGAGCCTTTCTTCAAACCGATTTCCCCAATTGGTTAACATTGGGCGCCAAACGTTGTTTTGGTACTCTGCACTTGGTTGCCCCTGTGGCGCTGAGGGTGTAAGTTTGGTGCTGCCTTGTGGCCCTCCCTGGCACTTACTTTAACCACAGGAAATCAACCCCTGCCAACTCTTTACTCACCTGGGAGCAGTATGACCTGAAGTAACCCCAATCTCCATTGGTTAACATTGGGCGCCCAACTTCGAATTTGACCTCTGCACTCTTGGAACTGATCTAAACCTTGCCTGGTGTTGACGAAAGACCACAAAGATTGAATCTGTAAGTCGAGTACTTCACTGCAAAAACTGCAGTCTTGTCCCCCCCTCATAGGTTAACATTGCAAAGCTTGAAAATTGCAGTGTCCGCTTTTTAAAGTATAAATATTTTTTTCTGAAAAACGTACTTAACTTTTTGCAAACATCTTGGTCTTAAAATAAATCTTGAAAGAAGCGTATGTTTCTAAAATTGGTGTGGATCTCCTTTTTGATATGTGTGCCATTTATTAGTCACTGTGTGCAAAACAAATGTCTTACACTCCTGTTAGCCACACTACCAGCTCTTTGGGTGTACATTGAGCCTTGTACACTTCTGGGGGAATCTCTGGACTCTGCATGATATAACCACATAGTGGTATACCATGTACAGAGCCAGCTTCGTACATCGTGTTTAGGTCCAGCCTTCAAAATCGCACATTTTCTTTCACTTTGTTGATGCTTTACACTCCCACCAGCGCTTAGTTTCTTGTATTTTATTGTATTGTAATTGCATTTATATAGTGCTTACTACCCCTGACGAGGCGTCAAAACACTTTTTCGGCGAGTAGCGCGCTACTCCGGGACCCATAGAGGATTAGTGTTGAATTAGTATAGTGAAACATGCAAGTACATTTTAAGTGGTGGATAGGTTAGTCAGTTAGTTGGATTTGGAATGATAGCAGAAGGATAGAGGAGGACAAAGGTTTGTATTTATATAGTGCTTGTTGACGCACGCTATTCAGGAAGCCTACAAAGAATTAGTGGCGAATTAATATGGTGAAATTTGAAGTAATTTCAGTGGTGGATATTAGTCAGTTACTTGGAGTGAGAAGGATAGCGGAGGGATAAAAGGGGAAGAAAGATTTGCATTCATATAACACTTGTTACCCTTGATCGCTTTTCTGACAGAAATGGATTTTGAGTCGACGCCAAGACTCGAACTCTTTTCCTTAGATCGAAAGCCGGCAGCTCTGGTCATTATGCCAAATTATCTTCCCTACTTGTTGCTGCTTTTAGAAACTCCTCCATCCACCATTTCTTGGTGTTTCAGACCCCTGTTCCATTCCCAACCCTCCAAACCTGTTTTAATTGTGAATAGTTTTAGAAGCATAAGCTGTTTTAGAGGAAAAGTCAGGGGCATGGCAGGCGTGTGCGCACTTTCTTTCCTCTCTACCAGGCACTTTGGCATTTCAGACGCTTAGAAAAAGGAGAGATGCAGTAGAAAGATGTGCCTCACAGACGATGACTCAGAGACTAACCTCAGACCAGTTTGTTTGTATAAAAAATATTGTTTTAGTTATATATATATTTTCTAGAACAAGGCAAGCCTGGCACTGGTAAGAGTAAATGGTACTTTTCAAGGCAAGTTGAACAATACAAGCAAGCTGAATAAAAATGACTTCGTTACAGGTTTGTAAACACTTTGAATACAGTTGAAATTACGGTTAGATCACTTTTGATTACTTTACTGATTACTTTATCGATTACTTTTTCTACTCAGTGTGATATGCCCAGATATCACACTGGGACATTTCTTCCAGAAAAGGTAAGTAAAGCAGTTTTTAGATATTTGCAGTTTTTCAAGTTCTCATACAAAACCAACTCCACACAAAACAGTTTTCAAGCAAAAACAGTCAATCTATTCCTATGGAGAAAATATGGTTATCAGTTACCATGTAAGTACTTGATTGTGGGAGTTGGTATTTTGGAGTTAGAACCAGGGTTCCCCCAGGGTCAAGGATGCACTCTCAAAACGTCCTCAGTGGCAGTAGGGCGGCCGGGTGCAGAGTGCTGAAGCCCAATGTTATTCAATGGGGATAGGGGGCCTCCGGTTGGTGGCTGCTCACGAGAAGGCCACAAGGTTGTGGGAGCAAAGCTCCTGGTGTTAGGCTCAGGGCAACGGGGAGCTGAGTTAGCACCCAAAGTACTCCGCGGGGGCGGCTGGGTGCAGGGTGCTGTTTTTGCATCGGGTGCTCTGTTGATTTCAATGAGGATTCTCCAGTTGCAACAGAGACAGCAGGCTCGGGGCGAAGATCTTCTGGAGGTGAACACCGGGTGGAGAGGTACGTTGGGATGCCTGGGGATGATGGGCCACCCAAGGACCACCTCGTGGTGTTGGGCCGCTCGAACTCGGCCCGCAGACGTTTGGTGCAGAGTGGTGCGGACTCATGTATTTGGCCGGAGCCTGAATCTGTGGTTAAGCAAATCCGGTGCTCACTGGAAAGAGTCTCTTGGAAGGCAGGGCAGGCCCTTAGGGTTCTTGAGGTTGCTGGTTGTAGGACACACTGGGATTTCCCTGGAGGAGGTTCAGGGTGAGGACAGGCCAGTAGGACTGGGGCCAAGTCTGTGGGCGTCCTTCTCTTAGTTCAGCACGGGTTCTTTGGTCCTTCTTCTTCTCTTCTTCTTGTCAATTCTTGTCTGAGGAGGCAAGGTTCAGGGTTGCCCTTAAATACTAGATTTAGTGGGGGTTACAGGTAAGTAAAGGGTGGGACCAACGGGTCTCTTCCTTGGGGTGGGTACATCCCCTATTATGCCTTCCTACAGTGGGAGGGGGGCATATGTCTCACTCGGGTTGGCTGGGTCCCTCCCCATCTGCAAGATGGCACGGACTGAGACTTGTGCTTCACCTTGCCTCCCCCACCTGAGGGGTGTGGGTTGGCAAAGGTGGGCACACCGGCTTTCCTCACTTAGTTTTCCCACCGATTCTTCTGCTCAAAGTGGGGATCAGAACCGGTGGAGGCCAGTTGCTGGAAGCAGCAAAGGCCTGGGGTAGCTTGCAAAGGCGGAAAGCCTTTGAAGCTTCCCCTTCGTGGACCCTGCCCATCCTGGGGGAGGAGGCTTGGCACCTCGACCCAGGATGTGCATTGTTTCAGAGCCCTGAGAGCAGCAGGCTCTCGTCCGAGGGATCCAGACACATGTCTCGTGGTGGCAGCTGGGGAGCAGCCACTCAGCCTGGACACTAGTGTTAGGTTGTTTTTCTGGGGACATCCCTAAGATGCCCTCTGAGTGCATTTTTCATTACATCTCACACTGGCATCATTGTGGGTTTAATGTGCTGAGAACTTTGATCCCAAACTTCCCAGTTTTTAGTAAAAGCCATTATGAGGCTGTGGAGTTCGTAATGACATACTCCCAATACCATATACTCTTAATGGCATTACTGGACTTACAATGTCTAGGAATTGGCTTAGACGCTGGAGGGATACAGGGCCCATGCACCTGTACTCTCACCACTGGTATAGTGCACCCAGCTAGAGGGGTGCTCGACCTATGCCAGGGCAGTGGATTGTAGGCATGGTACTCAGGGATGTGTGCTATGTGGACTCTTTACTTTGTTCTGCATCAAAACACGCAGCCTGCAAAGGCAATGTGTGTGTATTTGTAAAGGTACAGGTCCTCTAAGGGTGTCACAATAAGTGCTGCAGCCCTTGGAGGCCTTCCCTGGCCACAGTACCCTTGGTACCTGTGGTACTATTTACAAGGAACTGACCTGTGGACAAAGAGTGCCAATTGGGTTTTGTTTTTAATGCAGTTTAGGGAAAGAATTTCGGCCCTGTGTACCTGGTTGGCAGGAACCCAGGACACACTCAGTCAAAGTACATCAGCAGTTTAGCAAAAAGTACATGAATGTATTCACCACCTTTTCATGGGACCAAGACATCTGTTGACATCCTTCCTGGCACTGAGGCAGCCCCGATATGCACACGCCCTCTTTGACCCCGGTCCCTAGGGTCTTCGCCTATCTTGAGCAGCCGCAGAGACCGTTACTGAGGGTTACTGTGGGCACTGACACAAGTCTCAGGCACGCAGACCCTTCTTTAATATGCCATTAGGTATTCCAATGTGCCTGTTGTCCCTCTGCATGTTGCAAACAATATGGTGTTTTGGCCTGGGTAATCTCTCCCTTTACCATATCACTTTGGATTCATTGGCATGACAATAGTGGCATGGCTATGACCATGGCCTCCGACCTCTCAGTGATTTACCTATTGGTTCCTTCAGTGACCTATTTAAACCAACCCATCCTGCTTTCCCTCATGTATGGACTTGAGGACGGGGGTACGTCAATGTGCTTACTTGATCAGTGAATTCAAGTAAGTCAAAACTTGCTTGCTTTAAAGCTACCTTTGTATTTCTTTTTGTTTTTAGTGTTACATTTTATTACGTCACTTCTGTGCCCTGTTTTTTGTCTCCTTTATTTCACAATCAATGTACAGATTCGTTTTTTTTCTGATGCATGTCCTCATGATCTATGAGGGCTATCCCTTCTAAGTAGAAGATGAGAAACTAACTTGTGTTATCAATGAACTTGCATTGAACACTTATTTTGTGTGGTATAACTATGATGTAAGATTAGGTTGTAATAGGTCCTCACAAAATACCAACACATCGTTATTAACTACTAAGGGTATAAAACATGGTGACCATTAATATAGATACCTATGTCATCCGTGGATGACATCAGGACAGAGCCCGGCGTCGTCCCCCCACGGCGTGCAGAGGTACTGCTGGGAAAAAAACTTTTCCGGATCCAGTCTGACGCCTGGGGATGTTCTAAGTTAAGGAATCTGCGGCTAGACTGTGTCTCTTCCAGACACATCATTATAGAGTCATAACACATCTTTTCATCATAACACACATCACATATTTACGATTGCCCTTAGGTGATTCCTTATGGCACGTCTGAGGTGCTGTCTTTTCCATCGCCTTCGGGTTGTACATTACTTGGGCGGACAATATTTGGATTTTCTAACAGGAGTGCAGTTTGTGGCGCCCAAAAGTCTTTTGGTTGTGACCTTTTAGGCAGTTCTTCTTCATAGATCTTCAACGTGTCTTTAAAATACACCATGTCCTTTATCCATTTCTGACAGGTGGGACTTAGTTTGCTGTCCCAATGTATTGCTATTCTGCGTTTAGCCATCAGTAAGGCGATCACCACTAGTTCCCTCTTTGCTGGTGGTATCTGGTTTAATAAACTGAGCAAATAGACTTTAACTGAGCATTCAAGATCACATTTCATAATATCCCGCTGCGTTATTACGACCTGCTCCCAGTACTCCCTGATTGTTTGACAATTCCATATCTGAAAGAGACACGTTAGTAATAGATTCCTTACCTTAGAATATCCCCAGGCATCAGACTGGATCCGGAAAGTTTTGCTTAGCAGTACCCTTGCGCGTCAGGTGGCGTCCTGTGGCTCCGCGTCAGTCACTGGTGTCGTCCGCACCGAGAGTAAGCGCCGATCCGGATTGAGCACGTACCTTGGTCTCTTTTTGCACGGGATTTTGAGACTTTTGTCTCCCCACTTTTTTCTTGGTGCACGTAGGGATGCTCGGCTTCAAGTCCTGTGGGACCTGTCGCCGAAACATGTCGGTAGCAGATGTAGGAGAGTGGGGTCTGCAATCCCATGGCCACCCCAGATTTTTGCTTTTTTGCTTCACTGATTTACGACTTTCCCTGGCTGTGGGCCTGCTAATCAGACCCACAGCCTAGCTGTTCTCTCTCTAAATTACAACCATGTACCTTAGGTGCATCTTACCAATTGGTACTGGGCCACCTTATCAGTCCCTGTACAGCATACCTTAGGTATCCAGGGCATAGGTGTACCCAGGGCCTACCAGGGGCTGAAGCATGTATTATGCCACCGCTGGCTGGCCACCCAAACAGACACAACTGGCTGCACGACAGCTGGGGCAAGGTGGTGTAATCACCCTTTGCTTTAGATATAGTATGCCTATATCTAACCCTAAAATGGACACATATATTCCTATCAGTCACTCCTATGGCAGGCCTTATCAATCCTGAAGGCAGAGTGCTTGGAATTATGTGAGATGGTGCTCTGGCATGAGCTGAGCCCGTTTGCAGCTTGCGGAACCAAGTCCAAATAGCTGTTCCATGATAACACTATACCATATACTCTTAAGTGCATTATAATCCTCGCGGTTAAATGCTAACTTTGGTATAGCCTTATCAAAACATGTTGAGTAAGGTGTCATACGAATTGGAATACTAACCCCTCGCCAATTCTGGCGACGGGGTTAGCATTCCACCCTTCTAGAGGGACACAACATGTATGTAACTGTGAACCCCGGTTAAAGTCAGACATAGCCTCAGCTCCACAAAATGGATGCTGCCACTGACACACAAGTCTGCCCTCCTGCTGCTGGGAGTCCTTCCAGCAACGGAGGCCTGGACAAAGGGTTTCCTGTCAGGGGCGGTGCTAGCACCATCCCAGACAGGATTTTGTGTATCCCAGGTAGGCAGGGCTGAAAGGAAGGTGACTGCAAGTGGCACCCCGGTGCTCACTGTGCATATGCCGGCTCAAACCAGTTCCTGGGGCACACCAGCCCCTGAGCTGGGGAGAGACTGGACAAAGGAAAGGGGTGTAACCACCCCCCTCCTGGTCCCACCCATAGGGCAGGACCTAGTCGCGTGCCAGCCCCTTTTCTTAGGCTAAAGGTAGGAGCAGGCCCCCTTCCCAAATTAGATCATTCTGAATCGTGAAACTACTTTCCACGAAAGGAACTCTTGACTCTTCTGAAGACTCTCCCTTGTGGCTAAGGAGTAGCCACCCTGCACCAGCAGGCACCATCGAAGCTCTTGCGGTTTGCTGTAAGTCCATCCTCCGGATCAAGACTGCCCAGCTCGACGAGACCCGGATTCCCTGCCATCTCTGACCTCTACCTACATCATCCAGCCCAGCTGAGATTCGTGGGTGTGACGAGACCCATGGGACCGGCCATCTTCAAGACCTGCACGACGCTTTGCCAGCACGACTTCCGAGAGACCCTCGAGTAAGTGCACTGGGGTTTGAGAAGCCCTAACCCTAAGCAGCTCCAGCACCGAAGTCCAGCCCCCCAGCCTCCACGAGATCTGCGTGGGGCCCTTCTGCTTCTTTACTGCTTGCCACGTTGTCCCGTCACTTGTCCGTTGGCTAGTGACCCTCTACACGACGTACCACGACGATTTCACCACTGGTCTGGTTGCTCCAGACTGGCCCTTGTTCCCCTCCAACAGAGGAGCACCCCGGACCCTCCTGGTCCACTCCAGACGCCATCTTGAGTCCACCGCGTGGGCTTGACTTTGCCAAGGCTTGTTGCTCCAATCCTGGTTTCAGCAGCGCCGACAGCAGACACCTTCGTGGGACAGCTCGCCCCTCCATCCTGGTCGCCGACAAAGCCTCCTGGTCCGAGAGACTGCAGAGCCCAGCGTCGCCCACCCACCTGGTCTAGGTGATTTCATCCGGTGCCATCCTGGTGCCCATCTGATCACTGGCTAGTGATCAAGAACTGAGTCCCCTCTGCTTTCAGGTCATCTTCAACTCCGATCCAGGCTTGGATCCCATCGAACTTCATCACTGGTCGCCTGCCAGCAACTTCTTCTTTCAGGCTCCATAGACTGTAACGAGGATTCCCGATGTCTTTTGAGCCCTATGCAGCCGCGGCCCCTGGGCTAGGTAACTCGAGCATTTCGGTGCTCCAACGTAGGTCCACTATCTAAGTGTCCAGATCCTTTTTCGTTTTCAGCCTAACTAGTCGGATTCGTCCGATAACACTAACTTTACGAAATCCAGCCTCCATAGACTTCTTCCCGCATCCCGCGTGAGAGTGCACACTCTGCACCCGATCTCCCTAGGCCTCCTGCTCGTAATCTGAAGGTTCAGTACTATAGTCCTAGCGATCCTGAAGCCTCTGGATCTTGTTACTTACCTGCTAGTATTTCGCATTCCACTTTTTGTGTATATGGTTTTTCGTGCCCCTCGGGCATTTGTGTAAATTGTGCAACTTAAAGTATTTTCATAAGAGTTTTGTATTGTGCTTAGCTCCCTGACTCATAAAGAGTTCAGGGTAGACTTGTTATAAATAAATATCCTTTATTTTCATAACAACTTGTGTGGTGTCCTTTCACTTGGTGTTCAAGGGGTATGTGTGATGGTAAAACAGCTGGCTTAACACGCCCTCTAGAGTTTAGCCTGAAGACTGCTCGTGTCCATGCTACTAGGATAGCTGGTCTAAAAGGTTGACTTACAACCAATCATCAATAAGGGTTGTTTGGTATGATACAAAGTGATCACTAGAATAGTGAGCACTATATATCAGGCCAACTTCTCACAGCAGACCCCCATGATGTTTGCCTCTACTGCCTGGAGGCCGACCACTACTCCCGGGACTGCCATGACTGCTGTGCCATGGCCCCCAGGCCTTGCAGGAGCGGCGTTGGAAGTAGGTCAAGCATTCGTCGCGTAGCCGCTCCAGGTCTAGGGGCCGTTCCCGGGACAGCTCACGGGACCGGAACCGTCGCTCCTCGGACTCCAAGTCTTCACCTTCGGATTCCGGTAAGCGTCGCCATAAAAAGAAGTCTAAAAAGCGTGTTTGCTCTCCGACGTCCCCTCGTTGCTCCTCTGAGGCGGACGAGGAAGACAGCGGCCTCGCTCCTGCGGCTCCTCTGGAGCCTGTCAGTCCAGCAGCCTGCCCGCTATACCCGGGTCCGTCGGGCTCTCCCGCACATATGCAAGAGTTCCTTGCTGCCTTGGACCACCTTTACCGGCCTCGTGCTCCCGCCAGCACACCTTCGGGCCCCGCGGACCCATGTCCAGATCCAGTTGGCCGGCGGCTCAGTCATCGGCGCCAGCCCCGGTGCCACAGGATCCTGCGCCGCTGACTCCGGCTCCGGCGCCACCTTCGACTCCAGTTCCTGTGCTACCTTCGGCTCCAGCCCCGGCGCCACCCTCGGCTCCACCCCTGGTGCCGCACTGGGTGCCGTTCATCCCACCCTTATCCCCGGTTCCCAGACTATTTTGTTCCAGCCTGGGATCCGTATTGGGAGCCGGCGCAGTTTGTGCCTTCTCCGGCTCTGCCGCCGCGACTGGCCTCCTCTACACCAGAGGCGGACGACGACTGAGAAGGGTCCGAGGACCCGCTTGCTCGGCAATGTGACTCCGAACTCGATTGGGTGGACGACTTGGAGGATGCAGGCGACCTCGATGTCTCTTCTGTCCTGGGGTTTGCCTGTTCCCCGCCTACTATGCCTCCTATATGATGGTCCTCTGTGGGGCTGCTGAGGCCCTCAACCTTGACCTCCCCACACTGGCCCTTAAGACCAACCTCCTCACCGAGGTGCTCCACACAGCGTCTACTTCGGCGGAGCTGCTGCTTCCCTTTAATTACGCCCTTACAGAGGTCCTCTAGGGCACTTGGTCGAGGCCGGCCACGGGGGCCCCGATGGATAAAAGCGTCGCCAGACGCCACCGACCGGCACCCGGTGACCCTGCTTTCTTGACCACTCACCCTACACCTGAGAGCCTGGTCATTCACGCCTCGACGTTGCAGAGTGTCTTTCCCACGGCCCCGTCGGATAAGTACTCTAAAAGGCTGGACCAGTTTGGGAAGCGGTTGTTCTCTTCAGCCAGCCTTGGGCTGCTGTTGGAGAACACCGCCTGCTTGTTGGGCTGCTACTCCCACGTGGTGTGGGATGCCATTGCTCAGGTGTCCTGAGGAGGTGCAGGCTATCCTTTCTCAGGCGATTGCTGAGGGTAAGGATGTGGCTACTTTCGCCATTCGGTGTGGGTTGGACACCGCCGACTCACAGGACAGGGCGATGTCTACGACTGTGGCGTTGCGACGCCACGTCTGGTTGCGTTCGGCCGGGTTCTCGCCCGATGTCCAGTGTTCATGGAAATGCCTTTTGATGGCACCGGCCTGTTTGGAGACAAGGCTGACAGTGCACTGGAGCGCTTTAAAGACTCGCGGGCTCTGGACCCCCTTTCGGCCACTCTTTCTGAGGTTCTTCTGTTTCTTCTGTCTGGCCCAGCAGGGCTCGGCTCTGGGCCCTATCAAAGGTTATCTTTCTGATATTTCCGCCTTCCTGAGGCTTCCTGATCATCCTTCTCTTTTTAAGTCCCCGGTTGTTAACCGTTTCCTCCAAGGCATTACACACACACGTTTCCTCCTGTGCTGTTCATAATGCCTCAATGGGACTTGAATCTTGTCTTAACTTTTCTGATGTGCGCTCCCTTTGAGCCTCCTCATAACTGCCCTTTACGTCTTCTTACTCCAAAGATGGCTTTCCTGGTAGCTATCACCTCTGCCAGGAGAGTGAGTGAGCTCCAGGCTTTTTCTTCCACACCTCCTTTCCTTTCTGTTCATCCGGACAAGGTTGTTTTAAGGACCCGTCCTTCTTTCTTGCCAAAGGTTGTCACGCCCTTCCACATCGGGCAGACCATCACTTTGCCCACCTTCTTTCTGCCTCCGCATCCTTCCAGGGAAGAGGAGAGGCTGCCCGTCTGGACCCGAAACGTGCGCCTGCTGTCTTTCTGCAGCGTACACAACAGTTCCGGCTGGATGATCAGCTCTTTGTTGGCTACGTCGGTGCCAAAAAAGGTCAGGCTGTGCACAAACAGACCATATTCCGGTGGGTCGTTCTGTGCATCAAAGCATGTTACTCCTTGGCCAAGAAGGAGCCTCCTATGGGGTTGCGTGCCCATTCGCCCAGGGCAACTGCAGCCACCACTGCCTAGGACGCGGCGTTCCCTTGCAGGACATTTGCAGTCAGCTACGTGGGCCTCGCTGCACACGTTTACAAAGCACAACTGCCTTGACAGTCAAGTCCGGAGAGACGGTTTCTTTGGCCGTTCTGTTCTCCATGACTTTCTGGTGTAATCCTGTTCGCAGACCCACCACCGGCGTTCATATTGCTGGGGTATCCATTCTAAGGTAAGGAATCTATCACTAACGTGTCTCTTTCAGATGCACAAGTTACTACTTGTGTAACAATATATCTGTAAGAGATATTTGTTAGTGATAGATTCCTTACCGCCCCGCTCTTCCTCCCCATACTGCAAACTGGTTACTAGGGTTAACTTTATCCCCTTTCTGATAGATACATCTGCCGTGTGGATTCCTCACCTTGTGAATATCCCCCTTGCGTCAGTAACATTCGGAAATTCTTTTTGTAGCTTCGCGCCGACGTGGATTTGGACGTCATAGAGGCACGGCACCGCTCGCGACTCCGCTGACGTCACCGACGCCTATAACAGGCCCACGCTGGCGTGATGACATCAGTTCCCTTTTTTCCGCGTCTTCGACGCTAACGGTTATCTGGGATCGTACTGTAGCTTCACAGTAACTTTGTTACTATTATTCTATTACTGTATCTATCTCTAATTTCTTCGTGATGTCGTCGTAGAAGACTGTTTTTAAGGCTTGCGGTGAATGTGGCAAGACGATGTCTATTACCGACCCTCATGAATGCTGTGTCTGGTGTTTGAGTTCCGACCATGACGTCGAGGATTGCCCTTGCTGCAAGAAGATGACCCCGAAGGCTTTACGAGAGAGGGAGACAAAACTCCTCGTAGCAAAACTAAAGAATAAGAAAGTTAAAAAGTCTTCGAAGTCTCGATCTCGGCGTTCGAGGTCGAGGTCTCGTTCGAGGTCGCACTCGTCTTCGGCTCATGCTTCGAAATCTTCGAGGAAGAAGCACAAGAAAAGGAGCCATGAGTCACGTCATCACTCGGAAAAGGACTCTAGTTCAAGACCGAAGTCCCAGGTTAAGCTTCTGAGTAAGGAAGTGGAAGTTTCGGAGTCGGAAGATCATAACTCTGATGGTGAGGCTTCGCATCCGAATTCACCCGAGTCTCAGAAGCAGGTCCATTCTCCAGTTCCATCCAATCCTTCTGGTCAGGAGGATGAAGGTGAGGAGCAGGGGGTTGGTGAAGTCGAGGTTCCGGTGCCTGCGGGTTCGTCGACCCCGGTTCCTGGACTCGATGAAGAGGTCTACGTCGTATCGACTCCGCCTCCTCAGGAACAACCCAGAGGTCCATATCCGGATTTTCCGGCTCCAGGTCAGGATCCATCTCAGTTCCTGAACGCCATGTTTGGAGTTTATTCCAGGGCAATGTTCCCGTCTGGTGCACCTGTTGGTCCCACGGGTCCTATGGCTTTTAACTTGGGTGTTCCCCAGGCTTATGCCCCTGCGCCCTTCATGCCTTTTATGCCGGCTATACCACCGCATTGGCATTTTCCAGCACCTCCTGTGTCGTCGACGCCGAACCGCACGACCCCGACTTCATCGACCCCGACTCCATCGACGCTGATTCCATCGACGCCGGTGCCTACGACTCCGAAGCAGGATTCTGTTTGACCTCGGGTGAAACAACCTCATCCGACTTCGGTCTCGACGCCGGCCCCGAACCCGTCGGAGTCGATTACGAATCCTTCGACTTCTATCATGAAGGAAAGGTCACGAAGAGAAGCTCAGAGACTTCTGGAGGAAGAGAGATATCAGTATACAGATACTGAAGAAGGAGAGTTACAGGATTCTGAAAATCCTTTTGAGGACTTGGGTGAAGCCAGTGGCTTGAACTGTCTCCTGAGTGGGATTTGGCTTCTGTGTCAAATGTACCGTCGAAGGATGTGGTTCCTTATCACACCGTTATTAAAAAAGCAGCGAGTTTATTGAACATTACTCTGCCCACTGCTGATTATAAGCCAAATATTTTGACTGAGGTTCTTCATTCACCCTCTTCTGTTATTGAACCTATGTTAACCTTCAATGATGCCTTATCTGAGCCCATCTATGAAGTCTGGAAAAAGCCTTTGTCTGCTCCTGCAGTTTCTAGGACAGTGGCTAGGAGGTACAGAGTTGCTCCAGGTGACCCTGAATTCTTGTCAACACACCCCCTACCTGAGAGTTTAGTTGTACAGGCTGCCTGCTTGAAAAGGTCTGCCGGGGCTTTTCCTCAGGTTCCTGGGGATAAGGAATCCAGGAAGCAAGATCAAACCGCCAAGAAAGTCTTCTCATCAGCCAGTATGGCGCTTAAATCGACTAACGCAACTTGTTTGATGGGGAGGTATATTCATGCCTTAATGGATTCTGTCAAGCAGCTGGTTCCGAAAATCCCTGAGGAAGATAAAAAAGATTTTCAGGAGGTGATATCAGACACTCAGGCAGCTGCGAGGCAAGTGATTCAGAGCGGTCTGGACACTGCTGATTCGGTGGCGAGAGTCATGGGCTCTTCCGTGGCCACTAGGAGGGCTGACTGGCTTAAGACATCGGAGTTCTCTGCGGACATTCAGTCTGTTTTGATGGACTTGCCTTTTGATGGCTCAGGATTGTTTGGCAAGAAGGCTGATGCTGCCTTGGAACGTTTTAAGGACAGTAGGGCCACTGCGAAATCTTTGGGTCTCCAGTCCAGGGGTACTACTGGAAGACGCTTCAGAGGGTTTGGCAGGTCTTCCTTTCGTTCTTACAGAACATCTCAGCAACAGCCACAACAACAGCAGAATACGCTGTACAAATCGTACAGAGGCAGGCAAAGATCCCGCCCTAGAGGTCGTCAAGCTTCCTCCTCCTCTTCCTCCTCCCCTTCCCAACCCCCTGCCAACGCAGCAAAGCAGCCCTAGATCCGCCATTCCGGATCATGTGGGCCCAGTGGGGGGTCGGCTTACACATTTTCTACAAGATTGGGAATTAATAACATCGGACCTTTGGGTTCTCAATCTTGTAGAGAATGGGTATGCACTTCCTTTCCAGGAATTCCCTCCCAATTACCCTCCTTGCCAGGGTTATTGTTCGGAGGACCACCTGTTTCTCCTGCAGGAAGAAGTCCTGGCTTTGTTCCGAAAAGGTGCGATAGAGGTGGTTCCAGAGCAGGAAAGGGGTCAGGGGTGCTACTCCCGGTATTTTCTGATCCCCAAAAAGGATGGCAGGCTTCGGCCAATTCTGGATCTCAGGATCTTGAACCTTTACCTGAAACAGGAGAGGTTCAAGATGCTCACTCTTGCACAGGTTCTTCAAGCGCTGCTGGAAGAAGACTGGATGGTGTCGATCGACTTGCAGGATGCGTATTTTCATATTCCCATCTTGAAGTCGCACAGAAAGTATCTCCGTTTTACGGTTGGGTCACAACACTACCAGTTTGTGGTCCTCCCGTTTGGTCTTACTACTGCACCCTGAGTTTTCACCAAGGTGATGGCGGTGGTGGCAGCTCATCTCAGGAGAACGGGGATATATGTGTTTCCGTATCTAGACGACTGGCTGATCAAAGCAGAGTCGCCGGAGAAGGTGCTCCATCATCTGCAAGAGACAACTCAGTTGTTGCACAGGTTGGGTTTTTCAATAAATGTACCCAAGTCTCACCTGGTGCCCTCACAGCGCAACCTGTTCATAGGTGCGGTACTGGACACTACTGTGTGTCGTGCATTCCCCCCTCCTCAAAGGATTTGCGACATACAGGAAATGATTCCTTTGTTCTTCAATGGAGCGGTCGTTCCAGTCCTGAAGGTCCTTCGCCTGCTCGGTCTGATGGCTTCTTGCATTCTGTTGGTCAACCATGCACGCTGGCACATGAGGGCACTCTAGTGGTGCCTCCGCAGGCAGTGGTATCAGCACAACGGAGATCTCAGGGAGTCGGTGAAGATCTCCAGAGAAACTGCAGCGGATCTGTCTTGGTGGAGCGTGGAAGGCAATCTGTCACAAGGAAAGCCTTTTCAACTTCCTCCATCGGTGGCCACAGTGATATCGGATGCATCCACTCTCGGGTGGGGTGCTCATCTGGGGGACCTGGAGATCAAGGGTCTTTGGTCTCCAGAGGAAAGGTTGCTTCACATCAACCTTCTAGAATTGCGGGCGATACGTCTGGCACTCAAGGCCTTCCTCCCTTACCTTCGCGGTCAGTCGGTTCAGGTCCTGACGGACAACACGACCGCGATGTGGTATGTCAACAAGCAGGGAGGAGTGGGGTCGCAGTGTCTCTGCAGAGAGGCTCTGCGTCTCTGGTCCTGGGTTCAGGACCATCAGATTTGTCTGATGGCAAATCATCTGGCCGGAGTTCAGAACGTTCGTGCGGACAGTCTCAGTCGGCAGTTCTCTGCCGATCACGAGTGGAGGCTCCATCCAGAGGTAGTTCATGACATCTTTCAGATGTGGGGGACTCCTCGGGTGGACCTGTTCGCCACTCGCGAGAATGCTCACTGCCTGTCATTCTGCAGTCTCCAGTATCCGATGCAAGGAGCGCTGGGGGACGCGTTCCAGTTGAGTTGGAGCTCGCAACTCCTTTACACGTTTCCTCACATACCTTTGATTCCTCGGGTTCTGAGGAAGATTCGCCAAGAACGGGCCCAAGTCATATTGATCGTCCCGGATTGGCCAAGAAGGGTGTGGTACTCAGACCTTCTCCACCTCTCCTTTCACCCGCCGCTCCGTCTCCCTCGCAGGGCAGATCTCCTCTCTCAGATGGAGGGGCAGGTTCTACACCCCCACCTCCAGACCTTACACCTTCATGCCTGGAGATTGAACGGGGCAACCGGAGTTCTTTTTCTCTCCCGCCTGATGTAGTGGATGTCATCTTGTCTGCCAGGCGTGACTCCACGAAGTCCATCTATTCTTATAGGTGGTCGAAGTTTGTTATTTGGTGCAGGGAGAAGTCTTTAGACCCTTTGAGGGCCCATTTATCTGATGTTCTCCAGTTTGCCCTTTCTCTGGCACAGCAGGGTCTTGCTGTTGCCACAGTGAAGGGTTACCTTTCTGCGCTGTCGGCTTTTATCTGTTTGCCTGATCAGCCTTCTCTTTTCAGGTCTCTTGTAGTTTTAAGGTTTTTGAAGGGCCTCACTAATAAGTTCCCACCTACTCCCTTTATTGTGCCTCAGTGGGACTTAAATCTTGTATTGACATTTTTGATGGGGGCTCCTTTTTAGCCTCTTCACAAATGTCCTATGAGGCTTCTGACTTTCAAAGCGGTTTTCCTCGTTGCAATAACCTCGGCAAGGAGGGTAAGTGAGCTTCAAGCTCTTAGTCACAAGCCCCCTTTCTTGACCATTCATGCTGATCGAATGGTTCTTAGGACCAGGGCTGCTTTTCTGCCAAAGGTGGTGACTCCTTTCCACCTTGGTCAATCCATTACCCTTCCTACCTTTTATCCTCCCCCTCACCCTTCCAAGGAGGAGGAGAGATTACACCGTCTTGACCCCAAGAGGGCGGTGTCTTTTTACCTGGACAGGACTAAAGACTGTTGAGTGGACGACCAGCTCTTCATTGGCTTTGCTGGCTGCAAGAAAGGAAGAGCTGTCCATAAGAGGACTTTGTCAAGATGGATCGTCCTCTGTATTAAGATCTGCTACTCTTTGGCCGGTAAGGAACCACCAGAGGGTATAAGGGCTCATTCTACAAGAGCTAAGTCCTCGACCTCTGCATTGGCTAGAGGTGTGCCTGTAGAGGATATTTGTAGAGCAGCAACTTGGTCTTCCCTCCACACTTTCGCGAAGCATTACTGCTTGGATTCCGAGGTGAGGAGGGACGGTCACTTTGCTCGCTCTGTCCTTCAGGATTTCCTGGTTTAGAAGAGTGGACACCCTCCTCCGGGAGTGGGGACTGCTGTGGGACTCTATTCACAAGGTGAGGAATCCACACGGCAGATGTATCTATCAGAAGAACAAGTTACTTACCTTCGGTAACGCTTTTTCTGGTAGATATAATATCTGCCTGTGGATTCCTCACTGACCCACCCGCCTCCCCGTTGTCCACTCTTCTATACCAGTGTTTCTGTTTTATATTGGTTTATTTCAAATGTTTTGTTGCATTTGCTTCACACTGTGTATGTGTGTTACCTGGATATTGGTATTGTGTATACTGTGTATATATCTACTGTCATTGGTCCGTCCGTGTGCCTCGAAGGCACGGAAAAAAGGGCGGAACTGATGTCATCACGCCGGCGTGGGCCTGTTATAGGCGTCGGTGACGTCAGCGGAGTCGCGAGCGGTGCCGTGCCTCTATGACGTCCGAGTCCACGTCGGCGCGAAGCTACAAAAAGAATTTCCGAATGTTGCTGACGCAAGGGGGATTTTCACAAGGTGAGGAATCCACAGGCAGATATTGTATCTACCAGAAAAAGCGTTACCGAAGGTAAGTAACTTGTTCTTTAGGGCCCTAGTTTTATTCACCAATTGTCAGTATCTTGCATGGCTCTGCGTTCCTGGCGCGGAAAGTCGTGTACAGAACTGATGTCAGCGTGCATGGGTGGTGCCTAAGTACTCTCTGTGACATCATCTCGGCGCTGACGACGCCAGTGACTGACGCGGAGCTGCAGGACGCCACCTACTGACGCGCAAGGGTACTGCTAAGCAAAACTTTCCGGATCCAGTATGACGCCTGGGGATATTCTAAGGTAAGGAATCTATCACTAACTAATGTCTGTTACAGATATTTCGTTACACAAATAGTAACTTGTGTGCTAGGTGTATAAAGTCAGCTTCTGCTGTGCCGCACCTGCGACAGTTTGCATCCACCCATAGCCCATACCTATGCAACTTGGCAGGTGTGTGATATACTTGCAGATATTTAAAATGTATTTAAAATGTATTATGCGTAGGTTCCCGTTCGAAGTGAGCCATTTGGTTAAAGTGCAGCAGAATTGCCATTCGTCCTTATCTAAGAGTGTGTCTAGAACCTGGTTCCATCTGTCATGTGCCTTAATGGTGCAATGCGCTAGTTCTGCTTGCATTGACCTATATAATCTGGCAACTATATGCTTGTTCGTAGTGTCTTCATTTGTAATGGTCTCAGTGTAGGCGGTTCTGCTGGGAAGGTTGGGTATAGCTCTTTAATTGCTGCCTTTAATCTGTGATATGTGAATTGAAATAATAATGTCTGGTTGCTCACGTAATTTACGTCTGTAGCCTCTATAAATGTCCCGTCTACGTACATGTCACCCATGGTGCTTACCCCCACCTGGCACAGTATTTCTAAGCTTCCTTTGTCTTGCGCTATAGATATAATTGGGTAATTTGCTAGTGGTAGGGCTGGTGCATATAATGGTAGCTTTCGTGTTATTTGGCCCATTTTGTGCCATGCTTCCTTAGTAGCCTGTACTGTGTTTATTTCTCTGCACGTTATTGCCTCACGTTTATGGGTTAGGATGTTAGGTAGTGGGATAGGGTTAGCTTCACCTGCTTCTATCGCTATATGTGGCATGCACCGCACTGGATGGTACCAGTAATGTGTATATTGCGCTTGCGCGTATAGATAGTATAATATCATGTCCGGTGCCGTAAAGCCCCCTTGTTCATACTGCAGCTTTTGTATCTTACTTATTTATTTTGACAGTTTTGTATAGTGCGGACAAGACCCTTGCGGGTATCAGAGCGCTTTACAGGGCAAATGCAGGTGATTGATATATACATATTAATACGATGAGTTATGGAAATACTGTCTGAGGCATGTGGGCTGCTGAATTTATATCTATGCATTGATCGCCGCCTAGTGTTGGGTCCGGATTATTGCACATTGTTTTCCTGGAAGAGTCTTCGAAGTATCATGAGATAGGTGGCTCCTCCCCTGGACTACAGTGCGCATGGGCATCCCCTCCATGCTCAGATTGTTTTTTTCCGCCATCGGGTTCGGATGTACTTTCTTAGCTTAAGTTAGGAATATATACATAAACTCTTTCTCAAGGCCAAAAGGCCTTCGGGGCATCGGTATTGTCTTTCGTTCGGTGACTTACGCTTGTTTCCAACAAGTCGTCGACGAGATTTTGTTTCGACGCCTGAGGCCCCATCGACGATTGAACGAAGTCCGTTCAAGCGCTGCCCCGTTTGCAACTCGAAGTACCCTCACATCGACGTGCACCCGGTGTGCAATAAATGTCTCTCGCCGGAGCACGACGAGGCCAGCTGCATGGCCTGTTCGAAGTTCAGATCGAAGAAGACTCTTCGTCTTCGACGCGCTGCACGACAGTCGGCGCGGGACTCGGCACCCGACCCAGAAAATATCTTCGGGGGTGACGGCGAGGAGGGTGTACACGAAGAGGATCCTGCTCAGCACTCGGATCCCACATCGGAGCAAGACTCACCATACCACGAGGATGAGGAAGAACTCTACGCCCATGATGAAGACATCGTCGAGGTAGGAGACGACGTACCACCTCTCGGAACCGTCGACGACGACTCAAGCGAGGAGCTAGGCCCAACCGCAGTAGCGGGGCCTCATACAGACTCTTACACGGCTCAGGTCGAGGCATCGCCGGAAGGCCTTATCCAAGATCTTCATACAAGTTCTCTAGTCCCGCTTCTAGGCCCGACTAAGAACATTTCCAAAGAGCCATCGGTCGAGCGGCCACAATCAGTGGAGCAGTCGAAACCGAAACATAAAGACACAAAAACGAAACCGAAAGTGACCACGGCCACCATCGGCTCGAAGACTTCGGAGCCTCCCAAGTTAAAACGTGTGCTCGACCCCTCGGAGTCAACAGAGGGCGTCGACACGAAGATCGGAGCGACAAAGCCTGTGTCTACTGTTAAACACGCACGCTCACGTCGACGTCGAAGCCCGGCTCCAAAGATGGCGCCTCTTCCGAAGGACTCAAGGCCCAAAAGGCCGTAGAGCCGAAGATCCAGAAGCCGCAACTGGTCAACGCCTTCGAGCCGAAAACCACCCTCGGGACGAAGGAACAAACCTCCTCGAAGACCGCAGGCGCCCCTGCTGCGCAGACACGGATCGAGTCGACAAAAAGCCACAAGTACACGGACCAGTCGGAGTCGGTAGGATCGAAGTCGAAATCTTCAAAGCAAGTCGGTCCGTCACCGGTGCCTTCGGCGCCGATCAAATACGGCCTGCACCCAACAGCAAGGCCTAAGGATGTCCAACTTCTAAAAGCTACAGACTTATCCAAGTCAACATCAGTAGCTGCAGCCGCCAAGCCTCGAACCGAAGACGTTCAGTTCCAGCCACCGACCTACGACGATCAGTCGAAATTATACATCGACCCCGAATCAGGCAGGCTCACCGTTTACAAAAGGAAAATCAGGCCTGAAACACCTATGGAACCTTACAAAATACCTCTAAAGAAAAAAAGAGACTATATGCAGATGACGTTACTCTGTATGTCTCAAACCCCACTGAAAACCTTAACCCTCTACTTTGCGAATTTGTCAAATTTGAAGGCCTGGCAGGTGTATCGATCAACTGGGCTAAATCAGTCGCATTCCCACTAACAGATACTACCCCTGAAGTGAGTTCTGATTACCCCCTACGCTGGGAGGCGGACTCTGTTAAATATTTAGGCATCTGGATTAGCCGTAACATACAGGATGTTTGGTCCCTTAACTTTGGAAAAGCGGTACACTGGTTAGAAACCATGGTGGCTATCTGGAGGGCACTTCCTCTGTCATTAGTCGGGAGAATCGTGCTGGCGAAGATGGTGGTATTGCCGAAATTCCTCTACCTTTTTGTGAATATCCCAATCCCATTAACGAAACACTTTCATACCTGTCTGCGATCTTCCTTAATATCACTTGTGTGGGCTGGAGGTCAGGCCAGGATATCATGGGCTCTCTTGACACTACCACTTCGTCAGGGAGGACTGGGCGCTCCTGATATGCAGCTTTACGCACTGTGTGCACAGGCCCAATTTGTCCATTTTTGGGCATATCCTACGCCATACCAACCGCATGTTGCAGTGGAAACAGATTCGGTGGCCCCATTGCCTCTGAGTGTAGCCTTATATAACAAATCGCCACGGCCCTCCCTGGACATAGATACAGCAAATATGCTTAGGTGGGTGTGGCGTGAGCTCCAGAAGAGGGCTCGGCTTCCGCTCTTGTATGCACCGGCTATCCCGTTGAGATGCAACCCTATGCTGCCCTGCTTGGCCGAAAGTGGAGGGGATCTCTCTCTGCATGGAGCCCCTTTACGTACATTTGCTGATCTATACCCGAATGGCACGTTTCAGGACCCCCAGTTGGGTGGAGATGACGAGCCCCTGACCTTCAATGATCTTTTTACCTACCATAAGTTGAGAATGTCCTGTAAGGCATTCTGGAGGGAGTTTCCTGAAGAACCTCCACAGTTACAAGCGCTCCAAGACGTGCTCGTTAGGGCATCCCCCAAAAAACTGGTCTCTAGATTGTATAACAGCATGCAAGAGCAGGCCCCCATTGTGGTACCAACATCCATGCAGACATGGAATGCGGAGCTGGGGGAGCCTCTGACAGAAGATCAGTGGTCCTTTTGCTGTAAACAACTCACATCACCTAACTATAAACTCCGGCAAATCCAGTTAAAGTTCTTACACAGATTTTACCGTACACCGATGTCTCTGCACCGCATGGGATTAGGAGATGACTCTAACTGCTGGAAATGCGGCGCTGAGCAGGCCTCTTTCTTGCATGTCGCCTGGAGCTGCCCTAAGCTTGCTGAATATTGGTCCGCCATTTTCTCTGCTATTAATCAGATCCTCCTTAGAGCGGATGACCCTTCCCCGGCACTTGGACTGTTGGGGTATGTCATTGATACTGCACCTAATAATCGTAAACTCCACGCCTTATTGCTGCTCTATGCTAGGCGACAGGTGGCTGTACACTGGGGTCGTAGGGCAGTGCCTACATTTGATGCATGGCTAGCAGATGTCACTTATGGCCATACGCAACTGGATAACTATTGGGAACTCATGCCTCTGCTTCCCGACCCAGGGACATTTGGGAACCATTCCTGCGCTGGTCGATTGCTAGAGCAAGCACCCCCAGCTCTGCACAGTCTCCCTCTGGGGTGGCGGGCGATACTACTGGATAAAGAGATGGAATACTTGTGCCTTTGGCTGCATGTCGAATCTCTGCTTGCTGGTTGCTATACAGGAATATATAATTATGCTGTCTGAGTGTTGGCTGGGTTTCCGAGCATTATGTGCACTTCTTTTTTGCGACTGGATCTGCATATGCCTTGATAAGTGACTGTGTATCCCTCGCTGGCTTTTATTGAATCGCAATCCACGTCCAGGGAAAATAGCAATTGTTGAATGCAAAAACTGTATATGTAATGACTCCGTGCGCTGTTCTTCCTCCTATTTACTTAGAGCACTGAGTTTTGTTTGAGTTAAGGGATTTGATGTCTTCAAGAGAGTGGACCTTAATGTAGAGTTGTGTGTCATCGACGTACATGTGATATTGGATGTTTTGAGGAGTTGAGAAACTCAGTGAGTGGTTCCATAACCAGATTGAGGAGGGTTGGGGAGAGGGAAGATCCCTGGGGTATTCCCAAGGTGACTAGGGTGGGTTAGATAAAGATTGGTTGATCTTGAATCTTTGTGTTCTTCCTTGGAGGAAGGAAGTGAACCGGTTTAACACGATTCCAGATAAACCCATTCTATTTTTCAAGAGGGTCTAGTAGGTTGTTGTGTTTGACTGTTTCGAAGGCTGAGGATAAGTCAAAAAGGATTAACAAACAGGCTTTGTTTTGATCTAGTATTTGTAGTGCGTCATCTATAATGTGGGTCATGGCTGATTCGGTACTATGCCCTGACCGAAAGCCAGATTGGAATTGATCGAGCAGGTTCAGGGCTCTTAAAATCCAGAAAAATTGTACTAGTCCTGCAGGGCTAGTGCCTTAACCGCATCAACGCTGAGCAGATTTACCGCTCTGCGCTGACTTTTGCTTATTCGCATGTTACGTGACGAGCTGGGCTCGTCATGAGCGTGCGAGGAGGCTACCTCATGACGAGCCCAGCTCGTCATGAGCGTGGAAGGGGTTAAAAAATGTCCTCGACCCAACTGCAACCTACTTGACCTCCATCTCTGAAAGCTGAGCAAATGTGACAAGATAACAAGATTTAAAGGCATCATCATTGCTCATTAACTTTGTGAGCAATAAAAATGCCTTTAAATCTTGTTATCTTGTCACATGTGTTCCTTTTTCACAGACAGAGGACAAAAGTTGGTTTGTTTTCCTACTCGCCAGAAAGGGCGAGTAGGACCTAAAAACAGCTGGACCTTGTTAAATTTAGCTCGACTATGCGAGCGGTCGAGTGGAATTTTCGAGCCCTGAGGTTGAAGTAGTCAATGTAGTTACTAACCGGCATGTGGACACATTTTTCTATGTTGGATATTGGTCGATAGTTATTCAGGACTGATGGGTCTGCTGATACTTTCTTTAGGATGGGGGATACCTGACCCGCTTTGAGGATATTCTGGATGTTCCTTGCAAAAGAGAGGTATTTATAATTCTGGTCCATAGGGGCACCAGCAGTGGAATGAATGTCTTTAAGTGGGTTGCTGGGAGAGGGTCTGTGAAATGATTGCAGGGATTCAAAGCCGTGAGCGTGTTTAAGATGGTTTCTTCGCTGTAGAAGTTGATGGTGGTCCAGCAGGCGTTGTTCTTGAGGTCGAGCTTTGTAGAGCAGTTAAGTGGGGTCACTGGTGTGGTCAGCGAGGTGTTAATGTGTGGGTCGGTATGGGATAATAGGTTGTTAAGTAGGTCTGTCTTTAAATTTTCAGTCTTTGGTGTGAAAAGGGGGGCAAGTTCCTCGCAATTGGGGAGTGTTTCCGATTAGCTTGGGGGAGTGGGAGACACCCTAGATTGAGCTTTGATTATTTCGAATAGTTTTTTGGGGGGATTCTTAGCATGGTCTAATTGTTTACATATGAAGTCAGCTTTTGAACGTCTAATCTTTCTGTAATAGGAGTTTCTGGTGCTTCTTAGTAGTTGGAGGTGGGCAGCGGATAAAGCGGTTCTCCATTGTCTTTCAATTGCACTCAGTGATATTCTGTCTTCATTTAGCCTACCATCATACAAGTGGTTTGAGTCTTTTGTTGTGACTCTTTTCAATTGTAGGGGCACTAGGTTGTCATGTACCCTGTTCATAGATTGGAAGTAGTGGTTGGTCAGGTCCTGTACATCCTTTAATCCATCTAGTGGTGGCGTGAGGATGTGGCTTGCGGTTGCGAGTGCGGTAGGATTGAGGTTTTCTAGGTTCCTCCTACAGATTTTCGATCTCTTAGGTTGGACAGAGAGTAATTTAACTACTTCCTTGATATGGAAAGTGATTGTGTGATGGTCGGCCAGTCGCAAGGAAGAATTGATTCCAGCTGGATAGAGTCTACTTTGGAAATTACTAGATCAAGAGTTGAGCCTTTTTCGTGGGTGAGGCTATCACAGATTTGGGACAAGTTGAGGTCAGACAGGAAAACCTTGAGGCTGTTGACCTCTGGGTTGTCTAGGTCATTCCAGTGGATGTTGAAGTCCCCCAGGAAGATCTAAGTAATCTGTTGACCGACATTTGTGGCTAGAATAGCCATAATGTGTTTGATGTAGGTAAGGTTGTTACCAGGAGGATGGTAGAAAGAATGAAGTGAGCATATTGGCTTGTTATTGCTTGTGATGTCTAGGCAGAGGTATTCACAGGTCTTCCAATCTATTCTCGGTTCTTTCCCGCCCATGTTAGCCGGACCATCTGCGTTTACAGCTTTTTAAAGACGGATGTGGGTAGGTGTATTGGGATGTTGTTGAATAGGTATCCGAATTTAGGCAGTATGACCCATCTTGGCTATGGATATGCTATCTGCGAGTGTCAAGGGGAGCTGGATCCATTTCTATACTTGTGCATCTATTTGGTCTATTGCAGTCCCATAATGTTTCCTAATCACGTCTGTGGGATCGCTATGGATCCATATACCTAACTACTTTACTGGTTCGCTCTGCCATGTGAGTGGGAATTCCAGGGGACATACTTTAGTGTGCTCAGTGAGCGGGATTACAGTGGACTTACTCCAGTTAATGCCGAGTCTTGAGTGTCTACCGAACTTGATGTATTCCCTCAGTAATGGTGACAAGTTGTTCTGGGGATCTCTGACATAGAGCACCATATCATTTGCATATAGTGATATACTTATCAGACGTTGATAAACCCTTAGTACTGTATGTTGATATTCCTGCCTTATTTTGCATGCGAGTGGTTCAAGTGCTATTGTACATAATAAAGGGGATAGTGGGCAACCCTGTCTTGTGCCTCGTTGGATACGTATGGGGTCCGACACTTGACCATTGACATTGATGCGTGCTACCGGGTCTGTATAGAGAAGTTGAATCCACTGTCTTAACATCGCTGACATACCCATTCTTTGCAGGATTGCAAAAAAGTTGGCCCATTCTTTAGAGTCGAAGACTTTGGCTGCATCTAGCAATACAGCAGCTGGCTCTAACTCTGGATTCACTTGGTTTGGAAGTACAAATATAGTGCGGATGTTGTGTGATGTTGATCTTTCTGGTGTAAACCCAGATTGATCGGGCAAGACAATCTTTTACATTAGTGGCATTAGTCTGGTAGCTACTATTTTTGCTAATATTTTGGCGTCCGTGTTAATTAGTGACAGTGGCCTGTAGGAATCCAACCTATCTGGTGGCTTGTGAGGCTTTAGCAGCGCTACGATCAAAGCTTCCCGTAAGGTGGGCGGCAGTATCTATTTTGTGTACGCATCTTCATACATGTAAACAAGATGTAGGCCTAGCAACCTGGCGAACTCTTTATAGAACTCGCCTGTGAGTCCATTGGGCCACGGTGCCTTGCCATTCGGCAATGCTTTGATGGCCTCCTTAACATCTGGTTCTGTAATTGATTGGGCTAAGTATTCTCTTTGGCCATCTGATAACCAGGCTATCTCAATGTCCTCTAGATATTCCATTATTTTGTTCTCACCCGCTTTCAAGCGGGATGCGTACATTTTAAGGTATGCCTCTGCAGAGGTTTGAGATATCCCTTTTACATCGAAGTGCGTAATCTTCTCATCATCAGTTATCTGAGTGATTGTCTGATGTGCGCTTTTATCTTGTATTCTTGGGGATAGTGTGTGACCGGATCTTCCTCCTTCTCCATATGATCTCGCTCTTAGGAGCTTTGACCTATATTTGATTTTATCTTCTGCATATTCATTATATAGTGTTAATTGCTCTCTTAAAAATCCTAGTGTTTCTGCGTTGTGTACAATCATACTCCTCTTCAAGCTTCCTAATTTTCCCTTCTATGTTTTGCAGTTGTGTGCGTATATCTTTTAAGATGCCTGCATTTGTCCCTATGCATACTCCCTGGGTAGTGGCTTTAAAAGCCTCCCAGACAATGCTCTGGTCGTCTACTGGACACTCATTGAGCTGGAAATATTCTTCTATAGCGGACTGTATGGTTGCATTGTACACTGGGTCCAGCAGTGATTTTGCATTAAACTGCCACATGTACTGCGGTGAGACATACGTTGGAATATCTAGTGACATTTGTACTGGTTTGTGGTCTGATAGTGTTCTCGGAAGGTGTCGCACATCTTTCACCACATTGATGACTCCCGCTGAGCCGAGCCAGTATCCTATCCTAGACCAGCTTGCATGCTCTGTGGATATGTATGTGCCCTCTTCCCTCCCGGGGTGTCTTAGCCGCCACACATCCACCATCCCAAATTCTTCCATGACATCCAGTAGCTCCTGGACAGCTTGTCTATGATATTCTTTGGCTGTTGGCGATCTGTCATTCGCCGCGTCTAGTGTTACATTTCAGTCACCACCCTATATTATTTCCATCTGCGGTGAATTGCGCAGTTTATCCCAGATTGATCTGTAAAATCCCAGGTGATCGGTTTTGGGTCCGTATGTGTTAATCATACCTATCTTGGTGCCCCGTAATGTACCAGTTAGAATTACATCTACCATGGTTCTATCTAACTTAAATTGTACACCTTTCTCTTCTGGAGTATGATGAATACGAGGAGGCTGCCGTAACTTCTCGTAAGCGTCCCCCTACCCCCTTATCGGTGTGTGTGGTGAGGTACGTCTCCTGCAGCATGGCAATTTCTATGTGATGCCTGTTGAGGTATGCCCCATACTTTCCATGTTACACATTTTTTGTGTTGTTTTACACCTCTGATCACTCATTGATATACTCAAGGGTTATATGATTGCTTGTGCGTGTTGTGATGTCAACATTTGTGTAGTTGTGCCCTAGATCGTGATTGTTATGACTCTTAACTAATTGATATAACAGTCCCCCCCGTCCCCGACTCCCACATCCCAAACATGCTGGAGAATTCCCTGTTTACCAAACTAACATTTACCCACTTCTCAATGAGTTTTACATTTCTAAAGCGGTACATTACTTTTCATACAACACTTTGGGGGCTTACCCACTATGGGGTGCACCAGAGTACCAGTTCTCATCCGCTCTTGTAAAGCGATGGGCCATGAGCATGCAGTTGTTGTAGTCAGTCAGCAGGCCCAAATTTGTGTCATCTTCTGAGATGCCTTGCGTTTAATCTCTATTTGCTTTTGTCTCTTGTCTATGTTCCACAGGTGGTCCTCTTATCGCATTCTATCCATCTTCATTCCTCTTCCTCTCTTTATGTTGGCGTTTTCTTGTACTTATGTCAGTCCTCCTCCATATGTTGCTTTTTTTGCTTGCTACCAGCTAGTAACATGTCTGTATATTCCATTGCTGCTTTTGGCGTCTGGAAGATCTTTTCTTTTCCTTTATGCATAATCTTTAGGTGCGCCAGGTAGAGCATTGCGTAGGATATTTCTGCTTTTATTCTTTTCGCGCTGATTGTACCGCCACTGTGAAGTCTGGAAAAAATAGCAGTGTATTTCCTTGGTGATTGATATCTCTCTTTTCTCTGGCCAGTCGTGGCACCGGGTCCCGGTCCCTATAATTAAAGAGCCTGGCCACAATTGGACACAGTTGTGCCCCTGGTGGTAGGCAGGGCACCATTGAGCGGTGTGCTCTCTCGACAATTGGCATAGGAGATAATGCTTCTGTACCAAAGATGTCCTTTAACAAGTTCTCAACATAACTTTCCATTCGACCAGTGTTTGTCGATTCTGACACACCTACTATTCTTATATTATTGCCCCTTGACCACGCCTCTACTCCTCATTCTTCGCCTGTATGATCGATAGTACCTTTTCCATATTTAAGCTTTTAGTGGTCCGCCCTTGTGTAGTATCCACTGTGGCTGAGATCCTATTTTCCATTTCGTTCATTCTGCCTGTGTGCTGTTCCATTTTAGCGGTAAGATGGTCCATTCGGAGGTTCAGGTGGTCTATTTTGCCATGTATTGATTGCAGACTCTACTGCATGGCGCCAATGTGGCAGTGAGGCTGTCTGCAGAGCCGCATTGTTCCTCCTTATCAGTCTCTGTCTCGCCTGTCGCCCTTGTGATCTTTCGCGCTTCAAAAGTGAGCTTAGGTTGGGCTTTATCAGTTTTCCCTATTTGAGTGTCGTGGGTACCACTTGGGTCATTTTCTATTGCTGTAGTGCACACCTGATTTGGTTCCCTGAACCCTTTTGCGTGCTGCGCAGGTGACCTTTATCAGTGTCTGGGATCTGATGTCTTCTTAGTGTTCTGGCATTAATCTCTGAGCTTGCCCATCTTGTGCTGTGGTGTTGCATAAGAGGGGGACACATTACTGGTGCGTGTGCCCATCCGCTACTGTTCCGCACTCCCCGTCCTGCTGATAGTCGTATCCCACTTGCGGTGGTTTACAGTTGTTCCCTCGTATTCTTCTATCACCCAAATATATGGCTTGTCTTTCTTTTTGCAGGGCCTGTAGCTGAGGTGCTCCCTTCTATATTCCACACCTGTACTCCGTGATCTTTGCCACTCTTTGAGCCTTTATCTAAGCTCCAGGTCTCAATGCTATGACCCTTGAATAGTTGTTCCTTTGAAAAAGTCCTTCGTGTGTGTGTATGGGCCCTCTGTGCGACGTGCTGCAAATTCGCAGATCGGGGAAAATATATGTGCCGCTGGCGCCTTACCGCTTATTTTTCTGCTAGCAGGATCGGGCATGTTCTGGCCTCCACTGACCCGCACTATTGGGTCACTCCGTCCTGCTCTGTGCACTGTCAGGGGGCCCGGCCTAGTAGGCCTCCCAGCACGATGTGCCCCGTTTGTGACACTGCTTGCAGGATCCTTGGCAGGCCGGCTCCGCTTGTTGTAAGCGCAGAGATCTCCGCCACTACAGACCGCGTTTCACTTTCACTACACGCTTATCCTTTACAGCCAAGTCGAGCAGTCTCCGAGCGGCGTGTCTGAGTGGATCTCACTGTGCTGCCCGCGCTTCCTAGGTCGGCTGCCGCTCTACACAGCAATGTTATCCTGGGCCCGATTTTGAGATGCACGGTGATGCAATCTCGTAGTCTTAGCACCATCCATGTAGTCTAACGTTTTACATGCATGGCACCGCCATTTTACCGGACTGCCAGCTCCATTTATGGCAGGCAACGCATAATTAGCAGCGATTTCGGCTCCCTCGGGTCGTCTAGCATTCCTTTGCCGATAGTCGGTGTTTGCGGCCGCTGGCTCCGCCCGATGTCAGGATTATAGTGGATTGATTGCTCACGGCCGGCCGAGCTGCACTATAGTGTGATCATCTTGCCGTAGGCTCCCTAGCACCCCCCCCCCCCTCTAGTTTTGCAGAGACTATAAAGGGAGCAGCGGCACCAAGAATAAAGACCTTTCTAGAGTTTCTCCCTCTCACAGTGGCTAGTGTGGAACGCAGTCAGTCAAATAACTTTATTCGATTAAAAAAGAATCATAAAAGTATACAATTTAGAAAATTTCATACATACAAATCACAAATGGTATTTCATGTTCCAAGGTTCAAGGGCAAAGACACAATACACAATTTATCATAGCACTGTGCACTGTTGAGCTACATTATTACATAGGCAAGGGGGTAGCCTCTCACACCAACCCCCTTGCTTAGGTAGGGCGACTAGAAAGTGCAGTGCTTTTAACCGAATTTCATATATACAAATCACAAATGGTATTTCATATTAAAAAAACTCAGGGGCAAAGACACAATATATCATATCAAAAGCATACAATCAGTAGAACATATTCCTAGTTCATAGTGATTCCTAATTAAAAAAGCAGATCTGATGAAACTAAGCATAGAACTACATATAGCAGCAGTTGATAACGATCTCAAATACTCGAAACCTTCCTTATATGTGCAAGGTCGAATATCCCTCAAGAGAGGTTTAATAAAGCAATCTCTTGGGACTTTATAAAACGAACAAAAAAGCACAAAGTGCACTGTGCATTGTTGGGCTACATTATTACATGGGCAAGGGGGTAGCCTCTCACACCACCCCCCTTGCTTAGGAAAGGCGACTAGAAAGTGCAGTGCTTTTAACCGAAGTCTAGTCAAATAAAAACGCCATTGTGTATGTGTGGTGAAAGACAAATAAAACTGTTGCTGTAATATAACTACTTGGTCTGATGTGTGTTTATGTTGTCTGAACAGACCTGGAGCAGTATGATAAGCATTCTTAATGACCATCTTCATGTCTGATTTAATAGAATCCGGATTTTCATAAAAGTCTTTCAAACGTATTTTATAAAAAGTTTCCTTCACATAACGTAACCATGGTAGTATCATGGCCTTATAAAGATTCATACAATCTTTTAAAATTTCTTTTGAAAACAGCAAATCTTCTGAGGTCCATATTTCCCCCCATAGGAGCAGGGGGGACACATGGATTCTATCACTCACGAAGTCTAAACCCACCTCGAAATGACAGAAAGTGTTTGGGGAACTATTTGGAATAGATAAGACGTTTTAAAAATTCGTTCTCCATAATTTGTATTTGCGCACTTATGTGGTATCCCCATACTCCTGCCCTGTAAGTCGCTACTGGCAAACATTTGGATTTATACAAGCTCGTAAGTCCGCTATTGGTGTTTGACCCAGTTTGCTGGCGAAGCGGAAAAGGGCCTCTATCGATCTACTTGTCTTTTGAAGCCGGGTTGATATCAAATGGTCCCAGTTCAATGTTTTATTAAAAAGATTTCCTAAGTAATTCAAATTTGGGACTTTCTCAATGACCATATTGTCCACAATATATTTACAAGTTATAGTTCTATTTGGACCGCAAACCATTGCAAATGATTTAGTAAAGTTAACCTTAAGACCTAGTCCCAACATGAATTTGTTGAAAGCGTTCAGACATTTTTGCATACTATTTGCTGTTAGTGTCATCAACACAGTATCGTCCACATAAGACAATAAAGGTATGTATTTGCCATTTGTTTTGGGAAAATCTAAACCTTGTTGCAATAAAAAATGTTCTAAACCATTTGTGTATACTAAAAACAAAAAGGGGACCAGAATACAGCCCTGGCGGACGCCTTCAGTTGAGGCAATTTGCCCGTTTTTTTCACCACCTGGACCATATCGGATAACTACAGAAGTAGCAGCATGCAATCTACGTAACAAAGTGACAAGCGACTCCTCAAATCCCATAGACTCCATTAGCAGCCACAATTTTCCCCTGCACACAGTGTCGAATGCACTGGATAAGTCCATAAAGGCCAGGTGAATTGAAACACCCTTGGCCTTTGTGTACTTACCCATAATCATGGCCATGTGTAGGCACTGTTCCGTGGTCCCCCTGCCTTTCCTAAAGCCATATTGGGTGTCCACGATAATGCCGGAGGCATTCTTCCATGTCTCCAGGCTTGCCAATATGACTCTCCCCAATAGTTTGCAAGAAGCATTTATTAAGGAGATTGGCCTATAACAACAGGGATCGCTTCTATTTCCTTTTTTAAAAATGGGCACAACTACCGCCTCTTTCCACGATGAAGGGATGCGTCCCACAATAGTCGCCTTAAAAACATTAAGCAGCAGGGGTGCCCAAACTTGGGAATTATTTTTAAACAAATCCAGGGGTTCAGCATCAGGCACTGGTGCCTTTAGAGAGATACCTTTTCTCAAAGCCTCCTGCACTTCTCCCAACGAGAGCGATGAACTAAGCTGTCGTGCAGTCTGAATATTAAAAGGGGCATCATCCTCACATTCATTTAATAATGAGATGCCCTTTGGGTTAAATATCTTAGAATAATGGGCCTCCCATACCTCCCCAGTTATGTGCGTGACCATAGTCCTATTTTCGTTGCTGAAAAGCGGACAATTTATAACCTCCCAAAATATCCTGCTATCTCTCATATCACTAGCTTTCTCAAGGTCATCCCAAGCCTGCTTTTTCAATTCTATTTTCCTTTTTTCAGTGGCCTTTTTATAGATTTGTCTTGCATTCTTAACCATTACTTTATCCCGTGGGACTACGTGTAGTGCCTTCCTCAATGATGTTTGGGCTGCGGAACATTCAACACTAAACCATTTCATATCCGGGATGCTACCCTTCCTAGCAGCTTTAAGCAAATTTGTGGCCACACTCTTACAGAGAGCTTCAAAGTTCTGTAATATCAACTCTGGGTCACAGGTCATCACTTGCGATAAGTGGGCTTTAAAAATCGTTTCCTCCAATGTTTTAGGATCAATCTTGTCCCATTTTAGCCTTATCCCTTGATTATGGTTATGTTTTATTGGTTGTTCAAGGGACTTTTCCCTAGATACCACAGTGCTCAGTAAAAGAACAAGGGGGTTATGATCGCTGGCAGGGTTTGGTTCTACCCTGAAGTCATCAACAAGATAAACATATCTGCTAGAAATTAACGTAAAATCAATTACACTCATACATCCCCCGGCCCCTTGAAAAGTTGGAATAGGTACCATTGGTATGTTAGTCAATGTGTCAAGTATGCAAAGATCGTTTGCCACAATAATGTTATTTAATGCATCACACTGTTTGGTATGCTTAAAATTTCCAGAGGTTGTTCATTGATATCAAAAAGCCCACAGGCCTTGCTCCCACTATATTGACATAAAGTGCAGTTAAAATCCCCCAACCACATAATACACAAGGGAAAGATTTTTTCGGTCACTTTAGCAATTTCCACCTGCAAAGAATCAATAATAACTGACGTCTGCGTATCAAAAATATTATAGTACCAATTAATTAGAAGCAAGGGTACAACAATCAGATTAGTACACAAAATCAGCTGGTACCATGGAGAAGCCCTTACTTTTTTTTATCTTTAGAGACTTATTCTGTACCGAGATTGAGGTCATTGAGCCACCCTTTGCCCTCCCAGCAGGGGACGGTTCAGCCTGGGCGACTAATGAATTCTATCCATCTAGAAAAAGATCCTTTCTGCTCCAAGTTTCTTGGAGACAGATAATGTCATAGGATTTAATATACTCTATCCACACCTCATCTGGTAGCCTTCGCGAAATGCCTGCCACATTCCATGAAATTAGGCGGAGAGTACATCAATCAAGTTGGCTATTTGCTAAGCCTAAATGTTTACTAGACGTGTTCTCTACCACTATATTATTGGCTTGTGTAATGTTCTGTTTGCCCTCAGTGCCTTTTATTGGGCCCTGAGTTTTATTATTATTATAGAACAACTGCAGTTCACTATGGTTGCCCAAGAGGTCAGCAGGAAGTATGTGCTCGCCAATGTTCCTAGAGTAAATTGGGGTTACAACAATGTCTTTAGCATCATTTTCCATTAAACTCTCTAACTGTAGTCAATCGACCTCTGCCAAGGTACTCAAGGGCTCAAAACGATTTACATGGTACCATAGTGGGAACAGTGGCTGTGTGGAACTCTTTTCCACCGAATGATTAAATCTACCGGAACTAGAGTGCAAAGACGAACTAATCTGGTAAATTTTGGTTTAGTGCAAGCAATGTATTTTCAAATTTTTTTTTTCCTGTATGTTGGGTAGCTAGCGAGACATTGCCTCACCCCAAATGTGTATCACTTTAAGTCTGCTATAATAGTCGGAATGCATTTTGTTCTGTTTTTCTTAATTACCTATGGTGTTCCCATGATACATTCTATTGGATTGTAAATGGGGATATTTCCTGTGATTGGGTGTGCAGGGATGGGTGAGGGGTGGAGGTGGAGTTGTTCATGTTCACAGGGTACCATTGCTTCTAGGTCAGATTACTCGCTGTAGCGTGTTGTGTTCTAATTGTGACGCACGAACACCGTAATTTTTAAATTACATGTATATCTTTAAGGGGTAAATTGACCACCTTTTCGGACCTGGCACTGATCACTTGGAACATGAGGGGCCTAATTAACGCGAGGAAGGGGAAACAGGTATTGCACTATTTACAGAGACACCAAGTTGATCTTGCGTTTCTACAAGAGGCGCATTATTCTAAGTCAGCTTCCACCAGTTTTGCTTCGTCTTGGAGCCCACATCGCTATTTTGTAAACTATAGCACGTATCCCAGGGGATCAGCCATACTGATTCATAGATGCCTGCCCTTTAATTTTCTAGGGTCCGCAACGATAGTGAGGGTCGTTATATGATGGTAGAGGATCACTTGATGGGCCATCGCATGGCATTTGTTTGTGTTTACGCACCTAATATTGACAACCCAGAATTCTTTCACGGCCTTCATCCGCAGCTCATACAGTTAGACGTAGACTACATTTGCGTTGGGGGGGACTTTAACCTTCTATTAGATCCTGCGCAGGACTGTCTGTCCGACACCCCTGACACTAGGCCATGAGCGCCTTGCACGTTGCTGAACTTGTGCGAGTCGCTTGGCCTTTTCGATGTGTGGCGACTCTTCCGCCAGGGGAATCCGCGTATACTCACTACTCTGCGCAGTATGATACCTGGACACGATTAGACATCTGCTTTGTAACCCGTTATTTGGCAGCTTGGTATCGGGCATCTCAACATCTCACTAGCACATTTTCTGATCACTCCCCTGTAGTTTTAATGGTCAGGATCCCCAGACCTGAGGGTTGTGAGAGACAGTGGAGGTTCCCCGGTCAGGCGCTGATGGACTAGGTGTTCCGTGCAGAACTTCGAGGCGTCATTGTGGAATATTTCGATTTAAATAAAGGATCGGTGCAATCATGGGCCACCCCTTTGGGAGGCTTTCAAAGCTTACACGCAGGGGGTCTGTATCTTCTTAGCATGCTGGATTATTTGCAAGACCTGAGACATACGTTAGCTCGCATTGAACAGCAACTAGAGACACTTGACAGAGCAAGCTGAGCAGTCTGACCCGACTAGGCACGGCCGCCGATTGACACTCTTGGCAGAATTGTGAGAACCGGCTGAGCGTGAGACACATTTCTTAAGCAAATATGCCATTGCACGGCACTATGGGGAGAGAGACCGACCTGGCTGCACTTTAGCGTGCCTTATGAGACCCTCAGCCGGACACTCATACATTGCCTGTATCCGCTCCCTAACCGCATCGCTGCTAGGGAGATTCTCCTGCTGTGCTGGACAGCAATAAAAACGGGTGTGGTCATGACGAGCTCAGCTCGTCATGAGCACAGGAGCACTGTGCTGCATGACGAGCTGAGCTCGTCATGAGCATGGAAGAGGCTAAATGGACAGACACTGACGGGCACTCCAAACATATGAGATGTATTTCTGGACTATTATTCACATCTGTACTCCACGCACGTAACGCATAGCTCCGAGGATCGCATTGAATACCCAGCTGATATTGCGCTGGTGTGTCTTGATAAAGTTATGCAACAATTTCTAGCTGAGCCATTCACCGGTGAGGAAATCATAAGTGCTATTGATGCCATGAACGGATCGACTGCCCTGGGCTTGGTTGGATTCACTGACAATTTTTATAAAACATACAAGGACCTCTTAGCGCCCTGCCTGCTCGAGCTCTATAATGAAGCACTCTAACCTAAGGAACTGCCCCCCACGCTACGTGAAGCGCTAATAATCCTTCTCCCTAAAGCCGGGAAGGAACCGCTTCTGTGTGGTTTATATAGGCTGTTGTCACTTTTAAATCTTCATTATAAAATCATTTCTAAGATGTTTGCTTTGAGAATGGCCCTGCTGCTAGATCTAATTATTTCCCCAACTCAGTCGGGCTTTGTCCCTCACAGCTAGACTGCTCTGAACCTTCGTACATTATTCGCGGTTATACACAGAATCTCACCAGAGGGTCCCGGTGGCTGCCGTATTACTTGACACAGAAAAGGCTTTTGACTCCTTGGAGTGGCCCTTTTTTTGGTAGTTATGGGGAAGATGGGAATGCCTAAAAGGTTAATTGAACTCGCTGCACTACTTTATACTTCTCCTACCACTAGACTTCGATTCAACTGCACCATGTCCCCTTAGTTTGCTCTTACCCCTGGCAATAGGCAGGGCTTTCCGCTTTCCCAGTTGCTTTTTACCATGGCGCTGGACCCCTTGGTCTATCAATTGCAGGAGCGGCATCTGCATAGGGGACTTTAGTTCAAGACGGGTCCTCTCTTAATCTCACTTTACGCCGATGATGATATTCTTTATGTTCGCCACCCTCAGGAGAATTTGGAGCCGCTAATCAGAGAGATCATCCGATTTGGTGGATTCTCCGGTTTAGGCATAAACTTCTTCACCTGACACAAAGTGCCGTTAGGTGGGATTGTGAGTTCCCCCTGTCGTGGCGCGATGAGTCGGCTGGATATTTGGGAATCCAGATACATAGAGAACCTGAACAGATCATTTTACTTAACTATGGCCCAGCATTGCATACGTTTGAGCAACAGGTGGAATGCTGGTTGAGGCTCCCTCTTTCGCTGGCTGGTCGAGTTGCAATCATAACAAGCATTGGCAGAGCCAATAGGTCTCGCCTTTGGGCCCTTGTAAGTGTTTAGCTAGAGCTATTGGCTTTGCTAATGTGTTCAAACTATGTTGTAGAGTAATGTGGCTTGTGTGCAGCATGTTGTAAAGTTATAATAAAAACAGTATAAAAAACATTTTTGTTACCGCATCTATAATTAAGCTAATATTATGTATAACTGAACAGCCTTATTGAAAAAAAGAATATCAAAAATGTTTAGTGTTTTTTTTTTTGGGAATGTTGGCAACTTTATCTTGCCTGTTCTAATGGATGTTTGCTATAAGGTTTTTTGTTTGTTTTGGGTTGGGGAGAGATATAAACAACAGGAGGGTAGAGGTTAGGAAATTGTACGTGAATTATAATACGAGTAACACACCGATATTAGGGGAGAATTAACAGATTCCAGATTTTGAGGGTACTGTAAAGCTTTGGCAATGGCTGGAGGATGGAACAGACAAATAAAATAACCCTGTCCTTTGTGTCCTCACCAGGTGGTTTTAAAAGGGTCATGAGTTATCTGAGCACTATCCTACCAATATGAAATAACATCAGTATAAAACAAGAGGCAATAGTTAATAACGCTACGAGGCCAAAACAGCCACAGGTGTGCGTTACGCAAAAACTGAGTAACATAGCAAGCAGTGCACTTTCACCCCTTCTCCTCTCCCTTAGTACCATTAGTATTCTAAGCGCTACACAAATAACATGGCAATTACATAAACTCTTGAGGAAATGTGAGGCCACCCCAGTGGCAGAAGTCCGCTATGCTAAACCAAATAACATAATAAGTTGTGTTGATTCATCCTTTCTCAGGACCTCGAATAGAACTAAGAGCATTTTAAGCCCTGGAATAGGCTGCTATCACATGGCAAATATGCACTATACAAGCAATAGGTGGCACCAGACAAGAACACCAGTGCACAGCGTACTCACCAGCACAGCCAAGCAGCACTGCTGTCAGCAGGACGACTCCGACTTCCTGCTCCATGCCTGACGTCTTTGTGCTTCGAGTGAAATCCCTTGTAGCTCCTCCTGAGGAAGAACCATGTGTCTGCAAAGTGCATGTGCTTTCCCCGAGCCGGCTGTAGGCCCTGTGGACCACTTTTATTCACTCGGAGGGGAAGTACAGGAATTTGGGGTCAAACAACAGAGGAAAGCATCTCCTTCTGAGCACCAGATCTGATCCCTCAAGGCTGCTGGTATTTCCAGAGAGGGGATTCTGCTATCACATGATATTTGACACGAACGCTCAACTAATGCACTGTACTTCTTTGAGTTGAGGGGGGGTGTGGGCTTGAAAGTGTTCGAGCAGAAGCCGCCACAGAAAAGGAGGGGCGAGAATATGGTGTGGCAGAAAAGGATTATGGAGAAGGGGGCCCTGACCGAGATGAACAGACAGAGGGAGAAAGATGACAAGCACCACAGATATACACTCTTCCGAATTATACTTGTGCATATACAAACAGCCCAGATGTACACACAGCATCACACTTGTGCACATACAAACAGAAGCATGCCGATATACACACTTTCAAATCACACGGCTGCACATACGAGCACCGTAGATATACATATTCTCGAATCACACACGTGCACATACAAACACAAGCACCCCAGATACGCTCAAATTACACAAGCGATCATAAACACCAAATGCACGCAAAGCAACGACCTGCAAATCCCCGAAGCAATTGTGCACAGAAGAAACTACCGCAGACCTACATGTATCAGGTATCAGGGAGCCCCGCTCTGCCCGTCGGTACTCCAGACGTCCTCCCTGATACCTGCGCTGATGCCGGGTGAGGTGAGGCGCAACTCTCCTTGAGAATAGTCCAGGAGAGCAAACGAAAAGGTGATATTGTTTACACTATTTTTACTTTAAATATTCCACGACAAGCAGTAGAATGTATAGGTCCTGAAGAAGCAGTAGGTGACCTCTGGGCCCAAGGTAAACACTGCAGAAACATGTCGACCATAAGATCTGTCCAGGTAGTTATTTGCTGAAGCTACCTTTTCTCCACTGTTTTTAATATTGGGAAGGGAGGGTCTTGATTAAATTGTTTTCCGTCCCTTACCCTATTTTAATGGCACCACCACCATTTGTATTTAATTTGTTTAATTTCACGTTTTTTACACTGCTTGTGAGCAACCCCTAGTACCTACTCCTTGTTTAAACCATTCATTGGGGTACAAAGACACACGACTAGAGCACTAATTGTGCGGGCTCGCACACTGAGTGGCTTCCAGTGAGCCTCAAGATGTTTGTCCCAAATGATGAAGGGCGGTACAGGTCGGTTGCCTGATGGGAACACTATCAGTAGGTCTGAAAGTGCCCAGTGAACGACTCCTGTAAACACTTCTTTCACACCCGTTACCCTTTTTGTTGGAGACTTTGACCTAATGCTACTCTGTTGTTGGTAGAAGTTTAATTTGAGGGCTGTAGCATTGTAGGTCGGTAAAATTCCCTCAGACCCCCGTGTTGTATGTATTTTCCCTAAATAGTAGACACAAATTGATCCACTTTAAGTATTTTTGGAGGGCATACATATCACCTGCGAAAATCAATTCTATAGAACCCAACCGGACACACAAGTGCCCTAAGTGTGGAGGGCCACATGCTGATTTCGATCATATGACCTGGAACTGTGTTAAGATTGGAGATTATTGGAGAGCTATTTACATCATTTTATTGTGTATAACTTGACTAGATATAGCCCCTAAGCCCAAGGTCGCTTTGTTGGGATATGTACACGATTTCCCCAAACGGCTGTGCAAATTCCTTGCCATTGCCCTTTTACTTGCAAAGAGGGAGATAGCGATCCGATGGGGCAGCAGCAAAGTTACCCCTACAACGAAAACGTGGCTTAATAGCCTCATATTTTATAACACAAATTGCGAACTGTATGCAACGACGCAACCTCCTGCATCTAGACCCAAGGATATTTGGAGTCCCCTGAAGAGTTACTTGCTTGAAATTGACTCTACCCACAGCAGCCTGCAGGAATAGTTCCCACCGGGGTGGAGGTAACTTCATCTTCATCACTTTGTTTTTTTCTATAGGCATATTTCCTATGTTGGGAGCGAAGGGTGGAGGGCCTGTATGGAGAAGATTGTTGCCAGGTTGCTCAAATGTTAGCACATTATGCAATGTACAAGATGCCTCAACAAATAGTGCGTTGTATTTGAGAACAAATTTCTCAGTGAACATTTCTTCCTTTTCTTTGCATTGTCGCAGTGGGTAACCATGTTATGATTGTAATGCATTCATTTGAAAATGGTAAATAAAGTCAAATCCCACAATGTATGCCCCTGCTCCGGTGTGGAACCTTAACATGGTGCTTACTAGGCCAATGGCTCTCTCTCTTGCTCATTACAGTTCCTTTCCTGGAAGGTGGTGTTTCCTTGTAGCCATCACTTCCCTCAGGCATGTGAGTGTGATACACGCTTTTACCCTAAAAGAGATTTTCTTCCAGGTGCTTCACGATAAGTCCGCAGAAGCAACCCCGAATTCAGACCCAAAATGGGTTCTAGTTTTCATCGCAACCAAACTTTAGAAACCCCAGTATTCTTTCCACATCCAAAATCAGTAGCAGAGTGCGCTCCTCATACTTTGGATGTCAAAAGAGCGCTTATGTATTACAATGACTGGGCCAAATTCTTCCTTAAGACGCAACAGCTCTTTGTATCTTTCTCGAAACCACATAAGGGGCATGCTTCCTTTTAAGTCAGGAGTAGCACCCTGGCTCGTGAAGTGCGTAGAGACCTGTTATGCATTTGTCAAAAAGACCCTTAGCCGTACCTCCCAGACCCAACTCCAAAGGGCTTCTACAGCTTTTCTGGGTAATAGTCCTATAGCAGACATCTGTAAAGCAACTACATGGTCGATCCCACACATCTTCACCAAGCACTACTGTGTAGATATCTTGGCCCAATGGCAAGCTAATGTTGGTCAGGCTGTCCTTCGTACTCTTTTTCAATTGTCTGCAGCATCCCCAGGCTAATCCATTGCTTTTCAGAGGACTGCTTTACAATCTGTGAACATGTGTATCTTCAGCTTCACATGCCACAAACAGAAAATGTTAATTACCCTGTGAGCATCTGTTCTTGGCATTTAGTGCAGTAGTTTCACATGGGCCCACCCTCCTCCCCGGGCGCTTTTGGTTGTTGCAGATGGTGTTACTTTTCTCTTAAGCATTATTTGTATGATCATCTCTGATGTATCTCTGTGCTCCATTTAAATCCTCACCCTTTGTTAGGGGATAGACAATCTAACAGTGGAGCAGGTGCCTATGCGTATGACCTGCATTAGGTCTAGTCACTGTACCTCTCGACTACAAATTACTTCTTTGAAGAAAAACAAGTTGAACACATCCAATCTCAACACTAGATGGCGGGAGTATGCATAGCATATGAATCTACAGCCTTGCATGTCACAAACAGTTGCTTACAGGGTATGTAACATTTTCATTATCAAACGAGGAAATGTTGATCAAAAATAGTAAGTGAAATACAGGACTATACTGTAGGTTGTCTACAATAAAGAAATGAAAACGATTTGAAAAAATGCCTTTTGTGTTGATTTAAAATTTTTAAAAAAATTAAAAAACGCACGTTTCTGTAGAAGGTGGAGATTATTGAATTTGTTTTCATTAGGATGCAGCTAACAATGGACATTTGGAGTTTGAATGTTTCGTTTTCATTTATAGCAAATAGATTCTTGATATAACAATGTACAATGATGCGTACCAGTGGATGCATGCCATTCTGTGGACTTTACTGCAAAGTTATGGATTTGCCGCACTTGCCACTCCATTTGCCACAAAATTTCCAGCGTTGAACAAAAATATTGTTTTGCAGTGTGAATATTCAGAATTCATGCTATGGATTATTCCGCCATCTCGTGGTTTGATTTATCATTGCCCCTTATAGTCACTCTTGGCTTTCTTCTGTTTTTTTTGTGAGGGTGTCATCGATCCTCTGAACATTTAGTCAGACCTGCCAACTCACACGGTGTCACACGACTTCGGCTCCTTCCACACAGTCACCCAGTGAGGATCCAAAATCAGACGCAAGCAGGCAAGGCAAGCTGGAAATCACTGCAGAGTGGATTTCCAGCTAATCTTTTGATGCTACATGCAGTGATATCCATTAAGGGGTGTGAAAACACCCCAGGACATCACCAGAATACTTAACAAACTTTTGTTCTTGTTTTGAGGTCTCGCCTGGCGTTAGCATTCATGCGAGGCTTTTTGAAATCAATGCTTTTTGCGAACTTCACTTTCGGTTCCGGCCGTAATTTTCATTGCTGTGCGTCATTTGATGTCACCAATTATGCTAAACTGGGTGTATTGATTGACCAGGAGGCGTTTTAGTCCCTCCTGGTTACCACCCTGTCCGCGTTTGGCCCCGCCCACCGGGACTGGATCTTTTACAGGCGGATTTACACGCTTTGCTTTAAAGGACAGTAAGCACATTTTAGGTCGAGCTATTTATAGCTCTGAACTATTGCAGGGGAAAAGACACTCTTGAACAAGCGGATTCCTCCCAATGCATGTTGTCTACTAAAGCGTGACGCTTCGCCAGACGCGCGCTTGGCCTCACACCCCATGCCCATATGCTCGTTTGCCTCCCAAGCTGCTCCCCCGCCCCCGCCATGAGACTTCAAAGCAATGCGCTGCTCTGAAGTGATTGTTTTTCACGCGCTCTGCAGGTCACCATTTGCTGCTAGCGCTTTCATCCCTATCACTCCCGAGAGTTCTCGTGATGACTGCTCCACCATTCTAAGCCTCTTATAAAATATTTTAACAAACTACTACTCCGTACTTGTTTGCAAACATTTCACTACAACTTTAGGGTCCATTACGTACGTAGTATCACTATTCACAAAACTAGCGTTATTTGTTTGCAGCTGCTGTCCTCTTATTAAGCCACTTTGCTATGTCCCCCATCACACTACAAGTTCGTATCTCTTTCCTACCTTTATTAGGCGTCTCATTTCATTATAGCTTCGTATCCAACTACTGTGCGTTTCACACAATCCTTTTACGAGCATTGTGTGCGCTTTTTTTGCCAACGTTAGTTTTTAATTAACCTTGTATGTCTCCTCACGGCCGAGCCGCACTTCTACAATTCCTCATGTTACCTCATTATATTACGACGCATGCAAGCTTAATCTGCAGCCATAATGAACTTATCATATATTTTATAAATGTATATTCTCGTGTCACCAGAGCGCATAAACATTCATTCTTGCGAATTGTTATTTGCAAAATGTCATTTGCAGTTTACTTTACGTAGTACTCATTCACATTCCTAATGGGCTCCGCTTAACTGAACAGCAATTCAGACTTGGGTTACATTATCTGCGAGGCTTTTATTTACTACAATCAACCTTTTATGCCTTCTCACGGCCGAGCCGCACTTCAAAGGCAGCTCGATTTACTTCTGCGGACACCACATGGCTCCCCCGCTGTGTCCATTAACTTACCTAGTGAAGCGAGAACAGCATTTAGCGGATGTCCGCCGAATTTAGCATGTGCACGTTTCTGGCCTCGAAGCCGGTACCTAACCTGAAAATGCTCAGTGTTCCGTTTGCAAGCCTGCTTGGTGGTGTATCTGAAACTGTAGGGTAGATTTTGTTATTTCTTTTGGTTTGTATTGCATTATTCTTGCTGCTCTATGCTGGTAGAATTGCTGGTGTTGCACCCCTCAATGCCACAGCACCCCTCAATGCCACAGCACCACTCAGTGCACAGCATCCCTCAACGCCACAGCATCCCTCAACGCCACAGCATTACTCAACGCCACAGCATTACTCAACGCCACAGCATCACTCCACACCACAGCATCCCTCAACGCCACAGCACCACTCAACGCCACAGCACCACTCAACGCCACAGCACCACTCAACGCCACAGCACCACTCAACGCCACAGCACCCCTCAACGCCACAGCACCCCTCAACGCCACAGCACCCCTCAACGCCACAGCACCCCTCAACGCCACAGCACCCCTCAATGCCACAGCACCCCTCAATGCCACAGCACCCCTCAATGCCACAGCACCCCTCAACGTCACAGCATCACTCAACGTCACAGCATCACTCAACGCCACAGCATCACTCAACGCAACAGCATTACTCAATGCCACAGCATCTCCCAACGCCACAGCATCACTCAGCACCACAGAATCACTCAGCACCACAGAATCACTCAGCACCCCTCAACGCCAAAGCACCCCTCAATGCCACAGCACCCCTCAATGCCACAGCACCCCTCAATGCCACAGCACCCCTCAATGCCACAGCACCCCTCAATGCCACAGCACCCCTCAATGCCACAGCACCCCTCAATGCCACAGCACCCCTCAACGTCACAGCATCACTCAACGCCACAGCATCACTCAACGCAACAGCATTACTCAATGCCACAGCATCTCCCAACGCCACAGCATCACTCAGCACCACAGAATCACTCAGCACCACAGAATCACTCAGCACCCCTCAATGCCACAGCACCCCTCAATGCCACAGCACCCCTCAATGCCACAGCACCCCTCAACGCCACAGCACCCCTCAACGCCACAGCACCCCTCAACGCCACAGCACCCCTCAACGCCACAGCACCCCTCAACGCCACAGCACCCCTCAACGTCACAGCATCACTCAACGCCACAGCATCACTCAACGCCACAGCATCACTCAACGCCACAGCATCACTCAACGCCACAGCATCACTCAACGCCTCAGCATCACTCAACGCCTCAGCATCACTCAACGCCTCAGCATCACTCAACGCCTCAGCATCACTCAACGCCTCGGCATCACTCAACGCCTCGGCATCACTCAACGCCTCGGCACCACTCAACGCCACGGCACCACTCAACGCCACGGCACCACTCAACGCCTCGGCATCACTCAATGCCTCGGCATCACTCAACGCCTCGGCATCACTCAACGCCTCGGCATCACTCAACGCCTCGGCATCACTCAACGCCTCGGCATCACTCAACGCCTCGGCATCACTCAACGCCTCGGCATCACTCAACGCCTCGGCATCACTCAACGCCTCGGCATCCATTCAACAACTGGTTCTAATATGTTCTCTCAATGTTTCAAGCTTTATTACAAATGTCACAAAAAGATGTTAATATTTCACTGCTGTACTTGGATTTTCATCACAATAAAATACAATGAACATAATCTTCCCAAAAGTTATTTACAAAAGTTTAAGCTATTGCCATTATGAATTACAATAACTTTTATTTAAGTATTAATTATTATCTAAGCCATGTAAATACAACACATATTGCATTACAAATGCTATAGGTGTCACATTTGCGAAAGTTAAAAATATTGGCATTGTAAATGACAAAGCTATTAATTACGCTATTTTCAAAACCAACACATAAATAAAATATTTGTCATTTACAATACCAATAGATCAAACTTTCCTACTACGCGACCTATTGCATTGCAAATGCTTGTTTCATTTGCAGCGCTGTCCACATGCTTCTAATTGCCACTCAGACAGCCTCTCCTGCTTCAGCACCCCACCCCTCGTTGTTTTATATTATTTAATCGCACAAGCGTGGTCCGTTTCGGCCACATTTGTGTATTTAATTAATTATTTATTCACAGCAGCGTGGTCCAATTCTGCCGCACCACCTTTCTCATTCCTCAACTTGCTGTTTACCCTTGAGCGTTGCATTTTTAATTCTTGTTTCTTTAGCCCAGACTCGGACAGATGGAGTGTGGCTGTGAAGTAACAAGTGTAAAAAACAACAGGCGGCCAACCACCACCACGTGCCACCAGAGGCCGACATTACCAACCGCAATTCGCAGGCGACCGACAAACCCGGAATCGTTACTACCAATGGGGACCACCACAATGAATTTGCCATGGCCAGAGACGAATCCTGACCCAGCTACAAATGATCGACTAGCTTCAACGCAATCTACAGAGACCCTTACAGAACCTCTCTCCTCGGATCTCTGTATCCCCATTTTTAACCTGTCTAATCACTGTTTCACCCCGGAGGAAACAACGCTCCTATCACGTGGCCTGAGCTTTGTTCCAACCGAACGAACTAACTATCTTGAACTACAAGCAAGCCTCTTGAAATTCTGTAGTGTAGTTCCTATTTTCCCAATAGACTCTGCGCATTGGAATAACACAAACAATAGTTTAGACGTAAGACTGAGGTCATCTAGGTCTCTACTGAATATGTTAGACTTAATTAGGTATGCCAGCTAGCTCAGAGGTCACTAGAAACTTTCTCGAATGAACAGGAAGGAGTTAACTTTCCTGATAGACAAGAAGGGATTAGTTTCTGACAACCGCAAAAACATGACAACTTTGCTCCCTCCAGAACAAGGAGTATATCTCCAGAGTCGTGTGAAAACAATAGACAGTTATTTCACTCAGTCAATTGTGCATGCTTAGTTTCACCAGAGTGCAGAGAAATAGAGAGACGGGCGTTTTCAATAAAAGGTGTTATTTATTGAGCAGTCTTCTTTCTCATGCAAGAGAAGTGAATTACCACAATTGCAATACTTATCATAAAGTAAAGTGCGTACAGTAAAAGGAGTATTATGAAATAATACTGTAAAAGCATTGATATGGTTTCTGAGCCATATGATACTTAAAATGGATAAAATATATACATACATAAAATCATTGACTAAACGTACTCAACTGGTGCTTCTAAGATACGCCTACCCCGGTGTACCTGACCTAAGCCTAATACATGGGAAGGAGTAAGTAAGTTGCAGTTTAAGTTAAGTTACGTTTTTGCCAAGAATCTGCATCAAGAATTCTCTAAGGATCTAATCAGCTCCGTACCTTGGTTTTAGAATGAAGGAGGTCTTGTATCTCTTTCTCAGGACTCGATCTCCCAGCAACCCGCAAGGGTGACTGGAAACACCGGAGCTGGATTTCTCGGCAGGAGAAAAGAACAGTGTCTCTCTCAGTGCATCAATGGGAGGGTAGGCTTCCTTCGGCACTCGCATCAGCTGGGCGACGGGCAAGTAGATAGCCGCTCTGCTCCAAACCACCGTGTGTTTGCTTAAGGCAACGTTGGTATATTTATACCTGGAAGGTGCCGGGTTTGACGTAAGGTTGGACATAAGACGTCACTAAGAACTTACAGTTCTTTCTGGACTCCAGGAGTTTTTGTGCAAATCAAAATAAAAGCAGGGGGAATTCCCGGGCTGCTGGAGGCTTGGTTTGTTTAAAGACCACGTTGTACTTTCTAGGAGTCTATGGGAGTAACCTTGCCGTATTTGGACAGCATTGGCTATGACTAAATATGGGTATGATTCTTATGCCTTTATAAGGATATGTTTTGTTATAACCATATAAGGGCATGAATCGGGAATATTTAAATAGGGTCCTAGATACATTCACAACACCCACTCCACGTATAATGTCCATCATTACTAAATACTAAGCAATAGTAAACATATAACGATGCGTGTGTTTTCCAACCCACCCCAAAATACATACATTGTATTTGAAATGGTATATGGTATATACACGAAAATGAGTATTTATACTGTACGTTTTTCAAGCAGTGGTATCATTCAGAAAATGCATATATGAATATTGGCTGAATGAATTGCGAAAATTACATTTATGAAATGGCTCTTAATACAGAAAAGAAGGTCGAGACCATTTCTTCACATATTTATACAATACTGTACATGTCTTAGAGGCTGAGGTAAAATATTGTCTCTAAAAATAGAAGGTCTGTTCTCTAAGAATAGTTCTACTTTAAGCAGAGTACCATGTGCCCAAAAAAAAAGGTAAATATTTTGGAAGTGGAAAAAATAATTTCGCTTTCAGGGGAAAAATTAGTTCCAATTGTTTTCAGTAGTGTTGTTTATCAAAAACTGAAGGCCGAATTCAGAGTTCAGGGAACGCTGTGTGCTTGGTGTTTTAAAAGTTATTCTCGTTGTTAGGAGAGAACATCGTATGAGACAGGCTTGCGAAAAATTGGTCTACAACAGTAGGTGAAAGTTCGACCATGTTCGAAAAAGCAGCAATAGTGCATATGTGAGAATCATTGCCATCATCGATGTCGGGATCAGCAATGCTCACAGAAGGTTGTACCTGTGTGGTGCTGCTTTCATCTCGTACTTCACCGCCACCTAATCGTAATGGTGAAGTCTCAACGAAAGCCATCATCAGAATAGGCAGCCGCTGGGGACACCACTTTGCATGAGCCGTTACCGAACCAAGCAAAGTATCGATATCCGTTGGTCCTGCTGATGGTAGTGTAAGACAGACGTCCAACACGCATTCTTCTCCGCATAGCAGACATCGAAGCACAGGTAAGATGCAATCTTGCCAGATTGGTCTGAATGAAAGAAACCAAGTTGTATTCAGATCTCTTAGCCGGGCTAATCCGAGGACTCTAGTGATTCGGTCTCGGTAGCGTATTGCTAGGATCGTTTCTTCCATCGTAGCTGGAGTTTTGTCTGTGGCTTGGCTTGCCATATCGGAGCAGAAGGATCAAAAATAAAATTCCTGCTACGAGTCCCAAAAGAAGAGTCAGGCCGCCGAATAAAGAATGCACAAAATTCGGGAAAATGGCCAGAACTGTTTCAAAGGGTGCTTACAGTCCCGAAAAAATTGTCTTAAATACATCTGCGATGCCACTGGTATCAGACATGTTTAAGATTTGACCTAACATTTCTACGAAATGCACGTGGCAATTTTTCGATAATAGGGTTTGTATCTCTGCCGCTGTCCTTGCAACTTGCAGATTATACGTCTCTTTGGACGAGGTTAAAGGCACAGTTGTCTGTAAAAGAATAGACTTCATTCTGCTTAAAGTATCAATTAGAATAGAAGAGATATTCAAAGAAGGCCATATTGCCGCCTCCATGTCTGGATTGCTGTTTGGATTCAATACTTGCATACAGCAAATGACCCTGGAAGTAACGGTTACGAGATAGGCTTTTCCTGGCACCATGCCACAACAGCTGTGGTCACTTATTAGAACGTTGCTGCCGTTGGAAAGCTGTCTGAAAAAAGGCTCTATCTGTGTTGCAGGAGTGCCATGCAGGTGACATGAAAGGTTATTTGATGAACCTTCGCAGGCTCCATGCAAGTTAATACCTTGACACAGAAGTGTACCGCTTAGTGATTTTTTACAGTTGTTACCACTAAGAAATACTTATTTTTTCCCTTCACTATAACATTTATGTGTGTAAGGTAAATTCCAGGTTGATTTGATGTATCCTTTACCCAACCTTTCATACAGGCCAACTGGTATATACTTTTGGCAATACTGAAACTGAAAAGTTGTTATCGGAATTGTAATTGTTCCATGTATTATCCATTCAATGACAGGTCTCTCTGACATTGTCAATGGTAATCTCTCAAGTTTTTCAATGCTCAGAATCGAATAGTCTGCTCCTTTTTGTGCCAAACTGATTTGTTTATCAGTAAGATTAAAGATAGAAAATAATGACGTTGTGTTGATTAGACGCCATGGCACGTAGCCTGAATGCAGGTTTTGCAACGTCCAGCCAAGTTGTACAATAGAACACAATTGGGACTGACCATGTTGTAACATTAGCAAGTCCTGCTCTATTATATCAATAGCAGATGATACAATGCTGTCCAGTGAATAAATTCTGGAGGACAGTCGTTAACCCATTGTCCACTACAGAAGGTGATTTTTCCAAATTTATACGATCAATTTCTCGTATTTTTTCAGCAGTTTCAATTTGCATTACTTTCCAAGCCTCGTCGTAAGCAGCGTATATACCGGCGTATATGAAACGTTTTTGACACTGTTTGGGAGGTCCCAGTATGAAATCTCGCAAGTCAGCACCGTCTTTAAGTAAAGTTAAGTGTTGCTTAATTTCAACCAGTGTGGATTTTTGTAGCCACTCAAGGCATAGTTTCCCTACACTGTATGTTGTAACTATCCCTGGATGTTGTCTCTGGGAATATCTTGGGTCAGGCCTGGTATGTTTGAACCCTGTGTTTTGTTCAGGAATCTTTCTTGACAGTTATTTGTGTCTGTGGGCCAGATCAACCATTTTTTCTAATCAGGATTTGTTCTGTTTTGGTGTAAAATATGGGATATGTCTATCTCCACATCTGTAGTGCTATTACTATCAGGTATGGGCTTTGGAATAGACGGTTTGTTCAAGTCTTTTATCTTGGCTAAACCAAGACAGGTTGTTTGTTGAATGGTGTCATTCAGGAATATTATCTGTTCTGGGATCATGCAGGCTCTAAATAATGATTCTAAACCTTGTACCTGCCAGTCTTTTGTACCCCAGATGGTTTTTGTTTCAATGTTGTTTTTCCAAAATTCAAAAACAAATGTAGACATTTTATCATAACATTTTTCAGAATAAATCAATTTAGTATTTGTCAACATTGTTTTCATTCCTGTCTTATTTAACATTTTAAAATAAAACGTTTCTGGATCACTGTTGCTAAACCCTGAGAAGTATGGGAATTTCTCATAAAATGTTTTAGAGCTGCCTTTTGGCGGTGTTGGACAATGTTCCCATTGATTATAAGTAAAAACATTTCTAGGTTGAGCAGATTTATGCAAATAGTGATGACCATGATGATTATAACAGTACATTTCTTCATAGTTTGATGAACCCTGCAAATAATCATGTTCTGTGAATTTTGCTGACATTACTAAATCTGACATCATATTATTAATATTTTCAAAGTCCCAATCATCAGAGAAAGTACTTGGTGTCATAAAGTCACTTAAGGAAACCTTGAATTTGTGTGGATATTTCAAGAGCTCAATCGGGCCATAGATTTCATAATCCGTTTTGTCCCATGCTACCCTACTGGGTATAGGAATGGCTGTGATGTTCACTGATGACAGTTCTCTTTTCTCGATGTGAGATGATCTGTGTGGCTTTAGGACCAAGTTGATGTTCTGACTTGCTGTGTCCATTGTACTATGTTTTCCATCAATAAATCTACCCAAACATAAAGTCATGATGAGCCAAAGCAGGAGGAAAAGTACACCTAACACAATCCATATTTCAATCCATGGTGAAATCAGATATGTTCCTTTGAGTTGATGAAAGAGTTCAGTTACTTTTTCTTTGAAAGTTTTTGTTGCTGGCGTTTCTTCATGTTCATTTGGATCATCAGAAAAGTCATCGAAATTGATGAAGTAGCCAGATGCAGTTCTGTCAATTGTTGGAATTGCTTCCGGATTTTCTTTAGTCTTTGGATCTTTCTTTGGTACATTAGTATGGTCCGATGCTACATCAATGTAGACAGGTGTTTCTTGGCGAACTGTTGCAATTTGGGTTTCAAGAGGCACAAGTTCCATGGCTTTGTTGCATAGTCCTTTTTTGTTTACTGTAGGTTTATCAAAAGTGATTAGTCTCTCAGTTTGAACCTCTTGGATTGTAGCAAGGTTTGGTCTTCTGCTACTTCTTGGGAGTCCACTGGGCCTACTACTTATTATTGGCCACATGATTGCGGTTTTACCAGGTCGATGGATACAACTCTGTTCTCCTTTTTACCAGCAAGGGGCGGTAGTACTACTGATCTTGTTCCGCTGACAGCTAAGACAGGTACTGCTTTTCTGAATGAAGGCCCAAATTCCTTCTTCACCGCGATCTTCTCTCTGACTAGATCCCCAATATTTGGAATCCAGAGAGGTCTTGCTGGGACAGGTGGTTTCTCTTCAGTGGCTGTTGGCTTTAACTTTGTTACTTAGACTTCTTCTTGTTTCATTTAAGTCCTGTAAAACAGCCAAACGATCTTTGATATCAAAGGACTTTTCTTTCACCACTGAAGTTTGACAATCTAAATCCTGGATTATCATTCTAGTACCGCACAATAGTTCGTATGGAGTGATACCTCTTAGAGAATTTCTTGGCAGATTGTTAAGACTACGTTGGAAACTTGTTAGATGTTTGACCCACCCATCACCCGAACCTAATACCGTCGCCGTTATAGATTGCTTTATGTCACGGTTTTTTCTTTCCACTACCGCATTACCCTCAGGATGGAAGGGGGAAGAGTACCGCAATGCAATGCCCATGATTGTAAGCTCGAGAGCTAAACGCAGGACCCTGGTCAGAATGTAGCATGCCAATTGCGTATGTGCCGATAAAGACTCGCAAATCTTTTATAACAGTTCTGGCGTCAACCGAGTGCTGGGGCCTACATCTAAATGAATCTCGTCTTAATAATTATGGGATCGCCTTTTTCCTTCTGAATTTTTGCGTATAGATAGCCTAATGCTTTCTAATAAAGGTATCTGGGCTGGTGTCTCGTCCGGTTCACCACTGCAATCCCTATTGCAGTTCTGACAACTAGTTGCAAAGTTGTAAATTTGCACGTTCATCCCCTGCCACCAGTATTGTGATTGTAATTCTATTACAGATTTCAAGATCTCTTGGTGCCTCAGACCCATTCCCATGTGTGCTTCTTGAATCAAGTAAGCTCTCCTGTTCGTGTTTGGAATTACTCTATCCCCACTCCAGGGATTTGAGCAAACGGAACGGAGTTCGCATCAATTATGTATTTATTTCCGAGTGGATAATTTAGAGGTAACGCCGCATAGTTGCCTTCCATTGAGGCTTTTACTGCTAGTAGCGTTTCACTGTCTATTTGTTTTTTAGTACGCTTTTTTGTAGCTACGGAAGCCGGTTTGACCGCTGCCGCTGTGGCTCTGTTAGCCAATGAATTCCCTGCAACGTGAACGCCATCACGTTGATGACTCAGTGTATGTATCATGTGAGTCTTTTGTAATTCTTTCTGTAATAGAACTACTTGTTCCCAAAGTTTTTTATGCTTTATTGTGGCACCAGTCTCATCTTTGTAACCGTTTTTGATCCAAGCCTGCATGTCATTATTGTAAGACTTGACGCAGTAATGCGAATCGCACACTATTAGTATGGGGAATTCGCGATCGGCATTTTCAAGCGCCATCTTTAAAGATCTTATTTCAGCTCGCTGAGCTGTACAGTTTCTGATTGATTCAGTTTTTGTGACCATTGGTCTGAATTTACCTAAGCGCTAGCGACCTTTAACAATCGCGCACGCAGCACTATATGCTTGTTTACCCCCAACTGCGGGTTGTGCTGAACCGTCTGTATATATTATACAGCCGTAATGTCCCAGAGGCAGGATTTCGGTCGGCAGAGGACATTCATATTCATATTGGAGATATTCCTGTGTTTTTAAATTAGGATCAAATTCGTATATTACGTCTGATGCAGCAAGAGAATTAACCCATTGTATCCATCTCGGATGTAGAGCTTTAGCATTTGGAATGCTTGCTCTTGTTACTGCTACTAGGGCAGATACCGGTGTAACGATTATTATTCGTTTACCTTGTGCGAGGGCTCTTTCTTTTGCTACAGCAGTTTGAACCGCTGTTAGAATTTTTTCAATAGAACTGAATTTCATTTCAGCTTGTGTGTACAAGTATGATTTATAAGCTATTGGTACCGTTTCTCCCTCATAAGAGGTCAGGTACGTGAATCCGCATCTTCCAGGGATGACTCCGATTTCAAGGTTGCGTTCATTTGCGCGTGTTTGCAGTTTTGTTTTAGTTAACATGTCTGTTTGTAATGATCTTAAAATTTCTGTGTGTTTCTGAGTCCAATTAATTGGTTTGAAATCAGGTTTTATTAATTCATATATAGGTTTAACCCTCTCTGCATAATTTAGAATGTATGTTCTTCCGAAATTCAGGAAACCTAGTATTGATTGTAAGTTCTTCAGCGTTTTTGGTGCTTGGGGTACTGCACACTTCTCTAAGAAGTTGTCTGCTAGGCGTTTGCCTTCACTTGATAATTCGTATCCTAAAAACAGTACAGTTAGGTGAGCAATTCGTGACTTTTGAAAGTTGAATTTGTACCCTTCAGCTGCGAACCCAAGTATTATGGTGTTCACTCTTTTCAAGTGTGTTTCCAGGTCGTCGTCTGTAAGATAGATGTCATCGACATAAGATAATGCCTCATCATCATACATTTGTAGTAACTCTGTTACCCTTGCTGAGAATAATCCTGGGCTATTCTTGAATCCCTGTGGGAGTCGACAGAATTGTTTTTTGTGCTCCCATTGTTGAGAAAGCGGTCAAATACCTGCTTTCAGGTGCAATGTTTTGACAAAATAAACCATTTGAGATATCTAATGTTGTTTTATATTTTTTGCGCACGATGTTATTCATTAGTGCTGCACTGTGTGAGTTTTGTACTGCAAATGTTTTTCAGCAAGGGTTTAGGTGTCTGTAGTCCAAAACTAGACGATATGAATCGTCTGGTTCGGAGAGAGGAAACAAAGGATTGTTCATTTGTGAGGTGCATGTTTCAATCACCCCCTGATATTCAAGTTGATCTAAGATCTCCCTGACTTGCTTTTTAGCTTCTTGCTTAACAGGATACTGCCTTTGGGCAGTAGGTTGATTTTTTAACTGGATTTTATGGTGAGGAGAATCCTCATCCCATCCTATATGATTTTTATATAATGCAGGGGCTTGGGACACTGCCCATTTTCTTGCAAATGTGTATTTTTTATGAATTGGAATTTGATTTGAGAAGGCAGGCATAATAATTTCTTCGCCATGAGGGCACTCCCTGTCAAACTCTGGTGGCTAGTCTTTCTCAGCTAGAAGGATATCGTAGCCTTTCAAAAGGATATCCCAAAAGAGACCCTTTATTTTCCTAGTTTTGTCCCCCTCTATACGCAATGTTATTTCATATAATTTATGGGGTTTGCTAACTCTGGTGTCTGCAGTTGCCACTTGAATGTATTCATTCGTGTCCATTGTCTCCAGAAGATTCATCAGGATCTTGCGAGCTATGGTCATTTCTGCTGCGCTGGCTAGCATTGTCTGGGCCCACTCTCCGTTTTCAGTTGTGTCCTCAGAATCCTCGGCATGTTTTATTTTATACTAGCTACCTTCTTCTTTGTAAATTGTAATTTTTTACTTTGATGAGCAGGTTCCTTGTCTTTGGACTGGACGTGCTCTTCCTTGTGTTCTGACCGTCCTCTTCTTTCCGATTTCTGTGAGGAAGTCTGAAAAGATCGAGAGGGACGTGTATCATTATCTTGATATCTGTCAGGTTTTCTCAATGTATCCCTTTCTCTAAGGTTGTATCTTTTCTCAGAGGGCTCCCTCTGGGGAGACTTGCCTCCTCTTTCTGGAGATCTATCTCTCCTTTGAGGAGACCTTCCTCTGGACTGAAACCGTTTTTCTCTGGTAGTGGATTGTTTATTACCCTCCCAACTCTTTTTTGGAGTGTTGAGATTATTCTTAATAAAAGTTTTTTCAGGATTTTCAGTTAGTTGTGGTTTTAGTGGTTTCCCACCCAAACTATCTCTACCTAGTTCTTCATAGGATTTTTCTATGATTCTGGCAAGTTCAAAATGTTGTTCTGCTATATCTGTCTCTTTCAGTTTCTGCAGGTATGTTATATCGTCAATTGCCAATTTAACTAATTCTCTATATGCCTTTGTTAATTCAGTTTAACTAAGAGTTCTTCGTTTGACATTTTTTCAATGTCGGGATGTGATGTGTAGCTGGCTAGAACCGGCCATGTGGCTCCTGGTCTACCTAGTGGACCGAGCCTGGTGATGTGATTTTGATGTTTTAGGGCGCCATTAAACCAGAGCAGGTGCTCTTGGTATGTTAGTGGAATTTCAACGTCCTCGAAAGGGGCGTATTCATCCAGAGGTTCCTCTATTTTGTAATAGTGGAAAACTTGTGTTACAGCGGGTGCTGCTGGAAAATGTATCCATGAATAGAATACCTCTGTCTGCCGATATTCATGGGCCTCTACCACAAATATGACTGTACCACCTCTCGATGATAGTCCATTTTCTATAAGTTTGAGTTATAGTTCTTCTTACATTTACCGGAATGATTATAGCATTCGGGTTTTCATCTTGGAGACTTGTGTCATCCGCTATAAGTTGAGCTGCCTAAGCATCTCTTTCTTCATCACCTTCCGGCATTTTGCTGACAAAGTTTTTTGTTGCAGATCAAGTTTCAAGGAAACAAAGATTAGGTGCACAATATTTTGGAACACTGTATCCTTCAACGTTGACTAAACCAAAAACTAATACATAGGAATCTCTTCCTACTAAGTTTCGGCGGATATTAACCTTTCACCCACTCCAGACGTCTGTGTGAAAAGCACGACTGAGTTACTCTAGCATCTAGCGTTAGATTATCGCCTTACCCAACGTTGGGCATCATGTAGTGTAGTTCCTATATTCCCAATAGGCTCTGCTCATTGGAATAACAAAAACAATAGTTTAGACGTAGGACTGAGGTCATCTAGGTCTCTACTAAATATGTTAGACTTAATTAGGTATGCCAGCTAGCTCAGAGGTCACTAGAAACTTTCTCGAATAAACAGGAAGGAGTTCACTTTCCTGATTAGACAAGAAGGGATTAGTTTTTGACAACCGCATAAACATGACAACTTTGCTCCCTCCAGAACAAGGAGTATATCTCCAGAGTGGTGTGAAAACAATAGACAGTTATTTCACTCAGTCAATCGTGCATGCTTAGTTTCACCAGAGTGCAGAGAAATAGAGAGACGGGCGTTTTCAATAAAAGGTGTTATTTATTGAGCAGTCTTCTTTCTCATGCAAGAGAAGTGAATTGCCACAATTGCAATACTTATCATAAAGTAAAGTGCGTACAGTAAAAGGAGTATTATGAAATAATACTGTAAAAGCATTGATATGGTTTCTGAGCCATATGATACTTAAAATGGATAAAATATATACATACATAACATCATTGACTAAACGTACTCAACTGGTGCTTCTAAGATACGCCTACCCCGGTGTACCTGACCTAAGCCTAATACGTGGGAAGGAGTAAGTAAGTTACAGTTTAAGTTAAGTTACGTTTTTGCCAAGAATCTGCATCAAGAATTCTCTATGGATCTAATCAGCTCCGTACCTTGGTTTTAGAACGAAGGAGGTCTTGTATCTCTTTCTCAGGACTCGATCTCCCAGCAACCCGCAAGGGTGACTGGAAACACCGGAGCTGGATTTCTCGGCAGGAGAAAAGGCAGTGTCTCTCCCAGTGCGTCAATGGTAGGGTCGGCTTCCTTCGGCACTCGCATTAGCTGGGCGTCGGGCAAGTAGATAGCCGCTCTGCTCCAAGCCACTGTGTGTTTGCTTAAGGCAACGTTGGTATATTTATACCTGGAAGGTGCCGGGTTTGACGTAAGGTTGGACATAAGACGTCACTAAGAAATTACAGTTCTTTCTGGACTCCAGGAGTTCTTGTGCAAATCAAAACAAAAGCAGGGGGAGTTCGCGGGCTGCTGGAGGCTTGGTTTGTTTAAAGAACGCGTTGTACTTTCTAGGAGTCTATGGGAGTAGCCTTGCCGTATTTGGACTGCATTGGCTATGACTAAATATGGGTATGATTCTTATTCCTTTATAAGGATATGTTTTGTTATAACCATATAAGGGCATGAATAGGGAATATTTAAATAGGGTCCTAGATACATTCACAACAATTCTTCAGACGCATTAGACTCAAACAATTCTTTGCCGACAAATCTGACTCCGGTCCATTCCGACATACACAATTCCATCTACCATCTACATTTAACTTTCCGTCTCATTTCATGCCTCCAGAGATTTTGACCTTCGAACGTCGGGTAATGCAAGAAATTGGTGAACTGCAGTAGAAATTACAATATGTTCCCTATAACTTACCTTTGACTGAGAAACATGCTCTCTTTGCTTTGAAGAACAATACCGAGATCATCATAAAGCCAGCAGACAATGGCGGTGGCATCGTGGTGATGGGAATTAACCAATCCGCCCTGGAAATCAATCGACAGCTCGCCAATACTGACCACTACCGGAAACTAACCAAAGATCCTATGAACGACATCAGAGTGAAAATACAACTTATGGCCGGACTTTATATCGAGTCATTATATACTAACATTCCTCACCAAGAGGGTCATGCAGTCATTGAATCTTTACTACAACTCAGACCCCAACCGACACGCATTCCCACGGATTTCATAATGAATTTGCTGCGAATAGCCCTACAGAACAACTACTTTTTGTATCGTGTTACGTATTACCGCCAGATTAAGGGTGTCTCTATGGGCGCTTGCTTTGCTCCAAATTTTGCCATCTTCTTTGTCTACCATCTTGAGAAAACCCTTATTCTTTCCAGCAATAATCCCTTCCATGGCCAGATTAATCTCTGGCGAAGGTATATTGATGACATCCTGCTGATCTGGAATGGTACAGACGCTTCGCTCAACCTTTTCTTGAATTGGCTAAACCAATCCCAAGCTCACCTGAAATTTACCAGTAACTGCACCAGTAATGATCTCCCCTTCCCCGACGTTAACATACATGCCGAAGAAGGAAAACTAGGAACTGTCCTCTACCGTAAACCTACAGAACGGAATACTCTGCTCCAATATTCCAGTTTCCATCCTCGGGGGCTGCGAGACGGGCTCCCTTATGGCCAATTTTTGCGTATCAGACGCAACTGTAAATGGCGTAAAGACTATTTTCGGGAAGCTGAGACTCTTACAACCAAATTGATCAACAGAGGATACCCGAAACGATTAGTCACACAGGCCCGCAAGAGGGCTTGGTATTGCCACAGAGATATTCTTCTCACCCCACAACCCAAATCACCTATGACCTGGATACCCTTTGTGTCAAAATTCAACCCAGAAAGTAACAATATCTCCAAAATCATCAAAAAGAACTGGTCCTTACTTCGCCCTTTCAATTCCTTTCAGGATCCCCCACTGTTCTCGTATCAACGAGTAGCAAACTTGGCTAATCACCTTGTCCACGCCATTACATGGCCGGAGAAAGAAGACCATACACAGACCCTTACCGCGGCGTGGGGCCTAGATCCAACCACAGGTCACTACAAATGTCAACAGTGCAGTGTTTGCGAACTAACCATCAACACCAAAGACTTCATGAACAGAGGCAAAACATACAAATTGAAGAAGCTCACAAACTGCCGTTCTCAGAACGTGATTTACGCCATCTCCTGCCCATGCAATCTTAAATATATTGGCCAAACCACACAAATGGTCAAACAACGCATCATACAACACAAGAGCAGGATAAATTGCAAAGTGACAACTGCCCCTCTAGTCGCCCACTTCATGGAGAAAAATCGACTTGAGATGGCAAGTGATTGAAAGACTGTCCCTACCAATGAGAGGTGGTGATATCAAGACACTCCTCAACAGAGCTGAATGTAAATGGATGATTTTATGTAACACTGTTCACCATGGTTGAAACACAATTGATGAATGGAATAGTACCATCTCCATCTGATTCCTCGCACACCTCTGTTTTCTAGTTACCTCTCTCCATATCTGTTATATTGCATGAATCTAATTACCCTGTATTCAGTCCCCAGTTGTATACAATATGTGGTATTCGAGTAACTGTTCTTCCTTCTCGTGCTAAATAACATTTCAGTAATACTGCATGTTTCTCCATGTTGCCTTTTGTATTAAGTTTTTAAATATATATCCTGTCTAACTTGCTGTTCGTGTTAAATAACATTCCAATAATACTGTATGTTACTCCATGCTGCCTTCTATATCAAGCCTGTAATATATGTATTTAATATGTATCGCGCCTAATCCAACTATGTTGTGTTCGGTTACCATGGTAGTCACATACTCTTAAATTGGATAGGCTCACGGATCGCTATTGCGCATGGCTATAGCGATTGTGACTAGTTCTGACGCTGCCCCTTGTTCCCCTTTCTCCACCTCCCCTTGTTGCATTGATTTACCCTCTGGCCCTGCGTCATGTTACGCATCATCTTTCCCGCCCACCTCCACGCCCCTTCCTTTGTTGATTGGCCCGCCGTCCTTCTTGTTCGGCAGCGCCTCAGCGGCTCTCCGCTTTGGATACCGTCACTACCCTGCTCGGATTTATTCCCCTCAAGCCGATCGATCCAGGTATGTCTCTTTAACGCTTGGACACCTTTTGCCGATGTCTTTCGACTAGCGGCTCTACATTCAGAGGCCTAAACTCTGTTTGGTGTTTGTCTCTACAGCTTCAATCACCGGACTTTCACGGGACCGCTAACAATCGCGCTACTCCCCTTGGCGCCACGCTCCAAGGTAATTGATCATTACTTATTTGCTTCACCCTGTTACCCACTTCAACACCGGGTCTCCCCATGCCGGTCTAATTACCTCCTTTCTTGTACTTCCTCAGCGTCTCAACGCAGCGCTGGATAGTACGGGACCGCAAACAATCGCGCCACTCCCCTTGGCGCCACGCACCCAGGTAATTGACCATCACCGGTTTGTTTCACCCCGTCTCCTTTTTCAGCTCCGGTTTATACCATGCCGGTCTTAACAATTTTCTTTCTTATACTCCATTAGCGTCTCCACGTAGCGCTGGACAGCACGGGACATTTATCTGAATCCCAAGACTCGTAGCTGTTAATTATCTGGGATCCACTTAGTTGTTCCTCGTTCAGGTACCCTCGGCATATGAATTTACTCCTTACTCCTTACTCCTTCCCTCTGTCCATTTGGCCTAGAGCTTATTTATTGTCTCTTACCCCTTAGCCCTCGACTCCGTCTTTGATCCCTGGACTAAGATTACACCCCATTTTGAGAATCCTGATTGCCTATGGACATTGGATTCTTCTTGAATACAGGTATGGTCCATTCTGCCCAGACACCATGTTTCTTGCCCGACTCTATTTGTCCTGGATACATCTGTTCCATAGAGTTTGCGCTGCAGCCTACACGCCTGCTTCCTTCAAGCAATTTTGACGTAGTTTCCCGCCATTCCTAATTATAAATACATTCCCTTGAGACCCACCCTATTAACTAAATGATACACAGACAGCCCTCTTCCCCAAGCCTAACTCTACCCTTCCTTTCCACAGCACTGACTTATTCACAGCATCCCTGTCCTGAAGACGATCCCTACTAACCGAGGATCGAAACGTTCGTCGACAACACACAGCGCATTTGTTGGCGCTCCACCTATAATGGCTCTTCAGCATTACCAATTTTAAATTGAATTATTGTTTAATTCGTGTTTCTAGCCATTTTATTTAACTACACTGTATATAATTTGCACTCACTCCACCTGCGCCATCCTTAGCTGTGCACAATTGTCACGTGTCGCCTTTCTGTGTCACCCACATACACCTTGCACCAAGTGCAATTGGGGTGCTTTTGTACTCTTGTCTATACAGTGCTGCTTTAACTGTACTAAATGTATACCCCTTGTTTGAATATATGATGCTATACGCACATCTTAGAAACGAACTTGAGTCTCCTTGTATCTTTGCTAGCAATGCTGTAAGCATGCACATTTAACTGCCTCTCAAATATTACCTTGTGGGATATTGTGTGTTTCTTATGTGAAGTAACAAGGGCGTCGTAGCATACGGTGATAGTTACAGAGCATGTGGACTCCACTGTAATAACAGAAAGAGAAGTCATTGACTTAGTGGAGGTCTAATACCAAGTGTGGCACACACGTCATTAAGCAGTTTAGAGTGCTGTACAAAGCGTCTGCAGATGTGAGCTCAAGAAGCACTTCGTGGAACAATTTTACAGTGCTGTGAACGAAATTTTGTAACAACTGGAGTAAACGAAATTGAACAGTGGGACATTATCTTGAGGCGTGTAGTACAGAGAGATTATAGTTTCTGCACTACAGACACGGATCAAGCCACATTTATCAAGTAAGAAGCACTCCAATGTGTGACATTGTTTGCCACGCCCCCTTAATGCAATGGCGCTACTGGTAACCTCCAACCCGACTTCGCTTCCTTCTTCCTCGGTGCTCATCTCTGCTTCCTGTATGAGTGATTGGACCTTTTCTCGTCTGACTTCCCTTCGCAGATCACCCTAGGTCATCCAGATTGCCATGTCCAAGTTTTGGGCTTTCCGTTTACTGACCACTGTGATTTTGTAGCGTAGTCAAATTAGTTTCACTGATGGGCAACACGGTAATAAGCACCAGCATATATTATGAAGTTGTACCTATGGATGGTTGTTTGGTATTTATGTAGGACTAAACCCGGCAAAAGGCAATGGGGCACTGTACAGGGTCAAAGGAAAGATTAAAAGTCGAAAGGTGATTAGACAGGAGGCTGTGTTCTGATAGGTATGTGGGTTATATTTTTATATCCTGTAAATCTAGCTAGAAAGAAGTGGGGCTACTGGAATGTTGTATCCTTGGTAACCTGGATAGGCATGTTAACTTTAGTCAATCAATCAATCAATCAAATTTATATAGCGCGCTACCGGAAGGTCTCAAGGCGCTGGGGGGGAGGGGTCCGCTAATGCTCATAAAGCCAGGTCTTGAGTTGCTTACTGAAGGAGAGGTGGTCCTGGGTCAGCCGTAGGTGGATGGGGAGGGAGTTCCATGTCTTGTCTGCCAGGTCGGAGAAGGATCTTACTCCGGCTGTGGCTCTGCGAATACGTGGTACGGTGGCGAGGGCGAGGCTATACGATCGCAGCTGGCGGGTGGGAGTGTAGAAGGTGAGGCGGTTGTTGAGGTACTTGGGGCCCAGGTCGTGGAGAGCCTTGTGTGCGTGGGTGAGGAGTCTGAACGTGATCCTCTTGCTGACGCGGAGTTTGGGAAGTATTCTATCTATTTCCTGTCTACGATTTCTGCGTTTCATCCAATCTGCTTTCTGTCTGGGTTTCAATTGGTCTAATTCTATGTAAGGTTTTTTACTGCCTTTCTGTTTCAGGAGATTTTTCAAGTTTTTAAACCTGCTGTGGGGTACATTGTCCTGGTAGATTGTCGGATAACAGAGAATAGTTGGGGCCCTCTGCCTCACGCCCCCTACTGGCGGATCTTGGAATAACATTATGTCCCTTCTCTCTACCCCTCCGTGTAGTTCATTAGGTGATAACGTTCAGCAGGGCGTCCCCGTGTCTCAGCCCGTCCTTCCTGATGGGTCACCTCTGAGTCCCTCTTGACACCCTACGCCCTCTGCTGACACCCACCCTGGTCACATGCCATAAGCTGGGTCCACAAACACTCTGACTTCTCCTTTTGGCCTTCAGCTGACACAGCAGCAACCACTGGAAACACTTACTCACCTCCAAGAAGAGGTGTTGTCCAGCTTCTCACACAGGCTGGTACGATGGCAAAGGGGTTCCTCTTACCCCCTCGCCTCTTCCCCTCCAGCTCACGTCTTGTGTTTAGCATGAACTGCACTTTTTACAATGTACACCGTGTGTGGGCGAAGCTTCAGATGGAAAAATAGAAGTACTCTGTATCACAGTGCCTACTCTCCAATTGAAAGTATTAAGTCTCTCTTGAGAAGTGTAGTGTATTTTTGTAAAGCGCACAGCTGCCCCAACGGGGCGTCCCGGCGCTGTATAACGCTGTGGAACCCTTTCTTGGCTCTCCCTGTGAGAAGCCCCTCCTGGGCAACCCCAAGGTGAAGCCAGGCATCCCAGTGTTGTAGGGGCCGTTGTGGAGATTAAGCAAGCTATTGCCCAGAGTTGCACCGTGGAACCCCTGATTAGAGTAGGCGCCGAGGCGAGAATGATCGAGTCCGCGGACATTGAGCTCAAGAACCTGCCGCGTTGGGACTTGAACCCTGGTCCCGGGCTTGATCTCTGCTTTGGAGTCTGCCGCTCTAACCAGTGAGCCACACTTCTCCACTGAATCCACTGTCTGTCTCAAAATAGAAAAGTGCCGGCTAAAATCTGTGCTTAGCGTAGAAAACAAGCATTGAAAATTCAATATGTCTCGCCTTTAATTAAATTTAAGCCATTTGCTTTGCTAAGGGTATTGTATAGCAAAGCAAATGGCTTCCACTTAATGAAAGGCGAGACCTATTGCATTTTTAATGCTTGTTTTTTATAGTGGAAGGTGGAGGTCATTGGGGACAGAGGACGGGACAGAAGGCCCTCTGGGGAAGTTTTTGGCATAAAGCCCCACCCCCTCCAAGGCCACTCTCCATTCTCACACAGCCAATTTAGTTCCCAAGTTGGCAGGTTTGATTTCGTGCAGTGCAACGCAAAATCTTCAAAGTAGTCACCATCTTGAGATTCTATTTTCCTTTGTTGGGTCTTGAAGCAAAGGAGTCCGATCCAAGGTCCAAAAAAAGAGTATCTGCTTTTCAGAAGTTGATTTTCATCGAAAAGACAGAAGAAAATGGCAAGCAGAACAAGGATCACAACAATCGCCAATGGATAGGAGAAAACACGGAAAAGCACTGAAAAAACACATTAGTGAGAAACTGATGCACATTGACTCCACATCAATCGGGGAATGACAGAGTGGCATGGAGCACACCTCTTTTAGATTTTGTCAGAAGTGACATCATAAGAATGCACAGAAGTCCACGCATGATTTGTGCTGTCTCTGCCTCCAGAAGGACCTCAGTTTGAAGGACTGCACAGCACGCACCCAGCAGAAACAGAGGTTGTCACATTACCCCATTGTCATCCCTCAGCAGAAACAGGATTCCCTAAGATACGTGGGGTTGTCCAGTGAAGAGGAGGAAGCACTTGAGGACACACTCGAGGACACAGAAGAGGCGCAAGGAGAAGAACAGGAACTCAAGGAAGTTATTGAGTTTCAACAAGAAAGAAGACGACACTGAAAGATGGAGGCACCAGTCACAAGGTAACTCGACAGGGATGCCTGAGCTGAAAGTATCTGATTCAAAACATGAAACACCCGCAGCAATATTGAAGGTTTAGACAACAATGCAATGTGGAACCACAGAGGATTTGTGGCCTCCAATGCTTTTTGAATATGAGCCCTTTTGTCTGAGGTGGACCAGGGCCTGGGGCAGGTCTTCACCTTTACTTTTTTATAGGGCAGGGGTGTGTGCAGTTCCCTCTCCAAGCTTTATTGTGACTTGGAGAGCCCCCCCCCTTCCACGGCTGATTGTCATAATTAGTGGAGGGGATCATGTAGCCTACCTCCCTGAGTCTCATTGAGGTACCCCATACCCCCCCAGGGCCAACTTTATCATTTAGGGGAGGATGGCATCTGGCCCCCTTCCCCAAGCCAGAGAAAGGCCCAGGATGGGGGCATATGCACCCTCGAGCAGTAGCTCGACCCACAGGGACCCCATCAGCAGGGCATTGCTATTTACTGCCTAGGAGAGTGCAGACATTCATTGCCCGCACTCTCCTGTGCAGGAAACACAACTCTGCTCCCGCCTGGGTAGAAGCACAGAAAAATGGTGCACTGTGCAAGCAGGAGCAAAGTCAAAGAGCTGGCTCCCACCAATGGGTGCTGGCTGGGGAGAAGGCTGGGGCCTTGTGGCTTCCAACACAGGCACATGTTGTGGGTGCTCCAGGTGGGCATGGGACACTCGGTAAAAAAAAACAAAAAGTAAAGCTGGCTCTCGCCAGCACCTTGTATGGGTGCTGGCTGGGGAGCAGGCAGGGACCGCAAGGGCTATGGGGCTCGCCACACAGCGACCAACTTATAAGCATACATTTTACAAACTTGGGGGCACCAACCAAAAATTAAGGAGTCACAAATAAGCAGCAGGACATTTATTTATTATTTAATACTCCGGCAATGAACGCCCCATAATGGCATGCAAGTGATCCTGGTGGTGCCCCTAGAAGGGGCACCAATATTATTCTTTTTAATGTGGAGGGCTGCTGGGAGCGCAGCAACTGCCCAGCAACATTAATGACGTCTGGAGAGCCTACTATATATTTTTTTAATACAATCGGAGTTGTATGCTCAAAGCTAGTTACTTTACGGTGCAAGTTATAGTTACTTTAGATACGCGTAACTGGTGAATTTCAGTGCTTTTGTTTGTTTAAAATGGTATGTTTAACTGACACTATCAACTATACATACAAAAAATACTAGAAGATGAAGGATCACAAGAAAACAGTAGCCAGCCAGGGCAAACATATGGATCCCAAAGGATACAATGAGTCAGAAATAAATAAAATATATCCATGACTCCATGACAGAAGTGACTCAAACAGATACACTCACCAAAGAATAAAATATATTTCCACTACAACGTTTCAGTGTCCGCCTTCCTCAGGTAGTACAAGATGGTTTGCTCAGTGGCTGCACAGATGACACTGCTGGATTTTCAAAAAGTATCATGGGTGAAAATTCCATTTGGAATGTGAAATCAGTGCAATCCTGAGAGGTGCAGTAATGGACAAGTTACTTACCTCCTGTAATGCCTTACCTGGTAGAGACATGATCTAGCCACAGATTCCTTGCCTTTGAATTTCCCAGGCGTCAGACAGGTGCCAATAGGTGGCATCGGTTGGTTTCGGATCACATCGTCTGCATCACAACTTCCACGCTAGAAGCACGAAGCCATGAAGAGCACTGACATTGGTGTGCAACCAGGGCCCTCAAAGGAAACAGCCCTGACCATAAAAACCAGTTTGCAGTGCGGGAAGAATGGCTGACTCAGTAAGGAATCTGCGCCCAGATCATGTCTCTACCAGATAAGGCGTTACTGAAGGTAAGTAACTTGTCCATCTAATACATACATCTAGCCACAGATTCCTAACCTTTGAATAGATACCCAAGCAAAACCATCCAGAAAGTCCTGCAGGACAGTGCAGCCAAAAAGGCTGTTCTTGTGGACTTGACTGTCTAGGCAGTAGTGCTTGGTAAACATGTGCAGGGATGCCAATGTTTCTGCCTGACAAATGTTGAGGACTGGAACTCCACGTTGCAATGCTGTGTTAGAAGCCTTCGCTCTGGTGGATGAGCGCTTAACCCTTCAGGAGGCTACGTTTTGCCCAGAGCGTAGCAAATTTTGATGCAGAGGATGACCCATCGCGAGAAAGTCCACGTCTGCACCGCACAACCTTTCTATGGTCAAGCGTACCCCACGAAAAGTTGGTCATCCACCCAGAACTCTTTAATACAGCCATGGTAGAAATACAATGGTCTTTAAATATTCCCTCGGACCCCTCACCCATCCTTTTGATTGATATAGAAATACAATGCTCATTTTGGAGCCTGACCATGGAGTTGCTCCTCTTCTGTGGAGGGGTGAGGAGTAGTGTAGAAAGTGGGCAAGGTGACAGATTGCTCCACATGGAATGTTGTTACCACTTTTGGGAAGAAAGAGGTCCTTGTGCAAAGCACCAACTTATCAGGGAAGATGGTCAGGTAAGGAGGGTTAGATGATGAAGCTTGCCGTTTGCTCACCCTCCTGGCACTTGTTAAATGCTTAAGGTTGTGCCTGCCTTGCATGTCAGACAATCCATCATTTTTCCAACATTCTTTGCACATAGAGCCTTTAGCTTTTACATCGACCATGTAACGGGACACAGGGTGGACAATCAGCTCTTTGTGGGGTTCTTTAAGGCCTTCAAATGTAATGCAGTGCAGAAAAAGGGCCATATCAGAGGTTAGTCCTCTGTATTAAGGTCTACTACTTAATGGCCAAGAAGCAGCCTCCAGAGAGACTAGGGGGGGGAGGGGGGGTCATTCGTCAGAAGCCAAAGCTGCTGCCTTTGCATTGCTTCGTGGAGAGCCTGTTCTGGACATATTTCAGGCTGTGACATAGGTGTCAGTACACACATTCATGAAGAACTATTGCATTGATAACCACGTGCGGCGGGAGGGGCATTTCACTCCTTCAGTCCTACAGGGCTTTTTTTCTGAGCCATTCCACAGACCTACTACCTTGAGAGGTACAGCTTTTGCATCTATTCACAAGATGAGGAATCTGCGGTTAGAAGTATCCATCAGAAGAACTAGTTACTCACCTTTGGTAACTCTCATGCTGGTGGATACTCTAACTATTTATCCCTCACTGTCCTGCCACCCCCCTGTTCTGTGAAATAATCTCTTTTCCATCTAAAAAGGTCCCAAATCAGGAATTTGCACACTGTCATATCAGATCACTTGTTAAGCTCTGTGTCCGATGGCGTGGACAGAGTTAAGAAAGAAACTGATGTCAGCATGCAGAGGTGACGATTTAATGTGGTTCCGGGGGTGTCACGTGTGGAATGGTGAAGCCGTCGCAGAGCCACATGACGCCACATACCGGCATGCAGGAGAAGTGTTCTGAAATGTCTCTGGAGCCAGTCTGGCATGTGGGGGTATTCACAAGCAGAGGAATCTGCGATTCGATAGAGTATCCACCAGAAAGCATATTACTGAAGCTAAGTAACTTGTTTGGATACCAGTGAAAATATATCTGGCCCATTAACACTTGGTATTTGTAACTAGTGTGCTAATAAAACAAGGTCATATGTCTATTACTGCAGTACAAATGTCAAATTCTGCTTTATCAGCACAATGCAACTTAACTGATTTTAGGTTTAAATTGCTGATATTTTTTTCTGTTCTGCGCAAGCCTGTTTGTTTACTTTATTATTTTTTCATTATAGGATGTTCCAAATCATGGGTTTCGGGTCGGAATGAAACTGGAAGCTGTTGATCTTATGGAACCCCGACTGGTCTGTGTGGCTACAGTAACACGCATCATCCATCGCCTGCTAAGAATCCATTTTGATGGATGGGAAGATGAATATGATCAGTGGGTAGACTGTGAATCCCCTGACCTGTATCCTGTAGGCTGGTGTCATTTAACCGGGTACCAGTTACAACCCCCTGCTCCACAAGGCAAGTTGATATTCATGGGCAAACATTGTCCTCATACAAAACATTGAATACCAGTTATTGTTGTTATCACGAATTCATTAAGGCAAATGAAAATGAAGGAGTTTTACATAAACATAAATTCTATCAATTGCCGCTATAGGCAATTCCATTGCATGAGGACAGCACACATATTAAGCTATGAGTTAATTGTACCATCTGGAAACAAGGAAAGTAAGAAGAAGGAAATATAGAAGGGGAATGGGAAAGGACCGTATGGCATAGCAAATATTGTGTTCATAGAGGTTGTTTCCTTTTATTCTATTCATAATGGTATGGGATCAGTATAGTTTAAGGTGTGGGCAGATATGCTCTAAAGGTTTGAGTAGACCTTCTCTGTAGGCAAATACAAATATGGAGGGTTTATTTTTCCCATTCTTAAACCATACACTCTGCAGAAAGTATATCGAACAACAGATACTTATTGGACTTTTTAGGTCTCGCATGAGCCACCGCATGCGCTGCTCTGGCGAGACATTTAGTGAGTGGGCTTTAAAAAGCTGACTACAGCTTTTTGGGTGGGCAAGAGCGTGCTGTTACGCGCACAGTAACGTGCATTCCTCACATCGCTCGATCAGGCGCCATCTGGCTTTCCTCTCGCTTGCTCTCCCAAGCGCACACTTAAACGCTCTTCCCCCTCCCCCAGCTCCGCTCCGCCGACCTCGCCACAGTCCCCCGCATCCGAAGAGCTACCTCCAGCGGCAGAGCGTTCTCCTACATCGCCGCCAAAACCTGGAACACCCTCACCATCCTCCTACGGCAGACCCAGGACCTACTAACCTTCAGAAGACTCCTCAAGACCTGGCTATTCGAGCAGTAGCAGCAACCCCCCGCCCCCCTGCGCCTTGAGACCCTCACGGGTAAGTAGTGTGCTTTACAAGTGTTCTGATTGATTGATTTGGTTGGAGCCAAAGTCTGTGGGTGAGCAAATTCGGTGCCCACGGGGGACAGAGTCTTGGTTTCGGAAGGCATGGCAGGTCCTTCGGGTTCTTGGGGGCGGCTGGCTACAGGACATGCTGGAATTTTACTAGAGCAGGTCGAGGTCGGGACAGGCCGCTAGGGCTGGGGCCAAGGCAGTTGGTATCCTCCTCCTCCTTTTCATCAGCACGGCCCTTCGGTCCTCCTTCTTCTTGTTTCTTCTTGTCTTTGGAGGCAAGGTTCAGGGTCGCCCCTAAATACTACATTTAGGGGCGTTACAGGTAGGTACAGATCGGGACAAATGGGTACTTTCCTGGGGGTGGGTATACCCCCTATTATTCCACCATCCAGTGGGAGGGGGAGCGTATGCCTGACTCTGGTTGTCTGGGTCACTTCCATTGCAAATAGCGGGGACTGAGGGTTGTGCTTTACCTTGCCTCCCCCACCTGAGGAGTGGGGTTGGCAAAGGTGAACACACCTCTCCTCCAAACTTGGTTTTCCCACCGATTCTCCCGCCCGAAGTGGGAGTCAGAACCAGTGGGGCCAGGTGCTGGGAGCCAAAAATGGCTGGGGTAGCTCATAAAGGCAGCAAACCTTTCAAGCTTCCCTTTCACTGACCCTGCCCATCCTGAGGGAGGAGGCTTGGCACCTTGTCCCAGAATTTGCATTGTTTCAGTCCCCTGAGAGCAGCAGGCTCTCGACCCAGGTGTCCAGAAACCTGTTTGGTGGTGGCAGCTGGCAAGCAGCCACTCAGCCAGGACACTAGTGTTAGGTTGTTTTTCAGGGGGCATCTCTAAGATGCCCTCTGAGTGCATTTTTCATTAACTCCCACACTGGCATCAGTGTGGGTTTAATGTACTGAGGAGTTTGATACCAAGTTTCCCAGTTTTCAGTAAAGCCATTGTGGTTCTGTGGAGTTTGTAATGATAAACTCCCAGTACCATATAATCTTAATGTCATTACTGCACTTACAATGTCTAAGAATTGGCAAAGACAATGTAAGGGTACAGGGTTCATCCACCTATACTCTCACCACTTGTATAGTGTACCCAGCTAGAGGAATGGCTTACCTATGACAGGGCAGTGGTTTGTAGGCATGGTGCACAGGGAAGGATGTGTGCCATGTCGACACTTCACTTTGTTCTGCACCAAAACACTCAGCCTGCAATGGCAGTGTGTATGTGTTTGTGTGAAGGTACAGGGCCTCTAAGGGTGGCACAAAAAGTGCTGCAGCCCTTAGAGACCTTCCCTGGTCACAGTGCCCTTGGTACCTATGGTACCTTTCACAAGGGACTTACATGTGGCCAGAGAGTTGCCAATTGGGTTTTGCAACATTACAATTTAGGGAACGAACATAGGCCGTGGGTACCTGGTGGGCAGGAACCCATGGCACACTCAGTCAAAGTACATCAATAGTTTGGCAAAAAGTGGGGGCAACCATGCAAAAAGGGGCACTTTCCTACAGACTCTAGGCATATTTTGACAGTACAAGACAGGACAGCGTGGACTATGATCTCTCTGTGGCCTTTGCTGAAGCCAAGAAAGGCAAAGCTGTGACCAAGTGTACTATCCCACGTTGGCTTGGCCTTTGCACAGTGACATATTTCATCTTGAGCAAGTAAGACCCTCTGGCTGATAGACTTTCACACAACACAAGGGCCATGGCTGCTTCTATTGCTCTTACAAGGGTATCCTGGTGGCTGATATTGTTCAGGCAGACCCTTGGTCTGCTTTGCATACATTTAGTCAAGATTACTGTCTTACACTTGGGCATGCAGTGAAACTTACTTTTCCAGGGCAATATTGCATTCCTTCTTTGGTTAATCCGCGCTACTCAATCCCACCCGGATGTGCCTATTGTTTTGGGACTCATTCACGAGGTGAGGAATGTGTGGGAAGAAGTATCCATCAGAAGAAAATGTTACTTGTCTTTGCTTATGATATTTCATGTGGAAATTATTTCTTCTTGCAGAATCCTCACTGCCCTCTCTCCTTTCTTTATGCATCAGTGCTATTTTGATAAGATCCGGAGTTATGCTGTGATATTCATGCTGTTATTGTTGTATTGTGGTATTGAAGTAAAACAGTCTCAATTGTTTTTCGCATGCCTTAATTGTGCTTGTAAAAGAAATGTAAGAAACTGTTTCCAGCACACCAGACAGTACCATACAAATTCCGATAATGTCACATTCGTGGTGGGGGTGGAGGTTGGGGCGGGGCAACGGATGATACTCTGACATGAGTCACATGGCACCACCTGGCAGCGCTGGAGAGGATATACTGGGGGATGGTTTTCTGGTCCATTGTGTTGCCTGAATGAATTTCTAAAGGGGAATTTATTGGAAAGATATACTATACACTAGAAATATCATCAACCAAGGTAAAAAAACACCTTCTTTACAACACGAATGACCGGTTTGTTCCCCTTATTTGAAGGAAAAGTTCATATCGTCAGATGCTGAAGGTTTCTGGACATATGACTCTTCACAGAATGGAATGCTGAAGGTTTCTGGACGTATGACACTTCACAAAATGGAATAACTTTTGCTTATTATTGTGATGATCTGCCCTTGGTTTCAATGCTTTAGATAATGTTAGTGACCAAGGTGGATTTATGCCTCCTCCTCAGACAGATTGAAGTTTGCTGGTGTTTTTTCAAAATGATATTGGTTGTAGACACTTCACCAGAGATGAACTGTTCGTAGCATGTGTTGGCCGTAGATGCATATGATTTTTATCTTGAGCATTTCTAGTTCATTTTTATTAAACTTTTTTTTAAAGAATTTTTATTGTTTTTTTCACAACACATATAACAAATATCTCAGGCGTTGTCATATATCACCACAATAGTACATAGTACATATTTAACATTGTTATGCTCTTATACCCTAGTACTTTGATACATTGCATTTTACCCAGAATACATATATTCACTCAACAACGCCATTTGACATATCAGGATTAGCTCTCAAGTAGGCTGTTAATGGTTCCCAAAAGTCTTTGTTTTGAGGCCGTTGGTAGTTCTTCTTATGCTTGGAGATTGTCTCTGCAATACATCATGTCCATTATCCAGTGTTTGACTGTGGGAAACGTTTTACTATCTCAATGCATTGAGACTCTTCTTTTTGCCATTAATAACGCTATAGAACTAAATTTACGTTTGAACGAATGCAGTTATTTTGAAAAACCTAGAAAGCAAAGTAGTATTGAGCATTCCATGTTACAGTCCAGCCTGCCGCCTAGAATTTGCTCTACATTTTTTTTAATTTTTTATTTTTTATATAGCGCGAACTAGACCCGAACCGAATCAGGTATCAGAGCGCTTTACATAGCACAAGTTACGTTTTTTTTGTTGTTGTTGTTTATTTACATGAGGACACACACTTTCTTTTTTTTTTTTTTTTTTTAGGCACGGGGAGATTAAGTGATTTGCCCAGAATCACAGGAGGTTTTGGCGTCGTTACCGAGGCTCGAACCCAGATCCCCAGGTTCGAGGTCGAGCGCCCTAGCCGTTAGGCCTCTCCTGTTCCTAGTATGTCTTGACTTTATCACAGTTCCATGCAGGGTGTAAGAAATCTGCTCTATCTGCCCCGCAGCTGCAGCATTTCCCCTCTTCTCACAGCCCACATTTCTGCAGTTTAACCGGTGTGTGGTATACCTGGTGTAAGTATTTATAGTGTATAATTCGCAGGTTGCCATTTGGAGTTAGCATTTCCATTAGTGCACATCAAAATTGCCTGTCTTCTGCACTCAGCGGAGTGTCAAGTACCACATTCCATCTCTCCTGCGCCCTGTTTGTACCTTTGGCAATTTCAGCCTGCATGGCCCTATATAACTCAGTGACTGTGTGCACGTAATGAGAATTTGTTATCATTTGTAGTGATACTAGTGTTAGCAGTTCATTTGGAAATGTTGGGTATAGTTTTTGATTGCTTCCCTCAACCTGTGATATGTGAATTTAAACAGTAGCGACTGGTTACTTACAAATGCCAGGTCGACCGGTTCAAGGAAGATACCATTGTTGTATAAATCTCCCATTGTGACTAGGCCCAGGTGCTGCAACAGTTCCATGCTACCTTTGTCTTGTGTCACAGATAGTGATGGGTGTTGGCTTAATCGCATAGCTGGTGCATACAATGGCCATTTATTCACCATGTTCCCTATACGCTGCCACGCTGAGGTTGTTGATTGTATTGTGTTGATTTCATTTTATGATACATGTAGATGTTAGTGCGTCAGTATGCTGCTAAGTGGGATATGGTCTGCATCACCATCTTCCACCGCTAAGTGTGGCATGTACTGTATCGGGTGGTACTAGTAGTGTGCATATTGCACTTGTGCACATAGCTAGTATAGCAGTTAAGTATGGTACTGTAAATCCTCCCTGTGCATACAGTTGAGTTAGAGTTTTTTATTCTATGCGCGCCTGCTTTCCTGCCCATATAAGTTTGGTTATGTTCGCATTTAGCCTATTGAAAATTGGGGCTGGTGAAGTTATGGGGATGTTAGTAAACAAATACAAAAATGTGGGTAATATTATCATCTTTATTAGAGATATCTTATCTGCCAGGGATAATGGTAGTTGGATCCATCTATTGACTTGTGTTTCAAGTTTGTCTATCGCCGCCCCATAGTTGGCTCTTATCACCATGGCTGGGTCTTTATGTATCCATATTCCTAAATATTTAATTGGATCTTCTTGCCAGGTTAGAGGGAATTCCATATGATGTGCTTGTATGATCTCCGTCGGTGGGAGTACTGTGGATTTGCTCCAATTAATTTGTATCCCAGATTGCCTCCCAAATGTAATGTATTCTCTTAGCAGTGGCGCTAGATTGTCCTAGGGTTGCGTACATATAATACCATGTCGTCTGCATAAAGTGAAATACCTATGGGGTGAAGATGGTATTTCAGTGCCGTGTTTGCATGTTGCAATATTTTGCATGCAAGAGGCTCGAGTGCAATAGAAAGAGCAGTAGTGATCGTGGACACCTCTGCCTTGTCCCTCTTTGTATGTGTGCGTCTGAGATGTGCCTGTTTACTTTAATGTGTGCTGTTGGCTTTGTATATACGAGTTTTATCCAGTTTAGTAGTACATTGGGCATACCCATTCTTTGCAATATCACAAATAAGTATGTCCATTCCACTGAATCAAAAGTTTTAGCCTCGTCTAGGAGTACTACCGCTGCTTCTAGCTTTGGGTTTAATTTGGTGCAAAAGAGCAAATATGGTGTGTATGTTGTGTGCCGTTGATCTCGCTGGTATGAAACCAGATTGATCTGGTAGTGCATTGCATTGCATGAGTGGCTGCAGTCTTCTGGCTATAATTTTGGCTACTATTTTTGCATCTGTGTTGATTAGCGATAATGGCCTGTATGATTCGCATTTCGCCGGGTCTTTGTCTGGCTTTAGCAATGCAACTAATAGCGCTTCACGCAACGTGGGTGGTAAGACCTTTCTGATAGATACATCTGCCGTGTGGATTCCTCACCTTGTGAATATCCCCTTGCGTCAGCAACATTCGGAAATTCTTTTTTCGTAGCCTCGCGCCGACGTGGACTACTGACGTCATAGAGACACGACCTCGCTCGCGACTCCGCTGACGTCACCGACGCCTATAATAGGGCCACGCCGGCGTGATGACATCAGTTCCCTTTTTTCCGCGTCGTCGATGCTAACGGTTATCGGGAATCTCTGTAGCCAACGGATACTTTGTTGTCTATATTGTTACCATTTTCTGCTTCTCTGTATCCTGTATCTTCGACAATGTCTTCAAAAAAGACCGGCTTCAAGCCATGCAGAGAATGTGGCAAAATGATGTCCATTACCGACCCACACAGCGACTGCATCTGGTGCTTGAGCTCGGACCATGATGTGGATGACTGCTCTTCGTGTAAGAAGATGAACCCGAAGGCCCTGAGGGAGAGAGAGGCGAAGCTCCTGGTAGCTAAGATGAAAGCTGGAAAGGAGAAATCGTCGAGGTCCCGTTCTCGAAGGGCGAGGTCGAAGTCAAGATCGAGGTCGAGGTCTAGATCTCGGGGGAGGTCATCCTCGAAGTCGGCTTCGGATCATGTTTCAAAGAAGAGAAAACATAAGAAGAGGAGACATGAATCCCGACGTCGTTCTGGTAAGGAATCGAGGTCGAGGTCGGGGTCACCGAAGAAGGTACGTTCGAAGGTGGTGACTCTTGAAGTTTCGGATCCAGAACCTGAAGGTGAGGCCTCTCCATCTGAGTCTCGGGCGCCGTCTCCGGCTCCGATTGCGACTCCGGCTCCGAATCCGGCTCCGAATCCATCTCCGGCGCCGTCCCCGGCCCGAGATGAGGAAGAGCTTAGAGAGGATGGGGATTCCGCGCCTATAGATGAGCCGAATCCGAGCACTCCTCAAAACAGGCCTGAGGGTTTTCAACCGCCCTTTCCTGCCCCAGGCCAAGACCCATCTGCGTTTCTCAATGCAATCTATGGAGTCTTTTCAAGGGCGTGGTACCCCTCTGGTGCACCTTCGGGTCCCATGGGTCCTCTAGCTTTTAACTTAGGAGTTCCTCACTCCTATCCTCCGGCTCCATTTATGCCTTACATGCTGGCCACGACGCCACCGTGGCATTTTCCACCTCCACCGAAGCCATTGACGCCGATCCCGGCTTCGCCTGCTCCGAATCGGCCTCGAACACATCCCTCCGAGCCATCGAATTCGATTCCGACGTCGATTCAGAATCCGTCGGAGCCGGTGGTGGATCCGGTGGCAAAGCGTGTCAAGATGAGATCCAGAAGAGAGGCTCAACGACTTTTGGAGGAAAGGAGGTTCTTAGATTCACAATCTGACATTGAAGAAGGTGAATTGGATGAAGATGGTTTTGAGGAGTTGGCAGACGCAGGAAGTCTGGATTTCTCTCCAGAGTGGGAGTTACCCTCAGGCTCTAGTACACCCTCTAAGGATGTTCAACCCTACCATTTAATTATGAGGAAGGCTGCCGATCTCCTTAAATTAACTTTGCCTACTGCAGAATTCAAATCTAATATTTTGACTGAAGTATTGCATTCTCCAAGTTCAGTGGTGGAACCTCTTCTTCCTTTTAATGATGCTCTGACAGAGCCCATTTTGGAAGTATGGAAAAAACCTTTGTCGGCTCCTGCTGTCTCTAAAGGTGTAGCCAGAAGATACAGGGTTGCCCCTGAGGACCCTGCCTATTTAACATCTCACCCTTCACCGGAGAGTTTGGTCATTCAGGCTGCATGTTCCAAAAAGAACGTTAGTGCTTTCCCTCAGGTTCCTTATGAGAAGGAGGCAAAGAAGCAGGATCAGGTGGCAAAGAAGATCTTCTCCTCTTCCAGTATGGCATTAAAGTCGTCAAATGCCACTTTTTTGATGGGGAGGTATTTACACGCACTTATGGATTCTTTGCGTGTTCTTGCTCCAAAAGTTCCTGATGACAGCAAGAAGGACTTTGAGGAAGTCATCTCTGACGCTCAGGCGGCGGCTCGTCAGGTTATTCAGAGCGGCCTGGATACTGTAGACTCTGTGGCGCGCATTATGGGCACTGCTGTCGTTACTAGGAGGTCCGCCTGGTTGAAATCCTCTGACTTTTCGGCGGATGTTCAGGCAACATTGTTAGATCTTCCTTTCGATGGTTCTGGCCTCTGTGGGAAGAAGGCTGATGCGGCCCTTGAGAGGTTTAAGGATAGTAGAGCGACTGCCAAGTCTTTAGGTCTTCAAATGAGAGGTTCTTCGACTGGCAGAAGATTCAGGGGTTTTGGTCGCTCTTTCTTTCGGAATTTCCGGCAAGGCCAGCAGCAACAGCAACAACAACAGCAGCAGCAAAACTCCTTATATAGGACATATAGGGGAAAGCAGAGAGCACGTCCTCGTGGACGTCAGGCCTCTTCCTCCTCCACTTCCTCCAACCCTCCAGCCCCTGAGAAGCAGCCCTAGATCCGACATTCAGGATCATGTGGGTCCGTTTGGGGGCCGGCTTACCCATTTTCTACAGGATTGGGAATCGGTTACATCAGATCTTTGGGTTCTCAATCTTGTAGAAAATGGGTATGCCCTTCCCTTTCGGGAATTCCCTCCCAATTTCCCTCCTTGCCAAGGGTATTGCTCCGAGGAACATCTGTCACTTCTGCAGGAGGAAGTGTTGACTCTGATAAGAAAGGGTGCGATAGAGGTGGTCCCAGAGCAGGAGAGAGGTCAGGGATGCTACTCCCGGTATTTCCTGATTCCGAAGAAGGATGGCAGACTTCGTCCAATCCTGGATCTCAGGATCTTGAATCTCTATCTGGGACAGGAGAAATTCAAGATGCTCACCCTTGCTCAGGTTCTTCAGGCGCTGCTAGAAGAAGACTGGATGGTGTCGCTCGACTTGCAGGATGCTTACTTTCATATCCCAATCCTGAAGTCGCACAGGAGGTATCTCCGTTTTATGGTGGGATCGCAGCACTACCAGTTTGCGGTCCTACCGTTTGGTCTTACCACTGCGCCTCGAGTCTTCACCAAGGTGATGGCAGTGGTGGCGGCGCATCTCAGGAGATCAGGGATTCCAGTATTCCCTTATTTGGACGACTGGCTAATCAAGGCAGAGTCGTCAGAGAGAGTGCTCCATCATCTGCAAGAGACAACCCAGTTGTTGTACAGGTTGGGTTTTTCGATAAATGTGCCCAAGTCTCACCTGGTGCCCTCCCAGCGCAACCTGTTCATAGGTGCCGTACTGGACACAACCGTATGTCGTGCATTCCCTCCCCCTCAAAGGATTCGCGATATGATTCCTTTATTTTACAATGGAGCGGTCGTTCCAGTCCTGAAGGTCCTTCGCCTGCTCGGTCTGATGGCTTCATGCATTCTATTGGTCAACCATGCACGCTGGCACATGAGGGCGCTCCAGTGGTGCCTCCGCAGGCAGTGGTATCAGCACAACGGAGATCTCAGGGAGTCGGTGAGGATCTCCAGAGAAGCTGCAGCGGATCTGTCTTGGTGGGGCGTGGAAGGCAACCTGTCTCAGGGAAAACCTTTCCAACTGCCTCCATCGGTGGCCACAGTGATAACGGATGCATCCACTCTCGGGTGGGGTGCTCATCTGGGGGATCTGGAGGTCAAGGGCCTTTGGTCTCCAGAGGAAAGGTTGCTTCACATCAACCTTCTAGAATTGCGGGCGATACGTTTAGCGCTCAAGGCCTTCCTCCCTTCCCTTCGCGGTCAGTCGGTTCAAGTCCTGACGGACAACACGACCGCGATGTGGTATATCAACAAGCAGGGAGGAGTAGGGTCGCAGTGTCTCTGCAGAGAGGCCCTGCGTCTCTGGTCCTGGGTTCAGGACCATCAGATTTGTCTGATGGCGAATCATCTGGCCGGAGTGTTGAACGTTCGTGCAGACAGTCTCAGTCGGCAGTTCTCTGCCGACCACGAGTGGAGGCTTCACCCGGAGGTGGTTCAAGACATCTTTCAGATGTGGGGAACTCCTCGGGTGGACCTGTTCGCCACTTACGAGAATGCGCACTGCCTGTCGTTCTGCAGTCTCCAGTATCCGATGCAAGGAGCCTTGGGGGACGCGTTTCAGTTGAGTTGGAGAGGTCAACTCTTTTACGCGTTTCCTCCCATACCCTTGATTCCTCGGGTTCTGAGGAAGATTCGCCAAGACCGGGCCCAAGTCATATTGGTTGCCCCGGATTGGCCAAGAAGGGTGTGGTATACAGATCTTCTCCACCTCTCCTCTCACCCGCCGCTCCGTCTCCCTCTCAGGGCAGACCTCCTCTCTCAGATGGAGGGGCAGGTTCTACACCCCCACCTCCAGGCATTGCACCTACATGCCTGGAGATTGAACGGGGCAACCTGAATTCCTTTTCCCTCCCGCCTGACATTGTGGATGTCATCTTGTCAGCCAGGCGTGACTCCACTAAGTCCATCTATTCTTATAGATGGGCGAAATTTGTCACGTGGTGTGGGGAAAGGTCTATTGACCCTTTAAAAGCCCATTTGTCTAATGTTCTCCAGTTTGCCCTTTCTCTGGCGCAGCAGGGGCTTGCGGTTGCCACGGTGAAGGGTTACCTTTCAGCGCTGTCGGCTTTTCTCTGTTTGCCTGACCAGCCTTCTCTTTTTAAGTCTCCTGTGGTTTTAAGGTTTTTGAAGGGTCTCATTAATAAGTTCCCTCCTTCTCCTTTTATTGTGCCTCAGTGGGATTTAAATCTTGTATTGACCTTTTTGATGGGTGCTCCCTTTGAGCCTCTTCATAAATGTCCCATGAGGTTTCTTACCCTTAAGACAGTCTTCCTAGTTGCAATAACCTCGGCAAGGAGGGTTAGTGAGCTTCAAGCTCTTAGTTCTAAGCCCCCATTCCTGACCATTCATGCTGAACGAATGGTTCTTAGGACCAGGGCTGCTTTTCTGCCTAAGGTGGTAACTCCTTTCCATCTGGGACAGTCCATTACCCTCCCTACCTTCTATCCTCCCCCTCACCCTTCTAAGGAGGAAGAGAGGCTGCACCGTCTGGACCCTAAGAGTGCGGTGTCCTTTTACTTTGACAGATCCAAGGACTTTCGTTTGGAAGACCAGCTCTTCGTTGGATTTGCTGGCTGCAAGAAAGGAAGAGCGGTCCATAAAAGAACTTTATCGAGATGGATCGTCCTCTGCATAAAGATCTGCTACTCTTTGGCCGGTAAGGAACCACCAGAGGGTATAAGGGCTCATTCTACAAGAGCTAAGTCTTCATCATCTGCATTGGCTAGAGGTGTACCTGTGGAGGACATTTGTAGGGCGGCAACTTGGTCTTCCCTCCACACTTTCGCGAAGCATTACTGCTTGGATACCGAAGTGAGGAGGGACGGTCATTTTGCACGCTCTGTCCTTCAGGATTTCCCGGTCTAGAAGAGTGGACACCCTCCTCCGGGAGTGGGGACTGCTGTGGGACTCTATTCACAAGGTGAGGAATCCACACGGCAGATGTATCTATCAGAAGAACAAGTTACTTACCTTCGGTAACGCTTTTTCTGGTAGATACAATATCTGCCTGTGGATTCCTCACTGACCCACCCGCCTCCCCGTTGTCCACTCTTCTATGCCGGAGTTACTGTAATGTAATGTATATATATTTTGTTGTCAAGGAAATGTTCCAATTGCTTTCCTGCTTTTGCTTAACACTGTGTGTTTTGCCTTGAGTATTGTGTACTATGTATACTTGTATATTTCTACTGTCATTGGTCCGTCCGTGTGCCTCGATGGCACGGAAAAAAGGGCGGAACTGATGTCATCACACCGGCGTGGGCCTATTATAGGCGTCGGTGACGTCAGCGGAGTCGCGAGCGAGGTCGTGTCTCTATGACGTCAGTAGTCCACGTCGGCGCGAGGCTACGAAAAAAGAATTTCCGAATGTTGCTGACGCAAGGGGATATTCACAAGGTGAGGAATCCACAGGCAGATATTGTATCTACCAGAAAAAGCGTTACCGAAGGTAAGTAACTTGTTCGTTTGTTGTAAGCATCCTCGTACATTTCTGCTAGATATGGACTTAGGAGCTCAGCATATTCCTTATAAATTCTCCTGTAAACCCGTCTGGACTGGGGGTTTTACCATTAGGCAATGCTTTAATGGCTTCTTATATACCTTCCACTGTGATTGGCTTTGCTAGATAGTCATTTTGCCTGTCCGATAACCGTGCTACTGCTATGTCAGCAAGATAATCCGTAATTTCTTGTACGTCCGCTGTGTTGCGTGTGGCATAGAGTTCACCATATGTTTCTAAAAATGCCCCAAGTATACCCTTGGTGTCATAGTTTGTTGTCCTATTTGTGTCTTCGATTTTTTTGATTGTCTGTGGTTTATGTTCGACCTGTATTTTGACGCTTCAGATATTTGGGTTCGCTATCCACTAGTTTTTTATAGTTCGTTCTTCCCTTATGTTTTCTAGAGTGTCTGCTGTGCGTGTAAGTTCATATTCTTTTTCCAGTTTCTGAGTAGTGTTTTCACTCTTCCTCAATTGTGTGCATATGTCTCTCAGGATTTCCGCTTTCGTTCTAATGCAGACTCCTCGTAATGTTGCTTTGAACGCTTCCCAGAGCGTACTTACAACTGCTACTGAATTCTTGTTTAATTGGAAGAATTATTCCACTGCTTTCCTAATTGTGTCACTATAAATTTGGGCTAGCAAAGCTTTGGTCTCAAATCTCCAAACATATGGTGGTGGCGTGTAAGTTGGGATATCCAGGTATGATAGAACTGGCTTGCGGTCCGATAATGTTTTTGAGAGGTGTCTAACCATGCGTGTCCATGTGCTAGCTACAGCCGTAGTTAGCCAATAGTGGATTCTAGACCAACTTCTCTGAGCTGTAGATGTGTGTGTGCTCTCTTGGGTTTGCGGGTTGCGCATTCGCCATGTATCAACCATGTAGAATTCGACCATTCCACTGGCTGTGGCTGCTTGCTTATGATGCTCTATTGTTGCATGTGACCTGTCATGGGCCTCGTTAAGTGCTACATTCAGACCCCCCCATATTATTGCCATCTCTGGCAGTTCCTGCAATCTACTCCATATGGATATATATAAGAGGTCGGGGTTGTCTAAATTTGGACAATATGTGTTGACGAATCCAATTTGCGAGCCTCCTAATATGCCAGTAACTATTATGTACCTACCTTGTGCATCTGTTATTGTGCGCTCTGTCATGAATTTTGTGAGAAAGTGCCCTCTTTCTGCATGGTTGCCCCCTCTTTTTGCTGACTTGCTGATGTACTTTGACTGAGTGTGCCCTGGGCTCCTGCTAATCAGCTACTCATGGCTTATGTTCTTTCCCTAAAACTGCATTGGAGCCTAAACCCAATTAGCATCTCTGGCCACAGGTCAGCCCATTGTAAATGGTACCTCAGGTACCCTGGGCACTGTGACCAGAGAAGGCATCTAGGTGCTGCAGCACTTATTGTGCCACCCTTAGAGGTCCTATACCCTGACACTCACCACTGCCTTTGCAGGCTGCATGTCTTGGTTCAGAACAAAGTGAAGAATCGACATGGCACACATCCCTGTTTGCCATGCCTACAACCCACTTCCCTTGCATAGATCAGTCACCCCTCTAGCTATACCAGTGGCGAGGGTACAGGTGCATGAGCCCTGTACCCCTACATTGTCTAAGTCTATTCTTAGACATTGAAGTGCAGTGCTGCCATTCAGAGTATATGGTGCTGGGAGTTTGTCATTACGAACTCCACAGCACCATAATGGCTACACTGAAGACTGACAAGTTTGATATCAAACTTCTCAGCACATTAAACCCACACTGATGCAAGTGTGGGATTTAATGTAAAATGCACACAGAGGGCATCTTAGAGATGCACCCTGAAACCTAACCTACAATCCACGTCTTGTCTGAGAGGCTGCCACACAGGCTGCCACACAGCAGACATGTTGCTGGACCCCTGGGTGGAGAGCCCCCGCTCTCCTGGGCCTGTAACAATGCATATCCTGGGCGAGGTGCTAGGTCTCCTCCCCCAGGATGGGCAGGGGGAAGCTTCAAAGGCATACCACCTTTGTGAGCTTCTCCAGGCCACTTGCTGTACTCAGCAACTGGCCCCCACCGGCTCGGACCCCCACTCTGGCAGGAAGACTGGCGGGAAACCCTACGTGAGGAAAGGGAGTGTGTCAGCCTGTGCCAACTACACCCCTCAGGTGCGAGAGGCGAGGTGAAGCACAACTCCGGGCTCCGGCCATCTTGAGAATGGGGAGCCCTGCCCAATCAGAGACAGGCTCCTGCCCCCCTCCCTCAGGAGAGGAGCAGGATAGGGGGTGTACTCACCCCAGGACAGGGACATATTGGTCCCTGCCCTTCCCCTACCTATAACGCCCCTAAATTTAGTATTTAGGGGCACCCTGAACCTTCCTTCCTCAGAACCCGATTTCGAAACCAGAAAGAAGACCAAGAAGAAGAAGACCTGCCGTGCAGCTGCTAACAATAGGACGACACCAACGGACTTTGCCCCAGCCCTACCGGCCTGTTGATCCTTGAACCTGCTCCTGCTAAATCCCAGTGTCTCCTGCGAACAGCAACCTCGAGAACCCCGGAGGACCTGCCTGCCTTGGCCCTCTTAGAGACTGGGACTCCAATGAGCAGTGGTTCTGCTCAAACAGCAATACCCCTGGTGGCGGCCAGGAACCGCGAATCCAGCACACTCTGCACCCGCCGAGCCCAGCCTGTGCTTGAGTGGACAAAGACCCTGAGGACGTCCCACCGGGGATTCTGAACTGGAATCCAGTGCCCAAGGACCCTCCTCGACGACCTAGAAGAGGCCTGCAGCCTCAGATCCAGGGACCCCTCAAACTGCGACCAGCAGAGGGTAAGATTTCCCGGCGTCAAAAGACTCCCGGCGCCCCCCGGCCTCCTGTGCCCAACTCCAGGGTGCCTACCTATCCTCCAAGATCCCAACTTACCCCTCGAAGTGTTGGACGCTCCTGAAGAATCTCCGTCCCCGAGCCTGCAGCCTTTGTTCCCTTTTCAAGATCTCCATTGAAAAACATTGAGCGCCCGACGGCTCAAAAGCACCCTACACCCAGCCGCCCGAGTGCTCCTGGCAGTGCAACCTTTGTCCTATCCTACTTCCCCATTTGCCCTGAGCAAGTACCAGGAGCCCAGCTCCCACAGCCGCGTGGACTGCTAGCCAGCAGCCACCAACCGAAGGCCCCCTGCCTCTCATTGGATAACATTGGGCCTTACTACCGCTGCACCCGCCTGCCCCTGTGCTGCTGAGGGTGTACCAACTGTACCTACCTAAACCTGGGAGACCCCTGAGTCTATGCCCAGAAACATAACTCTGCATGTCGAGTACTTACCTACTCACTTTTCTTCCATAGGCTAACATTGACTGGTTTCACTTGGAAATTCTTCTAAGTGTGGAGTTTTGGAACTTTAAAATATTCATCTAAAATCAGCCGAACAACGAATTCTGATTTACTCACCTGTTATCAGGAGAGACCCCAGTGCTGCATCTTTTAGCCCAGTGTTGACCCTGAAAAGTAATTTTAACCGCACTTACCAGTAACTTGAATTTCCTTCCATAGGATATCATTGCCTGCTTTTTGCTGAAAAAGTTTCTAAGTGTCGATTTTTTAAACTTGCAAATATTCTTTAAAAATCGTGCCAGCGATAAAAACGTAATTACTTGCCTGTTTTAGATAGATGTGACCCAGTGCTGAACCTAAGAGCCCAGCGCTGGATTACAACAGTAACATGAACATACTTTACCTGCAAATTGAATTTCCATTTAACATTGGTAATCTCACCTGAAAAAGTTTCAAATTGTCAACTTTTAAAATACAATAATATTCCTTAAAAATCACTACTGTAACCAAAACGCTTTTACTTAACTGTTTACAGGACATGTCCCAGGACTGAATCTAGGACCCGGTCCAAAGGTTAGAAAAGTAATCTACAAAGCAACTATTTGCATTTAACTAGAAATTACCATTGAGCTCAATGTTGCATTGTGCTTGAAATTGTGTTGCCTTTTGCAACAACTGTAACTATTGTAATCAAAAAGTCTATTGCCTACAGTGATTCAGTCTGAGAAAGTATATTTTGATACTTTGTTGGTTCTAAAATAAAACTATATATTTTGATACAAAACAATTGGCCTAGAGTTCAGTTCTGGAGTGTGTGAGTTCATTTGCTGACTGTGTGTGTACAACAAATGCTTTACACTGTCCTCTGATACTGCCTTACTGCTCGCCCAAGCTACCACCTTAGAGAGTAAGGTTATATCTAACTTTAGCCTCTGTCAAACCTTTAGGGACTGTGGACTCTGTGCACACTGTACCTTACTTTGGTCCAGTATATACAGAGCCACTTTCCTACAGGCGTCCGACGTCAAAACAGCACCCTACACCCGGCCGCCCTAGTGCCGCTGAGGGTGCACCTTTGGTGCTAAATTGTTTCCCCCTTTGCCCTGAGCTAAAGTCCATAAGCTTTGCTCCCACAACCCAGTGGCCTGATTGCCAGCAGCCACCAACTGGAGGCCCCTTATCCACCATTGCATAACATTGGCCCTCAGCGCTCTGCACCTGGCCGCCCTAGTGCCGCTGAGGGTGTAACAAGAGGGCAGCTTCGACACTGGGGGACCCCTGAGTCTACCCCGAGAACCTCAACTCCCACTACCAAATACTTAACTCAAAACGATAACCCTATTTTCCTCCATAGGATAACATTGTTTTTCTGTGAAAAGTTTTTAAGTGTGACCCTACCTGCAGGACATTGTCGCTTCCCACGCCGCACAGCTCCTCCTGTGTGTGAGTGTCTCCCCCCCCCCCTCGCTGCCGCTCATTCCACGAGTTCGATCCTGCTGCTGTTTCTACGCATTCCCTAGCTCTGTGCCCCTTGATTGCGCTCCACTGCTGACTCTGCCCTGGTGAATTTTCCTTTTTTCCCTTGCTTTGCCCTCGCGCCCTCTTCCTCCCCCCCCCTTTTCCTCTGTACCCCACTGCCCGCTCCCGCCGCCGCTCCCATAAGGCCACGCCCCCTCGCCTTCCATTCGCCATCCCGCTCCCGCCTCCCAGCTGCTCCTCCCTCCCTCCCAGCCTCAAATGCTGGCCGCTGCCTGGCAGTGAGAGCGACCCCTGACCCTGCCTGCAGGCCAGGTCCATCACAACGATGCACAGCTCGTCCTGTGTGTGACTGCCTTCCCCCCCTCGCTGCCGCTCATTCTCTGAGTTCGATCCTGCTGCTCTTTCTGTGCATTATGTCCGAATGAGGTCGCACACCGCTCGTCCCATCAGCGTGTGACCCCGGAGCATGATGGTCGATGTAGTCGGTATCAGCGGGTGCGCTTCTACCCGGGTCTTGAGTCTTCAAGGTATTCCCTTGGTGTGCTTGCCATCCCTGGACACGTGTTTTGCGTTCATTAACGCTCATCAGCAGGGATTAGGCGTGTGCACGGGGTTGCTGCGTGGGCTGCCAAAAATATTCATAGGTCCAGATACCTCTTTAGGCGCGCGGATGCGTTATCTCGAGGTCGTCACCTCCACCGGCTCAAGGGAGCCTGTATAAATAGTATGTCCGAATGAGGTCGCACACCGCTCGTCCCATCAGCGTGTGACCCCGGAGCATGATGGTCGATGTAGTCGGTATCAGCAGGTGCGCTTCTACCCGGGTCTTGAGTCTTCAAGTTATTCCCTTGGTGTGCTTGCTATCCCTGGACACGTGTTTTGCGTTCATTAACGCTCATCAGCAGGGATTAGGCGTGTGCACGGGGTTGCTGCGTGAGCTGTTTCTGTGCATTCCCTAGCTCTGTGCCCCTTGATTGCGCTCCACTGCTGACTCTGCCCTGGTGATTTTTCAATTTTTTCCCTTGCTTTGCCCTCGCGCCCTCTTCTCCCCCAACCCCCTTTTTCCTCTGTACCCCGCTGCCCGCCGCCGCTCCCATAAGGCCACGCCCCCTCGCTTTCCATTCGTGACCCCGCTCCCGTCTCCCAGCTGTTCCTCCCTCCCTCCCAGCCTCAAATGCCGGCCGCTGGCGCGCCAGAGGCATGCCCGTCTGCGCCTGGACCGCGCCCAGCGCCTGGACCCCGCGACCGCCACGACACGAGACTCCACTACAACGCCAGCAGCCTCCACGCACTCCACGCTGGCCGATACCACAGCTGCTTCCAGGCCGCCCCAGAACGGACCCACGGACCCTTCTCCTGCCGCACCTGCAGCTTCACCTGCGACAGAATTACCAAACCTCCAAGGACTGGACCCAACCACCTCCGCTGCATACTCCTCAACACCCGCTCCGCACGCAAACATGCCGTCGAGCCCTGGGACCTGCTCGACACCTCCGCCCCAGACGTGGCCTTCCTGACCGAGACCTAGTGGAACGACTCCTCAGCGCAAGACATCGCAATAGTCATAGCAATAGCAGGGATCGCACCAACGGAATCGGAGGAGGAATAGCCATCGTCCACAAATCCACCCTCAAGGTCGCCACCCACGCAGACGACACCCTCAACACCGCCGAACACCTGCACTTCCGGATCCACACCGACCCCAACACCACCCTCAGAGGAACACTCGTCTACAGACCTCCCGGACCCCGGGCTCAGTTCAGCGACTCCAACGATGACCTCGCCAGCACCCACGCACTCGCCTCCACGGACTACATCCTCCTCGGGGACCTGAACTCCCACCTCGAGGACAACGACGCAAACACCGCCACCCTGATCGATAACCTCGCCAACCTCGGCCTCCGACAGCTCGTCACCACACCCACCCACGCCGTTGGTCACACGCTGGACCCCATCTTCTCCACAGGCTCCCACGTCGCCTTCGACCACATCACCGAACTCCACTGGACCGACCACCGCTGCATCCATTTCACTTTCAAGAAACCAACCACACACCACCGCACCCCAGAGCACCCCACAGCTTCCTCGCCGCTGCTGGAGCAAAGTCACCGAAGACCAGCTGATCTCCTCCCTCGCCAAGATCCCACCCACCGACCCCACCAGCCCAGATGACGCTGCCCGCATCTTCAGACAGTGGATCGACTACTGCGTCAACACCCTCGCCCTGCTCAAGAAACCCTCCAACAACCACGCCAGCAAGAGAGCCACCTGGTTCAACGACGAGCTCCAGACCTCAAACACGCATGCCGAAAACTAGAGAAAATATGGCTCACTGGACAACTACGCAGCCCACAAGAACGCCACCCGTAGACGCCACCACGACAGCAAAGAGCTCTTCAGCATCGTAAAAGAACTCTCCAACCCCAGCACCAATGCCCGCGACATCCCGCCCTCACAAGAACTGTTCGACTCACTAGCCATCTACTTCCACCACAAGATATCTGACATCCACGACAGCCTCAATACCACGACCGCCCCGACTACACCAGACTCCACCTCCCCTGTGAACACCACCAACGCCTTCCGCCTGACCTCCTGGTCCAACGTCAATGACGACAAGACACGCAAGGTCATTAATTCCATCCACTCAGGATCTCCGTCAGACCCGTACCCACACCACATATTCAACAAAGCAGACGCAGCCATCGCACCCCAACTACGGAAGATCATCAACATCTCCTTCGAAACAGCGACATTCCCGGAAAGCTGGAAGCACGCCGAAATCAACGCCCTCCTCAAGAAGCCCAAAGCGGACCCCAAGGACCTCAAGAACTTCCGACCCATCTCCCTGCTCCCGTTCCCGGCAAAGGTCATAGAGAAAATCGTCAACGGACAACTGACCCGCCACCTGGAAGACAACCACATCCTGGACCCATCCCAGTCCGGATTCAGACTAAACCACAGCACCGAGACAGCCCTCATCGCAGCCACTGACGACATCAGGCCCCAACTGGACAGCGGCGAAACAGGCCTCATCCTCCTGGACCTGTCGGCCGCCTTCGACGCGGTCTGCCACCACACTCTAAAGACACGCCTCCAAGAAGCTGGAATCCAAGAGAGACTGGACCACGTCCTTCCTCTCTAGCAGAACCCAGAGCGTTTGCCTCCCACCCTTCCGTTCGGAAGCCACCGACATCATCTGCGGCGCCCCCCAGGGCTCATCCCTCAGCCCGCCGCTGTTAAACATCTACATGGCCCCCCTCGCACCAGTGGCCCGCCAGCACGACCTCAACATCATCTACGCCGACGACACCCAGCTCATCCTCTGCCTCACCAAGGACCCTCACACCGCCAAAACCAACGTCCACGAGGGAATGAAGGTCGTCGCTGACTGGATGAGGAGCAGCCATCTGAAGCTGAACTCGGACAAGACGGAGATACTCCTCCTCGGACCCACCCCCTCAACTTGGGACGACTCCTGGTGGCCGACCACACTTGGGAACAGCACCAACACCCACCGACCATGCACGCAACCTAGGATTCATCCTCGACTCCTCCCTCTCCATGGCTAAGCAGGTCAACGCCGTCTCCTCCTCCTGCTACAACACCCTCCGTATGCTCCGCAGGATCTACAAGTGAATCCTGACCGAAACAAGAAGAACGGTGACACTGGCCCTCGTCAGCAGCAGACTGGACTACAGTAACGCACTCTACGCAGGAATCCCATCCAAACACCTATGACGACTACAACGCACACAAAACGCCTCCGCCCGACTGATCGTCAACGTCCCCCGCCGCTGCCACATCACCCCCCACCTGAGAGACCTACACTGGCTCCCCGTCGACAAGAGGCTCACCTTCAAGCTCCTCACCCACACACACAAAGCACTCCACAACGCCGGACCAGCCTACCTTAACAGCAGACTCAGCTTCCACACCCCCACCCGCCAGCTCCGCCCCGCCAGCCTCGCGCTCGCCGCTGTCTTCCACATCCAACGAATGACCTCCGGCGGCAGATCCTTCTCCTACCTCGCCGCCAAGACCTGGAACACCCTCCCTACACACATACGGCAGACCCAAGACCTACTCGCCTTCAGAAGACTCCTCAAGACCTGGCTCTTCGAGCAGTAGCAGCACCCCCTCCCCCCAGCACCTTGAGACCCTCATGGGTATGGAGCGCTCTACAAGTACTCTGATTGATTGATTGGTTGATTGATTGATTGATTGATTGAAGTGTGGCGTTTGAGAAACTAAAGAAATTCTTTAAAATTGCATAATCTAACAAAAACGATGTTACTTACCTATTTTCAGGAAATGTCCCAGAGTAGTATATAGGTATACGACTCTGTGTAAGCCTATTAATCTCAAAAGTTACTTATCTGCTATTTTTCTGAAAAGCCCATTCATGTCTATGTACTGCATTTACTAAGTATTGCATTTCTCTGCATCCAAACTGTAAATCACAATTATCATTCAAACTGTATTTGAATTGCATTACTACTGTAAAGTACTTATTGCTTACCTGTGCCAGGCTTGCTTGGTTCTAGAAAATAAAATAACTAAAAGAATATTTTTATACAAAAACAATTGGTCTGAAGTTCAGTCTTTGAGTGTGTGAATTAATTTTTTGGCTGAATGTGTACAACAAATGCTTAACACTGCTCTCTGGAGGAAGAGCTTTGCGCGCAACCAAGATGGCCGCGTGAGCACAGGGCTCTCGAGACCCTCGTAACCTCCCGCATATATCCTGTTGTTTCTCCTGATTTTTATTGACGTCCTCGTACAGATGACCCACAGGAGACACTAAAACTGCAAGGTACGTCCCGATCGGTCCCCGGAGTCCGGAGCTGTGGTGTTGGGCAGTTTGCGGCCTTGGACTCGAGGATGCCTGGCGCTGGAGTTGGCGTAGTGACCGGGGTGTAATTGAATAACATCGGCCAGAGGTGGTGGTTAACATCCGGAGCGGGTCTTACTTTCACTTTCGATTTTGCCACCGGGACCAGATTCCATCAAGGACACATGCCAGACCGGACATTCGAGTGAGACACATATTGCTGGAAGTGCTGATCTTTAGACGGAAGGCTGGCCATCTCTCTCTGCTGACTCTGGTGCGGCACCCAAGCGCCATTTTTTTTGGGCCTCCTGATTTTCTGCTTCACGGCCGTTTCGCCGTGTTGGTCAACATCCCTGGCTATCGGGTGTTGTCTAGTGCTCTAGTGGCTGTTCTATTGGTTGGTTTCCCCCCCCCCCTCGATCCTGTCTTGGCTTATACCTGGGTATCTCCCGTAATGGCGGGGAAACCGGAGGTAGACAAACTGAAGTCTAAAACTACCAGGCGAGGTGGATTTACCCAAACCAATGTAATGGATCGGTATGCCCAGGTCAAGGGGTCGCCCAGTGGAACGGGTAGGCCACTGGAAGAGGCGAGGGATTCGATGCTTTCGACAACCGACCCAACTCTGCAGGACATCATGGCCGCCATCGAAGGCATCAAATCGTCCCTCAGGAAGCAAATGGAGACTCTCGCTCATAAGCTGGACACGGTGGCGATCGATGTCAACTTGATTCGTACTGACTTGACTAAAACCAACGAAAAAGTTAAGTCCTTGGATATAAAAACATCAAGTTTGACGGACTATGTAGTAGACTTGCAGACTGAAGTCCGCAACTTAAGGGCCTCTAATGATCTGGTTACGCGTCGCCTGGAAGATTTCGCAGGAAGGGCTCGGCGGAACAACATCCGTATCGTCGGAGTTCCGGAAAAGGCTGAGGATCCGGCAGCTGACCTCTTTGTGGAAGGCCTTATTGCTAACCATCTGGCGCTCAAGGGACTCAGTAAATTTTTCACTGTTGAACGAGCCCACAGAGTCCCGGGTGGTAAGCCAAAGGTGGGTGCCCCACCGCGGCCTATGATAGCGCGAATTTTTAACTTTCGGAACAGAGATGCTATCCTTCAGGCCTTAAGAGCGAATGGACCCTTGAAATTTGAGAACTCCACCATCAGCTTCTATCCTGACTTTACCCAAGCGGTCCAGAAGCAGAGACTAAGTTTTCTTGGGGTAAAAAGGAGACTCCGTGATATGGGCCTCAAGTATGCCATGCTTTTCCCCGCAAAGTTGCGGATTGATCATGAGGAGCGGGCCTATTTCTTTGATAAGCCTGAGGTGGTGGCTGATTGACTGGACACTCTGCTGGCCCGGCCAGACCCGGAGCGACGGTCCGGTGGAGCAGAGGGAGGTTTGATTGAGCAGGAATGAACATAATCTATCTGGCTTCTGGGGACGCTTCGGAGACTAACACTGTGAGGTTCCAATATTTCTGTATGATCATTTGTAGATAGCAGGGAGGTATTGGGTTTCTGGTGGGTCTTTCTCCTCCTCAGCCCGACTTTTTGTAGTTTAGTTTAGATGTGGGGGCGACAGGCACACTGCAAGTTGGGGTGGCTCTTTAGTCTTATGCAGGGGTGCAGGGTGGGGGGTGTTCCGTGGGGTTGTTACAGGGGAGGGAGAGGGGGTTTGTTGGGGTTTCAGTTTCTCTTTTCACAAGGCACCGTATTGCAAGACTCTTTCATTGAAGTGCTGGGCTCTGGCCGGGGTTGGATCTTTTTCCTTTTTCGTGATGGGGGTAGAGGGTTGAGATTGATGAGTTGGAATGTGAATGGGTTGGGGGACAGGATCAAACGTGGGGTTGTATTGCAATTGTTAAAACGTCATTCCCCTGATGTGGTCTTGCTCCAGGAGACCCACTTGATTGGGAATACATGCCATGCCATGAACAGGAAGGGTTATCGTCTTGTCGCCCACCCAGGGTTCTCCTCTGGGTCCCGGGGGGTAGGAATCCTGGTCAGGAACTCTCTCCCGCTTAAGGTTGATGCTACAGTCCTTGATGATAGCGGGCGATATGTTGCTGTGTCTGGGCGTTGGAAGGGTCGGACACTTTCCCTGGTCTCTGTCTATATTCCTCCGGGCTTGCAGTCTACAACTTTTGCTGATCTGGGGCGGGTTTTACTCGATCTCCCTGGGGGTTCATTGATCCTGGGTGGAGATTTCAATGCTGTGGTGTCTGGTGTGATTGATAGACATCCGTCTAGGGACCTTAGAGGGGCGCAGGGCTGGCTGCCTGATTTCATTGACACCCTAGGCCTGATGGATTGTTGGAGATTACTACATCCTACCCAATGGCAATATACGTTTCACTCTGGTGCACATGGCAGGCTCTCTAGGATAGATTACGTGTTGGTACCAGCGGCGCAGGCTTCCTCTGTTGCGGAGGTCAAACATATGGCTCGAGGTATTTCAGATCACTCCCCTATATGGTTTCGGGTCGAATTGGCGTCGGGGGCCGAGGGACGGGTAGCCCCGATTAACCCTTGGTATCTCCGAAATCCTAAGACCCGTAGTGAACTGGTTAGGTTCTTAGATCTTTATTTTCAGGAGAATGAGGGTTCGGTCTCTTCCGCGGTGTCGTTGTGGGAAGCCTTCAAAACTGTGGTGAGGGGACAAGCCCTGTCTTTGATTGCTGGAGTCAAGGAACAGAGAGATGAGGATATAGTCTGGATAGAAACTGAAATAGCCGACTTGGAGCTAGATCTAGAACAGGGAGTAATCCGCGCCAAGATACATGTTTTGCGGTTGAAACAGTTGGAATATAAGACGTTAGTTACTGACACTGTGAAGGCTCTTGGTCGGGAACAACAGGGGCGTCTTTATGATGTCGGAGACAAAGCGGGTAAGTTGATAGCATGGCTAGATAAAAGGGATAGAGCGAGTCGCGTTGTGCCTGAGCATGAGATTGCGGGTGGAACTCTGATTACTGACCCGGCGGAGATAGTGGCATGCTTTGCTGAACACTTTCAAGCAGTCCACTCTCCAGTGTCGAATAGGCCGGAGGAAGACTCTCACTTATTGCTGCGAGATATCGCCCTGCCGTGTCTATCTGACGCAGACCGGGAGCTCATGGATAGCAAAATAACTGCAGACGAGGTGGCTTTGGCGATGCGTTCCCTACGTTCGGTTAAGACAATGGGTCCAAATGGTTTGCCGATAGAGCTATATAAGCTCCGGCCTAATAAGATCGCTCCTTATTTACGGGATATGTTTCTAGAGTCTCGAGAGCAGGGTCTTCTCCCCCGCGATCAGCGGCTTGCGACAATTGTTGTGATACATAAGGAAGGGAAGCCGAGAAACAGATGTGGATCGTATCGGCCGATCTCGCTTTTAAACGCCGAACCTAAAATTCTCGCTATGTTACAGGCCAATAGATTGGTTAAGGTTATAAGTGACCTAATCCATCCAGATCAGTCCGTTTTTTTCCGCATCGCAACACAGCATTGAATCTCAGGCGTCTGCACGGTGCTCTCGCGAGGGCTGCGACGCTGCGTGAGTCGGCCATTTTGGCGTCACTGGACGCCACCATGGCTTTTGATACTGTGGAATGGCCGTATTTGTGGGCGGCGTTAGCTAAATTTGGTTTCATGCCCGAATTCATTGGATGGGTGCAGCTTCTCTACAAAAAACCCTCCCACAGATAGTTGTTAACGGTCGTGTTTCTGCTCCGTTTGGTTTTGGGCTGGGTACCCGTCAGGGTTGTCCTTTATCACCTCTCCTGTTTGCATTGGCCCTTGGCCTTTGGCTGCGTGGATCCGTTGGGAACCCTCTATGAGGGATATTCAGTGGTCCCCGGAATACGAAGATCGTATCTCGTTGTATGCGGACGATATTTTATTGTATCTGACTTCACCCAGAAAGTCGTTGATAGTATTGTGCGACGTGTTGACCTCTTTTGGCAGAAACTCAAGCCTGGTTGTCAATTGGACGAAATCGTACCTCTACGTGCTCTGTGGTGACGCCCCTCTCCTCCCACGCAATTGTCCCATCCAAGTTACACAGGAGAGGTTTAAATAGTTGGGTATATATGTGTCTATGGACCCCTTAATTTGGTATAAAAAAAAATCTTATCCCTCCTTTAGATCGTTTGAAACAGGATGTTGTGGGTTGGCGTGGGCTTCCGCTTTCGCCGCTCGGACGCGCGGCTCTCTTTAAGATGATGTCCCTCCCCTGTTTTTTGTACGCCCTTCAGAATACGCTTGATGTTGTCCCTGCTAGTTATTTCCGGGCGGTAGAGGGTCTCCAGAGGAAATTGCTATGGGACGGCAGGCCTCGCATAGCGCTTGTCAAACTTACGCTCCCATGGTATGACGGAGGTATAGCTCTTCCCGATATCAAACGATACTATTGGGCATCTCAATTAGGGGCTATTAATCATGGTATGTATAGCCCGGAGTTGAACCCTGGTTTTGCTATGGACCGGTGGCTACTGCCTGGTGGTGACTATTATAGGGCGTTGTACACTAAATTGGTGGTTAGCTCTTTGACGGGGCCCACAAAGTCGGCTGTACGTATTTGGAAAGACGCTACCAGCTTGTTGGGGTGGAAGGATCGTTTGACCTTAGCGACCCCGCTTTTTGGCTCTGATAGACTAGGCAAATTGTGGAATACTAAGGGATTCGATAAGTGGGATCTCACCGGTATCACGAAGGTGGGAGACCTATGGGCCAAGGGGCAAGTGAAGCCGTTTTCAGCCTTGCAAGCGGAGTTTGACTTGAGAGAAACGGAATACTTCCGTTATGCTCAGGTCCGACATGCTCTGATGTCAGTCTTCCAGGAAGGGGAAGTAATACCGGAGTCTACCCCACTGGAGAATCGGGTGTTGGATGGCCTTATGCCCGATAGTACTATCTCCCTGGTTTATAAAAAATTGATCAATGATAGGACAGACCTTCTGCTCCATTTGCGTGATCTCTGGACCCGTGACGGCCTTGAAGAGGATGATGAGGACTGGCAGTCTGCGATTTCCTCTCCTAAGGAGGTCGAGATTCCAGCGAGACTCAGATTGGTTCAACTGAAAATTTTGCACAGGGTATATGTCACGGGTCCCCGTCTGGTTCAGATGGGCTTTTCCGAGGAGGGTTTATGTAAACGGGGCTGTGGATTGTTGGGTACATTTCTTCATATTATTTGGGAATGTCGGGAAGTTGCTGACTATTGGAAATGAGTCCACGAAGTGATTGAGGAGGTTACAGGTGTTGCTCTCCTGCCCGAGTCTAGGCGCTGCTTGCTGAATGTGTGGGAGCCGACTGATCACAATGTTGCTCAGACTCAGTGGGTGACCTTGGGGGCCATGATCACCAAACGTAATATTGCGCAGCTATGGGGATCCCAGAGGCCTCCTACTCTTGATGTGTGGATGGAAAACATGGACTGGTGCATGTTTAGGGAGAAAACGGTATATCTGGCCCGGGGTCGCCCCCGGAAATGGCTTAGAATTTGGGGTCCATGGAACCGATATCGGGGTGACATATGTGTTCCACCAGCAACTACCATCATGGATGTTCCACTTTCCCCCTGACCCCAAGTTGATTCTGCTTCGTTCCCCTCTTCTCCTCCCCTGCCCCATTGCTGTATTATTTGTACTATTGTATGCTAAGGGGGTTTTCCGCCTCGGTACGAGCTATGCACTCTGTATTTTGTATTCATGCCTTGCTTGTTACTTTTTCAAATAAAAAGAAATATAAAAAAAAACACTGCTCTCTGATACTGCCTTACTGCTCGACCACACTACCACAAATAGAGAGTAAGATGCTATCTAACTTTACCTCTGCCTACCTTTGGGGTTCCACTGGATCCTGAGCACACTAGACCTCACTTTGGTATAGTATATACAGAGCCAGCTTCCTACAAATTGCACCCCGTTTCTGATAGATATATCTGCCTTGTGGATTCCTCACCTTGTGAATATCCCCCTGCGTCAGCAACATTCGGAAATTCTTTTCGTAGCTTCGCGCCGACGTGGACTTGGACGTCATAGAGGCACGGCATCACTCGCAACTCCGCTGACGTCACCGACGCCTATAATAGGCCCACGCCGACGTGATGAAATCAGTTCCCTTTTTTCCGCGTCGTCGACGCTAACGGTTTTCTAGGGATCGCCCGTAGCTTTGACTGTAACTTTGTTACTTTGCATTGTTAGTGTTCCTTTATCTCCTCTTTCAAGATGTCTTCGAAGAAGATGGGTTTCAAAGCCTGTGGAGAATGCGGCAAGACTATGTCCATTACGGATCCACATGAATGCTGTTTGTGGTGTCTTAGTTCCGACCACGACGTCGAAGACTGCCGTTCCTGCAAGAAGATGACTCCTAAGGCCCTCCGGGAAAGAGAAGCTAAGCTTATTGTTGCAAAGCTTAAAGGGAGTAAGGACAAAAAGAAATTGAGATCGCGGACTCGACGCTCGAGGTCAAGATCTCGCTCGAAGTCGCGTTCGGATTCGTCCTCAGCCCATGCTTCGAGGTCTTCGAAAAAGAAGCATAGAAAAAGATCTCATGAATCCCGACATCGTTCAAAGAAGGACTCAGGTTCTAAACCGAAGTCGCAGGTGAAGCTGGTAGAAAAAGAAGTAGTGTCTTAAGCTTCGGAAGAACATGACGCCGGAGGTGCGACTTCACATGCGGATTCGCCTGGTTCGCCGAAGCAGACAGCGAATCCATCTCCGAATCCATCCCATTCTCTGGATCGGGAGGATGAAGGTGAGGAGGAGATAGTTGGAGAGGTAGAGGCTCCGTTGCCCGAAGGTCTGTCGACTCCGGTGCACCAGCCTGAAGAGGAGGTCGACGTCGTATCGACTCCGCGCCCTCAAGAACCACCTGGGGGTTCCTACCCTGCCTTCCCCACTCCAGGTCAAGATCCGACGCATTTTCTAAATGCGATGTATGGTATCTACTCCAGGGCTATGTACCCCTCTGGGATGCCTGTTGGTCCCACGGGTCCGATGGCATTTGGTCTGGGTATCCCCCAATCCTATGCTTCTGCACCCTTTATGCCCTTTATGCCGGCTCCGACGCCGCATTGGCATCTTCCGACACCGGCGAGGCCTTCGACTCTGAAGCCATCGACGCCGAAGTCGGCGACACCGAATCCTTCGACGCAGGTTCCATCATCTCTGATGCCAAATCCCGAACGACGTCATGGAAGTCTTCCTCATACGGCGTCGGGCTCGGCGCCGGCACCGGCTTCGATGGAGTCGACTGTGGATCCGACGGCTTCGAAAGTGAAGCACAGGTCGAGGCGTGAAGCCCAGAGACTGATGGAGCAAGAGAGCTATCGTGAGGAGTATTTAAAGGAGGGTGAACTACAAGATCCTGAGGACCCTTATGAGGATCTTTCCGTGGCCAGTGGTCTTGAACTGTCCCCTGAGTGGGATTTGGTTTCGGTGACAGATGAACCCTCAAAAGATGTGGCTCCTTACCACATTGTAATTAAAAAAGCAGCAAATTTGTTGAACATCGCTTTACCTACTGCTGAGTTCAAATCAAATCTACTCACAGAGGTTCTTCACTCTCCCTCTTCGGTAACTGAACCATTGCTGCCCTTTAATGATGCTCTTAGAGATCCTATTTTAGAGGTCTGGAAGAAACCGTTGTCAACTCCAGCTGTGTCTAGAGCTGTTGCCAGAAGGTACAGGACTGCTCCAGATGATCCTGAATTTTTATCCACTCACCCTCTTCCTGAGAGTTTGTTGGTACAAGCTGCATGTTCCAAACGATCAACTGGAGCTTTTCCTCAAGTTCCAGCTGAAAAGGAATCAAGAAAGCAGGATCAGGCTGCTAAGAAGATTTTCTCTTCTGCCAGCATGGCATTAAAGTCCACAAACGCGACCTGTTTGATGGGTCGTTACATTCACGCACTAATGGACACTGTTAAGCAGTTAGTGCCAAAGATACCGGAAGATGATGGAAAAGACTTCCAGGAGGTTATCGCGGACACTCAGGCTGCAGCAAGGCAGGTGATACAAAGTGGTTTAGACACTGCAGATTCTGTGGCGAGGATTTTGGGCTCTTCAGTTGCTACAAGGAGAGCTGCATGGCTGAAATCTTCTGAATTTTCAACTGATGTCCAGTCTACATTGTTGGATTTACCATTCGACGGATCTGGTTTGTTTGGGAAGAAGGCAGATGCTGCTTTAGAACGTTTTAAAGACAGCAGGGTGACTGCTAAGTCGTTGGGCCTTCAGACCAGGGGTACTTTTGGAAGGCGTACTAGAGGATTTAGTAGATCTTCATTTCGATCCTACAAATCTACACAACAACAACCACAGCAACAGCAGAACACGCTGTACAGATCTTATAGGGGCAAGCAGAGAGGCCGTTCTCGAGGCCGTCAAATCTCCTCCTCTTCCTCCTCTTCCCCTTCCCAACCCCCTGCCAATGCAGCAAAGCAGCCCTAGATCCGCCATTCCGGATCATGTGGGCCCAGTGGGGGCCGGCTTACCCATTTTCTACAAGATTGGGAATTGATAACATCGGATCTTTGGGTTCTCAATCTTATAGAGAATGGGTATGCTCTTCCCTTTCGGGAGTTTCCCCCAAATTATCCTCCTTGCCAGGGTTATTGTTCAGAGGACCACCTGCTTCTCCTGCAGGAAGAAGTCCTGGCACTGTTTCGAAAAGGTGCGATAGAGGTGGTACCAGAGCAGGAAAGGGGCCAGGGATGCTACTCCCGGTATTTCCTGATCCCCAAAAAGGATGGCAGGCTTCGGCCAATTCTGGGTCTCAGGATCTTGAACCTTTACCTGAAACAGGAATAGTTCAAGATGCTCACTCTTGCACAGGTTCTTCAAGCGCTGCTGGAAGAAGACTGGATGGTGTCGATCGACTTGCAGGATGCGTATTTTCATATTCCCATCTTGAAGTCGCACAGAAAGTATCTCCGTTTTATGGTTGGGTCGCAACACTACCAGTTTGCGGTCCTTCCGTTTGGTCTTACTACTGCACCTCGAGTCTTCACCAAGGTGATGGCAGTGGTGGCAGCACATCTCAGGAGGTCGGGGATACCTGTATTCTCGTATCTGGACGACTGGTTGATCAAAGCGGAGTCGCCGGAGAAGGTGCTCCATCATCTGCAAGAGACAACTCAGTTGTTGCACAAGTTTGGTTTTTCGATAAATGTACCCAAGTCTCACCTGGTGCCCTCCCAGCGCAACCTGTTCATAGGTGCGGTACTGGACACTACTGTTTGTCGTGCATTCCCTCCACCTCAAAGGATTAGCGACATTCAGGAAATAATTCCTTTGTTCTACAATGGAGCGGTCGTTCCAGTCTTGAAGGTTCTTCGCCTGCTCGGTCTGATGGCTTCTTGCATTCTGTTGGTCAACCATGCACGCTGGCACATGAGGGCACTCCAGTGGTGCCTCCGCAGGCAGTGGTATCAGCACAACAGAGATCTCAGGGAGTCAGTGAGGATCTCCAGAGAAGCTGCAGCAGATCTGTCTTGGTGGAGTGTAGAAGGCAATCTGTCGCAAGGAAAGCTTTTTCAACTTCCTCCATCGGTGGCCACGGTAATAACGGATACATCCACTCTAGGGTGCTCATCTGGGGGACCTGGAGGTCAAGGGTCTTTGGTCTCCAGAGGAAAGGTTGCTTCACATCAACCTTCTGGAATTGCGGGCGATACGTCTGGCGCTCAAGCCCTTCCTCCCTTTCCTTCGCGGTTGTTAGGTCCAGGTCCTGACGGACAACACGACCGCGATGTGGTACATCAACAAGCAGGGAGGAGTGGGGTCGCAGGGTCTCTGCAGAGAGGCTCTGCGTCTCTGGTCCTGGGTTCAGGTCCATCAGATTTGTCTGATGGCAAATCATCTGGCCGGAGTTCAGAACGTTCGTGCAGACAGTCTCAGTCGGCAGTTCTCTGCCGACCACGAGTGGAGGCTTCATCCGGAGGTGGTTCCCCACGTCCGAAAGACGTGACGTACTCCTCATGTGGACCTTTTTGCCACTCAAGAGAATACTCACTGCCCTTTATTCTGCAGTCTCCAGTATCCGATGCAAGGAGCCTTGGAACTCCCCTTGTGTTGTGTCCCCTGCATGATGCCTCTCCCACTTTTTAGCGCGTGGACACGCCGGTGTGCGTAACGCAGCGCTTTATAAATGTCCCTAATAATAATAATAATAATAACTCGCAACTCCTTTACGCGTTTCCTCCCATACCTTTGATTCCTCGGGTTCTGAGGAAAATTCGCCAAGACCGGGCCCAAGTTATATTGATCGCCCCGGATTGGCCAAGAAGGGTGTGGTACTCAGACCTTCTCCACCTCTCCTCTCACCCGCCGCTATGTCTCCCTCACAGGGCAGATCTCCTCTCCCAGATGGAGGGGCAGGTTCTACACCCCCACCTCCAGACCTTACACCTTCATGCCTGGAGATTGAACGGGGCAACCTGAGTTCTTTTTCTCTCCCGCCTGACGTGGTGGATGTCATCTTGTCAGCCAGGCGTGACTCCACTAAGTCCATCTATTCTTATAGGTGGTCAAAATTTGTCGCTTGGTGTGGGGAGAAATCTATAGACCCTTTGAGAGCCCATTTGTCTGATGTTCTCCAGTTTGCCCTTTCTCTGGCGCAACAGGGGCTTGCTGTTGCCACAGTGAAGGGTTATCTTTCAGCACTGTCGGCATTTCTCTGCTTGCCTGACCAGCCATCTCTTTTTAAATCTCCTGTGGGTTTAAGGTTTTTTTTTTTTTTTTTAAAACCTTTATTGAGATAAAAGTAGGAGAAACATGCGCAAGCCCACAACCATCACGGCCGGCCGCAAAGATAGGCGATTAAAAAAACAGGAGAACAACAGGCCAACATACAATCAGGATATTACAAAGTACACCAGAAGTGACTACGGGGTGCGCAACACAGGATAGGAGGTTTTCATTTTTAAGATTAGATGAAGCGAGGGGGCTGCAACAGGAAGGAACACACACCTTACATAAAGGGACACAAGAGAAACGCAGCAAGAGGGGCGTACCCCATATACAATCAAAATTAGGCTATAAATACAGCAACCATATAGGCTAAGCAACCGCAACAATAAGAGTGGACAATAAGCAACAGTACAAAAAGCAACAGTTCCAAGTGTAATCCCAGAGAGCCCACCCCCAATAACAGGAAACAAAGATTTGGTGAGACACAGGAAGAGAAAAGGTGCAAGACCCAGAAACAGCCAACCCTACGAAGAGGAAAGAACCCTCCCAAAGCCGGAAAAGAGCGATAGAGACCATAGAACAAAACAAACTAAAATAACAAACCCCCCCCGCACCCACCACCCCGCACCCCTGTAATGGCTACGGCCAAGCCCACTAACAGCGTGCCTGTCGCCACGGAACTGCCCCATAGTAGGGAAAAATATAAAGATATAAAGAGTGGAGGAGGAGAGAAATAGACCCACTCCCAGCATGTATTACTCGGGCCGCCCGTCCTTAGACCCCGTTACCGATACAAGACGATTGTGCAATATCCCCGGCTATCCATCAGCATCCCAGCAGTGCGAGCAACAACAATCCTGACATAAGAGGAGACACCCTCAACCCTGCCCCCCGCGGTCCGGTGCAGCGACATAGTCCAGTTTCATGGTAGTCATCCTGGATAAAGTGAGCGAACAAGGTGACCACAGCAAGGTAGGACGCCGCCCACCAAAGTCCATCCGACACATAGCCATGCGATTAGCAGTGGTACAGGAAGAAGCGCACAGTAGTGATCCTCCAAGGTCGGCCAGCCCAAGCAGTAGCAACCGCTCCAGGGTAAGGCAACGAAGTACGCCAGTAGTCCCAAAAGGAGTCGCTATATATGGCACCCGGTGACGATTTCCCAGCCATTTCGCAGCTCCCCGAACTTCAGACCTCTCCAAGGATATTCCAGCCGGCACCTCAGCAGGAGCAGGGTCTCGCACCCCCAACGCTTCCACGGCGACCGGGGCAGAAAAACCACAGTAATCAAACACAGGGTGTGGCGCAGCGTCCCGCACTCGAGGGCAGTCACAGACAGGCATGGGTACCACAGATAGAGCCGCATCCAGCCGGTCCCCCAAATCCCGAGCAGCAATACGTAGGGCAATTCTCAGCGTGCCTAGAGCGCCCAAAACGTCACCAATCGACATTGGTGCCTCAGGGAGAGAGGATGCAGCAGTCCCCTGAGCATGGGGCGCACAAACGCGTAGTAGTCCCGGAAGCTGGCCGCCATCACCCCCAGCAAGTAGTTGATCACCCCGCCAGCGCTCATCGTAGCGCAACCAGTCCGGGGGCACAGGGGTAGCACACTCCATTCCCACACGGTGTCAAAGTGGCGTGGACAGGCGTCTGTGTCGTAAGTAGCAGCCCAGGATCCTCACAATCAGGTGCCGAACGTAGGCAGCAAAATGGCGCCCACCACAGCGCTCGGGGAGACAAAGTAGCGAGCAGAGCCGTCCGGGGACTGGGGAGACGATACAACGTATCCCCCTCTGCGGCAGTTCACAAAGCCTGTGAAGCGGCGAGCCAAGATGCGGAGAACACAATGCGGCAAACCTTTTCGCCGACCGGCTCCGTCTCGCCTGCAATGGCCGCTGTTGTTGATTTCAGGGCGGACCGCACTCGGAGAACAAAGACCCGGACACCGCCGTGAAGCACCAGGAGGAGGTGAGGGCGTCTCGTCGCTTCCACTGCGGGGACCGAACAAAAGAGCACACCGGTAGAACCGGAGTCGCCTCCCGATTCCGATGTCGCCACTCAAAATCAGGATCACCAGCAGGATAGGGCGGAATACGGGAGAAAGGCAAGAGGGTCGACGGAGCCGAGGAATCAGGCGGCCATCATGGTTGCGGGCTAGGCTCCTCCTCCGGGTTTAAGGTTTTTGAAGGGCCTCACGAATAAGTTCCCTCCTACTCCTTTTATTGTGCCTCAGTGGGACTTAAATCTTGTTTTGACCTTTCTGATGGGTGCTCCCTTTGAGCCTCTTCACAAATGTCCTCTGAGGCTTTTGACTTTTAAGACAGTTTTCCTCGTTGCAATAACCTCGGCAAGGAGGGTAAGTGAGCTTCAAGCTCTTAGTTCCAAGCCCCCTTTCTTGACCATTCATGCTGATCGAATGGTTCTTAGGACCAGGGCTGCTTTTCTGCCTAAGGTGGTGACTCCTTTCCACCTTGGTCAATCTGTTACCCTCCCTACCTTTTATCCTCCCCCACACCCTTCCAAGGAGGAGGAGAGATTACACAGTCTGGACCCCAAGAGGGCGGTGTCTTTTTATCTGGACAGATCTAAAGACTGTCGATTGCTTGACCAGCTCTTCATTGGCTTTGCTGGCTGCAAGAGAGGAAGAGGCGTCCATAAAAGAACTTTATCAAGATGGATCGTCCTCTGTATAAAGATCTGCTACTCTTTGGCCGGTAAGGAACCTCCAGAAGGTATAAGGGCTCATTCTGCTAGAGCTAAGTCGTCAACCTCTGCTTTGGCTAGAGGTTTTCCTGTAGAGGATATTTGTAGGGCGGCAACTTGGTCTTCCCTCCACACTTTCGCGAAGCATTACTGCTTGCATTCCGAGGTGAGGAGGGACGGCCACTTTGCTCGCTCTGTTCTCCAGGATTTCCTGGTCTAGAGGAGTGGACACCCTCCTCCGGGAGTGGGGACTGCTGTGGGACTCTATTCACAAGGTGAGGAATCCACACGGCAGATGTATCTATCAGAAGAACAAGTTACTTACCTTCGGTAACGCTTTTTCTGGTAGATACAATATCTGCCTGTGGATTCCTCACTGACCAACCCGCCTCCCCATTGTCCACTCTTCTATGCCAGAGTTTCTATGATGTGTTATTTTATTGTCAAGGAGTTGTTTATTTCAAATGTTTTATTGCTTTTGCTTCACACTGTGTGTGTTACCTTGATATTTGTACTGCGTATACTGTGTATATGTCTACTGTCATTGGTCCGTCCGTGTGCCTCGAAGGCACGGAAAAAAGGGCGGAACTGATGTCATCACGCCGGCGTGGGCCTATTATAGGCGTCGGTGACGTCAGCGGAGTCGCGAGCGATGCCGTGCCTCTATGACGTCCAAGTCCACGTCGGCGCGAAGCTACGAAAAGAATTTCCGAATGTTGCTGACGCAGGGGGATAGTCACAAGGTGAGGAATCCATAGGCAGATATTGTATCTACCAGAAAAAGCGTTACCGAAAGTAAGTAACTTGTTCTTTAGGTCTCGGCCTGATCCAGCGCATGCGCTGGTCTGGCCGAGACATTTAGTAGCTGCTTTTAAAAGTGCTACCAAAGCAGCCACCAGCTTGCTATCGTGCGCACAAGAGCGCGCGTGACGTGCACAGCTGGCATTTGGCTTCTTTGATCGCACGTGTGAATGCCCTCCCCTAGCCCCTCCCTTCTCCGACTCCCTTCTCGTTTGTTTGTCTCCTTGCTGCGAAACATCAACTAGTTTAATTTTTACTGGAACGCAATACATTTTCCTACATTATACGTCGGTTTCATAAAACGTAGAACGCAACATATAGTTTACAATTCCAGAATTAATGGCTGAAAAAAAGTATGTTTCGTAAATGTTATTACGGAATGTTTAATTTATCCTCAATATTTTCAAAATGTTTTTATGTCTGGTTGACGACGCTTGAAAGACAAAATATCCAATGAAATTGTAATTTTCTTTTCAAAATCGATCTATTATTTACACCCACAGGTTTACAACTTTAAAGAGGCGGAGGGGGGTTATCTATCGGTGCAGAATTGCACATTTTGTGTAGCTCTTTCTCCGTAATAATACCAGTTTAGATTAATATTTTTCGCAACTGCGAACTAATTCACAAGCCAACAAAGTGTAACAAAATCTACTTTCGTTGCACTTTGAAAACACGTTCTGGCTCAAAGTGTGTACATTTCCACTGATTTCCATATCTCAAAATACTTTGCTTTCCTCAACTGAAAGACTTTTGTTGCGTTCAATTTAAAATATGTACAAACAAATATGTATCATCACGGCGATATTGAAACTAGAATATTTTAAAATTTTAATTGAGCACTAAGCCCCCGTGAGCCCATCTGTGCTTCCTTTCAACTTTTCTTATTATTTATGTATATTATATTTTTTGCTGAAAGGAATGTAGCTATCATTGAAAGCGGGCACGATTCCAACTGTAACATTTGATTGGTTCGGTTTTACATACGCCTCGTCAGTGGTAGTAAGCGCTATATAAGTATAATGTTATACGTCGATGTTCTTAATTCCTTAGTTTAACATGGGTCTTGTGCATGGATTGAGGAAAATAGAATAGTAGCGACGCGAGACGTGGCCAGATAGTTCAGAACACAACACGAGTTCCCATCTTATGGAGGTGTCCATATCCCCCCTCCATCCTTCCCCTCACCTCCTCCCAAAGTTTACTATTTCTCCCTCCAGGGGCGAGCTGAAGCCTGTCTGCTAGGAGGACCCGGGCAGCCCATTGGCAGTCGTGAGCTATGCGTGTTCCGATCATGTCGCGTCACTGGCCATGCTAGGACCAGTATGTCTCTTAGACGTCATTTAGGCTCGCCAATTTCCTTGTTTTCAGTATTTTTTTATTATAGTACAATTATCTGTAATAAAACCCTATCTGACAGCTGAGGTAAGAAAAAAATGCTTTTAAATGTATGTTCTGTGCGTGCTTGCGGCTGAGTGTGTTTATGTGAGCGAGACTGGGTGTATGAGTGAATGTGTGCATGTATGAGTGAGAGTGAAAGTAACAGTCAGATGGCATGTGATGTCACTTCCACTACCCCTGGCATTTTGGTGAGTTGACACCCATGTTACTCCTGCTGTAATACCGGCAATATGTAAGCCTACAAGTACCATAGGGCAATGCGATCTAAGATTAAGGTTGTCAGATTCGTACTCCCATCCATAGACTTCAATCCTAACTCAGACTCATGTCACTGACAACCAATAGGAAGCTTGCAAACAAGGATCACCTTGGAAGGCTCTGCCCTTCTCACGTGTCCAATAGGGTGCCAAAGCTGTCCTGTGTCACTTGTGAAAGCCCATGTCTGGCCTGGGTGTCTGATTCCCAAATCTTCCCATCTGTGGTACATGTAGTGTTGTTTTAGCAATGGGGCAGTAAAACTGGAAGGAACAGAGGTAAAGTGGTTGCGGTTAAACCCCTGAAACCTGGCAGGTATGGGGCAGCTTAGATTTTTTATAAAACGCAGCAGAGTCTGGACATTGCCCAGCCCTACCATATTTCCCAAGTCAGTGGTTGATATGCTGCTCGAAACCAGGGTTTTACTTTGAATTCTCGGTCTTGTTGATTTATTAGAAAACAGGACCACAAGTCCCAGAAGTCAAAGGAAAAAACCTTGACTAGAGCTCATGGACCATGAAAATTTGTCAGCTATGTATGCCCCACCCCCACCTTTAGAATTAGAGATGACCAAAGCCCATGAGCTAACCGTCACTTGCACTTTACCTAATTTTACCTAATTTTTATCGTGGTGTTTAAATCGCTCACTCCTCAACCCACGTACTCCTCTGTGCCCCGAGGCCCCGTTTCAGCCCGGCTTGTGCCGTTTGACTGGAGGGCTACACCGGGAGCAGATACACCCCCACTTCCGGCAGATGCCCCAAGCAGCACTCCAGTCTCTCGACGGCCCCAGACTACTTAGTGCTGAGAGCAAGCGCAACCGCAACGGACGCGCGCAGCTGGCGCGCCGAAGGCGCGCCTAAGGCAAGCCCGTCTGCGCCCGTCCGCGCCCGTACCGGGCCCAGGGCCACAACTCCTAGCCCTTCAACATCAGTTTCCATCCTAAGCTACAATCGTCAAGCCCTCCTTGACTTACGTCCACCGATTAATTGGCCTGACTTTGATTTCAACCTTAGCAACCCCTCTTACTTTCATAATTTCTGCCCAGGCTGTCATTACAAACTAAGGGTCCCACAACGAACATATGCATGTACCCCACCCTCTTCTTCAACGAACACAAAACAAATTCATGCTGCACTCATTAATGCCCGATCTATAAGTAAACATAAAGATGAAATCGCTGAGTTTATTAATGTCCATAAACTTGACTTACTCTTTATAACCGAAACGTGGACTAACCCCTCTTCAGAACCTGACCTACTGATAGCCACCCCAGCAGGCTACAACATACTAAGTCAGGGCAGAAAGCTAAAAACGGGTGGAGGAATTGCAATAATTTACCGAAATTCACTAAAAACTACCATCAGTCCAGTCCCACTTTCCACATGTGAAGCACTGCAATTCTCTATCACCCTAGGTCCATCTCAACGTTTCAAAGGTATCCCCTTATACCGACCACCAGGCAGCAAAATACAATTTTTAGCCACCTTTTCGGAAACTATGGAGTCCCTTGCTACAGACAATTCCACCACCATCTTAGGTGACTTCAACTTTCCTCTAGAAAACCTTGTAAACAATGATACCAAAAACCTTATAACGGACCTAGCAACCCTAGGACTCACACAACTGGTAACGGGCAGCACTCATGATGCAGGTCACACCCTAGATGGCCTGTTCACAAATGATAAAAATATAAACATTAAGATCCTTCCCCTAGGATGGACAGACCATCATGCGGTTATGTTTTCCATTGCATCCGACACCCTTCCACACTCTGATTATAACACTCGTTCCTCACACACGTTTAGGCCATGGAAAAACCTGGACTACCAGCAACTTAGAGACCTTCTGCCCTCCTCAATAACTGAACTCTCCCACAATCCTGACATAGCAGCTGGAGAGTACTCAGAATGGCTTACCATCGCCTTGAACAAATTAGTTCCTATTAAATCCACCTCTAAAAATCGCAGTACACCCTTGGCACCCTGGTTTAATGAGGCCCTTAGACAGCAGAAGCAAACATGCAGGAATACAGAAAGACACTGGAGAAAGACCAACTCCAGAGAAGAGAAGGAAATTTACAAAAAAGAGCTTACTCAATACAAACTTATAATCCTGCAAGCAAAAAGAAACTATTATTCATCTCAAATTGAGCAAGCCAAAAACTCCACTAAACAACTTTACCAAGTAGTAACCAAACTATCCCACCTACCCCCACAATCCATTCCCAAACCATCTCAACTATTTTGTGATAAGCTAGCCAAATTTTTCTTTGATAAAGTAAACACCATCTACACCCAATTTTCTGACAACACTAACACAGACCCCCCTCCCTCTGTGATCTCCAACACAGACCCCCCTCCCTCTGTGTTCACCAAAAACTATCCTACTTTTTTGCAATTTGACAACACTAATCCCACTCAGGTTGCCAAAACTATTAATGCCATCAGATCAGGGTCATCCAGGGACCCCTGCCCGTCAGCTATTCTCCTCCCGATCTCAGATATCATAGCTCCTCAGCTCACCAACATCTTCAATGCTATGTTTAGCTCCGGCATATACCCGGCAATCTGGAAGGATACCCTCCTCAAGCCTCTTTTAAAAAAAAAAACACCTTGATGCAGACGACTCTAACAACTATCGACCCATAGCCAGTCTGCCATTCCCCGCTAAAGTCGTCGAAAAACTGATGAACCACCAAATCTCCCAATTTATTGAGGAACACTCCCTCCTCGATGACACCCAGTTTGGCTTTCGGAAACACCACAGCACTGAATCCGCCCTTATCAAGGCCACAGATGAGATAAGAGCAGCCCTTGATCAAGGAGGAGCGGCGGTGCTTATCCTTCTCGATCTCACTGCAGCCTTTGACACGGTCGATCACAAAATCTTGATCGACCGTGTCAACGCTATAGGCATCCAGGCCCGAGCCAAAGATCTCCTGTCATCCTTCCTAGCTCACCGTACCCAGACGGTCCAGCTAGGAGCCTTCCAATCTACACAAATGGCGTTACCCTGTGGTGTCCCTCAAGGCTCATCCCTCAGTCCAACCCTTTTTAATATCTATGTAACAGACTTGGCTAAGGTCATCAAGGACTGTGGGATGAGCCTAACATCCTACGCAGATGGCACCCAATTGGTTCTTACCATCAAAGACAATGGAGATAAAATTGCCGCCAACTTCCAACAGGGCATGCTGGCCATTAGCAATTGGATGACAATAAATTGTCTCAAACTCAACTCCAACAAAACGGAGGTCATCACTTTTGGCAAGCTTGTCCCTACCTGGCCTAACGTCTGGTGGCCCACTGATCTAGGCCCACCTCCCCTCCCCTCCCAGTTACCAAGCTCAAGAATCTGGGTGTTCTCATCGACGATAAACTCACTTTTTCCGCACATGTAAACTCCATCGTCTCCTCTTCTTTTTTCAAGTTAAAGGCCATAAAAAAGATTCTTCCTTTTCTTCCCCCCAACTCTGGCAAGACCCTGGTCACTGCTTTTGTAATGTCCTCCGTGGACTATTACAATGGACTTTTGCTTAATGCCCAACTTAGTCATCAAAAAGTTACAGTCCATACAAAATGCTGCGGCCAGGATGCTATCTGGCACTCCCAAATTTCAACCCATTGCTCACATCATCAAAGGCTTTCACTGGCTAGCAGTAAAGAATAGAATAAAATTCAAAGCTCTATGTATTGCCTTTAAAGCCTCGCAAAAACAGGGTCCGCATTTTCTATTAAAGCCCCTTGCATTTCACGTCCCCAAACGATCACTTCGATCAATGAATACACTCATTATGACGGTTCCTCAAACCAGAACTGTCACCTGGGGCGATCGCAGTTTCACAGTATCCACAGCTAAACTTTGGAACTCCCTTGACCCTGACATCAGATCAGCCCCACTCTGACTATCTTCAGAAAGAGAGTGAAAACATGGCTTTTTAACCAATAAATTTCCCCCTCTATTCACACCCTGCTCTGTCCACAGAGCCGAGACGCCCTTGGGCATTTGTTCGCGCTATACAAATTGCATAAATAAATAAATAAACCAAAGTAGGAACACAAAAGAAGAGCTGGCAGCCCTTCCATGACTACCGGTTTCCGCACTGAGTGGCAGGAACAGATATATTAGCTAGGCATACAGGAAGTGATGATTATTCGCAAACTTGAATCGATGGTTCACAAAAAATAGGAAGCGATTACCAAGAAGGAGAAAATGATTACTCACAATATGGAAGTGTTAATAAAGAATCTGGAAGTCGTTACCAGAAACAGGAAGTGAGGATTACTAAGAAACCGGAAGTGAACATACACAAAAAATTATTGAGAAGTAGTGCTTAGAAAAAATGAAAGTGGTTATTACTACAGAAACAGAGAGTTCTTTCCAAGAATCTGGCAACTATTGCAAAGACACCAGGGAGTGGGGATTAAGACAAAGGAAATATTGAATACCAAGAAGCAGGTAGTGGCACTGGCAAAGCCCATAAGTTTGACTTTTACACTTAAGTGCTGGCAAAAAAATAAATATACCTCTCAACAGCAATGTAAAATACATTTTTTTAAAGTTGCTTTGCCTTCACAATTTATGGAAGAGATAAAGTATTAAATGTATGAGGACAAAGTGTGCCTTTCAAGTGTACAATAGTCCTCCATGTACTCCAGTGGAGGTGGAAGGATACAACCGAAGAGCAAGAGCCAGTAGAAAGAAGGTGAGACGGGTTTTGCTACTGGGGCTGGTCTGGGATGTGACTGACAATGTCACAAGCCAATGGGTGAAGGTTACAGAGCCAGCAAGGTCAATGGACGAAGGAGGATGAACCAAAGACCCTTAGAGTAGGTATAGAATACAATGTGCTTACCAAGCTCCATTGCACACCAACATTTAACAAGCATTGGCATAGCCAATAGGTCTCACGTTTGGGACCTTAGAAGTGTTTAGCCTTGCAACAGTTGATATTGCACCAAGGATATTGTGCTGTAAAACTAAACACTTATAAGGTCCCAAAGGCGAGACCTATTGGCTTTGCCAATGCTTGTTTTATTAGGATCATAACCCCTCTTTCATATGAGGAGTATGAAGATGCTATAGTGGCTTCCAACCATCTTTACCCTATCCCATCTGCCTTCAACTTCGTTAGATGTGTCTCTTGGAGCAGGGCTATCCCTATCTGTTACCTATCCAAGTTTGTCAGCAGTTGTCTAATCTTCCTAGAATTGTTAAGTCCTCTAACATTCCAATGAGGATACCAGTATTGACCTAGTGTGTGCTGGTGTCTGCAGAGTCTAAGGCACATTCTATAGTGGTGTTAGATAGTGCTTTGCCTTCTTCCACGAATTGTGTTGCACGATCTTCGTATGTTAGCCCAATGCCAGATATACCCATACAACGCAAACGGACTAATGACTAATAGGGATAAACATCACCAATGTGCTTACTTAACTGGAATGCTGTTCAGTGAGGCGCTTACGGACATCCTTTTGGGCACTTGGTCTAAGCCCAACACAGGGGTTCCTGTGGACAGGATGCTTGCCCGACACCGCCGCCTGGCCCCAGGTGACCCCATTTTCCTCTCCCAACACCCCACCCCTGAGAGCTTGGTGATCCAAGCCTCATCTTCCAAGGGCCAATTCCCTACTGCACCACCTGATAGGGAATCCAGGAAGCTGGACCATCTTGGGAAGAAAATGTTTTCTTCTTCCAGCTTAGGACTGTGTCGGTGAACACTGCATGTCTCTTGGGCCGTTACTCCCATTCTGTATGGGACATGGTTGCGCAGGTGCTGCCACAGTGCCCAGAGGAGGCCCGGGCCGTGCTCTCCCTTGCAGTGGCCAAACGGAGAGATGCAGCAAAGTTCGCCACCCGATGTAGGCGGGACACCGCAAACTCGCGAGGCAGGACAATTTCAACGTCAGTAGCCCATGGATGCTATGCCTGGCTGAGGTCCACTGACTTTTCGGGTGATGTCCAAGCTACACTTTTGGACATGGCCTTTTATGGCCGCCGCCTCTTCGGGGACAAAGCAGACAACGCACTCGAGCTTTTTAAGGACTCCAGGACTACGGCCAGATCCTTCGTCCTCGCTTGCACCTGCACATTCTGCTTTTCGCTCCTTTCGTGGCCAATGAAGGGGTGCCCTGCCATGTTCCACCCAGAGCCACAGGCCTATGCAAGCTGTCCAGCCTCTGCCTGGCTGGGGATGTGGGACCCACCGTTGTGGGTCTGGGAGCCAGCGGCTGGGCCAGTCCACCAGCGCCCCCACTGCCGCAGCCTCCAAGCCCTCCTAGTCCGACCTTTCTGGGCCACCAATCGCCAGTAGGCGGCAGGATTCTCCATCACCACCTCCGCTGGCTCAACATCACGTTGGACATGTGGGATTTGCAGATAGTCCACAGGGGCTACTCCTTCTCCTTCGAGACTACCCCTCCATCCATGCCACCTCAATTCCATCTCATGTGGGAGTATCACCTGGCCCTTCTCCAACAGGAAGTTATGGCTCTCTTGGCCATGGGAGCCATCCAGCGAGTGACTGCCCCAGGAGTAGGTCATAGTTGTTATTCCCACTACTTTCTGATGCCCAAGAAGGACAAGGGCCTGCATCCTATCTAGGATCTCGGGAACGTCAACCGCTTTCTCCAGAAGGAGATGTTCAAAATTTTGACAATGGCTGAGGTCCTGTCTGCCCTTGACCTTGGAGACTGGATGGTAGCGTTGGACTTGCAGGATGCTTATTTTCACAATCCTGTCCTGCCGGCCCATTGGCGTTACCTACGGTTCACGGTACGCCACAAGCACTTTCAGTTTACAGTGCCCCCCTTTGGCCTTACCAGCGCCCCTCGGGAGTACACGAAGGTGATGGCGGTGGTCGTAGCTCATCTGCGTATATCAGGGTTTCCAGTCTTCCCCCTATCTCGACGACTGACTGTTGAAGGCGGACTCGCCCTAGTCTGTCATCTCCCACCTCCACACTGCGGCCAACCTCCTGCATTCGCTGGGGTTCGACATCAACATGCCGAAGTCACACCTGATTCCCTCTCAGAAGCTCCTTTTTATCAGAGCGGTTCTGGACACAGAGCAGTTTCGGGCTTATCCTCCAGAGCAGCGAGTCCGGGATATTCGGGCTATGATTCCGATCCTTCAGCCTCTAACCCGGGTTTCGGTCAGGATGACCCTCAGGCTACTCGGTGTGATGGCCTCCTGCATCCTGCTGGTGGACCATGCCAGATGGCATATGCGGGCTCTGCAGTCGGACCTGAAGTTCCAGTGGGCCCAACATTGGGGGAACCTGTCCTATTGCATCCAGATCTGTGGGCACTGCACATCAATTGCAGTGGTGGCTAATGAACCAGGATTGGGTCAAAAGCAGGTCCCTTTCCCTTCCCCAGCCAGAGTTCACAGTGGTGACAGATGCCTCACATCTGGGGTGGGGCGGCCACGTGGGAGAGGCGGAGATCAGAGGCCTCTGGTCTCTGGAGGTGTCCGGGCTCCACATCAACCTTCTGGAGCTTCGGTCTTGCACTGAAGGCATTCCTTTCTTCTGTCAAAGGAAGAGTCGTGCAGGTGTTCACGGACAACACCACTGCCATGTGGTACTGCAACAAACAGGGCGGGTGGGGTCGTGGACCCTATGTTAGGAGGCAGTGTATCTCTGGAAGTGGCTGGAACATCAGGGCATGTCCCTGGTGGTTCAACACCTGGCAGGTTCTCTGAACGCAGGGTGGGCAAACTCAGCCACCGGTGCATGATGGGTCACGAATGGTGTCTTCACTCTGAGGTGGTGCAAGGTATCTTTCAGCAGTAGGGAGAGCCTTGGTTAGACCTATTCGCCACCGAAGAGAGCGTGCAATGTCAGCAGTTCTGCGCGTTGGAATTTCCAAGGCAGCACTTTCTCGGGGACGCTTTTCGTTGTGAGTGGCGCTGTGGTCTTCTATACGCCTTTCCGCCTATACCACTTCTACCCAGATTGCTTAAGAAGATCATGCGCGACCGGGCCCAAGTCATTCTTGTGGCCCCGGACTGGGCTTGAAGAGCTTGGTATCCCGGGCTCTTACACATGGCCATCAATCCTCCGATCAGACTGCCCCTTTGGGAGGATCATCTGTTGCAGCAGCAGGGGACGGTCCTCCACCTGAACCTGTCCAGCCTCCACCTCTTTGCATGGAGATTTAGCGGCAACAGTTGACAGCTTTTAACCTTCCTCCCGAAGTCTGTAACAATATCTTGGCAGCCAGGCGTCCCTCCACCTAAACGGTATACGCCTGTAGATGGAACAATTTTGTGGCACGGTGCGCAGCAAATTATGTGTATCCCCTTTCTGCACCCCTTTCGGAGGCTCTTCTCTTAATTTTTTCTTTGGCCCAGCAGGGCTGTGCTCCGTGCACTCTAAAAGACTACCTTTCAGCCATTTCGGCCTTTCTTTAGCTGCCTGATCATTCTTCTTTTTTCAAGTCCCCTATTGTAAATCTCTTCCTTAAGGGCATTACTCAGTTGTTTCCTCCAATTCCTTTTGTAATGCCCCAGTGGGACTTGAAGCTGATTCTGATATAACTTATGTGCTCCCCTTTCGAGCTGCTGCATAACTGTCCTCTCAGACTTTTGACACTTAAAACTGCCCTTTTGGTTGCCATCACCTCTGTTCGCAGGGTGAGTGAGCTTCAGGCTCTTTCTTCCAAACCACCTTTTTTGTGGCTCTTCATCCAGACAAAGTTGTCCTTCGCACTAGGCCTTCTTTCCTTCCCAAAGTGGTTACCTCTTTCCACATAGGACAGACCATCACTTTGACCATTTTCTTCCCGCCCCGCATCCTTCTGAAGAGGAGAAGAGGCTCCACCGCCTGGATCCAAAACGTGCGCTTTCATTCTATCTGAATCGCACAAAACAGTTCCGGGTGGATGACCAGCTCTTTGTTGGCTATGTGGGCACCAAGAAATGTTGATGGGTCATTCTTTGCATCAAAATCTGCTATTTCTTAGTGAAAGAGGAGCCTCCAGTGGAATTGCGTGCCCATTCCACCAGGGCGACAGCAGCTACTACTGCTTTGGGACGTGGAGTCCCTCTTCATGACATCTGCCAGGCACCTACGTGGGCTTGATAGCACACATTTACCAAAAACTACTGCCAAGTCCAGAGAGACGGCTTCTTTGCCCATTCAGTTCTCCAGGACTTTCTGGTGTGAACTTGGTTCGCAGCCCACCTCCGGGGTTGGTATTGCTGGGGTATCTATTCTAATGTGAGGAATCCATAGCTAATTGTCTCTTTCAGATGAACTTTTTACTTACCTTTGGTAACGATATATCTATAAGAGACATAGATTTGTTATGGATTCCTCACCGCCCCCCCTCCTCACTTCCCCCCTTATCGTCCCCGTTCTGCACACTGACTTTTAGGGTAAGGGACTTGCCTTCAAGCCCCTAGTTTTGTGCACCAGTGGTCAGTGTCTTGCATGGCTCTGCGCTTCTGGCGTTGAATGTCATTTAAAGAACCTATGTCAGCGCGCAGGGGCGTCGTCCAAGTAGATAGTATGATGTCATTCTAGTGACCACAATGCCAACGGTGAACGCGGAGTCGACCGACGCCACCTACCGACACGCAGGGTTACTGCTGAAGAAAAATTCTCCGGATTCTGTCTGACCCCTGGGGGTAATTAGAAGGTGAGGAAATCGTTAACTAATCTGTCTCTTACAGATATATTGTTACCGAAGGTAAGTAACTTGTTCAACAATAGCAAAATATCAGCACAGATCAATGGGTGTTATCCATATTCAAAGATGGGTATTCTTTAGAACTCAAACACCATCCAAAATCCCACCCAAACCACAAAAAATGCCAAAAGAACATCAATAGAAATAGTACAACATCAAGGACACCAAGTGTTTGCCCTTTATTTTCTCATTCCCAAAAAGGACAAAAGTTTAGGGCTACTAAACCAGGTACCTCTTCTCCAAAAACGTTCACGTGGTCACGCTACAAGAAGTAATACCACTGTTACAGCAAGGAGATTTCATGACTGCAATAGACCTAAAAAATGCATACTTCCATATCCCAATTCATTCAGCATACCCCCATTACCTATGCTTTCAGCTAAATGGACAACACTATCAATTCAAAGTGCATTCAGGGTCACAACAGCTCCAAGGGTTTTCACAAAATGCCTTGCAGTAGTGGCTGCTCTTCTCAGAAGGGATGGAATACATCTTTTCCCATATCTAGACGATTGGCTTATCAAAAGTCAAAGCTACTATCATTGCCTTCAACACACTCGACAAGTAATCAACATTCTACACAAACTGGGGTTTACACTAGACATACAAAAGTCTCACTTGAAACCCTTGCAAATTCAGCTATACGACCCGCTACCGACAGTGGGAGGGTGGTCCAAAAGGTCATACTACCCTTAAGCGCTCTGATGCTGCGAAAGATGTTACCCTCTAAGACATCAGCTGGGGCATGATAAATATAGACCCCTAAATATTTCAGACAGCTAGGTTCCCATCTGATCGCCCTGGTCATAGTGGGCTGGGTTTCACTCTTGCGCATTGGGAATAAGCACGTCTTAGACCAGTTCACCCATAGGCCCGATATCTCGCGGAAGGTGGTCAGTACGGTGTCTGCACCCCTCAGAGCTCCGTCTGCGTCTTCTAGGAAGAGCAAAAGGTCATCCGCGTATAGGGAGATGAACTGTTGCCCCGACAAGGATCGTAACCCTTTATAATGGGCTCCCGTACGAATCTTCATTGCGAGGGGTTCCACTGCCAGTGCAAAGAGCAACGGGGATAGTGAACATCCCTGCCTCGTACCCCTTTCCACCGGGTATTCTGGGGTGATCAGCCCTCCTGATCTCACTCGCGCCAATGCAGATGCATATAGTACAGAGGTCCACTGTAGATATCCCTCGCCCACCCCATAACATCTAAGTGCCCTGTGGAGGTACTCCCACTCCAGGCTATCGAACGCTTTTTCCAAGTCAACCGACAGTATCATGGGGTGGGGGGCCTCCCCACAGTCCTCCTCTAACAAGCGAATCAGTCGGCGAATGTTCATAGTGGTGTTGCGCTTGGGTATGAAGCCCGCTTGATCCCTATGAACCAGCATGGGCATGTGCTCCAACAGCCTGGATGCTAGAATGCTGCTTAAAATTTTATAATCTGTTGTGAGCATCGACAACGGTCTGTAAGACGCCGTGTCATTGCTCTCCTTATCGGGTTTGAGCAGGGGAACCACCAACGCCTCGCGCATAGTGTGTGGCAGGCAACCCCGTTGTCTCGCCCCTTTGTATATTATCGTTAGTCGAGGGGCCAACAAATCTATGTATTTAGCGTAAAATTCTATGGGTAGTCCGTCGAGCCCTGGGGTTTTATTGCGTGCCATCCGTTTTATGGCAGCCCGGATTTCCCCTATTTCGATGTCTTTGCCCAAGTCCTGCGCTTGCGCGGGTTCTATCTGCGGGAACGGTAGTCCTTCTAAGAAGTTATCTATGGTCGAAGTATCAGCTGTTAATCTACTCTGATATAGAGTGGCATAGTAACTTGAAAAACAGTGAAGAATCTCAGGTTGGGTATATACTTCGACTCCCTCAGATGTACTCATCGAGACCGTGGGTGAGCTGCGTTTCATGGGGTTGGCTAGCTAGGCCAGTAAGGCTCCCGATTTATCTCCCTCGGCAAGGGACCTGGTTATATAAGCCTTGTGGTCGAAACTGCACAGCCTTTCCACTTCAACTGCCACCGCTTCTTTCGCTGCTGCGCACTGTTGTTGAAGCTCAGGGTGTCCAGGCTGCAAGATCTCCGCCTCCCGGAGTTTTTTATCTGCTTTGCTGAGGTCGTCTAACAGCACTCTACGCACCCCTACCTTTTTGGCTATACAATATCCTCTTACTACTACCTTAAAGGCATCCCATTCCGTCGCTCTCTCCCTAGCCGTGCCCTCATTCTCTGCGAAGTAATGAGTGATCCTCTCCCCCAGATCCTTGTGGAAAAGTGGGTCCTCTAGCATTTCGGGGCGTAATCTCCAGGTAGGAACACAGGAGGCACCAGGAAACCACCGCACAGTGACCAGTAGAGGATTGTGATCCGAGATCGTCCTCGTCAGGTATTCGGCGTTGGTAACTATGGGTGCCAGCGTCGTAGAGCACAAGAGCGCATTCAACCTCACATGGAGCTCGTGCATTCCCGAAAAGTAGGAGTAATCTCGGGTATGCGGGTGTTGGGCTCGCCAAATGTCAGTCAGGCCCCACTTTGCTTGCCACTCTAGTCTGCCCTTAGCTATTCGGTGTGTTGGGGAGTCCACCAAAGGAGGGTGTGATCTATCGAGGGCAATATCCGCCACTGAATTAAAGTCGCCACCCATCAATAATGGCCCCACTAGGTAGTGGGCCAGAGAGCCCGATAGTGTCGCGAAAAAGGTCAACTGGTCCACGTTAGGTGCGTAGATGCTGCAAATGTTTATTTCCCTGCCTCCCAGTTTCCCGGCTATGGCCACAAACCGCCCCTCAGGGTCCTCTATGTGTCTAGTCACCTGAAAAGGGACTGCAGCTCGAATCCATATCAGCGCTCCCCTAGCGTAAGCTGAATATGTGGTGTTGTAAACTTGTCCTCTCCATCTGCGTTGTAAGGCTAACCCTTCCGTCTTTGTTAAATGTGTTTCCTGTAGTAACACTATCTGAACACCTCTGCGTACTAAGTAGGCATGCACCTTGTGTTGTCTTGTCATAGTGTGTAGTCCCTGCACATTCCAGGTAATGCATTTCAAGTTAGATACTTCACCCATCGTCCCACAATGCCCTGTGCTCCCTCCTCGACTCAAATTCCACTTGGCTTAAACATATAAAACCCCCTGCACCGATGGCGTGCCCACCCTCCAACAAAACAACATTTTCAAATCCCCCCACCCCCCCAGAACAGGACCCAAAGATCGCAATCTAGTTCCCATCCAAACTCACCCAAAAACAATCAAGTAAATTTCGACGGTAGTTACCGCAGGTGTGCCTTAAGGGCAATGTGGGGGGTCCGGCGCCAACGGGAAGCCTCCCTCCGCTCGAACTTCCTATGTGCGATCGAGCTCTGATGTCTTATGGTCAGCGTAATGCTTCACCCTCCACCCAACTATTTGTAGGTCAACATCCCCTCACGTAACACACAATAAGTCTCCCGCAAAAGTCTCTCCCTATGGATAGAACAGCTTACCAAGAATCATCATTGTCCATCTAGCATTCCTTCAGCCGTCTCCGGAGTGATCGTGGGCAAAGGCACACTGTCAGTTTCGGAGTACTCCGTGTCCGAGCGGTCTTCACCTCTGCCTGACTCTGTGCCCTCCGTCAAGGGCGCCTCTTGTGATCCCGATATGCTGGATACTACCTCCAAAACTCCTCGCCTCTCCGCCGCTGTCTCCAGTACCGAAGGTCGCCCAGTCCTTATGCGTCCATTGCGTATCCGCCTAGACTGCCGCCGTGGTCGTTCCTCAGTGACTGTTGGAAAAAGCGAGCCAGGGCCGTCCTTTCCGGCTCTGTACAGTTCCAGCCAGCTACACGCTTCGTCTGGTGTGTCAGAGAATTTAGTGGTGCCATCCACAATCACCCGGAGTCTGGCCGGGAATAATAAGGAGTACTGTATACTCTCGCTACTCAGTTCACGTTTAATCGCCAAGAAAGAGGCTCTTTTACGTTGTGTGTCATAAGTATAATCTGGGAAGATGTTGACCTTACTGTTTTCTAGCTGGAAGGGACCATTCAACCGGGCATTATTCAACAACAGATCTCTATCCCGGTAGTGTAGTAGCCTCGCAACCACTGGGCGTGGGGGGCGGCCCTGCTGCCACGCCCTAGATGGGACCCTATGTGCTCGTTCCAATGTGTAAAAAGAGGATAGCCTCTCCGGCGCCACCACTGTCTGAAGCCACTCTTCCAAATAGCGTACCATATCTCCCCCTTCAATTTTTTCTGGTAGCCCCACTATTCGGATATTGTTCTGTCGATTGCGCCCTTCAGCGTCCTCTGCTCTTTTCTCTAGAGCGTCTATTCGGGCCACCACATCCGTCATAGTGGCCGAGAGTGATTTTTGCGCCGGCTCCAGGATACGAACCGCACTTTCAACCTCCTTGACTTTATCAGAAAGCTTGCCATGATCGTCCCTGAGCAATCCGAGACCCGTTGCAACTTGCGCTATGTCTTGTTGAAGAGCCGCTCGCGTATCCGTTATCGTCGTCAAGATCTTGTCCAGTTGGTGCTGGAGGTGCGGGTCCCGAGGTGTCTTGTGGTCCTTTTCGCTTTCCCCATCTCAGTCGTGTCGCCCAGCGGTGACCACGGGCAGCAAAGGGATGAACCACCCAACAGCAGGCGTACCTTAGCGGATCTCTCTTCGGGTAACGGGCCTCCTCTCTCCGATACGGCCACCTCCCGAATGTACCCCGCTCGAGCTCCAAAGCTCAGCTATGAGGGTTCCACTGCCTATTCATCCACGCCGTTGAGCAAGAGCGCCGGGTCGGGGCAGTAGCAATCAAAGTCTCTGATCAGCGGGGGTTCCCCGCCCAGGGCGGCGGATCAGTCGGCAGTAGCGTCTGCACTAGGCTTAACAGCGGATATCAACATGCCACATCCCTCGCACTGGTCGCCCCCACTCCGGGCAACGCCGGCAGCAAACTAGCAAAGGACCACAGCAATTCCTCGTGGCTCGGTTACCGGTGAGGGGCTTGCCCAGCGCCTCCAGCAACGTTCAGCACAGCTCACCAATGTGTTTCCGGGGCCGTCACTTCCGCCCTACCTCACACCCGATCTCCTGGGCCTTAATAAGGTCCTGGGCGCCGATCGTTCGACCCCGCCATCTTGCTCCGCTCGCGGCCCCCCAGTTCGATTTATATAAGTAGGCGATCATCAGCCCCCACTCACTCCACCAGGTTCTGCTATGGGGGGGGCCCAGTCATCAACTGTGCATGAGGCAGCAGTGCCGAGCCCCGACCTCAGAATCCAAAGCAGCAGCTCTCTGCCATGGTCGTCTTGCTGGTCCCCCCCCCCCCCCACCTCCCCCCCGGGGGACCGCAGACCGGCTCACCAAAGATCCGCTCCGCTCGAGCAGCCCTGGAAATTGGGCCGTTCCGTCTGATTTCTTTCCAGGGGGGGAAGGGGCCCGCACTCACCAGCGTTTTCCGGGGGGGCGCGGGTTGGCTCCACAAGCCCCCAGCAATTCGTCCTCTCGGGGCCCGGGTCCGATGTGTAAATCCGAGTGCGAGGCGCGCGGCGGGCGTATATGAGAGCCGCCGTGCGGAAGTCGCTGATCTTCCTCCTGTTGTCCGGGCAGCCGTCGCGCTCCGCTCCAGTGGGCTTGGGGGTCCGGCGCTAGGCTCAGGCTCCGAGGATCTGCTGTCCGCCTACAAAGTCTCAGCGTCGCCCGGCCGCCATTTTGATTGCGGCGCCGCCTTGGAGCCTCGGATCTCGCTCGGCTCCTCTCCCTGTCCACAGGTCTTGCCAGGGAGTGCTATTGCCTGCCACCAGTTGCGTGTCCCTCCCCACTCGATCTCCTGTGGGTCAGGGGTCGGCAGCCGCCTCCTATTCAGGATTAATGTCAGCTCGATCGCGGAGCCGAGCGCTCAGGCGACCTCCGCCATTGGCGTCCAAACCACGCCCCATGCCCCCGGGTGATTCATGCGATATACAAAAAGTCAATAACATAACATAACATAGGTACATTTAGGCAAATTACGTAGGGCGTGCATTATAAGAATATGCAAGTGCTGCGGTCTTATATGAACTGTATATGTTCATCTTCTTAGCACTATGGTAGAAATTTATCTACTGGTAACTATATTGGTACTTGTGATTGTTTTCGTATGCTTCTGTCTCCTGATTGTTGCAGCAAATATGTTTTACACAAGACTGACGCAGTGCCAATAAATACTTATTTAAACGTCCTAATCGTCATCCTGTGTATTTTCTGAGAATAAGTAAGCACGAGTGAAAAGTACTGTACTGTTTTCCACGATCCCTGAGGAATAAGAGTTTTCATGTTCAGTGGTTGCTAGAAACTAGCTACACTGCTGTAATATACAGGGGTATGGTAGTGCCATTGTAGAGCTAGCTGGTCTAACGGCCAACATATCCTATGGGGGTGTCCGGAAGCGGTTTGGACACCAAGCCCACCATTTAGGTCATCCAAAATGTGCAGGTGCTGGGGATTTCTAGGAACTACATGGCACAATGGAGACAAAACCCCTGGACAATGCACCTAGCTCTACTTAGAAACACACTGTTGTCTTATAAAAAACACATTTTTAGAGAAAAAGCCTATTTGTTTCACAACCAACTAGACCATGCTAAGAATAAACTCAGGGAGCTCTTCCACATTTTTCAGACAAAGCACCTGCGCATCCCTACATGAAATAATAGCCACCAATGAAGGCTGCGAATAAATTGCCATCTTCTTCACAGATAAAGACACAAAAATGTATCAATCCTTCATCCAAGTCTCAAATCCACCTACCGTCTTAACCTGCCCCACTTTGCTCACTTGCTCACTTATGACCAAATGGAACTAAAATATACTAAGGAAAACCATGACTGTACCGAACTGAAAAACGATGCCAATTGGTTGGATTTTAAACTCATATCTGAAAAATAAATCTTCGATATTATTGCTAGCTTCAATCTTACTCCCCAAACTACAGATCCCCTCCCATCCACAATAGTACAAAATCGCATCCACATCATTGCCCCATTTTGGACAAAAATCATTAACTCCTCTCTTGCATTAGGCTGTGTACCAGACTCCCTCCAACTCCAACTAGGACAAATTACTCCCATGCTCAAAAAACCAGGGTCAAACCCTAATGAGCTCAACAACCTCAGACCTATCTCCAATCTCCCGTCCCTAGCCAAAACTTTGGAGAAGTGCATTCTCCACCAACTTAACAAACCTATAGGTGATTTCAACCTCCCCAATACCTTCCAATCAGGATTCAGTAAAGGCTGTAGCATTGAAACTGCCATGCTCAAAATTTCAGATGATATCCACAGATACTTAGACGAAGGTGAAGTATGTCTTCACATCTTTATTGACCTATCAGCGCCTTTCGACAAAGTAAATCACACAGCTCTAATTGAGACTCTTAAGATGCGCTTTAGTATTAATGGCATAGTACTAAAATGGTTTGCTTCTTACCTTCAGCAGCGATCGCAACAAATTAAGATCAACTCCTATCTCTCCAAGCCCACGAGTCAAGCTTGTTGTACCCCAAGGCTCGATTCTCTCCCCTTTCCTTTTCAATCTCTTCATGCAACCCCTTAAAATGATTCTGCCGCAAGGAGGAGTCAAATATCACCTATATGCAAATGAGAGACAAATCTACCAGAAAATCAAATCACCCAGTGACATCCGACACCTCAATGCCACACTAACCAAGATAAAATCTTGTTTTAATTCGAACCACTTAAAGTTGAACCCATCAAAATCAAATTAATACTGTTCTCCCCTAAAAGTAACCACCTACCAATCCAAGACTGGCTCAAGAACCTAGGTGCACTAAATTGCTCCTTCGTTCTGTCCTACTCAGTAAAGTCCTTAGGCATCACCCTGGACAAGAACTGGTCAATGAAGGATCACATTAGAAACTCTGGCAAAGGAGCGCTTTTCTCACTAAAACACCTCAAGAAAATTAAACCTTTTAATCCTCATGATGATTTCAAGACAATAGTACAATCCCTAGTCCTCACTACACTGTACTATCGGAACGCCATCTTCGCAGGGACTCTGAAAACTCACCTATCCCCCCTAAAGTCAGTCCTTATCAATGGTTTGAAGACAGCGCACCAGCCCCTAATTCTCTAAACTGGCTTCCCATTTAAGGTAAATGTATTTACAAGTATGCCTGCATCACACACAAAGCCCTTCACACACATTCCCCAACTACCTAAACAGCAAACTTTTGAAAGCAGGAAGATCCTGAATTCTGAGCAGTTCCAACTCACTTCTTCTCATTCCTCCAAAACTGAACAGGAAAACCGCCCAGTCTTGATCTTTTTCTGGAAATGTACCCAGGATGTGGAACGCACTCCCTAGATACCTCAGATGCAATCCCTCCTTCTCCAGCTTAAAAAGGGACCTGAATCTCCTTTGTTTGAGACATGTGAGCTGTAGATCACATGCTTATGCATAGATCGCCATCTTGTGTTCCGGAAGTTTGCACTTTTTTTTTCTTCGAAAAATTCCTTCCAGTCAGGAGGTAGGTTACTCCTCCTTTCAATGAGAGTGCGCATGGTCATCGACTCCATCTTCAGATTGTTTTTTTTCTGCCATCGGGTTCGGATGTTGTTCGACGCCGTTTCTTCGGTTTCTCTCGGTGCGTAGAACACTCACCCTTGACAGTATTGTTTCCGATCGCGTTCTTCATTCATCGCGTATCGTGTTTATTGATAAAAACCCTATTTCGATCAGAGAGCTCGTTGTAGGCCGTCTGGCTTAGCCCACAGTTCGACTTGGTGCCTTGCGAAATAACCGCGCACCGACTCACACAAAGTGTGCAACCTGTGTTTGGTGCCGGAACACAGTAAACAGAACTGCGGCGGGTGCCGAGCTTTCCCCTCCAAAAAGACTCTTCGCGACCGTGTGGCTCGACGACGCGACATGCAGAGCCAACACACAGACTCCATTCCTGACCTCATCGGACCTGAAATGGATGAAGAAGTTGGCGACGCTATCAGAGCCGAGGAGGGACAGGAACAGATCTCCCTTTCCGACAATGGCTGTGTCCAGCATGAAGACATCACGTATCGACAACATACTGTAAGTACGGTCCCTACCTCACCCGACTCCTAAGTCAACCGAAAGAGACCAACCCGCGCTCTCGGGCTCCAGTCGTCACCGAGACCTCGCTTCCGACGCCCCACCTTCTGGCTTGGCACCAAAGCCTACCAAACAGTCTTCATCGGTGCCCCATTTCAAGTCAGGCACCGAGCCCAAGCCTTCGGGGTTGAAGACCAAGTCCGGCTCCGACCATCACCACTCGGCACCGAAAACCACTTCGGATCCGAAAATAACAACCCCGAAACAGTCGGCACCGAAACGTTCAGCGCCGAAACAGGCTGATACACCATAGGCACCTAAAAAATATAGTTTTGGTGATCCGCTTGAAAAACCGGACCCAAAACAGAAATATTTGGTCATACTTCCTAAAACAGGCCACATTATTACTAAGGTGACTCTAAAGAGAGGGGCTAATAAGGAAGAGGAATATCCTTTTCCATTGAAGAAGAGCAATATTGAAACAAATCCTTCCCCTCCTCCTCTTCCTTTTTCTCTTCCATCAACACCTTTGCCTCAGTTTCTACCTGTGCCATACTTCACCTGAGCACTCACCACCACATACACCTGCCAATCAGGGTGATGGGGATGGGGATGATTATAATGATGATGGTCAGCCAAAACATACAGATGAGTGGGATGACTACAACACTGACTCGCCCACAGACAATGATCCTGATCTATATCCTAGCAGGCCCTCTCCACCAGACGACAGTGTAAGATATATTGAATTGCTAGGCAGGGCTGCCAATTACCACAGGTCCAGCTCTATAAGGAATCCCTTGAAAAGCCTTTCCTTCTTGAAATATTGAACAGCACACAAAAATCAACTCATATGTTACCCATGCTCAAGGGAATGACCATGCATGTAGACGAGATATTTAAGGATCCTGTTGGGGCATGTATCCTTACCCCTAGAGTGGATAAAAAATACAAACCTGCACCATCTGATCCACTCTACATAAGAGGACAATTACCCTTAGACTTGTTAGTCAATTCCAATGCACACAAAAGGGCAAACCCCCAAACTACTGTAGACGCTCCATCCCCGATAAGGAGGCAAAGCTCCTTGATGCTTCAGGGAAAAGGGTAGCTTCCCAGGCAGCTAACTTCTGGCGCATATCTAACACACAAGCCTTTCTAATCTGATATGACCAGGCGCATTGGGATGAAATGGAACAACTCATTCAATTTCTACCCCAAAAACACAAATTTAAAGCAAGTGAGGGACATTTAATTTCAAACAATCAAATGAGGTGCTCCCTAGATGCTGCTGACACATCTGGCAGCACGGTGTACACTAGTGTCCTTTTAAGAAGACACGCCAGGCTACGCATATTGAGGTTCAAACCTGAGGTTCAAACCTCCCTTTTGAACACCCCTTTTGATAAAGAACACCTTTTTGGTCCTGTGGTAGATTCTTCCATTGAGAGGATGAAAAAAGCTACTGAAGTGGCTAAATCTATTAGAGCCCTTCAGTCTACACAAGGCTGTGGTTCCTTTCGGTGCTCTTTCTATCGGGCAGGCTCCAAAAATACTGCCTCGGAAACTGCATTCACCTATAAGCGCAGTAACCAATCCTCAGGTTCCAAAACTTACTTCAGAGGGGGTTATAGAGGAAACAACGGCAAAGGCAGAGGTAGAGGTTCCAACACACATACCTCCCTCTCCAATACTAAGCAGTGACTTGCTCATAGTTCCCCACCGACCACTAAACACCTGTGGGTGGGATGGGGGGAAACTGTCACAATTCCTACCAAAGTAGCAGTCGATAACAACAGACAAGTGGGTTCTACAAATTATCCATTCTGGTTACTGCCTGTAGTTTATCAACACTCCGCCAAACATTCCCCCAAAGTCACACAAGCTTTCACCGGATCAACTACACCTCTTAAAACAAGAGGTAGAATCCCTACTACTAAAACACGCTATCGAGCCCGTACCACCACAACATCGAGGGTTGAGCGTGTGTTCCTTTGCCTTCCTAATTCCCAAAAAGGACGGGTCTCTCAGACCAATATTAGATCTCAGAGAACTACATTTTTACATACAGTTAGACCATTTCCACATGGTAACACTTCAACAGGTACTATCTCTTTTACAAAAGGGTTTCTTTTTGTCTACTCTAGACTTAAAGGACACCTACTTTCACATTCCAATCCACTCCACTCACCGTGAATTTCTCAGGTTTGTGGTAGCAGGTCAACATTACCAATTCAAGGTACTCCCATTTGGAGTCACCACTGCCTCCAGAGTTTTTACAGTGTCTGACGGTAGTAGCTGCACATCTAAGAAGACAAAGCATTCATGTCTTCCCATACCTGAATGATTGGCTCATCAAAGCCGCCACGTATCAACATACTTAAGGAACCATTCAGTTGCTTGACCAGCTGGGGTTTACAGTTAATGTGTTAAAATTACATCTTTAGCCAGCCAAAACTCTAAACTATCTAGGAGCCACATTGGATGCTCAAAGGGCTCTGGTGTTTCCCAACGCAGCCAGAATGAGCAACATTCAGGCATTAATTCTCCAGTTTCAAGCCAGTCAGTCACTTCCAGCTCGAGTTTTTGTGCAGCTGTTGAGAATGATGGCGTCTCGCATCATGATCATTCCCCATGCCAGGCTGCACATGCGTCCACTTCAAGAATGCTTAGCCAGTCAGTGGAACCAGTCACACGGTCTATTAACCGATCTAGTGTTGGTAACCTGCTGTACTCATCGCTCTCTGCAGTGGTGGAACACTCAAAATTTGTCAAAAGGACAGCCGTTCATAGACTCGGTTTCACAGAAGGTACTAACAGCGGATGTGACCCTAACTGGCTGGGGAGCTCATCTTCAACAACACACAGTACAAGAGCTGTGGCGCCACCAGCAAAAGTTGCTCCACATTAATCATTTAGAGCTGATGGCAATCTTTCTAGCTCTCAAGGCCTTTCAAGATCAACTGTCTGGCAAAGCGGTCTTGGTTCGAACTCACAACATGACAGCTATGTATTACCTACAGAAACAGGGGGGGACACACACTCTCCAACTGTCCCACTTAGCCCAAAACATCTGGAGGTGAGCTATTCACCACAACATCTATCTCCTAGCGGAACACCTCCCAGGAGTCAACAACTAGATTGCTGAACTCCTCAGCAGGCAGAGTTATCAGAAAACACGAATGGGAACTTCATCCTTAAGTTCTTCAACCATACTTCCAAGCTTGAGGGGTCCCTCTCATAGATCTGTGTGCAACATCCCAAATGATAAAAATGCCAAAACTTTGCCTCCAGGTATCCACACCCGTTATCCAATGGCAATGCTCTATGGATGAACTGGTCAGGGATATTTGCTTATACTTTTCCGCCTTTCCCACTCAACCCATGAGTGGTTCGGAAACTCAGGCAAACCTCTCTCACGCTAATCCTGGTAGCCCCAAATTGGGCACGTCAACCCTGGTTCACAACATTGCTGGAACTCTCTCTGGTACCGCATCAAAAATGACAATTAACCCCCAGTCTCCTCACATAGAGCCATGGAGTAATCAAACACCCAGATCCCAAACAATTGAACCTCGCGATCTGGCTCCTGAAGTCATAGAGTTTGGTTATTTGAACCTTCCACCAGACTGTATGAACATTATTAAGGAGGCTAGAAAGCCTACCACAAGAGCCTTCTACGCAGCCAAATGAAAGCGATTTGTTATCTATTGCAATAACATTAGCATCAACCCTCTTGATGCTTACATACAAAACATTTTCTGCTACCTATTATATTTGCAGCAGTCATCTTTGGCCTATACATCCATCAGACTGCATCTAGCTGCAATTTCAGCCTATCTTCAAAATAGTCAACATTTATAGCTCTTTAGAGTGCCTGGAATCAAAGCATTTATGGAAGGACTAAAAATACTTAAACCACCAAGACTTCCACCTGCTCCATTGTGGAGTCTTAATATACTACTCGCAAGGTTAATGGGCCCACCATTTGAACCCATCCACAAAGTCGAAACACAATTCCTCACTTGGAAAATAGATTTCCTCATTGCAATTACTTCACTAAGAAGAGTTGGTGAACTTGAGGCACTAACCATAGAAGAACCTTTTTTCCAGCTACACAAAGATAAAGTGGTTCTTCGTACCAATCCCAAATTCCTACCTAAGGTAGTATCTGCATTTCACATAAATCAGTCGGTTGAATGACCTGTTTTCTTCCCTCAACCTGACTCAGTTGCAGAAAGAGCTCTACACACCGTAGATGTTAGAAGAGCACTGTTGTATTACACTGAAAGAACTAAATCTTTTCGTAAGACCAAACAACTTTTTGTTGCTTTTGCACCACCTCACCAGGGCAATCCTATATCCAAATCAGGTATTGCTAGGTGGATCGTTAAATGTATTCAGATTTGCTATGCAAAAGCCAAAAGGACTCTAACGGTACCCCCTAGAGCACATCCCACTTGTAAGTTAGGAGCTACTATGGCTTTCTTACGGAACATCCCTGCAACATGGTCCACACCACACTCATTCACAAAGCACAATTGCGTAGATGTGTTAGCCAGACAACAAGCTAATGTTGGCCAAGCAGTACTTAAAGCGCTATTTCAGACAACTCCATCAGTTACAGGATAGCCACCGCTTAGGTGAGACTGCTGTATAGTCTATGCATAAGAATGTGATCTACAGTTCACATGCCTCGAACGGAAAATGCTACTTAACCAGTATGCATCGTTCTTGGCCTCTAGAGCTGTAGAATCTCATGCACCCACCCACCTCCCTGTGTACCTGTAGCTTCTGTAGTTCTCTAGTTACTATTCATACATACACATGGCCATCTCTATTCTTTACTACTACTCCATTCTCTCACCCTCTGCGGGAAAACAATCTGAAGATGGAGTCGATGACCATGCGCACTACCACCGAAAGGAGGAGTCACCTACCCCATGACTGGAAAAACTTCTTCGAAGAAAAATAACTTGCAAACATCCGGACCCAACACTAGATGGCGATCTATGCATAAGCATGAGATTCTGCACCTCTACATGCCAAGAACAGATGCATACTGGGTAAGTAGCATTTTCCTTCTTAACAAATACTTTACCACTCAAGCCAACTGAACTAGGCATCTGAAAGAGACACGTTAGTGATAGATTCCTTACCGTAGAATATCCCCAGGTGTCAGCCTGGATCCGGAAAGTTTTGCTAGCAGTACCCCTGCATATCAGTGGGTGGCGTCGCGCGGCTCCTCATCCATCGCTGGCGTCGTATGTGCCGAGAAGATGTCACAGAGACTACTTAGGCGCCACCCATGCACGCTGACGTCAGTTCTTTCTTTTTCCGTGCCAGTAAGCGCCAATCCGGTTAGAGCACGTACCTCAGTAATTTTTTTAGACTTTTGTCTCATGTTGGTTTGTTCTGGTGTAAGTGGAGATGCCTGGTTTTAAGTCCTGGGGGTCCTGCCATCGCAATATGTCGGGGGCAGACCCTCCCGACGTCTGTCTTTACTGCCTGGAGCGTGACCACGACTCCCGGTCCTGTCTGGACTGTAAGGCTATGGCCCGAAGGCCTTGAGGGAGCGGCGCCGGAAGTTGCTTGAAGTTTGGCACTTGTCCCCACACCGTTCAAGTTCCAGGGGTCGTTCCCGTGACCGCTCGCGGAGCAGTCATCCCTCCTCCTCGGAAACGAAGTCTTCACCCTCGGATTCAGGTAAGAGATGTCACAAAAAGAAGTCGAAGAAGCGTTATCGCTCTCCGACGTCCCCCCGTCGGTCCTCGGATGCAGACGAGGGGACAGGGGTTCCGCCCCTGTGGCTCCTTTGAAGCCTGGGAGTCCCGCGGCCTACCCGCCTTACCCGGGTCAGTCGGAGACTCCCGCACAAATGCAAGAATTTCTTGCTGCCCTGGACCTGTTTAGGTCTCGGGCTCCCACCGGTGCGCCTTCGGGCCCAGCGGTCCCGTGTCAGAATCCTGCTGGTCCGTCCACCCCTCCGGCGGATCCAGCCCCGGCACCGCTTGTGACCCCGCCCCCGGCGCTGAGGGAACCTGTGCCCCTGGCTCCGGCCACGGAGCCAAGAGGTCCCATGCTGCCAGCTCTGGTCCCTGCACCGCCCTTGGCTTCGCCGGCAGCGCCGCAGTGGATACAGTTGGTTCAGCCCCTGCCCCGGTTCCTGGACGGTATTGTCCCCGCCTGGGATCTGAATTGGGACATGGAGCAGGCTCAGCCCCGGCCGCTGCCGTTTCCTCCCTCCCCGATCCCTGCCCCGCCGCCGGGGCCTGTGCCTCCTCCGCCGGCGGTGGAGGAAGATAGGCAGGGGTCAGAGGACCCTCTGGCTCGTCATTGTGGTTCTGAGCAGGACTGGGTGGATGATTTGGAGGAGGCCGGAGGCCTTGACGTCACCTCTGATCCAGGGTTTGCCTCTCCTCCGCTCACTATGGAGGAAGGTGAATCGTATACGGTGGTGCTCCGTCGGGCAGCTGAGGTCCTTAGCCTCGATCACCCCACGGTGACCCTTAAGACTAATCTCCTTACGGAGGTGCTCCAGTAAGTGTCCACCTCATCGGAGCCATTGCTGCCGTTTAACGATGCCCTCACTGATGTCTTCTTGGGCACTTGGTTGCGACCGGCCACAGGGGCTCCTGTGGATAAAAATGTTGCGAGGCGTCATCGCCCGGCGCCGGGTGACCCTGCCTTTCTGACCACCACCCCACACTTGAGAGTCTAGTTATTCAGGCATCAACGTCCCAGAGTGCTTTTCTCACGGCTCCACCGGATAAAGGCTCTAAGAAGTCGGAACAGTTTGGCAAGCGATTGTTCTCTTTGGCCAGCTTGGGGCTGCGATCAATGAACACCGCGTGCCTTTTCGGCCGCTATTCCCTTGTGGTGTGAGATACCGTTGCTGAGTTGTTGCCTCGGTGCCCGGAGGAGGTCCAGGCTGTGTTGTCTCAGGCTGTGGCTAAGGACGCAGCTAGGTGCGCCTTTCGTTGTGGCTTGGACACCGCTGACTCCCTCTTTAGGGCAATTTCCATGACCGTGGCGCTTCGTCGCCATGCCTGGTTGCGGTCCATCGGGTTCTCCCTGGACGTCCAGGGCTCGCTCATGTACATGCCCTTTGACGGCACGCGACTGTTTGGCGATAAAGCTGACACTGCTCTGGAGCGTTTTAAGGACTCTCGGGCTACGGCTAAGTCCTTGGGCCTTTCCACCACGCACCCAGCCACGTCTACCTTACATTCCTTTAGTGGCCATGGCAGAGACGCCCCTGCCCGTTTATTTAGCCAGAAGCCTGCGCAGAACCAGGCTCAGCGTGCCTGTGGGCGTGGAGGCCGCCGGGGTGGCTCTGGGGGCCGGCGTGAGGGACGGTACACCTCCGCCCCGCGACGTCTACCTCAAAACCTTCCTAGTCTGAGCTTTGAGTCGCACCCACGCCGGTGGGTGGCAGGATTCACCATCACCTTCTCCATTGGCATTCTGTCACCTCTGACAAGTAGGTGCTGCAACTCGTCTTCGAGTCTAACCCCCTAGCTATGCCACCTCAGTTCCACCGGATGTCGGGGGATCACTTTGCGCTTCTCCAACAGGAAGTCATGGCCCTCTTGGCCAAGGGGGCCATCAAGCATGTTCCTGGGCCGGAGTAGGCCGTGGTTGTTGTTCCCACTACTTTTTGGTCCCCAAGGAGGACAAAGGGGGCTTGCGCCCCATCTTGGAACGTCAATTGTTTCCTCCTGAAGGTGGAGTTCAAGATGTTGACTCTGGCTCAGGTCTTGGCTGCCCTTGACCCTGGAGACTGGATGGTAGTGTTGGACTTGCAGGACACATATTTTCACATTCCCGTCCTACCGGCCCACCGGCGTTACTTGCTGTTCACGGTAGGTCAGGAGCATTTTCAGTTTCCCGTGTTCCCCTTCGGCCTTACCAGCGCCCCTCGGGTGTTAACTAAAGTGATGGCGGTGGTCGCAGCTCATCTGCGCAGGTCAGGGTTGTCAGTCTTCCCCTACCTCGATGACTGGCTGTTGAAGACGGGCTCGCCCCAGGCAGTCATCGCCCACCTTCAGACTACTGCCGACCTCCTGCATTTGCTGGGGTTTTCCATCAATGTGCCGAAGTCGCACCTGAGTCCCTCTCAGAAGCTTCCCTTAATAGGAACGGTTCTGGATTCGACGCGGTTTCAGGTTCATCCTCCTGAGCAGCGAGTCCAGGATATTCAGGCTATGATTCCGATCTTTCAGCCTCTATCCTGGGGTTCAGTCTGTATGACCCTCCGGCTCCTGGGCCTGATGGCCTCCTGCATCCTGTTGGTGCGACATGCCAGATGGCATATGCAGGCTCTGCAGTGGGACCTGAAGTTCCAGTGGGCACAGCATCAGAGCAACCTGTCCGATCACTGACAACCTGGCCACCTTCAAGAACGCCACCCGCAAACACCACCAACTCATCCGATCCACCAAGAAATCTGCATTCAAGGACCGACTCGAAAACAACGCCCACAACAGCAAGGAACTATTCAACATCGTCAAAGAGTTTACCAACCCCACCGCCGGCACCAACGACATCACTCCCTCTCAAGACCTCTGCGACTCTCTAGCCTCGTTCTTCCACAACAAAATCGCTGACATACATAACAGCTTTGGAGACCAGTCCACCCCACCCACCTCCGAACCAAAACACCCCTCCAACAACCTCTGCGCCTGGAACCCAATCGCCACTGAAGACAGCATCCGCTTGATGAACTCCATCCACTCAGGATCGGCAACCGACCCATGTCCCCACCACATTTTCAACAAAGCAGACTCCATTATCGCACCCCATCTCAGAGATGTCATCAACGGCTCCCTCAACTCCGCTACCTTCCCGGAAAGCTGGAAACATGCAGAACTCAGCGCCCTCCTGAAGAAACCCACAGCAGACCCCACTGAACTCAAGAACTACCGCCCCATTTCGCTCCTCCCATTCCCTGCCAAAGTCATTGAGAAAACCGTCAATAGTCAACTCGCCGCCTTCCTCGAATCCAACGGCTCCCTCGACCCATCACAGTCCGGCTTCCGAGCCAAACACAGCACCGAGACCGCCCTCATCGCAGAAACAGACGACATTCAAACTCTACTGGTCAACGGAGAAACAGCGGCCCTCATCCTACTTGACCTCTCCGCAGCCTTCGACACAGTCTGCCATAGCACCCTTATACAACGCCTCAGCAACGTCGGAATACAAGGAAAAGCATTGAACTGGATCATCTCGTTCCTCGCCGGAAGAACCCAGAGAGTCCGCCTCCCCCCTTTCAAATCGGAAGCCACTGAAGTCATCTGCGGCGTACCACAAGGATCATCACTCAGTCCTACCCTCTTCAACGTATACATGAGCCCCCTCGCATCCATCGCGCGCCAACACAACCTCAACATCATCTCCTACGCAGACGACACCCAGCTTATCCTCTCCCTCACCAAAGACCCAAACACCGCCAAAACCAACCTACACGATGGGATGAAAGAAGTGGCCGAGTGGATGAATAACAGCCGTTTAAAACTGAACTCGGACAAAACGGAAGTCCTCATCTTATGATCATCCCCCTCCGCTTAGGACGACTCATGGTGGCCACCGGCCCTGGGAAACGCACCCAAACCAACGGACCACGCACGTAACCTGGGCTTCATCCTAGACTCCTCCCTCTCGATGACCAGACAAGTCAACGCCGTCTCATCATCATGCTTCAACATCCTACGTATGCTCAAAAAAATCTTCCGTTGGATCCCCACCGAAACAAGAAAGACGGTCACCCATGCACTGGTCACAAGCCGACTGGACTACGGAAACACCCTTTACGCCGGAACCACAGCCAAACTACAGAAAAAACTCCAACGCATCTAGAACGCCTCAGCCAGACTCATCCTAGACATCCCCCGCCAAGCTCACATCTCTGGTCACCTGAAAGACCTCCACTGGCTCCCCGTCAACAAAAGAATAACGTTCCGTCTCCTCACCCACGCACACAAAGCCCTTTATGACCTAGGACCCGAATACCTCAACACGCGCCTGACCTTTTACATCCCCACCCGCCAACTACGATCGTCCAATCAAGCCCTCGCCGTGATTCCACGCATCCAAAGATCCACCATGGGGGGGAAGATCCTTCTCCTACTTCGCGGCCAAGACCTGGAATTCTCTCCCCACCCACCTCCGCCTTACACAGAACCACCTCTCCTTCAGAAAACAACTAAAAACTTGGATATTCGATAGATAGCGTACCCCCCTCCCTCAAGCGCCTTGAGACCCTCTGGGTGAGTAGTGCGCTATACAAATTCTAACTTGACTTGACACATTATGTTATATCTGGTGGTTTCTAGGAGCATTTTATAAAGATCAGATATGATTTTCTTGTCGGTGGTGCGTGTCACGAGCCATTTCTCGTATGTGGTCAGAAGATGCTGTGCCTGCGGTCTAACAGTTGGATGCAGTGCCCAGTGCCTAACTTGTAGATATGGCAAGCGCTCTTGTTCTTTGAGGCCATAATGTTCCTTGAGCTGTAGAAATGGAATTATGCCGTCTAAGTCAAAGAGGTGGCCTAGAGCCCTACATGGAGAAGCACGTTACGTCCTAGATGCAGAGGCAAGGGTTCTGGGTTGAAATTCAGGATTATCAAATATTGGTGTGAGGGGCAAAGGGAAGGTGGTCAAATTATTGGAGACATTTGTGCGATCCTAGGAATCCAATATCGTGGAAGCGTCTGGAAGAGGTACAGGATTTGGGGGAGGATAGTCATTTTGGTGGCTGCAATCCGTCCTAGCCATGAGATCGTGCAACGCTTCCACCTGTTTAATGCTCCACGTATACGAATGCGGAGTTTGGAGTAGTTAATCTCAGCGGTAGCCTGTATGGTGGGAGCTAAGTGAACCCCCAAGTAGGGAATCGCTTCTGGAGCCCATAGTACCGGGTGCTCCTTTTGCAGGTGGGAAGAGTGTGTGGCGAAAGGGAGATGTCAAGGGCTAGCGATATGTCCATGTTTATCTTAAATCCCGACCCTAGCGCAAAGCCATGTAGTTCAATAAATAGGGCACGTATGGCCGTAATTGGGTTAGAGAGAGACAGTAAGATGTCATCCGCATAAAGGCTTACTGTGTGGAACCCCTCCCAAATGTAATCCTGGATATTAAGGGATGCTGTCGAATTCTACGCGCCAAGGGCTCCATGTAGAGCACAAAAAGGAGGGGTGACAGAGGACACCCCTGCCTAATGCCTCTTCTAATAGGGAACCTCGAAGATGTGTGGCCGTTAACCCACACTTTAGCCATGGATAACCGATAACAGTTTAGGATCCGAGTCCGCAACTTCACACCGAAACCAGCCGCAATCAAGACCATCTTGAGTTAGGGCCAATGCACCCTATCAAATGCTTTCTCCGCATCGATGGCCAGAGGCATGTATTCTCCCTGATTTCGACATGCACGCTCTATAAGGTGTAGGATACGTTTGGTGTTGTCGCTAGTCTGCCTTTGCAGGATAAAACCCGCCTGGTCTGGCTCAATCAGTTGGGCCATGTAGGGGGCTAAGCGAGCTGCAATGATACTGGTGTATATCTTTATATCTATGTTAAGAAGTGAGATGGGCCAATAAGTGCTACAGACAGTTTCATCCTTCTCCGGTTTCGGGATGACAACTATCGCTGCCTCCAGCATGTCCTCCGGGATAGCTCCCGACTGCTCAAAGGAGTTGAACAACGCAGTCAGAATAGGGGCCAGCAGACTGCAGAATGCCTTATAAAAAGCGGCAGCGTAGACATCCAGGCCAGGTGATTTGCCCAGTTTAAGGCGTGAGATTGCCGAGATAACCTCTTCCACCCGTATAGCCCTGTCTAGGTGATCAGCTTGTGCTTGCGATAGAGAAGGCATGATGGCCTTAGCTATGTATTTGGCGCTAGCTTGGACATTCAGGGAGTCCCCAGCATAAAGGTCAGCGTAAAAGTCCCGAAACGTTTCGGCAATGGTGCGTCATCGCATACCAATTCACCTCTTGGTGTCTGAATAGTGTGTACACCTTGCCTCTGTCTGGCTTCCCGTAGTTTGTTGGCCAGTAGCCGGCTACATCTATCCCCCCCGGTATAATAGGAGTGGCGAAGCCTGAGGGCCGCATATTCAGCTTTATTCTGGTCCAGTGCTGCGAGATGCTTGCCTTACACACATAGCTGCCGCCAAACACGAGATGCACCAGTTCGTTGGTGCATCTGTTCAAGCTCTGCGACTCTTTGAGTGAGTTCGGCCTGTTTGCGGCGTCTCTCCTTATTGTGAGCTGAGGATATGGCTGTAAATTCCCCTTGGATGGTTGCCTTCAATGCCCCCCTTTGTGTGGGTAGAGATGTCAGGTGTAGCATTAATGGAGACGATGTCCGAAATGGCCTTTCCGGATCTGGTCTGTAAGAGACGTGTGGTGTAGAAGTGTGTCCCGGAGGCACCAGTGTCTGAGGGGTCGCGTTGAGTGTGGCAATTGAAAGGTGGCTAAGACCGGGGAATGGGCCGAGAGGGAGGCTATCAGAATCTCAGTGTTTAGTGCGTGAACCTGAAGGGAAGAGGAGCTGAGAAAGTAGTCTTATCGTGTGGAAGTTGTGTGCCCCCGAATAAAAAGTGTAACTACGAGTGCGCGGGTGGAAGTGGCACGAAAGATCCTGCAACCCCAGATCTTGGAGCTGAGCCCGCCCCGTGTGTGTAAGTACCCCAACTTGGTGGGTTCTCTAACAGGAGCGATCCAGGTCGTTGTCAAAGACCATATTTAGATCCCCACCCAGCAATAGGTGGCGGTCTGCGGTTGCAGCCGTCTCGTGGAACGCTTGCAGGAGGAAACTGTTTTGTCCGTCATTAGGTGCGTATAAGAGCCTACAGTGAACGTCACACCGCTCAGGGAGAACTGATGTGTGAGCAATCAGTCCTTAATCTCCGCCTCCTTCTGGAGAACCCTGCCGGCAAAGGAGCGGGATACCAGGATTGCCACCCCGTTTGATTTGGTCGTGTTAGAGGAGAACATCTGTGTTGGGAAGGCCCTAGACTTTAATCTGTGGTGATCATTAGAGAGTAGGTGTGTCTCCTGCAGGAGGCATATGTCCTCCTCAGATTTCTCTAAGTGGTGAAGAACCGCCCTACGCTGAAGCGTGAGGACTTTAGTGTGTCGCATGTCATCAAAGGGCAGTAGTCAGGTCAGGAAGCTATATGCGTCGTAGGCCGTGACGATGAGTGGATGGCAGTGAGGCCGCTTAAGGACGCAGGGGCTAGAGAGATGCAAACACGCAACAGAGGAAGGTGGACGAGGGAAGCCATACCCAAAAAAAAAAATCCCCATACATTTACAGTCCTGTGGACTGTCTTAACCAGAACAGGGTGAGGGGGAACAGGGACATGGGTAAGGTACCATACGGAATGTCCACCAACAAGGAAATAGGGAAAAAGGGTAAGTCCCAAAGAGAGTGTCCGCCATCCTGGAGTGTCCAGGAGGTCGTCAAAGCGGGGATTGTGGTGTGACCGAGGGGAGGGGTCCGGCTCCCCCCACCATCCACCACCAATCAGGGAGCCAGCATCTGAAGAATGGAGACACCATCAGTCACTCAGAAGTTTGGCTTGCTCCTGCCAGGGCTCCGGTTGCAGAAGTCAGTGCGTCCTGCTGGCTCTTCACTATATCTGTTTAGTTTGGCTTCCGAATCCGTTGGCGTTGATCCTGGCGCTGCCAACCCGAGGGTCATATCTCGGACCATGAATCGGTACTCTGGTGGTCCTCTTCCTCGTTAGGAGCTGCTAGATCCAGAAGTTGGCAAGAGTCAGTGAGGGAGTGCATCTGATGGAGCTTGCCGTTGAAACGGAATATGAGGCGAAATGGGTGACCCCACGAATACTGGATCCCTTGTTGCCTGAGGTGGTCCGTCACCGGCCAGAATTGGCGGCGATGTTGCATAGTGATCAGAGCTAGATCCTGGTAGAGGACTGGGGTATGACCCCTGTAGGAGATAGGATGGGGAGTTCTCGCTTTAGAGAGGATGGCTTCTTTAGTCTTAAAGTCATGTAGGCACACCAGGATGTTCGCCAGGGGATCGTTGGGCGTGCGTGGGGGGCCCACTCGATGTGCTCTGTCAAGGACAATGTCTGTGCCGTCGGGTACTCCCAGAATATGTCGGAACAAGCCCTCTGTGAAGGCAAAAAATCTGTGATGTCGTCCGAAGCTTTCCCCCCCCCCGGATCCTAATGTTATGCCTGCGCGATCTGTTTCCCAAATCTTCAAGATGTTCCTGGGTGTCTGTGCTGATCCTGCAGGCGGCTGATTTCCTGTTGGAGCATGTTCATCTCGGGCGCCGTGTTATCGCTCTTGTCTTCCAAAGTGGCCACTCGCTCCCCCACGCTGTTGACATCCATGCGGATCACCTTTATCTCAGCTGTCAAATCTGCTTTCACCGCCTGTAGGTCAGATCTGACCGTGTTGAAGAGCGACTCCAAGAAGGCCTTAGGCTCATCGGTAGAGCCGGGAGCTTGCTGAGAGGAGGCCAACTTTGGTGCCGCAATCGCCGGACTGGGTGTGGATTGCGCTCTACCAAAAATGTCTGTCAAGGCCCTCTGTTTCCTCATTCTGGATGAGGACATGCTCATGCGGGCTCTGATAAGCGGACGCCTACAGGGGTGTAAGGAATCTCGCTGGGTGGTGGCGAGACTCCTCTTCCAACAGCGTCAGTCCCAACTGCCTCTCTTCGATTGCGCACAGCTGGAACAGGCCCCGCACGTGCGCAGTTGGGGGACCGCTTGCCTCCTCGAGCAGACGTGCAAGGAGTCGCCTAACGTGTGCATTCGTACAGTTAGCCGCTGCAGATGTCTGCATAGCGCTGCGGGGTCCCGTGTCTGGGAGTGTGGGCAATCAGTGGCGGCCAGGTAACTCAGTGCGGGCCCCCCCTGCACTCCCAAGTGTCACTCAAGCCTTGTCTCGTTTGAACAGTCTTAAAGGTGCACTCACCACTCTTCCACCGGCTGGAGAACCAGTGCTACCTCAGGGAGCGAGGGCAAATTACTGCCAGTTCAAGCCAGCGGTGTGTGCCGTCTCCGAAGGGTTCGGGCAAGCGATTCAGATTTGCACCTGCTCTCAAGTGGGAAAGTTTGTCCACCAAATCAAGTCTCCAGGGGCTCTGTCAAGCCCTCAGGCACCCCTTGCCCAGGTGTGCCCCAGAATTAGGCACCTCATACGGCCGTCGACTTCATCCGGCGCTGCGTGGTACTGTACTTATGGCCCCTACCCTCTCCGTGTCGCTCAGCTTCAATGGTGGCCGGCCACCTGACTCACAACCAGGGCCGTGGCCGCGCTTCAGCTTGGGTGCGGTGGTGTGCCGGTGAAGGAGCTGGAGGGTCCCCTCCTGCTGGCGCTGCCGCGCTCTTCCTCTGGGTCTGCTCACAGCGCCCACCCGAGCCCCATGTCTGCACTCCCGGACTGGGCTGAGGGCGCGCTGTTTCCCGGCACCAGGCCACACCGCGAGCTGATGTAGACTCCGCGGCCGCCCAGGGGCTTCCACGGCGCCGGCCCCCACCTTCACTGCCACTGTTCCCCAGTGCCGGGATCTCAAGGCCGGGACCGGCCACCCCCGTGCGTGTGCACTGCCCTGCTAGTCCGCTGCCCTCCACTCGGTGGGTGAGGGGGGTAGACCTCTTCAGTCTGCGCTGGGCTCAGCGAGCGGGCCGCCCTTGTCGCTCCAGCACCGGCGTAGTTGCCGCTCTTCAGGAAGCCAACTTCGGGGGGCCCGAGGTAGGTGGTGCAGGCCTCAATATGTCGCAGTGCGTCCCGCGTGTCCTCCGGGTCGAGTGGCACAGCCTCTATGACAGTAGCCGGCCTCAACGGCCCTTGGTACGGGCCGCCCCTAACTCAAGGCCGCCGCTGCAGCATGGGCCAAGCGGGCTGGGCCGCACTCCTCCGCTCCCACCTCGGTCGCTGTTGCTGAGTGCCCGCTGCCACCCACCGTGGGTGTAAAGGGTGCGGGAGACGCAGGGAAGTCTTCCGGGACCGCAGTCAGCGTATCGGTCTCCCTTCGAAGCTATTAGGCGCTAAATTTGGTGGACGGCGAGAAGGAGCTGAGAGATGCGTCCTACCTCTCCTCCATCTTGGTCACGCCCCCCAGATCATATGTTTTAGCATAGATCGCCATCTGGTGTTTGGTCCGGATGTTTGCACTTGTTTTTGTTCGAAGAAGTCTTTGCAGTCACGAGGTAGGTGACTCCTCCTTTCGGTGATAGTGCGCATGGGCATTGACTCCATCCCCAAATAGTTTTTTTCCACCATCGGGTTCGGATGTGTATTGCTGCGCTCCGGTATCGTGTAAGAAACCCTTTGACGCGCAATCCTCTACCCTCGACGGTATTGTCTTTCGATCGCAGTTTCCCATTCCACGCATATCGCCTACACTGAGAAAACCTTTGTTCGGGAACTTCAAGGTGGGATGTCGGGCCAACCCGTGCCGACCACGCCAGCAATTGATGGAAAGGACTCTTTTAAAGCTATGTCACGGATATCGTGCTAAGTTTCCACACACCGACTTGCAAGAGGTATGTAACCTGTGCTTATCCCCGGAACACGAAGAAAAATCATTCTGATCGAAGAAGACCATCCGTGATCGTTGGGCTCGATGCCACGAGATGCAATGCGTCATTGGCTCCGTACCGAACACCTTGGGCGAAGAACAAGAACACCGTCCTGCCGCAGAAGCCGAAGAAGAAGAAATGGTCTCCGTGTCCGAAGCTGACTCCGACATGGAGGAAGACCTGAACGTTATTCCGGGTCAACGTACCGTGAGCACAGATCCCCATGTGCCCACTCAAACCAAAGATAAGGCTCCGGTGTCCCCCTCGGGCTCCGGTCGACACAGAGAAAACGTTTCAGATGCCCCGCCACCCAGCCTGGCTATGAAACATAAACACAAGCCTTCCGGCTCGGGCTCCAGCCAGCCCCATTCCGGTGCCGAACCAACTACTTCGGCACCGAAACATAGAGAAACAAGTGCCACTTCCCACACCGTCTGCAACAGAGACCCCTTCGGCACCAAAAACCTTGGAACCGAAACCCTTCAAAACAAAGGATTTGAAACTAAATTGTCCGAGCTTAAGCCTCGGAGCCGAAACACTAAAAGCTTGGGCTGACAACCTCGGCGCTGAGAAGTTCGGAGCCGAAACATACCACTCTGAAGACTCCACAGCCTAAATCGGCTAAAACTAAGCATTTGGATTCAAAACACTCGGCAACCAAAGACACTGAGCCCAAATCTTCGATGCCAAAATCCACTCCTAAAGGAACAGATACTCCTTGCAAGGAACTTCCATCTGAAGACACAACTCTTGTTCCAAAACAAAAAGACAGGATGTCCCTATACCTATAAAGAAAAAAAGAGATATGGGGTACTAAGCCTTCTCAACTTTATATACCTCCCTCTCCTCCTCCTGTTCCCATACACATTACACCTTCAAATTCACCACCTCCAATGTCACCTGACTCACAGGATGACGATTTTGTGGATGGGGATGGAAAAAGGGATGACGATCATTATACCCCACAAGATCCGGACAATACCACATGACACTGATCCCTGGGATGATTATGATAAGGATCCAACTTTTTATACGCAAAATATCCCAGCACTCTACTGTAGTTGTTCTAGGTCAATTGTATGTTGGGTTCAAAACAAGTAACAGAAATTAATAAATTCGCAAAAATTCATGTACTACCAACAAGTTTCGTTTTCGTAGAAGTGGAAAATTAATTTTTATGTCAAAGTTGAATTATATCATCAAAATAATGCATAAGTCATTTCATTGTTGACAAACAAGCGAGGAATTTGACAATCAATATGAAATATCCTTGATGGATAGAGGGTCGTTGTTATATATTAACAATAGTTTTGTGTTCTCCTCTCGCAGGTTCGCAAACGACAACAGCCGACACGTGTTTCGTCACGCCATGTGACTTTCTCAAGGCTCTTAGATTTCCCCAAATGTCATCAGACTTTAATATCTTAATTTGTGTGGTTCTTCGTGCATTAGTACCATCGCATCTCGATCTTCAATATTGTCAAATTGGATATTGAAGCTAGTAATTTCGGGAACAACCGTCTCTCTAAATCAAAGACAAGTGGTATATACCGTCTTTTCCTCATCAGTCGGTTACGAAATAACACTACATTCATCAATTTAAAAATCACATTCCAGTCACTGTATGAGGAGAATCAGACTCTGATAGGCCTGATTTCGTGCAGTAAAGCACAGCACCGGTCGCGTGTCCTCCGTCCTCAGCTTTCAGTCCTGCACTGAAAGCTGAGGACGGAGGACACGTGACCGGTGCTTTACTGCACGAAATCAGGCCTATCAACAAATTTAAACAAAAAAAACATGAAATTATTTTCAAAATGAGTTCCATGTGAACACTTGTTGTTAGTAGATACGTAATACCCAATTTGCATGAACATACAAGTTGCTCATGTTTTTTTTACAATTTATCCACAGGACATTTCCCTTGGTTAGCGGGTGGGGGAACCTTGATGCAAAATGTTGGCATTTGGCGTTGAGGTGCGTGGCTAACAAGGAAAATGCTACTTACCCTGTATGTATCCGTTGTTGGTCTATAGAGCTGTAGAGCCATATGCTTTAGCATGGATCACCATCTGGTGTTGGGTCCAGGTGTTTGCGCTTTGCTTTTGTTCGAAGAAGTCTTTGCAGTCACGAGGTAGGCGATTCCTCCTTTCAGTGATAGTGCACATGGGCATCGACTCTATCCCCGGATTGTTTTGCCGTAAGGGTGATGATGGAGCTAGTAAGAGTAGAAATGTATAGTGTATCTAAGTAAAATAATACTGCAACAGATATAGGTACCCGGGGAGGCGGGTGGGTGCATATGGCTCTACAGCTCTATATGCCAAGAACAGATGCATACTGGGTAAGTAGCATTTTCTATTTGAGGCATATGAGCTATAGATCATATGCTTTAGCATAGACTGTACAGCAGTTACTCCCAAGCGGTGGCTAACCTGTATTTGTTGCAGTGGTTTTGAATAGTGTTCTTAAACCAGACTGGTCGACATTAGCTTGTTGTCTCGTTAACACCCAAGTAGGGTTTTGTGAATGTGTGTGGTGTAGACCATGTTGCAACTTTGCAAATATCATCTAAGGGTATGTTCCCTAAGAATGCCAAGGAAGCCCCTAATTTGCGTGTAGAGTGTACTCTAGGGGGAATTGTTAATGTGGGTTTAGCTTTAATGTAGCATATTTGTATGCACTTAACCTTCCACCATGCAATACCTGCTTTTGAGATAGGATTGCCTTTATGTGGTGGTGAAAAAGCAACAAATAGTTGTTTGGTTTTCCTAAAAAATTTAGTTCTTTGAATGTAATAAAGTAATGCTCTCAACATCTAATGTGTGAAGAGCATGTTCTGCCACTGAGTCTGGTTGGGGGAAAACATGGGCAACTCAACAGACTGGTTGAGATGAAAGGTAGAAACTACTTTGGGTAAACATTTGGGGTTAGTCCTAAGGACCACTTTATTTTGGTGAATTTGTAAAAAATGGTTCTTGTATGGTTAGTGCCTGGAGCTCACCAACTCTCCTAAGAGATGAGATGGCTATGAGGAAGGCTACCTTCCATGTCAGAAATTGAAGTTCATATTTGTGCAACGACTCAAATGGTGGGCCCATGAGTCTTGTAAGGACTATGTTAAGATTCCACCCAGGAGAAGGTGGAAGTCTAGGAGGAATGATTCTTTTGAGTCCTTCCATAAAGGCTTTGATAGCGGGTACACGAACCAAGGACAAATGTTTTGAAATGACGCAGCAAGTGGATTGATTTGATTATTATTACAATAATTGATATATCGTTTCCATTTTTGCTGCATTTTGCTGCATGTCCACAACACTACTGCCTTGTGGTACTGCAACAAACAGGGCAAAGTGGGGTTGTGGACTCTGTCAAGAGGCCCTGGACTTGGCTGGAACGACAAGGCATTTCCCTGGTGGTTCAACATCTGACTGGTTCTCTGAACACCAGAGCAGACTAACTCAGCCGAAGGTGCCTTGCCGTCTCTTGCAGCAGTGGATAGAGCCTTGGTTAGATCTGGTCACCTCTGAAGAGAACGTGCAATGTCAGTAGTTTTGCATGTTAGAGTTTCTGACGCATTTTGTTGCTAGTGGAGCTCAGGCCTCCTGTATGCCCTTTCCCCCCATAATACTCCTGCCCAGAGTGCTCAAGAAGATCAGGAGCAACTAGGCACAAGTTATTCTTGTATCTCCGGATTGGGCATGGAGAGGTTGGTATCCCGAGCTTCTGGATATGAGCATCGATCCTCCGTTCAGGCTGCCCCGTCAGGAGGATCTTCTGTCGCAGCAGCAGGAAGGGAGGGTCCTCCACTTGAACCTGTTCAGTATCCGCCTCCTTGCTTGGAGATTGAGCGGTGACAGGTGACAGCTTTTGACCTTCCTCACGAAGTTTGTTATTCTAGCAGCCAGGTATCCCTCCATGCAATCAGTATACGCATGCAGTTGGATCAAATTTTGTAAATATTGTACAGAATGGTCTATTGACCCCTTATCTGCTTCTCTGTCAGATATTATTTTGTTAATCCTTTCCTTGGCCCAGCAGGGCTCTGCTCTGGGCACTCTGAAGGGCTTCCTTACGGCCCTCTGAGCTTTTCTTTGGCTGCCAAATCGGCCTTCGCTTCTGGTGCAGAGGTTTTTGAAGGGGTTAACCCACTTGTTCCCCCTTCTTTTTTTCTTATGCCACAGTGGGACCTTAATTTGATCCTTACTTTCTTGATGTTTGAGCCACTGCACTACTGCCCTGTACGGTTGCTCACTATCAAAACAGCTTTTTTGATGGCAATTACTTCTGCGAGGAGGGTGAGCGTACTTCAAGCACTGTCATCCCAGCCTCCTTACCTGACAGTCTTTCTGGACAAAGTGGTGCTAAGAACTAGTGCATCCTTTTTGCCAAAGGTTGTAACTCCCTTCCATCTGGGACAGTCCGTTAATCTAACCACTTTCTATGCACCTCCTCACCCTTCCAATGAAGAGGCGTGTCTCCACCATCTTGACCCAAAAAGAGCTTTATTGTTCTACCTTGATCGTCCTAAGGAGTTCGGGTGGATGACAAACTCTTTTATAGGGTATGTGGGAGCAAAGAAGGGCCGTGGTTTTCAAGTACACGGCCATCTCTCGTTGGTTTATACTCTGTATAAAAATCTGTTACGCCTTGGCAAAGAAGCAGCCTCCTGAAGGCCTTATGGCCCATTCCACCAGGGCAAAGGCAGCCACCACAGCCCTTCAGCGTGGGATTCCAATTGCTGATATCTGCCAAGCGACCACATGGGCGTCTCTGCACACGTTTGCCAGGCACTATTACCTGGATTTTCCAGTTTGCAGGAAGTGCCGATTTGGCTGCTCTGTTCTGCAGGATTTTCTGTTGTAAAACTTTCCGCAGTCCCTCCTCCGGGGAAGGTATTGCTTGGGTATCTGTTCAAAGATAAGAAATCTGCGGCTAGATGTCTCTATCAAATGGACAAGTTACTTACCTTCCGAAACACCTTATCTGGCAGAGACATGATCTAGCCGCATATTTCTTAGCGATCCACTCATCCTCCCCGCACTGTGCATGTGTTTTTAGTGTCAGGGCTGTTCCCCTTCTGAGCCCTAGCTGTTCTTTGTAACACTTCATGGCTTCGCGCTTCTGTCATGGAAAGTCATGAAAAGTACGAATGTCAGCGCACCAGAGTGGCGGTTATATTGAGGACGCGCAGATGCCACAATGCCGACCATGTCCCGCGAAGTCGACTGACGACACCTACTGGAGCGCAGGGTTAGAGCTATGAAAATCTTTCAGATCCAGCCTGATGCCTGGAAGTTCAAAGGTAAGGAATCTGCGGCTAGGTAATGTCTCTACCAGATAAGGCGCTACCGAAGGTACGTAACTGGTCCATCAAAAGCCACTGCAGTCATGCATGCGACAAAGTTGTTTTTTGTTGTTATTAGGGAGAGTATCAATTGAGTGTAGTCTACTTAGGAAAGAATGCTGATGCTGTGTAATCTGATGGGGACTCCAAGTGGAGTCATGTAGATGTTAAATAAGGTCTAAGGAGACAAGGCTCCAATAGAAATTCAATTAGGTTCAATGTCACTAGGTAAACAGTCGGGGTGGAGGGGCTGCAGTCTGTTGTTCAGGGTAGGAAGCATCCTTTAGGTGCGACCACCCTTTTTTCTCTCTTTCCTGATCAGTATCTTGGTGGCTGTTCATAGCCAGATGATTTTCAAAATCACTCCTAATACAGCAGGAGCAAATGTTTAGACGTTTCGATGGGAACATTGATTTTCAGAGCCAAGGTGCAGAAGGGTGGCCAGTAGGAAAGTGATTGACCCCTTCCAAATTAACTTTATTGTTGTTCACAAACTATACTAATGGCTTTCACACCCGGTTTACACACTTAACTTGGTGCCAAACATGTTAAGGTGTTAAGAGCATGTGTCTACATTACGTGTGAAAATACTGAAACAATGAAGATGAGTGGGGAGAGGCTAAGATGGCACCCTGTACTTTACCAATTTCGGCCTGCCGTCTCTTCATTGAATTCACCTATCTACACAGAACATACTATCCCCCAGAAACACCATGGAGGATGGGTACAGGGACCCCCTTCCCTCCACATTTACACACTGTCACCAAATGTGTGACATCTTTATTCATATTTAGTGGTAAGTACCATCTTAGAACAGTTTTTCAGCCGAATACAACACCCCCCGCACTAGTGCTGAGCAAGCCCACAGTCCTTACTACCATGCTTGCACTCCTTGATATAATGGAGTGACTGCTATCATTCCATGCCATGTGTGCTCCCTCCCATCGCACAAAGTGATGTAGCCTCACCCATCTAGGGAGCAAGTACAGAGAAAAATACTACACTGGCATGCCCACACCCAATGGAGAGACCCTCTTCCTGATGGTTGGATTGTAAGAGCTGGACAAAGCGAGATGATTTTGGCTTTAAGAGACGCACACAGTTTTTCCGATTGATACATCTCCCAGTGGATTCCTCACCTTGTGAATATCCCTTGCGTCAGCAACATTCGAAAATTCTTTCATAGCTCCTCACGTCAACGATGTCACAGAAGCACAGCATTGCGCGCGGCTCCGCTGACGTCACTGAACCCATAATAGAACCCCATCGACGTGATGACATCAGTTCCCTTTTTTCCGCTTCTACGCGAACGGTTTTTCTTGGGATCCTCAGTAGCTCGTTTGGTTACTTTGTTACTGATACTTGTTTTGTGTTAAATCATGTTTCCTGTCGATATGTCATCTAGGAAATCTGGGTTCAAGCCCTGTGGAGCATGTGGAAAGTTAATGTCGATAACGGATCCGCACGAGGACAGCGTTTGGTGCCTGTCATCTCACCACTACGTCCAATGATGCTCCAGCTGTAATTAACCCGAAGGAGCTGCTAGAGAGAGAGGTGAAGCTGCTCGTAGCGAAGCTATTACAATGCCGGTAAAGGAGAAGAGAGGTAGGAGGCGTTCGAGGTCCCGCTCGAAGTCGATATCGGCTTCGAGGTCGTCTTCGGGTCATGCTTCTCGATCTAAGAAGAAGCACAAGAAGAAGAAGCATGGGTCGCGGCATCACTCTGGAAGAGAGTCAGATCCGAAGTCGAAATCTCCAAAACATCGACATTGGAAGGACTATGTCTCTCCTTCGCCTGTTGCATCGAATCTGGAGTCGCAAGTTGAGCCTTTTCCTGTGGCATCTCCGGAGCATACCCCAGCTCCAGCTTCGAATCCTTCCCCGGCGCCGACGCACTCTCCATTTCGGGAGGAGGGGGAGGCTCCACCGCCTGAAGGGTCTTCGACTCCGATGGATCCTCCCTCGTGTCCGGTTGGCCCGACTCCGATCGTACCACAACAGGAGCAGTGTCTGGGACCATACCCACACTTTCCAGGCCCGGGCCAAGACCCGACGCATTATTTAAATGCGATGTACGGGGTCTTTTCGAGAGCCATGTACCCCTCTGGAGCACCATCTGGTCCCATGGGTCCAATGGCCTATAATTTGGGTGTTCTGCAGACTTATGCACAGGCACCGCTCATGCCTTTTCTGCCGGCGACGCCGTCCTGGCATTTCCCGGCTCCGAGGTCTTCGACGCCGATACCATCTTCACCGGCTCCGATTCCGCCTCGACCTCGTACTTTCCAGGCTGTACCTCCGGATCCGAGCACGACGCCAGCGCCGGCTCCATCGGAGTCGGTTGTGGCTCCATCGACGCCGATCCCGAGGATGAGGTTTAGGCGGGAGGCTCCAAGGCTACTGGAGGAGCAAAGGTATCGAGCAGAGGAGATGGAGGAGGGAGAACTGCAGGAGTCTGAGGACTTGTTTGAAGAGCTTAAAGAGGCAAGTGGCCTGGAATTATTTCAGGAGTGGGAGCTTTCTTCGACTCATGATGTCCCATCAAAGGATGTCGCACCGTACCACATTAAAAAGGCAGCTGAGCTCTTGGATTTGAGTTTGCCTACTGCAGAGTTTAATTCTTATATATTAAGTGAGGTGCTTCATTCTCCCTCTTCAGTTGTGGAACCAATGCTGCCTTTTAATGAAGCTATTACAGAGCCGGTAATGGAGGTGTGGCGTCAGCCCTTTTTGTCTCGTGCGGTATCAAAGGCTGTAGCAAGAAGGTATAGGGTTGCTCCTGGAGATCCGAACTTTTTGTCCTCTCATCTGTCTCCTGAGAGTCTGGTAGTTCAGGCAGCCTGCTCCAAGAAGTCTACCGGAGCCTTCCCTCATCTCCCAAGTGATAGGGAGTCAAAGAGATTGGACCAATCGGCCAAAAAGGTTTTCTCATCGGCCAGCATGGCCTTAAAATCTACGAATGCGACATGCCTTCTGGAGCGTTATATTCACGCACTTATGGACTCCGCGAAGCAGTTGGTACCAAAGATACCTGAAGAGGACAGGCAGAACTTCGGTGAGGTTCTAGCGAATACGCAGGCTGCCGCTCGTCAGGTAATTCAGAGTGGTTTGGATACGGCTGTCTCCGTGGCAAGGGTCATGGGATCATCTGTTGCCACCAGGAGGGCTGCTTGGCTGAAGACTTCTGAGTTTTCTCCTGATGTGCAGGCGACTTTGATCGATCTCCCTTTTGATGGTTTGGGTTTGTTTGTCAAGAAGGCAGACGCGGCCTTGGAAAGGTTCAAGGAGAGTAAGGCGACGGCTAGGTCTCTATGTCTGCAAACCAAAGGTTCTTCGAATAAGAGGTTGAGAGGATTTGGAAGGTCTTCCTTTCGCTCACACAAACAGCAGCAACAGCAGAATTCCCTGTACAAAGCCTACAGGGGCAGAAACAGGGGCCGTGCTCAAGGTCCTCTTCTTCCTCTTCTTCTTCCTCTTCTTCTTCCTCTTCTTCCTCTTCTTCTTCCTCTTCCTCTTCTTCCTCTTCCTCTTCTTCCTCTTCTTCTTCCTCTTCTTCTTCCTCTTCTTCTTCCTCTTCTTCCTCTTCCTCTTCTTCTTCCTCTTCTTCTTCCTCTTCTTCTTCCTCTTCTTCTTCCTCTTCTTCTTCCTCTTCTTCTTCCTCTTCTTCTTCCTCTTCTTCTTCCTCTTCTTCCTCTTCTTCCTCTTCCTCTTCTTCTTCCTCCTCTTCCTCTTCCTCTTCCTCTTCCTCTTCCTCTTCCTCTTCTTCCTCTTCTTCCTCTTCTTCCTCTTCTTCCTCTTCTTCCTCTTCTTCCTCTTCTTCCTCTTCTTCCTCTTCTTCCTCTTCTTCCTCTTCTTCCTCTTCTTCTTCTTCCTCTTCCTCTTCCTCTTCCTCTTCCTCTTCCTCTTCCTCTTCCTCTTCCTCTTCCTCTTCCTCTTCCTCTTCCTCTTCCTCTTCCTCTTCCTCTTCCTCTTCCTCTTCCTCTTCCTCTTCCTCTTCCTCTTCCTCTTCCTCTTCTTCTTCTTCTTCTTCTTCTTCTTCTTCTTCTTCCTCTTCTTCTTCTTCTTCTTCCTCTTCTTCTTCCTCTTCTTCTTCCTCTTCCTCTTCCTCTTCCTCTTCCTCTTCCTCTTCCTCTTCCTCTTCCTCTTCCTCTTCCTCTTCCTCTTCCTCTTCCTCTTCTTCCTCTTCCCACCCCCCTCCTGCCACAGCAAAGCAGCCCTAGATCCACTATTCTGGCTCATATTGGTCCTGTGGGGGGTCGGCTTACTCATTTTCTACAAGATTGGGAATTGGTCACATCAGACCTTTGGGTTCTCAATCTTGTAGAGAATGGGTATGCTCTTCCCTTTCGGGAATTTCCCCCAAATTACCCTCCTTGTCAAGGATTTTGCACAGAGGACCACCTACTTCTCCTGCAGGAAGAAGTTCTGAGTTACTGAGAAAAGGTGCAATTGAGGTGGTTCCGGAGCAGGAAAGGGGTCAGGGATGCTACTCCCGGTATTTCTTGATACCCACGAAGGATGGCAGACTTCGTCCAATCCAGAATCTTGAACCTCTTTTTGAAGCAAGAGAAATTCAAGTTGCTCACCCTTGCGCAGGTTCTTCAAGCGCTGCAGCAAGAGGACTGGATGGTGGTGATTGACTTACAGGATGCGTATTTACACATTCCAATCCTGAAGTAGCACAGGAAGTATCTCCGTTTTTATGGTAGGATCGCAACATTACCAGTTTGCGGTTCCTCCGTTTGGTCTTACTACTGCACCTCGAGTCTTCACCAAAGTGATGGTGGTGGTGGCAGCCCATCTCAGAAGGTCGGGGATACCAGTATTCCCTTATCTGTACGACTGGCTGATCAAAGCAGAGAAGGTGCTCCATCATCTGCAAATTTCAACTGTATCTTGTATGCTTAGTCAAGATGATGGATTACTATTTGTGTCTGCCTCACAGTTTTCGATTATGTTCTGTAAAAAAAAAAGGGGAACATAGTGAAACACCTCTATACTGTTGTGTATTGGAATTAAGTTCTCCGTATCATGCATGGTTTCCTAATAGATGAAGATGTCCAGATTTCCTGTGAATTTTCGGCCCTGTTAATTGTTTTTTAATGGCTAAATATGGGGCTGCATGAGTTTTAATGGAAATCTATGGGTTGCATATGTTTCCATGAGAAGTCTTTGAGATTTTTGTAGACCTCTAAAAATATGTAAATCGGCTAAAACATAGGAGGAATTCTGTAAAGAGTAAATTAATGACTTTAAAAAGCAGCTTTTTGAATTGACCCCTCAGTACTTCTAATACGGCTCTTAGTTTGAAGTGTTACTGTAGAATACATTCCAATCATTTTGTTGAGTGGAATGAAAAGCTTGCGTAACTAAAATTGAAAAAAATGCATTTGGAGAGGAGACGGCAAGTCCAAGAAAGAAATTAAAATTAGGAAAAGACAGTGTCTTTTATACTAAAAACAAATATTAGCAAAATATGTGTCTTAAAGTAACAAAGGGTAAAAAAAAATGTTTTTACCAAAAAGAGCAGATACTAAAGCCCAGCAGTTTTATTGATAATTCTTTTTGTAAATATATACATGTTTCAGTCAACATAATTGTCCTGCAAATTAATGTTTTGGAAGTGGTTAGTAAAAATATATTATCATTATTTTTAGCTACGAAAGACAGCCAATCCAGTATGCCAAAGCAGAAGAAAAAGGCCAAGTCACAACAATATAAAGGACATAAAAAAAGTAGGTGACCTGACTTATTTATTTTCATTACCTTTTCTAACTCTTCTTATAAAACTAAAATGTGGACACTTCCATTTAAGACAGTGAGGTAGTTATATAATGCTGTTGCCATTAGCAAACTGAATTAAATTTGCAATGTCTTTGTGTGAAGTTCTTGACTGGAGTTTCAGCATAGAGGGTTAGGTTGCATGATAGGGTAGAGAAAGTGAATGAGGATAAGGGCTTTCCAGTTTATGGAACAAAAGAAAGAGTAGGTTGAGGACGAGGGGGAAAATAATAATTGTGTGCACGTTGGAATGTAGATGCACAATGGACAGAGGGTGTAGGAACAAGTAATCTTGATATTATATACTTGAATATTGCACTGATTGTGAAGCCTAAAGATCATATTTAGTAGCCTGCCAGTAAGCAAGCCTCAGCTTTTTCTCAAATTCTTAGACACTGTTTCTTTCTGGGTGAGCATATTGTTCTTCCTTTGTTGTTTGTTCAGTTTGAGAACCAGGAGCTTATTGTTTTTTAATTGTGTGATTGTGGTACTATTGTTGTACATGAAGACTAGTTTTCTTTATATGTTCAGTAGGACTCCATATTTGCCTCTGTTATTGTCCCCCATACATTTTTGTTTAATTTCTAGTAAGGCTTACCTTGTGTCCAAGCCTGTTCTACTTGTTACAGGCTTCGTCACACATGTGGTAGTTGATTCTCTCTACTTCCCACTCAGTACCCCTTGAACAGCTTAGCATACTGTGGTAAGTAACTTTCGAAAAGTGTTGGCACAGCGTGGTTCTAAACATTTTCTTCAGCAAAGGATCTCTCAACAGAATATTATTTAGACTCCTTTGATTATCGAATACTGGTACATGACCATAGATATTTCAGAGTTTAATTTTCATCAAAATTACAGGAATTTGGCAAAACATAGGATGCTAACCAAGTGCATTCTGAGTATTGTAGTCTTTCATTGAACTAATTGGTTGAATAGCAGTGATCTGTAAGTGAAAGGCTGTAGGCTGGAAACATGGTTTCTATGATGACATGAAGTAAGCTGACCTGCCTAAACGCAGGGTTGAGAGTGTTGGATTTCTGCACCAGTCCCGATAATTGGGGGTTGGTGGCAGTTCGGTAGGGATCCTAATTCGTTGAAGTCTGCTATTAAGGCCACTGAAGGAAGCCATAGCTGAGTAAATAGTGCCAGTGAGTGAAGTGTTTTTGATCATTGTTTGAACCTAAAATGTTGAAGACCGGAATGCTTTGATACTTTGTGTGTTCCAGTAACCGCAGAAATCCCATTGTTCCTCAAGGTTTGTATGTTGTTGCCAGATGGACCCACCTAGGACACAGTATCCACTCTCTCTGGCTCTTGGCATCAGAACCAAAGAACTGAACAGGATATGATTGTGTTCATAGTAAGTGTTTATCCAATGAAGGAGATAATAGTTCTTCATGAGTGTGGCATCCACTCTCCGGTCACAAGGCCTCCAAAGTATGGAATTATGTTTTTCTGTGGATATTATCTAATTGCGTATTTATTGTGCACAGGGCAAACCTTGCTGATAGATGATGGACTACTGTAGAACAAATAAGAAAGCTAAAATGAAACTTTCAAGTTCTCACATTGTACTGAGTTCTTCAGTGTAATTATGTTGATACTCCTCATAGAAATGTTTGAGGAAAAAATGACCAAAGGAGGTCTTCTCAGACCTTCTTGCCCTCCTAGTCCATCTTCCTTTTCTTGAACATTAAAAATACTTTTGTATAATTCTTTTCCTAGTTACTGACCTTTCATATGTGAAGAGTCTAAATGTTCCTTTTTAAATAATCAGTCACACCTCCACCCCAACACAAGAAACATGAAACCAACTAAAACTGATAAAATCAAATAAAAATTAAGACATTCCCAGATGTAATGAACAGCAAGTGCTGTATTCCTGTTTCCTCTTTTATGCTGCTTCAGCGACTTGAACATGTCTCTGATGTTTGGACTTTACATGTTTCCACTGCTAAAGTGAATTGAGTAGTTGGTGCAATGTTCATGGAGGAGATTTCATTCGCTTCAGGTTCACATGGTTTGTTGGAGTGACCCAAAATGTGATGGATCACTTCAGTAGTAAAGAACGTGCACAGATGGCAATTTTATTTGACCACGTACCTCTTGTGAGAGTTAGCCCTTAGCTGCGGAGGCTTTTCTGTGCCCATTTGCTGAGCCCTTTTTTGCTATGTGGGTTCTTTACACCTAAGCCTTTAACTTTTTTCTCACGTAGAGAATCCATGCCAAGTTTGTGTCCTTTTTTTCCAATGTTTGGGGTATTTTAAAGGTATTCATGGTCTGAGAATTGTCTCAGAGGGCACAGAGAAAATTGCCAAAATATAACTACATGTTGTGTTTTATTGGAAAAAATGGGAAAAGTGCTGTACAAGAATGTCTGTTATGCTTCTAACAATAGAGTCGAAAAAAACTTGTTATGCTAGTATCACCATCTTCCCACCTTTCAGGAGGAACAAACAGAGCTGTATTAAAAAAAACAAAAGTTCTTTTTACCATAGAGTTTGCATTTTTCTAGGAGGTAGTCCATGTTCTAAAAGTTTTGTGGTTCAACCCACTTGGAGTTTGTGATGGAAACAGATGTGAAATCCATGGTCATTCACGGAAAGCTACACATTTCTGGAAAGTAGACAATCTGAATTCAGCAAAGGTTTATTTATGTAGATCCCACAAAGACATTTCCCCCCAAAAAAGTAATTGTTGAAATAAATAATGAAAAGACGTTAAAAAAACGCAATTAGTGACGTTTTTATTCATAATAATTTGTCATGATGACCGATTTACAAAAACAGTATACTGTTATGTTGAGTATTAGATTTCCCAAACACACAAAATAACCAGAGCCAACAACTGAGCTGAAGCTTATGATTTCTTTATTTTGTACCGACAATGCTTCAATTCATATGGTAAAATCTAATGAATGAAAAATGTGCATAAGATACTGAGTTTAGGAACAGTGGTTATCTGTATATCACTGATTTGGGGTTAGCCATACTATCATGTGTTTAATAGGGCATTTTGTAAAATGTGTTCCAGAAACAGAAGCTGTCCCCTTTGGGTGGGGGGCATGGCCCTGTGCCAGGGTGGTCCACCCCTCCCTCCCCTTTTTTTCAGAAACAGAAATTCCTTAGTGGCATTTTTACTGAATTGGGGGCCTCCCCATAACTGCTTTTGGGGCTGGTTGGGGGGAACACTGTATAACCCCCATAGGGGTGAGGCATGGCTCTGTGCAAGGGTGAACCACCCCCACTCCTATTTTCTTTAAAATACCTTGTGTCTAGTCTGCTTTAGGGGAATGCAGTGAGGGCTCTGATTGGAAGCATGTAACCTCATCCATCCCCTTGGAGGGCAGAAACAGGTGTTTGTGCCGGGGGATGTGAGCGGAGCAAAGCTCCACCCCTGGGTGCCACTCGCCCACTCCAAATAACTCCTGGTGTCTTTACTACAGATCAGTTTGGGTGGTGGAATGCACACCTTTGTGCTCAGTGTTTGCCTCTTTACTTGAATGCTCACTTTCTTCATCACAGTAACAGCGTGCAACCTTGATAGCGCTTCGCCCAGTGCGCTTGAAATCCAACAAAACAAAACGGAACCGGGTTAGATCCCTGTACAAGATGCACAGCCATGGATGCATCAAATGAATCAAAGTCTTCATTTTAATCCTCTGTTTTGTCTTTTGAATTATTTACTCCATACATTTCTAAAGCATTTACTCCATATTTTCAATTCATTTTACACATTCGGCTTCCCTTTGGAAAGATTCAGAAGAGTGAGACGTTTCCATCAGTCACGATAATTTATTTAAAATCCAATGCATTTAGGGAATGTTCCCTTCATGAGGGATATCGTGACTTCCTATTCTTAGCTGCCCTGTACTCCATTTCAGCTTAATTTCAACTTTTCCCAGCGCTGCTGAGCATGTTAAAAGTGCTCTTTTTCACGTCTTCATTGCTTTACTACAGAGACAGTGCTGGAAAGGGGTCATTCTCCCCTTTCCAACACTGCCTCCCCCATACTTATTGGCCACTTGGAGGCAGAGCTCGGCACCCAGCCCAGCTCCGATCAGTAAGTGTAAGCAGTGGGCACTAATGGTACCCACTGGTTTCACTTTCCAGCTGTGACATCAGCACACTGGGCCTCACAGATGAGCGTAGGGAAGAGTAGGGCTTAAGCGAAATACATTCCACTGTGGCCCCTGCCAACACCCGCACCAATGAGGTTAAGAGACTTGAAGAGAAAAGCCCTGGATTGAGGAGAAGATAAGGCCTGGTATTTAGATCTCTAAGCAACCAGTAATACTGTGGGCCATTGTAAGACCAAAACAAGTAGTCACCTAAAGACAAATGTGTTTTTATATCGATGTAAATATGCCTGTTATCTCTTTTGAGTTGTTGTATGTGCTACTCTGATCTTATTAACTAATATTCGACTATTTTGTAGAATCTGGAATAAACCATATTTTATATTTTTGCAGTAATTGTTCTCAGCTCGCATACATTGTGTACTCAGATTGTGTAGATTTACTGTTTCTGGTCGAAATGAAATTGTAAATCACTGTAATTGTTTAACCCCTTCGACGCTCATGACGAGCTGGGCTCGTCATGAGGTAGCCTCCTCGCACGCTCATGACGAGCCCAGCTCGTCATGTAAAGTGCGGTTTTAAAAAACTCAGCACTGGAGCAGAATTCCGCTAGCGCGCATGCGGTTAAGACTGTAAAGGACATCCCTAGGGATTACTTTGTGTAGTGTTACAAACAAGTGGTTGCTCAAATTAGTCATATTAGTAGTCTCAGCCCAACATTCACCTCTTCCAAACTCTTGGAAATCCTTGTGTACTGCCCGGCTTGCTTTCTTCTAATTGCTCTCTGAGGCAACTGCATTCCTATTTTTGTAGGTGCCATGCAATGTTTCTTCTTAAAAAGTCTAATTATCTGGCTGGACCCCTTTTAAACGGGTTGACGACTGCTTGGTATGAACCATCATTCAGTGAAGTGAAAAACATGGGTGTTTCTAAAATTGTCTCAGTAATCTGACACCTCCAGCAGTGTTCTTTAAAACTAGCTCCCTCCACCATAGTGGAATTATAGACTCTAAAGACGACAGGATATGCAAATACAGCCAGTCAACAAGGAGCTAACCTGGACTGAATATATTGAATATACAGTATTGAGCCATGCAGTACTCACCTATTGCACTTGAATCCAAGCTCCATATAATAACTATAGAAGTGGGGCTACAGAAGGCCAAAACTGTCAGAACACATTGGGGCAGCCAAATTATGCAAGAGCAAGCGCTACCCTGAGTTTTGTGAGAAAGAGGTTGATAGGAGAGCATGTAGCAACAATATACAAATTTCTGACCTCCCGCAACAAGTTAAGGTTCTGTTTATCTAGTAAACTGGCTGTCAACAGTGGTTGTACCATAAGCCCTTCTGAAAATGTTCCCTTCTAATGGCCCACAAAGCACTGGTCCTGTCTCTTTCACTGGGACCCAGTCAAATGATAACTGCTAAACTTCTACACTATCGTCATCATGACAGTTTCCTGCAAAGCGCCTACTCTCATGGCTCCTTGAAAATCAAGTGGTAATGTCTCACGATTCCCAGAATGCTCGGTGACAGAACAAGCTCAAAGAAAGTTTTGGAAATTAAAGAGAGTCTACAAGAAACACAGAATTGACTTTATTATGCTGTTGTCCCCCCAGTGAAACTTAGTGATTTGGCCATCTGGTATTGGTGGGATGGTCAAAACATCGTGACCGGTGGTAACAATGGCTGGTGGAAGAGTGAAAGGAGACAGACGCTTTCAAATAGAAACAGGAGGAACTGATGTCCATCGAGAATAGAATTAAAATGAAGTAAGTAGGTGTTGGTTTCGGGCAAAGACACTACAGTAATCAGGAGCATCTGAGAAATTATGACAGTTATTCATCGTTGACTGGTCCGAAAGTGAGAACTGATCTATGGCAGACTGGGCCTTCAGTCTCATCCATGACATCTGACTCTGTATTATAATCCTGTGCGAGCATGTGGGCCCACATTGATTGCCAAGAATACCAACAATGAGGGGAAGGGATGTCTAGTTAAAGGATATTGGGCGATTCCGATGGGTGGGCACGGTGGGAGAAAGGGGATTGTGGCAATAAGTACTGGCAACTCACTTTACCCCTGTCTTTATGATAACCCACAAGGACATTGGGAAATAACGGCAGCAGGAGGGATAGTAAGCGTTTAATCCATAGTTGAGTAAAGTAACTCTTTACATCACTGTTGTTGAAGGCCAACCCTCGATAGTTTAGTGTTAGGTAACCATGTGCCTTGTGGAGGAATGAAAGCCTAAACTGTGAGTGAAAGGTGATCTTACTGATATCAGGGAACAATATCCATTGCGTCAGAAGCTAGTAACGCAGAGTTGAAGTTGACATAACATGTTTCCTAAGTATTATTAAAGGAAGTTATGAGGTTATGGTTAAAACTGTATCAGACCCAGGAGGGACGAAGGGTACACAGAGAATGCTGCCTCGCTAGTTAATAGTAATTGTGTGCAAGGTAGTGGGTGATCGGGCATTGCATTGTGCGTCGCCACATAATGGGCCAGTAGGTGGCCTTCAAGCAACTAGTTCTGAGTTTGACACGCACCATTTTAATTCAAGTAGAACTAACCAAAAATAGTACAAATGTATAACTTGGAACATTGGTGGCATAGATGCTACATTGAAGTACCACAGAGTCCTTCCATACTTGAAAAGAAGTACAGATTGCCTTACTTTAGGAGAGACACAAAACACAAGCAGAAATATGTGAACTGAAAAATAAATTGAAGGGTAATATAACCCCAATAGGCTATTCATTTTATGCACTGAGAACAATTATATGGATATAGTCTGATATCCTATTCCAGAAGCATAAAGTGGTTGCCGATCGTAAGTGGAGATCTGTAAAAGTAAAAGGCTTTTTAGTTGGGATCCTATTATAGAAAATCTGAGCGTAGGTACTAAGTGCAGTACCAAATGATCTATTGCATCTCATGCCCAAACCTACAGATGTGGGCCCAACCTGTGCGATCTGGTGGGGTGATCCCAACTGTATTTCTGATGTAGACAAGGATAGGTCGTACCTACTCATGGGGAATACGGTTAGCACAGGTGGCTATGAGAGAAAGATTGGATAGCTGGTGCCTAAAAACGGATGGAGATTTCTGCACCTCAGAACCATAGAACTCTCCTTTAACTCCCTGCTTCATATGCGCCATACTCTCATTGACACATTCTTAATGAGATATATTGACACCTGCATACACATCAGAATATTTATGCAAAATTATATCTGTCCGCAGCCCATTACTGCTGATGCTCAAAATGGGGGACACTTGTCACACTAATTCCTTTGTAGTGCCTGTAGCCTTCAGACTTACAAGACTCTGCCTTCAGCGGTGTGCTGACCTATATGATTGAGAGAAAACCTGAGCTCATATGGAACAAAGAGATAGAATGGAAAGCACTCAAGATGGCCCTGAGAGGGAAATATTTATAAATACATCAAAAGGCATCAGAGATGCAAAGTAGTACAAAATAGATAAAAGGAGACTTTGTAGCGCCTTCGTTGCTTTCATTATCATACATATACAACAAATCTGGTGCCCTCTTGGTTATGCTTTTGAAAAATTAACCATACAGAAATTATAGTCTGTTTGTTGCAAAGTAGACTATGTAATAGTGCCCTCAAGTGAGATAAATGGAATATTCTCATTGTATTACAAAGACCTTTATACTGAATGACCTATCCATGAGAGCTCCCAATTTGATGACTCTTTGGCTATAGCAAATTCAATACAATGAATAGAGAAAAGCACTTGAACTTCCCTGGCCAGTCTTACCTCAGGGGTGTAGTAGAGAAAAGAGATTTGACCCCTCAAGAATAGGTTGGATTAAGTTACTATACTCTAACCCATTAGCTAGGGTTTGAACTGGGAAAACGGACTCTGCAAAGTGGAAAATAGGCAGAGCCACGAGACAGGGCTGCCCTTTATTAACTGTCCTGTTAGTGCTGGCTATAGTACGGTATGTCGAATAGCTTGGTAGTATATGGTATACCCACTTGATATTAATCTGCAGATGATTTTCTGCTGTATCTCATAAAACCGGTGCCTCGAGTCTCTGAAATAAAACAACATTTAGATAGATTTGGTGATCTATAGGGCAAGGATTCAGTTGGGGCAAATAATTTGTATTCCCATTGCTTAACCCTCAACGCAGCAAACATCCCCTGTTGGTGGCAGGATTAGACATCACCTATTTTGATGGCAAGTGATAATCTCCTACAAGTGGGTGCTTCAAAGCATCGTGGGGTTACGCCCTCCGATTACTTGAAACCCTGCCAACTTCTTCAGATCAGCTGACAGAGGACCACCTCTCCTCACTACAGCAGAAGGTGCAGGCTCTTATGGCCAAGGAAGCCATTAATAGGGTGCCAGCACCGGAAGGATGTTGTGTTTGCTATTCCTGCTACTTTCTGGTGCTGTAAAAGGATGGATGCCTCAACCTAAGCATAGATCCTTGTCCTCTCAGCGCATTCCTTTGAAAGGAGATTTTCAAAATGATCACCCTGATCCATATACTGTCTGCCTTGGGTTCCCCAGACTGGATGGTATCGTTGGACATCCTGGATCTGTATTTCCATATCCTTGTCTGTCACAGCGGGCCAGTAGCATTTTCAGTTAAGCTGTGGTCCCCATTTGGCCTAACTAGTGCCCCATGTGTGTTCAGGAAAGTGATGGTCATGCTTGCAGCACATCTTCAGAGGTCTAGGGTCCCAGTCTTCCATACCTCAACAACCGGCCGCTGAAGACGAGCTCTTCCCAGACAGTCGTCATCCACCTCCAGACTACAGTAAAACTCCTACATTTGCTGGGATTTACAATTAACATGCCAAAGTCACACTGATTCCTTCTCTGACACGTTTTCTTTGAAACCATTCTGGACCTGCGCAGTTCTGCACCTTACTTCCGGAGCGGAGAGTTGAGGTTATTCAGGCTTTGATTCCGATGGTTGTGCCTTAGTCCTGGATCTCAGTGAGACGGACTTTGCGGCTGCTTGGTCTGATGACCTCCTGCATTCTGCTGATGAAGCAAGCCAGATGGCATATGCAGGCTCTGCCGTGGGAGCTGAAGTCTGTGGCCACAGCACCAGGAGAGCGTCTCCAATCTGGTCCAGATTTCCAAAGAGACTGCAAAACATCTGTAGTGGTAGTTGTTGCACTGCAGTTGGGTCAAATGCAGACCCCTCTGCCTTCCCCACCCAAAGCAGAGATTCATCACCTCTGGGATGGGGTGGCAATGTTGTAATCAGAGGACTCTAGTCTCCGGCAGAGACATGACTCCATAACAAACTTATGGAGCTGAGGGCTATCCTATTGGCACTGAAAGTCTTCCTCCCATCCATCAAAGGAAGATTGGTACAGTTATTATCGGACTACACCACCCCCATGTGGTACTGCACAAGCACGGCCGAGTGGGGTTGTAGCCCATGTTCCAAGAGGCCACGGGCACCTCTGGACATGGCTGGAACATCAGGAAATAATCATGGTTGTGCAATAACTGGCGAGATCTCTGAATTTCGGGGCAGATGTACTCAGTTGTTGATGCCTTGTAAACCACACATGGATGGCAGCTGCCACTGGAAGTAGCACATGGTATCTTCTGAGAATGGGGAGAACCTTGACTTGATCTGTTCTCCACCACTGAGAACTTGCAATGTCAGAACTTCTGCACGGTGGAGTTTCCAAATTGGCTCTTGCTCTGAGACGCGTTCAGTCTGCAGTGGAACTCTGGACTCCTGAATACCTTTCTGTCAATACCTCTCCTGCCCCGAGTTCTCAAGAAGTTCAGGACCATTTGGGCCCAAGTCTTCCTAGAGACTCTAGACTGGGCACAGAGAGTGTGGTATCCAGAACTCCTGGGCATGAGCATCTGTCCTGTGATCAGGCTGCCCCTTCAAGGGGTTCTCCTGTAGTAACAGCAGTAGGGCAGGGACTTTCACCCAGTCTTGCACACTCTCTACCTTCATGCTTGGAGATTGAGCAGCGACAGTTGACTATCTTTGACCCTCCTTTTGAGATCTACAATGTCATTGTGGCAGCCAGGCGTCCCTCAACAAAAACTGAAAATGCTTGCCATGGACATCAATTCACCAAAATGCCAGGGATAGTGGAAGTGACTTAACATGCCCCTTGACCTTCAGTTTCACTCACGCATACATATGCTTATACATACACATGCATTCACATATATACTCACACATACACACACACTCTGCCTGACAATGCACACACACTCTCTTACATAAACATACTCAAAAGTGCAAGTATGCACACAGCATACATACATTTATAAGCATTTTTTTTTTACTTGGCTCAGCTGCCAAGGAAAGTCATATTCCAGCTATTTTTTTATTAAACTAATAGCTAAAAACGTAATATTATACACTATTAGTATAATTAAAAAATTGACAAAAACGAAGTGAGTGAAGCACCCACTGACGTTCAAAAGTACGAGCTGCTTCTGTTCCTGCCACTGCTGATGCTAATTCGCAAAGGCAATGCCAGGGGTCACAAGGGGCTTACCAGCAGTCGCAGCAGCAACCCTGAATGAAAAATTACTTTTATTTGATTTAGTTTAATTCATAAAAGAGCGGCACAACCGCTAATACACATAAAATTCACGAACAAAAGTACCGATTTGTTGGTAGACTAGAAGTTAAAACAGTGTGCAATTGATTCCTACAGTCTTGTTGGTTGCCAGTCATGCTATAAAAGACGTACTGCTTAACCGCGGCGCAAATTCCGCCACAGTGCGGCGGTTTAAAAGAGTGCAAAAACAATAGTTGATGGACAGAATGCAGAACAATGTCATACATTCACCCCAGTACAGAGATCTGGGCCTAAATCCATCATTTTTTTTTTGCTCACCATGCCATTTCAGTTTGAACCTAGCCATATGCAAATCAGTCTTTAGCCTCTGCCCCTTGAGAACAGTCCAGCCCGAACTGCCAAGCCAGGTCCTCCCTGGATTGGAAACAAGAATCCTAGGACCGGTTTTGGGCTTTCAGCCCTCATCAGCCAGGATAGCTTGATTCCAGTGGCATGGAGAGCACGGGACTCACGTCTGAGCATACCCGTCCCACTTGGGGTGACAAATGCAAAAACAAAAGTTGATGGACAGTATGCAGAACAATGTCATACATTCACCCCAGTACAGAGATCTGGGCCCAAATCCATTTTTTTTTTGCTCACCATGCCATTCAGTTTGAACCTAGCCATATGCAAATCAGACTTGACCCTGTGCCCCATGGGAACAGTCCAGCCCGAACCCCCAAGCCAGGTCCTCCCTGGACTGGAAATAAGCATCCTAGGACCGGTTTCGGGCTGTCAGCCCTCATCAGCCAGGATAGCTTGATTCCAGTGGCATGGAGAGCACGGGACTCGCGTCTGACCATACCCGTCCCACTCGGGGTGACATATGCAAAAACAACAGTTGATGGACAGAATGCAGAACAATGTCATACATCCACATCAGTACATATGGCCATGTGTGAACTGGGGTGGTGGAGTGAGCTAAAGAATGATGATGGATTAAACCCATATCAGTTGACTGGGGTTGAGTGTTTGATTTGCTCAAGCACTCCGTCCATCATCCCCTTTGGTATCGCTTTGTTCGCCCTGAGTTGGCAGGGTATGCCCAGACGTGGGTCCCTTGCTCACTCTACAACTGGATTCAAGATAGCCTGGCTGATGAGGATTATGAATTCAAAACTGGTCCCAGGATGCTTGTTTTCGGTCCATGGAAGACATGGCTTGGCAGTTCGGGCTTGACTGTTCCCATGAGGCACAGGTTAGACTGATTTACATATGGCCATGTCGGAACTAGGGTGGAGTGAGATAAAGAATGATGATGGATTAAACCCAGATCAGTTGACTAGGGGTGAGTGTTTGATTTGCTCAAGCACTCCGTCCATCATCCCCTTTGGTATCGGGTTAAAAAAAGAGTGGGTGGGCCGCGTCGGCCAACGGACGTGCGCAGCACTACAGAGGTAGTGCTCGGCGGCCGACAGGAGCAGCGAAGCGGTTAAAAGAGGTTATACTTGGGCTATGCCCGGCCTGGCTGGATAGAGTGGCCCTAGGGCGATTAGCAAATATAGTGACGATGTTCATTTAGAAAGAAATATATTATTGTATGAGACTATATCTTTGTGTTTCCTAAATGAAATCTTTTGAGTTCAGCTTTGTGATCTGAGATAAGGTGCTGATGCCATTAATCATTCCCTGTTATTTCTCCGAGGTAAAGTGCATCGTGCTGTAAACTGGTGGACTGCGGAGTGATTAATTGCACTTTATTATTATTATTTATTATTATTTTTTAATTTTATAAGGCGCACAGCTACCAAAAAGGTTTCCCAGCGCCGCTGGACAGGAAAAAGAGTAAAACTACCAAGATTATCTGCAATTTATTGGTTAAACATCCAAGTTTTTAAATGTTTACGAAAATTGCTGAAAATAGTTTAATTCCTGAGAAATAGGGGAAGGGAATTCCACAAATGAGGACCCAGATAAGCAAAAGACCGACCTCCCATTCGAGACGTCTAATCTTAAGAACTGAAAACTTAACCTGGGTAGAAGAACGGAGAGAATGTGAAGGTGTACAAGGATGGACAATGGCCCTTAGATAATGAGGGGTACTACCAGACTTCACTTTAACCATGTAGCTCAGGGTTTTGAACTACACACGGTTCTCAACCCTGAGCCAAAGAAGCTCATGAAGGGAGCTTGAGACAGAGACCATTCTCGGGATCTGACAAAGCAACCTGGCTGCCACGTTCTGCACACTTGCAATCTGCGTATCACTCCTAGGTACAGGATGTTGCCGTAGTCCAGTCTAGATGTAATAAGAGCTTGGACTACCGTTCTTTGAGTGGAACTAGGAAACATCCAGAGGATCTTTCTGAGCCATTTCAGGATAGTGAAGCAGGTAGAAGCCACCCATATTGCGAACTTATACAGTGGTTTGAGGGAGAATTCCCATTTCAGGCGGCCAGTGCTGAGGGCCCCAGAGGTTCTTATTCTTTCCCAAAATAAGGACCTCCGTTTTGTCACAATTAAGTTATAGTGAATTGGCTTCCAACCATCCATCAATTTTCCTTAGACCTGTCTGAAGAGAAGATGTCTTAGAAGTCCTATACGCCGATAAAGAAAACATTATTTGTTTGTCATCGGCGTAGGAAAAAATAGACAATCCTGTTTCTTCAGCAATAATTGCCAAAGGCGTAACATAAATGTTAAACAATAAAGGGCTCAAAATAGAGCCTTGAGGAACACCGTAAGGTGACAAATGAGTTTTAGATGCTGCCTTAGAAGAAAAAACCTGGAATGTGTGGTTAGTCAGAAAGCCGCTAAGCCAAATAAGGGCTGGGCCAACAACGCCCAACGAATGCAGGGCTTTCAGTAACACTGAATGAGACACCATGTCAAAGGTGACGCTTAAATCAAGCAATATAAGCGCCGCCGTATCCCCAGCATTCCAGATGACCGCGTAACTTCTCTGTGACCGCTGGGACTACAGTTTCAGTCGAAAAGCCTTCCCGGAAGCTTGACTGCGATGGATGCAAAAAATGTTGAGTGGCAATTTAGTTAATTGAATATTGATTAGTTTTTCCAGAATTTTAGAATACACTGACAGCAAAGAAATTGGACGGAAGTTGGACAACTGCACTAGATCAGCGTTTGCTTTTTTTAAGAGCGGGAGAACCATGGCATGCTTCCACTCCGCAGGAATAGTGGATTCACGAACGGAAGCATTAAGTAACTCCATAATCACTTTCAGGGGAGCTGAATCCAGTTTCTGCATTATCATACCAGGAAGTTGATCTCCTGGTGAAGAGGTAGCATCTAAAAGTGCACAATTTTCAAGTAAGGAACCAGATTCCACAGGCTTATCGTCCAGCTGTTCAGCTGTGTTAGATGTTATGGGAGTTTGGTTGGTAGTCTGTGGAATATTGACATCTTTAACATTCAGAGCAGCGTGAATTATTTCTACTTTTCCGAGGAAGAATTCTGCCAAATACTCACATTGTATTTCGGTAAGAGTAGGGGGGCTGTTAAGATTATCTGCACCAGACACATTTTTGACTACTTTGAACAGGGACTTAAAACTATTCTGTGCGTTATTTATGGTGATATTCACGTATTCAGCTTTTGCAGTATTGCAAGAAGAGTGATAGACTCTTATTGACGTTTTATAAGGAAGTTTAGATTTGATTGCGTAATCCTTCCTCCAGCGTCTTTCGAGTGCTTTACATTTACTTTTTTCCTTCTTTAGCTTGTCCGAGTACCAGGGGGCAGGAGGGCGATGATTATTAAATTTCTTCGTAGAGAGAGCAAGACATGTCAATAGATTTTTCAAGCCAACAGTGAACGTTTTCTAGGTCAGCTAAAGAGACCTGGTTTGTGTCAGGAGGATTTTTGTCTAAAGCCTGGTTAAAAACTTCAAGATTCAACCATCACCAGCAATAGCAGCAGTGACCCCTAACGTCCACGATGCTTGCCGGTAGGGCAAGATTGTGGTTGGTGCCTTTCCAGACAAGTTTATTCACCTTCTGCTCCTCTATCGGAGGTGCTTCTGTTTGTGTGATCATCAGCCAGGCAAGGCCTTGCTCTGGGGACTGTTATAGGTTACCTGACTACCGTTTTGGGGTTTTATGCGGTCAGCCTGTCTGTTCAATCCCTGGTTGTTAAACATGTTCTCCAGGGCCTACAGCATTTCTTTCCCCTTTTGTTATGCCCAATGGTTCCCTAATTTAGTGTTGATTTATCTTATGTTCTCCATTTTAACCCCCTGCACAGCTGCTCTCTTACGGTTAAGACAGTCTTCTGATTAAAATGTTTCACATTTTATACCCTGTCCTAACCCCCAGTGTATACGGGTGAAGAAGTAAGCACGTATGGTAGAATTGCAAGGTGATTGCTTACCTCTAGTATGAGGTAGTTTCATATCTCTGTGGGTTCATGCTTGGAAACTGGCATGAAGTGCAAAATTGGTTTAATTAGGGATGCTGCCTGTTACTAGGAAATGCATCCGCAGCTCAGCTTCCTAACACTATGCTATTATTGGCTAAATGCCAAATAGCCTTAACATGGGAGAGTGCAATACGTTCACTGTATACAGTCTGGCTTACTGACATGCGTAAATGGGTCAGGATTAAAAGGCTGTCTTCTGAAGGTATAGGGCGGTGATGTGATGTACGTGTATTTAATGCCAATACGCAATAAATCTGACCACCTTAAAAGACACAGGCTTGTCACAAAACTGCTGTGCAGTGTGCCCAGACTAGACAAAATGGGTTGATTGGTGTTGCAATACATATTTGAAGATGTAGCCTTTGTTTTTTCAGTTGTTAACTGCCTATTGCAAGAATGGAGCTCGAACTACTGGGGCCAGTCAAACGCCTTATATACTGGTTATATACTGAATTTTTACTTCGTTATTTTGTCTGTATAGAGTGCTTGTAGGAAACACTTGTATATTCTGTGATATCAGTTATGTACTCATGCTTTTTTTAATATTGATAACATGTCCAGCCTGACGTTATGCTTACATGTATACATCACAAAATGTTAATGAAATGTTAGTAAAAATTCAAAACATACACAAATTAATCACAGCTATTTTTTGGAACTGCTACAAATTCATGAAAGTTATTCTTTAAAATTAATCCGCAGTCATACCTTAAAATGTTTCCAAAATAGGCCTCTCCAACGAGTTTCTTCTATGCTACTGATAGCTATTCAGCTATCCTGTGTGCAGTCCAGACTACTCTTCTAAATTGAATATGTTTATTTGTTTGAAATAATATGTATATACCTTAATTGAAAAATGTGTTTCAGAAACAAAACTGTTTGTATTTTCAGAACTCCCAAGCTGAAATTTGGAGAAAAATGGTTGAATTCTCCAAAACTATTTAAAGCTGATATTTGAGTGATAAATTATGCAACATTGAGAGCGTTGTTACTAATATTATTAACTCAGTGCCAGGGACATTGCAGATATGGCTATATAACCCATGCAGAGACATCCAAAACTGACAAAGCATTTCTTTATATTACTGCTGTCAGCTTTGCCTGATGAACTGAGGTGATCACTATTGGTAATGTTGCATGTGGTGGCCACTAATGTAACCTTATCTGATGTGCTCACTATTGCAACTCATATGTATGTTAGTAGCACAAAATAATTTGTTTTGCACATAAGTAGCTCTTATTATTAAACATTTTGGAGAACTTTGCTCTAAAATAATAAAGAATGCAATCTTCCTTGTAGGTGTTCACTGCTTGTTTCAATATAAAGTGGCAATTCTTTACATTTCTGTTTGGGGAAATGAATACCTTTTTATTTTAGTTTCTTAATATAAAGCAGCTGAGGTCTATTTGTTCATTAAGTTCCCGGGGGCACACTATTACTATTTCTAATCCAAAATATTTTTTTTGTCCAAGAATAGTTTAGTCCCCATTCATCCTTTGAAGTTGTTGCCAATATATGGAAGCTCATTTGGGTAATTGTGTACTGCTATGGAGGTGTAGGAAAGTAGGATCTGCTTTCATGGTCAACCACTCTTTTTGTTGGTGCAATTACGTTTTCTGACTAGTCTGACTAGGATCCTGCTAATCAGGACCCCAGCGTCTGTGCTTCTTCCCTAAATTGGACATAGTGAGTAATTGGGTACACTCCAGATTAGCTACCGGTGTACCTTGAGAACTCCTTAGTATATATTGTACTAAGGTACTCAGGGCATAGGTACACCAGAGGTCTCCCATGGACTGAAGCATGTGTTATGCCACCCATTAGACACCACTCAAATTGTGACTACAGGCTTGCCATTGTAGCCTGTGTAAGCTGGTGCTAGTACCACTTACGACAGATATGTTACTTTATATCTGGGGTCCCTGCACTTAATACCTATGTCACCCATAAGGCAGGCCTTTCAAAGGGTGCTCGGATCTAAGTGTGAGGACACCCCTACAACACACAGAGTCCATTCTCCTGAGTTGTAAGTGCCTCAGTCATTGAGACATATAGAGTGGCCAAGCGTCATTACGTGATAACCATCTCTAAATTGGCTGTAACGTACCTTGTAATGTTTGGTCTCAAACATGTTGGACTCATACCCCCCCCCCCCCCCCCCCCACTGAAAATGGCTGTAAAACTATTCCGGGAGGCCCTCAGTGCTCCCGGTACAGTCTTCCAGAACCGGACAGCAAGCTAGGGATGCTACCGAGTCAGAGCCACGTTTCTGCCTTCCTGCTGCTGAGCCAAGCTCGAGCAGGGGAAGGCAGAACAAAAGATATCCTGCCACAGGATTTTAGTGTATTAGGACAGGGTGGGGGCGCTTGCCAGCGCCACTGAGACTGCTTGAAGGGCACATTTGGTGCCCTCCTTGCATATTCCAGTTCAGGGAGCCGTCGGCTCCCGCTCTGGCACGAAACTGGACTCAGGACATGGGAGTATCCTCTCCACTGTCCAGCACCTCCACTGGGAGGAACCCCTGAATCATCAAATCCCATTCCTAAAGGTACTTGAGGGCTTACCTGTGGATGGGTCCCTAGATTCGTCATGGGACAAGATTCAGATCACATACCACTTCAACTGTCTGGACACTCTGAACTTCGATTTGGGAACCGAGACTGCAACGGAGAAGATTCCTGCTGCTCCTGGCCTCGTCGTCATGCTGGTCTTCTGCCACATCTGTGTCCATCCTCCATACAGATTCTTCACCAGGCTTGTGGACATCCAAGACACCCGATGGAATCTCCCTTGGAGTGAAGGAGTCACTCACCTCCTTCAGCAGGCACTGCAATGCAGCTGACAGGTCTGCTGATTCTGAGCTTCCATGGACTCCAAAAGGCTCAGCAACACAGGTGGTGATTCTGCAACTCCCTCGAGACCTGCACTACCTACATACCTAGTTTGAGGGCAGTATCCCTCGTTGAAACCACTGGAACAGAACCCCTGTGCACCCCGTCGATTTGCCTTTTTCAAGGCTTGTTTGCTCTCTCCTTCAGAGATCTTCGGGTTCTAAGTTGCTCCAAACTCAAGCAACTCCTGCAGCCAAGAACTTCGTCCTCACCGCTTCCTCTACAACATGGGCCTTCTTCATTGGTGAGCTGCTCGAGGTCCTCTTGCGACACCTGTGCCTTCGGCCAGTGGGTCCTCTTTAGGGTCTTCTTTGGCTTCAGTGGGCTCCCCTGCTTACTAGGGCCTGCTCTGACTTGGTCCCAACACTGCAACTTTTTCATCGACTAAGTTGGTTGTTGCTGGCAAGGCTTGTTGGTGACCCTTCCGGACACTGACCTCTTGGCACTCGACATCCAACGTGGGGCAGCTCGTAAAGGGCTCCTGGTCTTCCACATTGTTGCCTGGCCCGCACGGCTGTAACTTGAAGGGCACCGTCAACATCTCCTGCATCCCCAAAATCGCTGGGCATTCATCTTCCGTGCCTCCTGGTCACTCCTGAGTGGATAGACTCTGTCCCCTCTGCTTGCAGGTGCCTCTCATCTTGAATCCAGCTTTAGGTTCCACCGGACTCCTTTGTCTTCTTCTCCAGCGGCCTCTTTCCTCCATTGTGGTTTACGGCGGTTTCTGATGTACCTTGACACCTATGCACCCAGCTTCCCTGGTATAGGTATCCTGGTTCCTGGGATATACACGAGTGGGGTGATTGTCCAAACTTTCACCTCAGTGGGGTTCCTAGATACTCACCTTGGGTGGTTCCTTGGGTCCCCAGCTCTTCTGCGTCTTCTGGGTCCATTCTGAACTTGAGTTGTGGTTCACAATACACTATTTTAGTAAATGGTTTGGTCTCCCCCTGGAGACCACAGTGTATTTGCGCTACTTATGTGCTCTATTTCCTAAGTATTGTTGGATTGTGTTTCTATATCCAGGTCGGAGATAGTACAAATGTGTTAGTGAGTGTTTGCAATAAAATACATATTTTTTATAACTACACTGTGTGATTCTTTTTCACTTAACCTATACCATAAGATTAATTCTGGTAAAACGAGCTGCTTTACACTCATTCTGGACTAAGCCTGAAGGCTGCTCTCCACAGCTCTAGAGAGCTTTTTAAGGTTGCCTAAAACTACTAAAATCAGCACAAGGGTTGTCTGAATTAGTGCAGGGTGCTACACTTACATAAGTAAGCACCATGTACTAACCCAGCTTCTCACAGGAGGCTTTGACTTTCTTTAGTCTGATAATACTAATATGTTCTTCCAATCTTCTTTTGGCTCTTCTGCTTCACTTACCTGCAAATAACATACTAAAAGTGAATGTTATATATTAAATTTAGAATTTGGTACCACAAATGGTACACATGTTCATCCTTAATTACACTGGCACAGTTCGTAATATTGAGGATATGTATAAAAGCTTAAATTATCAATAAGTTGTTGCAGTGTTTGAATTTTCTTAAACAGAATTGATTGTCTTGTAAAATTGTGTTGGCAAAAAAGTAATGGTGGTCATACTCATGGTAGAAGTTAATGTAATCCGTGCTCTCTACATTTAAAGTGTGGCTGTTCTTGGTGTTTGCATATCTCTATTACCTACCAGAAATAAAAGATCTATAAATGACAATAGTACTAACAAACTTGCTTTCCACTCTTCTTTGTCAAAAATATATTTTATAAGTTGCATCCTAAAAATATTTGCATAAGTGGGTGCTGCACTAGAACCCATTGATGTTATGTTAAGTGATAGTTAATATATACCTCAAAAATTTAAATAATTGTAGTACACAACGTACCGAAGATTCTGAATTAAAAACTACCTGTTAGATACAAGTGATAATCACCGATTTCCTTTGTAGGCAAAACATGCTCCCCAACTGTCATATCCTCTGTATGGACAGTTGAAATGATTAAAGCTGATGCTCTCATTGGTCACAAAAGCAACAGTTTTTCTTCTGTTTATATCTGGTGCAAGCTCTTAAAAAAGTCCCTGATATCATCTATCTGTTCTGGAGAATCTGACATTTTCATGATCTTTAGTAGCAATTTTTAATATCTGATTGAGTAATTTAGCTGCAGATTCCTTAACTTTTGATTTCTCTCCAGGCGCCAATCGGAATCCAGAACTTTTTCAGCAGTCTCTCGGCACGCCGGGGGATGGTGTCAAATGACTCCGTAATTACATCGACTCCAGTTGTCACGTCAGCGGAGTCAAATTAGTCCCCTCAGATGTGCAGTAGTCCGTTTTCTTCTTTTCCGCCCTGTAACGCAGATCCAGAGAAGGGGTTCCTCAGGCCGGGTTCTGGCCTACTTCAACAGTTTTTGTCGGTTGGAACAGTGTGCCTTTTTTCCTCATGTCTTGAGGTTTTAAGCCTTGTGGGTCTTTTGTACGACAGATGGCGGCTACGAACCTTCATTGTCTTTGTATGTGGTATTTGGGAGAATTGTAGTGTAGTTCCTATATTCCCAATAGGCTCTGCGCATTGGAATAATATATCCTATAGATTAGACGTAGGACTGAGGTTGACTAGGTCTCTATTGAATGTATTAAACTTAATAGTGAGTGTGCCAGCTAACTCAGAGGTCACTCGAAGCTTTCTTGAATACACAAGAAGGGATTCGTTTCTCACAACCGCATAAACATGACAACTTTGTTTCCCAAGAGTAAGAATTGTATCTCTAGAGTCGCGGAAACAATAGATAAATATTTCACTCAATCAATCGTGGATGCTTTGTTTCAACAGAGGTGCAGAAAACTAGAGAGACAGGCGTTTTCAATAAAAGGTTTTATTGAACAGTCTTCTTTCTCATGCAAGTAAAGTGAACTGCTACAATCGTAATGCAGGCTGCAAAGTATAATGCGTACAGCAATAATAGTATTATAAAATAATACTGTAAAAACATTGTATGGTTTCTAAGCCATATAAAATTACATATATAAATACACAGGCTAAAATACTCAACTGGTGCTTCTAAAATGTGCCTACCCAAATGTACCTAACCTAAGTCTAGTACACGGGAGGGAGTAAGTATTGTGTAGCATAGGTTTGGTTTTCTTTACCAAGAATCTATCCAAGATTTCTCTTGGGTTCTAATCAGCACCATACTTTTAGTTTAGAATGAAGTAGGTCAGGTATTTCTGTCTCGGGACTCGATTTCCCAACACCCCGCAAGGGGAGCTTGGAAACACTGGAGCTGAATTCTCAGCTAGAGAAAGGACAGCTTCTCTGTCAGTGCGTCAGCTGGAGGGTCGGCTTCCTTCGGCACTTGCTGTAGCGAGCTGCGTTGGGCAAGTAGATAGTCTAACTGCTCCGAACCACCGTGTCTTGCTAAAGCTAGTGAAGGCATATTTATACCTTGAAGGTGCCTAGTTTGACGTAAAGTCGGGCATAATAACGTCAGAAAAGAACCCCAAGGGAATAGTGGTTCTTTGCAAAGTCCATCAGTTCTTGGACAAATCAATATTCAAGCAAGGGGAGGTCCCTGACTGGTTAAGCCGATTTTTCCAAGAAATCGCTGTGACGTTTTGGTACGGGTGGAAGTAGCCATGCCTGTATTTGGACTGCATGGGCTCTGTCTAAATAAGGGTATGATTTCTATGCCTTTATTAGGGCAACGTGAATTGTACCTATATAAGGGCATGAATCGGGAAATTTCGCTCGGATCCTAAAAAGCCATACAACGGAACACCATGACTCCGAAGATTGCAGCTCCTGTTGGAAGTTGAAGCTGGAGGCACTCAAGGACCGCCAAACAAAAATCCTGGCAGCGCAGCTGGGGATGTCCTTGGAGACTTCTCGTCAACTATCTCTTTCCCCTCTGAAGGTCCTTTGGCAGGACCATTCTAGGAGCCGTTCTTGAGAGTGTCACTCCCTATCGACGTCTCAAGGTAAGTGCAGGTGGTTGAAGTAGCAGCATCCCCAGACTTAGCGGCGTTGAGACTCCATCTCTCATGTCTCTTCCCATTCGCCGGTGGAGGAGGCCATACACGAGTCCGCCCGCGCCTCCCCATCTTTCTGGGAGCAGGTGCATTGATGACCCAGATGACAGAGTATTATAACTCTCTACATCTTATCTTTGGGTCTTCTCCTTCCCCTGGAGTGCCATCTGGCCTCATGGAGGTGAGAGGAGCAACGCCTGCGGGTTCGCCCTCGGCGTCAGTTGGGCCGTCTGAGTCATTGGGGCGGCGTCGGTCGTCCGACTCCGCTTCAGTGCTGTGCACAGCCCTTTAGGGTTTCCACATTTGTAGTTTATCCTCGATCAACTGACGACAGCGTCAGTGGCACCGATCAAAGTCATTCCTCCTCCGCCTCCTCCTCCTCTTGTGTAGTGTAGTTCCTATCTTCCCAATAGGCTCTGCACATTGGAATAATACCTACAGCAGTAAAGGCCTAGGCCAGACGTTAACTAGGTCTACTACTGTCGATACTAGACTTAAGTTTTGGGTTTGCCAGCGTAGCTCAGAGTTCGCTAGAAACTTTCTCGAATGTTCAGGAAAGAATTAACTCCCCTGATTAGACAAGAAGGGATTTAGTTTCTGACAACCATAGAACATGACAACTTTGCTCTCCCCTAATCAAGAGTGTAACTCCAGAGTCGTGTGAGCACAAGGCAATTATTTTACTCAGTCAGTACGTGCATTCTTAGTCTCATCAGATTGTAGAGAAAAGGAAGAGACGGGCGTGTTCAATAAAAAGGTGTTATTTATTGATCAGTCTCTTTTCTCGTACAAGAGAAATGGATCGATATTATTGCAATACTTATAGTTAAGTAAAGTGCATACATTAAAAGCAATAGTATAAAATAATACTGTAAAAACATTGATATGGTTTCTGAGCCATATGATGTTTAAAATGATTAAAATATATTTACATACACATATACATTTGACTAAACGTACTCAACTGGTGTTTCTAAATACGCCTACCCCGTGTACCTGACCTAAGTCTAATGCGTGGGCGGGAATAGAAAGTTACAGTTTAAGTTAAGTTTGTTTTTGCCAAGTGAATAACTAAAGAATTCTCTGTGAGGGGTTATTCAGTTCTGTACCTGGAAGTTAGGATGAATGAGGAATGGTATCTCTTTCTCTGGTCTCGATATTCCAGGCTGCCTGCGAGGGCTGCCCGAAAGCGCCGGTGCTGGGTCTCTCGGTAGGAGATAGCAGCGCGTCTCTCAGCGCGTCAGGAAGGCGGGGCTGCTGCCAGCGGGGTCTGCTCTGCTTCTGGGCTTCGGCAAGTATGGCTGCTCCGTCTCGTCACCACGCGTGTGTTTGCATAGGGCAAGATCGGCAATATTTATACCTTAAAGGTGCCGAGATTGACGTAAGGATGGACATAGATGCGTCAATAAAGATGTCATACGACTTGCTCGTTAGCACATTCTTTTACTGAAGTTCTCTGTGAAATCAAAACAATGGCCGCACGGATTTTCCAGGTTGTCATAGGTTTGATTTGTTATGAGAACGTCGTATGCCTTATCAGGGGCTGGAGGAATGTCGCTTGTCTAATTAGATCTCAAGCGTTATGACCTAATCAGATAACACGTTCCTGTGCCGTAGTGTGACTGCGTCCGATAACGGTATCTGCATCATGGGGGCTTTTCTTGCCTCATGGGCTGACTGTTAGTTAACTTGATAGTTAGTTTAACCAGAATAGGGTCAGGAATAGGGGGATCGATTCAGAACCTATAGGAATACATGACACCCACTCCACGCTAACTATGGTCATATTTACTAATCTATGCATAGTATAACATAGTACAACATACTATAGAGTATAGTGTATACCTCACCACCCCAAAATACATAAATGCATTTTGAAATTTTCAAATATACTGAAAAATTGCAGTCATATATATTGTATGCACTTAAGCTATGAATTAAATGCTAAAATAAACACGCATTTGTAGACATTATTGCTTATTTGGTATATGAGAAATACACATGAAATGGCTCTTAATATGGCTATACAGAAAGAAAGTCCGAGACCATTTCATCACATAATAAAATATTTGTGAACATACCAGCGGGCAACTAAAGTTTATAAAGTATCTAATAATAGAAATCTTAGTTCTCTAGGAATAGTTTCTTACTTTAAGCAGAAGATAAGTGTCCCGAAAATTTTGTAAAAAATAATTTGGGGCTGCTAAAAAATTGTTGTCCGTGAACTGGTGGGAAAATGTGTTCATGTGACTTTATTTTCAAAGTTGAAGGCCGAATTCAGGGAACGCCGTGTGCGAGCTTGCTCAAAAGTCTCTATTTCTGTTCTGGAGAGAACATCATATCATTAAGGCTTTCGAAAAAACTGTCAACAGCTTCATGGGAAAGTTCCACTAAGTCGGAAATAGGTGTAACCATGCATTCGTGCGCATGATTGTCTCCATTGACATTCTGATTCGCATTGCTGACAGAAGGTCGTACCTGATTAATGCTGCTTTCATCTTGAACTTCACTACTCTTCAATCGTAGTGGTGAAGATTCCACGAATGCCGTCATCAGGATTGGCAGCCTTTGAGGGCAGCACAAAGCGTGAACCTTGGTAGGAACCAACAATGTATCTGCATCCACTGGCGCATCCGATTGTAGCGTCAGACAGGTATCTAACACGCATTCTTCTCCGCATAGCAGACATCTCAATACAGGTAAAACACATCTTTGCCACATTGGTCGAAATGATAGAAACCAAGTCATGTTCAGGTCTCTAAGCCGGGATATTCCCAGGATTTTTGATATCTGGTCCCGGTATCCAATGGCTAGGATTGTATCTTCCATTGTCGCGAGAGTTTGATCTGTGACATGGGTTGCCATAACGAAAAATAAGGACTAAGAATAGGATTCCTGCAATTAGTCCCAGGATCAGGGGAAGTCCGCCAAAAATCGAATGGACGAAATCTGGAAAAATACCCAGTATGGCTTTGAATGGTGTTAATGCCATCGAAAATACTGTCTTAAATACCTTTGAGACCCCAGTGGTATCAGAAATATTTAAGATTTCGCTCAGGATTTCCACGAAATGTACGGGGGAATTAGTCGATAATAATGTATGTATCTCTGCAGTCGTCCTTGCGACTTGTAGATCATACGTTTCTTTTGATGACGTGAGCCTTGTAGGCGTCTGAAGAAGCACTGTTTTCATTCTGCTTAAAGTATCTCTTCGAATAGAAGTAATTTTCAAACTGGGCCATGCCCTTGCCTCCCTGTCTGGAAAGGAGCTGGGGAACAAAGAACGTCCACAGCACTTGACCTTCGCAGTCGTAGTGACTAGATAAGGAGTCCCGGGCATAAGACTACAACATTTGCGGTCTACAATAAGAATGTAACTCCCATTATAGAGTCTTTGAAAGAATGGTTCTATTTCGGTTGCAGGTGCGCCTTGCTGGTGACATGAAAGGTTGTATGAATTCCCTTCACAGGCTCCATGCAAACTAATTCCGTTACACAGAAGCGTGCCGCTTAGTGACATAGCACAATTGTTGCCACTAAGAAACACTTTCTGTCCTTTATTACTGACACATGCATGCGAAAAGGGCAGGTTCCAAGTTGTTTTAAGGTACCCCTTTCCCAATTTCTCGTACATGCCAGCCTGTATATATTTTTGGCAGTATTGAAACCTGAAGGTTGAGATTGGAATATTTATGATTCCGTGGATTATCCATTCACTGACAGGTCGTTCTGACATTGTCATTGGTAATCTTTCTAGTTTTTCAATGCTCAAGATTGTATAATCAGCACCCTTTTGCGCCATACCGATTTGTCTATCAGTAAGGTTAAAGATTTGAAATAGTGACGTTGTGTTGATTAAACGCCAAGGCACATAGCCTGAACGCAGATTTTGTAACGTCCAGCCAAGCTGTACAATAGAACGCAATTGTGACTGACCATGTTGTAATAACAGTAAGTCTTGCGATAATATATCGATTGCTGACGACACAATGCTGTCCAATGAAAAAATTCTGGAGGACAGAGTCATTAACCCATTGTCCACTACAGAAAGTGATTTTTCCAAATTAATACGGTCAATTTCCCGTATTCTCTCTGCTGTTTCAATTTGATTAACCTTCCAGGCCTCATTGTATGCTGCATATACAGAGGCTGCTATGAAACGCTTTTGACGCTGTTTGCGTGGTCCCATTATGAAATCACGCAAGTCAGCACCATCAGTAAGTAAAGTTAGGTGTTGCTTAATTTCAGGCAGTGTGGAAGTTTGTAGCCACTGAAGGCATAATTTGCCCACACTGTAGGTTGTTATTATCCCTGGGTGATGTCTTTGGGGATATCTAGGGTCTGGCCTGGTCATTTTGAACCCCTGTGTTTTATTCAGGAATCTGTCTTGACAGTTATTTGTATCTGTGGGCCAGATCAACCATTGTTTCCAATTAGGATGTGTTCTGTTTTGGTTTAATATATGGTTTACGTCTATCTCTTCATCTGTATCAGAGTTATTGCTAAACATTGTTGGCTTTGGAATAGACGGTTTATTTAAATCTTTGATTTTGGCTAGGCCAAGACAGGTGGTTTGTTGAACAGTGTCATTTAAAAATATCATTTGTTCTGGGATCATGCAAGCTCTAAACAAAGCTTCTAAACCCTGTACTTGCCATTCTTTTGTACCCCAAACACTTTTCAAATCAACATTTTTGTCCCAATAATTAAATCCTAAAGTATTCATTTCTTTGAAGAATGAATCTGAATATATCAACTTTGTGTTGGTTATCATGGTTTTCATCCCTGTCTTGTTTAACAATTTAAAATAAAATGTTTCAGCATTACTTGTGTTAAAACCTGAAAAATATGAATATTTGTCGTAAACGGTTCTTGAGCTCCCTTTTGGAGGTGTTGCACAATGTTCCCATTGATTATAATTTAACACATTTCTAGGTTGTGCAGATCTATGTAAAAAGTGATTACCATAGTGGTTATAGCAATACATACTGTCATAATTTGTAGAACCCTGCAAATAATCATGTTTGGTAAATTTAGCAGACATTACTAAATCAGACATCATGTTATTAATGCTTTCGAAGTCCCAATCATCAGCAAATGAGTTTGGTTTTGCAAAGTCACTCAAGGAGATCTTGATTTGGTGTGGGTATTTCAGGATCTCGACCGGACCATAAATTTCATAGTCAGTGTTGTCCCAGGCTACCCCACCAGGTATAGGATTGGCTGTGAAGTTGGCTGAAGAAAGTTCTCTTTTCTCGACGTGTGAAGATGTGTGTGGTTTGAGGACCAAGTTGATGTTCTGACTTGCTGTGTCCATTTTAGCATATTTTCCCTCAATGAAGCGTCCCAAAGTTAATACCATGATGAGCCAAAGTATGAGGATAAATGCACCAAAACCCACCCAAAATTCAATCCATGGAGAAATCAGATATGTTTCTTTCAGTTGGTTCAAAAGTTCCTCAGCTTTGTCTTTAAAGGATTTTGATGATGGCTGTGTCTTTGATTCACTGAGGCTTTCAGAGGAATCATCGAAGTTGATAAAGTAGCCGGATGCAGTTCTGTCAATTGTTCCAATTGCTTCAGGATTTTTGTTTCTTGCATTTTCACTTGGTACTTCATTATAGATTGGTGTGTCTCTGCTAAATGTTTTTATTTGGGTTTTCAGAGGTCTGAGTTCTATTGCATCGTTGCATAGTCCTTGTTGTTCTTCTGTAGGCGTTTCGAATGTGATGAGCCTCTTTGTTAGGACCTCTGTACTGGTAGCAAACCTTGGTGTTCTGCTACTTATTGGGAGTCCACTTGGCCTACTGTTTGTTATCGGCCACATGTTGTGGTTTTACCAGGTCGATGGATACAACTCGGTTCTCCTTTTTACCAGCAAGTGGCGGTAGTACAACTGATCTTGTCCCGTTGACAGACAAGACAGGAACTGCTTTTCTGTAAGAAGGCCCAAATTCCTTCTTTACCGCGATCTTCTCCCTGACTAGATCCCCGACTTTTGGAATCCAGACAGGTCTTGCTGGGACAGGTGGTGATTCTTCAGTGGTTGTTGGCTGTTGTTTCAACTGTATGTTGCTCAGGTCTTTTCTTGTTTTGTTTAAGTCCTGCAAAATAGCCAAACGGTCTTTGACATCAAAGCTTTTTTCTTTAACCACTGAAGTCTGACTGTCGAGGTCAGAGATAATCATTCTAGTTCCAAATAATAATTCGTACGGACTGAATCCCTTCAGAGAATTTCTTGGCAAGTTATTGAGACTACGTTGGACACTTATTAGATGTTTGACCCACCCAGCTCCCGAACCTAATATCCTTTCCGTTATAGATTGCTTTATGCCTTGGTTTTTTCTTTACACCGTCCCGTACCCTCAGGAAGGAAGTGAGAAGATTCCCGCTGGACTGTGCTCATTTGACCATGTTTCCCCCCAGGCTGGAGGGCTTGAGTGAAAATAATAGTCAAACGTAGCATGCGCTTAGCGTATATGCCATTTAGACTCGCAAATCTTTGTATAACAGTCCGGACGTCAGCCGAGTGCTGGTGATTTACATTATAAGTGGAAACTAGCCTGTATATGTTAATCGCAAGCCCTGCTTTTTATTGGTCATATTATCTGCCTTGATAAGACGAGGTATTAAACTGTTTCTCTCCCCACTGCGATCTCTGTTGCAGTTTGGGCAGTTTTTTACAAACATGGTGTAATGCAGGCTCATGCCTGGCCACCAGTACCGTGATTGTAATTCTTCCAGAGAATCTTTCAGTTTGAGGTGTCTGAGACCCTCGCCCATGTGTGCGTCTGCGATTAACAAGCTTCTCCTGTCCATGTTTGGAATCACTCTATCCCCCACTCCAGGGATTCGAGCAAAAGGGACGGAGTTTGCATCGATTATGTATGTATAATTGAGTGGATAGTTGATCGGTAACGCTGAGCAGTCGCCTTTTGATGACGTTTTCACTGCCAGCACTGTTTCACCGTCAATGTATTTTAATGTACGCTTTTTTCGATCTACGGGAGCCGGTTTAGTGGCTGCCGCTGCGGCTGTTTCAGCCAATGAATTCCCTACAACGTGAACGCCATCACGCTGATGACTCAGTGAGTGTGTCACGTGAGTCTTTGGTAGTTCTTTTTGTAAAAGAGCTATTTGTTCCCAGAGCAGTTTCTGCTTTATTGGTGCATCTGTGTCATCTTTGTAACCGTTTTGAATCCATGTCTGCAAATCGCTGTTATATGATTTGACGCAGTAATATGAATCTGACACTATAAGTGTCGGGAATTCGCGATCCGCATTATCTAGCGCCATTTTTAATGCTATTATTTCAGTTTGTAGTTCTGAATTAGTTTCAACTGAGTGTGTTTTTGTTAATAGAGGTCTTAGTTTACCTCCTCGCCACACTTCTTTTGTAATCTCACATGTGGGGTTGTATGCATGTTCTCCCCAAACGGAGGGTTGAGCATGTCCGTCTGTATAGATTACACAGGCGTAATGTCGTAGAGGCAGAATGTCGATTGGCAGAGGATACGTCTTTTCATATTTTAGATTTTTTAATTCTTCTAGTTCTGGATCAAAGTAGTAGTATACTTTGTCCGTTGTGATTGAATTCACCCATTGTATCCATTCCGGATTCAATGTTGTTGTTGGTAAATTACACGGTGTTGTTAGTGCCTCAAAGGCTGATTCTGCTGTTCTGACTGTGATATGTCTACCGTCAGCTATCTCTTTTTCTCTAGCTATTGCGGTTTGAACTGCACGAATCAATTTTTCTGTATTGCTGAATTTCTGTTCAGCTTCTGTGTACAAGTGTGATTTGAATGCAATTGGTACCTTTTCTCCCTCATTAGAGGTTAGGTATGTGAATCCGCATCTCCCTGGGATGACTTCGAATCACAAGATTGCGTGTGTTATCACGTGTTTCTAATTTTGTTTTAATTAGCATGTCTGTTTGTAAGGATCTCAAAATTTCTGTGTGTGTTTGAGTCCAATTGGATCTTTTAAAGTCTGGTTTAATTAGATCATAAAGGGGTTTGACCCTTTCTGCGTAATTTGCAATGTATGTTCTTCCGAAATTTAGGAAGCCTAGAATTGACTGTAGGTTTTTTAGTGTTTTAGGAGCTTGGATTACGGCACATTTCTCTAGGAAATTGTCAGCCAGGCTTTTACCTTCACTTGATAACTCATATCCTAAGAACAGGACTTTCAGATGGGCAATTCTGGATTTTTTAAAGTTGAATTTGTAACCCTCTGCTGCGAACCCAAGTATTATGGTGTTCACTCTTTTCAAGTGAGTATCCAAGTCATCGTCTGTTAAGTAAATGTCATCGACATAAGATAATGCTTCATCATCATATAGTTGTAGTAATTCTGTTACTCTCGCTGAGAATACCCCCGGGCTGTTCTTGTACCCCTGGGCTAACCGACAGAATTGCTTTTGAGTGCCATTTACTGAGAATGCAGTTAAATATCTGCTCTCTGGTGCTATGTTTTGACAAAAGAATCCATTGGAGATGTCCAAGGTTGTTTTGTATTTTTTGCGCACTATGTTATTCATTAGTGCAGCACTGTGTGAGTTTTGCACTGCAAAGGTTTTGCAACATGTGTTAAGGTGTCGGTAATCCAAAACTAGACTATATGAATTGTCTGGTTTGGAGACCGGAAACAAAGGATTGTTCATTTGTGAGGTGCAAGTTTCAATCACCCCCTGGTATTCTAGCTGATCTAGTATTTCATTTACCTGTTTTTTAGCTTCTTGCTTAATTGGGTACTGCCTTTGTGCAGTAGGTTGTGATTTTAACTGGATTTTGTGAGGAGGAGAATCCTCATCCCATCCTACATGATTTTTATATAAAGCAGGTGCTAAGGCCACTGCCCACTTTCTAGCAAGTGTGTATTTTTTATGAATCGGGATTTGATTCGAGAAGGCAGGCATAATTACTTCTTCGCCATGAGGGCACTCCCTGACAAACTCTGGTGGCCAGTCTTTTTCAGCTAGAAGGATGTCATAACCCTTGGAGAGGTTATCCCAAAATAGTCCCCTTATTTTCCTAGTCTTATCTCCCTCTATACGTAATGTTATCTCGTATATCTTGTGGGGTTTGCTAACTCTGGTGTCTGCAGTTTCCACTTGAAGATATTCATTCGTGTCCACTGTCTCCAGATGATTCATAAGGACTTTGCGAACTATGCTCACTTCTGCTGCGCTGTCTAGCATTGTCTGAGCCCACTCTCCGTTTTTCAGTTGTGTCCTCAGTATTCTCGGCATTGTTAACTACCTTGATACTGGCTACCTTCTTTTTTGGAAATTGTAATTTCTTTTTTTGCTGAGCAGGTTCCTTGTCTTTGGACTTGGCGTGCTCTTCTCTTTGTTCTGATCGTCCTCTTCTTTCCGATTTCTGTGAGGAAGTCTGAAAAGATTGAGAGGGACGTGTATCAATGTCTTGATATCTATCAGGTTTTTTAATATTATCCCTATTTCTAAGGTTATATCTTTTCCCAGAGGGGTCACTCTGGGGTGACCTGTGTCTCTGGTTCGGAGATTTCTCCCTTCGCCTAGGAGACCTTCCTCGGGACTGGAATTTCTTTTCTTTTGGATTGGATTGTTTGTTTCCATCCCAGTTCTTTTTTGGTGAATTATTATTAAAAAATATTTTTTCTGGACTTTCAGTCAGTTGCGGTTTTACTGGTATTCCACCTAAACTATCTCTACCTAGTTCTTCATAAGATTTTTCTACGATTCTGGCAATTTCAGTTGGTTGGTCTGCTATATCTGTCTCTTTTAACCTCTGGCGGATCGCCACGTTTGCTGCTTCACCTTTTATATTGGCTAGTAATATAGCCGAGACCTGCTTGAAGTCTTTCAGTAATTTCATACCAAGAGTTAAAGCTGGTTCTGGACCGTATTCATCTTGAATTTGTTTTAGCACATCTGGTATTACCGAAATGGATGGAACACCGTGCGTTTTTGTGTAGATTGAAGCAAAGACTGTACCCCAAGTGTCACAGTCCTCTATGTGTGGTGCGATTCCCATTGGGAGACATATAGTCAGAATCCTGTGTTTTTCTAGCGGGGTGGTGTCAGGAAACACCGCCTCTATTTGGGTGATTTTCTGTGCCAACCAGAATGGTATCTGTTCCCGTTTAGCCGGAACTTTACCTAGGCAGGATTGGATGTTCTGTGGTGTGATTTTATTTGTGTTCCCCTGGTGAGGGGTCAGCTGTGGAAGTTTAATCGCTGGCTGAATTGTTGAAGTCCGCATTACATACTGGACTAATTGTCTATGAATTTTTAGTAATTGTTTTAGCTGTATTAACAGCTCTCCAGTAGACATTCCTTCGATGTCTGGGTGTGGTGTGTATCCGGCTAAGACCGGCCACGTTGCTCCTGGTCTACCTAAAGGACCGAGCCTTGTAATGTGATTGTTATGTATTAGGGCGCCATCAAATAAGAGCAAATGCTCTTGGAATTTGAGTGGTACTTCCACCTCCTCGAAAGGAGTGTAAATGTCGGGTGGAACCTCTATTTTGTAATAGTGGAAGTACTTTGTTACAGCATTTGCTGCTGGAAAATGTATCCATGTATAGTATACCTCTGTCTGCCGATATTCGTGTGCCTCAATTACGAATATGACTGTGCCACCTCTAGGTGTCAGTCCATTTTCTATAAGTTTTAAGGTTATAGATTTCCTTTTGCTGACCGGAATGAGTATTATATCCGCGTCTGCATCCTTTAGTGCAGTATCTGCTGCTGCTATTTCAGCTGCTAATCTAACTGCCTCTCTTTCATCATCACTGTCTGACATTTAACCGACAGGATGGTATTATGTTTGTTTGCAGATCAGGTTTCTTTATGGAACAAAGATTAGATGCACAATATTTTGGAACAGTGTATCCTTCAACGTTGACTAAACCAAGAAACTTACATAGGAGTCCCTCCTGCGAGGTTTTGGAGGATATTACCTTTCACCCACTCCAGACGTCTTTGGAGTATTTGGGAAAAGGTGTCTGAGTGAGAAAGCACGACTGAGTTACTCTAAATGTCTTACGTTAGTTTTATCGCCCTTTCCAAACGCGTTGGGCGCCATGTAGTGTAGTTCCTATCTTCCCAATAGGCTCTGCGCATTGGAATAATACCTACAGCAGTAAAGGCCTAGGCCAGACGTTAACTAGGTCTACTACTGTCGATACTAGACTTAAGTTTTGGGTTTGCCAGCGTAGCTCAGAGTTCGCTAGAAACTTTCTCGAATGTTCAGGAAAGAATTAACTCCCCTGATTAGACAAGAAGGGATTTAGTTTCTGACAACCATAGAACATGACAACTTTGCTCTCCCCTAATCAAGAGTGTATCTCCAGAGTGGTGTGAGCACAAGGCAATTATTTTACTCAGTCAGTACGTGCATTCTTAGTCCCATCAGATTGTAGAGAAAAGGAAGAGACGGGCGTGTTCAATAAAAAGGTGTTATTTATTGATCAGTCTCTTTTCTCGTATAAGAGAAATGGATCGATATTATTGCAATACTTATAGTTAAGTAAAGTGCATACATTAAAAGCAATAGTATAAAATAATACTGTAAAAACATTGATATGGTTTCTGAGCCATATGATGTTTAAAATGATTAAAATATATTTACATACACATATACATTTGACTAAACGTACTCAACTGGTGTTTCTAAATACGCCTACCCCGTGTACCTGACCTAAGTCTAATGCGTGGGCGGGAATAGAAAGTTACAGTTTAAGTTAAGTTTGTTTTTGCCAAGTGAATAACTAAAGAATTCTCTGTGAGGGGTTATTCAGTTCTGTACCTGGAAGTTAGGATGAATGAGGAATGGTATCTCTTTCTCTGGTCTCGATATTCCAGGCTGCCTGCGAGGGCTGCCCGAAAGCGCCGGTGCTGGGTCTCTCGGTAGGAGATAGCAGCGCGTCTCTCAGCGCGTCAGGAAGGCGGGGCTGCTGCCAGCGGGGTCTGCTCTGCTTCTGGGCTTCGGCAAGTATGGCTGCTCCGTCTCGTCACCACGCGTGTGTTTGCATAGGGCAAGATCGGCAATATTTATACCTTAAAGGTGCCGAGATTGACGTAAGGATGGACATAGATGCGTCAATAAAGATGTCATACGACTTGCTCGTTAGCACATTCTTTTACTGAAGTTCTCTGTGAAATCAAAACAATGGCCGCACGGATTTTCCAGGTTGTCATAGGTTTGATTTGTTATGAGAACGTCGTATGCCTTATCAGGGGCTGGAGGAATGTCGCTTGTCTAATTAGATCTCAAGCGTTATGACCTAATCAGATAACACGTTCCTGTGCCGTAGTGTGACTGCGTCAGATAACGGTATCTGCATCATGGGGGCTTTTCTTGCCTCATGGGCTGACTGTTAGTTAACTTGATAGTTAGTTTAACCAGAATAGGGTCAGGAATAGGGGGATCGATTCAGAACCTATAGGAATACATGACACTTGATGACGACTTCTCATCACGTGCGGTGTTGATGGAGCCATCTATGGTGAATGTTATGCTTCTGCTTCCCTCGCACGTTGGTACGTCTGAGGGTCATCTTTTAGGAGATGATACGGAGGAGTCGGGACTCTTGCAGCCTTTATGTAAGGCTGTTCCGCCTTTTGTGGAGGAGAATTGGCTGTCTGCACTAGGGGAAGCTAGTGGGTTAGAGGCTTCCCCCAGCTTCGGAACTTCTTTCCTCTTCTAGCCTTGCTACAGAAGCAAGCTCCTCTTTGGCAGACATGTGAAGGAGAGTGGCTATAATTTTGAAGTGAACTCTTCCTTCTGTGGAAAAGTCTTCCGATCCCCCCGATAGATGTCCTCTGTCAAGGTTAGACAGGGTGGGACCTATTCTACCATATAGTGGGGCCCTGTATGACATTTTCTAGGGCACTTAGGCTAAACCTAATAAGGGTGTCCCTGTGGACCATTGTATATCTCGCAGGCAACAACCGGCTTCTGGAGATCCGGCGTCCAGTTTCTCATAGTTTGGTGGTACTGGCTGCTTCAGTCTCTCCCTAATGTTCCATCAGATAGAGATTCTAGGAGACAAGATTGGTATGGCAAGCATATTTTCTCTTCTACTAGTTCTGCTTTGAGGACCATTAACACGTCTTGAGTTTTTGCCCATTTTTCCCATTCATTGTGGGATTCATTACATTCATTACATTACATTCATTATATTGCCATCACTTCCAGATGACCTCCTATCCAATCTTTTTTTTTTTTTTAAAACATTTTTATTATTTTAGTGCAGAAACACAAAACTGTACATCATATTGGGGAGCTCTGTGACTTCCCATGCAGGAAAGCATTGCTTAAGGTACAGTTATTACACGGCCCTTCAGCCCGCAATCTTAATCAGTTGGTTTGGGATCCATAACATCCCTAATCTACAACATACATCGCAAGGCTGCTTTCCATCATAAATAATGAGCATCCTTATGGATTGGCAGAGGAGGCACTTCAGCTGACATCAAGGGTCCCTGCATGCCGAGACCTTACCACACAGCGGTCAGACATCTCGTGAAGGGTGTCCAGTTTGTGTCCTTCATGCCGTCATTCTCTCCCACAGGTAATGGGATGGGATTGCCCCCGGGGGGGGGGGGATTATTGGCTTCACATACACTCTAGGTACAGTTAGAGTAGGGTTTGCATAGTAGGAGTACGCCTGATTACTGCCTTGTTAATATGCCTGCACATATCACTGCTTTAGCACCACTGTAGAGTAGAGCTGTACCTACTATTTACTCTTTTGGTGCTCATTTATTTATTTTTTTAATCATTTTTTTATTAACTTTTATATCAAATGAAAAGCAGTCACAATACATCGTCAGCAGTTAGAGGTGATACAACATTGCAGTCATGCCTATGGGGCGTAGACATTGATCTATGGATCTACTGATTAGTGGTATGAGGACGCTAGTGACTGATGCAGTGTGAGAACGGGGGAAACACTGGGAGAAAAAGAGGGGGGGAAACTAGGAACCCCTTGTGGGTAGAAGATGGAGAGCGTGAGCCGTGGAGTGCAGGGGAGAGAGAGGGCATCACCCCAAGGAGGGAAGAAGAACCGGAGGGAAAGGGGAGCGGGGGGGCGAAGACTGAGGCTGGGGGGGTGCAGAATTATGCAGATTGTACAGGACGCACCCATGAGGAAGGTGATGGGGGAGGGATGACGGAGGGGAAGGGTGAGGGGAGATGTGGGGCAAGCAGCGGGGGTGTGATGAGGGTAGGGGGGGACGATATCAAATGCCTGCTAAAGGGGCAGTGGGGCTGTCTGGGATGCCACAGCCCGTTGTGAGGTGTTTGGGGTGTCACGTTGGTGGGCTAGCTTGAAATGGTGGGATAACGTGGCCCAGTCCAAAGATATGGGACGCTTGTGCTGGCCTCATGCCTCCTCCCGCAGTGCGTCCTCCTACGCCATAGCCCATTTTTTCACTGCACCCACCCATGCCTCGACGGAGGGTCCGGTAGCTGCCCGCCAGTGCATGGCTATGTTCCTCTTGGCTAAAAGCAGGGATAGTGCAGCATATCTGACCTGCACCTTATGTGTCTTTGTCCTGCGGAAGGTTCCTATCGCAACTGCCTCCCAGAAATGTAGGTCTGCAAGCCGGTGAGGGTAGAAATCGAGTACAGAACGGCCGACCAGTAGGCCTGAAGGGTTGGGCAACTCCAGAACATGTGCAAGAGGTGCGCGTCAGGAGATTGACAGCGGGGGCATAAGAACTGTGTGTCGGGAAAGAAACACTGCAGACGTGCTGGGGATTGATAAGCCCGGTGTAGGATATAGAATTGTATATTTTTGAACCTGGCGTTTCGTGAGACTTTCTTAGGGAATTCTAGCGCCCTATCCCATTCCCGGTCGTGTAAGGGACGTCCTATTTCGTCCTCCCATGTAGCCCTCAGAGTGAGTAAGGGTGTGTGTGTGAGTTCCCTGATCGACTTATATAATAGCCAGGTGACAAAATGTCTGCCACAACCCATGTAAAGTACGGTGTGAATGACCGGTGCGTCGGGGCTCGCCGGCAGTGAGGTCGCTGTGTGGGCGGAAGCATTCAATGAGTTGCCGATGCGTCAGAAATTGTCCTGGCGGGAGGCCGTGGTCCTCTATGAGTTGGACATACGGGCGAAGTTGGCCCTCGCAAACAGCGTCTCCGCCTCTGTGATCTCAGAATCTGGCCACACGCGTACCATGGCGCTTGTGAAGTATGAGTCCCTTCGGGGCCAGCCCGCCAGTGTGTCGCGGGGAGTAGCAAGGAGTTCCCGGTGCCATGCGGTGTATACGCAACACACACTGGCGGGCCACAGACACCTGTAAGGAATATGTCCGGCGGGGCCTGGTGTCGGGGAGCAGTAGGCGCCGGAGTTCGGGGGTGGGAATAGGGCCATGTACCGTATGAGTTTACCCGGAGTGTCTGCTGGCAGTCCAGTAGGACAGCCACTGAAGTTGTGCCGCTAAGAAGTACGACTCGAAGGCAGGGGCACCCAGGCCCCCCCCTGTGTGGTGGGTAGTTGAAGTTTGGCGAGTGATATTCTGTGACGGCCGTTTCCCCACACGAGTGTGCGCAGCAGCGTATCTAGCTCCCGGAAGAAACTTCTGGGTGGGACAACGGGAAGGTTGGTAAAGTAGTATAACAGTCGGGGGACAATGACCATTTTAGCAAGTGCCACTCGACCGATAGGGGCCAGTGGGAGGTTTTTCCAGAATCCCAGCAAGGCGCGGACACTGCCTAGGACTCTTCGATGGTTGCCCTCGTATAGGTCAGAGGGCGAGCGATATAGGCGGACCCCTAGATAACGAGGGGCGTCCGCGGCCCAGGAGAGGGTCTGCATACCAATCCGGACTTCCCGAGGGTCCAGGGAATGGTGTAGGGGGTATACCACTGATTTCTCTCAGTTCACTTGGAGGCCTGATGCCTCTGCGAACTCGGATAGGATCGTCCAAATGGGGGTTAGGTCCTCGGTGATGTCCCGGACATATAATAGAAGATCGTCCGCGTATATTGATACACAGTGGATCGTATCGGCTATGGGGATGCCCCACACTGCACCTTCTAGGCGCAGACGAATCGCCAACGGCTCCACAGCCAAGGCGAAGATCAGCGGCGAAAGGGGGCAGCCCTGTCTCGTGCCCCGTTCGACTCGCAGTGGGGCCGAGATGTATTTGCAGAGTCTGACCCGGGACGTTAGTTTAGTGTAGAGCAGCCGAGTGTATTGCAGAAGAGTGGGACCTATGCCCGTTCGACGGAGAACAGCAAAGAGGTAAGGCCAGGTTACTGTGTCGAAGGCTTTTTCTAGATGTAAGATAATGCAGGCCACGCGTGGAAAGGCGTCACCCACCTGATCCTGAATATGAAAGACCCGTCTGATATTCTGGGAGGTGTTCCTGCCGGGGACAAAGCCGTTTTGGTCTGGGTGTATTAGGGGACGAATAATTTGTTCAAATCGGGTGGCCAGGATTTTCCCCAGGAGTTTACAGTCCGCTGAGAGGACCGTGATGGGGCGATAGGAGGATAGCAGTTACGGGTCCCTATGCGGTTTGAGAAAGGATATAATCGCCGACTCCCTGAGAGAGCCCAGGAGTTCTCCACACTCAAGAGCTTCGGCGAACATGGCCGTTAACCGGGGGGTCAACAAAGTGGAGAAGGTACTGTAGTACTCGAGAGGTAGCCCATCTAGGCCTGGGGCCTTGTTCCGAGCGAGGGAGCGTATCGCACTAGAGACGTCGGCCGCTGTGATTCTCGCCTCCAGGGAATCCTTGACTGCCTCTGCGATATGGGGAAGTGGCAATGGATCCAGGAATTGGGGGATCGCCTCCCGCCATTGGTGTGTCCGGGTGCTGTACACAGCGGCATAATAGTGCTGGAACGCATCAAGTATGTACTGTTGGGAGCGCACCAGAGTGCCCGCGGGTGTCAGAATATCGGTAATTGGCATCGCGTCCGAGTCTTGACGCGCCAGCCACGCCAGTAGTGTGCCCGTTTTGTCCCGCTCCTTGTGGACGCGAGTGGCATAGGCTCGGAAATTAAATTTGCGCATATCTGCTAGAGCGGTTGCATATTTCAATTTGGCCGCAGCCACCTGGGCTGCTGTGGCCGACTGAGGATCCTCCTGCTTGGTGAGGGATGCTAGCGTCCGCTCTGTGTCGGCGAGTGTGCGTTCGAGCGTACGGCGGACCCCCGCTATCTGTTTAATGCAGGTGCCCCGCGTCATTGCTTTGAACGCATCCCATTCCACGAGTCTGGAGGTGGTGGTCCCGGCATTGTAAGTGAAATATTCGCTGATCGATTGCGCATGATCATGTCTAAATACCTGATCCGTGAGGCAGTCTCTTGGGAGGCACCAAGTGGGCACCGGAGGGTGGGGCGGTCTCCACCGGAGCCGTAGGATGTGTGCGTCGTGGTCTGAGATCACGCGGCCTAAGTAATCAGTGTGTTGGACCTTGGGTATGAGTGACGGAGTGCAAAGAAACCTGTCCAGTCTGGTCCGCAGATTATGTGGGATGGAGTGAAACGAATATAGCCTACTAACGGGGTGGTGTGCCCTCCATGCGTCCACCAGGGACCAGTGTGTAACCCAACGTCGGAACCTCCCGGAGCGTGTGTGGGCTGGGGATTGTGGAGGTGGTGGCTGGGATCTGCCAAGCGTAATGTCGAGCTCACAGTTGTAGTTGCCCAAAAGTATCCACGGGAGCGTGGCGAATTGGGCAAGTGTGCCCGAGAGGGAGTCCCAATATCTATCCTGCTCTGTGTTGGGTGCGTATATGCTTCCTAAGAGGACCGGCTGCCCGTCTAGTAGACCCTCCAACAGGACATATCTTCCCTCCTTGTCTACCACCCTACGCGTCTCCCGAAAAGGGGTCCCAGGGTGAACCCAGATAAGCGCGCCGCGCGCAAATGCCGAGTAGGAGGTGGCGCAAATAAGTCCTCGCCAGCGGGATCTGAGTTTGTCTGTCTCCGCTGCTGTGAGATGTGTTTCTTGCAGAAACGCGATTTGGGCTTGTTGGCGCTTAATGTAGGCAAAGGCCGTGTATCTCTTACGTGGCGTGTGTAAGCCGCGCACGTTCAGGGTGAGTATGCTTAGATCTGTGTGCTGCATTGAGTGGCAGCCTATATGCGGCTTCCCTAGTATGGGATACATGCGCGCGCCCATGTGGCACGGCATAAGTGGGAATATCTCCTGTGTGCCTTCCTCTATAGATGTCATTTTCCTTGATGCTCATGTCTACTGCGGAGCGTTGGGGAAAAATAAATAAAATGTCGGAATTTGTAAAGCGCACAGCTACCTCCACCGGAGGTGTCCCGGCGCTGTCCCTATACTGCTTAGGAACCCTTCCTGGCTTTCCTGGGAAACGTCCACTCCTGGGCACCCCCCAGGTGCAGCCAGGCATCCCAGCGCTTTTGGGGCCGTTGTGGAGACTAAGCAAGCTATTGCCCAGAGTTGCAGCGTGGGACCCATGATCAGAACAGGCACTGAGGCGAGAATATCCAGTCAGGGGAATTAATGAGCCGGAATCCCGCCGAGGCGGGAATCTAACCCTGGTCCCTGGCCAGAGCTCTGCATCAAGGTCTGCCTGCTCTAACCATTGAGCCACACTTCTCCACTTCTCCGTCGGGGTAAAGGATTTTACCCAGGCTTCAACATATTCGATGGGGTGCGTTCCCTCAACCCCCTCCGGCAATCCCACCACACGTATGTTACAGCGCCAGGAACGTCCTTCCAACTCGTCCACTCGATCCTCCACCGTGGCCAGATGGTCCATGGCTGAACGGAGTGTCGTCTGCTGGGTCTTCAAAGTGAGGTGCACGTCAGCCAAGGTCTTCTCTCCCTCTCGGACCCTGTCCGCCAATTTCCGCTGGTCGTCGTGGAGTAAGTTGATGTCCGTGGTGAGGGAGCCCAGGCGTTCCTCCATGGAAATCCTGGAGAGTTCAATGGCCGCCAAGACCTTGTCCAGTTTGTCCGCTATGGTAGGGTCTGGCTGCTGCGAGGGCGTCTTGGTGAGGGCGCAGGTGTGGGGTTGGTTTTCCAGCGCAGTTTCGGGGACCATTGTCTGCTGCGTGTTTCTTGGCTTCCCCATGGTGCTGGTCCGGGGAGCAGAGTCCGCGTATTTTGTCTTAAAGCGCGGTGGGGCGTCGCTCCCCGGTGCGGCTGTCGTGTGGCTCGCCGCCTTCTTGTGATAGAGGGCGTAGTGCGCCCTGAGATCGCCCGAGCCCCAGCGGGGGCCACGTCGCTGTGTCGCCAGTCTTGCTCGTTAGGCGGGGCCCACCGCACCAGGCAAATCTTGCGCCAGTCCTAACTGCGCACCCGCTCCTGCAATCGGAGCGGGGGATCTCCCCTCGGTAGCTGCTGGGTGTCGGTCCGATTGGGATGGTCGGGGTAGCCACAGGAACACTCTTCGCTGTGTAGAGATCAGGAAGAGGGGCCGGGTCCTTGTCCAGAACAGCCGACCCCGGCCGCCATCTTAAGGCCAGGCAGTGGCAATCGTGGCTGTCCGTGTGCCAGCAGGGAGCCCAGGCCTTCAGGGGCAACCCGCGGTAGAAGAGGGGGGGGCCCAGGGAACACCTCACTCACCCCCAGAAGACTGCTCGCAGGGTCAGGAGCGTCCCACGAGTCAATGGTGTCCCGGAGTGGGCACCATGTTGGGGTCAGGCAGGCCTCAGGGGCAGCGGCTCCCGCCGATTTTCTGTGCCCCCGGGGGGTTGGGGGAGGGCAGGGGCCAACTCACCGGCTCTCCTCGGGTCCGCGGCCTGTGTCGGGAGGGGGGCATGGCCTTCCTCGCCCCCCACAGCAGTTCACATCAGCGTGGCGGCGCCCAGAGCCCGTCAGGAGTTACCGCCTCGCACCAGGACGGCACCGGCGGTCTCTTAGCAGCAGGCGCGGGTGTCAGGAGCCGGGTCCGACGGTAGGAGGCAGCCACTGTGGCACTAGGTTCGGCCCCTACCTCCATCGGTCAGCATTAGCCTGGGCAGTACGAGTCTAGTCACCCCTGTCACCGTCACCGACGGGTCGCCGCCATCTTTGCCTCTGGTCCGCGGCGCCGGGGCGTTGCAGGATTCTCACTCCCCCAGCGGAGAGAACCTGGGTTCACCGACGCGCCCAGTGCTGCAGGGTAATCCGTGGCTGAAAAGGGTGTTTTGACCCCGAAAGGACAAGGAGAAACGGGCTATTAGGCCGCCCTTAACCGGAGCCTCAGCAAGCTGCAGCCGCCATTGTGGCCTGTTAAGCCTCGCCCCCTACTCTTTTGGTGCTCATATTCACTTTTTCTGCTTCCGTCTACTGATTGTCAGCACTTGTATTCTATACAAGCATAACATTGGTTTAATAAATATATTGAAAACGTTACACTGTGTATTCTGCCTATCTGAAAGAAACAGTTAGTTATAGATTCCTTATCTTAAAATTACCTCCAGGCGTCAGACTGGATCCAGAAAGTTTTTTCGTAGTATTCCCCCTGCACGTCGGAAGGTGGCGTCGGTCAACTCTGCGTTCAGCGTCCTAGTCACCGGGATGACGTTGCAGTAGCTACTTAGAGGCCACCCTCCCGCGCTGACATCAGTTCTTTCTTTTTCCTCGCCAGCAAAAGCAGATCCAGAGACAGCGGTACCTCCAGTCACTTTTTGACTGACTTGTTCTCTACTTTTGTCAACATCGTTTTTTTGAGTCCTTTGAATCCTGGTGCACAAGGGTTGCCCGGCTTCAAGGCTTGTGGTTCCTGTAACCGAATGATGTGTGCCTCTTCTGCCTGGAGCGTGACCACGACCCCAAGTCGTGCTCCGACTGCTGGACTATGAACCCAAAGTTTTTGCGGGAGCAGTCCCGAAAGATACTCGAGGCCCGGCAGTCGGCTCTGCGCGGCTTGAGGTCCCGGTGACGGAGGAGGTCGAGGGACTGGTCGCGGAGCCACAACCATTCTTTATCCAAGTCTTTGCACTCGGATCAGGTAAGTTGAAGCACCAGACGAAGTCAAAGAAGCTTCGTCGCTCTTCGACTTCTCCCTGTCTGACGGCCGACGCGATGAGGGATGTGGGTGGTGACCTCCAGTGGCTTTGCGTGCGGAGCCTGAAGAGTCTGGTCCGGGTTTCCCCCCCCTTCCCCGGACCAGGAGCGACCCCTGCCCAGCTTAGTCAGTTTTACGAAATGATGCATGGCTTCCCTGGGCAGCCCGACTCCCCAGCGCGCCTTCGGGCCCTGCGCAATCGGCTGGGGGTCCTGGGCCTTCGGCACCGGCAGCTTCAGCGACGCATAGTCCCCTTGGATCCAGGCCTGGATCCGGACCAGTGTGGGTCGACCTTGTTATGCCTCCCCCCGGCGCCGATGCCACCGGCACCACGTCCGCAGCTGGCCAGATCCAGCGCTGAAGGGTACTTTTGTGCCCATGTTCTATCCTGGCTCTTTGAGACCAGATTGGCAGCCAGAGGAGGTTGAAGAGGACTGGGAGGGGTTTGGGGACCCTTTAACTGACCAGTTAGTTCATGAACCGGACTGGAGAGAGGACTTGGGGGAAGCCAGTGGTCTGGATCCCTCCCCAGACCTTGGCATGTTATCTCCTCCTACCGTGGCTACAGTGTAGGGCGGCCAAAGCTCTCCACCTCGAGCTACCTACGGTGGCAGTCATGACTAACCTCCTGAGAGAGGTGCATTCACCGGCAGCGAGCTCTTTGGAGACCCTGGTGCCGTTTAATGAAGCCCTCACGGACATCCTTTTGGGCACCTGGCCCAGCCCCACCACAGGGGCTCCTGTGTACAGGATGATTGCCGACTCCACCGCCCGTCCCCGTGCGACCCCACTTTCTTCTCACAACACCCAACCCCTGAAAGCTTATTGGTCCAAAACTCCACCTCCAGAGGCACATTTCCTAACGCACCACCTGATAGGGAATCCAAAAAGCTGGACCACCTTGGGAAGAAAATGTTTTCTTCCTCCAGCTTGGGACTGCGGTCGGTAAACACCGAATGTCTGTTGGGCCTTTGCACCCACTCTGTGTGGGATACGGTGGCACAGGTTCTGCCCCAGTGCCCAGAGGAGGCTGGGCCATGCTCCACCGTGCAGTCGCCGAGGGGGGAGACGCAGCGAAGTTTACCATCCGCTGTGGTCTGGATACTGCTGACTCACTAGGCAGGATGATTTCCATGTGCTAGAGTGCTTTAAGGACTCTCGAGCTGTGGCTCGGTCCTGGTGTCTCTCCACCACCCGCCCTGCGCCGTCTGCCTTCCGTGGTTATGGAAGGGGTGCCCCCCACGTCCCGCCCAGAGCCCCAGGCCGGCGCAAGCTGTTACGCCTCTGCGCGGCCGGGGTTGTGGGAACCAGCACCATGGTTCTGGGAGCCTGAGGGCAGGCCAGTCCACCACAGCCCCTCTGCAGTAGCCTCCAAACCATCCTAGTCCGACCTTTCAGGGCCACCAAATGCCAGTGGGCGGCAGGATTCGTCATAACCTCCCCAACTGGCGCACCATTAAGGCAGACAGGTGGGTTTTGCAGATAGTCCGAAGGGGCTAATCCCTCCCCTTCAAGACTGCCCCTCCATCCATGCCACCTCAGTACCATCGCATGTCGAAGGATCATCTGGCCCTTCTCCTTTCGGCACTCTTGGCCAAGGGAGCCATAGAGCATGTTCCTGTCCTTTAAGTAGGTTGTGATTGCTATTCCCACTACTTTCTGGTGGCCAAGAAGGACAAAGGCCTGCTTCCTATCTTGGATCTCAGGAACATCAACCGCTTTCTCCTGAAGGAGAAGTTCAAAATGTTGACGCTCGCTCAGGTGCTGTCTGCCCTTGACCCTGGAGACTGGATGGTAGCGTTGCACTTGCAGGACGCTTACTCTCACATCCCCGTCCTGCTGGCCCGCTGGCGCTGCCTGCGGTTCACGGTAGGCCACAAGCAATTTCAGTTTACCGTGCTCCCCTTTGTCCTTACCAGCGCCCCTCGGGTGTTCACGAAAGTGATGTCGGTGGTCGCAACTCATCTGTGTAGATCAGGGGTTCCAGTCTTCCCCTATCTCAACGACTGACTGTTGAAGACGGGCTCGCCCCAGGCTGTCGTCTCCCACCTCCAGACTACAACCGACCTCTTGCATTTGCTGGGGTTTTCCATCAACTTGCCGAAGTCACACCTGATTCCCTCTCAGAAACTCCTCATCATCGGAGCGTTTCTGGACACAACACTGTTTTGGGTCTATCCTCCCAAACAGTGAGTCCGGGATAGTCTGGCTATGATTCCGATCTTACAGCCTCTATTCCGGGTTTTGGTCAAGATGACCCTCAGGCTACTGGGTCGGATAGCCTCCTGCATTCTGCTGGTGGACCATGCCAGATGGCATATGCGGGCTCTGCAGTGGGACCTAAAGTTCCAGTGGGCCCAACATCAGGGGAGCCTGTCTGATTGCGTCCAGATCTCGGAGGGCACTGCGCGCAAATTGCAATGGTGGTTAACTAACCAGGATTGGGTCGACGACAGATCCCTCTCCCTACCTCAATCAGAGTTCCCAGTGGTGACCGATGCATCACTGCTGGGCTGGGGCGGCTAAGTGGGGGAGGCGGAGGTCAGAGGCTCTGGTCTCCGACGGAGTCCAAACTCCATATTAACCTTTTGGAGCTTCGGATGATTCCTCTTCCACTCAAAGCATTCCTTCCCTTTATCCAGGGAAGAGTCGTACAGGTGTTCCTAGGTACCGAGGCCCTCCGCCTCTGGACATGGCTAGAACATCGGGACATATCCCTGGTGGTTCAACACCTGGTAGGTTCCCTGAACCCCAGGGCGGACAAACTCAGCCTCAGGTGCATGATGGATCACGAATGGCATCTTCACTCGGAGGTGATGCAAGGTCTCTTTCAGCAGTGGGGAGAGCCTTGGTTCGATCTATTCGCCACCGAAGAGAACGCGCAATTGTAATGAATCTGCTTTTCACTCAAAGGACAGATCCTAACTGCAACATCCCCCTTAGGCTGAGGTAAGACCCAGCACTCACCCAAGGCGGGGTACTTTTTACCACTGCACCCTTAAATAATATAAACTTTTGAGCATGTAATGAATGTCTTACCAACCCTGACACAGCAAGACCTCAACACAAAACAAACCGCACCTTTTGAAAAGTTTTTTTTTTTTTTTTTTTTACAGAATGCAAAGACTCTATCTCTTTTAGAAAAAGGCTTGGGTTTTATTACACAATACTCTCTAAACAAAGGCTGTCTCAGATGCCAAATGCATAAGAATCAAATATATGTAGCAAACTATCATCTAAATGCATGAATAATACTGATTAATACTCATTAAATATATGAATAGTACTGATTAATAAACAAGCAGTAACCGATATAAGATGAGACACACTGGACGTCCTGCAATAGATCAGAGAGAGAGGGACACACACACACACACCACACCACACCACACCACGCCACACCACACCACATTACTCTGGATGTGCAACTCCCACTCCAGAAAGAAAACACCTCAGAATGGCAATAACCAAAACTCAGTATATCACCTGGTGCATACACTGCCCACTTCAGACCGGGGGAGTCATAGCCCGGGTTCAGAGCTCAGCAACCAGGGTTCACTCAGAGATAGACACGTCTGCCCTCGCTCGGATTCCAAACTCCCAATTTCTCAGTCTGCAACCCTCAGCTTTAAACACACTAGAAGATTTGGGAAAGACCACCTCCCACCGCCAGAGGAATTGTACCAGAACTGGTCAAGTTCCAAGCAAGCATCCCCATGGCAGTAAGGAACTCTCACATCTCTTCCAGCCTCTATCTTGACGAAGCTCTCACAAGGCCTTCCAGAGTACATAAAACAAAAACAATTGCTAGAAAAACAGAAAGACATTGAATGTGAATAACCCAAACAACTTGCAATCACTTCTGCGCACGCAGCAGGAAGGCAGTCAGACAGCAAGAAGACACGAGACCATGTCAAAGCCAATAGTAAGCACCTATAATTCTCATCCACACCCCTTACAGCACCACAGTGCACACAGAAACATTTGAAGCAAGGTAAAGTCAGAAAGCAGGATGATATAAGGCCATATCAAAGCCAATAGTAGGAACTCATTCTTACCAATGCACAATACAATACACATTCCTGCACAACTGCTTACAGCCTCACTTACGTTATCCCTCAATGAACAACACCGAGCACAAGTGTGCACCACCACCCACAACTCTGCACTTCGAGACCAAAAAGTACATTCCACACCTCTCTCTCACGCCTTCAAATGCACATTCCACACGGTCTGCACTTGGCAAGACTGTTCCACTCCGTAACAGCTCCCACTGAAAGACAGCAAGATTACAGGACAGAAGAGAAGCAGGCATATGCAGGACCATCCTACATTAAGGCTAGGGAAAAATAACACACTCAAGTCAGTTAAAATGTTGGTGGTTGAGGGTGATCATAGGGTGCCAAAATCACAAGAGGGGCTCTTTTACTACAGCAATATCAGCAGTTTTGCTCGTTGGAATTTCCCAGGTGGCACTCGCTAGGCAACGCTTTTTGTTGCGACTGGAGTTACGGTCTTCTAAACGCCTTTTCGCCTATACCACTTCTGCCCAGAGTGCTGAAGAAGATCAAGCGCGACCGGGCCCAAGTTATTGTTGTGGCTCCGGATTGGGCACGAAGAGTCTGGTATCCCGAGCTGCTCAACATGACCATCGAACCTCCGATACGACTGCCTCTTCGGGAGGATCTTCTGTCGCGTCAGCAGGGGACGGTCCTTCACCTGAACCTGTCCAGCCTCCACCTCCCTGCATGGACATTGAGCGGCGGCAGTTGACGTTGTTTGACCTGCCTCTCAAATCCTACGATGTTATTTTGGCAGCCAGGCTTCCCTCCACTAAGACAGTATACACCTGCAGATAGAACAAATTTGTGGCATGGTGCACAGCAAAGGCTGTGGATCCCCTTTCCGCCCCTCTTTCTGAAGTTCTCTTGTTCCTCCTTTCTTTGGCCCAGCAGGGCTCTGCTCGGGCACTCTAAAGGGCTACCTCTCAGCCATTTCAGCCTTCCTTGGGCTTTCTGATCAGCCTTCTCTTTTCAAGTCCCCTGTTGTAAATAGATTCCTTAAGGGCATTACTCATCTTTTTCCTCCTGTTCTCTTCGGAATGCCCCAGTGGGACTTGAACTTGGCTCTTACATATTCTGTGCGCTCCCTATTAGCTGCTACATAACTGTCCTCTCAGATTTCTCACTTTGAAAACTGTCTTTCTGGTGGCCATCACCTCTGCACGCAGGGTGAGTGAGCTACAAGCTCTTTTTTCCAAGTCTCCCTTTCTGGCTTTCGATCCGGACAAAGTCATCCTTGGAACTAGACCTTCCTTTCTTCCCAAGGTGGTTACTTCTTTCCACATTGGTCAAACCCTCACTTTGCCCATCTTCTTTCCGCCTCCGCATCCTTCGAAAGAGGATGAGTGGCTCCACCATCTGGATCCAAAACGTTCGCTTTCCTTCTATTTGGATCACACCAAACAATTCCGGGTGGACAACCAGCTCTTAGTTGGTAACTTGGACGCTAATAAAGGTCGGGCCGTGCACAAACGGACCCTCTCCAGGTGAGTAGTTCTGTGCATCAAAGCCTGCTATTCTTTGCACCAGGGCGACGGCAGCTACTACTGGTTTGGGACGAGGAGTCTCCCTAAATGACATCTGTCAGGCAGCTACGTGGGCATCGCTGCACACGTTCACCAAACAGTACTGCCGGGACAGCTAAGTCCTTCTTTGGCCGTTCTGTTCTCCAGGACTTTCTGGTGTGGACTTAGTTCGCAGATCCACCTCCGGGCTTGGTATTGCTGGGGTATCTATTCTAAGGTAAGGAATCTATAACTAACTGTTAATTTCAGATAAACAAGTTACTTACCTTCGCTAGCGATATATCTGTAAGAAACATAGGTTTGTTATAGATTCCTTACCGCCCAACCCATCCTCCCTGTTCAGCGAACTGACTTCTAGCGTTAAGTATTACCTTTCAGGGCCCTAGTTTTGTGCACCAGTGGTCAGTGTTTTGCATGGCTCTGCGCTTCTGGTGTTGAAAGTCGTGTACAGAACTGTCGTCAGCGTCCGAGGGCAGCTTCTAAGTAGCTACCGCAACGTCGGCTTCTAAGTAGCTACCGCAATGTCATCCCGGCGACCATGACGCCGATGACAAAATCAGCGTGGACCGATGCCACTTTCCGACACGCTTGGGTACTGCTGACAAAAACAATTTCCTGATCCAGTCTGATGCCTGGCGGTAATTCTAAGGTAAGGAATCTACAACTAACCTATGTTTCTTACAGATATATTGTTACCGAAGGATAGTAAATTATTCATTTCTCTGAGCACAGGAAAGCATGAGTGACTGAGCGAAAGGTTTGGATCTGTTTCCATGATCCCTGAGGGATCAGGGTTGTCATTGTAGTGTAGTTCCTATATTCCCAATAAGCTCTGTGCATTGGAATAGTGTATCCTGTAGTTTAGACGTAGGACTGAAGTCGACTGGGTCTCTAACGAATATACTAGACTTAATTGTGTGTGTGCCAGCTAGCTCAGAGGTCACTAGAAACTTTCTCGAATGAACAAGAAGGGATTAGTTTCTGACAACCGCTTAAAACATGACAACTTTATTCCCCAAGAATAAGAAATATATCTCTAAGAGTCGCGGAAACAATAGATAGTTATTTCACTCAGTCAATCGTGCAAGCTTCGTTTCACCCGAGGTGCAGAGAAATAGAGAGACGGGCGTTTTCAATAAAAGGTATTTATTGAACAGTCCTCTTTCTCAAGCATAAGAAATGAACTGCTACAATCGTAATACTTGTTGTAAAGTACAATGCGTACTGTACGAAGAGTATTATAAAATAATACTACTGTAAAAACATGATATGGTTTCTAAGCCATATAGTACATAAAATACATACATTGATAAGTAATGACTAAAAGTACTCAACTGGTGCTTTTAAAATACGCCTACCCCGGTGTACCTAACCTAGGTCTAGTACAAGGGAAGAAGTAAGTGAGGTGTAGCTTAGTTTCAGTATTCTTTTGCCAAGAATCTAATCCAAGAATTCTCTTAGGGTCTAATCAGCTCCATACCTTGGTTTTAGAATGTAGGAGGTCTGGTATCTCTCTCTCAGGACTCGATTTCCCAGCAACCCACAAGGGTAGCCTGGAAACACCTTACTTTACCACCTCTCGTTGATACTCCATTTTCTATAAGTTTTATAGTGATTGTTTTCCTTATATTTGCCGGGATGCGTATGGCATCCGGGTCATTTTGTTGGAGATTTGTAGTCTAAAAGTGCCTGAGCTGCTAGTGCAGCTCTCTCCCTTTCGTCGTCACTCTCCGTCATTTTTGTTGACTGGAAGTGTTGCAGAACAAGTTTCAAGGAAACCAAGATTAGGTGCACAATATTTTTGGAACACTGTATCCTTCAAAGTTGAACAAACTAAAAACTAATACATAGGATGTTTTCGTCCTACTTAGGTTAAAGCGGATATTTTATCCTTAAACCCACTCCAGACGTCTATTGGAGTATTTTTGCAGGAAAAAGGGGTCTGTGTGAAAAGCACGACTGAGTTACTTTAGTATCTGGACAAAGATTTCTTGGATGGAGAAAGTACAGCGTCTCTCAGTGCGTCAGCTGGAGGGTCGGCTTCCTTTGGCACTTGCTGCAGCAGGGCGCGTCGGGCAAGTAGATAGTCGAACTGCTCCAAACCACCGTGTGTTTGTTTGGACAAGTGTGGGCATATTTATACCTTGAAGGTGCCGAGTTTGACGTAAAATTGGACATAATATCGTCATTAGAGACTTAATTCTCTGAAAACTCTGAGTTCTTGGATACATTAATATTCATGCAGGGGGAAGTCCCGGACTGCTGAAGGTTTTTTTTCCAAGAAATCGTTGTAGATTTTCGGAACTAGTGGAAGTAGCCAAGCCGTATTAGAACTACTTGAGCTATGTCTTAATATGGTTATGAGTTCTATGCCTATATAAGGATACAGTACTTTATACCTATATAAGGGCATGAATCGGGAAAATTACACTAGGGTCCTAAAACGCTATACAGCATCATGTTCAATGGTTGCTAGAAACCATTCGTTGTGAGTTTAAAAATATTTGTTTTACAATGGCTTTGTCCATGGTCATGCCAGTTACCGAAGCCCAAAAGACCCACAGATGATGGATGGAATGCAAAGCAAATCAAACATTCTCCCCTAGTCAATAGATCTGGGTTAAATCCATCGTTCTGTTGCTCACCACGCTACCTCAGTTTAGACCCAGCCATAAGCAAATCAGTCTTGACCCAGTCTTGACCCTGTGACTCATGGGAACAGTCCAGACCGAACTGCCAAGCCAGGTCCTCCATGGACCAGAAACTAGCATCCTGGGACCGGTTTCGGGGCATCACCCCTCATCAACCAGGCTAGCTTGAGTCCAGTGGCACAGTGAGCCTGTGACCCACGTTTGGGCATATCCAGTGAACTTAGGGCGAGAAAGCAAAATGCACACAGATAATGGATGTAATGCAGGGGGGCGTGGCTTGCTAGCTAAGCGCATGGACGTGCGCCGCTAGAGCTCCGGCGCCGAACGGGGCACAATCCTGCCATAATTACCCTGGGGACATTTGAGAAAGCTACCAAACGGACCGGAGGCGAGCACATATCCCCTGCCTCCCTTGCGGTGGGTGAAAGTGCGGAGAAACGGCCCGTGGGGCGGAGGCTGCGGCGGTGAGGCCCTCGGCGGAGGTGGGCCCTGAGAAGCCGGGACCCACAGTGAATAGCGTGGCCGCCTGAGCTGAGTCTCCTGCCACCGGAAGTGCCGGGGGGGCCCCGCTCTTGGTCGTGCAGAGATCAGGGAGTGCCCGGGACGTCACTGAGGTACAACAGAGGACCCCCCCCCCCCCCACGGGGGTGTCGGAGTGCGGAGAGGAGGCGCGAGACGGGCACTGCTGCCGGTACGGCTGAGCCGCGGGACACCTGGGAGGCCCCAACAAAGTGAGGGAGACTGCCGGGTGGTGCCGCGTTACCTGAGCGGGGGGGAGAGGGCGCCCCCCTTCGGTGCGCTTACCCCCCTGGACCTGGTACCACTCTGACCCCCTTGCACTGGGAGACCACCGGAGGCGCTCAACGAGGAGAGCGGAGAACTGGTTGTGGACCTGCCTCGCGGATCTGGGAGGCTCGGCTCGCCCCCTGAGGAGAGGGGACCGCGCACTGGAGGAAAGTGGACACCGCCTAGCGCGGGCGGTGGTAGACACTAGTGGCGATCTCGGCCTGGGGGCCCCCCTCACCCCCCACCCTCCCTCCATCCTCGTGGGCGGTTTGCTGACAGCGGAGCACAGGGGCTGCGCGGCCTGGCGGGAGACCGCGTGGGGGGCCACAACGAATCCTTCACCCGGTGGGAACCTGACCCGAGAATCCCCAGCTGGATTAACTCCTTATGTGGTGCTGCTGAAGCGGAACTTGTTCGGAAAGTTGGTCACAGCCAATTAAGCGGGGCAAGCTGCGATAGACTCCACATAATACTATACTTCGTGGTCGACGTTCATTGCACTAATGGTCCGTAAGGGGGCGAAACAGCCGGAGAACTCTGGAGGACAGCCGACGGCCACCACGATGCCACCAGTAGCAGACGAAGGGGCGCCACCGCAGCTTGGGACGGAGGAACCCCACATGGATAAATTGGACATTATCCTGAAGGAAATCAGGGACTCCAGAGCGGTGTTGGAGCAGCAGATGGGCACCCTGACGACAAACCTATCCCTCCTACGGGCGGACCATGGCAAACTGGCGGACAAGGTCAAGCAACAGGGCGTATTCATCGTCGAGATCATGCCAACGGTGGCGGAACACACGTCCTCCATAAGTCAACTACAGACCCAGATGGCTACTCTACTGGACTGGGTGGAGGACGCGGAGGGGCGTAAACGCCGCAACAACATCCGCGCCATAGGCCTTCCGGAGCGATGTGAGGGCCCCCGGGCGGCGGACTTCATGGAACAGTCGTTCCGAGAATACATAGCGGAGGAAGGACTCTCCCCCCACTTCTGCGTGGAAAGGGCACACAGGATCTCGACGGGCAGGCCAGACCCCGGACGACCCCCACGCCCGCTGATAGTGAGGATTCTGAACTACCGAGATAGGGACATCCTGCTGCAGAAGGCCCGTGAAAAGTCCCTTATCCAATATGAGAACCACAAGATCTCCCTATACCCGGACTATACCAACATGGTCCAAAAGCGCCGATCCTCCTTCCTGGACGTAAAGAAAAAACTGCAATCCGCTAATCTCAAGTATGCCCTGCTCTTCCCGGCTCGCCTGAAAATCATGCACGACAGGAAAACACACTTTTTCGAGAGCCCCGCCGACGCTGAGGAATGGTTAGAGGTGATGGGCATCGATGGCAGCTGGGGACCCTCGCAGACGTCGGATGCTGGACAATCAAGACGGTCTCGCGACGGGGGCGGAGCAGAGGCCCCCAAGTCACGACGGAACGGAAGGAGCCGGGGCCCGTCGAAGACTCAACAGAAGGAGACGCAACGGGACGCCTTGGAGGTAGCGGGGTTGTTTCGGGAAGACTCCCAGAAGATACTAACAGATTCAGAGGACAGCACGGTTCACTCGGACTCGGACCTCAGTGTATTGTTGTTCCCTAATGTCACGCCTGGCACGGCGGACGACCTGATGGAGATGGAGACGGCCAGACTGGCGGCAGCTGAAGAGCCCGAGAACCGTATTGTATTTCCTACTTACCCTGATTGACTATTGTATGATTGCTGTGGAATACTTTGTGGAGGGAGGCAGGGGTAACACACGTGGGGACCACAGCCTACTATGGTACTTATACTAATGTTCTGTCCTTTTGGTATGGTTGAAACAGAGGTAGTGAGTAGCTGACACACGGGCGACTTGCATATCGTTTTCCCCTTTACTTATTGGTAACGTGGCCCCAAGACGGCAGCCGTAGAGCCGGCGGCGCTCGCTGAGTAGCAGGTACAGAACGTGATGGCGCTCGACCATCCCCCCGATGGCGAACGCACAAGATTTCTACTCCTGTTTATTTTGTTACATTGTTGGGCACAGCCTGGTTTTTGAGCTGCGCCGTTAGTGTTCTTTTTAGTTTTTTGGGAGGGTAGTCTCCGGGTGGCAATCATGTGGGGTACGAACCGGTGGGCGGGTGCAGGTGCTTGTCAGGTACAAATGTGACCATGGGTGAGGTAGTGGGGAAATATAACATTACGACCTGGAATGTGAGAGGGCTGGGGTCGGTCCAGAAGCGACACAGGATACATGCTTTCCTACTGCGTCACCACACGCAGATCGCGCTCCTCCAAGAAGAAATGGAGGGGTGTGATTCTGTCCACAACATACTCAGCATTCTCTAGGGGGGCGACAATCTGGATCAGACACGGCATACCCTTTCTCGAAGCGGACAGAAGAGTGGATGATCAGGGGAGGTATGTCTTAGTGAGGGGCACACTAGATAACTCTCCAGTAGTACTTGGATGTGTGTATGCACCGAATTACGAGCAAGAATTTTTTTTGCAGAAAGTGAGTCTGGCGTTGGCAGACTGGACGGATGTTCCCTGGATATTGGGCGGGGACTGGAATATGGTCATGGATGTTGATAAAGACAGGTCACACCCCCCCCCTTGCAAATGGCGGGGGTCTCCAAATTGACGGAAGTGTTCTGCACATGGGCGACTGGCTGGGGCTTGAGGGATGTCTGGAGGGCATCTTACCCAGAGAGTAGAGAATATTCCCATTACTCATACACGCATGCGCTCCACACCAGGATAGACAGGTTTCTATGCTCTGAGGGCCTGATAGCTAGAACCGACAGTCCCGAATAACTCGCAAAAACCTTCTCTGACCACCCTATCGGAAGCTTCAGGGCATAGAGGACAGACTGAAGGTCTTGCAAACTGAGGCGGAGATAGACCCTGCTAAACAAGATGCTCTGCGGCTGGTGAATATAGAGCATGCTGACACGCTCGAAACACTGCGAGTCATAGACCACAAGGAATATCTGCGCCGACAGCACGCCGAGGCAGATAGATCGGGAGCGCTACTGGCTCGCCTGGTGCGGGAACATCCAGACATCCCGGTGATAACTAGGATACGGGCACGAGACGGGAGTATAGTAGGTACACAAACGGACATTAACCAAGCATTTTATGACCACCTGGCTGCCTTATATGCTCAGCCGGAAGTAGTCGGTGCTGACCAGATCACAGCCTTCCTGACCGACCTCCCCTTCCCTGTTCTGCCGGCAGATGCCCAGAGGGATCTCGGAGCCCCCATAACGCGACACGAAATCCAGACGGCTATCAAGTCGCTGAACCGCAACAAGACGCCAGGCATGGATGGCCTCCCGGTGGAATTCTATGCGACGTACTTGGACACCCTGGTGCCGGTACTGGAGAGAATTTACCGAGAGGCGCTGACGGAGGGCCATCTGCCTGAAACCACGATGCAGGCATTGGCGATCTCCCTGCCGAAACCCGGGAGGGACAGCTTGGACTTGGCAAACTATAGACCATTGTCCATGTTAGCAACGGAATATAAAATTCTTAGTAAGGTAATAGCCCAACGACTACAACAACACCTCCCAACGCTGGTTCACAGGGACCAATGCGGGTTTCTGCCGGGCAGAAGCTCCTCTATAAATATACGTAGGTTGCATGCCCTTATGGCATCTGCCAACCCTGAACTCCCTAAGGTGGGCTGCATAGCCTTGGACCTTCGCCAGGCCTTTGACTCTCTAGCCTGGCCGTTCATGTTCTCGACTCTGGAGAAGTTCGGAATTCCGGCCTCCCTCATAGCATGGATTAGATTGCTCTATACCGTCCCCACGGCCAGGGCATGAACGGGACGACATATTTCGGGAACATACGCAATCCATCGTGGCACGCGGCAGGGATGCCCGCTGTCGCCGCTGTTATTCGTGCTGGCTCTGGAACCCTTGGCCATAGCCCTAAGAGCTACGATGGAACACAGGGGGATACTAAGTGGTGCCACTCTGCACCTTCTGTCCATGTACGCGGATGACATCATGTTGTTCCTAAGGGACTTGGAGGCTGATCACGGCCCAGTGTATGGCATTTTTGAGAGATTTTCGGTTATATCGGGCCTCACTATTAACCCTGAGAAGTCCACTGGCTTCTATTATAGAGCTACCCCAGATCCCAGGGTACTGAGGTTTGGCGCTGCAGTCCTTCCGATCGCACCAGACACATTTAAGTACCTGGGGGTACAGGTTTATCGTCACCAGGAGGATCACATAGAAGGAAATGTCAAGAAGGCGGTGGCAAAACTTCAGGCCTCCGTAGGGTTCTGGAGGACGTTACCCTTATCCGTTGCGGGCAGAATTGCACTCTCCAAGATGGTGATGCTCCCTAGACTATTATATTTCTTTGTGAATATCCCAGTGTTTTTACCGCAATCCATCTTTGACGCCCTTAACTCTCTGCTAACCACTCTGATTTGGGGGACGGGCAGACGACGGATAGGACTGAGAAAGCTGCAGCTGGGGACCAGAGCGGGCGGGCTGGGAGCTCCAGATTTCCGGGGATATTACTACGCAGGCGAACTCCAGTGACTTTCCTACTGGATAGCGGGACGGAATCTCCATGAAATAGGGTACACGACCGACAGACTGAAACGTGGGGAGCTCCATGCCCTACTCCTCCCTAGGAGCCGCATCCCAGCGGACTGCCACCCACTTCTCCACACGGCACTGAAGGTTTGGCGGAAGGCACTAGCGTACACAAATGCGACGGCGCCGTATGCGCCCAACATTCCCCTACTGGGCATACCGACACCGCAGGGCAGACTGACGGATAGAGCGCTGAGACCATGGTCTGAATCGGGCGTGGAAGTGGTGGGCAACCTGTTTAGTGACGACCATCTTCTTACACATGACGACTTCCTACAGGCCACAGGAGCTACCCCCAGAATGTACTTACTGCACGCCACAGTCACACACTATGTACAGCACAGATGGGCGCCTCAACGCCTTCAGCCCCCACAACATCAACTGGTACACTTACTGTATCTTATGGGAGCGGGAGGGCACTTGGTACGCTGGTTGTATGTGGGAGTTAGGGCCCATACTGCAGTATCACTCGTCACTCTTCGGAACACTTGGGCCCAAGATCTGATCCGAGACATCTCGGATACGGAGTAGACTGCAATGCTGGAGCATCCCAGGCGAGTCTCCCGTAATGTCTGGTTCCGATTTATCCAAGGGATGATCTTGCATAGAGCATACCTGACCGCTACTCGCAAACATAACATGTTCCCCAACTCCCCCATTCCTGCCCACGTTGTGACGAGGACGAGGCCGGGCTCATTCACATGCTATGGTTGTGTCCTCGACTCCGTGGTTACTGGACGGAAGTGTGACGGACACTGAGGTCGGTTACGACCCTCCCGGAGTGCTGCCTCTTAGGGTTGCGCAGAAGGCCAAAAGAACTGAAGGCTCAGCTGAAATTATTAAATATGGCACTACTGCTTGCACTTAGAACGCTCACCATGAGGTGGAAGTCGCGCAGGCCGCCCGCTGTACACCTCTGGCACTCAGAAGTACTTAAGTGGGGACGGGTGAAGGGGACGATACTCAGGAGGGAAGAAGCAAGAGGACTTAGGAAGTTCCCTATCTCCTTGGAGTGGGAGGCTATGCTTATCACAATGGAGGGGGAAGACCACACACAACTGGGGAACACTGAGCTGCATTAGGCACGCAACAGCTGGCCCAGACCCCACTCACATACCCCTATGTTACACAATGCTATACGGTGGAGGGGTCCACGTATTGACGCACATTAGCACCTATGCTTACCGGGACGAGGTCCATGGTCAACCTGTCATCTCAATGATTGCCCATGCTGGATAGCCGGGAGACAAATAGCTTTTTGGTTGTAAGAGGGTGGTGGGCGGATGGAGGGTTATTTGATTGATGTTATTTCATTACCTTATACAGTGACTGTCGAGAAAATTTGAGGACACTACTTATGTAATGTTTTGATACACTATATGACGATTACTGTGGTACGAAACGGAGATCTGAGTTGGGGAGAAAACATAAAACCCGGCTGTAACACTCAAAATAATCACTGTAATGTTAAGATTGATGACTACCAGCTGTGAATAAAGAATTTAAAAAAAAATGGATGTAATGCAGTGCAAATCAAACATTCTCCCCCAGTCAGTAGATCTGGGTTAAATCCATCATTCTTTTGCTCACCATGCCACCCCAGTTTAGACCCAGCCGTATGCAAATCAGTCTTGACCCTGTGCCTCTTGGGGAACAATCCCGACCGAACTGCCAAGCCAGGTCCTTTCTGGACCAGGAAACCAGCATCCTGGGACCGGTTTCAGGGCATCACCTCATCAGCCAGGATAACTTGAATCCAGTGGCACAGTGAGCCTGGGACCACGCCTGTGCATACCCAAAGCAAGCTCAGGACGAGTAAGCAAAAGACACACAGATGATTACCTCAGCCCAGCATATGCCTGGATGTGTTCCACAAGCTTTTTTAAGAGATGTCCAGACAGCATTGATGGACATGCCCTATGGTGGCGAGTGTATCTTTGGGGAGAGGGCTGTTTCCCACCTGGACACTATAAGAACAGTCATGCCACAGCTGCTTGGCTTCTTTGGGCACATAAAGGTGATGGTTGGAATGCTGGCAATAAGTTTGGCACCTGGCAATCGCTTGAGGTAGCATTTAAACACATAGTTCTTTTTCCCACTATGCCACTTCAGTATTGACCAATCTCTAATAGGAACAGTGGAGTCCAAACTTCCAAGTCAGGCTCTCTCTGAACCTACATCCAAGCAACCCAAGAACCGTTTTGCCCTTTTTGGGGCTCAGCATTTGGTTATAACTTGGTTCCAGTGGCACAGTGAGCAAATAACAATGGATGGGAATGCAGCCCGTGTAATTACCAGTGGCTGAGATTAATTCAAGCATTCCATTCAGCACTTTTTGTATTCTTCCTGCTTCTCCAGGAGACAACTCTCATTGCAGTGGCATAGTTCTTAGTCATTTCAGACCCCACACAACCCGAGCAGCTTTATTTTTCTTATCCGTGCAGAGGTGGTTTGGATTGGATTTGATTTATAAATCGCAAACAAATGCCTGGGGGTGTCTTGGAGCTGCTCAAAAACTAATTAGATGATACAGGAGAGACCGGGATACTAATCGTCTGACACGCCCTATGTGGCTACAGCCTTATTTTCACAATCCCACGAGTGGCGCCTCCCTTCTGTGTACCAGGCTTTTACAGCTCAGGTACCAACACTCCACTGAAGTATGGGTACCCCACAAAACAATGTTCAAATGAAAGTGTTCCTTTTCTCATTCAGAACTAAATATGTGCAGCAGCACTACATCCTCAACTGGCTTGTATCTCAAAGATCCTACTTTCAAAGAGTTTTTATTCCTATTTTCTCATGTGTTTTTTGTGGCACAGTTTTCTCAAGCTTGAACATTATACAAACAAAATTGTGGCAACCTACCAGTAGGAGGTCTTCAATGGATTTTCACGAGTTCTCTTGTTAATATATGCTTATAGAACAAAATTCATTTCATAAAAGAGAAATGCATTTCATTAGCTTGGAAATTAATGGTTTTACATTTTTATGCTTTATTCTACTCTTACACATGAGGGGATGCCTTATGCATTGGTAAAGAGACCCCATTTATAATAGATCGATGATAAGTTAACAGGATCATCCTAACCGGTAACTGAACTCACTTCACTTTAACAAACATGAAATATTAAAAAGTATGGTTTTGCAAAACCAATATCCAAATTGGGATTGGTTGATTATTCTTGTTCTCACTATTTGAGAAGCTTTTCTGGGGACTCTACTGAGGTCAACAAATACACAGACATAGTTTTCAAACGTTGATCGTAATATCCTTAAAAACAGCTTTGATCATTTATAATTTTCAAACATTTATCGTGACCGACTTTAAAACAACTTTAAAAAGCTCTTTCAGAATTTATACAATTGAGAACATGCAAATTCATCTGGTGGTGATTTACAGAGCTTGATTAGAACTTCTGTAGAAGAGGCATTGTATCTGAGACAAATGGGCCTTAAATAACGCCAGGAGGCTTCTACCAAGATTGGATAAGGGCAAACTGTCAATACATGAGGAAGATCTTGTGTTCCTTCCTGACACAAGTCTCAGAGCCCTGTTTTGTTTTCATATTTATTCCACTTTGCTATGTATACTTTCAAAGGTAGGATTTCCAACCTCAGTAGGAGAATACAGCGCTTTACCCTGGAGTACAGTGTTCTACATACAGGTCAAAACGTATTCTTTGTGTCAGATTCTTTAAACAGAGCATCAGATGGTCCGGTGAGACAGGTTGAGAGCTATATTAAGATTCTTGTTCGAAGTATATTGCAAAGACTCATCTCTGAAAGTTTCCAATTTTAAGATGTGCCTTAAAGATCCAGGATCAGCGTGTAAAAGGTTGTAAGTGGAGAAGTGTGGCTCAATGGTTAGAGCGGCAGACCCTGATGCAGAGGTCTGGCCCGGGACCAGGGTTCAATTCCTGCCTCGTCTGGCCTCGGCTGGTCTCGGCGGATCTTGGGCTCATAATTCCTCGGACCGGATTTCTTGCCTCGGTGCCTACTCTAAGCATGGGTCCCACGCTGCAACTCTGGGCAATAGCTTGCTTAATCTCCACAACGGCCCCCACAACGCTAAGGATGCCTGGCCTCCACCTTGGGGGTGCCCAGGAGTGGACACCTCACAGGGAAAGCCAGGATGGGTTCCACAGCGGTATTCGTACAAGCGCCTTGAGACCCTTGCGGGTGAGTAGTGCGCTATACAAGTATCAATTTACATTTTACATTTACATTTATGCCCATCTTATTATTTTCGAGATCGCCTCGAGCTTTCCTTAGCTAGTACATATGCTAGGGCTAAGTGCTTGACCGGAACAGCTTGATTTACTTTTGCCAGTTTGTGTAGAAGATTCCCTTCTCTCGTTTTTACACATTGCTAGGTTTTAAATATCTACTCTAATGCATACGTTAAAATGGTAGGGATTTTCATACAATAGACCTCTAGCAAAGGTTGGAAATGCCCGTTTCCAGAAGCAGAGTATAGCCTCAGCAGTTCCCTTACATGGGCATCCGTATTTCGCCCTATGTGATCTAGAAGGGAGGCATTCTGTAAAGTGTGGGAAAAAATTCAAACTAAATCGGTGTATTCTTTGACGGATTCCAATGAGTTTCCTCCCAATGTTCAATTGAAAGATCGCAGTCACATTTTCTTCCCCTAAAAGGTAAAACTTTGGTTTTCGAGATGTTTGGGCTACAAAGTTTTCTTTTGCATAGCAATTTAGTGCATTTAAGTTTCTGTGGAGTCCTATTGGTTTAAGATCTAATATCACAATGTCGTCTGCGTACATTAAAATATGTATGGGACTGAATGCTAATTTGGTGGGAAATTATTTACTTGGGTAAAATACTCCAGCAGGTCGCTTAAATAAAGAGAAAACAACAAAGATGCAAGAAGACAACCTTGTTTTAGTCCGTTCGACGTGGGAATTGGTCTAGTTAAGGCCTTTACTCCCCCATTTGGACTCTGACCCTGTTGCTGTATGGAGGGATGTAATTATTGTGAGTAAATCATGCGGAATTCCCAGCCTCATCATTTACCTCCATAGTGTTGACCTGTCTGCCCTATCAAATGCTGTGGTAAAATCAATAAAAGCACAATATACAATTTGTAATTTTGACACAACATATTTGTGAAGAATGCAAAATTGCAATGTTATCTGTTACTGAATGTTTTGAGCGGAATCCTGCCTGAGACAGGAATCGTTCCACTGGAGGAGGCCCAGTCCTTCTGATGGTCCAGGACACAGGCTGCAAAGATCTTCCCTGTTGCATCTAATAGTGCAATTTGTTACCAAACTAGGCAGCAAAAACGCCTCCTGGTTCAACGATGATCTTAAAAAATCTAAGAAGCTCTGCCGCTCCCTCGAGAAAACATGGAAAAAAGACCCAAACACCACCACCAGGAACGCATTCAAAAACGCCACCCGCACACACCACCAACTGATCCGGACAGCTAAGAAAGCCGCATTCAAAGACAGACTAGATAACAACGCCCACAACAGCAAGGAACTATTCAACATCGTCAAAGAATTTACCAACCCCTCCGCCAACTCCAACGACATCACTCCCTCGCAAACCCTCTGCGACTCCCTAGCTTCGTTCTTCCACGACAAAATCGCAGACATCCACAACAGCCTCGACAACCAACCTGGAGACCAACCCACCCAACCTTCTACCGTACCCTCACCCCCATTGAACATCCTCAATGACTGGAACCCTATCTCCACTGAGGACACCATCCGCCTGATGAATTCCATTCACTCAGGATCCCCAACAGACCCATGCCCTCACCACATCTTCAACAAAGCAGACTCCATCATAGCGCCACACCTCCGAGACGTCATCAACTGCTCCCTCAACTCCGGCACCTTCCCGGAAAGCTGGAAACACGCCGAACTCAGCGCCCTTCTGAAAAAACCCACAGCTGACCCCACCAAACTCAAAACCTACCGACCCATCTCGCTCCTACCATTCCCGGCCAAAGTTATCGAGAAAGCTGTCAACAACCAACTCGCCGCCTTCCTCGAAACCAACAAATCCCTCGACACTTCACAGTCCGGCTTCCGAGCCAAACACAGCACGGAAACCGCCCTCATCGCCGCAACAGACGACATTCGAACCCTACTGGACAATGGAGACACAGTCGCCCTCATCCTCCTCGACCTCTCCGCAGCCTTCGACACAGTCTGCCATAGCATCCTTCTACAGCGCCTCAGTAACATCGGAATCCAAGGAAAAGCACTGGAATGGATCACTTCGTTCCTCACCGGAAGAACCCAGAGAGTCCGCCTCCCACCATTCAAGTCAGAGGCCACTGAAGTCATCTGCGGCGTACCACAAGGATCCTCACTCAGCCCCACCCTCTTCAACGTATACATGAGTCCCCTCGCGACCATCGCACGCCAACACAACCTCAACATCATCTCCTACGCAGATGACACCCAACTGATCCTCTCACTCACCAAAGACCCTAATACCGCCAAAACCAACCTTCAGGAAGGAATGAAAGAAGTAGCTGAATGGATGAAGCATAGCCGTCTAAAACTGAACTCAGATAAAACAGAAGTCCTTATCTTAGGAACCTCCCCCTCCGCCTGGGATGACTCCTGGTGGCCAGAGGCTCTTGGAAAAGCACCCATCCCGACGGATCACGCACGGAACCTGGGCATCATTTTAGACTCCTGACTCTCGATGTCCGGGCAGGTCAACGCCGTCTCAGCATCTTGCTTCAACATTCTTAGCATGCTCAAAAAAACATTTCGCTGGATCCCCACCGAAACCAGAAAAACGGTCACCCATGCACTGGTTACAAGCCGCCTGGACTACGGAAACACCCTATACGCCGGCACCACCGCAAAAGTCCAGAAAAAACTCCAACGCATCGGCCAGACTAATACTCGACATCCCACGTAATGACCACATCTCCAGTCACCTGAAAAAACTCCACTGGCTCCCAGTCAATAAGAGGATCACTTTCCGCCTCCTAACCCACGCACACAAATCACTTTACGAACTCGGACCCGATTGCCTTAACACTCGACTTTCCTTCTACACCCCACCCCGCCAGCTACGTTCCTCCTGCCAAGCCCTAGCTACCGTGCCTCGCATCAATAAAACCACCATGGGAGGTAGATCCTTCTCCTACCTGGCCGCCAAAACCTGGAACTCACTCCCCACTCACCTTCGTCTCACTCAGAATCATCTTACATTCAGAAAGCAACTTAAAACTTGGATATTCGACAAGTAATCCTCCCACCCTTCCTCAAGCGCCTTGAGACCCTCTGGGTATGTAGCGCGCTATATAAATTCTCTTGACTTGTCTTGACTTGACATAGTTCTTTGGATCTGTTCTGGAGCCTTTTTTAAAAATAGGGACCTAGTGTTACAGATATGTAACATTTTCTTCTTGCTGCGTTGTTAAATAGCACCTTCCACAAGGCATTGTAAGGCACAAATATGGTGTGAGACAGGAGTGTCATTTCACTCCTACTCTTTTTGTTCTTTCAATCCTCAGACATTTGATACCAGTGACCTAGGTTGCAAAGTTGGGGAATTTTCTATCTCTGTATGCTGCTGCTGTTTAGAGTTATACAAAGAGTCTGGAAAAGTCATACTAGTTTTAAGAATTATTGTGATACATTGTGCCTGTTTCCTTTGAGTGATTACTAGGAGCTGATGGCATAGCATCCATTCTTTCAAGTTGGATATACTTTAATGGTCTTGTAGAATAATGTTTAGATTGAAACCTCGCCACTTCTATTGATGATTGGGATAATAGCACTAATTAACATGAGGTTCCTTCCCATTCCACTTGTTTGATAACTTGAACTTACATGATGTCAATAAAGACATTTGTTTGCTAAACATATTATTGTTACTATGATAATAGTAAAGCCATACAGTAATGCCAAGGTAAGCAGTGAATCTGTCTTTTTAGCCAGTCGTGATTGTATGCAAAGAGTATCCTTTTGTTTTCTTTTTTCTTTGCAGACCATTGTGTTATATTGTAAACAGTTCATCTCAAATAAGCCCAGAACTCCTACTTTTGATGGGCAGTCCCTCACCAAAGGTAGATAGGTGAAGAAGATAGTAGAGCATCAGTAGATTTCTCACTTTCTCAAAGGTTTTGATAGTCTGTTGTATATCATGCATGAGCTTTTCCAGAGCCATAGTTTGACATAACTCTTCTTTCTACAGTACCAAATTAGGAGGCACTGACACTATGGTTCAAAAGATGTTCTTTAGTATCAGACGCTCTCCCGTTCTCTAGCTTTAACATGTTTTCCCTTCCAGAGGTGGTTAAAATTAGGGTTAAAATGCAGGGAGAGAGTAGTGGTGATGGAAACAGGGTGAATCCTTCTCCTTGTGCCATATTTAAAGGCTTATTCACGTTACAGCTCTGATGTTTAGGTTACCAGGCTTGTGTTCTTTCAGCAACCATGGGGTATCTCAAAGAGGTCTCTCTCCCAGATAACGCCCACACCACGGGCACCCAGTGTTTCCCTTACAGAGAAACCTATCAAAAATAATTTGCAAATCAACTGCATAATAGTACGTCAATATGTCTGGGCATGCAAGTCTCCCTTTATCCTTTAGGTGCCATAGGTGTCTTTCTGGCAATTCTGGCTTTCTCTTTAGCCCACACAAAAGACAGTAATGTCTTCTGTAGGGGCTGTATTTCAGATATTGGCGTCACAGTAGATGGTGTCTGAAATAGACAAACTGTGTAATATGTTCATTTTAAAAAACATTGATGCATCCCAAACCATGATAGAGTCCACTCCATCTAGCAAAGCCTGTAATAATTTGTGCTTTCAGGATGGGCAAATTGATGTTAGTTCAATCTAGGACTAGGTTTGAAATGTTAAGGCCTATTTAATGGTGGTCGTAGTACTGTGCAAACCCTTAGCTGAGTTACCTGCTGTGAGAAGTTGGCCTGGTATATGATGTTCACTATTCTAGTGAGCACCTTGCACCAGTCCAAACGACCCTTATGGTGATTGGTTGTAAGTCAACCTTATAGACCAGCTGTCCTAGGGGTAGCATGGACAAAAGCAGTCTTAGGCTAAACTCAAGAGGGCATGTGAAGCCAGCTGTTTTACCATATGCAATCCTTTTTAATACCAAATGAAAGGACACCACACAAGTTATATATTATAAAATATATGTATTTATTACTAGAATAACCCTCTGTACTCTTTATGAGGGCAGAGGTACAAGCGTTAAACAAAGAACTTCATATGACATACAAAAGTTGCACAAATATGGATAGGCCCTGGTGGCCCCTAAAACCACATACTAAAATAGTGATATAAGAACCACGTCACGAACAATGGTAAGGTCTAGGGCCTTGAGAATCGCTGGGGCTACACTGGACTAACAGCAGTTAGGACAGGGGAGGCCCACAGGATGCGGGTGCAGTGTCTAACTAAATGCACACGCGTGCACCAATAGAAGTCAATGGTGCGTAAAAGTTAGAAAGTTGCAGATTTGGAAGTCTTCCGACTGGACTAGAACTTAACCACTTAAAACTAGGACACTAGGGATGTAAATCTCTACAGGAGCACCGTAGTGCTTGCGTTACCTCACCCACAGGAAGCGGGTGCATAGGTGTCAAAGTGTGTCGGGTTTCGTCGTGGAATTCTATGGAGCCTTGGAGAAAAGATGCTGCAGGCGACCAGGAGAGAAGAGTTCGGTTGGATCCAAGGGTGGATCAAAGATGTAGAGTACCTGAAAGCAGAGGGGACAGAGTCTGGGTCACTAGCCAGTGACCCGGAAGGAACCAGGAAGGAACCAGGCGATGTCGGGTGCAATCAAGTGGTTGTCGTGAAGCTTGTCTCCGCTGCCACGAGGACCAGGAGGTATCGACGATGACCAGGAGCTGGGCACAGACTGTCCCACGAAGGCTCTCGCTGTCGGCGGTGTCGGCTTCCGGATTGGAGTCAACAGGCCTTGGCAAATGCAACCCACACAGGAATCGAAGATGTCTTCTCGGTCAGACCAGCAAGGTCTGATGGGCTACTCTTTTTCAGGGGAGCAAGGGCCAGTCTGGAGCAACCAGACCAGCGTTGTAAATTCGAAGGTTCGTCGTCACAGAGGCCACTAGCCGAAGGGCAAGTGACAGACGCGTCGAGCAGGAAAATGCAAAAGGGCCCCACGCAGCACTCGGTGAGTGTGGAGAGGTGATCTTCGGTGCAAAAGCTGCTCGGAGCTGGGGATTCTCAATCCCCAATGCACAGCTTCGAGGGCGCCTCTGGAGCTGCATGGGAAGCACTTCGCTGGCTTTCCAAGATGGCCGGTCCCACGTCGCCTCCACGGGTCTCAGCTTTGCTGTGGCTGTGGATCGAGCTGTTGGATGTCGCTCGAGCTCCGGCGCGAGCAGCAACAAAGCAAACCGTTGAGCGCTTGATGGGGCCTGATTGCACAGGGTGGTCACTCCTTGACCGCAAGGGAGATTATTCAGTCTTCTACGTCGAGTAGGATGTCGAAGGGTCCAGAGTTTCGTTTCAAAGTTTCAGTCAGGATTATCTAAAGTCTATGGACACAGCTCCTATGTTTATTCCAAATCAAGGGGCTGGATTACCTGCTAGGTCCCTCCTATGGGTGGGACCCAGGAAGGTGGTGGTTACACCCCTTTCCCTTTGTCCAGTTTCGTGCCAGAGCTGGGGCTGGAGTGCCCCAGCACCGGTTTGAACTGGGCTATGCATGGGACACCGTGTGTGCCCCAGGCAGTGTCTAGTTTCGCTCAACCCTCCCTGCCTCAATCCACTTTCTCCTGTCTGGGGTGGTGTTAGCACCTCCCTGTGACAGGAAACCTTTTGTCCAGGCCTCCCCTGCCGGAGTTTCGGTCAGCAGCAGGAGGCCAGGCGTGTGTCTGTGGCAGCAGCATCCATTTTGTGATGCTGAGGCTCTGGTTTGTTTTAACCGCGTTTACTGTTAGCAACATGTCTTCTCTCTCTAGAAGGGTGGAAAGCTACCCCCGTCGCCAGAATTGGCTAGGGGGTAGTATTCCAAAGCGTATGACACCTTACACGACATGTTTTGATAAAGCCAAACCAAAGTTAGCAATAACCGCGAGGATTATAATGCACTTAAGAGTATATGGTATGGCAATACCCTGGAACAGCTATAAGGACATGGTTCCAAAAGCTGCAGACAGGCTCAGCTCATGCTAGAGCACCATCTCACATAAAACCAAGCACTCTGCCTCCAGGATTGTTATGGCCTGCCATAGGAGTGACTTATAGTTGTATATGTGTCCAGATATAGGTTTAGACATAGGTATACTATATCTAAGCAAGGGGTGATTACACGACCTTGCCCCAGCTGAGTGATCAGCCAGTTGTGTCAGTTTGGATGGCCAGCCAGGGGTGGCAAAAGATATGCTGCAGCCCCTGGTAGGCCTTGGATGAACCTATGCCCTGGGTACCTATAGTACACTGTACAGGGGCTCATAAGGTGACCCAATCCTAATTGGTGATGTACCTAAAGTACATGGTTGTGAATTTAGAGAGAGAACAGCAGGGCTGTGGGTCTGATTAGCAGGTCCACAGCCACATTAAGTCGAAAACCAGTGAAGCAAAAAGCAAAAAGTGGGGTGACCATAGAAAAGCAGACCCTACTCTCCTACACCTGCTCTGGGAGAAGATTGATGTAAAGAATCTCAAACTTGTATTCGTTAAATTTAAACTCTGATATCCTCTCGAAAAGCTCAAAGGCCTCCATTACTTCCGGAAGTGTGGTGCCTGGTTCAGAGATTGTAAGGAGCACTTTGTCTGCAAAAAGTCTAATTTTAAGTTCACAGCTTTAATCACTGGTGATTTTCTTTTGTGAGAGGTCAATGGCTCAATTGCAAGAGCAAACAATATGGGGGATAGGTGGACAGCCCTTGTCTCGTGCCCCTTTTCAGATGTTTCTCCTGTGAGCTGACATTGTTTATCTGAAAGAGACACGTTAGTGATAGATTCCTTACCTTAGAATATCCCCAGGCGTCAGACTGGATCCGGAAACTTTTACGTATCAATACCCCTGCGCGTCGGTAGGCGTCGTCCACGGCTCCGCGTCTGTCGTTAGCGCCGGAATGACGTCGCCGGAGTACTTAGACGCCGCCCTCACGCGCTGACGTCAGTTCTTTTTTCCGCGCCAGCTAGCGCAGATCCGGAGAAGCTCTAGCCCTTAGTCATTTTTTTACTAAACTTTTTTGATCATTTGATCTGTTTTTCTCGAGTCGCTACGACTCCTACGGTGCCGGTAGGGATGCCCGGGTTCAAACCCTGCTCCAAGTGCAGCCGACTGATGTCAGTTACCGACCCTCATCGCCGGTGTCTTCAGTGTCTAGGCCTCAACCACAACGACCGAACCTGCTCCGACTGCCGGGCCCTGACGTCTAAGGCTAGGCGGGAGCGGTCCTGCAAGCGGCTTGAGCTCCGGCAGTCGGCCCCGCGCAGTTCAAGGTCCCGGTCCCACAGGAGGTCGAGGGACCGTTCGCGGGGTCGGAGCCCTCGTAGTTCCGAGAGTCGACATCGGTCTTCGGGATCAAGGTCCTCAGGTAAGAGGCATGAGCGGTCGGAAAGGCGCGGGCGTCACAACCTGCCCCATACCTTCCGGTCCCTGGGCACGATGCGACGCCAGAGGAGGTCGAGTGGTACCTCATGACCATGAGGTCTCTCCCTCCTCCGCCGGGGTCCGTGACGCCTTCGGGCCCAGCGGTCCCGGCTGGGGAGCCTGGCGGGTCAGGTGCTTCGGCTCCGACGCCGTCGGGTGCTTCGGCCTAGGTGCAGCTGGCGACTTCGGTCCCGGCACCGCAGGCCCCCACTCAATCCGGTTCCGGATCCGGGTCGTCGCCGGTCGACCTCACGATCTCACCGACGCCGGCCCCTAGGGTGTCACCCCGGTGCCGCCTACGGGCGACCCCGTCTCCAATCCTACCCTTTATTCGGTTCCGGCGCCGTAGCGGCGACGCTGGGCGCCGCTCTCGACGTCGTATGGAGACTTTTACTTCCACGAACCAGCCCCATCCGTTGAACCTGAATTTCAGGTGATGTGTGACTAGGAGGATTGGGAGGGGTCTGTGGACCCTCTGGCACAGGAGTGCCAGTCTCAACAGGACTGGACATATGAGCTTAGGGGTGCCACTGGACTGGACACTTCGCCAGACACTGGTTTTATCTCCCTTCCAACTGTGGCTACGGAGGAGGGGGCTGCCTACAGTGTAGTGTTGACGCGGGCGGCCAAGGCATTTGGCCTAGAGCTCCCCGTCGCGGCCGTGAGGACTAACCTCCTCACTGAGGTCCTTAAACCGCAGGCAAGCTCGGCTGAGCCTCTGCTGCCGTTTAATGAGGCCTTGTGTGACGTTCTTTTGGGCACTTGGTCCAAGCCCGCTACAGGTCAGCCTGTGGATAGGAACGTGGCCAGATGCTCCCTCCCGGCTCCGGGCGACCCTTGCTTCTTGTCCACCCACCTCACCCCCGAGAGCCTGGTTATCCAGGCCTCTACTTCCCAGACCACATCCCCGACGGCTCCACCCGATCGGGAATCCAAGAGGTACGAACAATTCGGTAAGAAGGTGTTCTCGTCCCTGAGTTGGGACTGCGGTCAGTCAATACTGCATGCCTCTTGGGCCGCTACACCCACACTCTGTGGGACACGGTCGCGGACGTGCTGCCACAATGTCCGGAGGAGGCCCGGACTAAACTCGCCCAAGCCCTTGCGGAGGGTCGAGATGCAGCACGCTATTCCATCCGGTGTGGGCTGGATACCACAGACTCACTGGGCAGAGCGATGGCAACGACGGTGGCGGTTCAACGCCACGCCTGGTTGAGGACCGCCAACTTTTCGGCTGATGTCCAGGCCACCCTTCTGAACATAACATTTGATGTCCGTCGCCTCTTTGGCGACAAGGCAGACCAATGCCTTGAGCGTTTTTAAGGACTCCATGGCTACTGCCAAGTCCTTGGGCCTCTCGGCACCACGCCAGCAAACGGGTGCCTTTCTCTCCTTTCGTGGCCAAGGAAGGGGCGCCCCCACACGTGCTGCCAGCCACGCACCGCAGAGTAATACACAGCGCGGTGGCGGCAGTGGAAACCGCCGTGGCGGCGGTCGGGGACAACGGCGAGGCCAGTCCACACCTCCCCCTGCAGCATCCGCCTCAAAACCCTCCTAGTCGGTGCTTTCAGGCCCATGTGACGCCAGCGGGGGGCAAGGTTCGCCATCACCACTTCTACTAGCACACTGTCATGTCGGACATGTGGGTGCTGCAAATCGTCCGAAGGGGCTACTCCCTCCCCTTCGAGGCGACACCTCCAGCCAGGCCACCGCAATACCACCACGTGTCGGGGGATCACTTGTAACTTCTGCAAGAGGAAGTTACGGCCCTCTTGGCCACGGGGGCCATCGAGCGCGTTCCTGGGCCAGAAGTAGGGTGTGGTTGTTTCTCCCACTACTTTCTGGTACCCAAGAAGGGCAAAGGGGGCCTGTACCCTATCTTGGACCTACGGAACGTCAACGGCTTCCTCCGGAAGGAGAAGTTCAAGATGCTGACATTGGCTCAGGTCTTAGCTGCCCTAGACCCTGGAGACTGGATGGTAGCGTTGGTCTTGCAGGACGCTTATTTTCACATTCCCGTCTTGCCGGCCCACCGGCGTTACCTGCGGTTCACGGTAGGCCACGAGCACTTTCAGTTTACCGTGCTCCCCTTCTGCCTTACCAGCGCCCCATGGGTGTTCACGAAAGTGATGGCGGTGGTCGCAGCTCATCTGCGCAGGTTAGGGTTGCAGTCTTCCCCTACCTCGACGACTGGTTGTTGAAGGCGGGCTCGCCCAGACAGTCGTCAGCCACCTCCAGGCTACGCCCGACCTCCTGCACCTGGGGCTCTCCATCAATGTGCCGAAGTCACACCTGTGTCCCTCTCAGAAGCTCCTCTTCATCAGGGCTGTTCTAGACTCGGCGCAGTTTCGGGTGTATCATCCCGAACAGTGGGTTCGGGATATTCTGGCTCTGATTCTGATCTTTCAGCCTTTATCCCGAGTCTCGGTCAGGTTGATGCTGCGGCTTCTGGGGCTGATAGCCTAGCCTCCTGCATCCTTCTGGTGCATCACACCCGGTGGCGGATGCGGGCTCTGCAGTGGGACCTGAAGTTTCAGTGGGCCCAGCATCAGGGCAACTTGTCCGACCATGTCTTGATCTCGGAGGGCACTGCAAGACAGTTGCAGTGGTGGCTCACGGACCGCGATTAGGTCAGCGGCAGATCCCTCTCCCTACACGAACCGGAGCACGTAGTTGTGACGGACGCGTCTCTTCAGGGCTGGGGGGCCACATGGGAGAGGCGGAGATCAGAGGCCTCTGGTCTCCGGCGGAGTCCTAGCTCCACATCAACCTTCTGGAGCTGCGGGCGATCCGTCTTGCACTGAAGGCATTCCTCCCCTCTGTCCGGGGGAGTGTAGTGCAGGTGTTCACGGACAACACCACTGCCATGTGGTACTGCAACAAACAGGGCGGGTGTCATAACCCGCGGCGTGAGCAGCCACGACAGGAGGCTAGAACACCGTAGCGCCGTTCCGGTGCAAAGACTACGTTTCCCAGCAGCCTTCGAGGAACCTGCAAACGCCGTGAGAGTTGCACCGCGCATGCGCGATCACCAGCAGCGTATTTAGCAATGGCGGCGCCGAGGGAACACATCAGATATTGACGTGTCCGAGAGGAAGACGGGAAGACGCCGAAGGAAGGAAACGGTAAGGGACTCGCGTTCCTATACACTGTGTAATTACTGACAGCTGGCCCGTTCGCACACCATTGTGTGTTTCCGCTCGAGTGGCATGCACGCCACGTCCCGGAGGGGAAAAGCCTGAGTTCCGATAATGCGCAGCCGCGCGTTCCTGTGCCTAAAGCCCCGGAAAAAGCCTTACCTTATCGAGCGGTTGCTCGGACGAGCATTCTGGTATCCCTAGCCCCGGTGAGGGGTAGACTGAGAGGAGCAGAAGCTCCGTGTGCGTATACACGCACACCAGCCCCGGAGAGGGCAATTCATGGACTAGTGACTCTGTTTGCGTAGCCACGCATACCACGCCCCGGAGAGGGCAAGTCAAGGGACAAAAGACCCCGTGGCTCAAATATTACTTCTAAGCCGGGGTTCCATAGTCATTGGTGACTTCAAACCAAGACTCGCTGTACCCCACGTTTGAAGGTGTCAGGACAGGCATCACTGCGGGGGATGGTTTCAACAACAGGCTAGTTGTTCGTTGTTCGAGTGGCATTGTCGGCCACTGCTTAGCACAGTGCCCTCCGTTGGAGAGTGTCAGGACAACGCTCATGCGGAGGACGGTTTCGAGGACACCAAGGGGAATCTGAGTGAAGCAACTCATATTACCTTATCTTGTGTATTGTCTGCATGAAGACATAAAGCCTGATCTAATTCACATACGGTCTGTGTTGCCTTCTTTGGGTACGAACGCCAAGGGGATCGTGATTACTAACCATCCAATCCTGTGGGCATTTCAGGTTCACAGCGGGGTGGGGTCGTGGTACTCTATGCCAGGAGGCTCTGCGCCTCTGGCAGTGGCTGGAACATCAGGGGGTGACCCTGGTGGTTCAACACCTGGCAGGTTCTCTGAACGCCAGGGCGGACGAACTCAGCCGTCGGTGCATGATGGATCTTGAATGGCGTCTGAACTCGGACGTGGCGCAAGGTCTCTTTCAGCAGTGGGGAGAGCCTTGGTTAGATCTATTCGCCACAGAAGAGAACGCGCAATGTCATCAGTTCTGCGCGTTGGAATTTCCAAGGCGGCACTCGCCCGTAGACGCTTTCCCTCGCGAGTGGAGTTGCGGTCTATTGTACGCCTTTCGCCTATACCACTTCTGCCCAGAGTGCTGAAGAAGATCAGGCCCGACAGGCCCAGGTTATCCTTGTGGCTCCAGACTGAGCACAAAGATATTGGTATGCAGAGCTACTCAGCATGTCTGTCGATCCCCCGATTCGTCTGCCTCTTAGGGAGGACCTTCTGTCGCAGCAGCAGGGGACGGTACTCCACCTGAACTTCTCCAGTCTCTACCTACAAGCTTGGAGATTGAGCGGCGACAGTTGAGGCCATTTGACTTGCCTCCTGAAGTCTGTAATGTCATTCTGGCAGCCAGGTGTCCCTCCACAAAGTCGATATATGCCTGCAGGTGGAACAGATTTGTGGCATGGTGCACAGCAAAGGCTGTGGATCCACTCTCTGCCCCCCTTTCTGAGGTTCTCCTTTTCCTTCTTTCTTTTGCCCAGCAGGGCTCTGCTCTGGGCACTATCAAGAGCTACCTTTCTGCCCTTTCTGCCTTCTTAAGGCTACCTGATCAGCCATCTTTGTTCAAGTCCCCAATTGTAAATAGGTTTTGAAGGGCATCACACACATGTTCCCTCCTGTTCCTTTCGTGATGCCTCAGTGGGACTTGAACCTTGTACTTACTTACCTAATGTGTGCTCCCTTTGAGCAGCTCCATAACTGTCCTCTCCGTCTTCTTACTTTGAAGACTGCTTTCCTGGTTGCCATCACCTCTGCCAGGAGAGTGAGTGAGCTCCAGGCTCTTTCTTCCAAACCTCCTGTCCTTTCTGTCCATCCGGACAAGGTTGTGTTACGGACAAGACCCTCTTTCCTGCCCAAGGTAGTCACCGCCTTCCACATCGGGCAGTCCATCACCTTGCCCACCTTCTTTCCGCCTCCGCATCTCTCGAAAGAGGAAGAGAGGCTCCACCGTCTGCACCCAAAACGTGCGCTCTCTTACTATCAGGATCGCACACGCCAGTTCCAGGTGGATGACCAACTCTTTGTTGGTTACGTGGAAGCTAAGAAAGGACGGGCGGTGCACAAGCGGACCATCTCTCGATGGATCGTATTGTGCATCCAGGCGTGTTACTCTTTGGCTAAAAAGGATCCTCCTGTTGGGCTGAGGGCCCACTCCACTCGGGCCACGGCGGCTACTACTGCCCTGGGCCAAGGAGTCCCCTTGCAGGACATTTGTCAGGCAGCTATGTGGGCCTCGCTGCACACCTTCGCGAGACACTACTGCCTGGACAGTCAAGTCCGGAGGGATGGCTTCTTTGGCCGTTCCATCCTCCAGGACTTTCTGGTGTGATTATTGGTTCGCAGACCCATCACCAGGGTTGGTATTGCTGGGGTATCTATTCTGAGGTAAGGAATCTATCACTAATGTGTCTCTTTCAGATGCACAAGTTACTACTTGTGTAACGATATATCTGTAAGAGACATTAGTTAGTGATAGATTCCTTACCGACCCACCCATCCTCCCCGTTCTGCGAACTGATATTTAGGGTTAAGGTCATCCCCTTTCAGGGCCCTAGTTTCATGGCACCAGTGTTGGTTCTATCATGGCTCTGCGTATCTGGCGCGTAACAGCTGTGTATCAGAACTGACGTCAGCGCGCGAGGGCGCGTCTAAGTACTCCGGCGACGTCATTCCGGCATTAACGATGCCGACGACGGACGCGGAGCCGCGGACGACGCCTACCGACGTGCAGGGGTATTGCTATGCAAAAGTTTCCGGATCCAGTCTGACGCCTGGGGACATTCTAAGGTAAGGAATCTATCACTAACTAATGTCTCCTACAGATATATCGTTACACAAGTAGTAACTTGTGCATCCTCACTCTAGCTGTTAAGAGGCGATGGTTGAACACTATCCATTCCTTCATCACTGGCCCTATCGTATTCAGGATTTATTCTAAAAACTCCCAGCTCACCACATCAGATTTTTTTTTTTTTTTTTTTAGCGCCTACCGTAAGCAGGGTGTCTGGACTATACTTCTTCTGTGTTTTTTCTATCAAATGCACCACTCTTCAGACATTGTCTGCTCCCTTTCTTCCGTGCACAAATCGCACTTTGTCTACATCAACTTTAGCATAATATTTTTGTCTGTCCTGCTAATCAGTACCTTAGTAAATAATTTTGCATCTGCTTTTAAAAGGGCTATAGAGCAGTAGGATTTACAATCGGCGATATCTTTCCCTGGTTTAAGGAGAAGGACACTCTCTTGTTTCACACATTGAAGGTATGATTCTGGATGTGGCAGTAGACCAAGCAGTAACACTACCTTCTTCCGTGTCTGTGTCCCAAACTTGCACCTCTTTGCAGCTAGCAGCACTGCCCTTACTGTACCATCTCTACTAACGGTACTTTGCTTAGTGGGGAGCTCGGTCCTTGTATCGAGAGTGAGGCGGCCTCCCACCACAGCTGACTCTTTAGTGGGAAAGTTCATGCATATTGTGTTACTTATTCTCTCTAATTGGCAGGGTGCATACTCCTTGTCACAGATATGCTGTTGGAGACATCTCTTAAGGAGATTGCACAAGGGCATTTGAACGAAATTGTTGGGGCACAGCAAGTACTCTTTGCCCCAGTGTCTGCCAAGTATTAGGGTGATGAACAAGGTCTCTGTATATATGCCCCAATTCCACGCAGTCCATCTTAGGGTTCCAGTGACTTGCTGTCTACATGTCTTCCCAATTCTGACAATTACACCAACTACATAGCCAAAGTGGGTTAGATATTGTCTGAAATGGGCGTTTAGAGATTCTGGTCTCCTCTTTGAGGAATCTGACCACACACAGCGTTGCCTTCTTTGCAAAAAGCTGGATATTACGCTGACCGTTGTGGATATCTAAAACTCTACTATAGGCAAATCATGCACAGCAAAGTACTAAATTTATTTTATACACCCTTTCTGGATAACCGATCATTATCTGACTCTTCCAGTAATAGGACATTTTTGATGGATCCCCCACACTGCAACCGGACACTTTTTTAGAAATATCTCCTGCTCAATTTGACTCTGTTGGTATTGTCCTGTCTCCGAAAGTGATGGCATAGAGGTATATATTTACCACCTCCCTTGTGCTGGCATTGGTTCATTCATTTCTGTGCCTGTCGTTGCAAATCTTGAGGCCCTTCCCTGGCCTTTTGCTGTTTTTTTACTGAATTTTTAAATTATTTTTAAATGGTAGTGTCAGCCTAGAAGTTTGCAGACTTCAAGCTGTGACCACTGCCAGCCCTCCAGAACCTTTCGGCTCCGCTCCCTCAAAGACTTCAGGTTCATGGCCCGACAGTCGGAGCACGACTTCGGGTTGGGAAAGCGCTCCAGGCACCAGAGGCACACGAGGTGCGGATCCGTGACAGACATCAGCTTGTGACAGGAGCCACAAGGCTTGAAGCCGGTCCGTCGATGGGACATCCCTACATGCACCAGGAGTCAAAGAACTTGAAAAAGATGTTGACAAATTCGAAAAAGTTTTTGTCAAAAAGTGACTAACGGGCATGCTCTCTCCAGATCTGCGCTGGCTGGTGCGGAAAAAGAAAGAAATGACGTCAGCGCACAGGGGCGGCGTCTAAGTAGACACCGTGACGTCATCCCAGCAACCACGACGTCTATGTCGAACACGAAGTCGATCCACGACACCTACTGACACGCAGGGGTACTGCTGAGAAATAATTTCTCTGATCCAGTCTGATGCCTGGGGCTAATTCCAAGGTAAGGAATCTATAATGACGGTCTCTTTCAGATTATGCGAAATCATGCTTGTTCCCATTTACACTTTCATATCCCGATCGTACATTTGCCCTTAGCGGGGTTCCATTAATATGGCAACCCAGTGTCTTTCATTACCTGGGAGTCAGGGTTTACCATCAGCCAGCTGACTTATTAGACAGTATTCTTATCAGAGCGACAACAGCCCTTGGATCACAGATGTTGTTCTGGCGTACACTTCCTCTATCTGTCAGGGGTTGCGTTCCCGTACACAAAATGGTGGTCCTGTCTCTGCTGCTCTTTTTTTTTTTTTACTAATCTGCCCTTGTATGTCGCACCTCCCTACTTCTGATCCCTCGAAGGAATCTTGCGAGAATTCATCTGGAACAAGCCCCGGTGTAGGGTGGCACTGACAAAACTGTATTTGCCCACTGACCAAGTATCTAATGTGGAACCGCACTATCTTGCTTCTCAACTCCAGTGGGTGTCTGAGTTGTAGCTCTCAGACACTGCATGTTGTCCCTGACCTCGACCCTTTCAGCGATACTGCGACTTTTTCATCCCTACACACGCGTTAAACCGCCGTAGACATTGCTACTCAGGTTGCAAATAGGTGCTATCACCACAGCCTGTATCTTGCACGCTCTACTACCCCATAAGCACAAGCTCTGCTCTTGTTGGGCATGCCCAGAGGTGATGTCACCACCTGCGGAACTCATCGCTTGGCTTGAAACTGGCATGCACAAAATACGGGACTTTTTTTGAGATGGTGCACTGGTACCTTCTTTTGTATTGGCGGACCAAGATGGAGTACTAGTACCTTATGATGTATTGGTGGAGGAGGTGGGGCTACCTCCTGGCCTCTTTCTGATACACAGCTCGTTATTTGCCGCGCTGCATGGCAAATAGAGGGACATGTCGAGGGAACCTTCATCACACCTCATAATACAGTACCTATTTGTAATGGGAACAGGCCGGCATATCATGAGATGGCTTGCAGCTTACCTCTGCCAGCTCACAGCTATGTCTCCCACACCCCTGAGGTGATGCTGGAAAGAGGAACTGTCCCGTCCTTGTTCAGATAAGGAGAGTCCAATCCATGTCCATCAGAACGCTCGCTTCCGCCTTATCCAATACTACATAATTCAAAGAGCTTATCTCTCCCCTGCTAAAATTAACTGATACTTTAAACTAGCAGATGCTCACTGCCCCAGATGTCATTTACCTGATGCCGACCTCCTTCATATGCTATGAGCATTTTCTCACCACACCACTTACAGGCGACACGTAACCACCCAACTGACTGCCTGTACGGACTGCACGGATTTGCACACCTGGTAGACGTGCATCTTGGGTCTCTTTCACAGTTGCAAGAGACACAAGGCTTCCTCCTGCCTTCTTGGTTTGGGATTGGTAGTGGCAAAGCATTTGATCACCTGCCGTTGGAAATCGCCTGAACCTCCCAATCTGTTAGCTTGGCTGTAGTCAATACTGATGTGGGTTCAATCCCAGAGTATTGCACTACACAAAGTAGACACTTTAGGGTTACGTAAGACTCATATATCCACCAACTGGGACATTATACTACATGACTTCCAAAACTCACTCAGAACACACAGAAGCTGCAGCGGGATTGGATGAAACAGGTGTGGAATCCTAGCTTAATGTTCCTCATTAGTCCGGTGAAACAAATAACACTCCCTAGCACATATGATAGTTTAAATAACACAAGTATGTGACGTGTTTCCACAAAAGATGCAAAAATGAACAGAAGGTAAGTATTCTTTCTTCTTTGTTGGTCTCTTTATTCAGTGTAATTTTTCCCGGAAGTTCTCCACAGCCAGCACGTGTTTCGTTGTAACTGAGAAATCGGCCCACGACTTTCTCAAGGATGTGTATTTATAAAAAGACATAAAGAAAAATTGTATGTATACTGGGACTACCACATTAGTCCCTTTAAATACAAGATTCTCCATATTTTAATAAAAACGGGAAAGTCGCCCAAAATCAGTGAATCTCAAGCTAGTGGTGAGTTAATGATCAGAAAGAAATCCCAATGTGACAAAACCTGTTTGTAATTACACAAAGAAGTACCACTGTGAAACAGTAGGTCTATGAACCGAATAAAAATGGAGAGACCAAGTACGTGTGTTTAGATATAGCTTGTGCCGTGTTGTAGGTGTGCCGCTTATGTTTGAATGATAGGTCGTGAGAGAAGTGAATCACTCTTCGTGCTTAAATTCAATATCTCCGATGTGTTCCTTTAAAAATTCAAATATACCGTGATATAGTGAAATTGTGAGGTTAAGGACCATATATAAAAGCAAATTTGTAAGATATGTAAATACCTAATTCCAGTAAATAAGTATATCCTGAAAACCAAGCAAGAAAATATGTAGAAGTCAATCCTTATCTAGGTATTAATGACCATAAAGTATTTCATATTGGAATGTTATACTGGACTTACTTAATATGTGGTGATAATTCCAACCTGCATAGCGTTTCCAAAATGCTAGCGTCCTTTGGTATGAATCTGGTGTCTCTGGTCTTTTAATTTCGTGGTTTTAACATTCTTCAGTGCTGAAAAAATATTTTAAAAGTTGCTAAATCATGTCTGTCTTATTCTATGTTCCCTACTGTTATCTCATAACGTTTCGTGGCAGCAGCATGTCTGGTTATGATCCCGTGATATAGTGAAATCGTGAGGTTAAGGACCATATATAAGAGCAAATTTGTAAGATAATATGTAAATACCTAATTCCAGTAAATAAGTATATCCTGAAAACCAAGCAAGAAAATATGTAGAAGTCAATCCTTATCTAGGTATTAATGACCATAAAGTATTTCATATTGGAATGTTATACTGGACTTACTTAATATGCGTTGATAATTCCAACCTGCATAGCGTTTCCAAAATGCTAGCGTCGTACTTTGGTATGAATCTGGTGTCTCTGGTCTTTTAATCTCGTGGTTTTAACATTCTTCAGTGTTGAAAAAATATTTTAAAAGTTGGTAACTCATGTCTGTCTTATTCTATGTTCCCTACTGTTATCTCATGACGTTTTGTGGCAGCAGCATGTCTGGTTATGAGTATAGACATAAAGTTATTAATATGACCAAAATAAGGAACCACTTAACATTTACCAAGTTCAGAGGACCGGGTTTTAAGTGGCCAAAATGCCATTTGTTAATTGTATTGAAACCAATAGTGTGCAGGGATAACTTGCGCACTAGTATATTGTTCTTATTCTTTCTATGCCACTATTACATCTGATATGTTTAAATTCCCTGTGCGCCCATCTTTGGAACTACTCAAAAAATTGGCTCCTAGTTTAAAAGCCGCCCATTCTGTATCTGTTGATATTGGCCATTACCTAGTGGCAAAGTCAGACCCCCATTAGACTTCAGTAAATAAAGCAGCCGGTACCGAGAAAACCTCGTACACAATGTCAGGAAGTTGGTTATAGGAAATGTTCAACGCTACAAATCGCGCTAATCTATCTGCTACTCTTACCTTCTTGCGTTCTTGATATTCGCCGAGACGCCACCAAAGGTCCTCGAGGCAGAGTACGCTCGAGTGAGGTAAACGCCATTCTCAGTAAATGTCACAGTCGGCGTTCACCGTCCTACGTCACTTCCCATCCCTTCCAGATAGTATAGAGAGTGTAAAAGGACTTCTTGCTTAAACCTAAAGTAGCTGCCATCTATAAAGCGAGATCCATTTCACGTGTGTTAATATACTGTATTGGTATATCGTATTGTCACTGGGGTTGCCCTTTCTAAATAATATGAGATATTGCTATACTGATTGTCGAGCGGAATTCGTGTATTTTTAGTAGATGAAAATAAGTCGTAGTAATATAGAAAAAATTGAGGTATTTTTTTAACAGATCAAATTTGGTCATTGGGCCATGTGAAATCTGAAGTGTTGTTTAAAAGTTATGTTAGAAATAGATGTCCATTCTGCCTATAATAAGTTGGTGAAATTATCATGGATTAAAATTCTAACTAGTCTCTCCATCCATTAGAGTCAGTACAATATAAGAGAATGACAATCCCATCACACAGAGTTATAAAACAACAGTTAATATAGGGAAGTTCAGCAATGTGTATGGAAGGTTGATGTCTATCCAAATCACAATCTAGTTTTCCACGTAATGTAGTAATCAACAACAGTTGATACATTTCAAAATCATTTCAAAACAGCTTGTTATCTAAGCAAAATATTAACTATATATATTTCAGTCAATGTCAATTATTGACATCGTGCTCACGCTCGTTGGACAGTCTGTACCAGTATATCCTTTACAGCTTCGTGTTGCTTTTATGTACATGGGGGTATTGGTTGGTCTATACTCTATTAACATTAGTGCTTATGTTTTTCGAGCTAACATCTGTAACTTCTGTTTGGCTGACAGAGTACAGGGGTAACTTGGTTGGTTTCTACATTCCAGACCCTAGAGCTCATGAGTGTCTTGTCCATGTTAGTTGTCTCCTGGGTCTGATTGTGTACTGGTCCTATGTTGTGCTTATCTCATTTTCACTGTTTCAATAGCCCAGGAAGTAATGCAGTTCCTGGTCAATATTCAAGCCCTGTTCTACACTCCGTAGTTTCAGAATCCAGTGTGCATTTTTGCACCTTAGTGCCAGTTCCCTATTTCCCCCTCTTGGGTGTCTAGGGACACGTTCTATTCCAAAAAACTCGAAACACCAGTTGGTTGTTTGAGCAGAGCAGATCGATATGTGTGCAGCCAGGGGGTATCTCATGTCCCTCTGTTTGACTGCTCTTATGTGTTTGCTAATCCTCCCTTTTAGTGTTCTGATTGTGCTTCCGATGTATCTTTTCTTGCATTTGCACTCTATTGCATAGACCACAAATTTAGTGAGGCAACTGATGTTGGTGTAGATTCGATATTTTGTTCCCCCTGGTCCCTCAAATTCTGTCTTTCTACCACATGCCCATTTACATGTGCTGCAGTGTCCACAACTGAAGAAACCCACTGTGTGTTTACTCAGCCAATTTCCTCTTTCCTCAGGTTTGTCCATGATTGGCATATTTGTTATACCTGTCAAGTCCCTAGTAAAGGGCACTAAGTGTGCCAGGGCTGGTAATTCAAATGTTACTAGTGAGCCTGCAGCACTGATTGTGCCACCCACCTGAGTAGCCCTAAAATGGTGTCTCAGGCCTGCCACCACAATACCTATGTGCAGTCTGTGAACTGCCATGTTGTCCTGGCCAGTGTACACACGGACCAGGCCTGACCCTTCCCTTTTCTTACACATTGGACACCCCTCTGGTAGGCCCAAGGTACCCTCCTGGGCAGGGTGCCGTGTAGGTGAAAGGTAAGACATGTACTAGTGTGGGTGACATGTCCTGATAGTGAAATAATGCCAAATTTGTTTTTCACTATTGAAAGGCTATCTTGCCCATAGGCTAACATGGGGAATGCTATGTATCATATTTACCTGCATATTTTCCCATAGCAAAAGACACACAGTTGATGGACGGAATGCAGAACAAATCAAGCTATCCTGGCTGAAAAGGGGGGAAACCCCAAAACCGGTCCTAGGATGCTTGTTTCCAGTCCAGGGAGGACCTGGCTTGGCAGTTCGGGCTGGACTGTTCCCATGGGGCACTGGGTCAAGACTGATTTGCATATGGCTAGGTTTAAACTGGAATGGCATGGTGAGGAAAACAAATGATGGATTTAGGCCCAGATCTCTGTACTGGGGTGAATGTATGACATTGTTCTGCATCAACTGTTGTTTTTGTATTTTTCCATCGCGGCAAGATCGGCATATGGAGTTTGGTATCCCTGAACTCAGAATTTGATAACGCATCTTTTAGGAGAGATGGTTTTTAAATTCCGTGTTTGAAAATAGCACTTTTTAGAAAGTGGCTATTTTCCTGTTCAACCTTTCTGTGTGACTCTGTCTATTTGTGTATTGACTGTCTGGTTTGTGAGTGACCAGGGCTGGGGTGGCTGCAGGAGGCTGGGTGAGTAAGTAACTAGGCTGGGTGAGTCAGCACTAGGTTGAATAGACCCATCTACTCTTAGAGTGGTGGGAGGAGTTGTACCTGGGCCTGAATAGGACTGTGCCTGCCTTCCACAATGCTAGCTCCACCTCCTGCGGTGTGTCTGATGGCCCTGGCCTCCCGTCACAAGGGAAGAAGACATGCCCTGGCAGAGGGCCCCCAGAACTGGTTGGGACTGGATCCTGGACCACTCACACATGGAGAACAAAGACTTTTGGGTGATAAAAGTAAGACCTGCAACCCCTGTAATTTAGACTACTTATGCAATCAAGAGGAATCTCTGCCCAAGGAGATCAGCTGAAGAGACTGAGGAAGACTGCCCTTGCTTTGTGTTCTGGGGCTGGCCTGCAGTTTGCTGTATCCACTGAAGGAGAGAAAAGGGGGCTTTGCTGTGTGCTGTGCTCGTCCTCACGTGTTCGAGGAAAAGTCTTTGCTGTGTGCTGTGTCTTACAAGAGTCTCCAAGGGCTTGATAGGAGCTGGCCTACTGTTGCAAACGCAGGGATACCAAGGTTCCCAAAGAAACATTTCAAGTAGCTGTCTGCGCACAGCCTGGATGCTCGTTGAAGATTGCCTTTGCCTGCCCTTGTGATCCTGGGACTCGGTGTGCGATCGGCACACAATAGGGCTGGTTGAGGGCTGCCGTGCCTTTATCTGGTTAATGCGTCTCTGTGCACTACCCGAGGCAGTCAGCAAAAGGTGGCCGGAATCACCGCCCCTGGCACGGGACAACTATTGTGAGAAGTGCTTTTGATTCCATTACAGTGCTGTGCCCAAAAAGATCACCCCCGCACCTCGAGTGAGCGCCCGAGGCCGGCTTCGCCGAGAAGAGCCGCTGACGTCACCGCTGTGCCGCGCTTGGATTGGCCCCAGCCATCAGGGATTCCTGCATCGTCATCGGCGTGCCGCCCTGGAATTGGTTCCAGCTCAAGGGATTCCTACAGAGTCATTGGGTTGCCGCACTGGGATTGGCTCGGCCTTGAGGGCTTCCCCACGCTCAGACCAGGAAGCGGAGCTGCGCCGGAGACTGGGGAGCATCTCAGAAGAGAAACCTGCCTCGCCGGGAAGATGCATGGAGTCTCACAGACTGCCCAGCGCCCGCCTGCCAGGTAACACGCTCTGGTTCTCTTACTGGAGCTCACGCCTACCGCAGTAATCTCCCAGTGCACTGCCGACGGGCTGTGGGTTGCTCTTGAATCCAGCATAGTACTTGTGCATCTCAGCTTGTTCATCGCTTGGGGGTGTGTTGGTAGTAAAGGATGGGGCCACCAACAACACAGCCTGTTCTCATTTTCCTCTTCCCCTGCTACTCCCAAGCTGCTCTGATACCCCGTTTAGTCCAATGTGGCCAGCAGGGGGCTAAATTCATTTTTACATACTCTGCTGGTGTACTGTTAGTTACCTTGGACCAGTGAGTTTTGCAGGTTGTTAGTTAAGATTACGCCCTCCACTTCCTGTCAGCATCACCCTCCAGTTGTATCTCTTTTGACTCCGACATCAGCAGAGTATGCCTCTGTCCTTACCAAAGATTAAGTCATTGCTAGCCAAAGGGGCAATAGTGAGAAGCCCCGAGAATGAGAGGAACAAAATCTGCTATGCTCATTACTTCTTGGTTCCCAGGAAAGACGTGTACTCATACCAATTTTGACTCTTTGGTTCTTCGACACCTTCCTGTGGAAGAAAAACTGAAGCTGCTCACTCTAGCCCAGGTCCTCTCTACCCTAGGCTGTAGGAGTTGAATGGTGTCCTGCTGGATTTGTACTTTCATGCACCTATTGTGCATTTGAATAATAGTTCCCCTGCTTCGTTGTGGAAAAAGAACACTTCCAGTCCTGCTCTTCGGTTTCATTTCGGCCCCAGGGGTGTTTACAAAGATGATGGTGGTGGTTGCGGCCCATCTTCGCAGGCTGAGGGGGTGGCTGTATTCCTGTACCTTCCTTGACGACTAGCTGGGACCTTCAGTTGTGGATGAAGGACCCCAACATGACTTGTGAAAGGTGTTTTCTCTACACCATGCGGAGATTACGGTGGTGAGTGACGAATACATCAGCTTTGGGACTCCACCTGAACGATGTGGTGAACGGACACCTTTGGTCTCTATCCAGGATCCAATCTCAAACTGCTTGCCATCTGTTTGACTCCTAAGGGCTTTTTAGCTTATATCAAAGGCAGATCTGGTCAAGTTCTGATGGACAACATGACTTCCATGTGGTGTTGCAACAAACATGGCGGTGTGACGTCATAGCAAAGGTGTTAGGCGGAACTGAGACCGAGGCACTGGTTGGACCTTCAGGGAATTTCAGTGACTGTCAACCATCTGGCAGGATCCCTAGACTCCAGAGTAGATGAGTTCAGCAGACTCCATCTGGTCAACCACAAATGGCTTCTGCACCTGGAAATAGTTCCAGGCATATTTTCCCAGTGGGGCATTCCTTGGGAAGATCTCTTTGCTGCTGCAGAGAACACTTATTGTCAAAACTTTTGTGCTCTAGAATACCGCCTCTGCTGCTGCTTCCCCAGGTTCTGAAGATCAAAGGGAACTGGCCTTAGCTCACCCTGAGCTGATCAGCTCGGAGGGCCTGGTAATCTAACATGCTGAGTCTGAGCATCTTCTACTGCTCTGGCTACCTCTTCAAGACAACCTTTTCTCTCAACAAGGCGTGGTTCTGCACCCGAACCGCCATAACCAAAACCTCATGCATTATTGAGTGCAACTAGCTGTTTTGATTTATCCGACCTGCTGAGGTGGTACGCCTTCTTTTCTCACACTAGCTCTGACAAAAAAATGTATAACAGTAACTGCTGAAGAGACTTGTAAAGACTTGTGGACACTACATAGGCCATACTGGCCAGGCTGTCCTATGAGGGCCCATGACTCTTTGATGAGATCATCAGCCTGTTACCATTTCTCTCCCAAATTCTCCACGCCACCAAGTGTATCAGTCCTCACTCCATAAGAGGGTGATTCTCCCTCTTGGATCTCTCAAAAGACCCCTGCCTTGGGTGGGAAGTAGAGCACAGTGACAGGGAAGAGGAAAATTGGAAAACGTGGAAAGTTCCCAAAAGTTCTGAAACCTGGCTAGCATTGTCCACATGGTATTATCAAAATCAGTGTGCTCCCTGTCTTGTGACTCGAAGTGCTCATCCTGTACAGCAGTGAGGCATAATACTAATGAACACTTTTAACTGCAGATATCTCACCTTTAGAATATCCCCAGGTGGCAGACTGGATCCAGTGATTTTTCTTTGCAGTTCTCCTGCACACCAGTTGGTGGTATCAGCTCTTTGGTGACTCACTTCTTCCCCAGAAGTAAGCAGAAGTGAGACTAGTTTTGAGGCCATCTGAGACACTAGAACTGCAGTTGCCCACCATTGAGGTGAAAACAGACTTTGACTGGCATATTCTCCAACCAGGACCCACTTCATCTGAGCCATTACTGCCATCTAATGAAACCCTTACTATTGCATTTATTTATTGCGTCTACTTGATCTAAACCATGTTCATTTGCGGCAGTCATTGCTCTGTGACTCGGTAACATAAACTAGCTCCCGGTGATCCAGACTCTAAACACTCTACACCAGAGAGACTTATTGTTCAGGCATTAATAAGTAAGGTTAATCCAAATTGTTTTCCGACCAGTCCCATGGATAGGGGCTTGAAAAGCATGGATTTTTTTCATAAAGAGAATGTTTTCATCTACTATCCTAGCCCTTAGATCCATCAGTGAGGTGTGATTATTGTGCAAGTACACATATGCATTATGTGATATTGGCAGCAAGATGTTGCCTTGAAATTACTGACTGCATTGGTAGAGCTATTGGCACCAGTATTGTGCTCCGAAGACACACCTGGATGAGGTCAACGGGGTTTTCTGGTGATATGCAAGTATCTCCAATGGATACGACCTCCGACTGATCTAGACTCTTCAGGGAAATAGCTCAGTAGGCTCTAAAGCGATTCAAAGACAGTCACGCCACAGGATGATCCGTTGCCAATTTCCCCACCAGTTCACGAAATTCAGATGCTATTCCAAGGGGTAGAATAGAGACAACACCTACTCTCCCTACCAGTGATACTGCATCCAGCCCAGTCCTTCTGAGGCCAGGACCTGGCATCAGCAGCAATCCTACCAACAAGCAGGGACAGCATTCTTTCAATTAATCCTTCCCTGAACAACGGTTACCAAGCCACTTTAGTGTTCCCGCAGCGACAATACCAGCTGGTATGAGGCAGGACTCTGCATTTTCACCCCAGCTTAAGATCCAACACGTCAGAATTGGTTTTACAGATTGTTCAAAAGGGTTACATGCCAGCTGTTTTTTTCCCACCCTGCTCCCATATTAGAGCTAATTTTAGAGAAGCTCTCTGCAATACTGATGTTGGAGAACGATCTTTTACTCTCCAAGGCTACCATTGATCAAGTACTAAATGCTGAGAAAGGGGAAGACCGGTTTGTGCTACTTCCTGTACAAGGATGAGGGCCCTTGGCCTATTTTGGAGCTCTTCTTTCTTCTATGGGACAATTTCAAATGTTCCCACTGGCTAAGATGATGGATTATTTTCTTGGATGTGTATTTCCATTCACCTGTCTTGCAGTCCTACAGGCACCAGTGATGCAGTCATTAAAAAGTACAACATATTGTTATTGGAAGACTGTGAATCTTGCTTTGAGTGTGACAACATCTGACTTCATCTGAAGTATAGAAATTAGCACACACAAGTTTTCACGAACTCGTTTTGTAGGCAGAATAATCATGGCAGTAGAGTTGCTCCAACCGCGCAGGGTGTTTATCGCACGCGGTATGAAGGGCATTTCTGTGCGTGGAGTTATTCACTAATTTACGTTTAAGTTCAGACAGGAAGTCCTCTGCTACTTGCCTCTTTTTCTCAGAGAATTGTGTGCACTCCCACAGTAGTACAGATGCAATGACCCCAAGTTACTACTTTGAAGCCTTCCCATTCAACTAAAAAGGAGGAGCCAATCTGTCATTTTCTTTAAAGTAGTATGTGTAAAATTCTCCTCCCAGGATCCACTAGGTATGTGCCCACCTAGCAAGTTGCACTGATAGTTTTTTCAGGAAGCAGGTTGATCCTGGGGCAAAGAGGTTCTGCAGCAGCACGAGTTCCCCATTCAATTTACTTTCAACTAAAACATATCACCCTTCCTGTCCCACACTACGAGGAGTGACCCAAAGGGCACGCCCTCTATCACCTATCTGAAGGTTCTCTTAGAAGCAGCAGAATAATTGGTGAAAATAATGTCACCCCTCCAACGTTTCTGAAGTCTAGTCCCTTCTACCAATTTTTTATGGGACTCCTAAAGTTAGAGCTATGTGATTCCCCCTACGTCTACTTAGCGAGTTAATTTTGTATCACTTGTTTGTGGTGTGTGCTCCAATGTAGTTCTGTGTAAGTAAAGAGAACTTAAATGGCCGCACCATGAGTGTTATGTAGTGGGTAATTATCCCTAGGATTGAACCTAACCTGTTCACTGAGATGTTGAGGAAATGGACTCTGCCGGCTTGTGGGTCTGTATACCAATTATTACTGGGTTAGCAAAAACAGCATCAAGGATAACAAGGGCAGCAGGCAAACTGCCCACCGCACAAAACTTCTAGTTAACCTAGTCAACAATGTGTTGTGTTATTTTAATTTGTAGTGCAGGTAAATCACCACTAGAGGGGTTTCTCGGCACAGCAACCGATCGGAGGCAAGCGATGGTAGTAGAATTAAGACCATGTAGTCTTAAGTATTTTTTTCTAAAATGAAAGTGATCTGAGCATTGACGAATGTGGAGAGGTAAGACGTTCCAATGTAGAGGGGCTAGGTACGAGCTTGTCCCGCCCCCTAATCGGGACCTTTTGACCCGTGGAACCATTGAGAGAGTTCTATCCCAAGATCTAAGGAGTTGGGAAGTATGATAGTAAGTGATCTTCGAGGCTAAGTAGCTGGGACTCTTTCCTGTCAGGGCTTTGTAGGTAAGGCAATGCAGTTTAAAAACAATTCTCTTTTGGACTAGTAACCAGTGAAGTGAACACAGGAGGGGAGCAGAGACAGCTCTGGGTGGAAGATTACAGGTGAGATGAGCTGCAGTATTCTACACAACTTGTACTTTTGTAAGCAGCGTCTCATTAGCAGAGGCGGTTAGGGCACTGCCCTAGTCCAATCAGATAACAACAAGAGCCTGAGCCACCGTTTTCCTTGCGGTAACTGGGAGAAGTGGGAAGGCTCTTTTCAACAAGCGCATGAATAGAAAACAGGAGCCGATGATGTATAGAACCTGATCTTTCATAGAAAGTGGTGGATCAAGCCAGACTCCCAGATTCCGAATCATAAGTTTGGGTTTAAGCACTGTGCTGAGTTCAGAAGGCCATCAATCAGAGGTTCATAAGGAGTTGGGAAGTATGATAGTAAGTGATCTTCGAGGCTAAGTAGCTGGGGCTCTTTCCTGTCAGGGCTTTGTAGGTAAGGCAATGCAGTTTAAAAACAATTCTCTTTTGGACTAGTAACCAGTGAAGTGAACACAGGAGGGGAGCAGAGACAGCTCTGGGTGGAAGATTACAGGTGAGATGAGCTGCAGTATTCTACACAACTTGTACTTTTGTAAGCAGCGTCTCATTAGCAGAGGCGGTTAGGGCACTGCCCTAGTCCAATCAGATAACAACAAGAGCCTGAGCCACTGTTTTCCTTGCGGTAACTGGGAGAAGTGGGAAGGTTCTTTTCAACAAGCGCATGAATTGAAAACAGGAGCCTATGATGTATAGAACCTGATCTTTCATAGAAAGTGGTGGATCAAGCCAGACTCCCAGATTCCGAATCATAGGTTTGGGCGTAAGCACTGTGCTGAGTTCAGAAGGTCATCAATCAGAGGTTCATAACTGTTGAGCCTTGCCGAACAGCATAATCTCGGTTTTACCGGTGTTCAACTGGAGACAATTCTCTGACAACCAGGCAACAATTGCTGTCATTCCAGCCAAAAAGCTTTCTTTTGCTGATCTTTATCAAAGGAGATTGAAAGCTGTGAATTGTCCATGTATGATATTATTTTATAGCCAAATCCTTTTGCTGTATTGGTGAGAGGTGCAGCATATATGTTAAACAACAAGGGCCTGATGCAGGAGCTCTGGGGCACCCCCACGTCCAACACCAAAGAGCGTGACTTGAATTAAACCAAGGTTATTGTTTGGGACAGTCACCAAGCAAGTTTACCACTGTCCAGTATATACCAGTCTTCTGCATCCTGCTGAGTAACTTATGATGAGACACAGTATGAAATGCTGTGGACAAGTTCAGCAGCACCAGCATTTGATATGATCAGTGACCTCTATTATAGCTGTCTTGGTACTGTGTAATGTTCTGAACCCAGATTGATACAGGTCCAGAATCTAGGTGACCTCTGTGTGGTGTCTCCTATGCAGCTGACGTTATCCAAGTTGTTCCAGTATAATTACTGTAATCAAAGCCAAGATGACTGTTTAAAGTGAAGGTGCCTGAAAGGCGATGGGGCGTCAGCAAAGCATACAACAACAAAGCATAGGGCAGAGAAAATAGTCTTTATTAGATGTGTTTGACATTGTGCTTATAATGGGCACGCCATTCATGGCATCACAGAAGGCAGAAAGCATAGCATTGAGCATATGTTAGATAATCGCTTCTAAGATTATAGTGAGAGCCATTGTAAAGATGAGCCATCAATATGTCAATTGTAGTGGTGTATGGCCCTAAGTCAGCCTTCGCCCAATGCTGATACCTAATACAGCATTGACCTCCATGAGGTTATCAGCTTTCTCAAGAGTCACTTTGGGAAGGGTTTCCGAACAAATCAGAAATGCTTGCAATGAAGACGTTTTGGCGTCTCTCAGTGGACATAGCAACCTCAGCTGGATCCCTGGTTGTGGACACCTCAAGAAAAGCTAAACCTCTGCTGCCTTGGGCCTGTTGTATTGATGGAGTTGCAATAAGGCTTAGCTGCCACTCCGAGGTCTTCTTGAGTCCTTTGCGTCCACGCTTGTATGTCTGTTGCTTCCTTTTTTGAGATTTATCCACCTGTAATGAAGTCCCCTGTCTTTCAGCTAAAACGAGTTGTGACTTGTTGGGATATTAAGCTTGTCAGGGAAAAGTGATGAGTGTTTAGATCCATCTCTCTGAGTTTATGCTTCTGTCCTATAAAAGAGGCTCCCAGGTGCTGCTCTGCTAAGGTATAGTCGGGGATGACTAAGGTAGTTGTCCATTTCCAGTCGGGTCGCCGCCTAGCTGCCCAGGGGATTTCATCTCTGTCTTTGAAATTTAGTAAATTTGCAACCAGGTGTCTCGGATTGGATCCCCCCTCCCCCTTAGATTATTGGAGAGGTGGGGGGCAATACTGTTTATTCAACTTTCTAGCAATTCAACAATGAGCTGCCTTTCACAGCCTCCTGGCATGCCAATGATTCTAATGTTGCTGTGCCAAGCACAGCATAAGACTTCTTCTCCTCCTCTGTCCAGGATGCGTACTTGTTCTCTAAAGTTGTTAAGCAATTGTTGTTTTTTCCTAATATTTGTATTGGTTTATAACAAAAGACAAAGCATACACAAATCCATTACACCCAATAAGTATATATGGACAAAACAAAACCTATCTGAAAGAGACCATTAGTTATGGATTCCTCACCTTAGAATTAACCCCAGTCAAACTGGATCCAGAGAGTTTTTCTTCAGCAGTACACCTGCACGTCGGTAGGTGGCGTCAGTCGATTTCGCGTTCGTCGTTGGTGTAGTGATCGCCAGAATGACATCGCAATGTCTACTTAGACACGGCCCCTGCACGCTGACATCAGTTCTTTCTTTTTCCGCCACCGCCCTACCCTGGGCAACCCAATTTTCCTATCCCAACACCCCACCCAAGAGATGGAGGTCCAAGCCTCGACTTCCAAGGGCGCATTCCTTACCGCTCCACATGATGGGAAATCCAAGAAGCTGGACCATCTTGGGAAGAAAATGTTTGTTCGAGGCATGTGGGCCTCTGAATTCATATCTTAGCATAGATCGCCGCCGCCTAGTGTTGGGTCCGGATGTTTGCACCTTGTTGTCTTGGAAGAGTCTTCGAAGTATCACGAGATAGGTGACTCCTCCCCTGGACTACAGTGAGCATGGGCATCTTCTCCATCTTCAGATTGTTTTTCACCGCCATTGGGTTCGGATGCACTTCGACAACTCCAACTTTGGGATCGAAGTTTTCCAATATTCAAAGGCCGAAAAACCTTCAACTTTCGACGGTATTGTTTCCGCTCGGTATCCCTCGACTCGACAACTCTTTCCATCTATATCTGATCGTCGACGCGGTCCGTTGGGCCTTTCGACGCCACGTGGGCCTCCTGCCGATGGAAAGGACCCCGTTCAAAAGATGCCCACAATGTCGATCCAAGTTTCCACATAGCGACAAGCATACAGTACACAACAGGTGCATATCTCCGGAGCACAACGAAGAAAACTGCCCAGCTTGTGCTCAGTTCCGATCGAAGAAGACTATCCGGAACCAAAGAGCTGCCCGACTAGAGATGCAGCGGCAGGCACCAGAACCAGAAAACATTTTTGAGGACGAACATGAACTTCCAGAGGCAGCGGACTCCGACTTAGAGCTAGTCACCGTAGAAGACCAGTCGGACTCCGATGACGAGATCACACCGGGGCAAACCGTGAGTACCAAAGCCCCTACCCTGCCTCCACCTCCATCCAAGGCTCCGGTCAAAGCATCGCCCAAAAGCCTTAGCTGAGACCGAAACATAGCTTCAGAAGCCCCGCCTTCCGGCTCGGCTACAAAGACTACACCTAAGCCATCCGGTACACCGGTACCGAGTAAAACAGTTCCCAAAAAGACTGTCGATTCAAAAAAGACCACAGAGCCAAGAACGGGCACCGACACCCAAAATATTGTCGACCCGAAAAAGAGCGTCGACACGAAAAAGGTTGTCGATCTGAAAAAGTCCATCGACCCGAAGACAGTCGTCGATCCTAAGAAGACTGTCGACCCGAAAAAGGTCATCGATCCAAAAAACAGCGTTGACACGAAAAAGGTCATCAACCCGAAAAAAGGTATCGACCCGAAGAAAAGCGGCAAGCCGAAAAAGGCCGTCGACCCGAAAAAGGCCGTCGACCCGAAAAAGGCCGTCGACCCGAAAAAGGCCGTCGACCCGAAAAAGGCCGTCGACCCGAAAAAGGCCGTCGACCCGAAAAAGGCCGTCGACCCGAAAAAGGCCGTCGACCCGAAAATGGCAGTCGACCCGAAAAAAGTTGTCGAACCGAAAAGGCACGTCGAGCCTAAAAAGACAGTAGAGCCGAAAAAGACAGTAGAGCCGAAAAAGACAGTAGAGCCGAAAAAGACCGTTGAGTCGAACAAGAACGTCGACCTGAAAACAGCTGTCTAGCCGACAAAAGACGTCGAGCCGGTTACAGCTCCACGGAAACATAAGGACAAGAAAGCGACCGATCCAAAAATCTCGGCGCCAAGGCCACGGACAGTAGAAGAAGAACTTTTTCATCCTGATCCAGTGAGCCCAGGCCAAAAAAGACAGATGTATTACGGTACAACGTGTACCGTTACAACGCGTACCTTTACGACGCAGGTTTAACAACGCAAGTCGTTACAATGACTTGCGTTGTGGGGGGCTGGATAGTGAATAGTTTAATTTACTATTCCAACTCCAGTCCCCGTGGATAGTAGGGAAGGTGTTGGACAGTAAATTAAACTATTACCTATCCTAGAGCGCCCTCCAGCGAAAGTCGTTATAATGACTTTCGTTGTTAAACCTGCGTCGGAACGGTACTTCGTTATAAAAGTTCCGTTGTAAAGGACGTTCCCCAAATAGACTGTATATAGAACCTGAAACAGGACATATAGCAGTTTACAGTAAAAACAAGAGAAGACTGGACACTGAAGCTCCTTCTCCTGTTCCTCATAAGAAAAAAGACTTTGGGACATCCCCTTCAAGACCTTTTACACCGCCTCCTTTCACTCCTAACATGCCTTATGTATCATATTCTCCTACACCTTCACATTATGATGAGAGAGAAGACATGGGTGAAGATCCTCAACAGGATTTTATGGACCCAGACGATCAGGGAAACCAAGATACCACATGGGACGAACAAAACAACCCTGATGACCCATACCCGATCCCTCCACATACCCCACAAAGCCATCTCCCACTGACGACACTGTCGCTTTTAACCAGCTAGTAGATAGAGCAGCTCAGCATCATGGCGTAGACATGCACACTGACCCTATAGAGGAGGATTTCCAAATGAACACCTTCCCAACATCAGAGAAGACTGTACGTATACTACCTATGTTAAAGGGAGTACTAAAGCATGCATCAGGCATCTTTAAAGACCCAGCTAGAGCGTGTGTACTCAATCCAAGAATAGAAAAGAAATATAAACCAGCCCCTACAGACCCCTCTTATATCATGGCTCAGCTAGCACTAGACTCTCTAGTTGTTTCTAACGCTAGGAAAAGAGCGTATTCGCAAACGACAGGTGATACCCCCCCTCCAGACAAGGAGTCAAAGATTTTAGAAGCCTCAGGCAAAAGAGTAGCTTCTCAAGCGGCTAATACATGGAGAATTGCCAATACACAAGCTCTCCTAGCACGCTATGACAGAGCACACTATGATGAACTGGAAGGGTTATTACAACACCTACCAGAACCCTATAAAGCAAAAGAAATTGCACTAATACAGGAAGGCAAATTCATCACCAATGCATCCATAAAATGTCCTCTTGATGTAGCGGATACATCCGCTAGGTCTGTCAACACTAGTGTGTTACGGCATGCCTGGCTCCGCATTTCTGGATTTAAGAATGAAGTGCAGACGACCATACTCAATCAACCCATTAACCAGGATGTCTTGTTTGGCCCTGCAGTGGATACCATCTTAGAAAAGATGAAAAAAGATACGGACACCGCTAAGTCTATGGGTGCACTTCAATTTCAACAGCCTCGAAGCTCTTTTCGTCGCTCCTCTTTTCGAGGCTCAGGCAGAGGCAACACATCCCAGGCCTCTTCCTCATTAAAAAGTACTACACAAAGCACCTTTAATAGAGGCTCCAATAGAGTAGGTTTAGAGGGAACAATAACAAAGGTAGAGGACGTGGTTGTAACAACACCAGAGCTTCCACCACCACCAAACTGTGACTTGTTCACACTCTCTCCAGACCATTTAACCCCAGTCGGAGGGCGAATAACACAATTCCTACCAGTCTGGTACGCCATCACTACAGACAGGTGGGTGAGACAAATTATCCAGTATGGTTACTGCCTGGAACTCATTTCTACTCCACCCAACATACCGCCCAAACACCGTCCAATGTCCAAAGAACACATCACGCTGTTACAACAAGAGGTGCTCTCCATGCTACAAAAAGGTGCCATTGAGCCAGTCCCATTTCAACATCAAGGGACAGGAGTATATTCTCTATACTTCCTCATCCCCAAAAAAGACGGATCCCTCAGACCAATATTGGACCTAAGACCTCTGAACCAATACATACTATCAGGGCATTTCTATATGATCACTTTACAACAAGTGCTCCCACTGGTCCAGCAAGGCGACTTCCTTGCTACATTAGACCTCAAAGATGCCTACTTTCACATCCCTATACATCCAGCTCACAGGAGATACCTCAGGTTCACAATCGAAGGTCACCACTATCAATTCAAAGTTTTCCCCTTAGGGGTAACTACAGCACCAAGGGTTTTTACAAAATGCCTAGCAGTAGTAGCAGCACACCTCAGAAGGCAACACATCCATGTGTTCCCCTACATCGACGATTGGCTCATAAAAGCCAACTCAAACTCTGTGTGCCAGCCATACCTCACAGACAATCCAGCTACTGCACAGTCTAGGGTTTTTCATAAATTACCCAAAATCACTTCTGCAACCCTCCCACATACAACAATATCTGGGAGCAACAGTAAATACCTCAGTGGGGAAGGCATATCCAAATCCAGCTAGGATAGCCAACGTACAATCTCTCATTCTAAAATTTCAAATACAACACTCTCTACCAGCTCAAGTGTTCATGCAGCTTATAGGCATGATGGCCTCCTGCATTTTCATCGTCCGTCATTCTCGCCTTCGCATGCGTCCCTTACAAGAATGCCTAGCACGGCAGTGGAACCAGGCTCGAGGATAATTAAAAGACATGGGGCCAGATGTAGGTAGCCAAATACCGGTCGGTAACGGCCGAATTCGGCCGTTACCGACCGGTATTTGGCTTTCGACATGTAGGGGGATTGCAACAGGGCATTTCGGTAATTTTACCGATTCGGTAAATATACCGGTCGGTAAATTTACCGACCGGTATTTTTACAGAATCGATAAAATTGAGATGTAGGTGGGACTCTTCTGAGTCCCACAAGCCCTACAAATTCGGTATTTTACCATCAAATTCAATTTGATGGTAAAATACCGATTCAGGTGTGCATGCACATGTGTGCATGCACACCTGTGCCATATGACAGGCAGACCTGCCCTTAGGGCAGGTATGCCTGCCACATGGCCCCCGAACCTTTTTTGGGGGTGCTAGAGGGTGTCAAAGTGACACCCCCTGCACCCTTGTCAAAATCTGTATTTACCGATTCGGTAAATACCGACCGGTAATGCCCCATTCATTCCTATGGGCTTCAAAGCCCATAGGAATGAATGGAGCATTACCGGTCGGTATTTACCGAATCAGTAAATACAGATATTTACCGATTCGATAAATGGAACATCTGGATGTTCCTACATACCCCCCTTCCTATTTACCGATTCTTAATTACCGAATCGGTAACATTCGGTAATTAAGAATTTTACCGATTCTTAATTACCGAATCGGTAAAATTCGGTAATTAAGAATCGGTAAATAAGTTCTACCTACATCTGGCCCCTAGTGTTGGTAGATAGTCGCACTTACAACTCTCTGCAGTGGTGGAACTCACAAAACCTTTCCAAGGGGCGACTGTTCCAAGAGCCAGTTCCACAAGTAGTATTAACAGCGGACGCATCACTAACAGGTTGGGGAGCCCATCTCCTTCAATACACAGTCCAAGGTCTCTGGACAGTGAAACAGAAGACACTACACATAAACTACTTAGAGTTACTAGCAGTATTTCTAGCGATGAAAGCCTTTCAGAAATACTTGTACAACAAGGCTGTGTTAATCCGGACAGACAACATGACAGCCATGTACTACATCCAAAAACAGGGAGGGACACACTCTCTGCAGCTGTCTCACCTAGCACAACGCATATGGAAGTGGGCGATTTCACAAAACATTTATCTCCTGGCAGAATATCTCCCAGGAATAGACAATCAGATAGCAGATCTACTGAGCCGACACAGTCAACAAGTACACGAATGGGAGATTCACCCTCAAGTTCTTCAACAGTTCTTCCAAAAGTGGGGACATCCAGAAATAGATCGGTTTGCCACAATTGAAAACTCAAAATGCCCGTCCTTTGCCGCCAGGTTCCCACACCCGTTGTCACAAGGCAATGCGATATGGATGAACTGGTCAGGCAGATTTGCGTACGCTTTTCCACCAGCCCCACTGATTCCATTAGTGGCACGCAAACTAAGGCAACAGTCACTCTCAATGATCCTGGTTGCTCCCACATGGGCAAGACAGTCATGGTACACGACACTCCTGGAACTCTCTGTAGTCCCCCATCAAAGGCTGCGCCTTTCGCCACAATTGCTAACACAGAACCATAGAGAAATCAGGCACCCAGATCCCAATCAGATTAACCTAGCGATCTGGCTCCTGAGGTCTTAGAGTTCGGATATCTTAACTTGCCTCCCGACTGCATGAACATTATCAAGGAAGCAAGGCGTCCCACTACCAGAGCATGCTACGCAGCTAAATAGAAAAGATTTGTAATTTATTGTAATAATAATCAAATCAGTCCATTGGATGCCTCCATCCAAAACTTAATTTGTTACCTGCTACATCTTCAAAGATGTAACCTAGCATACTCATCAATAAGGCTACACCTTACTGCTATAGCAGCATATCTTCAAAACAGACAACATGTCTCCCTGTTTAGAATACCACCTATCAAAGCTTTTATGGAAGGACTTAAAAGAATTATCCCTCCAAAGCATCCACCTTCTCTAGTCTGGAACCTAAACATAGTACTTACCAGACTCATGGGACCTCCCTACGAACCACTTCATTCATGCGAACTACAATTCTTAACATGGAAGGTGGCTTTTTTAATTGCCATTACCTCCCTCAGGCGAGTAAGTGAGCTACAGGCACTAACCATTCAGGAACCTTTCATGCAAATACACCACAATAAGGTAGTACTCCGTACGAACCCTACATTTATGCCAAAAGTTATCTCCACTTTTCACATCAATCAGTCCATAGAATTGCCAGTTTTCTTTCCAAACCCGCAATCAGTAGCAGAAAGAGCTCTACACACACTAGACGTTAAATGAACTCTGCTATATTATGTTGACAGAACAAGATCATTCATTAAGACAAAGCAACTATTTGTTGCCTTTTCACCACAACATAAGAGTAATCCCGTTTCCAAGACAGGAATAGCCAGATGGATTGTTAAATGCATTCAAATATGCTATCAAAAAGCAAAGCGCACTTTAACAGTTCCCCCAAGAGCACACTCGACGCGCAAAATGGGGGCATCCATGGCTTTCCTAGGAAATATTCCCTTAGAAGACATATGTAGGGCAGCTACATGGTCTACCATACACACTTTCACTAAACACTACTGTGTTGACGTGCAAGCTAAGCAACAAGCTGCTGTAGGCCAGGCTGTCCTTAAAACTCTTTTTCAAGCCACTGCAGCTGGTACAGGTAACCACCGCTAGAGGAGAAACTGCTATACAGTCTATGCTAAGATATGAATTCAGCAGCCCACATGCCTCGAACGGAAAATGCTACTTACCAGTATGCATCTGTTCTTGGCATGTAGGGCTGCTGACATTCATATCGCCCACCCTCCTCCCCGGTGCCTGTCACAGCTGCAGGGTTACCTTCTTAACATACATTTACATGGTCATCTTTTATTTTTCTATACTCCATCTTTGCCACAATGGCGAAAAACAATCTGAAGATGGAGAAGATGCCCATGCGCACTGTAGTCCAGGGGAGGAGTCACCTATCTCATGATACTTCGAAGACTCTTGCAAGACAACAAGGTGCAAACAACCGGACCCAACACTAGGCGGCAGCAATCTGTGCTAAGATATGAATGTCAGCACCCCTACATGCCAAGAACAGATGCATACTGGTAAGTAGCATTTTCCTTTCCCTCCAGCTTAGGACTGCAGTCGGTGAACACCGCATGTCTCGTGGGACGTTACTCCGATTCGGTGTGGGACAGGGTCGCTCTGGTGCTGCCACAGTGCCCGGAGGAAGCCTTGGCTGTGCTCTCCTGTGCAGTTGCCGAAGGGAGAGACACAGCGAAGTTCACCATACGGTGTGGGCTGGACACCACTGACTCACTGGGCAGGACGATTTCAACGTCACTAGCCCTGAGATGCTACGTCTGGCTGAGGTCCACTGGCTTTCGGTTGATGTCCAAGCTACGCTTTTGGACATACCCTTTAATGGCTCAAGCGCTTTAAGGTCTACAGGGCTATGGCCAGGTCCTTGGGCCTCGCTTCTACCTCTCGCCTCATGCAGTCAGCTTTGCGCCCCTTTCCTGGCTGCAGAAGGGGTGCCCTGCCACATTCCACCCAGAGTCACTGGCCTGCGCAAGCTGTCCAGCCTCTACGAGGTCGGGGCGTGGGACCCATCCCCGTGATTCTGGGGGCCGGCGGGCAGGCCAGTCCACTAGCGCCCCCTCTGCAGCAGTCTCCAAGCCCTCCTAGTCCGACCTTTCAGGGCCACCATTCGCCAATGGGCGGCAGGATTCGCCATCACCTCCCCCCTGGCTCAACAACACGTCGGACAGGTGGGTTTGCAGATAGCCCGAAGGGGCTACTCCCCTTCGAGACTACCCCTCCATCCATGCCACCTCAATTCCATTGCATGTTGGAGGATCACTTGGCCCTTCTCCACCAGGAAGTTACCGCTCTCTTGGCTAAGGTAGTCATCTAGCAAGTTCCTGCCCCAGAAGTAGGTTGTGGTTGTTATTCCCACTACTTTCTGGTGCCCAGGAACGTCAACCGCTTCAAAATGTCAAAATGTTGACATTGGCTCAGGCCCTGTCTATACTGATGATCTATCCTATGCTATTAGACCATTGTATTGTAAACTTGTCTGATATGCGCATTGTTAATTAAAAGATTTTTAAAAAATTAAAAATGTACCTTTTTGGTTGCCATCACCTCTTCTCGCAGGGTGAGTGAGCTTCAGGCTCTTTCTTCCAAACCTCCTTTCCTGACTGATCATCCGGACAAGGTTGTCCTTCACACTAGGTCTTCTTTCCTTCCCAAAGTGGTTACCTCTTTCCACATAGGACAAATAGGACCATCACTTTGCCCACCTTCTTCTTGCCCCCGCATCCTTCTAAAGAATAGGAGGGGCTCCAAAGTTAGGATCCAAAACGTGCACTTTCATTCTATCTGGACGCACAAAACAATACCGGGTGGATGATCAGCTCTTTGTTGGCTATGTGGGTGCCAAGAAAGGTTGGGCCTTGCAAAAGGGGACCATCTCTTGATCTTTGCATCAAAATTTGTTATTCGTTAGCGAAAAAGGAACTTCAAGTGGGGCTGCACGCTCATTCCACCAGGGCAACAGGAGCCACTACTACATAGGGACGTGGAGTTCCTCTTCATGACATCTGCCAGGTAGCCACAAGGGCTTAATTGCACACGTTAACCAAACATTACTGCCAGGGCAGCCAAGTCCGGAGAGACTGCTTCTTTGGTTTTCCAGGACTTTCTGGTGTGAACTTAGTTCGCAGACCCACCTGCATGGTTGGTATTGCTGGCGTATCCATTCTAAGGGGAGGAATCCATAACTGATAGTCTCTTTCAGATGAACAAGTTACTTACCTTCGGTAACAATATATCTGTAAGAGACATAGATTAGTTGTGGATTCCTCACCGCCCCATCCATCCTTCCCGTTCTTCTAGGGTAAGGGACTACCTTACAGGGCCCCAGTTTTGTTCACCAGTGGTCAGTATCTTGCATGGCTCTGCGCTTCTAGCGTTGAATGTCGTGTAAAGAACTTAGGTCAGCGTGCAGGGGCGGCGTCTAAGTAGATATTGCGACGTCATTCCGGTGAGCACGACGAACGCGGAGTCGACCAGTGCCACCTACCGACGCGCAGAGGTCTTGCTGAAGAAAAATTCTTCGGATCCAGTCTGACGCCTGCGGTAATTCTAAGGTGAGGAATCTATAACTAATATATGTCTCTTACAGATTTATTGTTACCGAAGGTAAGTAACTTCTTTGACTAGTTAGTTTATCTCCGTTATAAGCATGTGTTGAAATTATGACATCTACATCATTTTTTTATTTTTTAAATATCTTAGTTTTTCTCATATTTTGTAACAATCTAGGATTATCTGAGTCATGATGCCTGTATATGCGAATCATCATTTTGAGAATAATTGATATATCTGTGACGTGTTGCATGAAAAGAAGTGCATACTTGTCTGTACAGGAGGCCTATGCTTATAAAACATTGCATGCTACTACCTGTTCGCACTGTTGCACTTCAGTTCCCAACCTGCAAATAATAACGCATGTGTAAATACAAACATGGCTAGTTAAACCAGTCAGTTGTTACATTGGGTGCATAGCATTAGCGTTCATAGGAGGTAGAAATGCGTATCGCTTTCAGTATGTCACTGGGAGGTTGTGCATAAAAAAAAAAGAATGGGCCAATAAGACATATGTTATCTAGACTTCAAAAACAATAATAAAACAAAGAAACAGCCATCGAATAGGAACAAAGAGAATATGTATGGTGTGACAGGGCACGTAAATGTGTATCTTGTGCAAGTCATTATGTTGGCTCGCCAGGGTGGCACTAAGGCTCATGAGGGTTTCAGAAATCCCTGCCATCTAATCAATTGGTTCGGGGCAATGGAAGACTCCCAACTGCGGATTCGGGCCACAGGTGTGCTGCATCATAGGTCGTGGTGCGAACTATGGATATCTTGCGTCTCATGGCTCGGGACCTTCAGTGGTTGGGTTATGTACTGGCGGGAGGAGTGCCGACGTCATCCTCGCCCCTGCAACTCTTAAAGGCTGTGAGTATGGCATCCCAGTACTGTGTTACGGGATATTTCCGGAGCCCCGCTGTTTCCTCCCTTGTAGTGTTGTACTTTCTGCCTGCGCCCATATCGTTAGTGATCTTTCCCAACTGACTGTCTCTTGGGGCATTGTGCTTCCACCTCTTTGTGATTAATCGCTTCGCTACTATCAACCCCAGGTCTCAAAATCGTGATGTGACTTTGTTCTTCTTGGTCCTGGCATAGAGCCCCAATATGTAAACTTATCTGGTATGTGGCAGGGATGTGCCAGTGCAGAGTGCAAGTGATGTGGCTATATCTTGTCAATAAAGTTGTAAGGAGGTGCAGGACCATAACATGTGGATCAGGTTCACATCTATTTGCTGGCAGCGTGGGCACACGGAGGTGGCAATGTTAAAGTATTTGTTTATTTTGTCGGTTGAAAGGTATGCTCTCTGTATAATGCATGTTTGTATTAGTTTGACTTTGGAGCTTCTCGGTATATACGAAGAGCTGGCCAGGACAGCGCTCCATTCCATTCCTTTTCTCTCCAAGGTTGACCCCTGTTCGTTTCCCAGTACGTGCGGAGACTTAGCATCGGTTTCAGTGTATGTGTGAGTAGAGCTGCCACTAGCCAGTGTTTTATATGCGTTCCTGCACCCATTGCATGTAAATATTGTAGTAGCTGATATGTTGGCGGCACAGTCGTCCGACTTCCCCCAGGAGGCCGAAAGGGCCCTTGTTAGAGAAGTGTGCAATAAAAATTGCCCTACCGGCAAGCCACTGTCTCTGCCAGTGCCTCAAAAGTGAGTAGTGCACCATCCGAATATAAGTCGCCCAGGGTGTCTATGCCCACTGCATGTCAATGTGTAAGAGCCTCTTCGGATGTACCCGCCCTCCCTCTGGGCGTCCCCAAGAGCGGCAGTATCGGAGCATATGGGATTACTGCCATGAGTAAGGTGCAGGCTCCTTCTATAGCACTTATGCGCCAGTTCCAAATGTAATTGGGATGGCCGTGGGGACTTGGTGGCAGGATGGAAAAGGTGATATATCGGAGTTTGGGTCCAGGGCTGTTGCAGGGTAGGCGTGTCTACCAGACCCTTGCCACGTAGCCACTTTGTCACCCATTGTAGCTGAGCTGCTATATAATACAGCTCCATATTAGGGACAGCCAATCCACCCTGGCTGGGGGGGGGGGCATATAGTTTCCACAAAGCAACTCGGGCCTGCCTTTGTTCCAGATTAGGTCACGGAACATACATTGCAGCTCGCGGAAGATCTTGGTCGGGACATAGACTGGGAGATTAAAAAAATATGATAGCAATTTTGGAAGGACAATCATCTTGATCAAGGTGATACGGCTCATAACATTTAGTGGGAGAGACTTCCAAAATTGTACTTGGGGCCCTAACAGCTGAAATTGCTCTCGTTAAATTGCCTTCCAATAAATCATCGGGCATCCTGTATATGAAGACACTAAGATAGCGAAATGTAGTGGAGTACCACGGAAGAAGAGAGCCACTGAGAAGAATGTCCATTTCAACTGTATCTTCACTAAAGGGATAAACCCCCGACTTGGCCCAGTTGACTCGAAGGCCCGACACCTTCTCAAATTCCCCATCTACATCATATTTAGATTAGTTGAAAGTCTTTACGACATTTGACAGTCAACATTGTGCATTCTGAAGGTAAGGCACGGTTCAGTGAGGAACCTATATTTAATCCATCTCATTCATCCACCCCAAATTCTAGCATGTTTCTGTGGCCAGCCCTGACCCTAGTCTTGAAGCTGTTATAGTTGAGACATCTGAAGTTTCAGCTTCTGCATTGTGTTCTCCAAATGAGACACCCTCTCCCTGCCAATTTTTTTATCTCGTACTCTCGCAAGAGACCCACATCGCTGGCTACAGCATCAGTTCTTGTCTCAAGAGAAAGGCCCTGGTTATTGCCATTGCTACCAAGATGGCGTTACTTTTATTAGTACCGACCTTTGCTCTCCGTTTGGAACACTGATGTTTCGTTATTTCAGCGGGAAGGGCATCCATGACCTACATAGTCTGGTTGTATGCAAAGTACTGGGATGTCACCTTAGCTGTTTTAAGTCTTCAACATTGCAGCAGTAGCTGATGTTAACATATGGTGGAGTCATGGTAATATGAGCTGCTAACCAAATAGCGTCAGGGAGACAGTGGATCTAATGCAAGTGAGATAACAAGCAGACCCAATGCTTGTAGCTGGCCCCCATCATATTCACTTGGTGTCACCATTGGCTCTGCAGGGGAGTACCCAATAACTGCAGCAAAAGCAGCCTTGAACATGTCGTAGGTGACCTCAGAAGTAAGCCATTATCTTTGTCCATGAAGTGAGGTTCTCCTTATAAGTATATCCCCCATTGCAACTGTAGAATGTCAGTAGCTGCAGCTATGAGGTTGTGCCTTACAAGCGGTGGCTTTCCTTGGCCATGTCCAGCACTTGCCCTCTCTAGCTGCATCCCCTATCTCCTGTTGTGCCAGGCACAAGTCTCAAAGCCTTGTTGTAGGTAAAAACGGTGAGATTTTCCTTGGAGTTTGGTGTCCATTAGATAAGCAAGCAACCCTGTCATGTGTGGACCAGTGATGAAGTATAGGGGGTGTTCAAAGTGTCACAGATGCAAGTGGCTGCTGCAACCGTTACCTGCGTGCCCAGATAGTTGAAACGTGCTGTATTACTGGGGTGGTGGGAGGTACAGAGGGACTAGATGAGATCCAAGCAGGAGGAGGGCTATGCTGTGTGTCAATAGGCCACCATACACTCACCTCTTGCAGCCAGAAGAGTGTGCCTTCTTTACGAACTACCTCCTCCTCACTTCAAGCTCTGATGCTGAAGGGGCAGTATTTGGCACTATATCCTTCTTACAATGTCTGCTTTAATCTTGTCATTAGCTCATCGCCTGGGCTCAGTTGTAGACTTTCTCCCAGTCTTCAGTTGTTCCAAGTGTAACGATCCATGGGATGGGAAGGAGTGAATGGGCAGTATTGCCCAAGTCAAGTGACCACTCCCCAAAGGAGTCTCTGGCATCTGCCTACTGTCAGTGGGTCCAAAGCCTGAAATATTCCTCATAGGCTCTCTGCTGCTGTGCCCCCAAAGGATACTGCCAGTATCGCGCATTGAGCACAGGGCAAGCCAGTAGCACTCTTCACTTTTGTCTTTCAAGTAGCAGGTACTTACCATGAGGACTGCTGAAGTATTGTCCTTCACTTGTAATACATTGCATGCTGTTTACTCTACCGACTCCAGCTCGTGCTCCAAATCACCGCACTCCTCTGCAGCACTGGATGCAGCCTATGATGGCTTGGGGTACAGAAGTCAAGCATATTGACGAAGCACTGGGCTGGACATTAGTCTAGAGTGCATTCGCCATCATGTCTACCTATGTTTGACTGATCGGAAACCTATTGCTCAAGCCTTGCCTGTACACTTTAGAGTACTTGCATATATTGGATCGCAGTAGAATTTGAGATGAAACCACTGAATGTTTTGCAGAACCCAGGTATCTTTTGATATTCCGGTTTGCAAAAATCATTCACCTTCCCCTAACAGGTGTCTTCAGTGCACCTGTGCTTACCTGTAAAAGACTCTGCTTCATATCTGTGTCCTCCTATACATGGCCTAGATCATCCAAGCCAAACTCTCAAGGAGCTGGATGAAGTGAACAGCCTCTTGTCTTGCCACTATTTATATTCTATCCTTCCCACCCGGAAATCTTTGAACAAAGGATCCTCAGCTAACCATACAACCCCTTCCTTGACCAGACCTGGCAAAAACATTGTAGCCATACACCTTCTTTAAGAGGAACTGATCCTTCTCTGTGACTATATATGTTTCCACAAACGTTCACGTGGTCATAATAAAAGAAACACCAAACGAAGAGGCCCCTCGCCACCAATTCTACCATTGTCACTGCAAATTTCCCGTTTAGGGTCACCTCCAGATGGAGCCCTTTGTACCCTTCAGTGGAAAAACAGTCACATTATCTAGAGGGCATACCTCTGCCCCTCCTGCCAAAACATCTGTTTCCAGTCTCATCAGTGTCTTTTGACATGTTGCATTCCCTTGATAGTCGACCAATCGCAATGAAAAAACTGGCCTTTCACATGTTCTCCATGCTGTCACTCTCTTTTCTTTAATCTCCAGCAATTTGGAAATGAAGATGAGATTTGTAGCATCTCCCTCCTTTGTCTTTTGTACATTGCTGTCAATATCAGGATATGGGCATTACACCTTCAGTCTTTTGCAAATGTTCGTTTATAATGGTACACTCAATTTGTTATCCAGCTATCTTGCCACACTTCGGGAGAGTTCCCCTTTCCGAAGATTGTCAAAAAAGCTGCTAGTGTCTTCTCTTGCAACTTAATCCATTTGGCTCAGAGTGAAAAATTCTCACTGTGATTCGGTTTCTGTCTACTTATTGTTTTGCAGCGGTTTAATCATCACTTGTGCCAGTATCGTCCTCTGTGCCACGATCCATGTATTGTCTCCACTTAGTTGGCGGGTCTGTTTTAGCATGTGTGCCCTGGTTATATGTGCAGAACTCTAATCTTAATCCTGCCTCACAGGTCTCTGCTTGGTTACCCTACCACAAAGGCTCAATGAGCAAAGCATCTCTACCAGCTGACTATTCAGCGCCACATGAATGGGCGCCAGGACCTACTATCCTGCAGTGCGGACAGGTTCATCCACTGATTCCCTCCAAGTGGGAGCTTGTTACAGTCTATGGCCATGCACAGCAATGAACATTGGGACCTTCCCTCACTTTAGGGCGTGCCAATGTATCTCTTAGTGCTAAGCTCTCCCTGCAGTGTCTTTTTGGCAGCTTTGCCCCGTGTGCCAATTAATGACGTGGTGGCTGCAGCAGTAGACTGCTTGGAGCATTTAGCATGTATTCTGCGTATACTAGACAAGCTGCGTGTCAAGTGCTCTCCTTCTGTTCATGGGTTGCCAGACAGGCCTCCTTATCAGTGGCCGGATCTAATCAGCTGGTAGAGGCAGACAGACTACTCTGGTTTGGCGACCATCGTCCAGCTCTACTAGAGAATTGCTCAATTTGTTGAAAAGTGTCTTAAAACACTCCTGTGTCTAATGAAACAAGCCAATTAACTAAATAACACTTACTTAACAATAGACATCCAATATTAGAGACCCAGTTCCCTAATTGAGAAGTAAAAGAACGCTATTACTTTTCTTTAAGCTGAGCAGCAAATAAGATGTGAAGAAAGTCTAAAAGGAAGTGATATGGGTTGTATCTAGACAAATGTCAGTTTTAGATTTGTCATTTTGTATTTAGGTTTTTACCGCAGACAATATCATGTGGCTTGTTGTACCTTAAGAGAGACTACCTTCCAAGTAAGTATCTGGTTTGTTCATTTCGCTCAGTGTGAGTCTATGAATATTTGTCTATGGGCCACTGGAAGGAAAAGTCTTTCATGGACTCTGTTTTAAGATCTTAAATTATTTCACCTTCCTAGAAAAAGATCGACATTGGAATTGAAAACATTTTTTTCCCTGTACATTAGCAGTTTTTTGCTTACTGAAGTTCTCAATTCCTATTTAAATTTAATCGGGAACTCCCTTTTTAAAATTCAGCTGTAAACTTTTTACCATGATTTGACATTAGATAATTTAATGTATTTGTCCATAAAACAAATTATTTATTGATATCCAATTGCAACTCAGTATTTTGATTATTATGCTGTAACTTGCATGTATAAGTAAAACCTTACCATAGTTTGGCTTAATGTTTAGAGAGGAAGATTCCTGTTGAGAAGAAGCCTATCAGTTTGATGAGCCTGCCTATGACGGGCTGCTTACGGAGGAGCTTCTCTGGTGATGAAGAGTTGACTCCTCCTTTTCGAACCCTTCCAACACAGACAGTCTCTGAGGCCTTCCAGCCTCCCAGCACTAGCAGAGAGTTCAGTCCCTACCTCCACACAGGTAATTAGTTTTATAAAGGTGACTCAGAGATACTACAAAATGAGTCAGTTTGTAGGTGTGGTATAAAAAAATCTGGTCTTGCTGACAGATTTTGCTAAGTCACAGATATTTGCTGTTTCTGTTTTAGGTAGAGAGAAAGGTGTTGACCGTATTTCTATTTGACATGCAACTTCCGAGTTTCCTTACAGGTTTATAACATTTCACTTATTCTATTTGGGTTTAAACCCCAACATTTTCCTCTTCTCCTTACATCACTTCAGTACTGGTTACTTCTAGCCCATTACCATCCAAAATTAAGCACCCTTTCCTCCATCCATGCTGCTTCCTATTTAGTCAGCAACAGATTTTTTTATAGAGGCATACGATGTTGGGCTGTCCCCAGATGTATTTTTTTTCGTATGTTTTTTCTTCTTTTAAACTAAGTTTTCTCTTAGTGAGTGCTCATGATGTTAGGACTTCAAAGATAGCATGCTCCAGCAGCCATATATCTCTGCCCACCTTCTCATTGCAAACTCTAAACATTAGGCCCTCATAACTTAATGTTGAATGTATTAATTTTTTACTTTGTAGCCGAAACATTTTTATTTTTGACTCGACCTTTTACTGTAGACATTATCAAATTTCTATTTTTGATATGTTTTTGCTTAAGTTTCTTTGTTTTATCTATGAGTAACAGATGCATGACATTTGAAAGCTATTCTGTAATGTGGAAAAGGTAGTTAAATATCGGTACAATGAGTAAATATTGTCAAATTCTCAAGACAGGTGTACGGGTACTCTTCTTTTTTCTGTGGTGGATGGGTATCAACCTCCCAGCTTAAGTCGAGACAGGCTGAGACAGACCTGTAGTAATTCCCCTTTCACTGAGAAGCTAATGGAGCTTTCTCAAGTCCAAAATCCGTTGATTCAAACGTGTAGTGGGCATCTCATTTGGTCCGACATTATCGTAGCAGTTGGTCAAGGATATAAGATTATAAGGAAGGACCTGCCAAACTGAGTTAGGGAAGATGAGTGGTTATATTTCGCGCCTACCTTACCATGGTCACATTGGTCTGCCGTCTCTTGATACTATCTGAGACTTTTTTCTTCAGATGGAGATATTTTCCAACGTTTCTATTGCTGGCCTTCTTTTTTACCTGTGTCAGGCCACAAAGTTGATACTGCTTTCACTGAGTTTATTCTCCATTTGTTAACCAGGTAATTGGTGACTTCTGTATCGAGATGTAGGCTACAGAGAGCGCAGGCATCATCTCCCTTTTAGATTTTTTGTCTTCTCTTGGCCTCCCTCAGCTAATCTTCTCTCCTAAACGTGAAGTGGATCTTTTTAAGCCTTTGACTCTCCTGTTTAGTCTCCCTTCTACTGACTTTTGTGAATCTGTATCATTGTATTTTGAGGATAAGGCACTCAACATACATTGCGCATTCAATGGTGCGGCTTTTGTATTAAGGAAAACTAGGAAACAAACAGTGGTCTCCCCGAGTTCTCCAGCTATCCTCTCGCAGTTTTCCTCTCTAGTGCTTGATGCAGGCATAGTGCTTTCCTGTACAATTAAGTCTGGATCTCCTAGTTATCCAGGTCCCACAAACATCTTTGGCTTGGTTATGGCTATGGATAATTTTGCCCAAGTGCTACAATACCTATGTAATGTACCTCTGATCTATGCCTCGCAACCCCCTCTCTGGAAAGAAGCCACAGTAGTTCTCTTCAGTAGACACCATTGGCAGATCCCACAGCCTTCAGTAACTCCTGTCCACTGCTTTCTTTTGCTTCAGAGAATCTGGAAAGAGGGACGAAAGGCCAGGTCTCCTCCTTAATAGAAAATAACAAAATTGTAGGTTCTATTCAAGCTGGATTCCACCCCCTGAACAGTACTGAGATGGCTGTGCTGCTGTCACAGATGGCAATAAGATGATAATATACAGAGGACGCATTGCTGCACTTGTGCTATTGTACCTTAGCACTGTATTTGACACTGGATCAAATGCCACAACCGGTGGAAATCTGCGATAAGGTACTCACCTGGCTCTCTTCCTTCCTGGAACATCTTACCCACTCTGTCCTGTTGACCCCTTTTTATTACATTATTGTTTGAGGACCTTGGCATGATATGCATGGTTAGGATCCCCTCTCATTCAGAATCTTTTTAATATCCATCTCACTGTTCTGGTTAACCTCATGTGCCGCTTCAGTTATTCTCCTGTGTCCTATTTGGATGATACACAGATTTGAATCTCCTATGCCTACCCGTCATCTGCCTCTGCCAACAATTTCTATTCATGTTTGTTTGCTTAGCCCTTTGGGCAAAAAAAAACCTAAAGTTGAATGGGGGTAGACCTGAGCTGCTGCCATTTTGCAAGGCCTATTTCATCTGATCCATTTATAGGTCGTTTTCTGAAACTTTGGACCCATTATGCCATCTTTGAATGAAATCTCTGCTGGAATAGCTGGACAAGCAATGGATACAAGTTCAAGGCTTTTTCAAGGATATAATTCAAATCAGTCCATGCCTGAAGGTGGTTTTTCCTTGGTGGGTGCAAGAGACAAATCTCTTGACAGGATTTCATTTACATCCCCAAATCGTCGATTTTGTGATCATGCCAGATGATTAACTAGAATTATGGGGAGCTCACTTACAAGATCTGGAGATCAGTGGAGAGTGAACTCAGCATTACCTAAACCTTCACAGAAATGTTTACATCTTAGGGCTTGAACTTTGAGTCTACGTTTTTTTTTCCCAAGAATAAAGGGATTGTCAGTGCTAATCCGCAAGGACTATACCACCACAGTGCACCACATCAACAAACAGGCTGGTACAAGATCTCGAGCATAATCTGGAGAAGCCTAAGGAATTTGGAAATGATTGCTTCGGTACTAGATATAGCTCAGAGTGGAACATGTTCCTGAAAGACGCAGACAACTAGTGTAGACTTTGAACAGAATAAAAAGCAGCGGCATGAATTGTAACTCAAACAAGAAACTCTAGACAGCATCTTTTCTCAGTGGAGCAAGCCAAACCTAGACTTATTTGCAACTCCACAAAATCGAAAGTGCCAGTTATATGCAAGTTTTGAATCCACAACCAGGTTCAGGGAGGAATGTATTTTTGATAGCATGTTCAGTAATCTTTGATCACTCTTTTAGTCTCAAGAATTTTCCACAAAATGAAGAGAGAACCATTCAAATCAGCCAGTTTGGCCCAGGCAGCATTGGTTCACCGGAAGCCTCCTCCTGTCTGAGAAGCATCACATTCAACTGAAACCATCTCTCAAAATTGTTGACAAGGAACCACAACAAAATATTTCATTCGGATCCAAAATCCTTATACTTGTCAGCCTCCTGAACGCAATGAGTTTGCACACTTGAAGATTCCAAAAGACTGTAAAGAAAATCATGGCAAAGCCAGGGCTGAATCTACCAATAGAACTTACCAACTTAAAAGGAAGCATTTCTGGTTATGGTGCCAATTATCGAAGGTTCACACTATAACAACACCACTGGAACAGATATAACCTTGTCTGTTATATTTACGTGAAATGTGTTCGGCTAATACTTCTGTATAAATACACTTATAGCAGCAAATTACACATTAGGAAATCCTCAACTTCACTGTGTTTCTGGTCAAATAGTTTCTTACAGGACAGTTTAGAGTTTTTCCTCCAATAAAACAGCCTTCCCCTTAGCAATGTTTTTACAATACTCTCACAGTTTGAACCGAGAGGCGCTAGGTGGCACATGCATGTGAGGCTCTGGCAGCTTTGCTACATCATTCTTAATTTATCCTGTTTTATTGATCCTGTCCTACAGGCCTGCCGCCGGTTACTCATTATCCTAGCTCGGGTTAAAAAATTGGCACCTGCCGGTGTCGACAAGTGGCTCCTGTGACAGTCTCCGTTGGACGCTGGGTGAGCGGAGGGATGGGCCTGGAGACCCGCATGGTCACTGATTTCACGCGAGTCCCGGGGATCCCACGTGGCAGTGGGCCCCATCGGACTCGCTCTACAACTTGGCTCACCCTGCCGGTCCATCCAACCAATTCCGCTACAGCCATCCTCTGGCACTTGTGCCCCCACATCCTGCTAAACCCTGACACATGCTCTTCTAATCACCAGAACGTTCTTGTCGTCCGGCGAGGGCTTGATACACGTGCGGCGAGTGCAGCCACATGACTCGGCTGCCTCTACTATGCGGACCCAGGAGGCTTCTCACGACTTCGAGCCCCTGATAGTCCTTCACAGGGTACGGCCCTCCCTGCTTGACGCTCTGGACGCCTCCGAAGCAGACTACTCAATGCCTGCTTTCCTCTGATCACCGACTCGAGCCCCATCTAGTAGTTTTGAGTGGATTCTAGCACTTCCCAGTGCGTATTAGCGCAACCTGGCCCACACATCTCCTGACGACCCTACAACACCTCACGCTTCATTAGGCTGCTTGCAGGTACGTTGCCGCTCCTCCAGGCCAGCTCAACTAAGGCATACATGCGACTCCTCAAGTCCTGCTGGCTCCACCACTTTAGCCGCCACACGCTCCCTAATCTTCAGGCCGCTATGATATTGCTGCGCCCTGTGGAGCTAAAAATTAACCTCCCATCTCATGCTCCCTGCATCCTAATAAAAAATACCCTACATTACAACGGCAATGAGTTTGCAATCTACCCAGACTTTACGGCCGCTGTCCTGGAGGCGAGGCACAAGTTTTTACCGGACAAGCAGAAACTCCGCACAGCGCAAATCGAAAATGCACTATTCTACCCAGCTCAACCGCGCATTACTCACCAGGGCAAGCAGCACTTCTTCACCAATGGGCACCAGGTTGATGGTTTCCTCAGAACCATCATGTAGAGTTCCCAGCAACAAGAGTCACAAGAGCGCCTCTCCAGGTCGCCATCGCTCGGAATGGACTAAACCCAGAAGCCGCTAACTGTCCAGAAGACACCGGGAAGAAGTGTCTATATGTCACCGAATGGCAGGCTCCCATGCCCCGGCAAAAAGTCTGGTTTGGTTGGACTACTACTATACGACAGCTAAGTGCCTAGTGACTTAAATGTATAAGTACCTTGGGTGGCGGGCGCTTTTTTCCCCTTTTTTATTATTCATACTGTTCATCTGGACTATGCCAAGCAACATCCCTCCCTTCCCCTCTCATTTGGAAAACTGGTTTTATGGCTATGGGAGAAGGGTGATCCTCGCTGCCCACTAGTGACCCCCCACGGGCGTTTGCCTAGCTTATTTGACATATTTGTTTTACTTTGTAAGGACAATGTTTGGTTGGGTTTTGGGTGGGTATCATAATGCCAGCACAATTAGGGTGCTGTTGTGGGCGGGGGTGGGTTGGAACTTGGTTGTTCATGCTTTAAATATCATCTTTGTACAGCAGGTAGTAAAGAGATCATATATTACGAGATTCACACATACACTTTCCTCCAGATCACAGCGTGCCATTTTCATGCTATTTGCCTACTCTTCCACATAATGAGGCATTGCAGATAAACCTCCTCATGTGGAATGTTAGGGGACTAAGGGATCCACGCAAATGCAGGCAAATACTTACATATCTTGATAGGCACAAAATTCACATCGCCATGTTGCAGGAGACGCACCTAGATTCAAACTGCACCCCTAATTTTGTCAGTAAATGGGCTGCAGAACGCATATTCTCTTCATACTCCACGTACTCCAGAGACACATTGAATCATATAAAGAAGAATACTCCTTTCATACTAGGTGGTACGTACCATGATACGCTGGGGTGAAGCTGCATGCTCTGGAGCACACTAGGTATGCAATCCGTCACACTATTATGCTGTTTCGGGCCGAATGTAGATGACCCAGATTATTTCACGGTTCTTTGGGGATATATACTTCAAGTGGGCTCCACTCACATTATCTGGGGTGGGGATTTCAACACAGCATTCACTCCTGCCCTAGAGAGATCTAACCCCCTTCCTTCCCACGACACCAGGACGCAAGCGCGCTGGTGGACCTACTTTCTGCTCACAGACTTATAGATGCGTGGCGGCATCTACACCCAGATGGGAGGGATGGGACCCATTACACAGCAGCGCACTCTTCCTGGGCCCGATTTGATTTTTGAGTAGTTTCCCGAGGGGTTGTCTTGCGGGTTAACAAAGTTCAGCAATTAGCTAGTACCTACTCCGATCATGCCCCAGTTCACCTGGTTGCACCGCCCAACTCGATTGCTACCCCTAGATGTTGGAGACTAATGTCCGAGGCGCTGCTAGACGCTGCCTTTAGGGCAGAGCTGGATACAGAGATCGCCGAATTCTTCGAGAGGAATATAAACTCTGTCACATATGTGGGAATGTTCTGGGAGGCCTTTAATGTAACAATTAGAGAGTCCTGTATTACCAAAAGCTTTGGAGTCTTGAGTGACCTCCGTCGCACTTTACACACTCTTGAAGGGGAACTCAAACAATTGGAGAGAGACCTGTGAAGACATCACTCTAGAATGGCTGGGAGATGCACAATGGGAATTCCTTGCCACACCTCTCGAATGATGAAAAACGCACTGCAATTATGCAGCTGAAGTCAGGGAAAGCCCTGGGCTCAGATGGGCTTCCCATTGATTTTTACAAAGCATACTTCGATCAGTTACTTCCCATCCTCAAACAGGTCTACGGGGAAGCACAGGAACTAGAGACCCTTCCTTACTCGTTGAAGGAAGCCCTTATTTCATCCCTCATGAAACCTGGCAAGCCGGAGAATGTTTGCGACTCCTACCTCCCTCTCTCCCTGATTAATACCTATGCGAAGATTCTCGCAAAAATCTTAGCTAACAGACTCAGCTTGTTAATGGAGAAATTGGTTCTTCCGGACCAAGCTGGATTCATCCCAAGCTGAGCAACATCGTACAATTTGCAAACCCGTTTCTCGATTTTGCAATCAGTAGATCCCCAGTTGGCCTCGGTGACAGTCTTTCTAGACTCCACGAAGGCCTTAGCCTCAGTTGAATGGGATTATCTTTTTATTATTCTTTAGAACAGGGGGTTGCCTAAGTGGTTCCTCCTGGCATGGGTGCGCCTCTTATACACCAGTCCAGTAGCAAGTGTTTTAATCAATGGACATTCCCCCCCCCCCTTTCCATCACCAGAAGCACCCGGCAGGGATGCCCACTCTCTCCCCTACTTTTCGCGTTGGCCGTTGAGCCGCTTGCAGCCAGAATCAGACAATATCATCAAGACAAGGCACTCCACTGCTTTCTCCGCCCAATACTTCGGATGACATCACTGTATACATTAGGGACCCTCATCTCAATCTTAATCTATTGCTCCGAGAGTTTGTTCGCTTTGTAAGACTCTCTGGAATCCATATTAACTGGGCGAAATCGCAGATCTTCCCCCCCCACTTCGTCGGTGACTGCATTTACCCCTGACTTCCCAATAGAGTGGTGCACCGATGAGGTGAAGTATCTAGGGCTATATATTACGGCCGACCGGGAGGAGTTGATGCAACTCAATTATGGTCAAACATTGGAGAGCATCAAAAACAATGTCACGAGGTGGATCGCACTCCCTCTTTCTCTTGCGGGACGCACCTCCCTCATAAAAATGGTCGTCGTCCCCAGGTTGCTCTATCTTTTCTTAAATATTCTGTACGACCCTGGCAGACCCTTCTTTTCGGCACTCCGTTCGGAGATGATACGACAAACCTGGGGGTGCAAGCAGCCCCAGCTGCAGTGGGACACGCTCACTAGACCCTACTCCCAGGGAGAGTTTGATTTCCCTAATATATATATATATATATATATATATATATATATATATATATATATATATATATAATCTCGCAGGTGGCAGCGGAGCACTGGTTATGGGATCCCATTCCGCTCGAGGGTACTAGTATGACCAGAATCATGCCACGTGAAGTCACTCCATCGCCAGTTGTCTGTACAGTGAAGGCATGGCAAGGTATTGCTAAACGCTTGCAGACCCCCAATGCTAACTTCTCTGTTACTCCCCCTAGTTTATCGCCCTAAGATGCCTGTCTTACAGGAGGGTATCTTCAAAAAACTAAAGCTAAATACGGTATTTCTTGTTGGGGGACAGGGGCGGATTGGCAAGGCGGGCATTCGGGCATGGGCCGAAGGGCCGGTGCCTCAGTGCCCTCTGTGGGCCGTTTTTTTATCCCCTGTCTCAGTCCACAGAGAGTGGACTAGGAAAGGGGAGAAAAAAAAACGGCCCACAGAGTGCACGGAGACAGACCGAGAAAATGAAAGCAGCCTCGCTGTGCGGCCGGATAGCGATTGTCAGCTGTGGCCTCTCCTTCACCCCTGCCCTGCCAAGCAATCAAGCTGAGGCAGGGCTGGGGAGGGGTGATTGTTTGCAAGAATCGGCCTCCCTGGGGGCCAGGTGTTTCTCAGGCCTTTGAGCCATTTTCACCTCTGCCTCCCTGGGGCCCATGCAGCCCAGAAACTGTGTTAGTCTTAACACCTCGCCCACAGCCCTTCACATTCAGGGCATAGTGGGCGAGGAAGAATGGGTCTTGCTGTGGGGGCCAGGTGATGTTTGGAATTTTTTTATTTTATTTATTTATTTATGCGATTTTATATAGCGCGGACTTTACCCGAAGGTGTCAGAGCGCTTCACACTAGGAACAGCAATAATACATGAGGAAAAAAATTACAAGTGGACAAATTACAAAAGCAAACGTTAAGTTACATGAATCAAAAGTGACAATAGTGAGCAACCATAATACATGAGGTAGCAATCGGTACATTACAGGAGGAAAAAGTGATATGTGTGCAGGTTACAAAAGCGTACAATGTACAAGTAGAGGTATAATACTGCAATAAATGGCAGACTCTCCAGCACAAGAACAAACGTTACGTAGGCAATGGTGGCACTTGTGCAAGTATCTAAAGCAAAGAAAAGTGAGAGGTAGCATACCGTGTGATACCAGAGAAAAGTGACGTGTGCAAGTTAAAAAAGGGTACCATACACAGGTACAAGGGTAATACTAAAGTAAATGGTAAACACTCAGACTGCCAGAACACACTGGGAAGGCACTTCCCATGCACCAGCTTCACCTCAGCCTCCCCCCTGGCTACCTGGCTACCTTGGATGACCCAGAAAGCTGTGTTTTGTGCTCCCCTGCCAGGACATTTTCCCGAGGCCTGGAGGGCTGATTAATTTACTAATTGCAGGGGCCTTACCTCTGTTCATGTGCTCCTGAGCTGAAGGTCTGGGGAGGGCTAAGTAGGTTAGTAATAGCAGGGGCTTTGCTGCTTTTCAGGTGCTCCTGTGCTGGAGGGCTGGAATAATTTTGGGACAGCAAGGGGCCTTGCTATTTTTTTTAGTTTCTCAGCATGTAGGCCATTGTCACCTTGGCCCTGTGTCCTGTGCAAGAACAGTATCCTCCCACTTTCATTCCTTGTCTGTGCAAATGGTGTTTCATGAAAGGGCACGCCCCTTGAATGTGGGCCACGCCCCTTAAATATGGGCCACGCCTCTTGAATGTGGGCCACTTTTTTCGTCAGTGCCCGGGCCGAATTGTGATCCCAATCCGACCCTGTTGGGGGATCTATACTTTAATGGTAAATTTGGCACATTACATCAACTATTTGCCAAACAGCCGCCCTCCCCCATGGACATTTTTATGTATGTACGAGTGCAGCAGGGCATTAAAAAGGACACAACTGCAGACCCCCTGGAGCTTCCAGAAGTCACCCCACTATGCAGGATTCGGCGGAATGACGCTACGCCACACTTAAGTTCCACACTGTACCATAACCTATATGCCGACCTAGCCCCAACCCATTGCACTGCTAGAGACAAATGGATTGCCGAGTTGACACATGAAATCACTGATAAGTAATGAACCTACTGCTGCAGTCAGGCGGAACAAAGCTCATCCAGCTGCCGCCTATGCCTCTTTTATTACAAATTTTTACACCGCACTTATTACACCCCGGCCAAAATGTGCAGATATAAATTACGCGATGGTGACAATTGTGATCGATGCGGCATGGCGGGGGGCAGATTTCCTACACCTTGCCTGGGATTGTGGCATAAAATTTGCCTACTGGAGTCGGGTGCTTGCCGCACTGGAGCAGATGACTTAATTGCAGCTCTCATGCTCCGCTCTGCTAGCCTTCTTGGGCTACACGGAGAATCAGGCAGCGGCGCATCGGAAATTTGTGCCCTTCAGCCTCCTCTTGACTAAAAGATGAATAGCCTGTAGAACGGGTCGGGGCAGGGCACCCAAATCTAAGGACTGGATTGGCGACATGTTATTTTGGCAGGAGCAAACCTTTACATACGCACATCTCCTACCCCCCACTTCACGCCCTCGACACGTTTGGGATCATTTAAAGGCATATTTGCTCACACTCCCAATTGACGTAACTAACACCGCCGAATCCATGAGAATGGAGAGCTTTGACGGACCCTTCTCCAACCATACGGGATATCTGCATAATATAAGCTGAAACTGTAGTCTCCGCCTGCTTGGATATGCCCCCTGGCGATATTAGGGTCCTCCCACATATGTACTTGGCGGCAATGTCTCTAACTCTGAATGTTGTTTTGCCTGATACTGTAGACGTATTTACTGATGTGGTCTCTGTGCTCTTTTTTTTATTTTGTGGTTTCTCTGTTAATTATGGTTTTACCTGTGCATAATCCACACTGGACTGACTTTCTGTTTTAGTAAGCCTAAATAAAGATTGGGAAAAAAAAGGAAAAAAAGTAATATTTAAACCCATTCTCAAAGTTGAGGTGCAATTTCTGTCAAGGAAAGTGGCTCTATTAGTAGCCGTGACATCAACAAGGAGGGTTCATGAATGAAGTACTGACTTTCACTATTGAAGATCCATTCATGCAGTGCAGGAGTGATGAAGGGAACGCACAAACACCACAGATCCATGGAATGGGCGCAACTCCTACTCCAATTCAGCCAGCAAACTACACGAGCAGAACCAGCCGAGGCGCCCCATGTCCAAACAGCATCCGCCACATCAATAGGACCAGTGGGTTGATATAACTAGTCTGAGCACACACCTATCGCAGATGCCCCGTCACAGTCCACACCGTGGGGCATAGCCCCAGAACCCGGCAGAGGCTTTAGCCTCCTCCACACTCCCCCACATCAACAGTTGCCAGCCACTAGAGTAGCCCCACACACCTGCAAAGAGGACCTACTTACTCCCCTCCTGGGGGCACACACACACACACACACCCTCCCTCCCCTAATCAGTATCCCAGTTCAACTCCCAAGTTCTAATTTAAGGATACAAACTAGCGGCTCAGATAGTGGCATTAGGGGACAGGGATCGATGCCCACTCGCTTGGGCAGAATACTAAGACTCCCACAAGAACGATGGGTAGGCGTAGCTTCACAACCAAGCTTTTGACCCATAGGCTTATCCCAGGATACATATGACTGCCGCAGATAGCCTCAACATATGTGTAATACCGGGCCTGTGATGACTATGAAAGAAATGTACTTTCAAGAGCCTAAGTTGTCTCTGTCTACCTATACATGTAACTTGACAATGTAAACATTTTTTATGCTTCACTCTATCTAAAGTGTTAAAATATAATAAAAAAATGTAAACAAAAAAAAATGCAGTGCAGGAGTGATAGAGTAATTTTGAGAACTAAACCCCATTTCATTCCGAAAGTTCCTTCAGAATTTCATCTAAGTTAGCTGGTTGTCTTAGCACATTCTTTTCGAACGCAAAAGGTGTAGCAGGATGGACATTGCACACATTAGATGCTAAAAGATGTCTTAAATGTGATTAAGAACAAAACAGTTTAGAAAATCAGAAAAGTTGTGTAGGAGGCTTGCTTAGAATATGGTGCACACAATTTAAGTGAATCACCTTCCACTAATCCAGTATGGGAGACATTTTCGAGGCTTGTGTGTTAAGTATGTTACCCGGGAGCTACTAACATCTTTTTGCGTTTTTGCACATGTTTGGGGGACATTTCCTTGAGCATTTGCAATAACTGGTTTTAAACAAAAGCGATTTTTATAACTGCGACTTTTTACTAAAATTATGACATTTTATTAAAATTAAAACCAATTGCTGCTGTGAGGTTTAAAAGTATTATACCTACTTGTAGGGGCTGATTACTTAATCCTGACTTCGCGGTGTCCGTCAGTTAGAGCGGACCCACCATCTTTAGAGGTTAGCAGTACAGGTTTCTGGGCCACATCCCCATAAAGGACACGCAGGCACGAACGTGCAGCGTATGGGAGACATTTTCGAGGCTTGTGTGTTAAGTGTATTACCGGGGAGCTGCTAACATCTTTTTTGCGTTTTTGCACATGTTCGGGGGCATTTCCTTGAGCATTTGAAATAACTGGTTTCAAACAAAAGGGATTTTTTAAAACTGCGACTTTTTACTAAAATTGTGACATTTTAATAAAATTTAAACCAATTGCTGCTGTGAGGTTTAAAAGTATTATACCTATTTGTAGGGGCTGATTACTTAATCCTGACCTCGCGGTGTCCGTCCGTTAAAGCTGACCCGCCATCTTTAGAGGTTAGCCGTATCACTTTCTGGGCCACATCCCCATAAAGGACATGCTGGCGTGAACGTGCGCAGCGGGCGCACCAAAGGAAAGCTCGTCTGCGCAAAGGACGCGCACAGCGCCTGCCATGCTGCCCCTTTTGGATTAATGTTGGGAAATGATGGAGCCTGCCGATCTCTAAGATACACCAGTGTGGAACTTCCCAACCTTGTTGAGTCTGGAAAGGGTAGGGGTGAATTCACATTTGAGGAGACTGCATTCCCTACATCAGCCTTTGTAAAAAAAAAATGGCATTCTTACTTGTGGGCTGCTAAATGTAGGATCTTTACCCAAACACAGCGTGGAAATTCAGCTGTTGCTGGAACTCCAAGAATTGGACCTGTTCATGACAGAAACCTGGACCCACTTAGAGTGTGAGGTAGAGCCAGGCTGGGCTTGTCCGCTTGGGTATAAAATCTGCCATACACCTAGATTGAGTGGGAGGGGAGGTGGAGTCGGTGTGATTTATAAAGATTCTTGGAATGTAGCTACAATAGCTATTGATGCAATTGAAGGATTTGAATTGCTCGGTTTTGCTATTAAGGATGATCATGGTCATATCTTGATGGGGATTGTCTGTTACAGACCGCCGGGGGCCCTCGGTGTGCAACAGCAGCAGTCTCTGATTGAGACTATTACTAATATGGCTGCTACTCACACCAGATTAGTGATTTTGGGGGATCTTAATCTTTGGCTGAATGGAACCCTGGACTCTGGCTACAACAATGTCCTCCAGTCATGCGAAGGCCTTGGCCTATATCAGCGGGTGGCTAAAGCAACACATAAGGGAGGACATACACTTGACTTAATTTTCTCAGGGGATCAAGTCCTTAACATTGTGGATATTTTGCCTATGGACTGGTCCGATCATTTTCTGATTAAATTTCAAGTGGATAATCTCTTCTACAAAAAACAGGTAGCCAGTGTCGTGAGTAACTATGTTAGCAGAGACTGGAAGGCCCTCTTAAGAAAGAGGGGATCAGCCCCTGTGTTTCATTTGGAGGACTGCTTTTCGCTAGATAAGCAAGTGGAGGAGAATTATGTAACCCTCTGCTCCCAGATTACCTCTGTATTGGATTTAACTGCCCCACTAAAAGATCTCAAGAGAGGGGGCAGACCATCGGCTCCCTGGTTTAATGACAAACTAAAAAATTGAAACTTGACTGTAAGCAGGCGGAGAGAAAGTGGAGAAGGGGATATGATGACAAGGATTAACATATCTGGAAAACTATGATTGTGTGCTACAAGAAATAAATAAATATAGATAAAGCAGAATAATTTTCCAATATTATCCTGAATGCTCCTAACAGATCTAGGAGCATCTTTAACATCCTGACTAATTGAATCAGTCCAGATTGCACGAAAAATCAGACACCTCCCTCCCAAGACCTCTGTGATAGTCTGGCAAGGTTTTTCAATGAAAAAATGAAAACTATCATTGACAACCTTGGTGGGGATCCCTGGCAACCTGAGTCAGAAATCATAGAAATAAACGGTCTTAGTGGCAGTTCTATGAGTGGTACTGGTGCTACAACCAGAGGTTCAGAGAGTCAGTCTATCAATAATCTAACTGAGTTTGAGACACTGTCAGTAGAGGATTTTGGTAGGGTGGCTCTAGGTATCTCTTCTGGATCACCTTTGGACCCTCTGCCACAGACAATTTGGAAAGAGTTTGAAGCAGAGTTGTTCCCTATATTTCGGCTGATTTGTAATCAGTCTCTTCTTAGTGGAGTGGTCCCTTCCCTTTGGAAACAGGCATTGGTGACACCCCTTTTAAAGAAGTCCATGCTGGACCCTACCAGCTCTAAAATGTATAGGCCCATTTCCCTTCTGCCTTTTCTTGCCAAAATTGTAGAAAGAGTGGTTAGTTGCTCTCTTTCAAAACATCTGTAATCGAATAAAATCTTAGACGATATACAATTTGGCTTCTGGTCTGCTCATGGCACTTAGACTGCCTTGGTGTCCGTGATGGATCAGCTACGGATGCGAGCAGACAGAGGTCAAGCAGCAGTTTTCATTCTGCTTGACCTGTCTGCCGCCTTCGATACGGTCAACCATGCCATCCTGCTGAGGAGGCTGAGGGAGGTAGGGGTGACTGGCCTTGCATTGAGCTGGTTTCAATCCTTTCTTTCAGAAAGGAGACAAGCGGTGGTCCTCCCCCTTATCAATCTGCCTTCACGCATGGCCTGCCTCAGGGCTCCGCAATGAGGCCAATCTTATTAAATATCTACATGAAACCCCTGATTGCGTTCATAAGGGCGCATAACATTAACATCGTAAATTATTCAGATGACACACAACTGATTCTCTCCTTAGAGGGAGATCAGTCGACATCTCTGGAAGTGTTTCATGGCTGCCTGCGTACTACGGCTCATTGGCTGAGGGACAACTCATTGCAATTTAACGCTGGAAAGACCGAGTTCCTCTATTGCTGAGTGGGTAAGGTTCCCTATCCAGTATTGGGGTGTCTTTCATAGATTCACATGCCTGAATCATTCTTCGTCATCGGAGTGTGAGTCCTACGGTACATAAAAAAGAATTAATATGTACATAATAACCAAAAATCCTTGGTAATGAACAACCAGGAAGTAAAGGAGCCCTAAGGTACAAGAGAAAAAACTTCCACACTCATGACTATCATATTCATTATGTATTAGTCCAAAACTGCAGCCAATCAGGTGACAGCACCCACCAGAATGTTCTCCCCAGAGGCTCAGGCTCTCAGATTTTCTACCGCACGTCGTGTGATGGGAGTCTCCCTAAGCTCTGCTCAGTATTTCACTCTTTTTTCTGGATTTCACCTTCTTTCAGGATGTCATCTGCTAAGAAATCTCTCTTCAGTCCTTGTGAATCTTGTGGGAAGCTCCGGCTATTTTCAGAAGATCACCACAAAAAGTGCATCTACTACCTTTATCCAGATCACGAGGTGAGAGAGTGTAGGATTTTCAGGACCTTCCCTCAGAAGACCCTCAGAGATAGAGAAGGACGCCTACTTCTGTGGCTACAGAAGATAAAAGATTAGGATGATCCTTTATCTGAGGTGGGAAGTGTGGCCTCAGGTTCATCAGTGTCTTCCAGGAAGAGGACGACTGAGAAAGATTAATCTTCTCCTGGGGCTAAGGTGTTGAGAAAAGTTCAACTCTCTAAGGGTTCTAGCTTGCCTTCATCAAAAAAGGCTTCTCCACCTTCCACCTTCGAAATGAACTCCTGTGTCGCCCCCAAGAAGAGCTGAAAAGTCTCTGGCGTCAAAAAGGCTTCCTGAGAAAGATTTTTCTCAGAAGAAGACCCCGTTGTCAATGGCATCGTCGACGGCTCCTTCGTCGACCATTCTCATCGTCGACGCTACTTCAACGTCAACAGTTACCTTCACGTCGCCGACACCTAAGATAATAATGTCCTCAGCTTCATCTCCGTCAACGCTGGTCTCTGTGGCAGTGAGACCCATCTCGTCGACGAAGAAAATATCATCTATCGTCGACGCTCCATCGAAGGGTAAGCAGATCCTGTTGACGATTTCATCTTCGACGAAGACTACCTCGTCGACGAAGACTACCTAGTCGACGTCCTCGTCGTCGACGAAAACCACCTTGTCGGCGGAGACTGACTCGTCGTTAACGGCCACACTGTCGACGAAGACTTCCTCTTCGTCGATGGCCTCCTCGTCTACGAAGACTGCCTCGTCGTCGAAGACATCGTCGACGAAGATTGCCTCGTCGTCTAAGACATCGTCGACGAAAAAAACGGCCTGGTCGGCGGTCACTATCCTAACATCAACTCCATCAACAACGGCACCGTCGACGCCTCTTCTGTCAACTTGCACGCTCTTCATTGGCAGCTCTCTCCCCACTGAAGTTACCTGAACAACTGCTGGATTCTGAAGATGACGAGAAACAATCAGATGTGGATGACAGATTCCGCACTGCTAGGAGTCCATCGGAATTACTAATTAAGTATCAGGATGAGGACCAGGAGGAAGAACCGTTCCCTGAACCTGTAGATCAAGCGCCTGCCACTGTGCCCACAGCACAGATTCCCTTGGCTCTGCTCAACAACTTACAATATATGTTGGACTACTATCGCGGGTTTCCTCCTTCTGAATCGGCAGAGTCTCTCCCATTGACGCCCATGCCTGAGGTCTCTGTATCTTCTTTAAGATCTCTAAGAGCACCTTCTCCAGCACCAGTATCTTCTTTAAGATCACCGAGACCACCTTCTCCAGCACCATCTCACTATTCCCAGGATGTTACCACGGACGAGGACTGGGAGGAAGGAGAGGTGGATGACAAATCTGTTCTGTCAGAGTGGGATGAATACCAAATACAAACTCCATCACCATCTTCTCCAACTCCTGCTGACTCTCCTCCAGTAGATATTGGAGGTTTCCATCTCCTGATGGAAAGAGCTATGAAGAGGTTTCTTATACCAATGGAGACTAAGAAGGACGACTGCTTTCTTTATGATTTTAAAGATCAGCCGCAAAGGCAAGTAAGGGCCATTCCCATCAAAGAGTTCAGCTGGAAGGAAGGGTTGAAGATCATGGCAACACCTAATTCTCTTCCTGCAGTTTTGCCTCAGTTGGACAAAAATTATAAGGCACTGGGCGACTGACCTGCATGCCTTATAGGACAGTCTAAAACTGATTCCGTCGTCACCCAAGCGGCTCAGAGATGACCCAGGAACCCCTCTTCGCCTATAACCGCTCCACCAGACGGAGATGGCAGACGGCTGGATTCCATTGGGAAGAAAGTCTCCACTATGGCAGCAACGACTGTCCGTGCCGCAAACTCTCTAGCAATATTAGGGGGGTTAACAAAACGGTGGGAAGCTGTTTTGCCTTTATTAGAACTTTGTGGAAGATTTTTCCCCTGTTGCCTTACCACGCTCAAGCGCTAGTAGTACAAAGTACTATATTATGCAGATTAGATTACTGCAACGCGCTGCTTTTAGAGTCCCAGAAATATCTTTTAGATAGACTTCAGAGGATTCAGTCAACAGCAGCCAAGCTGGCCTTGGGATGGTCCAGAGGTTCCTCTTCCTCATTGGCCTTGGCGAAGCTGCATTGGCTCCCGATAAGACAAAGAATCCAGTTCAAATCCCTCTGCTTAGTGTTCAAGGCCCTGCATGGGACTGGACCTCTATCCAAGCAGAGAAAGTTTGAATGGTACGTACCAGGGAGAAGCCTTCGCTCCTCTTCTGCTAGACTGGTGAAAATACCGAGATTCAAGAAAATAAAATCAGGTGGCAGAGCCTTTGGTGTATCAGCTGCCAGATTTTGGAATGGGCTTCCACTGGAACTGAGACATGTTAGGGATCTTCTCCCCTTTAGGAAGAGATTAAAAACGTGGCTGTTCCCCAAAGTCCAAATTTGTTGTCAGCTCCCGGGGCATGCCCTACCCCAAATTGTGCACTCTGGATGTCAGCGCCAGGATGCCTGTTAGGTGACAGGGCGCTTTACTAGTGAGATAAATAAATAAACTCTTGATTTTAGTGATCTTTGATAACCATAGAAAGCTCTCAAAGTGGTAGTGGTGGTAGAGTGTTAAGCAGCTTATTTTACCAGTTTAATCATGTAGTGTAGGTTAAACGGAAAAAAACCACACTGTAAATATATATAATAATATGTCAATTTATTACACAACACTCACTAACCCATTGGTATATCTCCTACCCGGAGATATCTACACAAGAATACTTCAATTGCAACTAGGTAAGTAAGCACAAAATACTGTGGTCTCCAGTGGGGAGACCAAACCATATACTGAAAAAGTGAAATGTGAACTGCGACCAAACTCAGGACTTGGACCAGGATACTCAGAGAAGCTAGGGACACAAGGAACCACCCACGGTATGTACCCAGGAACCCCACAGCCGGGTGTTCAGTAGTAGTCAACTGGAAAGTCGCATTATAGTTTTTAAGAAGGACCCTTCCCAGTGGACGCCGAAGAAACCCCGTGCAAGACAGAAGCTTTGAGAGTCACCCCAGGAACCAAGATACCTATTTCGGAGAAGCCGGGTGCATAGGTGCGAAGTGATTTCGGAAACCGATGTGGACCACAATGGAAGACTTCAAAGAAGATGCCATTGGAGAAGGCTATGCAAAGTCTGGTGGAATCCAAGGGTGGATTCTTGAAGAATAGAACCTGTTAGCAGAGGGGCAGAGTCTATGACACTCGGGGTGACCAGGAGGCACAGAAAAGCAATGGCCACCAATCTCGTACTGCTCAGAAGTGTTGACGGTGACCTTGTGGCTGGAGCTGTGAGGACCATGCGATGTTAAGGAAGACCAGGAGCCGTGCTTGACCTATCCCACGTCAGAAGTCGAGCACCAGGGTGTCAGTTGAGAGCACCAACCAGCCTTGACAGCTGCAACTGGCATGGGGAAAGACAGAGTCAATTTGGGACCAGCAAGGTCCAGGGGACTCACCACAAGCAGTAGAGTCAGAGCAAGTAGGGGAGCCCATTGAAGCAGGAGAAGACCCTCCGGCCAAAGGCTCAGGAGTCGCAAGAGGAATACGAGCAGCTCACGAAGAAGGAAGGCTCCTGGTGCAGAGGATTCGGTGAGGACGCTGTGCTTGGCAGGAACAGAGGCTGGAGCTTCTTGCAGCCCGAATATCTCTAGAGTGCAGAGCCAACAAGCCTTGCCAGTGGTGAGTCGACGTGTTGCACAGGGGTGCTTTCCAAGCATTTCCGACGATGGATACTGGCCTCAAAGTTGCAGAGACAACAGGTCAGGCCTCATGACAGTTGTAGAACCACTACCTGTGTTGCTGAGCCTTTCTAAGTCCATGGGATGTCAGGAGCAGCAGACCGGTCAACTTTGTTGCAGTGCCTGCAGATGCACTCCAAGGGAGATTACGTGATGTGTCCTTGATGCCCACAAGTCTGTTGAAGATCGGGGAAGAAGCACAGACACAGACCACAAAGAAAACTTGCAGAACAGCAAGACAAGGAGTAGCAGGAGTCTTCCTTGATGCAGTCTCGGTTCCAGGCAAAGTCCAACAAAATCCCACTGTCCAGACGGTCGAAGAGTGATGTGGTTTCAGGCTGGAGTCTTGTCCCATGATGAATTGGAAGAGACACCCTCAGGTAAGCCCTTAAGCACCTTAGGGAAAAACTTGGAACGGCTCAGGGGTCCCTCCCAGTGTAGGGGCTGGGCAGAGGCGAGGATAATCCCATGTCCTTTGTCCAGTTTTGCTCCATAGCTGGAGCCAAGGGATCCCTAAACTGGCTCAAACTGGAGTATGCACCCTGCCCTCACTACTGAAGAGCCTGCCAAAGGGATGACTGAGGTTTTAAGTGCAGTGACCCCAGATATAAGGAAACATATCTGTTGTGAGAGGTGCAAGCACCAACTTGCACAGGTAAAAATGGCAGGCCTGTAGTGACAGTTTAAGTGGGCTCCCATGGGTGACAGAATACATGCTGCAGCCCATGAGAGACCACTTTTGTACCTATGCCCTGGGTACCTTAGTACCATATACTAGAGGCTTATAAGGGTACACCAGTAGCCAATTGCGGCTGGAGAGAAGTACTTACCTTGGTCAATTTAGGGAGAAAGCACCAAGACAGGGGGCCTGATTAGCAGGATCCCAGTCAGACCAGTCAAAAATACACACACACCAGGCAAAAAGTGGAGGGAACCATGCTAGAAGGATCTTACCTTCCTACAAGTTGTTGTTCACATATTGTAATTTTTGAAAAGGTGTTCCACTTTCCAAGCAAAGTATAGCATGCTTGTACTCGACAGCCACTAAGTTCTGTCATCGGAGAGCCAAAAGGCCCTTATTGACCAGAGTACGATCACATTCCAAAAGAAGTGTCTCTACTTTTACTGCTCTATTTGCTGATGTGTCTATTCAAGATATTCGTAGAGCAGCAACGTGAAAAAATCGATAAACAATCATGCTGCACTACTGCTTGAATTCAACAGTGCAAAAGGATGCAGTAGTGGGACCAGGGGTGTTAAGCCATCTATTCCAATAAGGTGAGCTCTTGCTTCATGTATTTTCCTGACAAAAGCCCTCTCACATTTTTCCTAGGGCTGAAACATGTAGACTGCATTCTAGACAACTAAGAGTACAATTCAGTCCAGTAGTTGCGCTATCTGTTTTTAGCTGTCTTCTGGGCCGCCATCATTAAACACATACGGCAAGGATTCCTAAAGATACTTTTAAAGTTTTCCCTACACTACTTCACACTAATTCACCACACCACCTCCGCTGTAATCAGGCGTCATAGCACAACCTGAGGGCATTCGGATACCCGGTCGGGACCCTAATGATACAACATGACACCCACTAGGTTGGTGTGTGAGGGGTCTTTTAATGAAACCTAATGGTTACCAGGCACTGTTCACTATAACAGTGAGTCGCATTCCTTCTTCAGTGGGTTTGTCCACTTTGTTTCAGATGTACTTGAACTGGGGATAAGGACGTTCCCCATAACTTCCTTGATCTCCCATTGATTCATATTCATGTATTTTCCTACCATCAGCTATTATGTCATTAAATATCGTGTTGTTGTCATGTTTCACTGCTAGCTCTCTGATTCAAGCGTGTGAATCAATGAAAGATCCAATATTGCAGAAGAAAATGAGTAACTGTAGTTCCCAAGTATTGGCATATTGCATAGATACACATACAACCCACCCTCCTCCTCTGAGTAGCTCACCATATTTTTTATAGTGCTGTAGGTTCACACTAGTGCTTGAAAATCTGAGGAGAGGAAGCTTCTGAGGGGAGTGGTTTGCAGGGTGCTGCAGCCTGTTTGGCAGGAGTTTGGTTATTTTTGAATTATGTGGATAAGATACTGAAGTGAATGTTTTCTAGCCTTTCTAGGCCATGAGTAACACTGTACTGTCTTCTAGTTATACCATGGGGACTCCGGCTACAGCGCTGGTTAATGATTCAAGTATTTGAATCCATTAAGTACTGGATAAATACAGCTATAGGTAAGTAATTTTTTTCTTATCCAAAATCTTGCAGTTCGATTTCTCCTAGGCCTCCCCCTCACCAACCTACCCCCTGTCCAATTTCTCATCATATCAAAGCCCTGTCTTGGCTTCGCCAGAAACAGCATACGATCTTCAAGGCATTTTGTATCTGCCACAGATCGAGGTCCAGATTTTTTTCAATCTAGAATCAAATTTTAAACTCCTAGCTGCCATCTCTTTTCTTGGGGAAGAACCTTTTGTAACTTTACCCCAAGTAGTGGAACGCTCAGCACTTCTTATCTGCCTATGAACAGATTATCTTAGATACCATAAACCCCTGAAAATCTGACATTTCTACAGAGCCCCTGTCCTGCCCATTTCAGCTCTGGCCCTCACCTGCACACAACAGTGATGCATTGTGCTATAGAAAGGACTGCCACTGTAGAGCTTGCACATGCTTAGTTAAATCTGAGTTTTCTGTAAGTAATCCTAAATTAATGTAACCACATCTAGTGAGAGATTTAAAATGGCCTTTTCTGATAGATACTTCTAACCACAAATTCATCATCTTGGAATACTCCTCAGGCGCAAGACTGGATTAAGAATAATTTTCCCAAGCAATTCTCCCGAACACTGCCAGATGGCACTGTCCAGCTCCTTGTTGGCTCTGCGCCACTTCAGAAATGACAGAGCAAAGCCACTTATACTTGCCGTCCATGCAAGCTGATGTAAGTTATTTTCTTCATGTGCATTCTGGTGTGGATCGGGAACTTCGCTCCCAATTTAATCAGGGTTCTAAGGACTCCTGAAAACTAAATAAAATCCAGTGTACTAGGTAACGATGTCCTCTCCTAAGACTACAGGTTATGCAGCATGTATCTTTATGGGTTCTCATGCTGTGCATTATTTTATTGGCTGGGTCCAGAATTTGTTTCTGCTTCCGTCCTTTTTTTTCTTTTTTTTTTTCTTTGAGTGGGTGTTGTCGACCATTTGATTCTTTGCCACTCACTGATTACATCAAATGTATGCCCTGGAACCTCCATTGCGTGGTTGCCATCTTCAGATTATTTCTTCCGTTGTTGACTCTGGATGCAGTAGAGGGAGCTCCTGAAAGGACAGGAGAAGAGTTTTTATTTTTAAAGGAGAAACAAAACAAAACAAGCATTTGTAATGCAATAGGTCTCGCATTTGCCAGAGTTTGAGCTATTGGCATTGTAATTGACAATGCCTTTTATTTATCTGTTTTTAAAACCAGCACATACATAAAAGGCATTGTCATTTACAATGCCAATAGCTTAATGTCTTGCAAATGTGAGACCTATTGTCAATTTGTGAAGGTTTCAAATATCTGAATAAAGAAATCGCTCATGAATGATGAAGGCAAAGTACAAACAAAAACTAGCACCATACCTGTTAATTAAATGACTTTGAGGTGTCCTGAAGCTGTGCTAGTTAGCAGCTGTTATAAACATAGTTGGGGCTGCCACTGAGGGACGCCACTAGTTCCCACCCCTAACCCACATGCAACTCTCACATGCAATTGATTATGCATCGCCCCAGGATTTGCATCAACATCGAGCTTCCTAAACTGAATAAAAAGAAATCTCAACATGCGAGGAAAGAAAACCCCCAAAAGAAGTGATGCAACGAGTCTGCATTAAAAACTGTTCTCGTCGGTTTCTCTGGGTGATTTATGGCTTTCCAAAATGGTCTCGAGCAGCCTCCCGAGCTCAGTCATCCTAAGGCACAGTTAATCAGCCCACATCTGGACTTTTTTGCGGAGTGGTAATTTGAAACCTCGAGCTGGGCCGTTTGCATCGGAGGAGCTGCCTGTCTCCCAGACTGCTGCATGGGAACATTCCATGGTGGTTCAAAAAGGGAACATTCAGGCAGACACGGAGGAAAGAGTCTGGAAGAGCTGAAAAGCACAAGGGGGAGGGAGACGCACCGTGCGATGGAAGGGTGGGAAAGGGGGAGGGAAGGGATGGGGAGGACCGCGCAGCTGCGTGGCCGAGGAGAAGAGAGCCCGAGAAGGAGATGCAAGACAGGGGGTTCAAAGGAGAAGAAAGGGTGGGGGGGGTCTCTAAATATTCCTGCCTGTGGCCAGATGAGGAGCTAGATCGCCCTAAATAAGTAGCTGGGCCAGTGTCGGCGCCAAAATGCGCAGGAGGCGCTAGGGGGAAATACAGTACAATCCGCAGTTCAGCGCCAAGTACACAAAGGTTGTCCAGGCGGAGGATTTATCTCAAAAGAAACAAGCCCGAGTCCGACTCCGGTAAGGTAAGGGGGGGGGGGAAGGGGGGGGAGAGGGGGGGCTGTGTGCCGTGTGCCTGTATGTGTGTGCATGCGTGCGCCTGTGTGTGTGTGTGTGTGTGTGTGTGTGTGTGTGTGCGTGCATGCAGAGGGGTGGGGGCTGGCTGTGTCTGTGTGAGCAGGGGCTGTGAGCGTCTGAGATGCGCGCTCCCGCGGTAATATCTGGAAGGGAAAAGCGCGTGGGCGATCGCGGTCTCACATTCCCCCTAACACGCCAACAAAAGATGTCTTCGCAGACAAAGCATGCTTCGCATGCTTTTTAGGTCTGCTCGCCCTAAAAACGAAATAAGCATTGGCATAGACAATAGATCTCACTTTTGGCACCTTATAAGTATTTAGGTATGCATCACAATAACCTTGGTGCAACATCATCAACTGTTGCATGGCTACACACTTATAAGGTCCCAAAGGTGAGACCTATTGGCTATGCCAATGCTGGTTTTAAAAAGTAATTCAAATACGGGTCGATCAGTGAACTGCAGACTTTTCAGAAATGTTGTGGGACGTTTTAAAAGGATGAGTTTGGTATTTTCTGCTGGTGCAAAATGGCCAACAGCTGCACATTCGTGGTAGAGCAGCACTGTTTTCAGAGGCTGGGGAGTGTGGCACAGACTGTGCCAGTCAAACAAGGAGGGCCCAGGGTGCCCTCCGAGACAGGTGGTTGCTTCTGATGAGCACCCGCCGCCGAGGGGCATGTGCAGCTTCAAGGTCTGAACTCAGTCAGAGCCAACTCAACTTTCATCCTTTTGCCAATGATGAAATGAGTGCCGCTAAAAATAATGTATACTTAAGGGTCAATTCATTGTGTCTGGCTCCTGCATCAAATCCATTGTGTTACATGCACTGAAGTTCTGCAGTGTGCGATATGACGGGTGGTATCCTTTTATATATAACACTGCATTAGGGAGTTGTAGGAGGGTGAAGATGAGACGACGCATGTGAGTTCAATAACCTTTGTCCGGATAGAATCTCCTGAGTGTAGAAGTTTGAGATGTTTTACTGGGGTACTGGCAGGATGAGGGAGATGGGGGTGCAAAGAACACCCCCATTTCAGTAACAGTGGGGGTGGATGTACTCTCTAAACTATGTTATGTTATGTTATGTTAAATTAATTTGTTGAGCGCGCTAACACCATTAGGTTTCTTGGCGCTGTTCGGAGAGAGCAAAGAGAGACAGAACTAACATAACAGTGAAAACAAAAGTTAATTATAGGCCTCAGTGAAAAGATGAGTTTTAAGGGAAGATCTGAAACTAGAATAGGGAGAGGATAACCTAAGCGGGAGAGGTATGTGTGCTGCCTACTTCTATCGCAAGCACAATACTCTGATCACTCGCTCGTGGGTTCACAAACTAATGTGTCCATTGCACTTTTGTTGTTCTTAACAAGATATGGTTCATGTTACCCTGACAATAATTGTAAAGCAGCTAAACATGGGAGAATGTTGTCGGCAGGGAGTCGAGCAAACACGACTTCCAATCCTGACTTTCCCAGTTTACAAAAATGTGTGTTCCTGGGCAAATTGCTTTCCTGTACGGGCTTCATCTGCAGCAATTGAGGGTGTTTGGAAACAAAGCTGGGTTGGCTGTTGAGCGCTACGTGTAACTAAAACCATTAGCTCAGCGCATAGAAGCACAGTTACTTCAAACAAGCAAGGTATGCAGGCGCTGCAATGTCTAGTGGGGATTAAATAGTCCACGCGAAATACTGGTTTCTGTTGATTTTGTAGTGAATTTGAGCATTTGTATAGTGCATGAGCACCATTAATTCACTCCCATGGGGTACATTTTATCTGCTGTCTTTTTACGCACTGAAAATGGAAGCACTGTATTTACACACATTGCAGTGTTATTGAAGAATTTGGTTCATTTCATTAAAAGTTTGTGTTTGTTGTAGCGCCACTTGCCAGCGAGGCTGCTTCCGAGCGCTGAAGTGCACTGGCACAAGTTACGGAGAGAACACCACATAGAGAAGGTGCATGGTTCAGAACTACCTGGTGGGCATCAGCTTTTTGGTGCACGGGGATTTACATTTGTAAGGTTATTTGTTTGCGAAGGACGGGTAGTCCGCAGCGCCTAGCAGCACTTTCGGCGCTTTGGGCACATGCAGCGAGTTTGGAGAAGTGCCTTTGCCTGCTAGCCCAAAACTAGTTATAATAGGTCCCGCCCAGTGCACTGCCCGCAGCAAGCAGCTGGGGCTGGTGAGATGCAGCGGTGGGCATGCCTGGCACAGGAAAGAGTGCCTGAGGCAGTGAGTGTGTCAGAAGATAAACTATTTTAAAGTGGCGGAAGTGTGCCTAAAGAAACTAACGAGCAAAAAAAAAAAAACACAAAGCGTTTGCCTTGCGGGAGCGAGCAGGGCACCATCTGTTTGAAAGTTAATTACAAACAGATGTCGCCAAAGCTCGCTCCCGCAAGGGAATCACCAAACGGGCATGCGTTATCATTGAAAGTAATGCATAGCGTGCACTTTTTTGGCAGAAAAAGCGTATCGATTCCTAAAGGTCTCCTCCTAAGCAGCGCATGCGTGCTGTGTAGGCGAGACCTAAAAAGGCCAATGAACACTGAAGAACAACAAAGGTCACTGAAGAACATCCATCAGCGCTCTCCAAAAGAGCTCCTGGTCTTTTCAACCTCGACTGCTTGGCCAAAGAATGCTGGTTGGGAATGGAACACACCATTCTCCCCTAAGTGTCACCACACGTTTGCACAGAAAGCCAACCATTAAGTGTGCAACTTGTGAGTGCCCAAGTACCACACAACAACACAGAAATGGCACAGCGGAAAGATTCCGACACCAAGTATGTTGACACCGCAAGGGGAAATGCTCCAAAGAAGCAGCCATCGAAAGACACTGAAAGACTAAGACAGGAGGTACCGAAGAAATTTGGTATGGATGTGAAGGGGTTGGACTCCAAAACTAAGAGGCCCACTTAAAAGTCAAAGGCAGCAGAACCCAAAGAGAGGCCCAAAGAGCCCGTCAGATCCAAACACAAGGATGACACAAGAGGCACACCCAGTCAACAGGCCGGCGCCCAGAAAGAGAACCCGAAGTATGGGATGGAGAAGTCATCTTGCGAGGGGATTGTTTCTGATAGATACATCTGCCTGTGGATTCCTCACCTTTTGAATATTCCCAGCGCTAGCATTCCGCTGAAACTTTTTCCTAGCTCTACACGCCAACGAGGTCGTCACAATGCCATGCCTCCGCTCGCGACTCCGTATGACGTCACGAGAGCCATAAGAGAGCCTCTTCGGCTTGATGACGTCACTTCCCTTTTTTCTGCACTGTCGACGCATAATGTTTTTCTGGGACTCTCCATACTGTTTCGAGTTTCTTTGTTTCTACAGGTTTCTACGGTAGCTTTGCGATGGCGACTTCGAGGAAATCAAGATTCAAGCCCTGTAGAGAGTGTGGGCGTCATATGTCCATCACTGACACCCATGAGGACTGTTTGTGGTGTTTATCATCGGACCATGACGTCGAGGAATGTTCGTGCTGTCACAAGATGAACCCGAGCGCTTTGAAGAAAAGAGAGATCAAGCTCTTAATGGCGAAAGCAAGAAAAGAGAAGAGGGGTCAGAAAAGGTCCAAGTCATCGACCTCGCATGCTTCGAAGTCGAGGAAGCATAAGAAGAAGAAGAGAAGGTATGGCTCTTGGCGTCGTTCGTCGATGGGAAGGGCTTCGAGATCGCCTTCTCCAGCGCCTCGACGTTGACAAAAGGACTTGATATCTCCTTCGCTATTTCCTCGGGCGACTCCGGCACTTTCTCCTTCACCCAAAGGTACCCCGGCGTGGTCGCAGTCGCCGAGAGGCTCTCCGGCTTCGGGTTGCTTGCTGGCACAGGACGAATCTTCTCCTGAGCATGAGACTGTACCTGTGGCTCCGCCTGTGGATCCAGTTGTTCCTGCGCCATATGTACCTTGTATGGATCCCCACTCTGCTCCGTATCCTCCATTTTCTAAACCGGGTTCAGATCCTGCACTTTTTTTAAAATGCTTTGTATGGCGTGTTTGCCAAGGCAGCCTTCCCCTCCCGATCACCTTCGGGTCCCGTGGGTCCGCTGGCCTTTAATTTGGGCGTGCCTCAACAATATGCCAAGGCACCCTTTGTGCCATTTATGCCGAAGGCGCCGTCATGGCAGTTTCTGGCTCCTAGGTTTTCAACGCAGTATGCGCAGTCCCATGCTCCGTCTGGAGGCCTATCCTCTCGACTTTGTACGGCGCCAGTACCAGCTTCCGATCCTCCCATCAACGCCGGCTCTGAAGCTGTCTGCGCCGCATGTGGCGCCGCTGACGCCGTTACCAAAGTTGCGTTCGAGAAGAGAGGCACAGAGACTGTTGGAGGAAGAATAGTTTCAAAGGGAAGAAGCTGATGAAGGCTTAATTGAGTCTGTCGACGAACTGGAGGGACTTCAGGAGGCTAGTGGCCTAGACACCTCTCCAGAGCGGGAGCTTTCTTCTTTGAGGGCCTCACCACCTCAGGAGGTGGCTCCCTATCATACTGGTATTAGAAAAGCTGCAGAGCCTTTGGACTTGCAATTGCCTACAGCAGAGTACAAGCCAAATTTGCTCACTGAGGTTTTGCATTCTCCATCTTCAATAATTGAACCACTGTTGCCCTTTAATGAGGTTATAACTGAGCCTATTCTGGAAGTGTGGCATAAACCTCTCTCTGCTCCTGCTTATTCGAAATCTGTGGCAAGGAGATATAGGACAGCTCCAGGAGACCCAGCCTTTCTTTCATCTCATCCGTCCCCTGAAAGTTTGGTGGTACAGGCGTCCTGTTCTAAACAGGCTACAGACGCATTTCCTCATGCTCCCGCCACAAGGACTCTAAAAGGACCAATCAGCCAAAAAGTTCTTGTCTTCTTCTAGCATGGAGTTTAAGTCAACCAATGCTACCTGTTTGCTGGGAAGATATATTCCCGCTCTGAAGGATTCTGTTAAACAAATAGCACCCAAGCTGCCTGACAAAGAGCGTGGTAATTTTATGGAGGTTTTGTCAGATGCACAGGCTGCAGCTCGTCAGGTTATACAATCTGGCCTGACACAGCTGATTCAGTGGCCAGGGTTATGAGCTCCTCTATTGTTACCAGGAGAAAGGCTTGGCGTAGATCCTCTGGGTTCTCTCCAGATGTGCAAACTACGCTCCTCGATCTGCCGTTTGATGGATCGAAGCTTTTTGGAGAGAAGGCTGATTCTGTTCTTCAGAGATTCAAAGATAGCAAGGCCACAGCAAAGTCCTTAGGGTTGCAAACCCAGTCAAGAGGGCATGGATATAGGGAGTATTGAGGATTTGGAAGGTCTTCCTTTCGTAGCCTACGACAGCCTCAGCAACAACAGCAGCAAAACCCTCTTTACATATCCTACAAAGGGAGAAAAAGGGGTCGCCAAAGTGGAGCCACTCGTCAACTCTCCTCCTCTTCCTCTACCTCCCCTACTCCCTCTGGTAATGCAGGAAAGCAACCCTAGATCCCCCATCCTGGATCATGTGGGTCCTGTGGGTGGTCGGCTGTCCCACTTTCTACAGGCCTGGATATCGGTGACATCGGACGTTTGGGTTTTAAATCTTGTGGAGAATAAGTACGCCCTTCCTTTCGAGAATTCCCTCCTTCTTACCCACCTTGACGAGGTTTTTGTTCAGAAGATCATTGGCTTCTTCTCCAGAAGGAGGCCCTTGCCTTATTGCAAAAACGTGCACTAGAGGTGGTCCCGGCGCAGGAGAGGGGTCAGGGATGCTACTCCCGGTATTTCCTGATTCCCAAAAAGGATGGCAGGATATGTCCGATTCTGGACCTCAGGGTCTTGAATTTTTACCTGAAACAGGAGAAATTCAAGATGCTGACCCTTGCTCAGGTTCTTCTAGCGCTGCAGCAAGAGGACTGGATGGTGTAGGGTCAATGTGTAGGGTCAATTTGCAGGATGCGTATTTTCACATCCCTATCCTGAAGTCGCACATTATCTCCATTTCACAGTAGGATCGCAGCACTACCAGTTTGTGGTTCTCCTGTTTGGTCTTACTTCTGCACCTCGAGTCTTCTCAAAGGTGATAGCAGTGGTGGCAGCTCATCTCAGGAGGTCGGGATTCCAGTTTTCCCTTATCTGGACGACTGGCTGCTCAAAGTAGAGTTGCCAGAGATGGTGCTTCATCATCTGCGAGTAACAACTCCGCTGGTGTTCAACTTGGGCTTTTTTAATAAATGAGTCCAAATCTCAGCTAGTGCCCTCTCAGCGCAACCTGTTCATAGGGGCTGTACTGGATACTACTGTGTCGAGCTTTCCACCTCCAGAAAGAATTCTCGACATTCAGGAGATGATTCCTTGGTTTTACGATGGAGTGGTTGTTCCGGTCCTGAAGGTCCTTCGCCTGCTCGGTCTGTTTGCTTCCTGCATACTGTTGGTCAGTCATGCTCGCAGGCCCATGAGGTCACTCCAGTGGTGCCTCCGCAGGCAGTGGTATCAGCAAAACGTAGATCTCAGGGAGTCAGTTGGAATCTCCAGAGATGCTGCAGCGGAGCTGACTTGGTGGAGTGTGCAGGGCAACCTGTCTCAAGGAAAGCCCTTTCAGCCTCCTCCGGTGGCCACAGTGATCACGGATGCCTCCACTCTAGGGTGGGGTGCTCATCTGGGGGATCTGGAGGCCAAAGGTCTTTGGTCTCCAGAGAAAAGTTTCTTCACATCAACCTTCTGGAATTGCGGGCGATACATTTGGCACTAAAGGCTTTTCTTCCTTTCCTTTGTGGTTAGTCGGTTCAGGTCCTGACGGACAACACTACTGCGATGTGGTACATCAACTAACATGGAGGTGTAGGGTCGTATCGTCTCTGTCGAGAGGCTCTGCGACAGTCTCAGTCGGCATTTCTCGGCTGATCACGAGTGGCGGCTTTATCCGGAGGTGGTCCATCACATCTTCGAAATGTGGGTGTCTCCTCAGTTGGACCTATTTGCCACTTACGAGAACGCGCACTGCCCGATGTTCTGCAGTCTCCAGTATCCGATGTAGGGAGCGCTGGGTGACGCGTTTCAAATGGATTGGAGTTTGCGCCAAGACCGGGCCCAAGTCATATTGATAGCCCCGGATTGGCCAAGAAGGGTGTGGTACACAGATCTACTTCACCTCTCACCGCACCCTCCGCTCCGTCTCAGGGCAGACCTCCTCTCGCTGTCGCAGTGGCGGGTTCTACACCCCCACCTCCAGAGCTTACACCTTCATGCCTGGAGATTGGTGGATGTTATTTTATCGTCCAGGCGACACTCTCTTTACTCCTACAGATGGTCTAGATTTGTCAAATGGTGTGGAGAGAGGTCCATTGATCCTTTAAAGGCCCACTTGTCAGATGTTCTTCAGTTTTCACTTTTCTTGGCTCAGCAGGGTTGTGCTGTGACCACTGTTAAGGGCTATTTGTTGGCTTTATTGGCATTTCTTTGTTTGCCGGATCAGCCATCTTTGTTTAAATTTCTCATTGTCTTGAGATTTATTAAGGGCTTTACCAATAGGTTTCCGCCTACTCCTTTTGTTATGCCTCAATGGGATTTGAATCTTGTTTTAACTTTCTTAATGGGTTCCCCGTTTCAAAGTTGTTCTTTGAGGCTTTTGTCTTTTAAAACGGTGTTTCTTGTGGCTATTACCTCAGCCAGAAGGTTGAGTGAACTTCAGGCTGAAAGGATGGTTCTCAGGACCAGGGCTGCTTTTCTGCCTAAGGTGGTTACTCCCTTTCTTCTAGGGCAGTCCATTACCCTTCCTGCATTCTATCCTCCCCCTCATCCTTCCAAGGAGAAGGAGAGACTTCACCGCCTGAATACTAAAAAAGCGGTTACCTTTTATTTGGAAAGGACTAAAGGCTTGCGATTGGATGATTAGCTCTTTGTGAACTACATTGAACGCATGAAGGGCAAGGCTGTGTACAAGTGCATCAAGATCTGCTACGCCCTGGCTGTTAAGGAGCCGCCTAAAGGTATTAGAGCTCATTCTACCAGAGGTGTTCCTGTAGTGGACATTTGTAAGGCTGGAACTTGGTCCTCTCTCCACTCTTTCGCAAAGCATTATCGCTTGGATTATGAAGTGAGGTAGGACGGTCACTTTGCGCGCTCTGTCCTGCGGGACTTTCTGGTATAGAAAGGTGGATACCCTCCTCCAGGAGTGGGACTGCTGTGGGATTCTATTCAAAAGGTGAGTAATCCACAGGCAGTTGTATCCATCCGCAGAAGAACAAGTTACTTACCTTCGGTAACACTTTTTCTGGTGGATACAGTTTCTGCCTGTGGATTCCTCACTGACCCACCCTCCTCTCCTATGTCCACCCTTGTATACTTTAAAAGTGGCATTATTTAACATGTTTATTTTGTACTGTTTCTTCTATCTGCCTTTGATTGGGTTTATAGGAAATGCCTTTATTATTGGCTTTCCTTATTAATTTTTACACTGTATGTATTTGTATGAATATTGTGTACTGTTTATACTATGAATCTGGTGCGGTTCACCCGTTTGCCTCGGAGGCACAGAAAAAATGTGTGGAACTGATGTCATCACACCGACCAGGCTCTCTTATGGCTCCAGTGACGTCATACGGAGTCGCGAGCGGAGCCATGGCATTGCGACCTAGTCGGCGTGGCGAGCTAGGAAAAAGTTTAAGCGGAATACTGGCTATGGGGATATTCAGAAGTTGAGGAATCCACAGGCAGATACTGTATCCCGAAAAAGAAGACTCCGACGGTCAACTCAGAGAAACAAAATCGCTCAACGTTGAAAAGAAGAGGTGGCACCTCGAGGCCGAAATGAAGGCCTTAATCAGAAGGAAGGAGTAGCTCATTGAAATCATGGAATGATACAAGATCCTACTCCCGCCTTTGAAGGAAACACTTGTCAAAGCCGAAGAGCTGGAATTAGAACTCAAGAAAGCACCAGAGTGGCCAGAAGAGCCGAAATATGCCTTCGAATTTGAGGAGAGATCCACAAAAGCCCGTAGAAGAAAAGGATGTTAGATGCCGACATCTCTGCGGACTGGCAGTTCCTCAATGCTGATTGGCCAGAAAAAAGTGAGGACACGTACCCTTCAAGACCCTACCCACCGGACAGCATAGTGCACAACTTGGTGGTGAAATGGGTGTAGGACATCTACAGTGTCAAACTTTAGGAAGCTCAAGGAGAGTCATGCTTCCTTCTCGAGACCCTACTGCCTTCACAGCACAGGACCCAGTTTTTCCCAGTGCTGCCAAGTGTGCTTGCCTAGGCAAGGCAGGCCTTCAAGAAACCAGCCACTTCGAAGGCAGTCACTCCATGTGTAGAGTAATAGTACAGAGACTACACACAGGACCCTGCAATTCAAGGCAGCAATTACCCCACGAAGGAGCAATAGTACAAAAAAGGAGTTCACAGCCTTTTACCTCTCACACATCCTTTCCACACTGCAGCCTGCTCTCAGCACACCAACACAATGGCAATATAGTGGACAACAGAGGCAGCCCTTTCAAGGAAGGACACGTGGAAGACGTGCAGCACCGCTAGGCACTGCCCACACCAGCAGGTGACTCCTCAGAGATCACCCACAATATTAATATTAGTTTCAAGTATATTTATTCAAGTGTTCGGTCTTCGGAAAAAAACATTACATCAAGCAAAATTTTTAGCAGCACTATTAAAAAAAATTGTTAATAGAATTTTAAAACATTTAGGCTTTGTTCTACATCTAAAGTAAAATTAATAAAAGTTCTTTTAAAATTAATTAAAAAAAACAGTGTCAGTAAAAACCATATGTAAAACAGCTTATTTTATTTACAAGTTATTGGTGGTAGTATTCCAGTAATTCTAAAAATCTTTTTGGGTCTCCACAGGATTTTGACCACTTTCCTTTAAATACAGACTTAAACGTTTTACCCCCCTGCAGAATAGGGGCATTGAGGGCCCACCAAGCCAGGTGCTTACTGCTTCTCTACTTGTTCGAATATTCATGTTGTTAGATATTACTTTTAATAAAATCTTCCTTTCTTTTAGTAGCTTTGGGCATGCGCAGAAAATATGTTGAAGTGATTCATTTTTATAGCCACACAGTCTGCAGGCTCAGTTTTGCCTTTGTTCTTTCCATGAAGGGATAAGATCCTATGTTTCCCACATCCCGAAACGCAGTCTCATGAATTGATGTTTTAAGGTAAAAGAAAAATTAGCTGATTCATATGTCTGAGGCTTGCTTGTGCCATATGAGCTGATCACCGTCTAGGCGTGACTTCTTTGTAATGAAGTATTCTCATCTGTTGAATTTGACAGAAGTTTTATTGTGGAATTGATTAGTTTGTTGAAGGTCTTTTTTCCCAATGCAGGCATTCCAAATGTCTTGAGCATGCAGGTCCTCTATCACCTGGTTTAGATAGCAACTCCAGTATACTTGAATTCTGTGTGCTTTTTGACTATTTCTTTCCAACACAGGTGGTCAATGGAACCGATTTCAGATGCACGCAGCCTCCAACTTAATTTGATAAATGCACCTTTACTCTGGAATATTTGGTTTGGCAGTACGAACTCAAGACGCACTTGGGCTGGTGATGCACTTTGCTGGATGTGGAAAACATTTTCATAAACTTTTGTTTGTATCTTATTCAAGGCTGGGATTTCATGACCCCTCATTATTTCTGTGCCGTAGGTTACTGTTGGCATTAGCTGAGCATACATGACAGATAGTAGATTTAACATCACCACACTCACTACTTCATCACACAAAAACCAGCTCCGCTGTAATCGGTTGTCTTAGCACAGTTGGGTAGCACTCAGCTACCCAACTGGGAACCCTATGATGAAGCATGACACCAACTAGGTTGGTGTGTGAGGGTTCTTTTTAATCATCTCCTGTGTTGTAATACACTACTCTGGTTAATAAGTCACTCTCTAGTGGCCCGTCTCTGGTGATTATTTGAGCTATCATGATAGCCAAGGCACTGGCTCGTATTTATGACATAGCACAATGCTTAGCGCCACGCTAAAATTGCCCAACTTCCACAAAACACAGCCTTGCAAATTTTTTTAATGTTCCCTCAATGCAGTTCTGCAGATTTTCACACACCGCTGCATTGAGAGAAAGTAAGTAAATCTTGGCCGTAGTTTCCTGGCATGTATAGACCAAATAAATGTAAATATTTATATGGTTAAATAGGAAAAGGCTGACAGCAGGAGCTCTTATTAATGTTTAAGGCTCCTGGCACTGGGTGGAATTGGAGCCTCTGACAGAGATACTTTGACTGTATTTGTGCTCATTTTGAGTGCTTCGTTCAACACTCTGCTGTTTGCTGGTTTAAGGAAGAGAAAGTAGGAGGGAGAGGTGCTCTGCAGAGTTCTCACTTATTTACCTTGGTATCTTTGTGACTCACTGCTGCCCAACTTCTCTCTAGAATAGTCCATACCTCAAGGTCACCTCTCTTCCCATTTGCTTTACTTCCTCCTACAATATCATTTAATTTACAGCCGTCCTTCGACTACTTCACTAGTTCCCCCTTTTTTACGGCATTTATCTCCTGTGCCCTTTTACAACCCCCCCCATCCGCCTACACTCCCCCTCTCTCTGTTATGTTATGTTAATTGTTCTTGTATCGCGCATGAATCACCCAGGGGCATCTCAGCGCTTTGCCTGAAGGATAAGTGAGCAGAGGGGAGCAAAACGGGGAGAGAAAAAAAAATCACAAAACAAAACAACCGCGTTTTTAGTTGTTTCCTGAAGGATAAGTAATTTGTGGATTCCCGCAGCATTAAGGGAAGCAAATTCCAATATTTAGGTGCTACAAACGAGAACGCTCTGCCGCCTGTGCGGGTGAGTCGAATCCGGGGAATGTTCAAAGGGGCTAGGGAATTGGATCTCAGATTACATTCACTCGAATGCTTAAAGAGCTTATTTCTGAGGTAAACTGGGCCCTCGCCTCTAAGAGCTTTGAAGGACAAACAGCAGATCTTAAACACAGTGCGCTTTTGAATTGGCAGCCAGTGTAGCTGTTTTAGAAGCGGGTGAGATGGAGTTCCAGGAGGACAATCCAGGACCGTTCTGGCGGCCGTGTTCTGTATTACCTGTAGTTTGGATAGGGCCATGGTTCCTACCTCTGCCAGTAGGGCATTGCCATAATCCAGCATACTACCTATCATTGCCTGCACTACGGTTCTCCGATGTTCCAGGGGTAGGTAGGAGATGATTCTACGTAGTAGACGTAGATTGTAATAGCACGAGCCTGTGATGTTCTTAATGTTGTCCTTCATATCAAGCTTGGCATCCAATTGGATTCCTAAAATTTTTACGGAGGTGGAAGGTTTTGGGGCGTCACCCAGTTTGGGGGGCCACCAATCAGCAGTCCAGAGATGTGCAGATTTCCCTAGGAGCATTAGCTCTGTTTTTCCCGGGTTTAGCTGTAAGCACTGCTCCCTCATTAAATTTGCGATTGCCAGCATACCGTCCATGAAGCGTTGTTTCTCATTCAGGATGTTGTTGCCAATTGGAAACAGTAGCTGCGTATCGTCGGCGTAGGAGATAATCTCAAAGCCGAAGGATTGGATTAGTTTTGCCAAGGCTCCTCACCCACGCACACAAAGCCCTACACAACCGAGGACCAGGATACCTCAACAGCCGCCTCAACTTCTACGCTCCCAAACGCCAGCTTCGATCGACCAGCCACGCCCTCGCCGCCGTCCCCCGCATCCGAAGAGTCACCACAGGAGGAAGGTCCTTCTCCTACCTGGCCGCCAAGACTTGGAACTCCCTTCCGACCCACCTCCGCCTGACCCAGGACCACCTCGCCTTCAGGAAGCAGCTCAAGACCTGGCTGTTCGAGCAGTAGCGGACCCCCTCCCCCCAGCGCCTTGAGACCCTCCGGGTGAGTAGTGCGCTATATAAATGCTCTGATTGATTGATTGATTAAATATTAAATAAGGTGGGGCTAAGACACGATCCCTGTGGCACCCCCTTGTCCAGCAGGAATTTCCTTTTTGAGACAAATGGTCCTAACATAGTGGTTTGCCACCTGTCCCGTAGGAAATCTTTCAGCCACTGTAGGGCGGTGCCTCCGATGCCACATTCGCCTAGTCTCTCCGCTAGCCTTTGATGAGATATCGTATCAAAGGCCGCGGAGAGATCTAGGAGGATCAGGACTGCAGAGCCGCCGGCATCAAGGGTGCGTCTTAGCGAGTCGTGACCGCCAGTGTTGCAGTCTCCGTACTGAACCCTGGCCGGAAGCCCGACTGGGAAGGGTCCAGCAGATCGTTTGCTTCCAGATATTGACTGAGCTGGATGTTTATATTAGATTCCAGCAATTTCCCCAGTAGAGGGAGCAGAGATATTGGTCGATAATTACTTAGCTCCAGTGGGTCTGCGGCAGGTTTCTTCAAAATAGGCCGTACAGAAGCCTGTTTCCAGGCCCTAGGAATGAGGCCAGTTTCAATAGATGCATTGAAAATTCGCTGGATAACCGGAGCACATACAGAGGACACAAGAGCCATTGTGCTAGGTGGGCATTTGTCCTGCGTAGAGCCTGATTTAGCTGCTGCTAGCTGTTTTGTTGTCTCCGCAAGTGATATGGGATAAAAGTGGTTGAGCAAAGCTTTGTTAGGTGTGGGGAAATTATCCGACTTTTCACTTACTTGGATCTTATTAGTGTCCTGGTCCGAGAAATTTGAGTACATTTTTTCAATTTTTTTCGTGAAAAAAATATGCTAAGGAATCACATAAGTTCTGTGACAATCTCTCTTTTGCTTTCCTTTTTTCTGCCTGTTTCCTCCTCCCTCTCTCTTTCCCATTCTGACTTCCAAATGTCCCAGTTTTTTAGATCTCGCCTACACAGCACGCATGCGCTGCATAGGAGACCTTTAGCTGTCGTTCTGCTCTTTTTTGAAGCTCGTGCTTGTGGCTGCATCCACCTTGTGGGAGCGAGCGGGGCACGCCACAAGCACAACTATGTGCTTCGAAAAAGAGCAGACTGCATGCACACACGCAAACAGCTGCTGCTTCTTAGTGCGATTGCTTTCATTTTTGCGGCCGCGTCGTTTTCACGGCTGCGCGGCCAATGCTTGTTACTATATGGGCTCGGCTTCAAAAGCCCACCCTGTCATCTGATGTGGATTCCCGTGATTGTTCTGCCCTGCTTAAACTGTAAACACTGTCCAGCTTGAAGTCGAAACTTTGACTGCCTATTAGATTATATTCTTTAAACTTATTGGCACTGACATCTTATATCTGGCTCTGAACAAGAGATATCTAGTATTGTGCCATCCGTGTAGAATTATTTACCACCCAGTGCTTTAAATGGGCAGGTACTCAATACACGCACCTCTTTAAATTGGAGGCGAGAGTACTTGCACCTCGTAGTAGGGTTTCAAATTTTATAACTAGAGTACATGCTCTTCGGATTTACAGACTGGTGCTCTGGGATGCTTGGTCCTTACAATTTTATATTTACATTTCGAGGACTGCTCCCATCAGACTGGAGATGCTGAACTTCAGATGCACTCTAGTGTCGAGGTGCCGCGTGCCGACTTATTTGTACTGACTGGAGCACCAATACAGATAGGGGCCCCCTGAATAGGATGTAGGGCAGACCAACAGTTGCTCAACGGAGTCGTGTGACCGTATTGCCGAATATTTCTCTACTAAGGTCGAGAAGATCTACTCGACTTTCCCGAATCCGCCGACAGGGGCTGACTTTGAGGCAGCATTGGTGGACATAGAGATGGCAGGGCACCTTACAAACTTCCGCACCCCCTCTTTTGAGGATCTAGTAGCGGTGTGTCGCTCTGTTAAATCAGGGTCCCCGTGGGACCCGGTGTCACCCAAACGCTTGGCGGACAGCCTGGAAGTACTGGAGCCTTACATGAGGCATGTCCTGGACACCACCTTTGGATCGGGAAAGTTGCCTGAGGGGTGGAAACAGGCGGTGGTGCTCCCGCTCCGGAAGAAACCCCACATAGGATTCGAGGTGTTAGAAAATCTGAGGCCCATCTCACTCCTACCTTTTCTGTCCAAAGTGGCGGAAAAGGTGGTTAATACCCAAATTATGAAGCATGTGGAAGAGACGGGGTTGCTTCACGCGACGCAGTTTGGCTTTAGGCCACGCCACTCTACTGAGTCCGCTCTCCTTATGGCTACGGAACATCTGAGAGAGGGTGTGGATGCAGGCCAAACTATGGCTCTGATCCTGCTGGACCTCAGCGCGGCGTTCGACACTGTAGCACATAACATCTTGCTACAGTGTCTGAACAGAGGTGGCATTTCTGGTACCGCGCTGAGATGGATCCAGGACTTCCTCAAGGGGAGAAGCTTCCGAGTAAGGCAAGGAGACTGCTATTCTAAGGGGGTTCCTCTGGGCCAAGGCGTGCCTCAGGGCTCGTCATTGAGCCCGACCCTTTTTAATATGTATGTCGCGCCTGTTGCGTCGATTGTGGAGAGCCATGGTCTCCAACTGGTTTCGTATGCCGACGATACGCAGCTGGTGATCTCCCTATCGCACGCGCCCTGTCTTGCTGCCGATGGCTTCCGGTCGTGCATGAAAGAGCTTGCCGAGTGGATGGCTATCAACTGCTTGAAGCTTAATGGCGGCAAGACAGAGGTGCTGGTGGTGGGGAGAGCCCAGTCCGCTTGGTCGTCGGCATGGTGGCCACCCTGTCTAGGACCAACTCCAACCCCTTGCCAAGAAGCACGAAATTTGGGGGTCTGGTTTGATGCGGGCCTTACTTTTGGCCCCCAGATCAACCGGGTGGTTGGAGTTTGTTTCGGGATTTTGAAGAAACTGAGAAAGGTCCTGGACTTACTCCCGATCGGTGCCCGTCAAACCCTGGTTCATGCCCTGGTGACAGCTAGGTCAGACTACGGGAACCTGCTGTACCTGGGGGCTCCAGAAAAAAGCATGGCACGCCTGCAAGTGCTGCAGAATGCGGCAGCACGTCTGATTCTCAGGCTGCCCAGAAGGGCGCCTTCTAAGGCGGCCCTCCAGAAGTTACACTGGCTCCCTGTGAGGAGAAGAGTGGAATACAAAGCCCTCTGTACCTGTCACCGAATTTTGAATGGTAGGGCACCCGACCCGCTGAACAAATTGTTAGAAGTGTATCAGCCTGCACGAGCACTCAGATCCATGGGGGGCGGTCTTCTGAGGATCCCCAGAGTTAAGAGAGCTCGCATGGGAGGTAGGTCCTTTAGATGCCTAGCGGCAAAAAATTGGAATAAACTACCAGTGGACCTGCGCTTGGAACCGGAGGAAACAAGGTTCCGAGCGAAACTAAAAACATTCCTCTATACCAAATAAAGCTCATGTCCGCTCAGATGTTGTGTCCCCTGCATGATGCCTCTCCCACTTTTTAGCGCGTGGACACGCCGGTGTGCGTAACGCAGCGCTTTATAAATGTCCCTAATAATAATAATAACAGGGGAGATAGACAAATTACAAGCAAAGAAATGGCTGCCCTATATACTTCAATTAATGGCTCATAAGCAGTCCAAAGATTTCAGTTCCGCAGTTTTGAGCTCACTACATTTCAAGGCCGCACCACATGATTAACAAAACAAGAGATAGAAAAATATGACTTTTTATTTTCTTTTTCAAAATATACTTTTTTTCTTCACAATTGTATCATAAAATAGGAATTCATATGACAAAAGTTCAATCCTAAAAACAGCCCCACATCACCCGTTTATCTTTCATTCAACACTACAGAATCACTCCTCTAGCATATCCTCATAGAAACCATCCACCACATTCAACTTTTAGCAATTCATACAACATCCTCAGTACAGATTCCGAGGTGATACATAGAAGACGGTCTGTAGTGTCTTCTCAGCAGGGCGCCGGAGACCCAAGGTGGTAATATCAGGACGAGGAATAACAACGCCAACGCGCGTTTCGGTGCCAGGCCCAATCAACGGCCGCAACTTCATCAGGGCACATACACGATGGGAAATGAAGGGGCAAACAATATCAAAAGGGCGGCCAATCTGTAGTAGACAGAAAACATCACTTTATAATCATGAATTCACAAAATGTTATCAGACTTTACATCTTGACTTGATTTCAATACCTTGATGCATTATAATACTCAAACAGTAGTGAAGATACAAAATTTATGAATTATATAGTTATTTGCATCTTTTAAATTGCTACTTGCTAATTCATAGCATATGTCGTGAGCTCAACACTTGCGCAAACAAGTTATAAGTGACCTTAAGTTGATATATCTAAACCAGCTGTACAGAAATCCCTTGGGGTCATACACCCGATTCATTCACACACATATATGTTCAGCATTCACTAGGTTAGGGCAAATGCACCACACAGAAGGAAAGATTTCGGTAAAATATCCAATAGGTACACAGCTACTCTCATCTTAGCCGCTGTGCCAGATTCTAAATCAGGATGGACATTTTTCCCATTTATACCATCCCTAAAAAGATTAAAGGTTAATCTCACAAGCCAGCAGACTCAATATTTACCTCACACCCAGATAGCAGAGTAAATGGAGTGAAGAAAATCCTTCAAAATTGCTGGAAAGGTCGCCGTTCACAAGAGAGAGAGAGACCCCTATTCCGAATTTCATGACCAGGGCGCCTCCAAACACGTGCTGATTCTACAGCAAAGATTGAAAAGGGATTAAGGTGACCCCCCCATCTCACGAGTGTTAGGGTAGAGGTTGAAAGACATGAGAAACTTACCGAAAGTGGCTTTCGTTCCACGAGATACAGATACGGCAAGTCTTCACATCGAGTTCCGAAGTAAGACCATTCTCTCAAGAATATATGACGTTACAACGAATTCCGTTGCAACGCATGCCTTTACCACGCATGCGTTACAACGGAATTCGTTTTCTACGCATAACCTTTACCACTAATATTCCTTTACCATGCATAGATTAACAACGTTTTTCGTTGTTAATTTATGCATGGTGAGGGCATATTCTTGTTAAAGGTTACACCTGTCCTCTTTCACGTCCCCAGCCTCTACTCCTTTTCATTACCCCTGCCATTAACCCTTATTTTTAAAATAAAAATCAGTTTCCCTTACCTTTTCAACTCGTCTCCTGTCCATCTTCTTTGTTACGTCTTTCTTCTTGGTTACGTCGGCCGTACGTCCTAAAGACGAAGCGGAAGTTTAATTCCGTTTCCTCTTTTACGACGCTGATCGCTTGATGTTCGTCACTTCAGGTATTTATTTATTTTTGGAGGGGAAGCCCCCCCAAACCCCCCTTTTTTATCCCTCGATTTTTTCGTTTTTGGGGGAGACCCCCCAAACCCCCCCTTTTTTTCAATTTACCACACTACGTATTTCGTAGTACAGATATGCGTGGTAAATCCTCTCGTTGTTACCACGCATGCGTTGTAAAGCATGCGTGGTAAAGGTTTTCGTGGAAACGGCTTCGTTGTAGAGGCCGTTTCCCTCTCTCAATAGTCGGTTTTAAAGTACGGGTTGCAATTAGCAAAGCCGCCCGAAAAGAATGACATACATTTCAGGTACCGTCTCACTCAGTCAAGGAAGCATCAATACCTCCTAGCAGAATTCTCCGAGGGTGCTAGTACTCCCTACATTCGCCCTAGCGCCAATATCCGCCCTGTTCATTAGACGGACAGCCAAAACAACAAACATAACACCTACCGTCAAAGCGGCAAGTGGAAGTAACAGCTTCTAAATTGATAAGTCCGAGCCTCGGGAAGAGTCTGGTTCGATAATTCAGTCACTTGTTCGCTCTAAAGATAAAATATAAAGAGCAACAAGCTAAAAATCGACTGGCAAAAAATCGATTTTATCTACGCTTCAAGAATGCTATAGATCAAGTCCTACTAGGGCCAATCACACGAAGGTAAAGCAGTTCAGAGCAGCGGAGGAAGAGCTCCAAAGAAAATGCTACTACCTTTCACTATACAATTATCGCTACAACTCCCAATTCTTCACCTGTTGAAACAGGCCCAGGGATTAAGCTACTAGAGTAGTGAGTGCTCGTACCTAATCACCAGGGGCTCCTGCCGTAGTTTCTCCGCCGTTCATCGACAATGCAGGTGAAGGTCTGCTCGTGAAGATTTCACTCGGCGTCTGACGATTTTTAAAAGGGTAAGGGATGCTCTGAACTGCTTTACCTTCGTGTGATTGGCGCACCCCACACTGCTATTTCCTATCACTTCATTGTATACGTTAAGCTGCAAAGCTTTCCCCTAGGGGACGGAGTTAGAGGTCTGCCATAATGTAATAAGTGCGCTCCACACATTTCTTTTCAGCAGTGCCACATATTGCTGAGGCGTGGCCTGTGCTTTCTAGTAGTGCTGAAGGACTATCACTCATTTTTTTGTGTGCAATTTTCTGACGTCCTTACGATGTTTTTGAAAAATGAATAACCTTTGATCTGCTAACGTAGCTATTTGTTAGTGGTCATGTCCTAACAGTACAGCGTATGGCATCAGCCTGTGTAGGTAGCTGTGATATAGAAGGTGCATTTGTTGAATGAGTGTCTTTTCTTCAATACTTTCACATTGTATAGTGTTTGTATTGCTGTTTAAAAGTTAATGTTCACTAAAATTTAATTCTTAACTGCCCCTCATCATGAAGTATTTCTTCATGGTGTGGCTCCTTTTTTATTTAAATTGACAAGGTGGGCTGTTAACTTTTTATTCTGTGCAGTCATGCAATTTAGAACCTGCCAATTGCTTACTATTAGTTTACAGTGTTGTACTCCTGTTTGCTGCCTATTAATTGTGCAGTGCTTGCCAAGCGTCAGTACTTTTTCTTATTTTCTTTCAGTGGCACATGTAGAGTGCACAGATTAATTAACTTGAATTAGCATCCCTCTGCGGTTCCCGCTGAAATTAAGCAACATTGTTTTTCCCCTCTGACTTGGTCAGCGCTGGCTGTCAGTGTATTTGTTTTCCCTGCCCCCAACCTGCCAGTTTCTTCTCCCTCGACCTACCACCCTCCTTTCCGTCTGATTTTCGGGTCTCCTCCCACTGACTAGTAAAAAAAAAAAAAACATTGTCATAGTGAATAGGTCTCACTTTTGGGACCTTATAAGTATTTAGTTATGCAGCACAATATCCTTGGTGCAACAACATCAACTGTTGCATGGCTAAACACTTATAAGGTCCCAAAGGCGTGACCCATTGGCTATGCCAATGCTTGTTGTTTTCTCTTTCTCTGCTCTCTCGCTAATGCACCTTTTCGTTCCTTTACCTGTTTCTTTTCCACCTTTATACCTTTCACTGCATCCATTCCTCTTTATTCTGTTAGTATTGATAGTACCTTTTCAACTTTCCCATCAATATTTTCACTACTATACCAGTTTATCTTTGCCTTTTTCAGGGCCTTTCTTTTTTTTTTTCTCTTGTCCCTTTTCACTGCCCGGGTCCTCCTTCCCCTATCTCTCCCTCTCTCTCTCTCTCTCTTTAGCTCTATGTCTACTTCTTTCACTACTCCCGATTAGTCCCTCTCTATATCGCTTTCTTCTTTTCTCTTTTGCCTCTCAGTCTGTCATATTCGGCGATCTTGTTGTTTCTGCCACTCTTTTACCCTTGGGCTTCCGCTTAAAAAACCGTATTGGACATTGGCTGACTGGCATACTATGTTAACGCCTCTGCCCCCGTACCCCCCACCCCCGGTCAGTGTGTCTTCAATACAAGCAGGACTTGGCTGAGGTACTCAGTAATATGGCACTCACCCATACCAGACTCGTGGTTCTAGGAGATTTTAACCTGTGGTCCAATGAAAGTAAGGACTCTGGGTATAATAATCTGATACAGTCCTGCAAGAATTTGTATTTAACACAGCAGGTTACAAAATCTACGCATAGGGGGGGGGGGGGATATTATCCTGATGGGCTGGTCGGATCACCAACTGGGCCTATTTCAGGTGGCTAATTGAAGACCGAGGGCAGATACTACCAAGGTAGAAAGAAGCTTCCTAGGCAGGGATTGGATGGGCCTCATAAAGAGGGCAGAACTGTCCCCTGTATTTAGTGTCAATGGGCTTTTTGATCCCATTAAACATGTGGAACAGAACTATGCGACCTTCTGCGGACATGTCATTGGAAAGCTTGACCAGGTCGCCCCTGTAAAGAACATTAGGAAGTCGGGGAGACCCTCCGCCCGTGGTATAATGAAAAATTGAGGACTTTAAAAAAGGAATGTAAACAGGCCGAGCGGCAATGGAGGAAGGCGTATACAGAAATAGATGAAGCCTCCTGGATGGAGAAAACAGTTAGTTATGAAAAGGAAATTGTGACTGCAAAAGCAGAATATTATGCCGAAGTTATCCTGAAGGCGCCCAACAGCACCAAGGGTATCTTTAAAATCGTGAAAGATATTGCCTGTCCTGATTGTACGAAAAACAAGATTCTGCCTACTCAGGAGTTATGCAACAGTTCAGCCCCTTTTTTTGAGGATAAAATAAGCAAAATCATTGAAGGGCTGAATACGGATGACGTGGTCATATCTGGTGAGATAGGTGGCTGGTCGTCACCAAGTAAGCGAGAGGGCCGGGAGGGTGGGGCTAAGTCTGTTGATCAGGCGGTCTACTTAGATCACTTTGATCTTCCTTCTGAGATGGAGTTTAATAAGATAGCTCTAAGAGTTTCCCCCGGCTCCCCTCTGGATCCTCTCCCCTCTAAAATCTGGAAGGAGTTGGGATCTGAATTTTTCCCAATACTCCGACAGCTGTGCAATCAATTGTTAAGCAGAGGGCTGGTACCGGCAAGCTGGAAGCAAGCTATAATGACACCTCAGTTACAAGAAAAGGGTAAACCTGGAATCACTGGGATCTGAGTACTAATTAGTATGCGAAAGGAGGATCCCAGTGTACTAGAAATATGAATTAACATAGGGAAGAAAACTTAAATCATAATATTTTGTAGCAAAACTTCAAAGAGACAAAAGAGAAACTGAATTGCAACCAATGTTATTTAATCACATTGGAAAAGGTACTTATTTACATATATAACTTTGCATGAGAACCACTCATAATTATTCACATAGGCGGTGCCCAAGGGGGGAGGCGGGGAGGGAGTGCTAGGTAGTTAGTGATGGGTAGGGTATTTGGGAGATAGGGACAATCAATCACAGATAATTCTGGTATAGAGATGCTTATATTCCAAATAGGTAACTTCTAAATATTAAAAACATAATGCCATTTAACACACATAGTCACAGTTAATAAATCACTGTTGAACAGATGTTGGCAGATTTTCTAAAGTCGACGTTTCGACCCCTTGTCCGTAGGTGTTTGTACCCTTACTGTTGGGGTCTTCATCAGGACTAGTGTAGTGTGAAAGCGGAGGGCACCTGAAGAGAAAAGGCGGTGTTTAAAAAACAAATTTGGGGTGAAAGATTAAAACAACGTCCCAGGAGGCTGGGCGGAACTAATTGTGTTTACCATGAGTGCAGCGGCGGGGAGGGGCAACTCCAGCTGTTGGGAGAAGAGGGGGCTCCAGGGCTCTCCAATGTTTGCGGTAAGTAGAAAGGAGACGTCACCTAAATGATAAAGGTGACCATTAGCCAGGGGCAAAGGCATTTAGTAAAGAAAATCGATTTGCCCTGGTGCACTTACTATTAGTGCGACTGAAACACGCAAAGCGGCATTGGCGATGCAGTGGTCCTTTTTATTTGGACCGTCGAATCTCATTCATTGGGATAGTTAATGAGGACTGGAATCAATCCAGGGATGCGAACAGAATTAATCTAAAGAAGAGCATAAAACCAGTCGAGGATTAACCTGTATATCAAAACTCAGAATAGTACAGCATGTGCCTGAACACTAAGTGAAGCATCCAACATAACTGGGTCGCATCATTATAAAGGAAAAGTGGAAAATCAGTATGCGGGCGCGCTTAAAGGGACTCAAGCCGACAACCTGTTCTGTCGAAATATTTGGGAATTTAAGTTACGTGGATATGGAGAGAGAAGTTAAACAAACCTCGTGTTGCGGCTAAGCACTGGGTTTCAGTGGTAATCTATTGAGTTCAAAAGATTAGCCTAATTGGGGCTCAAAAGTCGTAATGAGCTACCGGGACAACAACCCCGGGACCCAAGATAATAAAAGTGGCCGCGCAATTTAAATGCAAATGGGGAAAAGGACACATTAGCTGGGCCGAAATTGGAGCTAACGTGTCAAACATCAAAGTGCTCGAGTATTGACAAATCGCAACAATGTGCCATCAAAGAGCCTCCGGTAAAATAGGAGGCTACACACCTAAAAGCAATGTGGAGCCGGGGCGCCTTCGTGTGGCTATTAAGTGAATGGAGAACCAGCAATCAAGCTGGCTTACCTGAAGCTGTTCGAGGGTGCGCTCACTATGGCAGCCGTTGTTGCGAGTGGTGCCGATAAATGCAGGGAAAGGTTACACGTCAAGCGTGCAAGCTGGGAAAACAGCGTGACGTGGGGGGTTTTACAGAGAAGAAAGACTTCAAGATTACGGATAAAGTGCTGGTGAAGTCCGCGCATAATTTGTGTGTCTAGATGGAGAATGCACTATGTAACACATAACGGCTAAGTATTTCTGATATTGTAATCCCATGGGATAGCGCAGTTAGGGTGAATAAACATGTTAAATAATCTTAATAGCAGTCATTGGGACAGGACAAGTTGAAGCATACATTTGATTAAATAACATGGTAACCCTCAGTGACTAAAGAGTACATATGCAATTATATTTATATGACATATACAAATTAGGAAATTAAAAAAAAAAAAAAAAATGACCAAGAATCTCAATTACAATGTTGGATCTACAGGAACACCTCTCACACAAGCAGATGCATGACACCTTTTAGCATATGCATAGGGAGGGACGAGTTGTGGCATAGATTTAGTTAAATAACATGGTCGCCGTTAGTGACAGAATGTACATGGAACATTATAATAGTATGAGTACTAAAGTACTACAGGAAACTCCATCACCTTCAGCCACACCACCGAACTCCCATGGACCGACCATCGTTGCGTCCACTTCACCTTCAGAACACCCACCATCCACAGACACCAGCACCTGCTTCCACAAAGAAACTGGACCAAAATCACAGACGACCAGCTCACCTCCTCACTCAACAACTCCCCCCCAACCATCGCGGAAAACGACGACCCCAACACCGCAGCCCGAACCCTGCATAGATGGATCTCGGACAGCACCAACCCCATAGCCCCCCTCAAGAAAAACAACAATACCCGTGCCAAGAAAGCCAGATGGTTTACCACCGAACTTCGAGAATCCAGGCGCTCCTGCCGCTGCCTCGAAAAGGCCTGGAGAAACACCAAATCCACAGAAGCCCACAACCACTTCAGAGCCGCCACCAACGCCCACCATCAACTCATCAGAGAAACGAGGAAAAAAGCTATTGAAGACAGAATCTCCACCCACGCACACAATAGCAAGGAACTCTTCAGCATCATCAAGGAGTTCGCCCAACTCACCAGCGAGTCTACCGACATCCCTCCCTCACAAGACCTCTGCGACAAACTCAGCACCTTTTTCCACCACAAAATCAAGAGCATCTACGACAACTTCGACGAAGACAACCAACACACTGAACCCTCACCAACCACCCCGACACCCGGAAACCAGCGATTGATGACTGGACAGCCCTCACCACCGAAGACACACTGAAGACAATGAAGTCCATCCACTCAGGGGCCCCCACGGACCCCTGCCCCCACCACATCTTCAACAGAGCCGCCGACACCATCGCACCCATGCTCCGCCACACCATCAACCGCTCCCTGGCGACTGCCTCGTTCCCCGACGACTGGAAACACGCCGAGGTGAACCCCCTCCTAAAGAAACCCTCAGCGGACCCCACCGACCTCAAAACTACAGACCCATCTCCCTGCTCCCGTTCCCAGCGAAAGTCATCGAGAAAGCCATCAACAGCCAACTCGCCACATTCATTGAAGAATACAACATCCTCGACTCCTCCCAATCCGGCTTCAGAAAAAACCACAGTACGGAAACCGCCCTCCTCGCCGCAACAGACGACATCCGCACCCTACTGGGCAAAGGAGAAACAGTAGCCCTCATCTTCCTCGACCTATCAGCGGCGTTCGACACAGTCTCCCACCGCACCCTAATACGCAGACTCTGACGCAGGAATCCAGGACAAGGCCCTCGACTGCATCTGCTCCTTCCTCTCCGACAGGATGCAGCGGGTCAGACTCCCCCCTTTCTTCTCGGACCCCACACCTACCACCTGCGGAGTCCCCCAGGGCTCCTCCCTCAGCCCGACGCTCTTCAACGTCTACATGGCTCCACTTGCCCCCATCGTCAGAACCTACGGACTCAACATCGTGTCATACGCAGACGACACCCAGCTCATCCTCTCCCTATCCAACGAGCCCAACACCGCCAGACGCAACTTTCGAGAAGGCATGGAAGCCGTCGCCAAATGGATGAAAAACAGCTGCCTACAACTAAACACCAACAAAACAGAAGTACTCATCATGGGCCCAAACCCCGACGCCTGGAGCGACACCTGGTGGCCCACCGCCCTCGGAAACCCGCCAACCCCCACAGACCACGCACGCAACCTGGGAATCATCCTGGACTCCGAGCTCAAAATGGACCGCCAGATCAACTCTGTCTCATCTTCCTGCTTCCACACCCTCCGCCTCCTTCGTAAGACCTTCAACTGGATCCCCCTCGAACACCGAAAGACAGTCACTCACGCCCTGGTCACCAGCAGACTCGACTACGGCAACACACTCTACGCCGGAATAAACAAAAACCTCATCCGCAAGCTACAGAACATCCAGAACGCCGCCGCAAGACTGGTCCTCAACCTGCCAAAACACTGCCACATCTCCCAGCACCTGCGCACACTCCACTGGCTCCCCGTCGAGGCGAGAATCACCTTTAAGATGCTCACCCACGCACACAAGGCCCTCCACGGCACCGGACCAGCATACCTGAACAGCCGACTCAAATTCCATGCACCCCAAAGGACCCTATGATCAGCCCAGCTCTCCTACGCCGTGGTCCCCCGCACCAGAAAGACCAGATCGGGAGGCCGCTCCTTCTCCTTCCTCGCTGCCAAAGCATGGAACGCCCTTCCGCTCCACCTCAGACAGACAACATCGCTCCCCATCTTCGCAAGAAACCTCAAAACCTGGCTCTTCGACAGACCCCCTCCTTGATGGAATGAAACCTGCACCCCCCCCACCCTTACGGGTGAGTAGTCGCGATTTAACAAATCCCTGATTGATTGATTGCTTGAAAGTTGACACACTAGGGGATAGGAAGATCATGAGTCTCAATCACAAAAATTCAGGGTAACGAGATCTACTGCAGATACTTGACACATTAAGGCACAGATGTTCAAAGCTTTTAGTGAAATCACAATTATTACATGGTACAGAAGATAAAGACTCATTAGCGTAGGCCCAAACATGCCAACTGTGCATTGCTGGTATCTTGCTCATTGAGCCCCTTGGTGATAGAATCAAATTTTAGCATCCATTTTGACTCCCTAACATTAAGAATGGAGCCTATATCACCGCCTCTAGGGCCTAGCTCAGCTTTTTAAAGAACAATCCATCTCATTTGATCGGGGGAATGTGATTGATTAACAAAATGATCGACTAAGGGTGCTCCCTGCACTTGGCAACGTATTCTACTCTGGTGTTGGAGTATCCTTGCCTTGACTTTCTGTTGGGTGTGACCCACATATAGCAGGTCACAGGGGCAGAGGATTCCATAGATGACGTTTGTGGAGTTACAGTTTGTGAATCCTTTAAATTCTAGTCTTTGCTCATTGTGGCTGAAGCTTTTTGTCTGTAGGGTGGTGGCGCATGCCTTGCATTGCCTGCATCGATGATGGCCCATGACAGGTGGCAAGTTCCACATAGATTGTATCGTTGGATTCTGGTCTGTGGCTAAGAAAGCACGGGCTGGTACCGGCAAGCTGGAAGCAAGCTATAATGACACCTCTGCTGAAAAAACCTGCGCTTAACCCAGCATGCCCTCAGAGCTATAGACCCATATTCCTCCTCCCCTTTCCAGTAAAGATCACAGAGCGCCTGGTTAGTAGGGCACTCTCCCAGTTTCTGAAGTTTAATAACAAGTTGGAGGATGTGCAGTTCGGGTTTCGCTCAGGCCATGGGACGGAGAAAGCTCTGGTGACTGTCTTGGACGATCTTCGAATGTGAGCAGACAGGGGATAATCCGCTATACTGATTTTACTGGACCTGTATGCCGCATTCGACACGGTCAACCATACAGTTCTTCCCTGATCACGATCATCAAGTCACATCAGGTCAGCTTGGTAAACTACGCTGATGATACACAGCTTATTTTCTCACTGGAGGGAGACCAAGTGGTTTCGCTGGAAAATTTCCATCCCTGTCTGCAAGAAACGTGCATTGGCTGAAAAACAACTCCTTGCAATTTAATGGCGATAAAATGGAGATACTCTGCTGTGCAGCAAGTAAAGTCCACAGCTCTCTGCCATTGAGCTTCTGGCAGAGAGCTGGGGGCTTCACCTCCACGGACACACCTTTTTTATTTTTTTATTTTTTGTTTATTGAAAGTTTTACATAATAGAACCATCAGCGATAGCAATACATCATTGCATAATCACACAGAACACATAGGAGCCAATCATTACAAGATTACACAAAATTGAGGTAGCAGTAATATACAAGTGCATCTAAATGCAAGTACATCATATAATTCAGATAGATTAAATGTTTTTAATCAGTAGCGTTGGTCAGCATATAGGCCGTGAAGGGGGCCCAATTGTCCTGCGGTTGGGACGCACTTGGCAGTTCTTCCGCATAGCAGGTAAGCTGATCACGACAGTATGTTATATCTTGTAGCCAGCGTGTCAATTTAGGTACTGGTCGGCCATCCCAGTGTAGCGAGACCCTACGTTTCGCCAACTGCAGCGCCAGTGCCACAAATTTGCGGTTAGCAGTCTTATCACGTAATACATGTCCTAACAAGCAAACTTTCATAGTACATTCGATTGTCTCACCCACCATTTTCGTCAATGTTCCTGTGACCCCATCCCAAAAATCTGCCACTTTTGCATAGGTCCATGCCAGATGCTGAAAGTCTGCGTTATCAGCTCCACATCGTTTGCAGCCATGGGAATCTCGCAACCCATACATATAATTGCACTGTCGTGTAATATATCTGGTGGATATATTTACAATGAATGTGCTTGAGATTGCAGTTTGCAGCAAACTGACCAATTAACCAGCAGCATACCTCCCACTCCTCTTCCGTTAGCGGTTGTGGTAGGATAGCATTCCATTTGGCCAGAGAGCTTGCATCAACGGACCCCTCATCCTGCTATGAGGCTGTATACAATCGCGAAACCAGCTTGGTACTAGTTTGTGTGGTGTATAGAAATTGCAAAGCCCCCAGGGTTACTGGCTCATCCTGGAAGCTAGGATATAGTGTTTTCAGCGTTGCCCTCAGCCTGCTATAAATAAAGGTTAACATAGTGACATTCTCTCTATCGCCCACACGGATACACGTTTGTTACCCGTTACAATGGTATGTAATCTTGGGGTTAGCTTAAATGAGAAGCTGAATCTCGAAACTCAAGTAAACAAAGTTGTGGGAAGCAGCTATTTGGTCATCAGGGTACTCCGGAAGATTCTTCCGCTATTACCAACTCAGGTATGAGCACAAGTAGTAAGGAGTGTCATTCTGACTCGGCTTGACTATGGCAATGCACTGGTGCTGGAGTCCCCAAGGTATCTGATTGGGAGACTCCAGAGAATCCAGACTGTGGCGGCAGAGCTGGCCCTTTCAAGACCACGACGGTCATCTACATCCCTGGTGCTGGCGGAGCTGCACTGGCTCCCTGTACTCCAGAGATGCAATTTAAATCACTTTGCATTGTCTTTAAGGCACTGCACAGGAAGGGGCACATACCTCTGCAGTTCAAGTTTAGCTGGTATGCCCCCACCGGCAGCCTCCGTTCCTCTTCGGCTAACCAAGTGAAAATACCCAGGATTAAGAAAGCAAAATCGGGTGGAATAGCTTTCAGCTGTGCGGCAGCAAAGGTCTTCCAACTGACCTAAGATAGTCGCAGGATCGGTTAAAGTTCTGAAGGAAAGTAAAAACTTGGCTATTTCCTAGAGCGTAGCGTAGCCTTAGCAACATGCTCCCTCTGGAACTATGGTGACAATGCATATGTATCGCAGTACCAGGATGCCTGTAGGGTTACAGTGCGCTTTATAAGTCTGAATACAATACAATACTTTGTCTCATCTTTTTCCCTATTTGTATTCCTGTTTCTTCTTTCACTGGCTCTCCTGTTCAGCACTTGTCCTCGTTTGAGTTACCTATTCACTTGTTTTTTACTTTCTATCATCTCCCCCTTTCCTTTCACCCAGTCGCGGCTCACAATACTCGCGTGCGCGGGGGGGAGAGGTCGTGCGGGGGCCGGGGTAGTTTTAAAATTAAGAACGTACCTGACCGCCCGGTCCGCGCCGCCTCTGCTCCGGGGTCCTGTTGGCGCCTGCTGGCAACCCCTCTCAGCCAATCCTGGCGCTGTTGGAGCAGCGCCAGGATTGGATTAGCAGGGATACTCGCCGCCCGCCTGCCCATTAGGAGACCGAGGTTTAAGCCTTTGAACTACCCTCGCCCTCCTAATGCGCAGCCGCCAACCTGAGCAACCCTAACGCGCATGACTGGGCTGGTCGGAAAAATTTGCCAACCTTCACCAGTCATGGGCACTTGTGCTGCTGCCTGCCCCTGGTCTGACATGCATGTCAGTCAACATGACACCGGACTGCCCAGCCACTTCAGACTCTGAAGGGGGTGGGCGGTCCGACGTCCTCCAGACTGACATGATTGTCAGTTCTCCCTCGGCATCTCTGAACTTAAGTAAACTGAGAGTTTACTTAAGTTCAGAGACTCGGAGGGACCTGCGGGCGGTTTGTGGCGCAATGCCCCAGTGCCCTAACTGATTCACCACCACTGCTTAAGGCCCATCCTGGATCTCAGAGACCTGAACAAATACATCAACACACAAAGGTGTCACATGATAACATTGCAGGATGTCATCTCCCTCATCAGAAAGGGAGGCTATACAACAACAATAGACCTCAAAGACTCATACCTACATGTGGCAATGAACAAAAGACACATGTAGGTCCTGAGAATCATCGTAGAAAAGGTTCACTATTACACAATTTACAGTGCTACTATTCAGGATTAAAAATGGGCACCGAGGGTGTTTTATAAAATGTCTGGCCACTGTGGTGGTGCACGTAAGGAGAAAGGGAATACTTGTCTACCCCTGTTTGGATGAATGGTGCATGAAAGCAAATTGTACCAGTAGTGCAGAGACAATACAAACAAGGTTATACAAACGCTACACAAGTGTCTCGACCCACCTGGAAAATTTGACAGTACCACCAAGGAAAAAGATCTTCCATGGTGCCTGATTAGACTCGAGACAGGCTATATCCTTCCCCATCTAGAAAAATATCCAGGCAATGGTGGAAGAAGTTTTCTGTTACTTGAAGGGGCAAGCTCTGACAGTGGGGAAACTTATGGGCATGATGGTGCCATGCATACCACTCATATCAAAACCCCGGCTCAATATGAGACTGGTACAGGAATGACTGCAGAGACACTACTCACATGCCACATGGTGTTTGTAAGATCTCGTGGTTGTACTAGAGAGCAAGCCCAAGAAAATAAAATGGTGGGACAGCAAGAACATCACAATAGACTGACTTTTCAGACAGCCAACTCCCAAGGTCTCCATCACCACAGATACATCCCACGCGAACATGAGGATGAACAGACTAAACATTGGGAGCATGTGGAGCCTGAAGGACGCAGTAAAATACACAAATATCATATAGATCAAGACGTACCTGGCCTTAAAAGCCTTCCAGTCACCGCAGGGGGGTGGGGAGGTCATACAAATACCAACACCACCACAACAATGTTCTACCTCCGAGATATCGAAACTAAATGGACAAGGGCTTCAGGAAGTGGAGAACGCCAAAAAGGGCCCTGTTTGCAACACAACAAAATGGAAAGACTTTTCATTCAGGTACCCAAGCTACCGGTCACTGGGGAATGATCTATCGATAGAATGGCTTGGGAGATTTGAACACTTCTTTTCAACAATGTTGCTTATTTCCCTGAGAATGGAGAGTGACTGGAGGATAGACTTGCTGGACCCCATGGTGTCCAAAGCAGTTTCAGTTTCGTGGACATATAGGAAAATCATTAATAACTCACCGGACCCACTGGTCCAATTGTGAGAGGCATGGGAATCGGAAGTAGAAATCCTAGAGGATGATGACTGGGCGGAGGCGTTGGAGGGACCGAGGGAGGTAGCCATAAGATTGTGCTTCAGGTTAGTGCAGCTAAGAAATTTGCATAGATCTTACCTCTCTAGCTCACTCTTATATAGGCTGGGACGAGGGGAAAAAGACAAGCGTAGAAGGGGATGTGGGATCATTTTTCACATTCTGTGGCAATGCCCAATTATTCGGGCTACTGGAAAGAGGTCACCAAAGCTTTGTCGGAAGTAGCAGATAGGGCTGTCCCGCTGGTGCCGAAATAGTTGATATTTTGTATATTGGGGGTGGAGCAGTGAGCCAAATATCAGAAGATGTGGATTATGATGGCAACAGCAGTGGCCAAAAGGAATGTGGCTAGGGAGTGGGGCGCCCCCCCCCCCCCCCCCCCCCCCTAGGCTGGAGGAATGGGAACAAGATCTAGACTGGTGCAGCGAGGCGGAGAAGGTTATCAATCAGAGAATGGGTTGCCCAGGGAAATGGATGGAGATTTGGGGTGGGTGGGAAGGCTGCAGGGGACACAGCAGGGACTCCCCATTATCTTCAGTATGAGGTGAGAGAGGATGGGGGTTTGACCAGGCAGACTACAAAGGTTGATATGAGATACCAGTGATCATTTGTTCCTCCATGAACAGGGGGAGGGCAATATCGGGGGGTGTAAAACAGGTGTTCAACTGACTGAAATCAATGTTTACTGTATCTGAGCAAATGATTGAATAAAAATGTTTAAAAAAAGAAAATAGAGGTACAGACAGGCATCTATGACCCTCATCCTACCACAATGTGCCAGAAAAGCATGGTTCTCCGACCTAGTGGAGCTGGCTCAGGGAAATGCGATGCCACTACCAACACCTCAGAAGATTCAAACCATGCAACAAGACAAGGTGTTCCACCCAGGACACACAACACTCAACTTGGCAACATGGCTCCTGAAAACCTCGAGTTTCGCAAAAGACCCACGGATGTTCACGAAGAAGTAAGAAGACTGCCGACACAAAGGTATGTTACAAAAAATGATATGGTTGTAGAAAAAAGTGAGCAAAACATAACACACAGGGACACAATACTACTGTAATGTACTGAAGGTACACCTGACAGTCATTGTGGCATGCTCAAGAGTTGTCCTAGGAAGGAGTTTCACCCAAAAGCCTGTAGTCAAAAGGTTTGTGGAAGGGGCAAAAAGGCTGGCCCTACCCAGAGCAACACTCACGTCCACATGGAACCACAACATGATTTTCACTAAACTGATGAAGCCATCCTTTGAACTCATGCATAGAGCACAACTCCAATTTCTCACCTTGATAACGGACTTCCTGGTACCCATAGCATCACTGTGTAGGGTTAGCGAACTCTAGGCACTGACAGTGCAGGAATCCTAAATCCAAGTACCCAAGGACAGATCAGTAAGGAGACCTAATCCTAAATTTCTACCAAAGGTAGTATCAGATTTCCATCAAAAGAGAAGGCACAAGGTAGTTACAAAGTTGATGGGAATGGAGATGATGTACCCCCTCATTTGAAAATATTTTTGTGGACTTTCAACAGGCGATCGACCTTGATACTTGCCAAGATACAGGGTTGAACTTGCCATTTGGACTTCTAATAAAAGAGCGTCATAATTTGAAGTGGTAATCTGATGAGTAGCTAAGATTTCGGACCCGCTAGTGCCCCCTGTTTATATTGAGACAAATCTCCATATGGTCATTTTTCAGCCTGGGCCAGGCACTCCTGAGCCCTTGCTCCCTTTCCATTGAGGATCTCACTGACACCTTAATTAACACCTGTTGTTGCCCCATACCTGTCCACTGTTGAATAGGCAGGTGACCAGACATCACAGACTAACATCTGATGATACTGATTTTTCTCACTAAGCAGCCTACTCTAGATAGCCTGGCTGTTAAGACTTAAGCCAGCATTCGTTCCCTGCAAGTCCTCTGCGTAGGGAGTCTAAGAGGAGCGAGGTATTTGGAAAACAAATGTCATCTTCGACTGGCCTAGCATTGACATTGGTCAAGCAAGGCTGCCTGTTTATTGGGACCGTATATGCATGCCCTCTGGTGTATGGCCATCAATATCTTGCTGCAGTTCCAGGAGACCTTAGGACCTCACTGGCTCATATTATTCAGGTTGGTTAAGATGTTCCCAACTACTCGATTTGTGCTGGGCTTGATACTGCTGATTGCCTGGGGATGGCTGGTGGCAGCTCGGTGGTGCTCCACTGCCAAGCAGTCCATAGGGTTTTCGGGAGATGTGTAGGCCTCTCTCATGGATATGCCTTTCGATGGCTCACGCCTGTTTACCAAAAAGAAGATTCTGTCTTGGATTTTTTAAAGAAAGCGGAGCCCCAGTATGCTGCTTCGGTCTTTTGACCCTTTACAAATGGTCTCCTTATCAGTTTAAGAAATTCTGAGGCTCTTCTAGGGGGCTGACATATAGCCAACTCTAGTCTCACCAATCACTGCTGCTGTCACCCCAGTCATTTTGAGGTTAGGGACATGTATCTAGCAGGCAACAAGCAGGCCTACTAGGGGATTAATCCTCCCAGTCCCCTTCCCCTTGACAACAGCCACCAACTTGCTTTACCTTGCCATTCGTGGCACACAACCCTACAGCAGTCAGGGTCTAGCATTTTCCCCGATCATCTCCCAAAACGTGTCTTTTAAATTGGTCAGTGTGCCTATTTTTCTTTCTTCTTTGCCATATCTTCCACCCCAACATCAGAGCTAATTTCAGGGGAACACCTGTCCATTCTGTAAGAGGTGCAAGTTTTACTTTCCAAAGAAGCTATTGAGAGGGTTCTGGACTCAGAAAATATGCGAGAGTTGCTGCTAATGCTATTTCTTTGTACCGAAGAAGGATGTGGGCCTTTGGTCATTTTAGAATTTAGCCCTCTGAATGCCTTCTTGCCAAATGAGAGATTCAAAATGCTGGCACTGGCCCAGATAATGTCTGCCATGGACTTGAGCGACTGGATGATGTCCTTGAACTTGCAGATTATGTATTTTCATATACCCTTCCTGCAGTCCCACAAACATTACCTGCATGGTAGTTCAGGAGCACTTTCAGTTGCTGTGGTCTCCTTCGACCTTACCAGTGTCCCTCATGGGTTCACGAAAGTGAAGGCAGTGGTAGCTGCCCATCTTCAGAGGTCGAAGATACCGTTTTTTCCCTACATTTATGACTGTCTGTTTAAGATGGCCCTCCACATTCGGTTGTAGGCCACCTCCAGACCACTGCAAACCAACTAACATTGTTCAAGTTCACTATCAATGAGCCAAAATCACTCCTCACTTCTTTGCAGAAGCTCCCATTCATTGAAGTTATACTAGATACGGTACAGGTTAGGACCTTCTGCTTGTTTCAACAAGTCCAGGACATTTGTGCTATGATCCAGATGTTTCTGCCTTGATCCTGGATGTCGGTGAGAGCAGGTCTGAGTCTTCTTGGCCTTTTAGCCCCTTCCATCTTCCTTGTCGACTACACTAGTTGGCATATACAGGTTGTGCAATGGAGTTTAAAGTTCCAGTGTGTCAGGCACCCAAAAACCTATTGGATACCATTTATATCTTGAAGGAGACTGCACACGATTTGTAGTAGTTGCTACTCTACCACAATTTGACCAGTGGCATGCCCCTCTCCTTTCCCCACACCGAATCGACGACTGTGACAGATGCTTCACTGCTGGGTTGTGATGGTTAGCCGGGGAAAATGGAAGTTCTCCAACGGTAGCCTGACTACATATCAACTTTCTGAAATTAGGAGCCATTTACTTGATGTTAAAATCCTTCCTACGGTCCATCAAAGGCTGGTGCAGGTTCTCACTGACAACACCACTGCTGTTTGGTATTTCAACAAATAGGGTGGAGTGGGGACGTCATGCGCCGTGTCCCAGAAGGCTCTGCTCCTCTGCAGTTGGTTTTTGCATCAGTGCATCTTCCTGATCGCGAAACACCTACCTGGGTCTTTGAATTTCAGTGCCGATGAGCTACACAGACAGCATCTGAGAGGCCACAAATGCAACCCGTGGTATGTAAGGCATCTTCCAGCAGTGGGGAGAACCCTGGCTTTGATCTTTTCGCCACTGTGGAGAATGAGCTGTGTCAAAAGTTTGGAGCTTTGGAGTTTCTGCAAGATCACTCACTAGAAGAAGTGTTCCATCTAGAATAGAGCTCAGGCTCCTGTATGCCTTCCCTGCTTCTTCTGCCCAGAGTTCTAAAAAACATCAGGAACGACTGGGCCAAAGAAATTCTAGTGTCTCCAGATTGGACCAGGAGAGTGTGGTATGGGCAGCTTCTGGGCATGAGCACCTGTCCTCTGATCTGGCTGCCATTTCAGTAGGACCCTTTGTCTGTGCAGCAGGGCAGGGTCCTCCATCCAAATCTACACAGTCTAAATCTCCAGTCGTGGAGATTGAATGGCAGCAGTTGTAAGTCTTGGATATTTTGTGATTCCCATCCACGCTGGGCAATCCATTACTCTCCCATCGTTCTTTGACACTCGGCATCCCTCAAAAGAGAAGCTTCATTGGCTGGACTCCAAAAGGGTTTTGTGCTTTTATATAATTGTTTACCCAATTTTGGGTTTGTCCCAAGCTGATTTTTAGTGGGTTGCAAAGGTCCATGCAATTCACATTTTCTTTGCTTCAAAATCAGAGGTCAAATGTCAGGCTATGGTTTTTTACCAATTACTGCTTATCTTTTTAACATCGAGTTTGGTGTTTACAAACTCCTCTCACTTTTCAGTCAGAGAAGGAAAAAGAAAGTGATTTGTTTGACACTCTTGCTGGGGTGGAGCCAGTGTGAAAGGAAAGGGTGGGTGTAAGATGTTATTTTTTTGTAAGACAGAACAAAATGTAAATAACTGTGGATAACCAGTTCACATTCGGCAATTAAAAAGGCAAAAATGAACCAAATTATTTTGTAATTCTGAAGTGTGGTGGAAAACACATTTCAATAGGATCTAAACAAATCAAGACCCTTTACTTGGTGATACACACGTTAAATATTCACTGAGACCGGATTTCTACACATTAACATGTGTGCAGTTTAGTTTTATCAGTAAAAATGTATGGCTGTGCAAATTTAGTTGCTATTTTAATGGAAAATGTGCTATTTATAAATGACAGTGCACAACAGCACGATACTTTAGTTACATAAAAATATTGCCAGCATCCTGTCCATTAAAGCAAGGTGGGTCGCAAACGTTTGTTGTTCCAAAAATTGGGTTGTAGTTCTAAAAATTTTGGAAACCACTGTTTTATATTGATCATACTATGGAGCAATGTGTGGATGATCAGCTGTTTTGTGGTTCTTTGGGGCGAAGAAAGAGAAGGTTGTGCAGAAGCGGACCCGGTAGAGATGGGTAGTCCTGTGCCTCAAGATCTACTACACACTGGCCAAAAGGCGGCCACCGAAAGGGTCTCAGACTTCATTCCAGCATGGTTATAGCTGCTCCACTGCTGTAGTATTCAAACTGCTTGTCCTCGACACCTGCCAGACTGCAACGGGGGCATCAGTGCGCACATTCACAAAGCACTACTGCTTTGATAGCCGGGTCTTGAGGGATTTACTTTTTGCCTCCTCATTCCTGCAAAGCTTTTTTTGTTTGAGTCCACTCAACAGACCCTTTATCTTTCAGTAGTGCTGTGTTCTAAGGTGAGACATTTTTTGTTAGAAGTATACAGAAGAAGAGCAAGTTACTTATATTTGGTGATGCTTTTTCTGGTGGATATTCTAACTACAACTTCCACACTTACTTCCTGCCCCCCGCACCTCCACCGCCAACCACATCCCCGCATCACCTTCCACCCACCTCCACCGACTCCCTGTTCTTTGGAGTGGCCTCTGTTTGTTTAATTTCAAATAATCTTTATTGAGTTTGCCATGATTACTAAAAAAAAAAAAAAAAAGTATTGAAATACAAAAAATATGAAAAACCAAGACAGTTCGATATAAAACAATAAACGAAAAATCTGCAAGAGAGACTGAATTTCCAGTTGCAACTGTTTGATACTTGGACATAAAATTGTTGCATTAGATATATACATTAACAATTCATAACATCATATCGCCATACATTTATCCTTTTAATGAATACTCTGAAAAGTTTAAAAAGAGTAAGTGAAAAAAGCGTGCATATGGGATTAGAAAGAAGGATGGCCGGGTATCTTGCTTCTGTAGCAAAACTGGATAGGGGATTGAATAATTTTCCTGTATCTGGGGTGGTGGAGTGACTGAGGTTCTGTGCTGGTGTAGACACTCTGGTTCCAATTGGATTCCTGAGGTACTCCTGGTGGTTTGATGGTGTTAAGGTAGGTATCTAAGGACTTCCAGATGGGTCTGTGCTGTGGTTTCTATGGGGAATATTGAAGGACAATATTGTCTGTGCCTCCAAAATGTGTTATCCAGTTCAGCTAGGCTTCGAATGATGCTTTGTTTGAATCTTTCCAGTGGAAGTTAATTGACAGCGATCGTAAGTAAAAGACCGTTTTTAGTATTTGTGATTCAGCGAAAAAGTAAGTGTGCGAAACCCCCCGACTTTTTCCTTACAATTTCAGCACGTGAGGCTAGCTAGGATCTTCCGTTTGTGTAAACAGTACGGGGTCAATAAGCTCTGTGGATTAGTCAGAATTTAGTTTGAGATAGGACTGGTGAGATTTTGTGTAAGGTAACCGATTTCCATATTTTGCTCTATTCCATATCTTGCATTGGGTAAGAGCAATGTGTGTTGAAATCCTTCATTATTTTGTGGTTTATACACGACATTCTGTGTTATCGTAGTTTATATAATTTGGATACATGTTGGCCTGATTTATTAAGGTTATTATCTGAAAGAGACATGTTAGTGATAGATACCTTACCATAGAATATCCCTAGGCTTCAGACTGGATCTGGAAAGTTTTCATCAGCAGTACCCCTTCGTGTCGGTAGGCGTCGTGGACCGGCTCCGCGTACGTCGTTGCCGTCGTAGTTGCCGAGATGACGTCGCTGAAGCTACTTAGACACGCCCACTGATGTCTGTTCTGTTCTTTCTTTTTCCGTGCCAGCAAGTGCAGATCGGGAGAGAGCGGTACCCCCACTCACTTTATGACTGAGTTTTTGGGGACTTTTGTCTGTTTTTTGAGTACTTAGACTCCAGGTGCATAGGGATGTCCGGTTTTAAGTCTTGCACGGCCTGTCCCCACACAATGTCTGTGACGTACCCGCACCTCGAGTGTCTCTACTGCCTGGGGTGCAACCACGACTCCGAGTCGTGCCCCCACTGCCGGGCCATGGCTCCGAAATCTTTGTGGGAGCAGTCCCGAAAGTGACTAGAGGCCCGGGAGTAGGCTCCGCGCCGTTCCCTGTCCCGAGGGAAGTCGAAGAAGCGCCGTTGCTCTTCGCATTTCCCTCGCCCGTCGCAGCTGAGGGTGTGGGTGGTGCCGCCCCACGGCTCCGGTGGAGCATCAACAGTTGCCGATGGCCTACCAGCCCTTTCCGGGTCTATCGGCGACTCCAGCCCCGCTGCAGGAGTTCCTGTCAGCCATGGCACGTGTCTTCGGACCGTCCGGCCCCGCTGGTGCGCCTTCGGGCCCCGTGGGCGCGACGGAGGGTCCTCGTGCTTCAATGTCGCTGGCTCCGGCTCGACGTTGTCACGGACTTCGGTCTCGACGCCCACAGACCCCCATGAATGCAGGCATGGGTCCATGTCGGTTGGCCCTGTATGACCTCTATCGACGGCACAGCCACTGGCACCAACCACAGTCCCGGCCGACGCCATCCCTGGCTTCCTCCCCGACGTGGAGCCGACGCCAGAAGGGTGTCGACCGACGCCGATGGGAAATTTCTTTCCCTTTCTTCACCCACCTCCTTATGTTCCACCTGTTCGGCATGTGGAGGAATGGGAGGGGTCTGAGGACCCTCTCGCAGCACACTGCGAGTTAGACCCGGACTGGGATAAGGATCTGGGGGATGCAGGTGGCCAGGATTATACTCCGGAACCTGGCTCACTGTCTCCTTCTACCGTGGCTATGGAGGCGGGTGATTCCTATTCCATGGTGTTGAGTAGGGCAGCCGAGGCTCTCCACCTCGAGCTTCTACCGTGGCCATCAGGACTAACCTCCTGACAGAGGTGCTTCGGCTGGCGTCTTCTTCTACGGAGCCGCTGCTGCCCTTTGATTATGCACTCTCAGACGTTCTTTTGGGCACCTGGTCCAGGCCCAACACAGGGGCTCCTGTGGATAATGGCCCTAAGCCATCGCCCGGCCCCGGGCGACCCCGTTTTCCTCTCCCAACACCCTACCCCTGAGAGCTTGGTTGTCCAAGCCTCTGCGTCCCGAGCGCGTTCCCTTCCGCACCACCGGATAGGGAATCCAAGAAACTGGAGCAGTTTGGGAAGAAGATTTTTTCTTCTGCCAGTTCTGGACTGCGGTATGTGAACACTGCATGTCTCTTGGGCCGTTATTCCCATTCTGTGTGGGATACGGTTGCGCAGGTGCTGCCTCAGTGTCCGGTGGAGGCTCGGACAGTACTCTCCCAAGCTATTGCTGAAGGGAGAGACGCAGCCAAGTTCTCGATCCGTTGTGGTCTCGACACTGCTGACTCGCTGGGCAGGGCAATTTCCACGACAGTGGCCCTACGCCGCCACGCCACTCCTAGGATGCTTGTTTCCAGTCCAGGGAGGACCTGGCCTGACCGTTCAGGCTGGACTGTTCCCATTGGGCGCAAGGTCAAGACTGATTTGCATATGGCTGGGTCCAAGCTGGAATGACATGGTGAGCAAAATAACGATGGATTTAGGCCCAGGTCTCTGTACTGGGGTGAATGTATGACATTGTTATGCATTCTGTCTATCAATTGTTCTTTTTGCATTTGTCACCCAGAGTGGGACGTGTATGCTCAGGTGTGAGTTCCGTGCTCTCCATGCCACTGGAGTCAAGCTATCCTGGCTGATGAGGGCTGAAAGCCCGAAACCGGTCCTAGGATGCTTGTTTCCAGTCCAGGGAGGACCTGGCCTGGCAGGTTCTTTTTGCATTTGTCACCCCGAGTGGGACGGATATGCTCAGACGTGAGTCCTGTGCTCTCCATGCCACTGCAGTCGAGCTATCCTAGCTGATGAGGGCTGAAAACCCGAAACCGGTCCTAGGATGCTTGTTTCTAGTCCAGGGAGGACCTGGCCTGGCAATTCGGGCTGGACTGTTCCACAGGGTCAAGACTGATTTGCATATGGCTGGGTCCAAACTGGAATGGCGTGAGCAAAAAACGATGGATTTAGGACCAGATCTCTGTACTTGGGTGAATTTATGACATTGTTCTGCATTCTGTCCATCAATTGTTCCTTTTGCTTTTGGCTGAGAACGACTGGCCTTTTGGCGTTTTCCAGAACACATTGATGGACATGCCCTGGGCTTATCCTCCCGAACACCGAAACCGGGACATTCGGGCTATGATTTCGATCTTTCAGCCCTTGTCATGGGTTTTGGTCAGGACGACCTTGAGGCTGCTGGGCCTCATGGCCTCCTGCATCCTGCTAACAAACCATGCCAGATGGAATATTCGGGCTCTGCAGTGGGATCTGAATTTCCAGTGGGCGCCGCATCAGGGGAACCTGTCCGACTACGTCCAGATCTCTGAGGGCACTGCACAACAATTGCAGTGGTGGCTCACGAATCAGCATTGGGTCAGCGGCAGATCCCTCTCCCTTCTCCAGCACACAGTGGAGACGGATGCGTCCCTCCTGGGATTGGTTGGCCACATGGGAGATGCAGAGATCAGAGGCCTCTGCTCTCCAGCGGAGTCCCGGCTCCATATGGAGCTTTGGGCGACCCTTCTGGCACTGAAAGCCTTCCTTCCCTCTGTCAAGGGGAGGGTGGTGCAGGTGTTCACAGACAACATGTGGTATTGCAACAAACAAGGCGGGGTGGGGTCGTGGACCCTATGTCAGGAGGCTCTGTGCCTCTGGAAATGGCTGGAACGTCAAGGCATTTCCTTGATGGTTCAACACCTGGCAGGTTCTTTATACGCCATGGCGGACAAACTCCGCTGAAGATGCCTGATGGATTATGAATGGCGTCTTCACTCTGAGGTGGCACGAAATCTCTTTCAACAGTGGGGAAAGCCTTGGTTTGATCTATTTGCAACCAAAGAGAATGCACAATCTCATCACTTCTGCGTGTTGGAATTTCCAAGGCGGCATTCGCTCGGCTACGCTTTTCGCCACAAGTGGAGCTGCGGTCTATTGTATGCCTTTCCGCCTATACCACGTCTACACAGAGTGCTGAAGAAGATCAGGCATGACTGGGCCCAAGTCATTCTTGTGGCCCCGGACTGGGCTCAAAGAGTTTGGTATCCCGAGCTACTCGGTATGAGCATGGATTGCCCGATCTGACTGCCTCTTCGGAAGGATCTTCTGTAGAAAGAACAGGGGACGGTACTCCACCCGAACCTGTCCAGCCTCCACCTACATGCGTGGAGATTGAGGGGCGACAGTTGATTCCTTTTGACTTGTTTCCTGAAGTCTGTGATAATCATTCTGGCCGCCAGGCGTACCTCCACTAAATCGGTATACGCCTGCAGGTGGAGCAAATTTGTGGCATGGTGCACAGCAAAGTATGTGGACCCCCTTTCTGCCCCTCTTTCAGTAGTCCTTTTGTTCCTTCTTTCTCTGGTCCAGTAGGGCTCTGCTCTGGGCACTAACAAGGACTATCTTTCTGCGATTTCGGCCTTTTTCAGGCTACCTGATCAGCCCTCTCTTTTCAAGTCCCCTGTCGTGAATAGATTTCTCAAAGGCATTACTCACCTTTTCCCTCCTATTCCGTTTGTGATACCGCAGTGGGACTTGAATCTGGTTCTTACTTTTCTGATGTGCGCTCCTTTTGAGCCCCTTCACAACTGTCCGCTTAGTTTGTTAACTTTGAAGACTGCTTTCCTCGTTGCCATCACCTCCGCCAGTGCATGACTGAGCTCCAGGCTCTTTCCTGTAAGCCTCCCTTTCTGTTGTTTCATCCAGACAAGGTTGTGCTTCGCACTCATCCTTCCTTCTTGTCAAAGGTTTTCACTGCTTTCCACATTGGGCAAACTATCAACTTGCCCACTTTCTTTCCGCCTCCACACCCTTCCAGAGAGGAAGAGAGGCTCCACCGTCTAGACCCAAAAACATGTGCTCTCATTTTACCTGAATCGCACACAACAGTCCCGGGTGGATGACCAGCTCTTTGTTGTCTATGTGGGCACCAAGAAAGGCCGGGCTGTACACAAGAGGACTATCTCCCACTGGGTCGTCTTGTGTTATTCTCTGGCTAAAAAGGAACCTGCGGTGGGCACGACTAAGTAGCTCCAGCGACATCATCTTGGCAACTACGACGCCAACGACGTACGCAGAGCTGTACGACGACGCTTACCGACGCGCAAGGGTACTGCTGAAGAAAATGTTCCGGATCCAGTCTGATGCCTGGGGATATTCTAAGGTAAGGAATCTATCACTAACTAATGTCTCTTACAGATATATTGTTACACAAGTAAGTAACTTGTGCGATAGGTACTGGGAGGGATGGTTCTTTGGTGTAAGATTTTGTTTTGGTGATGCGCGCTTCCAAGTCTACGAAAATTAGAGTATTCTAAATTGTGTAGGTGATATTGTGTTTGTAGGTTAGAGAAAGATATGGGAGAGTCACTGAAGCCTCGCTGTTTGGGGCTTATCGATGCCTTTGGATACCTGGAATTCCAATTTAGTGTTTGGCCTTAATATTTGAGTTTCAGGTTATGCCAGAGGAAGACTGGATTGGAAGATTTAATCGCCGAAGATAATTTTTTGTCGACAGTAAAGTGTTTTTGGTGTTTTTAATAAGTATTTAGAACCAGCACATTGTTTAATATTTATAGTGAGGAGTGTAATAGGTTCTAGGTTGTCTAAGGTGGATTTTACTACCTCTTGCCATGTGGCTTCCGGAGTAGCAAACCAGTGAGAACATTTTTTGGCTAAAAAGACTGTCTGGAAGTTTCTAAAACTAGCAAGGTTTACACCACCCAGTTCGGCAGGGAGGCGGAGTTTCTTCAGTGCTTTTCTATGCCTCTTATATTGCCAGATGAAGTTTGTAACTAATTTAGCAAGTTTATATTGGAAGTGTCTGATAATAGTGGGAGCATGTTGATTAGGTCATTAATTATTGGTGTTATCATTATTTTTGTAGATTTAATGCAACCCCACCATCTGATGATTTGGGGGTCCAGTTTTCGAGAAGACCTGATGTTTTTTTCAGGGTAAATGTTTCGTTATGATTGATGGTATCCATTAAGTCCGATCCAAACTAAATTCTGAATTACTGGAGATAATGGGTTTGCCATGCTAGGCCTGTGTCTCCTAATTTGTATTTTGTCCCGAAGGGATTCAGTGACCTGTCCTCTGATTAGTCCCTATTCAATTTATAGCTGGATACTGATGAGTATGATTCAATCGATTCCATGAAGACATTGATGGATGTGCTGGCATTTTCGGTAACTATTAAGACGCTACCTGCATTAGCAGAATGTTTGCCACTGTGCCATTTAAAATGACTCCAAATATATATTTTCGTTGATTTGAATAGCTAGTAGGAGTGGTTCCAGAGCAAGAAGAAGGAGGAAGAGTGAAAGCAGGCATCCTTAACTTGTGCCTTTTTCTAATTTAAATGGCAGTGATAGGAAATACCTGTAAATACCTGATGGGTAACCACTTGTTCTGACTTGAGCACTAAAATTACTGAATAGGACCATGATTATTTTTACAAAGTTGTCACCTAGGTTAAAAGCTTGGATAGATTCTTTGAGGAAAGTCCAGGAGACTCTATTGAAAGCTGTCCCAGCGTCTAGTGTTATTGCTTCTGTGGCTTAAGTGGAAGATGTTGCTCTTTCCAGAACATGGCAAGGGAGATGGGTAAAATTATTAGACATACTGTCTTTCAGAAAACAGACTTGTGAGTTGCCTATTAAGTGTGGTAGAAAGAGATTAAGTAGTTTGGCAAGGATTTTTTCTTACAGCTTGCAATCAAGTTTTATAAGCGATATAAGGCCGGATGCATCAAACATTTTTCTCCTCGCAACCGGGCCGATTCGCAGATTCAGCCCCTTTGTGATGCTTTTGCATCGCAAAATTCTTTTGCGATGCTACAAACCCAATTTTGCAATTTGGTAACCTGTTACCGAATTGCAAAATGGGTTGGCGATTTGGTATTTTGAAGGGGCGTGTTTAGGGCGTCCCTTCAAATACTGAATCCTAACGGTATGCATGAATGTTTTATGACCGTGAATGCAGTTGCAAAACATTCAAGTAGGTGGTAACCCATTCGCAAATGGTAAGGGGTCCCCAAGGGACCCTTCCTCTTCGTGAATGTTTGTAAACGCATTTTTAAGAGAAGGCAGTGGCCCGACAGACCACTGCCTGTTATTAAAAAATGAAAAAAAACTTTTCATTTTTCTTTTTGTAAAGAATCTTGTTTTCTTTAAAGGGAAACGGGCTGCTTTGCGTAAAAAAAAGAAAGATTGCTTTATTTAAAAGCAATCACAGACATGATCTCAGCAGGCTACCATCCCTGTGATTTTTACGATTCCTAGGGGGTCGCAAATTGTGCCCTACTTAATTAATATTCATGAGGTAGGTCATTTGCGACACCGTAGGAATCGCAGAAAGTGTACTACACACTTTCATGCATGTGAATCGCAAAGATTCACAATTAGGGAATCCCCCATTTTTTTTTAATACATCTGGCCATAGGTCTGTAGCTTTTTATTAATAGAGGATTTTTTCCATCTTTAGGTGTCACAACTATGGTAGTCTCGGCTGTAGTGCCACTGATGGTGTTGGTTGTTAAATGGTTCTTATAAGGTCAGTTGGATAGAGGGATAAAACGTTTTATATAACTTAACTGTAAAGCCGCCAGGGCTGGGCGCTTTATTCTCCTTAAGGGTGTTGATTGTTTTTATGATTTCCTCTGTGGAAATTGGTTTAATCTGATACAGACTTCTAGCTTCAGATCCCTTACCTTAGAATTTCCCTAGGCATCAACCTGGATCCTGAAGGTTTTTCGGGAGCCGTCCCTGAGCATTCTGGTAGGTCGCGTTCATCGCCTCCACATTCATCATTGTGCACAATTTAAATGACATTGCGGTACCTATATAGATTCCACCTGGGCATACTTACGTCTGCTCTTTTCGTTCTCTGCCAGACAGTGCTGATCTGGAGAAGAGCTACCATTCTGTCTGTTAGACCTGGCACCATTGGCATGGGTCTCGCTTCCATTTTGCTGTTGCCTCATGTGTTTTTGCTGGTGTTAGATGCTTTGGGCACTGTGCCACTGCTGTCCAGCGCCACAGTGCAAGTACTCCCTACTGTAAATTAATGTATTGATTAGTGATTCCATGATTGGCTTGTTTGGTTTACTTGTCAGACCCTAGTACAGTGCACTGAGTGTGCCCAGGGCGTGTAAATCCAAATGCTGCTGGTGGGCCTGAGGCACTGGTTGTGCCACCCACAGAAGCAGCCTTGTAAAATGTGTCTAAGGTCTGCCATTGCAGATCCTGTGTGCAGTCTGGTACTGTCATGCTGACTGGGCACGTACACCCACATGCCAGTACCTAAACCTTCCCTTTTCTTCATATCAGACATCCCTATTGTAGGCCCAAGGGCAGGGTGCATTGTAAGTATAAGGTATGACAAACCCTGATGTGTGTGGCATGTCCTCATAGTGAATTACAGCCATTTTTGTGTTTCACTATTGCAAGGCTACCTGTTCTCCATAACCCAGAATGGGCAGTTAGATTATCAAATTTTTATAATCCTAACTCACTCAGAGAACATGGTAGAAATTCGAGTTTAGTATGTCTGAACTCAGAATGATCAGACAATTTTCCCCTCTTCTCCCTGACCTTGTTCTGTGCCTTTAGAGGGGTTCCCTTCTATTTGCTTGTCTAACTATCCAAAACCTGCCTCTGCTAGGTTGTGTATTCCTTGTCTGGAGTTTGAGTGACAGGGCTGGGGGATTCCAAGAGACAGAATGAGTCAGCCCAGTGGTGAATAGAGAGATCTGCATCTAGATGGGTGGGAGGAGTTGCACTTGAACTTTGAATAGGGCTGTGCCTGCCTTCCACAATGCTGGCTCCACCTCCTGGGGTGCAGCTGATTTCTCTGCCCTGCACAGTGAAAGAAGAGAAGGAATGCTGTCAACAAAGTGCTCCATGGCTGTGCTTTCCTCCACAATGCTGGCTCCACCTCCTGTGGGGCGTCTGATGTTTCTGCCCTGCACTGTGAAAGAAAAGAAGGAGTCTTGTAAACAGAGTACTTCAGAACTGGTTTGAACTGAGCAAAGGCCCCTCTCCCCTCAGAGAACAAAGGATTGGGGTATACATATTGGGACCCTGATCCCATGAAATTAGATCACTTTTGGACAAACAAGAAGAAACCTTTACTGAGGAGAGGAACCTGAAGAAACTGAGGAGAGACTATCCCTAAGCTGAAGTGCTGCTTGGGGTATTGGCCTCCAGTGGTTGGCTGACTGCCAAAGGAAGGAGAAAGGAACGTTGTGTACTTTACTTTCAACTTGTGAAGGATCTCCAAGGGCTTGGAAAAGAGCTTGCCTTCTGCTGAAGTTTCAGGGACAACATACTTCACCCCCCAGCTCCCCTGGGTTCTTTGGAAGTGCCTGCTGCTGTTTTGGGCCTTCTGCGAGACTGCGTGTCAAAAGGAGCTGGTAGCGCGACTCAACGAAGAAGAAGTGTGTCGCCGTCGCTGCAGCTGCCGTTGCATTTCTGAACAAGGGTGTCGCCGCTGTAGCTGTCGCATTGCACCGCATCGATGAAAGTGCATCGCATCCCTGGAGAAGCACGCCGCCGTCGGAGCTGCTGCAGTCGCATTTGTGGACAAGGATGTCACCGCTGCAGCTGACGCATCGAATCAAGAGTTCTCGCATCATCGGAGAAGCGTGCCGTATCTGGAAGATCTTCACGTCTTTATTTCCTTGCACCTGAACTTTGCCGCATTTCCATCGCTGCAACATTACTTGTTGTGGAAGCGCCACGCATCGTATGATACATTGACGCAAAGTGTTGCATCTTAAGACCTGAACTAAACTAAGCTAAAGCTACCATCTTAAGTATAGTATTGTGTATTTTTGTCTTTTATGGTCTTGTGTTAAATCTATATAAAAAATACTTATTTTTAATATACAACTGTGTGGTGTCCATCTGTAGTGTTGTCACTCGATTACTGTATGTGGTCACAAATGCTTTACACACTGCCTCTGAGATAAGTCTGTCTGCTCGTGCCAAGATACCAAGAGGGCGAGCAGGGGTTATTTTAGGAGTGTACTCCCTTTACCCTGTCTAGAGGCAAGGGTCCCTATTTGTCACAAGTACCTACCTGTGCCAACTAGAGACCCTCAAATCTAACACTGTCACTTTTTGATAGGTCTTTGTTCGACATTTTGTCGACTTCTTCTTGGTTTACCTCCTGGTATTCCGAGAATGCCCTGATGCTAGTTGGATTTTAAGCCCTGCAGCACCCGTCACTGGCGGATGTCGGTGACAGACCCACACCTCTTATACCTTTTGTGTGTGGAGCACGACCACGACACCAAGGCATGCTCCGATTAGTGTGCCATGGCTCTGAAGGCTTTGAGGGAGCAGTCCCTGAAACTGCTAGCAGCCCGGCATATGACTCCACGGTGGTCGAGATCCAGGTCTTCTTCGTCCCGTGTGAAGTTGTCGGACATTCGGGTAGGAAGCTTATTAAGAAGACTAAGAAGTCAAAGCGTTCTTCGACTTCTCCTCATCCATTGTTGACGAGACGAGGGAGCCTCGGCGCACTAGGCCTCACTCTCTGAAACCTGTACCTGTACCTGGTCGGACCTGTACCTGGTGCTTTCCTGAATTTCTTAAGGCTGGAGAAACACCCACCCAGTTAAGAGTTGTATGAGGCCATGGTCCAGGTTTTTGGGTAGTGCGACCCAGATGATGCGATTTGCAACCACCCACTCCAGTACTGTCACCGTCATTATCCCTGACTCCGACATGGAGCTGGAGGGGCATCACCTAATGCTGATGGGAGCCCTGCCTCCCAGATAGGAGCCGGAGGCTTATTTTCATTGGCTAGGCCTCGGGAAGGACTGGGAGCGGACATTGGACCTTGTAGAATACCAGAACCTATGATGAACAGAATGTGGACTGGTGTGAGGAGCTGGGTGAGGCCAGCGCCCTGGATACTTTTCCAGATGCTAGCTCGCTTTCTCCCCTTACCGTGGCTACAGATGAGGGAGCACCTTACGAAGTAGTGGCACGTATGGGGACCGAGGTCCTAGACCTTCAGATGCCCACAGTGGCAGTCAAGACTAATCTCTTGATGGAGGTGCTGTAACCTGGAGTCTCCACTTCGGAACCCTTACTCAAGTTTAATGACTACCTCACTGACGTCCTTTTGGTACCTGGTCCAAACCCCCCACGGGCTCCTGTGAATAGGACTATTACCCACCGCCATCTCCCCGCACCTGGGGAACCAAACACTCTACCCCTGAGAGCTTGGTGGTCAAAGCCTCCACCTCCCAAGACACTTTTCCTACTGCTCAGCCAGATAGGAAATCCAAGAGACTAGACTCATTTGGGACGAAGATGTTTTCTTCCGCCAGCCTGGCTTTGCGGTCCGTGAGCACTGCATGCCTTTTGGGCTGTTATCTCCGCACTTTGTGGGATACAGTTGCGCAAGTGCTGCCACAGGTCCCAAAGGAGGCCCAGGCTGTACTCTCTCAAGCTGTCACCGACGGGAGAGGTGCAACAAAGTTAATGATTCGCTGCAGACTTGACACAACCAACTCGCTAGGCAGAGTGGTTTGCACAACAGTGGCCCTTAGGCGCCACGCCTGGCTGAGAATGAATGGCTTCTCAGGGGATGTCCAGGTTTCCCTCATGAACATGCACTTTGATGGCACCCATCTCTTCGGAGACAAGGCAGATTCGGCACCTTGAACACTTTAAAGATTCTTGTGCTATGGGCAGGTCCTTAGACCTCTCTGTGGCCCCAAGTCCACCCCAATCTGCCTTTCGCTCCTTTCATGGCTACGGAAGGGGCTTCCAGCTGTGCCAATATTATCACAGCCTTCCCGTTGTGCCGACTTCCCAGCCTCTGCGTGGTCAAGGGTGCGGTACCTACAGACCTCGTGGTTCAGGTGACCAGCGGTCTGGTAAGTCTGCCACCCCTCCTGCTGCAGCAGCTTCCAAAGCCTCCTAGTCTGCCCCTCTAGCACCAAGGGCACCCAGTTGGCGGCAGGAATCGCAATCACCTGCCCCACTGGCACTCCACAACTTCAGACAGGTGGGTTGTGATAATTGTCTATAGGGGCTACTTCTCTCCCCCTTGCCCCCCCATCAAGACTAACCCTCCCGCTATGCCACCATCTCACGGCTGGCTGACTAGAATTAACTTTCCCTTTTCCGCAAAGCGGTCTCAACTCTCTTGTCCAAGGGAGCCATAGAGAGGGTTCCTGAGCCAGAAGTAGGCTGTGGTTGTTATTCTCGCTACTTTCTGTTTACCAAAAAGGACAAGGACCTTCGCCCTATCCGTGATATCCGAACTCTCAACATCTTCCTCAAAAAGGAGAAATTTGAAATGCTCATGTTAGCTCAGGTCTTATCTGCCCTGGAGCCAGGAGATTTGATGTTAGCATTGGATTTGTAGGATGATTATTTTAATATTCCTGACCTGCCCACTTGTGCAATCGGCAGTTTACGGTAGGCCAAGAGCACTTTCACCATGCTTTCCTTTGACCGTACCAGAACCCTTCGGGTGTTCACCAAGGTCATGGCGGTGGTTGTGGCTCATCGGCAATGGTCAGGGGTGCCTATCTTCCCCTACCTAGACGTCTGGCTGTTGAAGGTAGGCTTGCTCCAGGCTGTTGTCTCCCACCTCCAGACAACGGTGAATCTCCTGCACTCGCTGGGGTTTACTATCAATGTGCCAAAGTCACACCTGACTCCCTCTCAGATGCTCCCTTTCATCTGAGCTGTTCTGGACACAGCGCAGTATTGGGCGACTCCAGGATATTCAAACTATGATACCGATGTTTGAGCATCTCTCCTGGGTTTATGTGAGACTTATTGTGAGACTGCTGGGCATCATGGCCTCCTGGTAGTGACGCATGCCAGATGTCATATGCTCTGCAATGGGACGTAAAGTTCCAGTGGGTCAGCATCATAGTAATCTCTCTGACCTGGTCCATATCTCAGATAGAACTGCTGATGATCTGCAGTGGTGGCTAACGAACCACAGTTGGGTCAGAGGCAGACCACTCTCCCTTCCCCAACCAGATCTCACAGAGGTGACAGATGTGTCACTCCTGGGATGAGGTGCCATGTGGGAGAGCTGGAGATCAGAGGACTGGTCTCTGGCGGAATCCGGACTCCACATGAACATGCTAGAGCTATGTGCAATCCGACTGGTACTGAAGGCCTTTCTGACCTCCATCAGGGGGTGGCTGGTATATGTGTTCACAGACCACACCACCGCCATGTGGTATTACAACAGGGCAGGGTGGGGTTGTGGACCCTTTGTCAAGAGCCCCTGTGTCTCTGGACTTGGCTGCAACAGCAAGACATATCCTTGGTGGTTCAACATCTTCTGATTTCTCTGAACGACAGGGCAGATAAACTCAGCTGAAGATGCCTAGCGGATCACGAATAGTGTCTCCACCTAAAGGTGGCGCTAGGTCTCTTTCAGCAGTGAGGAAAGCCTTGGGTAAATCTGTTTGCCTCCGCCGAGAACATGCAATATCAGTAGTTTTGTGTGCTGGAATTTCCAATGCGGCACTCGCTTGAAGATGCTTTTCATCCTGAAAGGGTCTCGGGCCTCCTGTACGCATTTCCGCCCATACTACTCCTGCCCAGAGTTCTCAAGACGACCATGAGCGCCCGGGTCCAATTCATCGTTGTGGCTCTGAAGTGGGCACGGAGTGTCTGGTATCTTGAGCTACTGAGCATGGCCATCGATCCCCAATAAGGCTGCCCCTTCGGGAACGCTGTTCTGTCTGAGCAGCAGGGGAGGGTTGTCCGCCCGAACCTGTCCACTCTCCGTCTTCTTGCGTGGAGCTTGAGCGGCAACAGTTGACAGCTTTTGACCTTACTCCTGAAGTCTGTAATGTCATCTTGGCAGCCAGGTATCCTTCCACCAAGGTGGTGTACCCCAGTGGTTGGAAAATAATTGTGGCATTGTGTGCAGAAAAATCTTTATCCCTTTTCTGCCCCTCTCTCTCAAGTTCTGCTTTTTGTTCTTTCTCTTGTCCAGCAGACCTCTGCTCTGGGCACTATTAAGGGTTATCGTTCTGCAACTTCTGCCTTGCAGTCGCCTGATCAACCCTCTTTGTTCAAGTCTCCTATTGTACATAGGTTCTTCAAAGGTCATACTCATCTCTTCCCTCCTTCACCATTCATTCTGTGTCAGCAGTACCTTAATTTTGTTTTGACTTTTATGATAATGTGCTCCCTTTGAGCATCTACTCACTTGTCCCCAAGGCTTCTCACCTTGAAAACAGCCTTCCTTGTGGCAATGACCTCTGCCCGCAGAGTAAGTGAGCTGCAGGCCATATCATCTAAGCCGCCTTACCTCTCTGTCTAGCCTGATAAAGTGGTGTTTCACGCAAGGGCCTCCTTTCTGCCAAAGGTAGTCTCCCCTTTTCATGTTAGCCAATCTATCACCTTGCCTTCCATTTATGCTCCTCTATATCCCTCTAAGGAAGAGGAGAGAATACACTGACTGGTACACAACCAACTCTTGATGCGGTGTGTTGGTGCAAAGAATGGTCAAACTGTGCAGAAGTGGACCTTCTCCAGATGGGTCTGGCTCTGCATCAAAATCTGCAATGCACTGCCCAAGAAGCACACTCCTGAAGGTTTGTGAGCTCATTCCACTAGCGCTGAAGTGCCCACCACTCGTTAGCATGCTGAGATCCGGTCCTTGATATCTGCCAGGAGCAGCGTGGTCTTCCCTGCACACGTTCACCACTGTTTGGGTAGTCCAGTTCGTATAGATGGGCACTCTTCCCATTCAGTCCTGAAGGACTTACTCGTTTGTAATTGCTTCACAGACCCACCTCTTGGGATGGTATTGCTTAGGTATCTATGCTAAGGTAATTAATCTGTGGCTAGAAGTCTCTATCAGATGAACAAGTAACTTATCTTCAGTAACGCCTTATCTGGTAGAGACTATATCTAGCTGCAGAGTCCTTAGAACCCCACCCATCCTCCCCCCTCTGCGAGCAGATCTCTAGGGACAGGAATAATCCCTTTTAGGGCCCTAGTCTTGACACACCAGTGGTCAGTGTTCTTCATGGCTCTGCGTTTCTGGCGTGTAAAGTCATGAAAAGTAACTGACGTCAGCGCACCAGGGTGGCGCCTAAATATGTACTACAATTTCATTTCCAAAACGGATGACAAGGACCACGGATGCTGTGCTCATCAACCACACCTCAGGGGCACATGGGCACTGCTCACATAAAATCTTCCAGATCCAGTCTGACGCCTGAAGAAATTCTAAGGTAAGTATTCTGCAGTTAGATATAGTTCTTCCCAGATAATATGAATATAACAATATTTTAAGTGAAAAGGCTGGGGTATGGACCAATATATTCAAAGGTCTTGAACTATATGAGGCCAGCAAAGCTAGAAAACTACTAGCCTTGTACCTCAAACATACACAAAATCAGAAAGATTTCAGCCCTCAAAAACGATAAAAATGCCGACCAAACTAACACAACAAAAATACTAGAAATCTTCTAAAAATTCTATGAAGAGCTATACTCTGATGACAAGCATGTAACCCCTTAACAATGCTCAAATTATTTAAACCAACTGAACTTACCTCACTTGTCAGAGGAAGACAAAGCAACCTTACAGAACAAGTCACTTATCTTTGGTAACACAGTTTTTGGTTGTGAGAAGGAAGAGGGGTCTGCCTCGGACTCAACTGTGGTTTTGAGTTGTTTTAGTTCTTCTATTGTAATTTATAAGGTATTGTTAGTTTTATTTATTTTTGCTTTCATGTTGATTAGTGCGGCCCTTAAGGTCGCTTTAAATGCGTCTCAGAATGTTTGTAGACACAGTTAGTGAAGTGTTATCTGATATATAGTTCTAAATAATTGGCTAGGATGTTGTTGAATCGCCAAATGTTTGTTTGGGGTTTGTACCAGAAAGCAGCGTATTGATGCAGGAGTGATCCAAGAGATGTTGTGGGTGATGGTTTGTTTGATCTATTAGCCTGGTATAAAATCCAGGGATGTAAATGTTGTCAATTCTGGTGTAGGAATTATGTGAAGCAGAGAAGAAGGTATAGTCCATGGAATCTGGATGTTGAATCCTCCCGAAATCTTTGAAGTTATGTTTAGTACAAAGCTTCTGTAGTGCTTTATGGGCTTTGGGAGGATTATATTTGTAGCTAGATTAATGTTCAGGGATGTATCTAGTGGTAAGTTAGTCTCCTCGTACAATGATTAGGTGGTAACTGGCCTATGTTGTCAGATGTGCTACAAAAAGAGGGGTCCTCATTATAGGGGGCATAAATGTTGACAACATGAATTATTGACTCCTCTCTGCTTAAAGTGGTTACTATCCATCTACCCTCTACGTCAGTGATATGGGATTCGAGTATGAGATTTGATTTTTTGGAGACTAGTGTAATGGGTCCCTTTTTTTTTTAGCATGTCACAGGGGAGCAGTTGACTTTTGAGATCCAATTACTTTTGATGGTATTGGCTACTTTGTGCGATATTCTCGTTTCTTGCAATATGAGGATGTCTCCTTTGGTTTTGTAAATATAGTGTGTTATTTTGCGTCTTTTTATGGGTGATTTAACCATTTGACATTCAAGGAGACAATATGAAGATTGTGAGTTTTGGACTTGTCATGTCAATATAGGTAAGATTGGTATGCAACAAGAGTAAGTATAATAAAACGGAGCACTTGACTAAATTTGCAGACCCTTGTTAAGTGTGGGTGTAAGAAGCCGATCTGAACTAGAGATTGGTGTTGACATTCTGTGATGTCATTCCCCCATCGGGTTCCGTAATTGCGGTAGGAACCAGTTAGTAACTTTTATGGAACTATGTCTGAATGTGTACTTGAGATTCTGGTGAGACCTTTTACACTTGTTCCAGTAAATAAAAGAAAAGGAAACAGAGAACATCTTAAGGCTAGAAACGGAAGAATAACGAAAGAGAGGGGAAAACCCACCCCCTGTCCCACCACACCTTCCTCCTCCCTACAGCATCGACGTCGTGAAGTGGAACATGTCTCAGTGCAAGTTACACAACATGTAATTAGTTACAGTTCGGCTATGTTAGCTATTGAGAACTTTAAACAACAGTAGACATATGGAGCAGGTAGCCTAGGGTTAGCAATCCTGTGGTATTGACTGGAACAGGTTTATAAGTAACTACTTTTAGAAATATTATTTAACTGTGTAGTAATAACTGAACAACTTGGGTTACACACATGTGCTATATTCCCAACTATGGGTGGAGACCTCTGACGAGGTATTAAGTTAATATTCTAAATATCAAATTTTTTCTGGTCTCAACTCTAGTATGCAACACAAATGTTTGTGTATACAAAATATTGGGGAGGCATAAGGCAATGCGAAACATTTTCACTTATCTAAGTCATATAACAACAGGATAGCCTCAGCATAGTTTAGCTGCTAGGGAGGGTGTCTTTTTTGTTGGCGAGATGAGTTATGTTTTCCTTATGTTGAAGTTGGAGCTGAGATTTCCAGCTCTTAGACCTCAATCTCATCAGGAAAGTTTAACAGGTTTTGTGATCTTCTAATATATGGTGTTTGCCCGTCACCAGAACTTTGAATTTTGCTGTACCTGCACAGGAGAATTGTGGATTCTTGTTTTTAGAGTCTGTCAGAACACCTTCCCTTGTGTCAACAGTAGTTTTAGAATAATCTTGCTAAATTTGGACCTTGAGACCATTCCAGTGAATGTGATTATTCGTGTGCATGTAAGTCAGTATTGCCTCAGTGTGTTGAAATCGTAGTGGCTTACATACTATTGATCTTGTGATGTTTCTGGTCGGTGGCTTGAATGTTGAGACTCTAGGGGCCTTTATCATTTTTAAATCTCTATTGAATCTTAGAGCAGTAACCTGCTGGAACCAGTTCTCCAGTAATGATATGAATTAGCCAGCTGATTCCTCTGTGCCTTCGGGAATCCCAGAAATTCAATTTCGATTTTGTAGTTCAGCTATATCATTCTTCATGGTTCTCATTGATATTTGAAGGGGTTTTAAGTCTTTGAATACTTGGGCAGCAGCGTCTTGTACTTAGCTGATTCTGTTTTCTGCCTCTGTTGTTTTGTTATTGATAGCAAGTATATCTGCTCTTATTGCTGCTATTTCCAGTTGCTTTGAGTTCATGTTTGTTTTTGTTGATTTTGCATGATTATGTATATCTGCAAGCTTTTTTAATATGTCCATCATGCTATTGATAACTTATTTGTTGTTGATTGTTTAGTGAGGATATGGGGTTAACTGCAGGTTTGCATTAGCATAAGTGAAATATATGCTTAGATACCATTTTGCCGCTTTTGCACACAACACTACATGGCTCTGTTTTCGTAAATACACTGCTTGCGCTTCTTCATATGAGAACAGTCTGCTTTTCACATATCGAGCAGTACACTGTGCTCTTTGTCTGCACAGTGTGTTCAAGGTCAAATAACTATGTATGCTGTTGATTCACGTTGGTCAGTCCCACGCACATAGACATAACAGGAGGCACAGCTGCTGAACTGAAACTCGGGTGCTTTTTAATATGGCATTACATGCATGAAAAGGCACTTGGAGAAAACTTTTCCAACTAAGATGAGCTGTGATTGCCCTTGGATGTGATTCATTGGATCTGATCTTGGCGGTATGGGGTCGCCCTTGACAAAGCCTAGAGGTCTTCTATAAGTATAATAAACTATCTCACAGGGAGGGTAGTAAAGGCACTATAGTCCTGTTTCGACTGTCATTATAATATGATTTCCCCTTTTGTGCTTTATGGAATTGTATCAATGCTGATTGTATTATTTTTCTGTATTTTTCTGCTGGTGTTGGCTTGTGTACTGCATCTTAGCGCACGTTAGTTAAAATAAACATTTTAAACTATACTGTGTCTCTGGACTAGTGTGAGTGTTAAAGCGAAAGAGTGTCCTTGTTTCCCACTATTCCTGAGAGTTTACTAAGTCGCATGTTCCTGGTTGTCTAATCATTGGTAACTTTGCTGTAGTACGGAGAACGAATGAGACACTATTGCTAGTCGGATTGGGGTTCTAGGTACTGAGGTGGCTTTTTTGGTACACCACATTGCACCGAGGTCCTGCGTTCCTGCGCATAGTTCTGTGCATGAGCAGAATCCCTGCAACATGGGGCACCTAATGTTTGGTCTGGTACTTATATCCAAAACACTTTAGTAGTGCTTGTACTTATCCACAATACCCTCCCTCCTGTTTCCGGAAAACAGTTGTGACGGCATAACCTACCTATATTGATGTATTATAGGTTCAGTCACGCTTGAGATTTTAAAAAGGTTCTTATTATTATATTGAATTGCTGACTCTTTTTGTGCTGCCACACAAATAAGTTGTTATCCTTTTCTTTGTCCTTATGGCTGTCAATATTGCTGCGCATAGTTGCGCACCACTGCGTCGTCATTTGGCTGCATATGGAGTGGATGACGCAGGTATTGCGCCTATTTTTGTGGTTGGTGCTAACCCTCCTTACCACTTTGAGGTATTCTATGCTTGGGTAACCTTTGAGGCAGTGAATGGAGATAACTTGTTCCATGAATACACTCCCACTGCGATACCTGTTTTATATCGGCCATATACAACACTCGAAATTCCGATTCCGGCATTGCAACACCATATTTGGTTTAATGGCGCCCTCCCCCACACAGTGACTCCGGTCCGTTTGGGCCCTTTGTCGATTCCTTGGGCCACTTGGCCAGTTTTGGCTGGGTACACACCTCATCCACCTTATCTAGCAGCCCCTGTAGACGAATTGTGTGTCTTGCACACCTCTTTAATAGTGGTTCATCTGGCTCTAGTTCAATACGTTTCCCGCAATCTCCAGGTGGGGGCAACTGGGGTTGCGGTGCAACCAATTGGACCGGTTGGGATGTCGATTAGTCCCGTCATGGCTAATTCGGTTATGGGCAAGCTCCCCCAGAATAAGGATGATTTACCTTACTGTCTTGCTGAGAAATTTGACCAACTGGAAGCAGTATTTCCTAATACCACTCCTGTGGAGAAACACAGGATCCTTCAATACGTTTGCAGAAAGAATCTGAAAGAAACACGTTAGTGTTAGATTACTTACCTTAGAATATCCCCTGGCTTCAGACTGGATCCGGAAAGTTTTCGTCAGCAGTACCCCTGCGCGTCGGTAGGTGTCGCCTGCGGCTCCGCAACCGTAGTCGGCGTCGTGATCACCGGGATGACGTCATGGGAGTACTTATACGCCGCCCTCGCGCGCTGACGTCAGTTCTTTTTTTTTTCCCGCACCAGCAAGTGCAGATCCAGGAAGAGCTAGTACCCTTAGTCACTTTTTGACTAACTTTTTGGTCTCTTTTCTAGTTGACTTCGACTCCTGGTGCCGGTAGGGATGCCCGGTTTCAAGCTGCGTGACGTCTGTCACTGACTGATGTTGGTTACCAAACCCCATCGCCGGTGTCTCTACTGCCTAGGGGCCGACCACGACAAGGCGTGCACCGACTGCCGGGCATTGATGTTGAAATCTAGGCGGGAGCGGTCCCGCAAGCTACTCTAGGTCCGGCAGTCGGCTCTGCGCCGATCGAGGTCCCAGTCGAGTAGGAAGTCGAGGGGCCGGTCGCGGAGCCATCTCTGTTCATTGGGCTCCAAGTCCTCGCACTCAGGTAAGTCGAGGCACTCCAAGAAGAAGTCAAAGAAGTGGCGTCGCTCTTCTGACTCCCCTCGCCGGTCGTGCGACTCGGAGAAGGGTTTGGATGGCACCACCCGCACGGCGCTGCTGGAGCCGCAGGCGTCGCATCTGGTCCCATACCCTCCAGTCCCTGGACTGCATGCGATGCCGGAGGAGGTTTGTGATTTTCTTGTGGCAATGAGGAATCACTTCCCTCCGTCGAGGCCTGACGGTGCGCTTTCGCGCCCCGCAGACCCAACTAGGGGCCCTAGCGAGCCGGCAGCTTCGGCGCCGTCATCGACTTCGGTTCCGACGCCGCAGGACCCCGGGGGATCCAGGCCTAGATCCCGGTCGACGCTAGTTGACCTCACGACTCCTCTGCTGGCGCCGACCCCGATGGTGTCACTCCCGGCGCCGTCCTCGGACGTCGATGCCCCCGGTTTTAGCCCGGGTCCCGCGTCAGAGCGGCGCCACTCAGCGCCGGTGGGTGAGCAATTCCCCTATGACCCGGCTCCGTCATTTCTGACTGTTTTTCAGGACACGGATGAAAGGGAGGACTGCGAGGGGTTTGAGAACCCTCTGGCTCAACAGTGCCATTTAAGTCAGGACTGGGCAGATGACCTGGGGGAGACCAGGGGTCTTGACACATCGCTGGACACTGAATTCATCTCTCCTCCCTCCGTGGCTATGGAGGAGGGTGCTACATATGGTGTGGTGTTGCGCAGGGCAGCCAAGGCCTTGGCTCTTGAGCTCCCTGCTGCCGCCGTGAGGACTAATCTGCTGACCGAGGTGCTTCAACCACGAGTAAGCTCTTCGGAGCCTCTGCTGCCGTTCAATGAGGACCTCACGTAGGTTCTGATGGGCACTTGGTCCAAGCCCTCCACAGTGCCCCCTGTGGATCTGAACGTGGCCCGACGCCACTGCCTGGCTCTGGGCAACCCCTGCTTTCTGTGCGTACACCCCAACCCCGAGAGCCTGGTGATCCAGGCCTCTACGCCCCAGACCGCATTCCCGTCTGCCCCTCCAGATCGGGAATCCTAAAGGTTTGACCAGTTTGGGAAGAAACTGTCTCCTCACTTAGTCTGGGGTTGCAGTCCATCAACACCGCATGCCTTTTGGGCCGTTACACCCACTCTTTGTGGGATACGGTTGCGGACGTGCTTCCCCAGTGTCCGGAGGAGGCCCAGGCATGGCTCGACCAAGCTCTTGCTGAGGGGCGGGATGCAGCACGTTATTCCATCAGATGTGGACTTGATACCACGGACTCGCTGGGCAGAGTGATTTCCACGACGGTGGCGATCCGTCCCCACGCCTGGCTGAGGTTCGCCAACTTTTAGGGGGATGTCCAGTCCACGCTCATGGAAATGCCCTTCAATGGCTGCCGTCTTTTTGGCGTCAAAGCAGACAGTGCTCTTGAGCGTTTCAAGGACTCCAAGGCTACGGCCAAGTCCTTGGGCCTGTTGGGCCAGCGCCAGCAGACTTTTGCTTTTCGCCCCTTTGGTGGCCAAGGAAGGGGCGCCCCCACACGTTCGTCCAGCCATAGGCCGCAGAACCAACCTCAACGCGGTCGTGGACGTGGTAACCACCATGGCGGTGCAGGGGGATATAGGCCCGGTCAGTCTACATCCACTCCTGCAGCATTTAACTCAAAGCCTTCCTAGTCCGAGCTTTTATCACTTCGGACAGGTGGGTGCTGCAAATCGTCCGAAGGGGCTACCCCCTCCCCTTAGAGGCTACCCCTCCAGCCATGCAACCGCAGTACCACCGCATGTTGGGGGATCACTTGCAGCTTCTGCAGGAGGAAGTCATGGCCCTCTTGGCCAAGGGGGCCATTGAGCGCGTTCCTGGGCCAGAAGTAGGAGGTGGTTGCTACTCCCACTACTTTCTGGTTCCCAAGAAGGGCCAAGGGGGCGTGCACCCTATCTTGGACCTCTGGAGTGTCCTCCAAAAGGAGAATTTCAAGATGCTGACTTTAGCTCAGGTCCTAGCTGCCCTTGACCCTGGAGACTGGATGGTAGTGTTGGACTTGCAGGATGCATATTTCCACATCCCCGTCCTGCCGGCCCACAGGCGCTACCTGCGGTTCACGGTTGGCCACGAGTACTTTCAGTTTAACGTGCTCCCCTTCTGCCTCATCAGTGCCCCTCTGGTGTTCACTAAAGTGATGGCGGTGGTCGCAGCTCATCTGCGCAGATTAGGGGTTCCAGTCTTCCCCTATCTTGACGACTGGTTGTTGAAGGCGGGCTCGCCCCAAACAGTCGTCTCCCACCTCCAGACTTCAGCCGATCTCCTGCATTTGCTGGGGTTCTCCATCAACGTGCCGAAATCACACCTGTGCTCCTCTCAGCAGCTCCTCTTCATCGGATCGGTTCTAGACTCTGCGTAGTTTGGGGTTTATCCTCCTGAGCAGGGGGTTTGGGATATTTAGGCTCTGATTCCGATATTTCGACCTTTATCCCGAGTCTCGGTCAGGATGACGCTGCGGCTCCTGGGGCTGATGGCCTCCTGCATCCTGCTGGTGCTTTGCGCCAGGTGGCGGATGCGGGCTCTGCAGTGGGACCTGAAGTTCCAGTGGGCACAGGATCAGGGCAACCTGTCCGACCACGTCCTGATCTCAGCGGGCACTGCAAGACAATTGCAGTGGTGGCTCACGGAACGCGATTGGGTCAGCGGCTGATCCCTCTCCCTACCCCAACCGGAGCACACAGTGGTGACGGATGTGTCCCTCCTGTGATGGGGGGGCCACATGTGAGAGGCGGAGATCAGAGGCCTCTGGTCTCCGGCGGCGTCCCTGCGCCGTATCAACCTGCTGGAGCTGCGGGCAATCCGACTTGCACTGAAGGCATTCCTTCCCTGTGTCCGGGGAAGTGTAGTGCAGGTGTTCACGGACAACACCACTGCCATGTGGTACTGCAACAAACAGGGCGGGGTGTGGTCTTTGACCCTTTATCAGGACGTGGCGCAAGGTCTCTTTCAGCAGTGGGGAGAGCCTTGGTTAGATCTATTCGCCACTGAAGAGAACGCGCAATGTCATCAGTTCTGCACGTTGGAATTTCCAAGGCGCCACTCTGAGACGCTTTTCATCGCGAGTGGAGTTACAGTCTGTTGTACACCTTTCCGCCTATACCACTTCTGCCCAGAGCGCTGAAGAAGATTAGGCGCAACCTTGTGCCTCCGGACTGGGCACGAAGATACTGGTATCCCGAGCTACTAACAGTATGTCAGTCGATCCCCCGATTCGTCTGCCTCTTCAGGAGGACCTTCTGTCGCAGCAACAGGGGACCATCCTCCACCCGAACCTGTCCAGTCTACACCTACATGTGTGGAGATTGAGCGGCGACAGTTGAGGCCATTTGCCTTGCCTCCTAAAGTCTGTGATGTGATTCTGGCAGCCAGGCGTCCCTCCACAAAAACGGTATACACCTGCATGCCCCTCTTTCAGAGAATCTCCTCTTTCTTCTTTCTCTTTCCCAGCAGGGCTCTGCTCTTGGCACTATCAAAACCCATCTCTCGGCCATTTCAGCCTTCTTAAGGCTTCCTGATCAGCCTTCTCTTTTCAAGTCCCCTGTTGTAAATAGATTCTTGAAAGGCATCGCACACATGTTCCCTCCTGTTCCTTTCGTGATGCCTCAGTGGGACTTGAACTTGGTGCTTACTTATCTGATGTGCGCTCCCTTGGAGACACTTCATAACTGTCCTGTCCGTCTTCTGACTTAAAACTGCTTTCCTGGTTGGCATCACCTCTGCCAGAAGAGTGAGTGAGCTCCAGGCGCTGTCTTCTAAGCCTCCTTTCCTCTCTGTCCATCCGGACAAAGTTGTCTTACGGACACGTCCCTCTTTCCTGCCCAAGGTCGTCGCAGCCTTCCACATCGGGTAGTCCATCACCTTGCCCACCTTTCTGCCTCCGCATCCCTCGAAAGAGGAAGAGAGGCTCCACCGTCTGGACGCAAAATGTGCGCTCTCTTTTTATCTAGACAGCATACGCCAGTTCCGGGTGGACGACCAGCTCTTTGTTGATTACGTGGGTGCTAAGAAGGGACGGACGGTGCACAAGCGGACCATCTCTCGGTGGGTTATTTTGTGCATCAAGGTCTGTTTTTCCTTGGTGAAAAAGTAGCCTTCTGTGGGGTTGCGTACCCATTCCACTCTGGCCACGGCGGCTACTACTGCCCTACTTGCAGGACATTTGTCAGGCAGCTATGTGGGCCTCGCTGCACACGTTTGCTAAACACTACTGCCTGGGCAGCCAAGTCCGGAGAGATGGCTTTTTCGGCCGTTCTGTTCTCCAGGACTTCCTGGTATGATCTTGGTTCGCAGACCCACCAGCGTGGTTTGTATTGCTGGGGTATCTATTCTAAGGTAAGGAATCTAACACGTGTTTCTTTCTGATGCACAAGTTACTTACCTTCGGTAACGATATATCTGTAAGAAACATTAGTCAGTGTTAGATTCCTTACCCCCCACCACCTATCCTCCCCGTTCTGCGAACCGATATCTAGGGTTAAGGTATCTCCCTTTGAGGGCCCTAGTTTCATAGCGCCAGTGTCGGTTTCTTGCACGGCTCTGCGTTCCTGGCGCCAAAAGCTATGTACAGAACTGACGTCAGCGCGTGAGGGCGGCATCTAAGTACTTTGACAACGTCATCCCGCCGATCACGACGCCAACGGTAGACGCGGAGCCACAGACGACGCATACCGACGCGCCTGACGAAAACTTTCCGGATCCAGTCCGACGCCTGGGGATATTCAAATTTAAGGAATCTAACACTAACTAATGTTTCTTACAGGTATATCGTTACCGAAGGTAAGTAACTTGTGCATTAATACCAGAGGTAACCGATTGTGAAAATTGGATTAAAGTATTTGCAGCAGTGTATGCAAATGTGTCATAGAAGGTATGTTTCGGCACACCTTCTATGACTGCGCTGCCCTCCGTGATTAAGCGTGTTCAGAATGAGCACGGCCCGTAGGCGGCATTTGAGTTGGGAATGAGGCTTGTCTGAGTGTTTGACGTAGTTGCTGATCTCATACTTGCGAACGTAAAGGGAGATGCCATTAACTTTCAGTACAAGATACCCCGAGAGTTACAGAAAATTATTGCAGATCCTTATAAGACCATTTGACGCAATAGTTGGGGTTTTAAGCCTTTTGCTAAAATACAGGCACAACAGCAAACTCAAGACGGCGCAGTCTAATAAAGACGACCGTCCTATTTTTTCTAAAAAGAATTGGAAAAATAAAATCAGGGGACGCAACAACAGAAACAAGGGTCACGTGCTGCGTCACCTGTACCCAAGTCTTCCGAGCGCCCTTTGATGATTTGCGCGACTGCGCTAGAATTAGGTCTACTGACAGGTTTCAAGTCCCTGATCAGCGTTCTAAACGTTCTTCGCAGGAAAAATCAGGCTCACAAGCCAGCGGAGGGGATCGCGGCAGAGGTCGAGGTGCCCTGCAAGGATGCAAGCAACCTCGTCAGACTGACTGTAATGGAAAGCTGGACAATTTTGCTCCATTTCAGAAAAAGAAAGTTGCTGCTTTAACTGCAAAATATGCCACAGACGGTGAGAACCCAACTTCGGAACCTAACATGGGCAGTAAAGCTGCTAGACAGCGCAGCGGAGGTTACAATAGTGCGGCAAGCACTCCGCCCATGTGAGGAAGGGGCCGGAGCCGAACGTACAGTAGAGATGCATACACCCGAGTCTACTGCAACCTGGGTGCCTTACCGTGGTAGAGACGAAGACCTTCCGATGGCACAGCAAACAAACTCTCCCCTCCTCCCACAGACTGCCAGAATTAACCCGGATGTTGTTCGTGCCTACGAAGGCGTAATCAACAACAACAGCAGCCAATCAGAAGCCGGGATGAGAGGTCAGGACGGGAAGAAACGCGGGACAGCCGGAGAAGCAGGTGTGTCAGAGCCGAATCGTGAAGTGGATTGCCGAGACCATGAGGACGCCGAAGACGCTGGAGACACCAAGAGCCCATACGCCGACCTGGTAACCACCGAAGTAGAAGACCCTCTAAGGACGGACGACGCCAAAGGAGCTGACGTGCTCGAAGAAGACGAGTCCGAGACCTGGACGGAGGATTGTTGGGTTGCGGAGGACGCAAGCGCCGCCACAACTCAGGAGGGTTGTGGCCAGCGCTGGTACGTGTCGGGGAGTGGGGATTAGGGAAGGGGAGGGGGGTTTGAGATAGGCGGTGGGCTGTGAATCCTACTGCACAATCTATCTGCCTCATTTGCCAAGCCAATGGGGGGGGGGGATAGAGGAAGAGTATATATATATTTTTTAACCTAAGCACACTCCCGCCTTAGAACCCTGGAGCACCCCCGCAGTTTCCTCCTACTTAAAAGTTCCCGACAACCCTCACCCCTCCTGCTTAAAAGCTCCCGAACCCCCCTCACAAAACCTGTCCCTTTATTATACACAGCACATGGTTGTGGTGACGGTAACCCCTTTTATACGTAGAGCAAAATCCTAATGTCTGCTCTCTCTTTATTTCGAGCCACTCCGGGACCCCGAGCCAACAGAAACCCGTAATAGGTTTCTCAGGACTGAAGAGTCAGCGAAGCGGCCAACCCGACATCGAGGATGTTCCTACACTCCTGGAGTCAAGCTACTTGTTTCTGGACTTTTGGATTTTTCGCTTACTTTTCTTCTATACTGGACACCTATGACTATTATTTACCCCGTAATAAGCCACCTTTAACCCTAATAAACCTCTCAATATTCAACCCATAGGGCCTCCTCGCTTCTGCTTCCGACCATCCCTCCGACAGTCCATTTATGAAGGCGACAGCAACTGACACTTTCATCACAGTTGAAACTGCTGACACCCGAGTGGCTCCCCCTGACAGAATATATGACATAGTATTTCTGATTGAAGGTGATATACAAAGTGTTGTTTAAGGGATTTTTTGGGAAAATCGGACTTCTTATGACATCTTGTTAGCTGAGGCTGATTGGTCCCCACCTTTTGTTTTAGCCACTCCGAGAGTGGGAGGATGTTATCCTCCCTAGTTTTTCACGCACAGTTTCCAAAGAGCAAGCAATGGCTTCTGCGAAAGAGTGGGCTTTGGTGCTTGCACCGGCTCTGTACCGTACTCAGGAGGGTTGGGATAAACTTTCACCCCCTCATGAGATACCATTGCGGTCTACCCCACAGCCACACCCCAATATCCCCTCCAGCGGGAGGGCAAAAGCTCTTTGTCGCATGGACCGCATCATAGTTTTGTTTGCGAACTACGGTTACAAATTTAACTTTGCAAAATCGCTCATTGCAGGGTACACAGTGCTGTTCCTGGGCTATGAGCGCAACAATGAAGATAGAGGCTTGGCACCTCACTTCTTGGAGAAATGCGTACATTTGCGTTCTCCTACAACTCTGAAAAAATTGTAATCTTTGCTGGGATTTTTGAACTTTGGTCGAACTTACATTCCCGAATATACCTAGCATATCAAGCCACTATATGCATTGATACAACCAAACTTTTAAAAAGCCTGCTGGCTTCTGGAACATTCAGCTATACTGCAATCTTTGCATTCTGATCTTCTTGAATCTAAATACTTGTTGAGACGTGACAACCTCACGAATCTGGTAATACAAATTGTGCCAGGTGTAGTGGGTTTCACTTACTTGACATTTAATGAAGGGGACACAGTAGCTATTGCTTACAAGTCACATTTGTACTCTTTCGCTGAAATGCGCTTTTCGACCGTTGAAAAAGTCTTGACAGCCGTCCAGATGGTGATCCTGAAGGAACGCGCACTGGTGCAGGGAAAACGCATATTGGTTGTAACACCATATCCTGCTCTTGAAGCTGTGACGAAAGCCAGTGTACCAAATTCAAAAGCTTTACATCTTCGTTGGATACAATGGGCTATTTTTTTTACCTCTCCGGATGTCTCATTTATCTTTGACTCCTCATTGCAAACACAGGATTTCTTAGAGTATGAATGTATTCATCCTGCTCCTCTGTCAATGTGCCTGCTTGAGAAGTACCATTGTATCATTTACACCGACGGTTTAGTGCAACCGGCGACTGATCTAAACATTCTTATTCAGCAGCCTGCTCTAGAGTTGCCGGTACTATGGTGAATGGTGAGTTCAAATCCAGTGTCGTGCACACGCAGGCACTAGGGGACTGTACCGCCCACTTAGCAGAGCTGCGTGCTCTGGTGCTAGCACTGAAGTTTGCTGATCCTCATGTGACAACTTTGATTGTAAGTGACTCTTACTACTGTGTTCTGTCATTCTGAGACCAAAAGAATATTGTGATTCCAAAGGCAGCACAATTAAGCATAAAATGCTTTGAGTTCGAGTCGCAGATCTTAAAGAACGTCTGCCTCTCACACAAGTAATCCATACTCTTGGAAACCAGCGCGTAGGAGTACACGTGGTTGGCCATAGTTTGGCTGACGAAACAGTTAAGATTGCAGTAGCCACATATTCAGTTGCAGCAGTTACAAGGTCCAGGAGTAAGATTGATGATGACATCTCGGCAGCGATAGTTGCTTCAGAGAAGAAGAGATAATTACCCACAGGGCTTCCCTTCGAAATACTCATTTAAGTCCTAATAATGTTCCCTATGTGAGAATAAATGATGTTGGTGAAAGGTTGATGCCCAACGCAGACCGCAGACTTTGATTGATAACAGCCGCACACGAAGGCATGGCCTCGGCCCATGCAGGCGTTTCGGCAACTGTTTCTATCTTACAGCAGTGTTACTGGTGGCATGGGTTATATAAACAAACCCGTGATTATGTACTTTCATGTGACATTTGTCAGCAGATTAAACCTTCAACTGCTGCACGCCCGCCATAAACACAGCTGTACATTTCTAATAAACCATTCGGTTGGGTTTATTTCGATCACTGCAGTCCATTTCTTTCAGATACTACGTATAAGTTTATCTTAGTTGCAGTTGATCAGTGCACACGTTTTCTTTGGGGCTGGCCACAACTCAGTGCTGACGCACAAACTGTCATCAGGGATTTGTGTGTCTTTGTGGGGATTTTTGCATTTGGCACTTTCCATTTTGACCAGGGTCCCGCGTTCGCCTCTTAGGCGTACAAGGATGCCATGAGGTCTTTGGGAGTGCAAGTCAAATTTTCGTCTCCATACAGGCCTGAGGGCAACTCGGGTGTGGAGCGAATGAACCTTGACTTAAGGCAATCCTTGACAGCTAGAGTTATAGGTACTGGCAGGAACTGGTTCGCCCATTTGTATAGTGTACATCGTGCACTAAATAATCTCCCTTGAAGATCTCTGGGTGGGGGACCCCATGCAAAATGCTCTGTGGCATTAAAATGTATGTCCCAGACCTTGATGGTCAAGACATCGCGGCGACAACCTCAGCCTTTGACATAGATAATCATTCTGCTGTATTACAGAAACTACAAGAGACTTGTGACAGTCTTGCAAAGGAACATTTACCCTCCGCCACCGAAGCTGCACTACAGATTCCGGTAGCAGGCTGGCTACCTAAAGTCAGAGACCTGGTCCTTGAGAAGGTGGAGAACAAAAAAGAGTTTGGACTTTCTTATCGTGCACCTGTCCCAGCACCTGGCATGAAGGGTACTTGTACAGTCATTTTACCACCACTTCCTGGTCGCAAAGATAACAGATACAAATCAGTGGACAATGTCAAATTACAACAACTGGCCGATTCTTCATAGCATGACTCCAGCTGTTTCCTGTCCCGTAATATCAAGGAATTCAGTCTTGGCCACGACAAACAACATCCGGCCTGACACTGCCATAGGTATGACCTCTGTTACTAATCCTTTATTAAATCCTCCGGCTTCCATTCTACATGAAGACACTGAATTTGCGTATCCCACTGCAGAGTCATTGCCTGGTTTGGAAGCAAATGCAGTTGATCAGTCACGTTTTTCTTTTGACACTAACTCACCATCATCAAGTCCCCATTCAAAATTTTCTATTTTTGTCACCTGGTTTAAACTGAATTATTTGGTTCCACCTTGGACATACATCTGGTTGGAGCTCATCGCCATTTTTTTGTTCATATCAATTTGATTTTTAACATTCTTTTTCCTTCTAATCAATGGTCACTACCTTACTGAACGCTCTGCTGTAAAAGTGAATGATGGAACTTTGGCACCGCACTCTTCTTCCCACATAATGAAAAGAGACCAGACGTTCGGCAATATCTCTGTTGTGGATGGCATAGTTTGGAATACAGTAAAATTCCAAATTCATTGCCCCACAGAGGTGGTTAATGTTCCAAATGTACTTTGTGTTTCTATGGGGGATGTAGTGAAGCAAAACATACGCTCTGATGATTGGGACGTACAAGCCATTCAATCTTTATTTTCTGATTTAAAGTATTATGCTGCATTTGATGCTGAGGATTTGTATTTGAATTCTACAACTTAGGTTGATTTGTTTTGCTACCAACAATATCGCCATCATTAAGTGCATAAAGCTAATACATTTAGAAATGTTGTGAATTACACACAATGGGAACATTGCCCAGATCCCATTGAAGGCAGTTCAAAAACTCTTTTGAAAAAATTTGTATACCTCACTGATTTTAATAAATTCAATCCCCATTCATTTTTTTTTTAAATGAATACTACATCCAATTCTAAAGTCAGGCTCACCCACACAAAGTTACTGTATTCCAAATCCTTAATTGATCAATTAGCTAGAGGTGGCTATGAGCTATGGAAAGATAGTCTATCTTAAATTTGTTTGGGGTTCTAGATCCAGGCAGGTACAGGGCACGGAGGCTTTACATCGAGCATGCCTTATCCCAAACCAAATCCTGTTTTTAAACAGTTCGATTTATCAAACAACCTGTTTTCCATTAGCCACTTCAAAACAAATAAATGCCCCTAAAATTCCTAATCTGTATGCTTGTGAGACCTGGAACAATCATACAGATATGACCCTTGCTGAATGTCAATCATTAATTGCAAATTATTCGTTTAATGCCTCTAGCCTGGACCCCGTAGGTTGGTTGGTTTGGCAAACATGTTCTGATTCTTGTCAACACCTTTTTCTAGGCAAGGCCCCTGGTTACATACAGGATAGACCTGATCCGCGTTTTTCTAGCTCCCATTCGGTTACAACCTATTCAGTAGGAAAATTATGTCAAAATGTGTTAAAACACTCAACCCTAACGTCAGTGAAACACCATTTGTCTTTGTTAACAGATGACATTGACCTGACAGATTTTATAAAAGGGCCCTCAGGTCCCAAATCAAAAAGATTTCTTTATGCAATTTACAATGAAATCGAGAAGCTGTCCCAAATTGAAGCTGCTTCGCTTCTAAGGGCAATAGACCAAGCTAATTTAGAAAAAGTTTTGGCAGTTGTTTATAATAGTATTAACACTCTGTCCTCCCGCATTTACACATTAGACAATATTGTTTCATCTGTTGTGGATATTGTTCATGATGAAGTGTCTATTTTGTATCATGGTCAAAACCAATTGCGTTCAATCATGCAGTTTGCTTGGACTTAGCAAACACTTCAGATGGGTAAGGTTCCTTGGGATTATATGAACGCGTCATCGTTATTTTTGCCATTTAACTTGACAGATAGACAACAGTTTTTGTCCATGAAGGATGCAGCATACACTCAGTTACACATTGAGAAGTTAGATCATTTGCCATTTTCAGCGGCTGAAACTGACTCAGCGGTGTGGCTTGTCCATGGGGTAATAACTCTACCATTTTCCTTGGTTAATTTTAGTTCATGCATGAAACATTATCCCCTGGGCCGAGGTAGCGCATTCCTTCACGAGGTGTGGTCATTACCATTCACATACAGATGCCTACGGGATGACAAAGAGGTGTACTTAATTGGGGAATCGTGTGATTCCTCAGCTAATCATTCTCTTGTGTGTAAGAATATACAGTTGCATAGTGCTTGTAACTTAAAAGCCCCAAATTTGGCATGTGTTTTAAAGGGTAATCCAGTACCAGCTATCACTCCTATGTTCACCCTGCTTGTAAAAGGTAACTATTTGCTTTTAAATAATGAAGATTACTGCGGCATGCTTGCTGGCATCCCTTGCATTGTAATGTCTCACAGCGTTTGGTTTGCTGTAAAAATGTGCTTTTTCCACCCCCACGCAGGAGGCTTGTCATCCCGATTTGGCCTTCCTTTCCAACCTTGAAGGCAGAGTTCAATACATTGAGCAGAATAAGAGCATTATTGTCCCCAAAAGAAGTTGTGCTCACATCTTCCCGTGAAACATCCGTCCTTCACGTGGACAACACCCGCACAGAGGTGCAAGCGCTTCTTAATACTGACCTCCCACATCATTTCGGTGCCTTGATCCATACCATTTTCAATGCCTCTACTAGTACAGGCGTGACCCGTTTTTTTAACTTGTGGGCTCTGGCCTTGTGACTTCATTCCAAACTATATTTAGTGTAATACCGGCATTTTTTCATTCTATTTTTTCAACATAACTTCTGCGGCTTTCCACTAATACTTGCCTTGGCTGCTGGGTTGCTACCGGTGATTTGCCTGCTTCGGAATGGCTGCTCTCTCTGTGGCTCAAAACAGCTGAGAACGGCTGCTGCTGCTCCGTAGTCGTATGCTTGAATGCTGCGGTACTCTGCCCCTGGCTACCATAAGCATGGCTTATGGATTATGCTTTCATTACGCATACTTCTCTTGTATGCAACCTGTCATCCACTGCCTGGATCAGATCAGAGAGACAGGATGTGCTTGATTCAGTCTTCTTCATGATGCTGCAGTCATTCACCACCAGCTCTGGAAAAAGAAATAAATTAAAGCATGTATAAATTTTATTTGGTGTACTCAATATAATCATAATTACTATTATAATGATTACCATTGTATTTAATTAAGGCTCCTGGTGTAATGGTATTTTTTTTTTTAACATTTCCGTCTGTATTTAACCATATTTATTTTTGGGTCATTTTATCTGTATATGTCCACATTTTATTTTATTCTTTTTAATATTTTTTTGTCCTCATTTATACGATCTTTATGCAAATGGCAACAGAGTCGCCTCTGAGTCGTGCACGGGGGAATACCCAGAGAGGCAAAAAAAATTAGCCATGTCATTAATACCAGCAAGTTCCGACGGGATTATACGAGCAGGGTGCCACCTTTGAAAGAACTTGCTGGATCATGTTTGTTTAAATCATTGGACTTCCCTCCCTGCCCTACCACCTAACCTTGTACCATAGTTACCAATAGTTCGTACGTTTACTATTCCCTCTCAATTCATCCAGCTTCCTGAATTTGTTCATTGCCCTAACCCAATCATCTACTTGAGGAGGTGATGGAAGAATCCAATTTTTACACACCTCTCTTCTAGCCAATAGCATAGACATAAATAGCAACTGGTTCTGCTTTTTACTTAAAATGTATACTCAGTTCAGCAGTGTCTAAAATGCCAAAAATGATAGTAAAAGAGCTTACCTTGACGTTTAAATCTAGAGCTTTATCAAGAATCTTACCAACTGCATGCCAATAAACGTCAAGGTGAGTGCAAGTAAAAAACATGTGTATGTCATTGACCTTCATTTCTCCGCATTTGGACATTTTTTCATCATCTGTGTGTTCTTCCTGGACAATTTTTCGGGTGTCCAATACGACCTGTCTAAAGTAAAAAGATGGTTTCTCCTGAGAGGTGCAGAAACAATAATGTGCCATAAAAAAGTGCAAGATACTTGCCAAGAATGTTGCACGTCTTTATCCAGAAAGATTTTCTTCCAAATGTCTTCCGGTGTATTAAAATCGACATTGTTTCCCTCGAGCAAGTGCCAGTACCAGAGTGAAACTTCCTTTCAAATTGTTATTGTTTTGTAGGTTCTCCTAGCGTACTGCCCGAGTCCGGTATTATTACTTATCCTCTGGTCCAACTGGCCATTTGGTAGTAATTGAATCTTGATAGTTCATTATTGGTTCTTTCTGCTAAGACGTCCCATTTTTTAAGGTTCCCGTTTTCAAGAAGGTACCCCCATCTCTCTATTCCTGCTTTTTTCAGAGGACATGCTAGGGCGTCTTTCAGGCATTCTGGAGTAACCGGCGAGTTCCACATTGGGGCCAGAGGACTATAGTACGAAAACCTCCACACTTTCCTTATCTCTGACCACATTTTATATGCTGATCTTAATACCTGATATTTTTAAAGTTTTTGGGATGGCCAAATTTATAAAGACATTGATCGTGATCGGTTACGGCTTTCCAATAGGCGGGGTAGGACTACCGGGCGAAAAAAAAAATCCTTATGTTTTTAAAAAGAAAAGCTTTATAATACAAGGCTAAATCTGGACTGGCGATCCCCCCCCCCTACTTTTCTTTTGGCAAAGCTTTCTCCAAGCTATTCTTGCCCCTTTAGATGCCCAAATAAAGGAGTTGATTTCACTCTGTATCTTTTGTATCCACACAAAATTAAACTCCAACTGGAGTAGGAATGTGAACTTTGGTAGGATAGACATTTTGATAATGTTTGATCTCCCCAAGAATGTGAGATATAATCAGCTCCATGATTTTTTTTTTTTTTTGTAAAATTTTTATTTTCATTTTGGGTAAAACAAGAAAAACATATGAAGGTTACCGAGGTGCAATACAATTTCCCACTTGGGGGCACGATCCGGAGTCATAAAGCATCAATATCTCACATCAACAGAGGCAAAGCCGGACCGAAATCCCATCCACATAAACAGACAGCTGTAGAGGAACAGTTCAATGTATCAGGCTTGTGCGCTGCAAAGTCCAAGCAGAATAGCTGTTATGCCCATATTTCTACGTATCCAAATCGATCAAGCTATAGATCCATCTTCATGCACCTCGGAGAACCATAAACTAGGAAAGTAGAACTCCTCCCCCTCCCTCCCTTCCCCTCCCCCCAAGGTGGCGACCCCATTCAAACCACTTCACCTCCCATCAATAGGACTAGACCTGAAACAGGTGTAGTGAACGCAAGGATGCAGGGCATACAGCTGACGGTAAGCCCTTAGAGAGGAATGCAACTAGGGGACCCCACTGAAATTGAAAGTTCTTGAAATTGCCAAGGAATATGTCCGCCATTCTCTCCAAACTCAGGAGCCTCCAAAGTCGTGCGTGCCACAACGAGATTGCCGGCGCCTCTTTCCGTTTCCAGGTAGCGGCCAGTGTAATCTTGGCAGCACCAAGGCAAAGCCACAGAATCTTCTTGTCTGCCCTGGTCTGATGCTCAAGGCCGGGGTCACGCAGGCCTAGTAGGACAGAGGCCATATAGTCCTCTATGGTGTAAAAACAGTTTCAATCGGGTCGGGGACAATCGATATTTGCCCGGCGGTATTGCCTCTGTGACCCTCTAGTTATTTAAATCAATGAAGAGGCAGGCGCTGGAGACTGGAAAGCAGGAAACAAGGTTTTTTTATTCTCTCCGGAGGAGAACACAACGAAACGGACAGAAGGTATCGTTCTGAGGTGCTCTAACTTACGTTTGAGGCCTGGCCCCTTATATACAGTGTTTTATGGTTTTTATTACAGTTTACATACATGTGACAAAGCTTTGATATACGGAAAGACATACCCGGAATCCCCCTTTGGGGCCCGTTCCCACACACATTTACAGTTGAAGTCCCCACCCTAATCACAACAGGTGATGAGCATCGCGCAGCTGGATAATCCGCCGATTCACGGAATGTGGGGAGTCTGATCGGATCTCATGGGGTGGGGGGCTTTGATCAACCCGGGGATTCTTTGATGGGGGAAGCTTTCTATTGTACGGGGAGGGGCAAGGGTGGTATCGGCAGAGCTGGGTGTCGGCTTGGGAATGGGGAGGACAAAACGGGCACACGGGGAAAAAGGGGGTTTGCATCTAAGGGCCGGAGATCATGAAAGGAAAGCAGGGAGGTGTCGCGCTGGGAACAGGATGAGGGCCGGGGGCAGAGCAGCGCCGAAGAGGGGTTTATGACTCAAGGCAGGTGCAAGCAGGGGGTGGTCAGCGTGCAGGCTTAGTGAAGGCAAAGGGCTATGTCAGGGGGCCAGCGGCATGCAAAAGGGTTTGTTCTGATCGGGACATCTTAAAATGGCGGGCGCGCACGACAAAAGTGTGGCATCAGGGGAAGAGGCAAGATGGCGCAGATAATGTTCACCAAAACGCACTAATTTTCCACAGTCCCCCCTTTAACATATTCAAGACATCTTGCTGGTTCATTTTCTACTCGGGTCTATTGTGGTGGGCATGAGAAAGAAACCGGTAGGAACCCTAGAAAAAGAGTTGTAAACAATACATTTTGAGGTTTCTAGTTTTTAGGAGGTGCACCTATTTGATAAACTTTGATAAATTTGTTCAGCAGGAAAGTCATAGGAATGAAATACAAAAAAAACGGCGAGCAGCAAGTACATATCATAACGTGAACTGGCAGGTTAATACATATTTCAGATTCGGTTTGGAGCAGGATCAATACAATGGCGGCTGGGAGAGAAATGAGGCAAAAAACGGTGATTGAGGATGTCAAATGTTCGAAGTTTACGAGTTCTCATTGTTCTTTGTGGTCTTTCGTTGGCGCTGTTGAGCACCGGCGGTGGAGCTACAAGTCCGGCTCTGTTCTAAGTTCTGCGTTGCAGGGCACGACCCTTTCCTCGCGTTTCTGGTCGGAAAGGTCCTTTTCGCCCTGTGTCCTTCGAGGTGATTGTCAGAAAGTTCCGATGGAAGAAGAGCGTTCAAAACAGTCCATAGGGTAGGTCAGAGGAAAAAAAGGGGGATGGAGCAAGGCCAAATTAGGAACAAACTAGGGGAACGAGAGACTTCAAATAGGCGGGCGTGTGACGGAATTCAGAGAGCGGGGACTTGTCGACAGGCACTGGACGTCGAGCAGGGGCATCAGGTCGTCCCTTTCTTTTCATGCTGTCGAAAACAGTGCCTCGTCCTGCAGCTCTTTTCAGTCGTGGTCTCGCCTTGGCTAATGTCGCAGGTGTCCCTTAGTCTGCAGTCAGGCCTCGTGCTCCCACATCCGGTCCTTCTCTCCTCCAACGGCAGTACCCTTAAACAAGTTTGAAAAGACAGTCTTTTAGAAAATTTGCGGATGAAGATAATCAAAAAGTCTATTTCTCTCCCAGCTCCAGGCAAAGAATGAAAATGTCCGTCATTTTTAACGTTCACAACTGGCATATGAATGACCGGTGGCGGACCTGCTGGATTTACTATGACTTTCCTTCATAATCATTTATTACAGGCATGACAGTTCATCTGATGGTAACCCACCTTCGGGAGACAAATCTGGCAAAGATATGCCGTTCTCTAGAGTTTCACATTTACAAAAGGGTACAGTGAGTCGTCAACATGGTACTACACAGGTATTTTGCTGAGAGACGAACATGGCTAAACATTTCCTTTCTATCGGTGCATCCTGTTTTTCAACTACTGCGGGGTTCATTTTGATGATTTCTTTACCTTGGTCTAGTCTGTTAACCTTGTAAAACATCATTCTGGGTCCTACGTAACCTTCCACAGCCCGGTTACTTAACTAGGAAGGACAGGGGTTTTATGGGAGACAACCAGGGACATAGACAGGGGAGGTAACGGGGGTGATCGTTTTTCTGGTTTGGGTATTGCGACGATTCGGGGAGGGGAGGGTCGCGTATTCTGAGGTCCTTGTTTTATACTATAGGAGCCGTTGACATGTAGTTCCCTTATTTCGGGCCAGATTAGGGAACCTCTGTCGTCTTATCTGTCCTTTCCCTTACGGCCCAACCTGGGTTCATTGACTTCTAGCGGAAAAGGAGAGGTAATGACGCGGCCTCAGGGTGATTGTATTAAAGACAAATGTTTGTGCAAATACTGACGGTATTTGAAGCCAATCAGGTGGTGTGCTAGGGGTGGCAATCTGCCAATTTCGGGGCTAACCACTCGGAAGAGTGGTAGTGCAAAAAATAGAGAGAGAGAGTGAGAGAGAGAGATAGAGAGAGAGAGAGAGAGAGAGAGAGAGAGAGAGAGAGAGAAAGAGAGAGAGGGAGAGAGGGAGAGAGAGAGAGAGAGAGAGAGAGAGAGTGCAACGGCAGGCTAAATAGTACACGTGCAACGGAGAGGGCGGCAGTGCATTCAAGAAAGGCTATTTAGTGCATTACACAGTAAAGGGTATTCACGAGTCCACGGTAGAATCTTGTAATCATGCAGTTTGAGCATTAGACAGGGTAGAGGGGACGTGCTTTGAGAAAAGGAAAGAAGAAAAAGGAGGTACCATTTTGTCGCACTTTCTCGCATTCTCGGTCCTTTGACCAGTTGGGTCAACGCCTCAGCACACACACACACACATTCCCTCACAGTTTCGCATCATACGTAACGTGGGTTCATTCGTCCGGTCTGGTTTAAGGGTGATCACTTTTTATCAGGTTGTGCTAATTTTTCGGGTTTGTTCGATACGTGAGTAGTTTGCAGGCGTGCTTAGACACCACCCTGCGGCGCTAGTCCGTTTCGCGTATTTAGACGTGGCAAGGTCTCAGATCTTCGCCACACCTTGGCTGTAATCTCTGATGTAACCTGCAGAGGGAGGAAAAAAAAAGGGGGGGGGGGGGGGGGAGACAGCATTCGCGCGCATTCAAATACATGGATTCATAAGTCCTTTACTTACCTTTTACTCGTCTTTCCTCCTTGGGGCAGGGTCCCCGGGGATATGGTTTTCGGAGTCGGGGGGGGTAGTGTGTTCATGTAGGGCGTGTGCGGGGAAACATAAAAAGGAAACCAGAGGGGCCTAGTGCGAGGTATCTAGTCAAAGGGTATATCTCACTATCGGGATCCTTAAACCTCTTTCAACGCCGTGGCATTCTAAAGTTCTTCGGTTCTTGGGTCCCTGCTACTTTGGAACGTTGTACTTTACAATATTTACATTATTTCATTTCACCCTCCTTTTACATTCCCTCATTTACACCATCCGTTTTACCCATCCTTGGAAGTCACGGTCTTCCTCTACGCGAGAGTTCATGAGTCAGTCGCGTACTTTTAAGTCGGAGTGTCGTGTTGTCGATCCGATCCGTCCTCCAGGGCTGGGCAACCATCTTCCTTTAACCTTAAAGAGAGAGCAGAGTAGGGTGCACAGAAAAAGAACTTTCCTACCCATCCCATATTGTTTAAAAATAAAGCATGCAATACCCGTCCATAGTTTCAAAGACTTTATTTTGCAAATTCATTTCAGCATATGGATTAGGAGGGTGTGGTCGTATTTGGTCGGTCGTGGCAATGGCTAAAGTGCGTACAGTGGGGGGGGTGTCGTTTGCAACAGTAAAAACATCGGAAAGTTTTACTCATTCATTTGTAAGAGACTAAAACGTCTATTAATTGGCTGGGGGTTCGGGGGCATATATTTTCATAATTTAGAAACATAATCATAACAGTTGTAATCAGATTTCCTATATGCATACCGTACGTATGCACCGTAAATGAGGTTTACATCAGTTATAAAGATATAATACATTGTATATTCGTAATCAACATTTGTAACGGGGATCTTTTCATACTGTTCGTCGAGTGAGCTCTCCTTGTCTTTTCTAGCCAAGTGTACAAAGGATCACAAAAATCTCAGAACATCAAGTTTATATTAGTGCGAAGGAACACCACGAGGTGTTCGTAAGTTCCGATTGATACCAGCGCCATTTTGGGCGGGGCCGGCACAGTCCGGAAGCAGCATCAGGGGGAAATGTTTCCATTACTGGCAGTTTGGACCAGAGTCCTTTTCGGCAGTTCTAGAATTCACGCTAACAGAAGGTGTGGCAATGTCATGTTTGTTTTCGTTGGCGATCGAAGCAGCCGTCCCTTACCGGAAACCTGCAGAGGCCGAAGGCTCCGCCGGGGACCTTTGTATGATCTTCAAGGCTGCGGAGATGCTGTCGGAGATGGGGGCTCGTGCTCCATGGGACAAATGTTCGAGTTGTATGGCTGGCCAAAGTTACTCTAGTGGCCGGGGCCCGCCTTCCAGCGGATCCAGACGCCATTTTGAGGCCCTACAGGGGCCACTCTCGTCGAGTTTGCAAGAATGGAAGAGACCCTTCGGAGTGAAAGGAAGAGGTCCCTGTTTTGTGAGAGCGGGACGTTCAGCTGGGGTGCAGCTGTGATGCCCCCACCTGGGGGGGCGAGGGAGACTCGTTCACATCGTCTCCTTCTCCCGGTGCACTCCATGCCGCTCCTTTTCATCGCCCCGCATGAAGGCCTCTCCACATCCGGTGTTCCCCAAGTGCCACCATTGTACGTTCGGTGCTGCGCAAATACTGGGGTGCCACCATTGTGTGTTCGGTGCTGCGCAAGTACCGGGGTGCCACCATGGTGTGTCCGGTGCTGTGGAAGTATGGGCACCATCGCCTGACTGGGGGTGTTCGGCGCCGGGCTGGGGGCTGGGAAACCTCCTACCGGTGGGGGTGGGAGAGGCTCGTCCGCGTCGCCTCTCCCTCCCAGCCCAACTTGGACAAATTGTTGTGGAGGTACGTGCAGGACATCCCGCCGTCCAGGACTGCTGCGGCTGTGACGGAAGAGAAAAGGAAGAGGTGCCTCGCTCTCCTCTTGACATGTGGCGGGACTACCTTAGTCTTTCCAGGCCCGTTGCGGCCGGCCAAGGAGACACGTGGCGGGACTACCTGCAAATGCCCAGGCTGCGGGCTCCTGTCTCTCCTCCGGCTCCCCCATACGTTAAGATTTCCTGACCAAGAGTTGGCGGCGGGGCTCGCCTTATATGGGTTGCCGTTGGTTGGGCGTAGCCGTAACCCTGCCCTACTTTGGAAGGTTCCAGAATGGGGGGGGGGGCGAATGTTCTGTTTGACTTCCACTTTCTACAGTTTATCGTTATTATTCCTTGTTTGTTGTGTTAAATTAAAAGTTCAAGTTTATTAATGTTCTACGGATTTTGTTTTATCATTTCTTTCTTTCCAGGTTGCTTTTATGCTAAGTTTCTGCTAACAGGGGTCGAGTAACACGGAAACACGTGTAGAGGGGTGACGCAGATTTGTACATTACATACACACGAACTCAGACGGGGGACAGTACAAGTACGACATACAAAGACCCAAGACAAATATAAAAACAGTTATTGGTCATAATTATCTCTTTCCGTCTGTGAATTTTAAACGAGGCTGGGTTCCCGTCTTGACATTGCCCGACCTAGGAGAACTTGATCATGCCGCTGAGATTTTCCTGGCGAAATCTGTGCCATCGGGCATAATCAAACGTGGTGGTTCTGTCTGGTCTGTCTATGTAAGTCGGGTTCTTCTCTGTCTCGCGCCTTTTCTCGTACTGTCGGTCTGTCGTTCTTGTCGGCCCTTTGCCTTTACTCACGCTCAGTAGAGTCGGGCATTGGGCTTTCCAGTGTCCGACATACCTACAAAAAGCGCATTGGTCTGACCCTAAGTCTGGTCGTCCTTTGTATAGTGTCGGGGGATAAGTTGTGGGTAGCGGTGTCCTGGGGTTGTCCTGTCGGTATATTTCCCTACTTGGTTTATCCTCGTCTTTTCTCTGTCGTTTCGTAGCCTCTCTGCGCCACATACCGAGACTGTCGAGCATAATTGGCGTCGTCTTATTATTTCGAAGGGCTATTTCTAACGTTTCTATTTTATCAAGGTCAAAGGATCCTGCCAGTGGCCACTGTTTGTCTTGGCTATCTTCGGTATACCTGTGCCATAATTTATTATAAGCTATGGTGACTAACCCATAGTTTATGAACATGTCCTTATTAGGGGTGCCTTCTAGTGGAGCCATATGGTCCACCTCTAACACCCGGTCCGGGCTAAACAGGCTATTTATCAATGGGGAGAAGACAGACATGACGGCTCGTAACGAGGGACTAAAAAGTCAGCACTGCCTATCTTATCACTAGGTGCAAAGACTAGACAGAATATTTCTATTCTACGTTGTTTGCAGGCAGTGAATACCTCATGGATCCAAGAAAAACCAAAAGACCAACAAAATAACAATGGGGAGAATGAGTAGGACCGCAAAGATCTGCGTTACCTACCCTTTTCGCTATCTGCAAAAAGGATGGTCTCTTCCCTGCTTGCAGACAGAGAATCTCCAGGAAACAATAGTTTGTGAACAACAGTTCAGTTTCAAGCAATTATTGAGTGGGGGAGAAAAAGAACAAGCACGGCTGCTACCCTACTTATCCTCCACTGCTTGCAAAGGGAGAGAGAGCCTGTTGCTTCTCCGTTTGCAGACAGTGAATCTCTAAATAAAAATAAAACAAGGCAATACTAGTATTTTTGAACAATCAAGCAATCAAAACAAATTCTTTCGCAACTTGTCGTGGCAACACGACCTTACCCGGACCATGTGGACAGTTTCTTGTCTTCCGAATCCAGCGCCCGATCGTCCTCTTTTTCTCGTATTTCTCACGGCACTCCTGATGGTTCCCAGTCAGGACCGTAGATCACTCGAGAGAGGTCTGTTCGGAACTAGTGAAGTTCGGATGATCGGCTGCCAGACGAGGGTCTATTGGGCAAGAGCTCTCCCGATCGTTGCAGTCGTTCACTCTGTCGTCGGGACCTCTCCCACTGGATCCACGAGTCGCTGATGGGCCCCACGCTTGGGACGCCAATTGTAAAAACAGTTTCAATCGGGTCGGGGACAATCGATATTTGCCCGGCGGTATTGCCTCTGTGACCCTCTAGTTATTTAAATCAATGAAGAGGCAGGCGCTGGAGACTGGAAAGCAGGAAACAAGGTTTTTTTATTCTCTCCGGAGGAGAACACAACGAAACGGACAGAAGGTATCGTTCTGAGGTGCTCTAACTTACGTTTGAGGCCTGGCCCCTTATATACAGTGTTTTATGGTTTTTATTACAGTTTACATACATGTGACAAAGCTTTGATATACGGAAAGACATACCCGGAATCCCCCTTTGGGGCCCGTTCCCACACACATTTACAGTTGAAGTCCCCACCCTAATCACAACAGGTGATGAGCATCGCGCAGCTGGATAATCCGCCGATTCACGGAATGTGGGGAGTCTGATCGGATCTCATGGGGTGGGGGGCTTTGATCAACCCGGGGATTCTTTGATGGGGGAAGCTTTCTATTGTACGGGGAGGGGCAAGGGTGGTATCGGCAGAGCTGGGTGTCGGCTTGGGAACGGGGAGGACAAAACGGGCACACGGGGAAAAAGGGGGTTTGCATCTAAGGGCCGGAGATCATGAAAGGAAAGCAGGGAGGTGTCGCGCTGGGAACAGGATGAGGGCCGGGGGCAGAGCAGCGCCGAAGAGGGGTTTATGACTCAAGGCAGGTGCAAGCAGGGGGTGGTCAGCGTGCAGGCTTAGTGAAGGCAAAGTGCTATGTCAGGGGGCCAGCGGCATGCAAAAGGGTTTGTTCTGATCGGGACATCTTAAAATGGCGGGCGCGCACGACAAAAGTGTGGCATCAGGGGAAGAGGCAAGATGGCGCAGATAATGTTCACCAAAACGCACTAATTTTCCACAATGGGATACTGAAGAATGGTCCTAATGTGTGAGAGGATTTCCTCCCAGTAAGGCCTAATCACTGGGCAGTCCCACCAGATGTGGCGGAAGTCCCCAAGAAACCCACATCCCCTCCAACATTTATCGGAGGTGGCCGGGTAGAAGCGATGGAGCCTGGTCGGGCATAGATACCATTGCATAAGGGTCTTGAGGTGGGCTTCCCGTAGGTGGAGCGAATGGTTAAACGCCGTCAGGTCTCGCCACAACGCCGACCATTCAGTATCGGAGATATCTCTCCCTAACATCTCTTCCCATTGCTCCATGTATCTAGGCCTAGGCGAAACTGCTGATTTAAGCAAGAGCTGATACAGGAAGGAGATAACGCCCCTCATTGCAGATGTCCGCAGTAGGAAGGCCTCGAATGGCGTCGGAGGTCTCGTAGCTGCTTCTAGCACCCCAGGCGACGTGGCCCAATGAAGCAGTTGTGCATGACGATATCGGTCATTCTGGGGGACCCCATAGTCCCTCACGCAGTTAGCAAAAGTGAGAGGGTCCTGGCCATGAAACAGGTGGGTCAAGGCCCTGCAGCCTCCCTCCCTCCACGCGTCAAAAGCCCCCTCTCGATGTGCCTGTGGGAAAGCTGGGTTAAAGTGCAAGGGTGTGAACGGTGAGGGGAACGTAGTCCAACGTTCGTCCGAGGCCAGGGTGTCCCACACCTTCAGTACGGTACCCGTAGGGGTACTGATATAGGCGTTCAGGGGACGGTCCTTCTTAGGCTTCCAAGCCAAGTCCCACACCGATCTGCCCGCCACGCTCCGGTCCATGTGCAGCCAATGTTTCTCCGACGTTTGCTGCGACCACTCCACCAGCACCCTCAATTGTGCCGCTTTATAATAGAGCTGTAAGTCGGGAAGTCCCACTCCACCCTCGGACCTCGGCCTGCGCAATACCGCAAAGGACAAGCGCGCACGGCCCCCTTGCCACACAAAACGCAAAATCTGCGTTCTGAGACGCCGAAAATATTCGCTGTCCAGAGGAATGGGCAGGGCCTGAAATAAATACAAATATTTAGGGAGGAGAACCATCTTTACAGCATGGATTCTACCCAGCCACGACAGAAATTTAGGTTTCCATCTGTCCAATTCGGCTCGGGTCTTCGCTAACAAGGGCGGGAAGTTGGCCGCGAATAGTTTGCCCACTGTCGGAGTCAAGTGGACCCCCAAATAGACAATCGAACCATCAGCCCAAGCTAAAGGTGTCAGAGGTCGCACGCGTTCCATCTCCGCCTGCGAGAGAGTAAGATTCAGGATATACGATTTGCTATAGTTAACCTTGAAGCCAGCCACCTCTTCATAGTGCAGTAAGGTCTCCCTAATACAGGGAAGCGAGCGTTCCGGGTCCGTGACCGAAAGAAGTACGTCGTCCGCGAAGAGCGTGATTTTATGTTGCTCTCCCGTGAACGGAATGCCCCGAATGCCCTCATGCTCCCTCACCGCCACCGCCAAGGGCTCAATACTCAGCGCGAACAGGAGGGGAGAAAGGGGGCACCCCTGCCTAGTGTCTCTGGAGTGCGGGAAGAACGCCGACAAGTGGCCATTGACCGCTACTCGAGATCTAGGACTGCAGAAGTTAGCCCTCACCATGGTAATAAACTTCTCCGAAAAGCCAAAGCCCGCCATCGTATGAAACAGGAAGCTCCAGTCCACACGGTCGAAAGCCTTTTCGGCATCCAGCACCACAAGGACCGCCGGTATGCGGAACCTGTCTGCTTTTTCAATTAAATGTACCACTCTGCGCGTATTGTCGTGAGTCTGGCGCCCCTTAACAAACCCGGACTGGTCAGGATGTATGATCGCCGGCATCAGATCCTGCAACCTATGCGCCAGGATCGCCGAATACAGTTTTGCGTCTATGTTGAGGAGCGCTATGGGGCGAAATGAGGCGCACTGGGTGGGGTCTTTCCCCGGCTTCGGCAAAACCGTTATAACCGCCTCAGCTAGGGAACCTGTCGAGGAACCGGACTCGGCCATGCCATTGGAGAGGGTCACCAAAAAGTCACAAAGGTCAGTGGCAAACGTTTTGTAAAAAACGGCAGTATAGCCATCCGGCCCAGGAGCCTTGTGTAGTTTTAGGTTCTTGATAGCCTCAAGCACCTCCTCCCTGTTAATCGGTGCCCCCAACAGCTCGTTCCACTCTTTGGATATCTGGGGGAGGGGCAAGCGCTGCAGATACTCCCTCTGAGCTCTCGTGTCCAACCCGTCTCCCGCATAGAGATCCGCATAAAAATGGCCGCTTTCTTCTCGTCCCGGTGTTGCACCCCCCCCGCAGCATCCCGAATCCCCCCGATATATTCACGTTCCCGTTTGTCCCTTAGTTGACGTGCCAGGTGCCTTCCCACCTTGTTCCCACAGGAATAAGATTGCCTTCCTAACCGCAACAGCGTCAGTTCGGCCCTGTTATTGTAGTGGGCTCTCAATTTCCCCCGCACCGCGGTCAAGGGTCGGAGGGTCACTCTCGAAGGGTTGAGCTTGTGAGCCTGTTCAAGTTTCGCCAATTCGGCCTCCAGCTCCTCCCGGTCCTTGCGTCGCACTCTATTGAGGTTCGCATTGAGGCCCAAGCATGTGCCCCTGACGGACGCTTTAAAGGCATCCCAAGTATTAGAAACCGAGGTGTCTGACGCGGGATTAAGTTCAAAAAATTCCCTGATGGCCATCCGCAGCGCTTTACTAGAGACATCATCCCGCACCACCGAGGCCGGGAAGTACCATTTCCGTTGCCCGTCACCAGGCGACGACCACCCGAGGCTAAGCACCAGCAGACTGTGGTCAGAGACCGAGAGTGGAAGAATGACGGAGTCAAGGACATCTCCTCTAAGTGCCTGGCTAAGGAAAATGTGATCCAATCTGGAGTAGGAATGATGTACATGTGAGAAAAAAGTGTAATCTCGGGAGGTAGGATGGAAAAAGCGCCAGCCGTCTACCAGCCCCAGCTCCCCCACCAACTGCTGCGAGGAGGGAGAGAACACCCCCGTGTCAGCCCTATGGGTCCCAGAACTATCCACAGTCTTATCCCACACCAAATTAAAGTCCCCCAAAAGGAACAAGTGCCCTTCAGCAAAGTCACCCACTCTTCGCAACAGGCATTGCAGGAACTGATTTTGGCCAGCATTGGGGAGGTACACCACTACAAAGGTACTTAGCCGCCCCTGAACAAGCCCCTTCACCATCAACCAGCGGCCATCCTTATCATTGCGGACGTCAATAGGCTGGAAGTGCAGCGCAGAGCGGAAGAGGAGTGCCACCCCCCTATGCTTAGTGGATGCCGAAGACCTGTAGATAAGGGTATACGCCCTATGTCGAAGGCGCAATTCGTCCTTGCGCGCCAAATGGGTCTCCTGGAGCCCCACAACATCCAACTGGTGATCAGTCACATATTTCCACACTTTCTGCCGCTTCTGCGGTGAGTTCAGGCCCTTAACATTCCAAGTCCCTATACTAACAGGCATAATGGACCCACAAACCAGAACTCTCTACAGCCATCTCAGGAGCCCCCCCACCCCACAATCGCGAACCCATCAGGCAAAAGTAACATTGAAGAGCGACCCAAAGTCCCCCCCCGGGCACCATCAATCTGACCATCAGCCTCCATTAATTCCGTCAACACCCCATCTCGCTCCATGCACGCCACAATCACCCCCCCCATTCCCACCTCATATACCACATAACACCCAGGTCGCCACCAAGATTCCCCGCCCCAAACCCCCCAACACCCAACCCCCCCGTAGAGGAAAAGATAACAGTGAAAAAATACTCAAAACAGTAACGTTGAGGATAATACTCATCAGTTCCAGTAGTGTAGCAGTCTGAACGGATCGTCCCAGGTCAGTGCAGCGCACTAAATAGTCCTTGGGCAGGGAACGGGAGATTCCAGGTGGGACTCCCATGGCCTCGGTCCGGGGTGTCTTCTCACAAAGTACCACCATACCCACGGAACCAGAGCGCACGGACCCCTCCGGCGCCTACAGCCCAGCAGCCCGCACTTTAGGCCGCTCCGGAGCTCTGCTGCGAATCCGTCAACGTCGCTGAAGCAACGGAAGCCACTGCTGCACCCCTCTCCTGCAGGCTGGTTGCTCGATCAGGCCGCCTGCCATCTGCCGCCAATCCAACTCTGTGCCAGGAAGAAGACCGACGTCGTCTCCTCGTCGTGGGGCTGCTCGCCCTCAAAGTCGGGGTTCCATCCGCGATGCCTAGGAGTTCATTAGCCACCTGTAAGGAGCGGATCTGTTCTAGCTTGTTCTGCCACCGGAAAACTATACGGAAGGGGTGGCCCCATGAGTAAGGAATGTTGTGGTTCCGTAGAAATGCCGTCACCGGTCTAAACTCTCGCCGTTTCTGGAGGGTCGTTGCCGCCAAGTCCTGATAAAGCTGCGGGCGGTGCTCCCGGAACTGCAGATTAGGAACGTCTCGCGCTTTCCTGAGAATTCTCTCCTTGAGCTGAAAGTCATTTACTCAGACGAGGATATCAGGGGGCGGCCCTCCCCCCCTCCGAGGTAGGCCAACTCTATGGACTCGGTCCATCCGGATCTCACGTACGTCGTCCTCACCCAGGATCTGAAGGAAGAGATCTTGTACGTAACCCCGTAGGTCCCCTGCTTCGCCATCCCACGGCACCGCTCGTATACGAATGTTATTCCTTCGAGAGCGGTTCTCTAAGTCCTCTGCGTGAGATTGCAAGTCCAGGTTCTGCTCGGTGAGTCTCAGCACATCCTGCTGCAGTTGGTGGACGTCATTCGCTACGTTGAGATCGTGGTCTTCCAGTGTGGCCACTCTCTCCCCAATGCTATCCACGTCGCGTCGCACTTCCCGAAGGTCAGACGTCAGCTGCGCTCGGAGGTCCGAGATATCCTCCTTGATGGATTTAAAGAGGTCGGTCATAAAGGCTTTGGTGGCTGGTGCGTCCTCATCAGACCTCCCGGGAGAAGAGCTTGAGCCAGGGGACGCCGGTTGCTGGGTGTTCTTCGGTTGGCCATCCTTAACGGTCTTCCCCTTGCGCGGGACGGTAGCCATCGTGGCCCCCTTCGTTTTCCTGGGCGGCGCCACGGACGCTGTCCCCTCACTCCAGGCCAGAGTACAGTCGCTGCTATCCTCTGACGTGTGCCCCTTTTTACGCGCGTCCAAATCACCAGTCGGGGTTGTTGCCACCAAGCGCTGCAGTGCGCCAGGAAGTCCCGGTCCAGCAGGGGAAGCTCTCACCGCACCAGGTCCCTCTCCAATGTCAGGGACGGCGCTGCAGTCTCAGCCTGCAGCTCAGCGGCAGCGAACGTCCAGGGGGCCCGACCCCCCTTCACGAGCTACTCCACCAGCAGACTCCGACCAGTCCTGGTATACCTCAGGTGCGTCCTCCCACAACTCTTTCCCAGAATCGCTCCTCAGGGTAGCCTGCCTTGTCACTCGCTGCAGCCTAGATCCGGTCCACGGTACACAGGTGGGGTGGGGGAGGAGTAGAACAATCCTTTGTCCAATGCCCGCCCCCACTGTCCCCACAGCTCCCTCACTGCCTGTGCCTGCAGTCCTTGGCGCTCTCGGTGTCCTGCGCCACTGTCCCGTCCTCCAACTGCAAAACGAGACCCCCCAGACACACGTGGTCCCAGGCAGGGGCCTCGGGTGACTCTGTACCCTGTCCGTCCCTGCTCACTCCGGTAGGGCCGTCCTCGCTCCTCCCGAGCCGGGATGGCTGCTGCTCCTGGGTTTGGGCACTGGACGCGGGTCCCGGCAGCAGCGTGCTCCACCCTCTGGGCTAGGCCTCAGGCAGCGGCCTCGATTCCTCCGGCGGCCGCCTCACAGCTCCGGGCGCCCGCGGAGGACAGGCCCCGCCCCCTCACCGGGTCCCGGGCTCCACGGCAGGCAGACGTCACCTCACCGCCTCGAGCCCCACACGGTGCCGCACCTTGTCGCTCCGGTGCTCCCGCTCGCTGCCAGCCGCCAGAGACCTCCAGAAGTCCTGACTGCTTTCCCCCGCGCCACAGCCCGCAACGCCGCCCAGGCCACGGTCAGCTCCACCGGTCCGCGGTCTTCCGATTCCGGGCGCAGGGGTCACCAAAAAGCACTCCACTGCCAGCCACCGCTACGAGTCGGCTCCAGAGCGGCAAAAAGCCTCAGAAGGACGCTCGGGGTTAACTCTAGACAAAGCTGTGTAGGGCCCGGCGCCGTAGGGGACAAAAGCACGTCCTACTCCGTCGCCATCTTGGCCACGCCCCCCCAGCTCCATGATTTTAACAGTTTCCTCATTTCTTTGGTTTTAAGATCAAGATTGACTTGTGTCACATCTTCGATGCTTCTTGGAACTTCAATCCCCAAATATTTGATTTTGTTTTTAGACTCAGTCAGGGGTAGCGTTATGTTCCAATGCATAATTTCGTTTTTTTGGTGGTTAATTTGATAGCCGGATAACCTCCCAAAGTTTGATAATAAACAATGTATGCTAACCAGCGATTCGTTCAAGTTGCTCGTATAGGTCATTAAATAATCAGCATATAACGCCACTTTCAGAACCAAACCCTTAAAACTAAAAGGAACGATTTCTTCAGTAGATCTTATCATATTAGCTAACGGTTCAATGTAAAGGTTAAAAAGGTGTGGAGAAAGTGGGCAACCCTGCCTTGTACCTCTTCTGATCTTGAAAGCTTTTGAAACTCTTCCAATTACGAGTATTTTCCCTACCGGGGCTGAATATATATTTGTAATAACCCTTGAAAAATTCCCCCCTAAGTCAAAATGGTGAATAACCTTTTGGAGGTATGACCAATTTACACGATCAAAAGCTTTTGCTGCGTCAAATATAAAAACCGCAATGGGGACTTTTTCCTGAGCTGCAATATCCATGGCACCAATCAGTTGGTGAGTCAAGTCACTTAACTGTCTCCCCCTCATGAAACCCTTCTGCTCTTGATGGATTAAGTTATTAGAAATAGACCCAAGTCTTTGTGCTTGAATTTGGGTAAATATTTTATAATCATTGTTGAGGAGTGAGATGTGCCTATATGACTCACATTTAAAAGGGTCTTTCCTGGGTTTTAATATCAAGCAAATAGTTGCTTCATTCCAAGTATTAGGGATCTGAGAATCTTCGAGATAAATTGAGTTAAAAAGATCTGCTAATTTTGGGGCCAACTGTTCTTTCAACACTGAATATATCTCAATGGGAATTGCGTCAGGCCCAGCCGCTTTCCCTCTTTTCGAGCTCTTGATTACTTGCAGGACCTCTTCAACTGTGATACCTGCATTTAAGAATTCTCTAGAGTCAACGTCCAGTTTTGAAAGTTGTGATTGTCGACGTCGAGTCAGGCTCTGCTGTCGCAGGACCATCAGCGACCGGCGTCGAAGCACACTTCTCCGTCGACGTCGCCCAAAAGGCGCTCGACGTCGAGACCAGTACCATCCCCTCCGTCGGCATCAAGACGACGTTCGACGTTGAGGTCCAGATCCCCTTTGAGGCAGAAGTAGACGTCGAGACCAAGGAAGTCAACGTCGAGGGATCGTTCAACGTCGAAAAGGTTTTCTCCGTCAAACAAGGCATCGGGGAGGCCTCAGGCACGTTCTGCTCCTAAGGCAAGATCTAGAGGCTCCAGTCATTCGGCGTCAGGTCATACGACGTCGAGGCATTCAAGATCGACGTCGAGGAGACTTTCAACACCCAGAGTCTCCCCTATTATGGTAACGCAGGGCAGGTCCACGTCAAGACAGACATCTCACCGCTCTTCGCGACGACGCGCTCAAGAACACATGGGACCCTCCTCTCCTTCAGTCCGAAGTTCCCCACAGACAATTGTCTCGTCTCGCAGTGCGTCTGTGCATTCCAGAGGCCCTGAAGGCTCTCCTTCCAGAAGCCCTCATAGGAGACAGAAATCCCCTTTGATATACCTTTCTCCTAGGTGGCTGCAACAACTACATGTATGGCAGCCAGCAGCAGCGGGTGGAGCAAGTAGGGAGGCTGAATACTCAAGTCCTCTACATAGGTCTCCTTTGCAGCGCTTGGTGCAAGAAGCAGACAAATCGCCTACTACGCGCACCATAGAACACCGAGGCAGGTCCCCTGACAGAAGGCCTGCACATGGCCATCATAAAAGGCGGCGCACACCATCCTGGTCTTCACCGTCAACACACACCGATCGTTGACATAAACACTTTCCATGATGTGTTATCCAGAGGGGCGCAGAAGTTGGGCATTACCATGGCCACAACGCAAACGACCACGTCCATTATCTTTGAAACGCTGCACCAACGATCTATGTCGAGACTGTAGCTCCCCTTGGTACCGGGAGTCATCGAACCGGTGATGGATGTTTTTTCTGGCCCCAGCATCAGCAAAAGCAGCTCCCGCATGGATTTTAAAGAAATACAAGCCGGCGGCTTCAGATCCTCTGTTTTTAAGGTCAGATCCTCCCCCTGACTCCGTGATAATCATGGCAGCGAAGAAGTCACATTCGGTGGCATCCTCATCCTCCGTCCCTCCTGACAAGGACAGTAAAGCCCAAGATTCTTGGGGGAGGAAAGCCTGTGGTTCAGCTGCATCCACTCTACAACTTTCCAATGCTGCAGCCTTGTTAGAGCAATACGACAGATCCCTGTGGGACTCTTTGGATCGTTTTAAGGCTAAACTCCCAAAGGAAGACCATCAGGACTTTGCAGAAATTATCCAGGAAGGGGCTTTGGTGTCTAACCAAGTAATAGGCGCAGCAGCTGATGGAGTATCTCTGGCGGCTCATTTTTATGCGCGTGGCGTTTGCGCACGCAGTTCCTCTTGGTTGCGACTCACTGCGTTGAAACCTGATGCCCAACAACGCATACTAAATTTGCCCTTCTCGGGTACCTCTCTGTTTGGCGCTCTTGCAGACGGTAGAGATAGGAAGAATGAAGTCAGAATTGGACACTTTGAAGGCAGTGGGCCTTGAAAAAATTCAAGAAGCGCTACAGGTCGTACAATCGCAAAGGTTACCAGCAGAGGGTTCAAACCCCACAATGGTCACAAAAAAAACAGGGGAAATCCCAATATCAAGGCCAGTGCTCATCCAGAGGAAGAGGAGGACACCAGCAGCAATCCTCCTCCATGCCCAAAGCAGGAGGAAAGCAATAAGTTAATGCTTCCTCTCGCACCGTTGCGCACTCCAGTCGGAGGAAGTATAGCCCACTACGGTACAGAGTGGTGCACAATAACAAAAGACCAGTGGGTGCACAATATACTAACCAATGGGTATGAGCTACGTTTTTGTGCGTCCCCAAAGGACTATCCTCCGATAAAATCCAGACATCATTTGGTCCTCCTGCATCAAGAAGTGTCGACCCTTCTGAAAAAACAAGCAATAATAGTAGTCCCATCGATGCTGAGAGGAAAAGGAATTTATTCCAGATACTTCCTTGTCCGGAAAAGAGACCAGCAGGACAAATGCAGACCCATTCTGGATCTGCGGTTTCTAAACAAATGCATCAAAAAAGAGAAATTTCGGATGCTATATCTCCATCAAATTTTCCCGCACCTAAAGGAAGGCGATAGGATGTGCTCAGTGGATCTTCAGGATGCATACTTTCACATCCCGATCACAGCACGGCATCGCAAGTTCCTACGTTTCACTGTGGGGAAGGAACATTACCAATTCAAAGTCTTGCCCTTCGGCCTAATGTCAGCCCCAAGGGTATTCACGAAGTGCATGGCCGTGGTAGCGGCATACTTACATCGTCAGGGCCTGCACGTCTACCCATACCTAGACGATTAGCTGCTAAAAGAATCATCTCCTCTCTTGGTACAAGAGCATCTTCACATGTGTCTGAACCTTCTTCATTGTTTGGGCCTCCATGTCAATCTGGCCAAGTCAGTCCTTCTACCGACCCAATCGATCCACTATCTGGGAGCCACTATCAACTCCGTCCAAGGAAAAGTGTTTCTTTCGGCGGAAAGACTATCATCAATGAAGATCAAAGGAAACCTGATTCTTCACACTCCTCAGCCATCGGTGAGAGAGTTGGCTTCTCTACTGGGTTCCATGGCTTCCTGCATTTTTGTCATACCCACCGCCAGGTTGAATATGAGGCCACTTCAGCAGGACCTTTAAGACAAATGGAGTCAGTCCTCAGGTCAGAGGAACGATCGGATTCATCTATCCCCCAATACAAAGAAATCCATCCTCTGGTGGATGCATCCAC